>NC_073241.2:101337142-102673571 GCF_029281585.2 Gorilla gorilla gorilla
TTTCATTAGACAATGAAATAAATAGAAAAGCATAGCTAAGGAGATGGTCTTAGTGCAGACATGGGGAAGGCCTAACACTAAGGTGATGGCGAATTCTTAGAGAATGATGCTTTACTGTTCCTGGGTTTCCAGTTATATAAGACACCCGATGATAACAAATAATGCCAACTGAAATTCTGAAAAAAAGCTGAATGACAAGCCCTGAGGAACAACTATATTGAAGAACAGAAAAAGTCACTTTTGAGTAAAGTTGATCATATTTTATTTTGCTTTCACACTTGTTCATGTTAACTATAATCTTCTGAGTTCAGCAATTGACTGCTTAGAGTAATAAAATGGAGTGATTTGGGGACTATAAATATTTGAGATTTTTTAAAAGTGGATTTCTAGTTTAGAGGGACATTTTCATCATTTCTTATTGAATATACAGAAGCAAGAATAGTTTTATGTTATCAAATGCTTATGAACCTTATAGCCTCATTCTTTTTGGATATCATAGAAGAAAATCAATAAAAAGATAGATACAAAGTCAAACTATCCTGCCATCAAGATGAAGCATTGCCCTCTTTAAGTGCATTTGTAAGTTGTGGCATAAAATGGATCATAAAAGTTTTGGTGTATTATTTATATGGAGACAGCTTTCCTGTCTCATAAACTCTTACTTTGCTTTCAGTGCACTGGGAAACAAGGAAGCCTAGAAGAGGCACTAAGAGGTATTGTGTAAGAGTGTTTATTGATTCAGACAAACTTTCTAAAGTCCATTCTCAGGCATGCTCCAGGGTTGCACATTTTTCATTGGATTGGTTGGAGGGTGACTCTCAAGGCTATGACCTGGCCTCCTGATCGTCAGCTTGTCAGTGAGGTTCGGCATTACCTGAAAAAGCTACAGTGCATTGATCGTGCCACATAGAAACATTGCTCCAGCAATGTGTTGTTAAATAGCACTGAGGTTTAGCTATCCTGTGCCTGCTCAATGCATTAACCATTCAGCTCAATGCTTTTACACCAAATACTAAATCATTTCAAAAGCCATCCTTGTCATTACAAATTAGCATGTCAGAAACTAGTAACACTATCAATTAGTGAAGTAATGGTAATGTCTGTGAATGTCCAGTTTTTACTTGTCATCTTATATTCTTCACCATCTCATGTCATAACTGGTAAAACTACATCCACCCTTTTTCCACAATTCCTTCATACCAAGAGTTTGAAGATTTCAAAAAATTGATGCTTCATTGGAAAGGTTGAATAAAAACAGCATAACATGTTTCTATAAGAAGTCCATTCCACTTTCTGCCTTGAATCATGTGCTCTTGATTAAACAACACTATTTTAGAAATGAAAGGTTAGTTTTGACCAAAACCAAGTTTTGCTTTTCAATACTACACATGAAAGCTGCTGAAATGCCAGATATTTAAAAGGGGTTTATTTTAATTAATGATGCTTCTTAATGGGACATTAACAAAAATTCTACTGTTTGTCCTGTAAAAACAATATTAAACTTCCCTTAGCATAGGTAGATATTAAGAGAGATGGACAGATTGATAGAGTGAGATGTCAGAAGATCCCCTAGAATTATGAAAATTACTACTTACAATTATGTAATTTATTTAAAATGCATTTCACAATTTAACTATATCCTCTTTCAAAAAGTGAAGAAAACAAAGCATGAAAAATGAAACAAATGGTTTTTATTCCCATTGATTTGAATCAAAGGCAGATGTGTTTGTACCTTTAAATGTATTTATATATTCAGTCATATAAGTTCAAGGCTTTTCCACAATGTTGAAACTAAACAACAGAAATGCTGCTAACTGTTAAGTCCATAGTAGTTTATTACCTTCATCAAATTACATTCATGACTACTTAATGAAAGTCAATCAGTGTACCTTGCAGGGGATGGAGTCAGAGGTTATGTGATACTCATAGCACTAATGACTTCCTGTCTGCCATGTTGAGGAACAGAGCTAAGGTCAGGTGAAATAGGAAGAGAAAGCTGTTATACTTTAATCGTTCTTCATTATCCATTTCATACATTATGAATGAATATATTGGAAAATTCAGAAAGTTGCGTGCTATTTCAAGTAAGAATGTCTAAATACTGATACAAAGTTATACAAAAGACTTGGAAAGAAAAACCCATTTTGCCATCTCATGGCTTTGTCAAACTAAATTCATGGGTACCAAACATATAAAAGGCAATTTAGTTCACAACTTAATAACTCATCGTGAGGGAAATGAAAAGTTGATCAGTGTTTGTAGCATTTTCAAAAGCATATAGTAAATTTCCTGTTAAGCAAAAATTGACTCAGTTAATGATGCATCCATGCTTTTTGCTTGTTCTTCCCTTTTTTAACCACTCCCTGCCTTAGAAAAAAAAAAAACAACTCAAATTTGGTTATTGTCTTCTTTGAGAGAATAGTAGACATATTTAAAAGATCAAACAAAGGAATCAATTTTATTGCTGGAAAGAATCAATGACCAGGAAGTTTTAAGAATTATATAATATATATACACACACACACACACACATATGTGGGTATACACACACACACACACACACACACACACACGTAGTTTTTGGGAAGTGTGTCAAAAGTCAAAAATAAATACTGGGGTCCTCAAAACATTATTTTCTTTTTTTCTCAGTTATATGTTGATTCAGTCGTTCAGGTAACACCCATACACCCATTGGCCACTGACCTATGGCCAACTTTGAACTGCTCCTGAGCAGGTAAAGATGAAAAAGCCAATGCATTATCCACTGAAGTTAAAAAAATATATATAGTTCGTGGTTACCTAAGATTAGTGACTAGATGTTTACCCAGCAGCTAATAGAAACACAAAGGAAAAATCAGTTTTAGATGGTGATTGTTGTCAACATCTTAATATAGAAAAAATTTCACCAAAATATTTTTCTGGAAATTTCCTTTCCTTCCAAATACACTGTATCTAAACTACAATATAACTGTTAAAAAATATCCTTTCTGATCCTTCTTAATTTAGTTTTTAGAACTATGTTTGAATATATTAAGGAAGTAAGAAATTGGGCTAGTTTTTATTTTCAAAATTTTTTTGTATCCTCTGTCTTTAATCAATGATTCTGAATCTGAGCTGTAATCTTGCAACATAGTCGTTAGTGGTTAGCATTTGTGTATTTTGAAAATGACAGTGTTATATGTGTTTAAAGCACAGTTCCTTAAAATGATGATGCCATGTATTAGGAAAGTGTAGGGAAATGGGTATTAATTTATGCACAGTTTATGAGAGAGTATATGGGCAAACTTTACATAGCAAAAGTTATAGATAGTCCAAGTAGGAAATCAGTTCTATATATTACAGTATGTTCATCCAAGGAATCTCATGCAGATTTTAGGGAAGAGAGCTTATAATAGCATAGGGGATTATTAAAGAAAATCTTTTGTATAAGGTGTAAGGAAGGGGTCTAGTTTCAGTTTTCTGCATATGGCTAGCCAGTTTTCCCAGCACCATTTATTAAATAGGGAATCCTTTCCCCATTGCTTTTTTTTTTTTTTTTGGTCAGATTTGTCAAAGATCAGATGGTTGTAGATGTTTGGTCTTATTTCTGAGATCTCCATTCTGTTCCATTGGTTTATGTGTCTGTTTTGGTACCAGTACCATGCTGTTTTGCTTACTATAGCCTTGTAGTATAGTTTTAAGTTGGGTAGCGTGATGCCTCCAGCTGTGTCCGTTTTGCTTAGGATTGTCCTGGGTAAATGAACACATGGACACAGGGAGAGGAACAACACACACCCGGGCTTATTGGGTGAAGTGGGGGAGGGAGAGCCTCAAGATAAATAGCTAATGCATGCAGAGTTTAATACCTAGGTGATGGGCTGACAGGTGCAGCAAACCACCATGGCACACATCTACCTATGTAACAAACCTGCACATCCTGCACATGTATCCCAGAACTTAAAATAAAATAGAAAATTGTATGCTGTTGGGGAAAATGTTTGTAACATGGTATACAAGTTTTTCTGTATTTTTGGTAAAGTACATTATCAATATAGTATATAGTCATATATAAACTGAAAAACTGAAAAACTTTATTCAAATGGACAATACCAGATCATATATGAAATAGATTTCCGACATGCAACTTCTACAGCAGTCAGCTCACAAAGGTCAGGATTTGGTAAATGGATGGCAGTTTTTCTAATTTTTGTCCATTTCCACATTAGTACCAACTAGAGAAACTCAACTATGCTCCAGAAACCAACCACATAAGGTGTTTCTCATTAGCCACCTCCTGCTTTCCTAAGCCAGCAAGCCTGTCAGAGAACACTTGATGCCTTCTCTTTTGTTTTCCATGATGAAGCTTTTCACACCACGCTTGGCTTTGAGCTTTTGTCAAAGGCACGTGACTTGGTGGGTACCTTTATACATAATTTCAATGGAATATTTACTCATTTACTTTTTAGCTGTTTGGAAGACTTATTCAGGAATCCATGAGGATGTTTGCTATTTCCTGTATGAAACACTTAAAATCGAATATCCCACAGTTTATACATGCTTAACATTATAATATTTACTGATCTTTAGACACTTTACCATTGTAATATGAACACAAGCCCTAATAGAGGGATGGTCTGTCATTCCACATGTTAAATTTTCTGAATTTCTAAGAAATAACAGAAATCATTTTTGAGGAAGGTATTACATAATTTATACAGATAATCATAAAATGTTGTGATTTTTATCATTGTTATAATAAAAGCCTATCCTCCTTTGTTAAATTATTTTAGACGGTCTTTAACAGAAAAGATTAGGAATGGTTATTGAATCAATAACATTGTTTAAGTTAGTTTTAATATAATCCTTATCATTTTGATTGTGGCCCTTACTACAGACTTTATATGTTAAAATGATGTACATTTTTATAATTCCCTAAAAATCATCTATTATTCTTTAATAATATTTAAAGTGGCCAGGCACAGTGGCTTATGCCTGCAGTCCCAGCACTTTGGGAGGCTGAAGTGAGTGGATGGCCTGAGCTCAGGAGTTTGAGAGCAGTCTGAGCAACATCATGAAACCCTGTCTCTATTAAAAATAGAAAAATTAGCCAGGTGTGGTGCCTGGCACCTGTAGTCCCAGCTATTCTAGAGGCTGAGGTGGGAGGATCACTTGAGCCCAGGAGGCCGAGGCCACAGTGTGCTGTGATTGTGTCATTGCACTCCAGCCTGGTTGAACAAGTAAAATCCTGTCTCAAACAAAATAAAAATAAAAATAAAATTAAGGGTATTCTTAAAACTTTTCTGTCTACACATCTAACCCATCTATCCAAGCTTCTGTCTTGGCAGTCATCTTACTTTAACATGTGAACTAAGATGTGAGGAATCTGTGGCCATGTTTGTGTCCATATTTTTACTTCACTCTAGCCTCTTTATTGGCATCTTATGACCTAGACGGTAACATTTGTAGTTTTTGTTGATCAAAGGTGTATCTACACTATGCAAATTGTTAAACTGCCTTGGTTTTTACTATCCTAACAAGAATATTGATCCAGTGTTAAAGTCAGTATTATAACCCAAATAAATAATTTTATGTTTTTAAATGATGAACCCTGTCTTTAATTTCATAATGTTGGTCAGGTGGTCAGCAAAGATTTGTGTTCCTTTTTATAAAGTAGACTTGTTCTGGAATGTGGCTGTCTAGCCAGTAACTACACTTTCTATTCCCACTTGCATCTAGGTAAACTTAAGAATTTAATTCTGGCCAAAAAAAAATTCAACTGTAAAGGAAAGCTTGTTAATTCTAGCCTTCAGTTATAGAAAAATCTTCTAGGAATCTCCCACGCTGTTTCTCCCCTATGTGTGGGCAAAGTGAGGACATTCCCAGTGATCTTGGAGGCCACTTTGCAAAAATGAAAGAGCCTCCATTATCCTGTATGCATAAATAACTGGAAAGAGCAGAATCTCTTCTCAATCCACCATCTCCACCACTAACTGAACTTTATGTTTGTTAGCATGGAAAAAGAAGCTTATGTGTAAGTGATTGAGATTCCAGAAGTAATCTTTTATTTCATCTTGTATTTAACTTAATAAAGTGATTATTGTTCTCTTTAAAAGGCATATAGTATAATATTGGTTAAATGGAAATGTAGATGAATCTGAACAGCTAATCTAAGCTGACGTATTTTATTCATCATAGTAAATACAGTATAGGTAAATATAAACAGGGAGCTTGTTATTCTCATTCCAATAAACTGAAAGATTAATTTTTTGCTTTTTCTTCTTTGAGACAGGGTCTCACTCTCTTATCCAGGCTTGAGTGCAGTGGTGCAATCACAGCTCACTGCAGCCTCCACTTCCCAGGCCCAGTGCATTCTTCCATCTCAGCCTCCCAAATAGTTGGGACTACAGGTGCACGCCACTAGGCATGACTGATTTATTAATTTTGGGTAGATATAGAGTTTTGCCATTAGCCCAGGTAGTTCTCGATCTCCTGGACTCAAGTAATTATCCTGCCTTGCTCTCCCAAAGTGCTGATGTTACAGACATGAGCCACCACATCCAGCCTATTTTTTTTTGTTTTAATGCCTGCACAAAAGGTAAGAAAGGAAGGTAATTCTTTCTATTGATTTCTTAATGTATAACGGAGGTAGTCATCATCACGTGTGAGAGACACAAAGCAGAAGCAGGCAGGGGAGTGGGAAAGCTTAGTAGTGAAATGAGGTAGGGTTTCACGTGTGCTATGATTGGAGTTTGGCATGGGAAGTTGGATGCAGGCTAACTAGAAGCAAGGGATCTCATGTAATTGTCTTGAGGAACATATTTGGACTTCTCTGGTCGGTCCTGAGTTGGATGGAGTCAGGGACAAAAAATAGGGAATCTGCCAGTTCTTGACCCACTCCTGACCATTCTAGGCAGATAGAATTTTAGATAAATTTGAGAACTTTTGAAGTATTTCATTTTAATCATCTATTATATAATGATCCATTAAAATGTATTTTCTTACTATAATGTCAAAGCATCTATAAATAGAATTACAATATTAAATGCACACCAGAAGGATGACTTCTTGAGGACTCTGCTATTCATGGATTGTTTCTGCTCTGGATATACTTTGGCTTCTCCATTATATGTGATGCACATCCCTGATAAGGAACTTAACACCATACTTGACACTCTATGACTGAACCTTTCACTACACAGAAAATATATGTGAAGCAGATCCATTAAAAATTTAGATAGATTCTACCAACTCATTGCCCAAACTTACCCATTATCCTTTAGAGCCAAAGTAAGGAAGAGCTCAGCTGAAGAACTTATATGTAAATTTCTCATACTTTTCCAGTAAAGAAGCCAAAGGGATGAAGACAATATATTTTTTTCAAGACCTTAGGATCATCAGAAAATTGTTATCTCTGACTTCTAGTAGTACATAACTGGAATATCATCTTGGTAGCAACTCCAGCTAAAAGCATCTTGTTGCTCTGTAGTCATCCTTTCCTGTGTTTTTTCCATGTACCTCTAGATCAGAACAGTTATTATCCCTTTGGCTTCCTCCTGGGGAAAATAATATACCTGGAACATCACGGCCTGGGCTTCACCAAAATTCCTTCCTATTTTTCTCAGCTCCCCAATGAAAACTTAACACAGCTAAATTTCCCTTTTAGTTCAACTCTGATGTAACGGGTAGATGAGCTCTTACTTTGCTCATAGGACAGTGAAGTCTCTAAAAATGATTCCAATTTCTCAGGCTCAACCTTAGAAGAAACAAAACTTCGAATTTCCAAGAGAGATTGTAATTTTGCCAAGACACAATTCATTATATGAGAACGTCCTATCTAATGAGGGAGAAATACTCTCTACTGATAAGCCAAAGACTATCCAAACCTATTGAAGACACATTACAAAGTGATAAATGATAGGATTTCTAAGTTTAATTGGCAACGAGTGCCAAGGTGTTCTAAGATTACAACACCTCTTTATGAATCGACTAAGTCCTTAGTAAGAGACCCTTGGCTATGGGAACCTAAACATGAACGCTTTTGGTAACCTGAAGAGAATTCTTCAACAGCTTTGTTCTCTAAGCATCTCTGTCTACCAAAAGTTTTTTTTTTAAATCTATTTGTGCATGAGCTACATGGACAATCCTTAGGGTTTACCCTTTATGTCAGGAAAATAGTAAAAAACAAAAACAGTGGTGCAAAACCTGTAGGTACTTCTGCTAAAAATAATGCTAGGCTCCCTCTTGATCTCATGGTTCTTTACCCAGTACAGACATTACTGCTGAGAGCACACAGCACTTTCAGTCTGCCCATGAACCTCTTCTGAGATGCCGTTAATCTTTGCCTCTCTCATCTTGGAGGCCACTTTGCAAAAATGAAAGAGCCTTCATTATCCTGTATGCATAAATAACTGGAAAGAGCAGAATCTCTTCTCAATCCACCATCTCCACCACTAACTGAACTTTATGTAAGCGCGGAAAAAGAAGCTGTGTGTAAGTGATTGAGATTCCAGAAGTAATCTTTTATTTCATCTTGTCTTTAACTTAATAAAGTGATTATTGTTCTCTTTAAAAGGCATATAACACTGGTTAAATGGAAATGTGGATGAATCTGAACAGCTAATCTAAGCCGATGTATTTTATTCATCGTAGTAAATATAGTATAGGTAAATATAAACAGGGAGCTTGTTATTCTCATTCCAATAAATTGAAAGATTAATTTTTTGCTTTTTTTTGAGACAGGGTCTCACTCTCTTGCCCAGGCTTGCCCTTCACCACTGCAAAACTTGAATGCTGACACTCTCTGCCGCCACTAGAAGTTCAGAATAGTTTGTTTTCCTCAGTTGTGGAATATTCTTTACCTCTCTTGTATTTATTGGTGACTGTCATTGAAAATAATAATATATCATATTTTTAATGGGCCATATCTCAGAACTAAAATTGGAGATTTTTAAACAGGATATATTATTACCAATTTAAGCTCTCTTTTAAACTATAGCCCTCCATTGAGGTAAAATTAGCTAAGATGGCCGCATTTATTGCATATACCAGAGCTTGTCAACTAGCCAAAAATTATCTATACAGATGACAAGTATGTCTCTCGAGAAGTACATAAATTAGAGTCCACACAATGGATGTAACCCTTATCTAAAATGGACAACAAGTTAAGGGACTTTTAAGTACATGCCTACTTTTTAGAGAGGTGGCCATTATAAGGTTTGAGGCCCAGGCAAATCCAGATGTGGACATATGGAAGCTGAAGGAAATATAGAAAAGCATTATGCCAACGAGTAGCTGTATCAAAGGCTATGATCCTGTCTTAATCATCAAACGATACATTTTGGAATAATTCAAGTAAGTCATTACAAGATATCAATAGTTATTTGGTTTGGGAAGGAAAGAATGAAAAAATATATATATGGTTGTACTCTTCACTCAGGTAATCTCTGACCCTCCGAAGATGGCTGCCTGGTAGCACTCAGTGATTTCAAATGGATATTCACTAAATTTCTTCATAAAACTACTCACCATGGTACAGACAAATTCGTTGTTATCTTAAGTCAGCATTGGTAGGAGAACTTTGAAATGACAGTTGACATTATTTTCAAATCATGAGTCATTTGTCAGCAGCTGAAGAAAAACTGTAAAGATATACATGAACAGATTCCAAAGCCTCAAGAGTATTTTGAACACTTTCTTGTGGATTTTATCTGACTTTCATCCCCTCAAAGATATTTTTAATATGACTTAGTTGTCATATACCTATTTTAAGAATCAGGTGGAGGGTTTCTTTAGTAAAAATCTGTACTTTTCACAGTAGTTGAAAGGCTGGATGATTTTGTGTTTTCATCTTGAGGCGCACATCTGTGGGAATTGTGAATAATTTTATGTATTGACTTGACTGGGCCATGGGATGCCCAAATATTTGATCAAACATTATTATGGATGTGTGGATGAGGGTGCTTTGGTTGATATTAATGTTTAAATTTGTAGACTTGGCCAGGAGCGGTGGCTCACGCCTGTAATCCCAGCACTGTGGGAGGCTGAGGTGGGCGAATCACAAGGCCAGGAGTTTGAGAACAGCCTGGTCAACATGGCAAAACTCCATCTACTAAAAATCCAAAAATTAGCTGGGAGTGGTGGTGTGCACCTGTAGTCCCAGCTACTCAGGAGGCTGAGGCACAAGAATCACTTGAACTCGGGAGGCAGAGACTGCTATGAGCCAAGATCGCACTACTGCACTCCAGCCTGGGTAACACAGCAGAACTCTGTCTCAATGAATAAATAAATACATACATACATAGTAAATGTGTAGACTGAATAAAGCACATTGTTCTCTCTTATGTGGGTGAACCTCATTCAATCAGTTGAAAGAAATAATAGAAAAAAAAAATGCTGACCTTCTGCTGAAAATGAGAATTCTTCCTGGCTGATTGCCTTCAAATTGAGATATCAGCTTTCTTCTGACTTTAGACTTAATCTGAAACATCGGCTTCTTCTGAGTCTCAAGCCTACTGGCCTTTGGACTGGAGCACCACCATCAACTCTCTTGGATCTCAGACATTTGGACTTAGACTGAAACTAAACCATTTGCTCTCCTGGGCCTCCAGCTTGCTGTCTCCCTCTCCAGATCTTGGAATTTGCCAAACTTTGTAATTATTTCATGAGACTATTCCTTATTTTATGTGTGTGTGTGTGTATAATGTAATAAAATATATTGTGAAATATATTAAGTTATATATAATTATATAATATTTTTATAATAGTATAATATGCCATATATTATATAATCACATAATATATCTTAATCATATACATACACATGCATATATACAAAAGCAGATGTATGTATATATAATATATAATACATATATGAAAAAGTATTACAAAGTACTTATGTACTATGACCAACAGGGTAAGGCTACCTTTGCACAACATTTTCCTAAACAACTTATTTATGATTATTAAGCAGGAAATTTTATCTATTGAAGGATGCACCAGAGAAAAACGTCCCTTGAACGTTGTTGAAGTGGATCTTATCAGGCACTGTTAGTAAGAAATACAGTAGTGGAACTCTAAGGAATCAAATCCTAGTTCATGTTTCATAACTAAAGAACGAATTTAGAGCACCACACAACTGGAAGATGATTCCAATTGGGGACTTCAAACTGTCGCTTCACAGAGGTCCTTTAGAAGCAGTAGGTCTTTGGAAGCAGACAGTGATGCAAAACCTTTGGAAGAAGCCAATGGTCTCAGATAGATTCCCAAGACATTGGAACAAGGCCCCTGTCTAATTATGGTTTTACTTTTTATCCACTTGCTTATAAACATTTTTCTCCAATAGACCTCTGATTGTTTTCCATACACAATAACCCTTTGTTTTTTTCATCTTCATCACTGTAATTGTTAGGTCAGAAGATACTCACTCTAATGCCATTTTCAGATTATCCCAATCATTACTCCTGCCCTCAGTCTTAGCCCATTACCAAACTCCCATGAGAAACCATCCAGTCTCATACAATGGAACCACAGCAAACTATAGCAGAAGGCATTTCCACTTTCGTGAAATGTACAAATTACCTTTAACCAATCAACTTGTGACTTTCTAGTATCCTTTTGCCCTCTAAAAAAAAAAGAACCAATAATCACAATCTAAAGTCCATACCCTAGGTAATTCTAAATTTGAATTCAACATCCATTTTAGGGTACTACACTAAACATTTGCCACCTGGGATAGACTAATAGAGACGCAAATATATAACTTAGCTAATGTAAGGCCTCAGTTTGATCTCCCACATGCCCCTACTGGATACTCTTTTGTTTGCGGCAAAACATCTGGTTCTGTTTGCCTCATGCTAACACGGGTGCTTTAAGAACAATATTGTGAGATGTGTCTATACAAAGAGACCACACTTCTCTGAACACCAGAACTATAAATTCTGACACAAATGTGAGTTCTAAAATGAGGTCACCTTGATTATTCAGGCACTCTACCTGGGGTAATTACTGATTCATTTTTTTATGTGAACTGATTCATTTTTTATATGAACAAGTAGCGTTTCCAATGGTGGAACTCACACGAGTAGAAAAGACTGCAGAGAAATTATTACATTATTAATGGAAACACCTCTGCCCTAGATGGAATATAGCTCATTCTCAACAGCATGAAGAGTGATGCATAACGCATTGCTCTAGGTTTCTTGTTGGCTAGTCTTGATGACATGTGTGCCACGGCTAATATTTCTTACTGTACTTGGATCACTGAAGTAGGTAAGCAGACGAGGCTATGCATTCTCTTAAGGAAAAAGCTACTTGGCTTTCTCAGGTTCATCCTAATGGTGTTTGGAATTTTTCTATTGGACAACTGGGGTTCCTGGTTCTAAAGGATCTTACTTGGATTTTTAATGATTCTTGTTTTTGTCATAGTGGTCCTAATAATGGCCCACTGAATTGTATTTTGAGTACTAAACGCTTCTTTATCATCCTTTGGTACATGATGATGCAACAACAAAAGGTAAGTAGAAATCATCATAAACTAATTATAGAAATAACTGAACAATCTCTGAGAAGATCTGGCTCTCTAGCCTTCTTCGAATTGATAAATCTCTTCCAAGTGAGAAACTGACCAACGAGAGGATTGACAAACAATATACAAATGGATTTGATCAATGATCATCAGCTTCCTTGTATTTCCCCCCAAATTTCCAACTCAGGACCAAACAGAAAATGTCGGATTCTTCCCAAACAAATCACATAAGCCCCTCTTCTAGTTAACTTTGCCATGTCAAAGCCTTCCAGTCAAAACATACCTAGATCTTTTTGTTTTGTCACTATGAACCTTTCAAATTTTTCTGCATGCCTTTGAGTCTCTGCCAAATGCAAGTCAGGGTTGTTACAGCAAACTGTCTCTGTTCTCATTTGAGTGCTCTGTTTTCACAAGACAAAATATGCAAAATTACATACTAAAATAGGACAATGATCACATTTTGTTTTTCTGTGTTTTCAAATTTTGTATATAAAATATATGTATATATTAGTGAGATTATAAAAATATTTTAAATTATAAATATACCTATGCAATATACAATTTCTTAAGTTTTAATTTCAATGAGAACAAAATGAGATCAAGTTTGCCATGTCCTTGCAGCTAGGGTAAGTGAGAAAAGCTTTTCTATGAGCCAGTTTCAATATTAATTTCTGAAATACATTTCAAGTAGAACTAAGATACTGAACTACATGGGAATCAAGAGGAGATTAAAGTTAAGAAAGAAGATCCAGTCAAAAACAAAATGAGAGAACACAGGAGCAGAGCTTTAGTTCAGAAAGCAATGATGTGAAGTTTTTATACAAAAGCACCTCAAATGCATATCCCTGTCTCCTTTCGGCTATCCAACATTATTCTTGACAAGTTCTCTTATCTAATCTGCTTTTCTGAGTAGATTGTTGAAACATGGTTTTAATGGCTACAGTATAAATAAATAAATCAGCCACATTCCAGTAAAAACCCCTGACCCAGTACAACTTCCAGACATCTAATCTTGGGGAATCTTTCTTTGAAAGCAAGTAATATATACATATCATTTAGACATATGACATATATTCTGGAATCTCTTAATACGCATTTTGTTTATACATGTTTACATATGCTCATATACATACAATCATATGTATGACATTTACTTCTATTGGTACTTTCTAAATGTCTAAATTTACAAGTACTGAATATTGTTTATTTCCTGTCAGAGGGCTTTAAAAAAAAAAAATCTGGCCGGGCGCAGTGGCTCACGCCTGTAATCCCAGCACTTTGGAAGCCCGAGGCGGGCAGATCACCTGAGGTCAGGAGTTCAAGACCAGCCTGACCAACAGGGCAAAACCCTGTCTCTACTAAAAAATACAAAAATTAGTTGGGCATGGTGGTGGGCACCTGTAGTCTCAGATACTTGAGAGGCTGAGGCAGGGAGAATCGCTTGAACCTGGGAGGCAGAGGTTGCGGTGAGCCGAAATTGCACCACTGCACTCCAGCCTGGGTGACAGAGCAAGACTCCCTCTCAAAAAAAAGAAAAAAAAAAATCTGTCCCCAAAATTATATAACTTTGAGACAGAGTGAATGATTCATGAAACAATTTCATTTATCTTTGACTCTGATTAATAAAGTTATGGAAATTATGTAGAAGTATACTAGCATCTAGAAATCAAGTAGCAATAGAAATAGAGATGAATTATTTTTAGGTAAAACCTACATATAACATAAGGCAGACTAATTTTTAAAAATCATGCTTATTAAAAGCTACTACTCTCTCAACCACAAAATAAATGAAAAGAATTAGGAAAATAGATGAGTAATAGTGTAAAAGCCTTTGTCAGCTGATAATCTGCCATGTCTAATTTCATCTTATTACATGACATTAAATGTTCAGTCTCCAGTCCGCAGGTGAGAATTGTTCTTTGAGAATAAAATTTACCTTTTCCACCAACATAGCAATTCTCACTTCCCTGATTGCTAAGTGATAATTAATACTTTTGGATCCAGATGGACATCTAAAAATATGATTTTCATTACCATTTTTCAGGTCACAGAAGTATAAATGCTTTAAAAAACCCACTGGTATTTATTATTAACTATTGTGTAGTATTTTTAAAAAGCAGAAATATTCGTCATGATCCTTCACATATAACTGTCTTACCTAATTTTCTAGTTAAAAAAGTGCATAAATTAGAAACTGTCATTAATTGGAATTAAAATAAGTGTCCACATAGGAAAATGAAGGAGAATAATCAAACAATTCAATTATTCTGATTTTCATATAGATAACCACCATGAATTCCAGAACTACATTTTTATTATTATTTCAATTGCTTAGTGAGGTGCAGATTGGAACTTATTCATTTTATTTAATGTAGGTATAAAGTGACCATTCTGTGATTTGATAATAGGTCTTAACTCCTGATATATAAATTTAATCATAATAATAATATATTCTAAACAGCCTCTTTCACATGTAAGATCATTATACAAACGGGAACAAGGTAAACAAGGTAATGTGTTTCTCCTCTCACAAGATCAATGGAATATACTATTTTTTTAGTTTCAGACTGATGTTCTAACATCAGTTTAATTTAACTCTCTTGGAAAATACTCTCTTGGTAAATGAAGGGATTCCTATTAAAAATGTAACTCGCTAATAAAACCCAGATTCAGATTATGTGTGTGTATATATATACACACACATATACATATATGCGCAATGGAAATCAGTACTGTTGATGGTAGATTCTCACTACCACTTCCAAAACAAGCATTAATAATTTTCCCAGGCAATGTAACCCCACGAGTGTATACAGTAAGACTGGCCCTCATTTTTTAGGGCATTCTCAAAAATTACCACCTTCCCAAGAATGTCATTTGACTTAGATATTAGGTTGCTTTTACAGCCCCCCAGTGGCTGGTTCTTCATTTATTTGAATGTAAAGCAATGTTAATGTTGCCCCAGGGATGCATAGAGTATGGTGCAATATTTCTCAAACTTCAGTGTGCATACAAATCACCTGGGGATGTTATTAAAACACAGATGTGGATTCAGTGGGTCCAGCATGGGGCATTCAATTACCTATTTTTAAATAAACTCCTAGGAGATCTCCATGCTGCTGGTCAGTTCTTGAATCACCCTTTCAGTAGCAAAATAGGCAAACGCATACCAAAGCAATGCTTCATTTTCACCACCAGTTTATTGCCTATTAATGTGACTCTATATCAGTGTTTTCTTACCATTACCGAAAACCTTTTGACAGTCACAGGGATGCTGGTGCTGAGATGTTGCAGTTGCCTTTTCATGCCACAGTAAGTCAGTTCTTCCTGCTTTCCTTCCTCCTCCATGGACATCGAGAAATTTGTCAAGAATGCAACGTTTTGCTCTCCTCCCTTGCTCTCCTTCACACCCTCTACATAGTTTCTTTTGCCAAGTGCCTTCTCTTGTTCCTTCTCCTATTCCTTCTATTTCCTCTATTTTCTTTCTCTCATTCATCCCCTGCCTTTCAGTTTTTGCATCCCTGTGGTCATTTGTTTTATCATTTTCTTTCTTGCTTTTCTTTTTTTCTTCCTTCCCACTTACAAACAACTATCTCTCCCAGGAAGTGACTGGACTCAAAATATGGTGCAGTGGTAGTTTGTATACGGATACATGGAGTTTTTGAAACACACACCTTTGCACTCACACACTCTCACATACTCACGTGCACACACACACACACACACACAGAGAGTTCATGTCTCAATTGTGATTGTAACCCTACTTGAGAAGATTGTATAACATACAAAAAAGATAACTATAATTTAATCCAGCCAACTGAGAGAAATACTGAGGGAGTAATTTTATTCTGGATTGGCTTTCAATTCTTTTTTGTATTAAGATGTACGTGTTGTCCTTCACTTCTAGGTACTGCAGGATTATTTTAATCTAGCCTATTTCCTTTTTGTTCTTCTTTTTCAGAATAAAAACAGTCAATTGCCAGGGGTCTTAAAAATTATTCCCTGTGTATTAGTTCCTTGTCACACTGCTATAAGAACTGCCCGTGACTGGGCAATTTTTAAAAGAAAGAGGTTTAATTGACTCACAGTTATGCATGGCTGGGGAAGCCTCAAAAAACAATCATGCCAGAAGGCGAAGGGGAAGCAAAGCACCTTCTTCACAAAATGGCAGAACAAGTGCTGAGTGAAGCAGAAAGGGCTCCTTATAAAACCATCAAATCTCGTGAGAACTCACTCACTATCATGAGAACAGCATGGGGGAAACCACCCCCATGATTCAGTTACCTCCACCTGATTTCTCCCTTGACACATGGGCATTATAGGGATTACAATTCAAGATGAGATTTGGGTGGGGACACAAAGCCTAACCATAACACCGTGTTTAAACAATGTGAAGTTATACAAAACAACTGTCTGCTTTGCTTAAGTCCTGGGTCTAAGAGTACTGCCTAATATTTTCACTATGCTCCTTCTCATAACTTCTCTGGGGTCCCATTTCCACTTACTTTTTTGTTAGTTTACATTTTTCCTTCTTTGCGCCTTCTCTTCCATCTACATGTTTCATTTGAAGGAAAGACTAGAATCTATTCATACAAAAGCAGATTTAAATCGCGATCTGAAAGATGTTTTTGCAATGATAGCATGAGCTGCATACTTCTGGTGCCAACAGATTGCAATGAAGGCAACAGCATGACTGATCACAAGCAATCTGCACCCTATTCGTGTTCATAGACAGCACTGTTCTTGTTCTGTTTCCAATTGTCTCTTTACCAAGGGCAGCATTCCTGGAAGCTCTGTGTCTTAATTACTGAAGATGGTTCAAGTGACCAGTTCTTACATTAATTTTTATATGTAAATACTGAACTCAGTTTTAAGTGTACAATTTGTGCTTTCATATTCTTTTTATTTTTAGGTTTAAATTTATGTTTTTTTTAACTTTTATTTTAGGTTCAGGGGTACGTGGGCAGGTTTGTTATATAGGTAAATTTGTGACACAGGGGTTTGAGGTATACATTATTTCATCACGCAGGTACTAAGTCTAGTATCTAATAGTTATATTTTTCTGCTTTTCTTCCTCCTCCCACCCTCTACACTCTGGCAGGCCCCAGAATCTGTTGTTCTCCTCTTTGTGTCCATGTGTTTTCATCATTTAGCTCTCACTTATTCAGAACATGTGTTTTTTGGTTTTCTGTTCCTGCATTAGTGCCCTAAGGATAATGGCCCCTTAGTATCCTGAGGATAATGGCCAGCTGCATCCATATTCTTGGAAAGGACATGATCTCATTCCTTTTTGTGGCTGTGTAGTATTCTGTGGTGTATAAATACTACTTTTTTTTTTTTTTGAGACGCAGTCTCACTCTGTTGTCCAGGCTGGAGGGCAGTGGCGCAATCTCGGCTCAGTGCAACCTCCTCCTCCCAGGTTCAAGTGATTCTTTTGCCTCAGCCTCCCAAGTAGCTGAGATTACAGGTTTGCGCCACCTTGCCCAGCTAATTTTTGTATTTTTAGTAGAGATGGGATTTCACCACATTGGCCAGGCTGGTACTGAACTCCTGATCTTATGATCCTCTCACCTTGGCCTCCCAAAGTGCTAGGATTACAGGCGTGAGCCACCACATGTGGCCATTTTCTTTATCCAGTCCACCATTGTGCATTAAAATTGATTCCATGTTTTTGCTATTGTAAATTGTGCTGCAATGAATATGCATGTGCATGTATCTTTATAATAGAATGATTTATATTCCTTTGGGTAGAGACCCAATAATGGGATTGCTGGGTCGAATGGTATTTCTGTCTTTAGGTCTTTGAGGAAACACTACGCTGGCGAAACTAATTTACACTCCCACCAACAGTGTATAAGCATTTCTTTTTCTCTGAAATATTGTCAGCATCTGTTTGTTTGTTTGTTTTTAGTATTTTAAATAGTAGTTATTCTGACTGGTATGAGATGGTATCTCATAGTAGTTTTTATTTACATTTCTGTAATGATCAGTTATATTTTAAATTTGGTTTACATTCATTTGCTTTAAAATCAGAAAGTTAATCAGAATAAATCATTCTGAGTGTAACATAATAACAAGAATACAATAACTGATCATTCTCAACTGGTAAATAGGTACTTACATAAAAATAATTTTATTGAATAAAATCATCTAATAAAAATTCATCTAAATCACTTATAGTTAATAGAAAGTAGGGTATTGGATAACTCAATAACATAAATTTTTTAACTGATCATTCGTGTGACATTAAGTAAATAATCAAACGTTTCAAGGCTACCCAAGGAAAGTAGTAGCTGTTCTATTTTGCTTCTTAGCCATTGAACCCGATGAAGCACCTTTGCTTTTTAAAGTACATTGGACCTTGGTATAAGTTAAGCCTCTAAGAATACAGTTTCAAGGAACAAGTCTGTTCTTTTTAGTTTTCATCAATGGAAGCGCATTTCCTCACATCCCGGGTTAGTGAAGGTCATGAAACAAAATCTAGATTTTACATTTTTATTTTGTTAAATGATGTTGAAGAGGGCTTTTTTTTTAAATAACTGGAGAGTCAGTACTAAGACTACAGATAAAAACAAAAGGTTTCTTTAGATTTCTTTTTTCATTTTTAAACTTGTTGGATTTCTGGAAAGTTCATTTATATAAAACTGAGAAATAATCATGTTTAGCCATAAAATGAAGTTAGGTTATCAGCCCATATACTTATTAATATGATTTTAACTAAACGGAATGCCTGCAGGTCTATTGAATGATATGTGTAACACACTACAGTGCATCATTTGCTCTGTGGAACAGACCTGGTATCGTTGTCTATTAATTTGCCATCATCAGGAGTATTTCCCAAATATGACAAAAATAAAAAATACACCCACAAAATCTAAAATTCCTCGGGATTCAGTTCATATCACATAAAAATGGCTGAAGTAAATGATTATTTCCTTCCCAAAACATTTTCATTTCTTGGCATCGTAAACACCAAAGTTTTGCAATTCTCACCCTGCCTCACTGGATGCCTTTTCTAGGCTTCTCTGCTGGTTCGCGTTCCAAATCTTTCAATGTTGAAATGCACCGGGCTCAGTTGTAGCACGTTCCTCTTTATTTAAAGATATTCACATACTGCTGTTTTCCTAATGTGTTTCCCCAACTTCTCCTCCTCCTCTGGGCTCTGGATTCATTGCATGATCCATTGCATATTTAACATCTCAGTTTAATGTGTATAGGCATCTTCAGCTAACATATGCTCTCAGATTTCTAAACAAATTTTATTCCCCAACCTGCACATCCCACGGTCTTCCTCATACTGGCAAATATTATTATTCATCTAGTTCCTTAGTCCAAAAATTCTCGAAGACATTTTTCTTTAGCTGTCACACTCAGCATTCAATATACGAGCAATTTCTGCCAAATTTATCTTCAAAGTGTATTGAAATTTCACTCTATTTTCCTTTGAGTGGAAACATCTCTGTTTTAAAGTACAATGGGTGATTTTCTTGTTTACTGAAATAGCTTCCTATGTGAGTTATGTTACCAGTTTGCTTCTGAAGATTAAAGTGGTCATACAAAAACACAAATAACATTTTAATCACGCAAAGCATGCCCATTTACTCCTTTACTCAAAAATTTCCAAAGGCTTCTATTCACTTTCAAAATATTTAAATTACCTAACCATAACCAATAAATCCCACATCATTTAGCTGGTACCTATCACTCGGGCATCATTGCTACTTCACTTATTTAACTCTGTCCATGAAAACCAGGTTGGTACTTCTTGAAATATGGTAAAATATCTTCTGCCTCAGGATATTTGCAGTTGATATGTTCTGATTCAAGGACACTGTTTCAATAGGTTGTAGTTCAGGTAGATAACTCTTGTCTTCATTTCCATATTATCTGTTTGAGGAGCTTTTTTCTTACCACCTTCTGTAAAATACTTTGTCCTTTCAATCTGTAGTGCTTTATCTTGCTTGATGGACAAACTTCTCACTACCTAATAGTAGAGCATACCTTTATTTGAATGTGTCTAGTATCCATATTCTCCACCAATATGTAAACTAAGTGATAAGGCTCCATATATCCTACTCACCATTTTCCTTCACGTTTCAAGATTATTTTCTTATACTTAATGGTTCACGCACAATAATACGATTTCTGTACAAATAAATGCACATACACAAAATGGCAGTTTGGAAAACTACAATTTGTAAATAATAAATAAATGTAGAAAGGAGACAGAAAACATCAGGAGAAATGTTGCTAAAATGATCATTTCAAATCTAAAATTGAGAATAAAATTTAATTGTCCAGCAAAATATTTTGACACTCCTACCCCAGTTATTCTTCATCATTCTTCTCTGTTTCAGTAAAACAAGGAAGAAGCAAAATGTGGATTTTTTTTAAATTTCAGCACATGCATATCCAACCAATTATAGTGTACACACATTACAGTGGCCCCCGAAAAGTCACTCCTTTGTATCTCCAACCACTAGAATATGGTAAAGATGATGTGATAGTAATTGTCATAATTAGACTGACTTTTGTCACAAAAGTGATAGGTGATCACTTGCTTGATTAGATTGTTATACCAAAAAGCTAATGGTATGTAACTACCATGATTATCATACTTGAGAGGGCTATATGGCAAGGAAGTGCAGGTATCCTGCAGGACCTGTAAACAGTACCCAGTCTGGATTAAAGCAAGAAAGAGATTCTCAATTCTGTAACCACAAGGAACTGAATTTTTCCATCAACCCTCTGAGCTTGGAAGACAGCCTGCCTCTGCAGAAAGCACTCAGGCTGGCCTGCAGCTGGATTCCAGCTGTGTAAGACTTTGAACACAGCACTCAGCTAAGAAGTCATGCCCTGATTTCTGACCCACAGAACCTCTGAAATAGTCATGTGTCATGTCAAGTCAATACATGAGTGACAAATTATTATATGGCAATATAAAGCTTATGTACTTATTTTGAAATCGGTCTTGTAAATCTTTTAAAAGCTAGAAAATGGCCAGGAGCGGTGGCTCATGCCTGTAATCCTGGCACTTTGGGAGGCCGAGGTGGGTGGATCACAAGGTCAGGAGTTCAAGACCAGCCTGATCAACATGGTGAAACCCCGTATCTGCTAAAAAAAAAAAAAAAAAAAATCCAAAATATTAGCCAGGCATGGTGGCAGGCGCCTGTAATCCCAAATCCCAACTACTCGGGAGGCTGAGGCAGAGAATTGATGAATCTGAGAGGCGGAGGTTGCAGTGAGCCAAGATCACGCCACTGCACTTCAGCCTGGGCAACAGAGTGAAACACGATCTAAAAAAAAAAAAAAAAAAAAAAAACGTAGAAAACACAGAAAAACACAGAACAAGATTTCATGCTCAAATAATGAAATCTTGATTATAAAATTATTGGTCAGAAATGTCAAGGCCTCTTACAGATTCACTTGAGAAGCAGCACAAGCAGAAGAAATAGGATTGCTCTGGTCTTTGTTAGATTAAAAAGTTAGATCACAGTGTAGCTAGACGCATTTGTGCAAAGTCATAGTAACTTTATATTTGAATTAGTTTGCATTCATCTGTGATTGTATGTATGTTTCTTTGTGATCAGATTGGGTTAAGGGATGTGTAAGGTGTTCTTTTGTCGAAAATAATGTACTTGTTATTTCTTTTGAAAGAATGAAAATAAAATCTGACTGAATATTTCAAACAGCCATACTGCACTTTTAGAAATCTTAATTGCTCTTCTGCTTCAGGCAATGACAACCAAGTGAAACTGTGGAGTTTAGAGAATGTTTTAGAAAGGAGTTTCGCATTCTATCCTTTTTATTACACTGATCTTGAAAACTATCAATGATAATAATGCAGTTGTGATAATATTTGTATCCATGCAGTATCCATGCATAGTAACAGGAATGACTCTGCTGCAAAAGGTTTCTGCCATTGTGTGAACTTTAGGTTTCTCAAAACCTTTCCTTAGAAATGCTTTGTTAGTCATACCTACATCTTGTGATCTTTTAGTATTAAACATATAATAATATATATGCTATTCTGTCTATATGCCAGAAATATTGTTAGGTGCCTGCCATACTTACAAAGAAACTATGAGAAGATTTTTAAATTAAAAATACGTATGGAAATAAGATATGAACACTGCAATAATTTTCAAAACTCAGGCTAAGGATAATTATTGCAAATGAAAATATGTAACTTGAACTCCATGGCAGTCAAGGTAATAAAATGAAAATAATGAGTTGCATAGCTCTAATTTTTAATAAAAGGAAGCATATCATTTATATTATCAGTTATAAAGCTCGTAGTTTTAGAAAAACAAAATGCATTTAAATCAGAACTTTTAAAAGTAAAACTGGTCTTTGCATTTTTATAATTAATTATATCTTTTTTATTTCTGAAACTATATAACAAATGGGACACTTTGGAAAATATCCACTTGAATATATTTTTTCAGTCAACTATTTTAATAACACTTTTGAGGTTTCTTCTACGTACAAGTGTGAGTCTACTGATATTTTTGAAAATTAGCATTGCTCTGGGTGGAGTCATGTATCTTATAATGAAGGAGATTGAACTCATGAGCAATAGAAAACACTGTAATTTTAGAAGAAATAAAGGTGCCTTAGGAAAAAAAATGTTAAGATATGTGATGAAGAGTGGCTAGAGGTGGGTGAGTCAAGAGTTTTGTAAAAATTGGTGGACAGAATATTCAAATTGGAGGAAATATTAGCTGTGAATGCCCTACTAAAGAAAAATAATGTAGATTGTTTAAGAAAACTGCAAGGTATAGTTGGAAGAGATAAGGCAAGTGGGAGAGTAGTAGGATATGAAGATTTAGAGATAGTCAGAGTCTAGAACACATGAACGAACCTCAGGGAGCACTGGAAGGGATATAAAAAGCATGTAAAACTATCTGCTATGTGTATTATGAAGATCACTTTTTCTGCTCTTTCCTGAGTAGTATGGCATAAGGAAGCAGGAATACCAACCAGGAGATTATTGTTCTTGTCTATATGACAGATACCAGGTTAGTGGTGGCAGAAGACTTGAGATGTTGCCAGATTTGAGATGTTGTTTTAAAAGGTTAAGCAGTACTTGGTGATTGGTTGTAAAACGTATGAATACAGAAACGATAAAGTCCTAAGGTTTTCATCTGATCAAGTAGGTGAATTACATTGCTGTTAAATAAACTGGAAAGATGATGAGAGCAAGAAGAGTTATATATCTCAATGATTTTGAAGTATCTGCAGCTCGAGGTGGTTGACAGTATTACTGATTTTCTGTCTGGCTTTTCTAACATTAATTGAAGGAAGAAGGCTGAAGTTAACAGTTATAATTGTGGAAGTGTCTATTTCTTCTTTTTCTTTTATCTATTTTTGTTTCATATGTATTGAAGATCTGTGGTTAGTCATGAATACATTTGGGGTTGTTTTTTTCCCCTGATAAATTGACTTCTTTATTGTTATGGAATGCTTGCCAATGTTTCTGGAAATATATAACAAAAATAAGGACACTTTGATCTAACTTGTCTGACATTAATGCAGACAGTGCAGTGTTCCTTAGATTAGTGTATGTATGACATGTATTGGTCACCTTGCTGCTTTTAGCTTATCTATGTCTTAATATATAAATTGGCTTATGGTAAAGAGCATAAAATTAAGAATTGTTTTTTATCCAAACTAACACTTCATATAATTTTTATTGATACATAATATTTGTACATTTGTATGGGATACATGTAATATTTTGTTCTGTTGTTGGTGGGTGGGCCGGTTTGACTTCGCCAAACAAAAGAATTTGAAAGTGAGTCCAAAGTAAGAGTAAGCAAAGAAATTTACGGCAAAACAAATGCATGCTCTGAGAGAGAGAGAGAGAGAGAGAGAGAGTGAGAGAGAGACAGAGAGAGAGCCCCTAGTGCCTTGAGGGAAATTCCCTTTATGGGAACTGTACATGCATATTCATAGAATACTGATGAGGTCAAGTATGTAAAGGCAGACCTGCAACTGGCATGTGGGCTCAGGGTCTATGTGCCCTAACACACATCACGTGTATCATTAGGGTATAAAATCTCCACCTAGGGATGATGTTTTTTTACTATGAAAATGAGGGAAAGTTTACTATAAGCTAAACCTTGAGCCTAGCTGCACAGGCAGGACCCTGGAAAAACTCCTAGCAAACCCCAAGGCAGGAATTTGTAGCTAACAGCTTTGTGGGCTTTTGGTGCTGATTGGTTGGAGATTGAGGAAGTTACATGAGGAGTACGGGACTTTTATTCTTTTTTCCAAGCCAATATTGGGTATCAGGAACTTGTAAGCATCTGGTGGTCTGGTGGTGTCCTGTAGGATGGTTTACTGTGCAAAAACATTACGTGCTGATGCACGAGGGGGTAGATCCCACTGGGCTTCATACAGAGGGACAAGTCAGTGGCCTCCTAATCTTACTTGTCCTGCCTCAGTTACATGCATAGAATGTGTCATGGTCATGTCAGGGTATTTAGGATATCCATCCCCTCGAGTATTTATAGTATGGAGATTATAAATAATATAAAATTATAATATATATTATGCTAATAGCATTCTAAATACTCAAGGTGATGGATATTCTCTCTTTTAGTCCCCTCTTCCCCCAACTCACACATTTCCTAGTCTCTGGTGACTATTGTACTTTCTACCTCAATGAGATCAACTTTTTACTTCCCACATATGAGTGAGAAAATGCGGTATTTGTCTTTCTGTGCCTGGCTTATTACACTTAACACAACGACCTCCAGTCCCATCTATGTTGCTGTACATGTCAGGATTTCATTTTTATGGCTGAGTAGTATTCCATTTTGTATATAAACACATTTTTTTAAATCCATTCATCCACTGATGGACACTGAAGTTGATTCTACATCTTTGCTATTGCAAATAGTGCTGCAATAAACATGGGGGTGCAGGTATTCTTTTGATATATTAATTTCCTTTCCTTTGGATAAATACCCAATAGTGGGATACTCAATCATATTTTTCTATTTTCAGTTTTAGTTTTATTTTCTCTTCGAAATCTTCATTCTGTTTTTCATAGTAGCCATACTAATTTACACTCCCACCAGCAGTATATGAGTTCCCTTTTCTCACCTTCACCAATATCTGTTATTTTTTTGTCTTTGTAAGAATATTCTTAGGGGGTCAAGATGATACCTCATGATTTGCACTTGTCTGACAATTAGTGATGTTTAGCACTTTTCCATATATCTGCTGGCTATTTCTATGTCTTCTTTTGAGTACTGTCTATTCATACCCTTTGCCCATTTTTTAATGAGAGTATTTGTTTTTTGTTTTCTGTTGGGTATTTTGTGTGTTTTGGTTCTGTTTTGTTTACTGTTTAGCTGTTTTATTTCCTTGTATATTCTGGATATTAGCTTTTTCTCGGTTGAATAGTTTGCAAATATTAACAGATTTTTCTTTGCTCTGTTGATTGTTTTCTCTTCTGGGGAGATTATTTTTAGTTTAATATAGTCCCATTTGTCTATGTCAACTCCCACTGGCATATGTGCACTCCTCTTGGGGGCCTGAAGACAGACAGGCCCAATCAACTTGCTGCCACCATCACAGCTGGCACCTGCCCACATGTGCCACATGAGGGCCTAAAGAAACAGCTTGTGCAGCCTGTCATAGCCACCGTTAGCACAAGTGTGTGCTGCCTCAGAGCCAGGGGGTTGTCCCACAACCACTATGGCCACTGCCTTCCCAGACTGGCAGCACACCCCCAGTGCCCATGCAAGCGGCTTTTTTTTTTTTTTTTTTTTTTGAGAAATGGAGTCTGGCTCTGTCGCCCAGGCTGGAGTGCAGTGGCACGATCTCGGCTCACTGCAAGCTCTGCCTCATGGGTTCACGCCATTCTCCTGCCTCAGCCTCCCAAGTAGCTGGGACCACAGGCGCCCGGCTAATTTTTTTGTTTTTTTTTGTATTTTTAGTAGAGACGGGGTATCACCATGTTAGCCAGGATGGTCTCGATCTCCTGACCTCATGATCCACCCGCCTCGGACTTCCAAAGTGCTGGGATTACAGGCGTGAGTCACCGCGCCCGGCCCCATGCGGCTTTTAAAGCTTGAAAAGTAATGGTATGTACTTGCCACTAACTCTTTCATTTAATCAGTACTATAATGCCTTGAGGAAAGTTTTTATTTTTTAATTTTTTTTTTAACCACCGTTTGCCAATAAGTAAACTAGAGCAATTAAAACATCCTGTCTTAGGTCAGCACTAAGAGTTGAAGCTAAGATTCAAAGTTGGAATTTGTATCCATAATCTTCATAGTATACATCATCCATGTCTTAATAGTGATCTCAAATCAATCTATGTAAACTAAAAAGCACAACACTCCTATCCTTTTTTGTAATTTACTTTTATATAGCAAAAAGAAGAAAGATGAAAATAGTCTTCTCGCCTGAAGCTACTAATTTACTACTACTGAAAAGAGGAAATCTTAAGATTCTAGGATTAGACTTAAAACTCAAAGACTAATGCCGTCTCCCGGAGTGTTGACAATATTTTATGATTTTAAAGTCTAAATCTAGATACTTAGAACTGAGAATCCTAGCTTCTTTCTCCTGATTAAATGAGAATAGGATATATGCCCTCCATTTATTAATCATGATATGAGACTAAGTAGATATAGAAGATATTGCTCCCAACACAAGATCACACATCAGCTGTCTAAAAGGAAAAAAATGCATTTTTAAGCAATAATTTTTCACTGTAATAGTCTGAGAATAAAATATTAGAAAAAAGAGGGTTTTCCTGTTTTTGTTTTTGATTTTACTAATATGAAGAAAAGGACTGACTTATAACTGTGACTGTAAGCTAAGAAGTATCTTAGCTAATTGCTAGAGAAAAAATGCATGAATTTATACTAAACAGTAGAATGTTTGAAATAAATATTTAATTTACAAGTTTCATATAAATTGTTGTATAATATAAATGTGATGAAACGTATTTAATATAAATGTATGAATAATATGTGTTAAAATATCTACATTTTATGATAAAGTAAGACATTTCTAAATATTTGTGTGTCCTAGAAAATCTTTGGCAATCTTTCTGTATTGTTGATGTAGGCATTTAATATCTACTAAGTCTCATATCATAAAGATATTATATATGATTTTAGTAGCTTCTTGTTAAATTGATTCATTATTATATAATGACCTTTGTCTTTTACTTAGTGATGTTGATATAAAGTCTGTTTTGTCTGACATAAGTATAAATATGTCCGCTTGTTTTGGTTTCCATTTGCATGGAATATTTTTTCCCATCCTTTTACCTTCAATATATAAGTGTCGTTATTAGTTGTGTAGGTTACTTCTAAGCAGCATATGATTGGATCAAGGTTTTGTTTAATTTGAATTTTGGGGTACATAGTAGTTGTATGTATTTCTGGGGTACATGAGATGTTTTGACACAGGCAAGAAATGCATAATAATCACATCATGAAAAATGAGGTATTTGTCCCCTCAAACATTCATTCTTTCTGTTACCAACAATCTAATTTCACTCTTTTAGATATTTAAGTGTACAAATAGGTTATTGTTGACTACAGTCACCCTAATGTACTATCAAATTGTAGGTCTTACTAAATCTTTATGTTTTGTACCTATTAAATAAACCCACCTTCCTCCAGTCCCACACTAACTTCTCAGCCTCTAATACCATCCTGCTACTCTCCATGTTCAATGTTTAATTGGTTTGATTTTTAGACCCACAAGGAAGTGAGAACATGTGATGTTTGTCTTTCTGTGCCTGGCTTATTTCACTTAACCAAATAATCTCCAGTTCCATCCATGTCGTTGTATATGACAGAATCTCATTCTTTTATATGGCTGAATAGTTTCCATTTCATATTTGTATCACATTAACATTACTCATTCATATGTTGACAAACACTTAGGTTGCTTTCAAATCTTGGGTGTTGTGAACAGTGCTGCAGTACACATGGGAGTGCAGATATCTCTTTAATATGCTAATCTCTTTTCTTTGGGGTATATTCCCAGAAGTGGAATTGGTGGATTATGTAATAGCTCAATTTTTAGTGTTCTGAGGAACCTCCAAACTATTCTCCATAGTGGCTGTAGTAATTTACATTCCCATCAATATTGTGTGAGGGTTGCATCTTCTTCACATTCTCACCAGCATTGGCTAGTGCCTGCCTTTTAGATATTTTAACTGGGGCAAGATGATATTTCATTGTAGTTTTGATTTGCATTTCTCTGATGATCAATTATGTTGAGCACCTTTTCATATGCCCATTTGTCATTTGTACATCTTCTTTTCAGAAACGTCAAATCTTTTGCACATTTTTAATTGGATTATTAGATTTTTCCTGTAGAGTTGAGGACCTTATATATTCTAGTTATTAATCCCTTGTCAGATGAATACTTTGAAAATATTTTCTTCCATTCTGTGGGTTGTCTCTTCAACTTTGTGAATTGTTTTCTTAGTTGTGCAGTTTTTCACGTTGATGTGATCCCATTTGTCCATTTTTACTTTGGTTGCCTATGCTTATAGGGCACATTCTAAAAATTTTTGCCCAGACCAATGTCCTGGAGATTTTCCTCAAAGTTTTCTTGTAGTAGTTTCATAGCTTAAGGTCTTAGATTTAACTCTTTTATCCATTTTTATTTGATTTCTGTATATGGTGAGAGACAGGGGTCTAGATTCATTCTTCTACATATTGATATCCAGTTTTCCCAGCACCATTTATTGAAGGAACTCTCTATTGCCTTATGTAGGTTCTTGGCACCTTTGTTGAAAATGAGTTCACTCTTGTTTGTGAATTTTTTTTCTGGGTTCTTTATGCTGTTCTATTGATATGTGTGTCTGATTTTATGCCAGTACCATGCTGTTTTGGTTACTATAGCTCTGTAGTATAATCTGAAGTCAGATACTGTTATTCCTCCAGTTTTGTTATTTTTTGCTCAGGACAGCTTTGCCTATCTGGGTCTTATGTGGTTTTATATACATTTTACAACACTTTTTTTTTTATTTCTGTGAAGAAATAGAATTGGTATTTTGTTAGAGATTGCATTGAATCTAGAGATTGCTTTGGGTAGTATGGACATTTTAGCAATATTGATTCTTCCAATCCATAAATATAAAACATCTTTTCATTTTTTGGTGTCCTTTTCAATTTTTTTCATCAATATATTATAGTTTTCATTATAGAGATCTTTGGTTTCTTTGGTTAATTCCCAGGTATTTAATTGTGTATGTGGCTTTTATACATGTTTTTTTTTTAAATTTCATTTTCAGATTTTTCACTGTTGGCATATAGAAATGCTACTGATTTCTTTAGGTTGATTTTGTATTCTGGAACTTTATTGTTTATCAGTTCAAATAGTTTTTTGGTGAAGTCTTTAGTTTTTTTTCAGATATAAGATTATATTATCAGCATACAAGGATAATTTGACTTTTTTTCCCATTTGGATGTGGTTTATTTCTTTCTCTGGTCTGATTGCTCCAGCTAGGAACTTCCAGTACTGTGGTGAATAGCAGTGCTGAAAGTAGGTGTGCTTGTTGTGATCCAGATCTGAAAGGAAAGGCTTTCAGTTTTTTAAATTCAATATGATACTAGCTGTGGGTATGTCATACATGGCTTTTATTTTGTTGAGATGTGTTCCTTCTATCCCCAGTTCTCTGATGTGCTATACTTTTTATCATGAAGGGATGTTGAATTTGATCAAATGCTTCTTCACCATCAATTGAAATGATTACAGTTTTGTTCCTCATTCTGTTGCTCTATGCTTCACATTGATTGATTTGCTTATGTAGAACCATCCTTGCATCCCAGTAATAAATCCCATGTAGTCATAAGGAATGATTTTTAAAAAATCTATTGCTGAATTCAATTTGCTAGTATTTTGTTGAGGATTTTTGCATCAATACTCATCAGATATATTGGCCTGTAGTTTAATTTATTTGATGTCTCTGCCTGGTATTGATATCAGTGTAATAATGGCCCTGTAGAATCAGTTTGGAAGCATTTCCTCTGCTCTGTTTTTTGGAATAGCTTGAGTAGGCTTGGTATCCATTCTTTAAATGTTTGGTAGAATTTAGCAGTGTAGCCACCGAGTCCCAGGCCTTTTATTTTTAGGTCGTTTTATTATGGCTTCAGTCTTGTTACTGGTTATTAGTCTGTTCAGGTGTTGGATTTCTTTATGGTTCAACCTTGGTAGCTTCTATGTAACTGAGGATTTGTCCATTTCTTCCAGATTTACCATATAGTTGCTCACAGTAGCCACTAATGATCCTTTAACTTTACGCAGTATCAGTTGTAATGTCTTCTTTTTCATTTCTGATTTTATTTATTTAGATCTCTCTTTTTTTCTCAGTCTGGCTAAAGTTTGTCAATTTTTTTTAACTTTTCAAAAAACTAACTTTGCTGCATCGATTATTTATACTTTTTCATTTCAATTTCATTTATTTCTGCTTTGATCTTCATTATTTCTTTACTTTTACTTATTTTGGATTCAACTTTCTTTTGCTTTTCTAGCTGTTTAAGATGTATCATTAGGTCATTTATTTGAAGTTTCTCTTCTTTTTGATGTAGGTATTTATAGATATAAACTTTCCTCTTAGTACTGATTTTACTGTGTCCCACAGGTTTTTGTATGTTGTGTTTGCATCATAATTTGTTTCAATAAACTTTTCAAATTATTTATTAATGTTTTCATTGACTTACTGATTATTCAGGAGCATGTTTTTAATTTCCATCTGTTTGTGTAATTTTCAGAATTTCTCCTGTTAAGATGCTTGATATTATTTCAGTTTTTTAAATGTACTAAGACTGTTTTTGTGACCTAACATATAGTCCTAACATATAGTCTATCCTTGAAAATGATCCATGTGCTGCAGGAATATGTATTCTGCAGTCATTGGGTGAAATCTTCTATAAATATACATTAGAATCATTTAGTCTGTAGTGCAGATTAAGTCTGATATTTCTTTGTTGATTTTCTGTCTGGAAAATGTGTCCAATGCTGAAAGTAGGATGTTGACATCCAGCTATTATATTGGGGGGGTCTCTCTCTCTTTAGCTCTAATAATATTTGCTTTATATATCTAGGTACTCCAGTGTTGAGTGTGTATATATTTAGAAACATATTCTTTTGCTGAATTGACCTCTTCATCATTATATAATGACCTTCTTTGTCTCTTTTTGTAGTTTTTATGTTGAAGTCTATTTTGTCTGGTATAAGCATAGTGACTCCTGCTCTTTTTTTGTTTCTCATTGGCATGGGATATCTTTTTCCATCACTTTAATTTCAGTCTATGTTTGTCTTTATAGGTGAAATGTGTTTCTTGTAGGCAACAGATCAATGAGTCTTTTTCAATCCATTCAGCCACTCTGTATCTGTTGATTGGAGTGTTCAGCCCATCTACATTAAATATTAGTATTGATAATTAAGCACTTACTCCTGCCATTTTGTTATTTGTTTTCTACTGATTTTCTGGTCCTCTCTTCCTTCCTTCCTTCCTGTTTTTATATTAGTGAAGCTGATTTTCTCTGGTGATATAATTTAGTTTTTTGCTTTTCATTTTGTCTGTATTCATTGTATGTTTTTTGATTTGAGGTTACCATGAGGCTTGCAAATACTCTTATAAATCATTATTTTAAGCTTATATAATACCATAACACTCTGCATAAAGAAACAAGCAAGCAAAATGAACACTAATAAACAACCTACACCTTAACTTCATCCCCTGCTCTTTAACATTTTGTTGTTTCTATTTATATCTTATTGTACTGTGTATATCATGAAAACTTGTAAAATATTGATTAACCTTTCAATCTTTCTACGTAGCATAAGAGTACACACTATAAAGTGTTATAACATTCTTGTTTTCCTGTATATTTACTATTAACAATGAGCTTTGTACTCTCAGATGATCACTTATTGCTCATTAAAATTCTTTTCTTTCTAGTTGAAGTATTCCCTTTAGCATTTATCGCAGGACAGGTCTGGTGTTGATGAAATCCCTCAGCTTTTGTTTACTGGAAAAGTCTTTATTTTTCCTTCACGTTAGAGAGACATTTTTGGCAGATAAATATTCTGTGGTAAAAGTTTTACTCCTTCAGCATTTTAAATATGTCATGCCACTCTTTCTGGCCTGTAAGCTTTCTACTGAACAGTCTGTAGCCAGACGTATTGGAGCTCCTTTGTATGTTATTTGTTTATTTTATCTTGCTACTTTTAGGATCATTTCTTTATCTTTGATCTTTGGGAATTTGATTATTAAACACCTTGAGGTAATCTTTGTGATAAATCTGCTCTTTATTCTATAACCTTCTTGTACTTGGATATTGATATCTTTATCTTCTCAAACCTAACTTCTCTAGGTTTGAAAAGCTCTGTTATTTCTTTGAATAAACTTCCTACTCCTATTTTTTTCTCTGCCTCTTTTTTAAATAGCTCTTAGATTTGCCCTTTCGAGGGTATTTTCTAGATCCTGTAGGTGTGCCTTATTGTTTTTTATTCTTTTTTCTTTTGTCTCCTCTGTGTATTTTCAAATAGACTAATTTCAGGCTCATCAGTTCTCTCTTCTGCTTAATCAGTTCTACTATTTAAAGACTCTGATGCATTCTTGAGTGTGCCAATCGCGTTGTCAGCTCCAGAACTTCTTTAAAAAATATTTATTTTTTAATGTATATTTTATTTTTTTTAGTTTATTTTTTGAGACAGAGTCTTGCTCTGTTGCCCAGTCTGGAGTGTAGTGGTGAAATCTTGGCTCATTGCAACCTCCACCTCCCAGGTTCAAGAGATTTTCCTGCCTCAGCCTCCCAAGTAGCTGGGATTATAGGCATGCCCCATCATATCCAGCTAATTTTTGTATGTTTAGTGGAGACAGGGTTTCACCATGTTGGTCAGGCTGGTCTTGAACTCCTGACCTCAAGTAATCTTCTTGCCTTGGACTCCCAAAGTCTTGGGATCGCATGTGTGAGCCACTACACCCAGCCCAGCTCCAGAACTTCTGCTTGATTCTTTTTAATTATTGTAATCTCCAGGTTAAATTTATCTGATAGAATTCTGAATTATTTCTCTGTGTTGTCATGTATTTCTTTGAATTTCTTCAAAACATCTATTTCAAGTTCTCTGTCTGAAAGAAAACATATTGCTGTTTCTCCAGGATTGGTCCCTGATGCCTTACGTAGTTCATTTGGTGAGGACCACGTTTTCCTTGATTTTCTTGACACTTGTAGATTTTCATCCATGTCTGGGCATTGAAGAGTAAGGTATTCATTTTAGTCTTCACCATTTGGGCTTGTTCATATCTTTCCTTCTTGAGAAGGCTTTCCAGATATTTGAAAAAACTTGGGTTTTGTGATCTAAGCTGTATATTCTTTAGGGAGCACCTTAAGCCCAGTAATGTTTTGATTCTTGCAGACCCAAAGAGGTAACGCTTTGATGATCATCAACAAGATCTGGGAGAATTCTCTGGATTAAAAGGCAGAGACTTGTTCTCTTCCCTTCTTTTTCCCCAGGTAAATGTAGTCTCTCTCTCTTTTCTGAGCCACCAGAAGCTGAGGGTTGAGTGGCACAAGCATCCCATTTGGCCACCACCACTAAGACTGTGCTGAGTCAGACCCACAGCTAGCACTGCACTGGGTTTCACACAATGCCTGGTGTAACCACTCCCTGGCTACTGTCTATGTTCACTCAAGGCCCTGGGAATCTATAATCAACAGGTGGCACAGCTATCTAGAACTGTGTCCTTCCCTTCAAACCAGTGAGTTCCTCTGGCTCTGGGTGGGTCCAGAGGTACCAACTAGGCACCAGAGACAAGAGTCATGAATCTTGAGTCTATCTGGTATTCTACTCTATGGTGGCTGAGCTGACACTCAAACCACAAGACACAGTGCTGCCCACTCTTCTCTTTCCAAAAGCAGAGGAGCCTCACCCTGTGGCCGCCACCACAACATGTCCACAAGGAGTACTGCCAGACTATTGCTGATGATGTCTTAAGGACCAAGGTCTCTTCAGTCAGCTTGTGGGGAATGCTGCCAGGCCAGGGATTCATTCTTCACGGAAGTGGGCTTTCCTCTGGCCCAGGGCAGGTCCAGAAATGCCATCCAAGAGCCGCATCCTGGAATCAGGGACCCCAAGGGCCCATTTTATGTTCTACCCACTTGTGGCCAAGCTGGTATGTAAAGTGCAAAACAAAGCTCCCTTTACTTTTCCATCTGCATTTCTCAAGCAGAGGGAATCTCATCTTGTAGCTACCATAGATGCAACTATGCTGAGTCTCACCTAAAGGCAGTTAGTCTCAGAATCTTACCCAAAGCCCTCAACATAGTACCTGGGTATTGCTGTTAGTTATTCAGGGCCCAAGGGCTCTTCAGTTAGCAGGTGATACATTCTGCAAAGATTGGGTCTTTCTCTTCAAAGCAGCATATTCCCTTCTGGCCAAGGGTGTGCCTAGTATGTGCCTAGTAGTGTCATCCAGGATCTAGGGAATGGAGAGGGACCCTCACAACTCTGACCAGTGGCCCATCCTGCTGTGGTTTAACTGGCATCCCAGATGCAAGACAAAGTTTTCCCCACTCCTCCATCTCCTCTCCTCAAGCAGATGGAAGGGGTCTTTTCAAGTTGTGAGCTATGCAGCCTGAGGTTAGGGGAGGGGTGATACCAGTATTCCCTTAGCTGCCCCAGCTTGTGTTTCATTAGGTCACAACTCCCCCTCCTCCCCCTGCATGGTCCCCACCTTCCCTAGTAACTGGCTATGGGCCCAGCTCAGCAGTAGGACTCAGCTAGTAGTTGCAGTTCTTGTAGCCTAGACTGCCCTTCAAGTTTATTTTGATCCCCAGTGTACTTTATTCTACAGTGGTGAGGCTTGTGGGAACTCAAGTTCTTACTGCTGGGATCAACAATTCCCCTCTTACTGGGGCTTGTTTAAATGCTCCCTATGTGGGCTGAGTTTAGTCCAGTTTTTCTTTCTGCTATAACAGGACAATACTAAGCTCAATGCCTCAAGATTGCTGCACTCTCTGGATTAGTCCGTTTCCACCCTGCTGACAAAGACATACTTGAGACTGAGAAGAAAAAGTGGTTTTAATGGACTCACAATTTCACGTGGCTGGGGAGGCCTCACAATCATGTGAGAAGGCAAAGAGAAGTAAGTCACATTACATGGATGGCAGCAGGCAAAAAGAGAGAGCTTGTGCAGGGGAACTCCTCTTTTTAAAACCATCAGATCTCCTGAGACTTATTCACTATTATAAGAACAGCAGGGGAAAGACTTGCCTCCATGATTCAATTATCTCCCACTGGGCCCTTCCCATAACATGTGGAAATTATGGAAGCTACAAGATGAGATTTGGGTGGGGACAGTGTCAAACCATATCATTCTGCTTCTGGTCCCTCCCAAATCTCATGTCGTCACATTTCAAAACGAATCTTGCCTTCCCAACAGTCACCCAACATCTTAACTCATTTCAGCATTAACTCAAAAGTCCACAGTCCAAAGTCTCATCCAAGACAAGGCAAGTGCCTTCTGCTTATGAGCCTGTAAAATCAAAAGCAAGTTAGCTACTTCCTAGATACAATGGGATACAGGCATTGGGTAAATACAGCTGTTGCAAATGGGAGAAATTGGCCAAAACTAACGGGTTACAGACTCCATGCAAGTCCAAAATCCTGTGGGGCAGTCAAATTTTATAGCTCCAACATGATCTCCTTTGATTCCATATCTCATATCCAGGTCATTCTGATGCAAGAGGTAGGTTCCCATGGTCTTGGGCAGAACTGCCCCTGTGGTTTTTCAGGGTACAGCTCCCCTCCCAGCTGCTCTCACAGGCTGGTGTTGAGTGTCTGTGGTTTTTCCAGGCACATGGTGCAACCTGTTAGTGTATCTACCATTCTGGGGTCTGGAAGATGATAGCCCTCTTCTCACAGCTCCACTAGGCAGTGCCCCAGTAGGGACTCTGTGTGGGGGCTCTGACCCCACATTTCCCTTTCACACTGCCCAAGTGGAAGTTTTCCATGAGGGCCCTGCCCTTGCAGCAAACTTCTGCCTGGACATCCAGGTGTTTCCATACATCCTCTGAAATCTAGGCGGAGGTTCCCAAGCCTCAGTTTTTGACTTTGGTGCACTGGCAGGCTCAACACCATGTGAAAGCTGCAAAAGCCTGGGGCTTCCACTCTCTAAAGCAACAGCCCAAGCTTTACTTTGGTCCTTTTTACCCATGTATGGAGTGACTGGAATGCAGGGTACCAAGTCCCTAGGCTGCAGAGAACAGAGAGAACCTGGGCCTGGACCATTAAAACATCTTTTCCTCTTAGGTCTCTGGGCCTGTGAAGGGAGGGGCTGCCATGAATATCTCTGACATGCTCTGGAGACAATTTCCCCATTGTCTTGGGGATTAACATTCGGCTGCTCCTTATATACGCAAATTTCTGCAGCTGACTTGAATTTCTCTTCAGAAAATGGGATTTTCTCTTCTATCGCATTGTCAGGCTGCAAATTTTCTGAACTTTTATGCTCTACTTTCCTTATAAAATTGAACGCCTTTAAGAGCACCCAAGTCACATCTTGAATGCTCTGCTGCTTAGAAATTTCTTTTGCCAGACACCTTAAATCATCTCTCTCAAGTTCAAAATTCGACAAATTTCTAGGGCAGGGGCAAAATGCCACCAGTTTCTTTGCTGAAACATAACAAGAGTCACCTTTACTCCAGTTCCCAACAAGTTCCTCATCTCCATCTGAGACCACCTCAGCCTGGATTTCATTGTCCATATCATTACCAGCAATTTGATCAAAGCCATTCAACAAGTTCCAAACTTTCCCACATTTTCCTGTCTTCTTCTGAGCCCTCCAAACTGTTCCAACCTCTGCCTGTTACCCAGTTCTGAAGTTACTTCCACATTTTTGGTATCTTTTCACCAGCACCTCACTGTATTGTTACTAATTTACTGTGTTAGTCCATTTTCACACGATTGATAAAGACATACCTGAGAATGGGAAGAAAAAAAGATTTTAATGGACTCACAGTTCCATGTGGTTGAGGAGGCCTCACAATCATGGTGGGGGGCAGGGAGAAGCAAGTTGTGTTTTACACGGATGGCAGCAGGCAAAGAGAGCTTGTGCAGGGAAATTCCTCTTTATAGAAACCATCAGATATTGTGAGACTTATTTACTATCACTAGAACAGCATGGGAAAGACCCAGCCCCGTGATTCAATTATCTCCCACTGGGGCCCTCCCACAACACGTGGGAATTATGGGAGCTACAAGATGAGATTTGGATGGGGACACAGAGACAAACCCTATCACTGTCCTTCCCCAAACACACATAAACATTATCTGCACCATACTGTTGCTGTTGGGGGCGGTAGTGTCAGTAATTCAAGGCTGTTTCTTCTATCTCTTCCATGTCTCTTTCAGTGATATGAAGTTAAAACTAGGCACTGTGAGTGCTCACTTGATATTTGGTTCTCATTAAAGTCCTTTTTTGTGTACATAGTTGTTAAGTTGGTGTCCTTGCAGGAGAGATGATTGGTGGAGTCCTCTACCCAGCCAACTTGCTCCACCTTTATCCTGCATCAAGATCTTTTAAAATCCATTCTGTCAATCTATATCTTTTAAAAGGAGCAATTTATGTTCAAGGTTAATATTGACAGGTGAGGTATTTTTCCTGTCATAATGTTAATTGTTATCTAGTTGCTTTGCAGTCTCATTTGTCTAATTGTTTATTAGATCTATGAGTTGCATACTTTTGTGTGTTTTCATCATGGTCAGTATTGACTTTTCATTTCCATTTTTAGAATTCTTTTGAGTATTTCTTGTAAGGGAGGCAACGTTAAAGCTAAAGCTATTTCAAAAACAATCAAAAAAAGTCTTCGACAATCAGAGCAACATGTTTTGCAGGTATATGAGTAGCCACAAAGTCAAGTGAAAAGACTAAAGTGGCTTACTGTTTTTTTAACCTTAAATCATGTGGTCTAAATAAATTATTTTAGAATGATTTAGAAGGGAAAGAGATAATCACAAAATGAGGAAATTTTATCAGATAAGAGTTCTTTTGGTGAAATATCAGTATGTATTAATTCACCTGAGATATTTATAATCCTAGATTGTCATCACTCTTTTAGGACTGGTGAGTGATTTCCCATAAATGTTGGATACCATAACCATATGAATGATATTTTGATCACATAGATAGATAAACTCGACTAATATAATCAGGAACGAAATCATTTAAGTGCACAATTTTGAGGTGTTCATTTATTGTGGAAATATTGATCGTATATACAGTGTAAATCAATTTGCCAGTTGCTATAACAATAATGATGAATGAAATATGGCAAATCACCTTGAAGATACTAATTCATTAGTGGATAACTATTATTTGTTACAAAATAAGAACATATAAAGTTAAATAAACTTTTTTCTTTTATTTGCTTGCTTCTATATAGTTTTACAGGAAGATAAGATGCAGAAAATATGTTTTGGTTTTGTTTTTGTTTTGAGACGGAGTTTCACTCTAGTTGCCCAGACTGGAGTATAATGGCACAATCTTGGCTCACTGCAACCTCTGCCTCCCGAGTTCAAGCAATTCTGTTGCATCAGCCTCCTGAGTAGCTGGGATTACAGACATGCACCACCTCGCCCAGCTAATTTTGTATTTTTTTAGTAGAGAGGGGTTTCTCCATGTTGGTCAGGCTGGTCTCGAACTCTCGACCTCAGGTGATCCACTCGCCTCGGCCTCCCAAAGTGCTGGGATTACAAGCGTGAGCCACCGTGCCTGGCCTGAACATATGTTTTGAAAAACAACTGTGAACATTAATGGCCTTTTAAAAAATTTTACTAAAGGTTAAGAAGTGCATTATCATAAAGGGTTGACTTGTCCAAATAAATTCATATGTATCACTGATCTTATATAGCACCACACTTTGCAAAGGGTATACACAATAACCAGACACAGACACAGCATCCTCTAGGTTTCCTCAGAGGATCCTTGTGTCCATCAGGCTTAGTTCCCTAATGTTATCTCAGCACTACCATCTCATGCAATGTGACAAATTTGAAATAACAGATGAGCACTAACTGTATGTGAAATATGTGCCAGCTTATTGGAAGTCATTTAGATTTGGGATTTAGTTTTTATACTTAATCAGACAAGCAATTTGAAACAAAAAACAAAAACAAAAGACAGGCAACTAACTTCCATTCTCCAGCCAGCTCTGCCCCATCAGTTTATAAATTCTAGGTTTATTTATATAAGCAATCTAGATTGATCAGATACATCTTATTAAATTATTGTTAGCTAAGAAATTTATATTTTTTCTTCTTTATTAAGGATCTTTGTTATCAAATACGAACTACTTTTGTATTATTCCAAAGGAGCAAAAGGAGAGATGAAATAAGAAAAAACAAACACTGTGAATGAGCTCTACAATAGTGACACAAAAATTTTGTTTTCTTTCTGAAATAACTATCTGTTAATGATATAGAACTACAACTTAAATTTTATCTCACTATGTTTATGATGAATAGTTATAATATGTTTCATAAGTGAGGCACTAAGCTTAGCCAAAGTAAATAAAGTTCCAAGGACCAGATATTAGAATATGACTGACACATTTAAAGACGTAAAAGTAGAAATTGAAAGTGTGATAAAGCAGTAAGAGGCCACCAAAACACATGACATATATAAAATAATTAAAACAAACTAAAATTGAAGAGTAGAGTAATTAAAAGTAGAAAGTCACACTGTAAAAGTTGAATGAAATTTATTTACTATTGGGTACCAACAGATGAAATAGTCAAGCAATTGGTAATCTTTATTAACAGAAAATTCAGTAAAAGGCTGAATTATAATTTACAGATGAATGACTTTTGCCATATATATATCTACTCTGGCAACAAATAGGTGCTGTAAAATGCAGTGTGTAACCAAAACAAGCAGTCTCTGCTCTCACAGGCCTGTTGTGGGGTCAGGGGAGGCGGTAGGGATAGCATTAGGAGATATACCTAATGTAAATAAGGAGTTAATGGGTGCAGCACACCAACATGGCACATGTAGACATATGTAACAAACCTTCACCTTGTGCACAGGTATCCTAGAATTTAAAGTATAATAATAAAAAAAAGAAATAATTGAGAAAAAGTTTCAGCTGGCTCAGAAATACATTTAAACCTCTCATTTAAAATGAGAGATTATGAGAACCCAGAGTATGAGGTATTTTATCAGATAGTAGGATGGAATATACTTAACACACCAACAGACTCCAAAGACACATGGTACAGAATAGAGTCCAAAAATAGAAACAAACCTTCTCTTCAATAGGTGATTAAGATGCCATGCCAAATCATTGTGGCAAAGATGTGATCTTCTATTGCCAGTGATGGTACAACCGGGTAAACACCTTGGTAAAAATAAACACGGATCCACACCTACACTCTACAGTAGGACATATACAAAAGATTCAAACATTTTGGTGAAAAATTGAAACAGGAGAGAACTGTATAAAAGTGTAGCAGAGTTTTGTTAGAGGTTTTTTCTTCAATGTTTGTAGGCTTTTTGTCACAAAATGCTGAAGTGTTGTTCTATCTATCAGAAATTTGAAAAAATATTTCTTGCACATGAAAAACCACAAACAAAAGTAAAATAATAATTAAAAACTGGAAAATATTTACAACTAATGTCAAATTATATTCTTTTTAAGAAGCTCCTTGAAATGAATACCGAGAATACCCAAACCAAAATAGATTGATAAATCTTTACAGCCCAAAGCAACTCCACAAATTTTAATAAAACACATTTATCAAAGCACAAACTTATTTATAATAAGAATTATTATAATATAAATGCCATGTAAATACTCTCCAAAAGCTTGAATGCACTTCATGTTGGTCAAGCCTTGCATGGGCAGGATCTCACTAGCATTACCGATACAGTATGATATCATCTCATAGGATAATAGTTTGGGATATTTACATAAATTATGAATGAAGATTTTCACTTCTTTTTAAGATGTAGAGAGTTGCAAAGAACAGTAATCAAATCCCAATAATGAGAAGAAGACAGATCACTCTCCCATTTCTTTGCACCAGCAATACCAGCCCTTCCCATTACTTGGACACAATCCTTCAGCTGCCACTACAGGATTATGTATGAAGTGTTATATGGGATGTCCTTAATACTTTGAATGTTCTTCTTCCACATATTCCCAAACTACCTGTTCGAGTTTTTGCTCACAAAAATGTCACTTTCTTATTGAAGCATGATCTGAGCTCATTCGTATATTTTTATCCCTTCAATATAGAATAGAGAGAAAAATGAATTCCGTAAGTGAAAAATCAAGGCTAAATAAAATATCTGAGAATAGTCTACTACAATGAACAAGAGAAGGATTTTCAGACAAGCTTAATTTTCTTAAAGAAAATCTATAGTATAATTAATGAAACATTGCAAATTTACCCTGAATTGATAAAATAAGTTATATTATATATCATAGTTCAAATTGCTTTTCATTTCCTGATGAAGAGAAAGAATTGTAGTACTACTCTTCTTCACTGTGCTTTTGTATTTCTATATTATTGACTTTTTACTTTACATAAACAATAAGACAAGCAGGCACAGAATTGCCAAATATAATTAAATTTTTTTGCAAAAGAATGAGTGGCTTTTATAATGACAGAAATGCAATATTTGTTATAAATGTTGATACTTTATCTCTTTAAAATCAGAAATGTTATATTACAAGAAGAATAAAACTAGTTTAATGTCTGAAACATTTCCCATCGAATATACCACAGCACACATAACATTTGAAGTACCTTTTTCTCTTTTGTACTGTGGAATCACTGGTAAATTGCATGCTCTGAGGCCATTTGTATCCTACTGGAAAGCTTTCAACGATAGTCTGCAACTTCTGAAGCCCATAACTAAAGTAACTTTTCCTTTGACCAGCAAATGACCCTTAGCATCTGAACCCTGCTCCCAAAAAGAAGGCAGAGCCAGAAAATTCTTTTGATTGCTCTGCAGCAGCCATGTTAAAAAGCAAAAGACAGCAAAAGACAACAAAAACAACAAAATTTTGTTGTTTTTTTTAATGCCTTTCAACTAAACAGGATTTTTGCAGGTAAGTTTTGGTAACAAAGGGAATATATCTTACCTTTACTCTTATTTTCTTTTAATTATAAAGTTAATCAGAAATAGAGATAGAAATATCTCTAAGATAAATCACTAATCGTTTTAAATGTTTTATTTTGAATTGACAAATTATAACTGTATATGTTTATGAGTTATAATGTGATGTTTTGATAAGTGGGGTAATTAAACTACCATATTCATTGTCTCAAGCATTTTTTGTGGTGAGAAACATTTTGCTCAATTGTTTACCATTAGCATGAAAAAGAGCAAATATTTTTCACTGGGTTTTTTTCATAAAAGCCATGGCACAGAATAAATGCAATGTTTCTTGATGAAAAACAAACAAATTACATCAATTAGAAAGCTATCCGCTCCATGCAACAGAATACCTTTCTCACACTGTTGTATTGCATAAGGAAAGTAGATGATCTCATATGGAACAATGTCCAGGGGGACAAAACAGGCCAAGTGTATTGCTACACGGTGCCCTTTCCTTGTGACTCCTGCATTCTTCTCCTGCTCACTGCCTTGCATATTGTATGTCCTAGTCCTCATTCAGATATGATATCGCTGCATGTTTCCAGTTAATCCCTAAGTCTAAACTACAGAAAATGTAGTAGGCATGGTAAGGTTTTTAGGAAAAATTAAAAATTTGGTGTCCTGATGTTGGAGAATGCAAAAGCCCTTTTTTTTTTTTTGGTTTTTGTTTGTTTGTTTGTTTGTTTTTTGTTGTTTTTTTTACAGAATCCCACCAAGTGGACACACTCTTGTCTTCTTGGCCAGAAGTGAGGCCCAAGGACATGCATATGCCACCTCCTGGCAAGAGGATGGAATTTCTTTAATTGCCTACAATCATAATTGATCTCTGGGCTCCCAAAACCCGATTTATATCTAGAGTCAAACTGGTCTGTGACGTGCATGCCTGAATCCCTTTACTTTTCTTTTAAGAAAAGAGAGGGAAAACGTAAGTTGGGCAGGCCTCTGACTTTTCACTAATGCTTTACTTAAGAAATTAAATACATTAAAAAATGCAATAAAAACATTTAAAAATATAACATCTGCTGTCTGGCTGGGCACAGTGGCTCACGCTTTTAATCCCAGCACTTTGGACAGCTCATGTGGGCAGATGACTTTTGGTCAGAAGTTTCACACCAGCCTGGCCAACATGGTGAATCCCCATCTCTACTGAAAATACCAAAATTAGCCTGGTATGGTGCTGCATGCCTGTAATTCCAGCTACTCAGTAGGCTGAGGCATGAGAATCGCTTGAACCCAGGAGGCAGATGTTGCAGTGAGCTGTGATTGCACCACTGCATTCCAGCCTGGGCGAAAGAGCGAGACTAAAATATTATATACATTATATATAATGACAATATATTATATGTAATATATATATATAATGTTGCTCCAAACTCCATAACTAAGACAACAATCAATACTATTAAATTGCTGCTAAAATAAATTTAAAGCAACGCTGAAGTGATAAAACTATAGTTTAGGAAGGTTTTAAGCACCAAGAGAATAAAGCGTGATGAGATAAATTCTCTATACTGACATAGTATTTCAAAAACTTATTTTGAATGCTTAAAATATTTAATTAACATTCAATTTAAAAGCACACTTCATACCTCCTGTTTCCATTACAATACTTTATTTTTCAGCACAGTATTTATAAACACCGTACATTTGTGTCAGTTTATATTTAATGGTAGTTTTCACCCCCAAACTTAAAACCTAAGCTTTATTTTTTCTACTTTACTAATTGTTGTATACTAATAGAGAGTAGGCACTCAATAGATACTATTAATTGGGAATTAAATTGTTTCTGCACAATTGAGATTATAGTATGACAATTTATCTGGAAAGCACTTTTAGCTTTCCAGTTAAAAATCTTACACACATTCACATATGTGTGTGATCATGTTTGAGTTTGAATACGCACACATTATGAATATTTTACATTAGCAAAAACAGTTTATATGATATATATATATAAAATATGCTGCATAACATTCATTTTTTCAACTATTACTATTTCATCATATGATTTCATGGTAGTAAGTTGTCACCAAATTTAAAATTGAATGTAAGAATTAAACAGCAGATTAAAAACTGATTGAGAGAATAATGAAGTAGAAGACAGAGTCAAATAATTTTCTTAAAGTAATTCACACAGAGAAAAGATATTGGCAAGAATAACAACAACCAAAAACCCTTACAACACATAGAGGATGAAATGAGAAGTTATAGCATACAAATAATCAGAAGTCAAGGGGGACCTAATAAAGCAGTTAAAGATGACAGTAACTCAATTGATAAGGGCTAAGATTTTCTTGAGGCAAAGAAAGTTAGGGATTTACTAAACAAGAATGAATTATATCAAGTAGGTTCAGATAAAGAAGCTCATTACATTGTGTCTTCCCCCCGCCCCCAATAATTCCATTTTAAAAAGGACTTTTTAAAACCATTCCATGACCATATAGATAACAAGTGTCAGCTTGCTCCAAGCCAGTGGTCATAGTGAAGTCTGTTGAGTCTGGTTTATTGCCACATCTGGTTATTATGCTTCCCTAAATTTAGCTCACTAAGTAGAAAGCCAATCACACAGTTGATTTTTTTTCCTTTTTTTCTTCTTCCTTCTTTCTAGAGGCCCCAGCATGGAGATTGTTTTCTAGTTTGTTTGTATTAATTTACTCAGAAATCTAGAAAACATAAATTAATGATAATGATGATGTGTGTTCTCTCAGACTGTTTTTCAACAGTTTCTTCCTGAGTGCTATATGTTGTGTAAATGAAATCTTAGAGATATTTACTATTTTTTCCTTTGGCCTCCCTGTCTGTTTAGTTTTCTTCTCAGATGAAGTAAAGATTCATAACCAGTTGGGTTCTTCAGAAACCTTTCTGTCACTCTCTTCAGACATTGCATGTTGCCTGAGATACGGAGAGATACTTATCCACATTCAGAATTCTCTCTCAAATGAATCCAAATTTCACTACAATATATTTGGCAGATGATATGTGCTTTGGGATCTATATTCTATTTTAATTAAGGGTGAATTTTATAAATGACTTAATTATTATCTTTCTGTGGTATGATATTTTTAACTATAACTTGTGCAGGTTTTACAAGAAGTGAATGATACTAATTTAGATCTATGCAATTGATGGCCTATTAAAAGAGCAAATCTTTTAAAAAATCTGATTTATTTGCCAGTGTTAATGAGAAAGGTAAGCATTTTAGCACACTGCTTGCTCATTTTCTCTTTTGTGCTTCCCCTACAGCACATCCATGTATGTTTTCGTGTAACCATCTGTTTTAGAACCCATTTGAGTCCACACGACACCTATTACTTAGATTTATAAGACAGGTAATATTTAGCCAAATTAGCAATCAGAATGCCTGAATGTTTTAACATCATTTATAATTAACTGCTGGGTGTAATAACAAATAGGAACAGCAGCTGCAACAAAACTCTGATTAGGCAGTCGGAATGGGGAATAACTCAAATTAATGGAAGGCCCCAAACTCATCTTCAAGCCATGGAATAACATCTCAATAATTACTCAACTAGACCACTACACACTAACATCCTGAAGTTCAGCAGAGGGAGAGAATACTTCTGAAAATGATGCTTCTTCCTGAGTTAATCTCAATAACTCTTGGAAATGTAGGATGAGATTTAAACTGCAATTGTATTTCTGTCTAGACTAAGTCCCAAATTCACAATACTATGGAAACAAAGAAGTGAGCAATCGATGCCAAGACCTACTTGAGGGTGGAGGGTGAGAGGAAGATTAGGATTGAAAAACTACCTATTTCTTACTAAGCTGATTACCTGGGTGATAAAATAATCAGCACACCAAACTGCCATGACATGCAGTTTACCAATATAACCAACATGCAGAGGTACCTGAACCTAAAATAAAATAATTTACCCATTATTACAAACCTAAACAGGTACCCCGAACCTAAAATAAACGTGAAAAATAAAAAACAAAACAAAATCCATAGTACAAACTCTATTCAATTAAGGTAGTTCTGAAATATTTCCAGTTTTCTCCTTTTTTTTTCAATTAAATCACGATTCAATGATATTTTTAGATCATTGAATGATGATAAAAATCCTGTTCCTAAAAAATCAAAACAAAACAAAAAGTACATTATACCTGGGATACAGCGTACATACAGCTATCTAACTGAAATACTTTCTCAGATGAGGAAACTGAAGCCTAGAAATAAATACATTGCCTTATGAGGTTATTCAGAAGTTAGTAGTAGACCTTGGAATACATTATGCTTTTCAAGGTACTTCCTCTGGATTTACAATAATGATTTCTTTTTATTTTTTGGAAAAAAAAATAAATCTTTGGCAGTCAAATTCAAATCTATAGTATAAAAAACCTTTTTCAATATTACAAATAGTAAAAATCACTAGTAATAGTAGCAGTAATATTAATAGTAGGCATTAAGTTTTATTTTGTTTTTACTTTTTTACAAGGCTTTTTAATAAGCATTTAATGCATCATTTAATTCTGATGACAACCTTTTGGGTGTATAATCTATCTCATTTTCATACACAAAGTGACACAGTATTGAAGTTATTAAAAATGAATTTATATTCACTGTCTAAGACTGGAAGAATTCAAATCAACACCATTTGGAGGAATAGTCAATTTTTCTCTTCATTTTCCCTTGGAATTAGTAGTTCAGAGGTGCTATGAGGAAAAATTCAGTAGTTCAAAAGTTGTGACAACCATGACAGTGTCATTATGTGTTTTTAATGCTCAACCTGTTTTCCCTTTACCTTCTCACTGACTTAGAGGAATCCTTCTCTGATAAGCCATGGGCTTGACAAAATTGTCAATGACAGCAATGGTTGTTAGAGTTATGACTCTTTTGAATACAAATGACAAAGACGTATCTAAAACTACTAAGTAGAAGGATCATTTATTGATTTAGGTTAACATATTTTTAGGGGAGGGAAGATTTGACTCATAGGTGCATTGGGCCTCAAAATATCGAAAAGGAAACGTTATTTCTTCTTCTTTTTCATTTGTCTCATTACCTCTCCTGTGTGTTCATTTTATTCTGAGTTTGTATTTGGTGGTAAGATGGTTGAAATGGAAACAATTTATAACATAATCCCAAGACATTTCTAGTGGGGGAGTACACTTGCCTTCTTTTCAGAAGTTGCGTTATGTCTGAGTCATGGTTTCACCTTCTCTGTCCTAAACTGTCAGAGGGGCCAAAAATATGGAAATAATTTACAACAATTAGGATCGATGCCTGCAGCTTCAGTTTGAGGCATCACATTCAGTACACGCTGCCTGAAAGTGTGAGTGAAGTGATGTTGCAAACTAAGTGAAGGAGGCGGCCTTATTTTGCTAAAAAAAATCTTGCATGCATGTTGGAGATATGAAAACAACAACAACAGATTAGCTTATGCCTATCGTGTGCTTATTATGTTCTAGACACAGATATGAGCACATTACATAAGTAGATTTATGTAGTACAACTTGGTAAGAGGGTTTTTAAAATTTTTTTCTCTTCTTTCACAGTTTGAGACATTGAGATACGGGAGATAACTTTTTCAAGATGGCATAACTAAGATAGGATAGAGTGCGGCTCCAAAATCAGATGTCTATTTGAAGACTTTATGCTTAACCATAATCGTGTAGTGCCTTTCTACACTGGAAAAATACACAATCCTAGTAAATGAAAGATGCAACTAATTAAACAACTCAATAACTAAATATGTAAATACAGAAAGAAAACAAGAAATAAGCAACACATCAAATATTCTAAAATAATAAGTAACCATCAAATGGAAATGTATGTCAAATCTGAAATGAAAATGATACCCAAAACATAAATATCAGAAATAAAAACAGTAACATCAATACAGATCTTACCGACACTAAACATATGACAGAAATTTTACTTTACATCAGTAGGGAAGAAGGAGAGTTTCTGATTCCTGCTTCTAGACATATTATAGAAGATGTTCTGACAATTATAGTAAGAAAAAATAAACCATATAAAATGTCAAAAAACAAAAATTATCATTTGTATCAGATAACATAATTTTGTAAGAAAAATATAGATATCATTAGAATTGATAGCTTTATTTACAATACCTCTAAATGCAACTCAATATAAAAATAAAGTATATATTTACAAAAAAGAGAAAATTAAATTGTGAATCATTTAAAAATAATATTAACAGCAATAAATAAAAACAAATAAAATAAGAGTAAAATAAATTAAAATATAAAACACTATCATACATATTACAATAATTTACAATGTTAGAGAAATAAAATAATATTTATATTATGTGTGAGCATCCTCCTCAATCAAACCCCATATCTGTTTTTAGGGAAGGAATGCAACAACTTGCTCATAAAACACATAGACATATAAGAGTTGAAGAGTATGAAAGAGTATAAAACCAAAACAATCTTGAAAAAGGGAAATGACACAGAATTTTTTTCTCTTAAACAATAAGATAATAGAAAACTATAGACTATTGTATAGTGTGATATTGACACAGTAAATAATATCTCAATTAAACAGAATAGAGTATGAAAATGTATCTTATAATGAAGTGGCACAATAGGACAGTGGGGCATATGTAGTCTTTTTCACAAATGGTGTTCACTAGAAATCAATTACAGACAGGAAACCAAAAACATTCACAAATATGTGAAAACTAAATAATACACCCCAGAACAACCACTGAGTCAAGAAAGGTATCAGAAGGTTAATTAGAAAATTTATTAAGACAAATAAAAACATAAGCACAATATACCAAAATGTGTTGGATGCAGAAAAAGCAGTACTAAGAGGGAAGTCTATAGCCATAAATTCCTATATCAAAAAGAGATTTCACATAACCTAACAGCTCAAAGAACTAGAAAAAGGAGATCAATCGAAGCCCAATGTTGACAGAATGAAGGAAATACTAAAGATTATAGCAGAAATAAATGAAATAGAGAACAGAAAAACAGTCAAAAATTAATAAAAGTGAGTTGGTTTCTAAGAAAAATAAAATGACAAAACAAACCCTTATCTAGATTTAAAGGGAGGATTCAAATAGAATCAGAAATGAAAAAGAAGACCTTACAGCTCATACTGAAGAAATGAAAAAAAAAACCAAGAGACTATTGTGAAAATCATATGCCAACAGGTTGGATAACCTAGAAACATACAACCAAATAATACAGAATAACAAATACAAAGCTTGGACAGACTTTTAATTAGTAGGGAGATATGAATGAGTAATCAAAAACCTCCTGGCAAAGAAAATCCTAAATCCAGTAGACTTCACTGGTAAAACCGGTCAGCATTTAAAATAGAATTAATACCAATCCTTCTTAAAACCTTAAAAATAACTCAAGTGGGAGCACTTCTATACTTATTTTATGAATCTCCTATTGCAGTGATACAAAAGCCAGAAAAAAGACACTAAAAGAAAATAAAATTATGCCTGACAAATGCAAAAACCTTAAACAAAATCTAGCTAAATAAATTCAACAGCTCATTAAAGAAATAAACACTATGACAAAGTATAGTTTATCCCTGTGATGCAAGGATGGTTCAGCATATGCAAATCTATTGATGTGATATACCACCTTAACAGAATAAACACAAATCTCATCGTCATCTCAGCTGATGCAGAAAAAAAGCATTTGACAAAATTTAACTATCTTTCAGGATAAACTCTCTCAATAAACTAGGAATAGAGGACATTTTCTTAAAATAATATAAAGCGTACACGAAAAGCCCAAAGCCAACATCCTCAATGGTGAAAAACTGAAGGCTTAACCTATAAGATTAAGATAAAGAAAAGATGCCCACTCTTGGAACTTTGTATAGTCTGTTCTCACACTGTTATAAAGAAATGTTTAAGACTGGGTAATTTATAAAGAAAAGAGATTAATTGATTCATGATTCTGCAGGCTCTATAGGAAGTATGGCACTGGCATCTGCTCAGCTACTGGTGAGGCCTCAGGAAACTTACAATCATGGTGGAAGACAAAGGGGGAGCAGCACTTTATTTGGCTGGAGCAGGATGAGTGGAGGTTGGTGCTACACACTTATAAATGACTGGATCTAATGATAACTCACTCACTACTATCAAAAGAATACCACCAAGGGGGAAATCTGCCCCCATGATCCAATAACTTCCCACCAGGCCCCACCCCCAACATTAGGGATTACAATTAAGCATGAGACTTGGGTGGGGACGCAGATCCAAATCATATCAAACCTTTATTCAACATAGTACTGGAAATCCTAACCAGAACAATTAGACGATTAAAAAAAATAAAAGCCATTCAAATAGGAAATAAAAAAGTAAAATAATCTGTTTGCAGCCAATGTGACTTTATGCATAGAAAACCCTACGGACTGCACAAAATAAGTGTGAGAACTAATAAACAAATTTAATAAAGTTTTGGGATACAAAATCAACATGAAAAATTAGTTGCACTTTTATGCACTTAGAATGAATAATCAAAAAAGAAATTTAAAATATCTCATGTATAATAGCATCAAAAATAATAAAACTTATGAACAAACTTAGCCAAAAGGTAAAAGACTTGTATAATAAAACAAAAGAAGACTGATGAAAGAATTTAAAGAAGACACAAATAGTAGAAAGACATCATGTGATGGTAGACTGGATGACTTAATGTTGTTAAAATGTTCATAAAATCCAAAGTGATCTACAGATTCAATGCAATCCTTATCAAAATCCCAGACATTTTTATAGAAATAGAAAAAAAGTTCTAAAATTCTCATGGAACTATAAAAGATCCCAAATATCCAAATCAATCCTGAGAAGAACAAACCTGAAGTCATCACACTTTCTGACTTATAAATATATAATAAAGCTACAGTAAATACAGCTTTACATAACTGGCATAAAACAAACATATAGAGCAATAGCATAGAATAGAAATTCGTGAAATAAGCCAATGCATGTGTGGTCAGCTGATCTTTAATAAGGATGTCAACAACATAAAATAGGAAAAGTATAATTTCTTCAACAAATAGTCTGAGGAAAACTGGACATCCACTTTCAAAAGAATGAAATTGGACCCTCATCTTACACCATACACAAAAATCAACTGAAAATGGATTAGAGACTTAAACATAAGACCTGAAACTGTAAAACTCTCCTTTTCTCATGGGAGAAAAATCACCATAAAATTTGTTTGGGAAATGATTTATGGATATAATACCAAAAGTGCAAGGAACAAACGCAAAAATAGAAAAGTAGAAATATATCATACTAAAAAGTGTCTTCACAACAAAGGAAACAATCAACAAAATGAAAAGTCAATCTACAGAATGTGAAAAAATATCTGTAGAAACCATATGTCCAAAAATGGATTAATATCTCACTAAAGCTATTATCTAAAATATATGATACTCCCGCAACTAAATAGTAAAAAAAAAAAAAAAAAAAAAAAAAAAAACACAAAACCAAAAACTCAAATAACTCAAATGGTCAACAGGCATATGAAAGATGTCAACATTACTCATCATTAGGGAAATACATATGGAGACCTCAAACAAAACAAAATAAGACAAACATTGGCAAGGGTGTGGAAAAGTAACCTTTTTGCCGTGTTAATGGGAGTATAAAGGAAAACCAGTTCAATTGGTTATACATTTGGGTAAATAAATAAATCTGTCTCACAGTTCACACCTTAGAAACTCATTGTAGGTGGAGCATAAATCTAAACGTGAAAGGTAAAACAATAAATATTTCAGAGAGTAATTAGGAAAATATCTTCTTGTCCTCCTCAGGAAACTCAAAATAGAACTTCTATATGATCTAGCAATTCCACTTCTGGATTTTTACCCAAAATAACTGAAATCAGGATCTCAAAGAGATATCTACACTCCCATATCCATTACAGAATTATTCTCAATATCCAAGATATGGAACCATCCCCTTAAGCGTGTCTTGAAAGATGAAATGGATAAGGAAAACGTGATATACACAGTACATGCACTGCAATATTATTCAGTCTTAAGAAGAAATAAACTTGCAATATGCAACAACATGAATAGAACTTGAGAACATCATGCTACATGAAATAAGCCAGTCACAGAAGGACAAATTCTTCTCCTATGAGGTGTCTAATATAAACTCATAGAAACAAAGAGTAGCATGTAGTTGCCAGGGTCTGGAGAGTAAGACAGATTCAGTGGGTATAAAGTTTCTAGAAATCTGCAGTATAACATTGCACTTATCGTTCACAAAGTATTATGAACTTAAACATAGTTAAAGGAGTAGACCTCCAGTTAAATATTCTTACCACAATATAATAAAGTAAGAAGGAAACTAATTAATTAACTGAATAAATAAATATCTGATTCTCTGATATCATATCCAAGATTTACTTGAAAATAATGTAGTTGATTCCATGAGGGTAAGGGCATTAAAAAAAATAATGTGGTTGAGAATTGAAATTTCAATGAGGCTACATTCTAAATGTGATTGGCCCTAAATTGACAGTTGCTGAAGTTTGGAAATAATATGTGGGGTTCAGTGTATATTTTCTTCATTTTTGCAAGTATTTAAAGGTTTTCATGGTGAAGGGTTAAGAACAAAACAAAAATTATCTATAAAAAACAAACACACAAACAAAAAATGGTGCCAGTTCAATTGGTTATACATTTCAATAAATTAATCTGACTCATACCTCATACCTCACTAACTCATTATTTTTGGAGTGTAAATATAAATGTGAAAGGTAAAACAATAAATTTTTCATAAAGTAATTAGGAAAATATTTTCTTGGCTTGAATCTTTATTTATTTTAATATTATATAGTTTGCTTTTTCCTCTCTCTGCAACTTACTGGATAATTTTTATAGCACTCTTTTCATTTTTTTCCCTTCTGACATCAGTAATCTTTTATTTAGGCTCTCTAGTAAATTTTTTATTTCACTTATTGTGTCTTTCTATATTATCAGTCATGCAACAAGAAGAATTTCAAGGAAAAAGTCACAATCAAACACAGTGAATAAGTTTGTAAAAAAATAATTGACAGCATGAGTAAACAAACTCATCACTGCAAAATTGTTCTAAAGAATTAGAACCACAGTACATTTATCAACTATTCATTCTCTACGCAGCACTTTAATTGTTGGAAGCAGGAGTGGAGGATGTTGAGTTTTAATTTTATTTTTTCAAACCCAAAGTGACTTTATCATACAAAAATTATATTACGATGTTTATTCTCAAGAGAGTACTGCAGCAGACAAAGAAAATGCACAAAAAACAATCACTCTCAAGTAGAGAAAAATGGTATTACAGTACAATGTTGCAATTTCCATGATCTCATAAGGCTTATCAGCCTCACAAGAAATGCTAAAGGGAATCCTTCAGCCTGAAATGAAAGGACACTAGAGGTTAACTTAAATCCACATGAAGAATGAGCAGCACCAGCAAAAGTAACCACACTGGTATTATGAAATAAATTATGAAAGCGTTTTGTTTGCGATATTTTGTTCTGTTATTTATCAAAAATTATAAAACTGTGTTCATAGGCTTTTTTTACGTACACAGATGTGTAAGTTGTATAACAATAAATAATTCATAGGAGGGAAATATGACATATATTGGAGCAAATTTCTGTAGGGAATTGTAACTAAATTAATATTAATTTAAATAGATTATTTTAAATTGAAAATCATTTTTAATTTTTAATGTTTAACATAAGAAATGAGCTGTTTATAAATAAACAAACATATACACACTCAGACACACACAGACACACACACACACACACTGTCCTTGTGGATGTATGAAGGTATTAAATTACAGTATAATATGGCAGATGCAAAGACAGATGTATAAACAGGGTGCTCTGTGAGTTCTGAGGTGAACTTCGATCACTGTTGAGGTAACGGCTGACCAGAATTCTAGCAAGATGATCGCTGGATATTCCAGGTTTAAGGGGCAGAGTAAGTCATATCATAGAAGAAAAAAATTAACAAAGACAGTACGAATGCACTTCCCCTGAGAATAGTGAACATGCAATCTGGAGAAATAATTTAGAAATATTACTAAATGAAATGTTTCATATCTAACTTTTAGTTATTTTTACTTTGAAATAAAATCTTAATCATTATTTACAAATATTTTAAAATTTAAGTTTTACTTGTTATGTTTGTAACATGTATATTCTTTCACTTTTGAAAATATGAAATAGTCTATTCAGCAAGCCACATTTCATGTTTAAAACAGCATAGCTTAAAAATAGAAAAAAAAATGGCACTATTACCTCACAGATATTTGTTCTCGTTTTTTTAAAGGACAACGTAGTTCTCAATTTTCATATCACGTTTAGTAACTTACGAACTTTTTTTAATGAAGCAGAGAATGAGCAGGGAATTCTCTGGGGAATGTAGTGGTGTTTAAATGAGCTTAATTGGTTGAATGAAGCAGTATTTACTCTGGGCTGGGATCTGATGGTGAGAATACCAGAATGAAGAAGGACCAGAAGAAAGCCATCTGAGAAAGAGAAGCAATTGTCCAAGCCTGAGGCTTGAGATGTGACAACAATCTCACTTGAGGGAGCAAGGGAGGGTGAGGGTGGTGGGAGCATCCAGGGAGGTAGGGGAAGAGTTGCACAAACTGAGATGGGCTACACACCCCCGGCCTTGGCTTCCATTGAGTTCTCCAGTGCTGCTATTGTAATTCTTTCCTCAAATATTGCAGAGCGTTATGTGTTCCCTTAATTAGAATGTAAATCTCTATATGGAAGAAAATATGGCTTGTTATTTCCATCTCGAGTTCTGAATGAAGGATGTCTGGCAAATAGACAAGCTCAATGTTGAATTCCTGAGTGTGTATTTTAAGGAACGTGTTCTTTTAAAAAATTACATACAGAGTACTCTTATTCTTAAAATAATATTTGTTCACCTTGAGTTTTTTAGTACAAAAATAAAAACATTAATCAACTATGTAACTACCCAAAAATAAACAATTCAAAGTCAATAACTAATAATACTTGATAAATTTACATGAAAATGATCCCATAAGTTTCAAGCAATTAAAATTTTTATGAATACAATATTATATTCTTCCTTTTTACTTAAGAAATGTAATTATTGGCCGGGCGCAGTGGCTCACACCTGTAATCCCAGCACTTTGGGAGGCCGAGGCGGGTGGATCACGAGGTCAGGAGATCGAGACCATCCTGGCTAACATGGTGAAACCCCGTCTCTACTAAAAATACAAAAAATTAGCCGGGTGTGGTGGCGGGCGCCTGTAGTCCCAGCTACTCGGGAGGCTGAGGCAGGAGAATGGCGTGAACCCGGGAGGCGGAGCTTGCAGTGAGCTGAGATTGCGCCACTGCACTCCAGCCTGGGCGACAGAGCCAGACTCCGTCTCAAAAAAAAAAAAAAAAAAAAAAAAAAAAGAAATGTAATTATTATTTAATATGTATTTATTTAACTATCAATGATATATTTTGCCATTCCCCATCTCTTTTTTACTTAGAAAATCCTCACTGTTGTAGAATTCATAAAAATATGATTTTTTTCTATTTGAATATTTCAGTGGTATAAGCATTTACATCTTTTAAGAATTTTGGTAAGTTATCATGGAGACGACAGATCTGGGTAAACACAGGTAAAATACCAAGATTCTCTTAGAACACTACCAATTTATTTTATGCCATCAGTAGGCCGGGAAGTTGATATGCAGACATGAGGATAATGGAAAAAATGTAGGATATGTAAGAACTTTACAGGAAACTATAACCCACGCTGTTCTTTTTGATGCACTAGTTTTCTTAGTAGCAGCAATGGGTAAAATAGTACTGAAAGTATCGAGTAGTCCCCACATGCTCATAACCCATTACCTCTAATAAGAGCTGGAGGCCGGGTGCAGGGGCGCATGCCTGTAATCCCAGTACTTTGCGAGGCCAAGGCGGGCGGATCACCTGAGGTCAGGAGTTCAAGACCAGCCTGGCCAACATGGTGAAACCTCGTTTCTACTAAAAATACAAAAAATTAGCTGGGTGTGGTGGCAGGCGCCTGTAATCCCAGCTATCCAGGAGGTTAAGGCAGGAGAATCCCTTGAACCCCGGAGGTGGAGGTTGCAGTGAGCCAAGATCATGCACGCCATTGCACTCAGCCTGGGCAACAAGAGTGAAACTCCATCTCAAAACGGTAAATAAATACATACATACATACATACATACATACATACATACATACATACATAGAGCTGGAAAACCACAGGAACCTTAGAACACTCCCTTTTCTATTTATATTCACTCCTTTGGATAGTTTCATTCAGTCTTCTTACTTTAATTGTGCATATATACACCTTAGGTTTAGAACCATTCCTGCACTACAGACTCAAGTATTCAACTGTCTAATCAACATCTCCACTTGGATATGTAACAAGCATCTCATATTGAACATGTCAAGTACTGTGGTCCTGATATTTTCTACACTGACTTCCAAATCTGCTCCTCAGATCATTTTTCCACTTCAGGAAATGACATCCCCATTTTTACAGTAGCCACACACACACACACACACACACACACACACACACACACACTCAGAACAGCCCTCGAGTTCTTCTTTCTCTACTACCCCTCCAATCATTCATCAATAATTTTTGCTGGTTCTAACTCAAAATATTCCCAGGACCTGATTCTGTGACAACTTATATACATCTGTTGCTTCCACCTTGTACAAAATCATTGTTACCACTTCTGCCCAGATAATTTAAATATCCTCTTATCTTGTCACCCTAATTCCACCTTTGACTTCAGCTGAGGCATTAATCTTAGGAAGTAATAAGTCAGCTCAACACATTCCTCTGCTCAAATACTTTCTGACAGTGTTCCATCTCACTGAGAGTAAAAGTCAAGGCGTTATCAAATCTGAAGAGTCCCTAGATAATCAACCTCCTTCCTCACTTTCCTTGTTCATTTCCTTCCTCCGGGGACTCCCTGCACTCCAGGTGCCTGGGTCTCCTCGCTGTTTCCGAGGCAGAGTTTCATGCCCTGCCTTGAGACCTATGGGCTTGTGTTTTTCTCTCTTGCCCTGTTTCCCCTCCCTCTTTAAGATGTTTATTCACATATCACTCCCTCATCAAGACCTTCCTTAGTCACATTATTTATAATTGTATTTCTCATGCTTTTTCTCTCGTTATCTTAACTTCTAATAACATAGTTATTGTATTTATTATCTGTTATCTTTCTGCCCTTTGGAGTATAACTTTAGTGAGAGTATGAATGTTGTGTTTTATTCCCTCTTTCACTTGGAGAACGTAGAAGTGAAAAATGGCTCATAGTAAGAAAACTATGAATTTTTATGAATAAAGAGTTTACTAAAATGTATTTGAAAATATCACCCTGAGGTTAAGATTGATAAGATTATTAATTTTATGTGAAGCTGATTATCAAGCTTATGTTGTTTTAGGATCCAGGTAAGTCTACTTATGATTTTCTCTCATCATCCTCACTGACAGTGTCTGACATGCTTTGCCATTTTTGCCAAGTGCATTGAAAATGGAGACTCCAATGGTACTTTAGGTGTATGTTTGGGACAGTAAAAAAAAAAAAAAAAATTCCATGGTAATTATTGTAGGTTTCATTTCCTAAAGGCAGAGTACAACAAATCTGTTCCTTCTCTTTATCCTAAAATACTTCAAGTAAAATAACCATGAGAATACATCCACATTCAGCAGGTGGATACACTTAGTTTACATCATCAAAAATCGTGTAGCTGCAACCCTCGGCCTAAATAAATGGTGGTTTATGTCATCCAGATTTTCCCTAACGGCTGAACCAGCTGTGATTCCTCACAGAGCCAGGCACCTGCAGCCTCCACTTTTGTTCTCCTCATAATTTGCTAGCATGTGTTCAGTGAGAATAATGCACAGTGTCATATGAGGCAGAGATGGCCTAAAAAATCTCATTAACCAACACTTGAATTCATAACTAGAGTGCCTGTGGCATAGCATACCACATCCTACATTATGTGATTACACTTTCAATTTCACTTAAATTAAACGGAGAGTATATTCAGTTTTTTGTTTTGCTTTGTTTCGTTTTCAAAGAGAGTTATCTCCATTAGAAGAAGATGGGTTTTTGCAATAATATCAATAAAATAATGTGATGGGTAAAATATTTTGATTTTCTAGGCCTTTTTTGAAAGTTTATTACTCTTTGTATTGGATGGACTCGCCTTCCTAGTAAAGTGGCAAGGAGACTCAGTTTGAATGTTCAAAGGCTTTAGTGTGTTTTACTCTGGAAAATATTGATCTGAATAAGTTTGAGATTTGTTTCAGGATGTGTAAATGATAGGATTGGAGGGTGTAATCCCAAATTATATTAAATATAATTATTGTATTCTAAGAAATTACAAGACAGAACATTGAATAGTTGTCATTGTTAGAATATAATCCTTCTTGTACCTTGCTATGAGAATTGATATCGCTATGAACATTTGGATACAAAAATTTAGATGAAATGTGGCTGCAAATTGTTATGACAATTTCCCTACGAAAGCTACCAAAAATGCATTATTTCATATGAAGAAGGAAAAGTGTATTCACTTGTGTCAAAGTGTGGAGGATTTTGTCCATAGGAGCATCCAGTGGTTTTATTGCACTTTTATTATAACGTGAGTTCAGCATAAATTTCTAAGTTGTGGAAAACAGTATCAAAAAATATTCAAAAGGCATGAGCTACAGTATTATTGCTCTAAAGTATAAGGGATTTATTGTTATCACTATAAAACAAATTGTATTTTTGTTATAAATTCATTTATTTCAACTATAAGCTTGGTATTGACCGATTCACTGACACTGTAAGGTTATAATATAAATATTATTTGTGTAAGAATTCCTCAATCTTGTATCAAAGTTATTTTAATATGCACTGTTTAATACTATAAAGAAAATTATAATGACAATGAACTCTGTTGTGTTATTAATCTATTTTAATAACTATTAATTAAATTTGGATATTTTATAGTACATTTATTTTAAAATAGAAGATTAACTAATCCATAGTCATTAACCTAACATTTTGTGTTTTCCAAATTTTTAACGTTTAATTTACGATTTTATTGGAATATTGAGTGATCGAATCTTAAAATAAAAGTTGCCAATTTACTAAGTCTACTTGCATTACATGGAAATGTTTTTTTTTTCTTTTCTTGAACACTAATGTAATAATAGAAATCTAGTAACATCTTGGCCTCTGGAGGATCAGAAAGAGTTTAAAATATTTCATAAAAACTAACAACATTTGTAAATACATCACTGTATTTTATGCTTAGAAAAACTGTAGTGATGCATTTCCTATATGCATATATACATATATAGAGAGAGAGTGCTTGAATCAATTTAGCATAATAACTAACATAAACGAGAGGCAAAAATAAACAGATAAGTTTAAGCATCTGCTAGCAAAATCCTCAAATTATAGGAAGTTATTGCAATACAGCACATCTATCATATCTGCTATGGAGTTGTGGTTACTTCTTTTAACAAATTAAGAACCTGTGTTCTTGTTCTTTACAGCCATGTAAGCCGTTGATCTTTAAATTAAAAATGGGATTCTATATATCAGTCAGATTCTGAAAGTCTCCAGTAATTTTATAATACCAAGTTTACTTTCTGCATTAATACATCACAATGACAACCTCAAGTATATCAAATGGCATTATGCGGTAAATATTATAGCATTACATAGACTTTATATAGAATGAAGCTTCTATTAGGAATGCTGTAAATTGTACCACAGTTGCTAGAACAGACGCAAAGAGAGATAATAATAGAACATTCAAACAAATGCAGTAAAGGCAATGGAAGAGACACACATACTGAAGCGGAGGGATAAAACAAGATCACACATTTTGAAAAACGAACTAAAATTATGTGGAATGTACAGGGATTGCTTAAGTTATTCCTATTATCCCAATGAATCTTCACACATGCCAACCTAGCACATTTTAAGTTACATGTAGGGCAATTATAATATACTTGCTAAAATAAAAAGACCACCAACAATAATTTTTCCTCACATACTTGCAAAAATACAAACATTATTCGTACAATTTTAAATTGTAATCCAAGAATAGCTATTAAGGGCAATTATCATAATAATGATATATGTTGTATAAGGTTTTCAATACTCATGACACAAGTTTTTATTTTTAACTATGGCAAAGTTATCGCAAAGGATAATTTTTAAAAAAGCAAAAACAAGACACAAAGCCAAACAGAATATAAATCAGATTGCTGTTATTTTTAACATTCTCTGTCCTACGTCATTGAAAGCCTCTCAATATTTCAATTTCTAAAATGTAAGAAAAAATACAGAGATATAACAAGGGTATGAGGGATACATCAAATGAAAATAAAGGCACAAATATTTAATTAAGATCCCTGAAGTCAAAAACAGTTTTGTGTGTTTTTTTTTTTTCAAACTTAGGGCTTAATTTATGAGGATTTCTGAATTCCATCGGAAGTGTCATCACAGTCAGCTTAGGAACTTGGTATTTCCTACTGACTGGTTTGGATTATTTTGCTTTCCTTATTCATAGGCCGTTTTGTTAGTGGCATGCGTCCTTTCACACTCACTTGCCTTGCCTTGGTGTGTTATGTTCAGTATGTCGTCATCATTCTAGTTTTTACGTCTCTTAATTTGAGGATAATTGTAAATTCATCTGCAGTTGCAGAAAACAATACAGGGAGATCCCCTGCACTCTTCACTCAGATTTCCCCAATTGCAATGTATTGCAAAATATAGGACAATATCACAACCAGGAAAATGGCATCGATCGATTTGCCAATCTTACTCAGATTTGAACAGTTTAACCTGCACTTGCTCATGTTATAGGCACAGGCACTTCTCTCCTCCCTCCTTGGCAACCACTGATATAATCTCCATCTCTCTATCTTTTCAAGAAATTTAAATAAGTGCATTAATCACATCAAATGGCATTATGTCATATATATGATAACATTTGTTTTGAAGTTGGCTTTTGTTCGCTTAGTACAATGCACTTGGGATCCATGAAATAGTTGTGTCTATTAGTCATATGATCTTTTTTTTCTTCAGCGTTGTATGGTATGGATATTTCAGTTTGTTGAAGCATTCTTTATTTGAAGGATGTCTGAGTTGTTTCCAGTTTTTCAGTTATTACTAATAAAGATTCTAAGATATTTGGGTATAGGATTTCGTGTAAAATAAGTTCATTTCTCTGAGATAAATACACAAAAGTTAAATTGTCTAATGATGTAAAGTGAATGTTTAATCTTGTAAGGAACTCCCAGACACATTTCCAGACTGACTGCACTTTACCGTCCCAGTAGCAATGAATGTTATCCAGTTTCTCTACAGTTCCAGCATTTGATACCGACAGTTTTTTAAAAATTTAACTGTTCTAGAAGGTGATATCTCACTGTGTCTTATTTTGCATTCCCCTAAGGACATACAATGTTGAACTTCTCTTCGTTTGTGTATTTGTCACTTGTACATGCTATTAAGTGAAATCTCTTCCTTTCTTTTGCTCACTCCCTAATTGGATTTTTCTATGCTTGTGTTTTAATGGTTCTTTATACATTATAGATAATACAGCTTTGTCCAATACGTGGTTTGCAAATATTTTCTTCTGGTCTATAAATTCTCTTCATCCTTTTACCAGGGCAACATTTTTAATTTGATGAGTTTCAATTTATCTAGTTTTCCTTTCCAGTTCATGCTTTGGATGCCAGGTCTAATAGCACTTTGCCTAGTCCTAGAATTAAATAATTCCTTCTATTTTTTTAAGTTCTATAGTTTTAAGTTTTACATTCGAAGCTGCAAGCCATTTTAAGGTACTTTTGTTTCCAGCCCTCGGCCTTCAAGCTAAACTGGCTGATGCTGTGTAGAACAGAGAGGAGACATTTTGCTGATCCACTTCCAAACATAGTGCAGATAATAAGTGGGTATTCCTGATTTAGGACAGTACTTACGGAGCTTGCTCATTTTATCAAAAATTGATTTTTTTGCCACATAAAAAAACATGGAAGTATCTCATTAGTAAAACTTTAAAGAAAGTAGCCAAACATGAGTATACACACTGTGTGGTTCCAGTTCAGAAAAGTAAATCTAATCTATGATGATGGAACAGCGGCTAACTTAAGTGCTACAGGGAAGAGAGGGAGCATGGTGGAGATAACTAGCTGCTTTTCTTTTTCTGTACCTGATTTGCCTGGTAATTAAACACATGTGCTGCTTTCATCCAAACATTTTTTAAAAATTCCACTTGGGATTCTCTGCATATACGTAACAATAAAATAATTAAAAATAGCTAAAAGGCAAAGAAAAATATATAAGTAAACTATGACTTCATGTGTGAGTAAAATTTCTTTAATATTCTACCCTTTATATTTTATATTAAAATTTTATTACCACCGAAAGAGGTAACTAGGACTGCAGGTGTAATGCTCTAGCTATGCGGACCTCTGCCCACAGTCCAACAGTTGTGCTCCTCTCCTTAAAATTAAGGGCACTTTGAGTCTCTCAACTCTGTATCCGATGTGAGTACTATTCCTGATCATAACCAGGACAGATTCAAAGAGCCCTGGACCAAATTTTGATCCTAAGAAAACACGTTGCTTTTTGCTTATCTGATTTAGACTCTGTGCCTTAGGTTTGATTTTAAAATATCAGCTTTCCTTCCAATAAATTGGCCCTATAGCGTCATCAATTTTTTAGAAATTGGCTCTTGCCTAGTGTGTATCTGAGTGATGGGTATCCTGGGTCTGAGTCCCCAGTTTAGGCATTTCCTAATATAGATCGCAAGTGAAAAATGCAAAATATAATGCTGTTCAAGTATTTAAACTTCCAATTTATAATCTCACAATACACAACACATGAGGCCAAATAATCTCCAATATCAGGTTATTTTGGCTTTGTTCCTTGTTAACATCGTTCTGGGAAATCCTTATAAGATTCCTTCTTTTTCCCAAAGAATTCCACCACTGAATTAAATAAATTCCTCTTTACAATCTCATACATGATTCTGAAATATTCCGCTCTCTTAACCTCCTCCAAATATGTGAACATAATGCTTCTAGCTATATATATAATGTGGCCTCTCTCTCTGTCTCTCTCTCTCTTTCATTTTAACCTCATTGTGAAATTCTGGTGTGTACTGTTTGTTTAACGTTGATTTTTCCTGCTCCATATTGAGACATGTCTGGCTACTTGCTTGAGTCAGGGTGGCTTTAGCTCCTGCGAGATCGTTAATTGAATGAACCACATTCTGGCTCTCCATTTCATATGCCAAACACATTTCAAGAGAATCCTCACGTGGATAAAGTGATCTTTCTTCTCCTCCTGCTACACATTCTGTGACATAGGCAACAATTCAGAATTTCTCTGTGCTCTCAACACCTTTTACAATTTTTTGAAACAGTTTGATTTTTTTTTTCTATTTTCTCTTGTCAGAACTCTGACAAATTCTCTTGCAGAAACAGTGGTGTGAGAACTGTCCACTAATGTTATACTCAGCTTCCACTCTGATTGAAACCAGCGGTTCTCTCTAATTTGGACACACTGATTTAAAACAAGTTTAACAGGTGTTTCTTGCTACAGGAAATCACTTTCTGGACTCTTCATGCAAATGCACCTATGTCCATCTGCTCTAAAGTCTCAGCACATTCACTGACACAATCCTTTGGTGAATAGTGTCCATGCTAGAATACTGAAAGGACAAAAACTGAGTAAAACATAGAGTCTACACATTACAGCAGAAACACTCTTTTCCTGTAACATCTTCAAAGAGGATATAACTAGACACTTTGGCTGGTGACTCTCATTTCATGGGCCTTTCCAGTGATGTTTGCACTTTTTCCTGTTATGGGTCAATTTGGCTATCACCTCCTCTTGCTTTTCCTTTGCCTACAAAATGGACTTTCTTCTAGGATGCTGAGCTACGTCTCATTTTGTTACGGCATGGCCATCTCCCAGATTCTCCTGTTTCATAGATCTTAACTGAAGGCCTCTGTCCCTCCACTGGATAAGGACCTTTACGTTTTTGAAGTGCTGGGAAAGCCCTGCTCTGTTTTTAATAGTCAGGGAACAGAATGACAATGAAAACTATACACAACTAAATTACTGTGGAAATAAACAGATGTAGTCAGGAAAATATACACATAAAATACTTAAGATCATTTGAAAAAAACATAGCTGAAAGTAAGTTATATTTAAAGCACTTGACTTAGTATTATAATTTAGCCTATAATATGTCGTGGAATGCTAGAAACCTCATGCGTCCGTGAGTTATAAAATATATTTTTATTTAAGGCAAATATAAAGAAGTACCTTCATTTAACTCTTCTCTTTTTTCTTGCACACCTTAATTATAGCAATTTTCCTTGAAAATGTACTTTTGGTTCATGCTCCTCTAATCTTCTGTGTTAAAAGTATTTCTGTAAAATATTTTACTGAATGAATTCTGGCTCCAGATTATGACTAGGATACTTTTTTTTTTTGCTTTATGCATATCTTAAAAGTACTGAATTTCTACTTCTCCTTAATTGACTCCCTTCCCTGTCATTCAACCTGAGCAGCCCTGCTTTAGCTCAATTTCTACTCTGCCCTACAGAAAGCACGCTGCCATATCTGCGAAACTCAAGTGACTAGATGTCACTTCACCTCAATTAACTGTCCCAGCTTTCTCCTCTGTGAAAGGGAAAAGCAAAGGAAGCCTGATCAAACACTTACACCTCAGATACAAAGGGATGGATTTGGCCCTGTCACCATGGCTCTGACAGTGGGAAATGACATGCACAGACACGCCAGATGCCAAGCTTGCCGAGATGTATTTGAACTCTCTGCTCCAATGTCAATGTGCTGAATTAGAGGTTTAATGAACGCCTGAAAAGTAAAGGTTTCCTCTTCCTCTGAATATTAAAGACTTGAGAAACCACTTTGGGTCGTTCTTTCCTAGTACCTTTCATTGATGTAGTTTGTGATAATCAGCGCAATATATGATAAAACACCTTCGGAGCAGGATGGGTCCAACACAGTAATTGTTCATTTCTATGGTAGCGTCCCCATTCAGCCCATTTCACAGATGCATGTGACAAACTACAGATGCCATTTGAGTTATATGACTTATGAAATCCATGGGCTACACCTTACCAAATGGGCATTTTCATATTGCCTAACATTTTTCTTAAAATAATTGAGAATTTTAGGGCCACAGGGAATTCCTTTCCAAGTATTAATGAGTATGTATCTTTGATATACGTTTTGGGACGAATGTCTAGCTTATGTTGAAGAACTACCTCTTACCTGTCAATAAAATTTGCAAGTCATTACAGGGTTAAGGAGACAGAGCACTTTCTTTGACTCTTATGGTGTCTGTTGTATTTAATAATCTCTGTTGTATTTAATAATTTATTTCCAAATTATTTTCAAGACAAATACATTCAGGATAATAGAAGAAAAGCTAAAATGGTTGATAAACCCAGTCCCCCATATGTTCTATAAGAAGCTTTAAATTTGATTAGAATGTTTCGAGGAAAGTCAACATTCTTAGGAAGAGATCAAACTGTCTTGTAATAGTACAGCTAACTGTGCTAAGCAGAGTATCAGAATATATTCATTTGCACAAAATGTGTTTTGTGAAAGATTATGAAGCAAATCCAATTTCCAATCTGTAAAAGAAAAGGGGGGATGACTTGCATACTACATTTCTATTCCTTGATGTTTTTAAGCATGACACAAATTTTGATATCAGCATTTTGAACCTGTTATTTATTACAGCTTCAAGAATGTGCCCTACTGTCTGCCTGCTGTCTGGGACTGAGTCAGTTGATGATGAGGTGTTATGCAATTTAAAATAGCCTGGGGAAGCCTCCCGGCAAATCTTGCAATTCGTTCTCTTTCTGTGTGTATATTTCTCATTATATTTTATTTTTGAAAATATACCTTAAAATATAGTTAGATACAGCTATATTTTGGAGTGAGGCAAAACGTCATGATAGTTGCATATGCCATTTAAGATTGTACTCCTTTCAATATCATGGGTATTATTTTCCTGTCTGCGGCCATTCTGTAGGCAAATATTAATCTCAACTAGCTGTATTTATTGTTTGAGGTAGATAGAACTTACAAAACACCATAACAATTATACTGCAACAGGATAAATAGCTTTAGTGTGTGTCTTATGAGGAAAGAAAGTAATAAGAAATAAGCAGAAAAACAGCTTTCGTGTGTCTTATGAGCAAAGAAAAGAATAAGGAATAAACACATATTGATGGGTTGCCTCTTATGTGACAGTCACTTTATTAGGCACTGTCTTGTATCAAACCTGTCAGGAGAAAATGGTCTGTACAGTTTAATTAAATTACCAATTCCGTTTAGTAAAATCTAATTGATCACTCCTGTAATCCCAGCACTTTGGGAGGCCGAGGTGGGTGGATCACCAGGAGATCGAGACCATCCTGGCTAACACGATGAAACCCCATCTCTACTAAAAACACAAAAAATTAGCCAGGCGTGGTGGCAGGCGCCTGTAGTCCCAGCTACCCAGGAGGCTGAGGCAGAAGAATGGCGTGAACTCGGGAGGCAGAGCTTGCAGTGAGCCGAGATCGCGCCACTGCAGTCCAGCTTGGGTGACAGAGCAAGACTCTGTCTCAAAAAAAAAAAAAAAAAAAAAAAAACTAATTGAAAAAAAACCTTTATCTAATTTTTTAAATATCCTGATTAATTCTTTTTTGGTGTCATTCAAAAAAGCTTCATTCAGAAATGCCCCAGATACCGATTGAAAACAAACATCTGTGAAGTATGAAAAATTACTATTTTCTAATCAAACTATGTCCTTGTACAAATGCAAATATGCTTAAAATGTTAAGCAAATATTTTTCACAAGAATGAGGAGATAAATCACCCTCACTTGCTTTCTGTTAATTTGCTATTTGAATAGAAGTAATAATATCCCAGCTTATAAATTTGTTTATGCTAATGTTTCTTAAAGTTTAAAATGACATTTGATGGTATAAAAAATTAACAAAATAATGCAACATTTTTTCCCAGGGCAAAATATCTAGTGTGAAAAAACAGATTTGGGGGCCACGTAAATTAAGAAGACAACAAAATTAATAAGCATTCAAATAAAAATGCATTTTCACTCACAGTCAAAATTAATATTCTAAACTCCTTTAACATCTGATTTTTTTTTCCAACTGAAGTCTCTCACCACACCACCATTGCTAAGAACAATCACTCTGGTAATTACAAGGAGTCGGGTAATTCCTTTGAAATCCATCTTGATGTAATAGCCAAACAAAATTTCCCATAAGTAGTAATATTATATGAAAAACAAAAGCCTTTTTTCCAAAATTGCAACTACTAAATATAATATTAGATCTTTTTCAAGATAAACCCCTCTGTTGATTAAGCCTTAAGATAATAAAGCAAATAAAAGTTCAAACAATAGATTTCTCAGTACAAATTTCATTGCGGTCTGCCCACCCCAGTGATTAAATTTGGGCCGTTAATTTCTACAGTATAATTAGCAAATTAATAGAAATACTTGCTTTATGTATAATGTCAATTATTACTTGAACTTAGTGTTATTAATGTTTTATTTTTGTTCATTTTGAATATATAATTTAAAATAACCTTAATATTTTTAATAAACGATTTTTTGTTCTTTATTAATCTATTATGTCATACTACATGTAACTATATGAACAAAAGGTTTGTCAAAGACAATATTTGCTGTAGTTTTTATAATGTTGCCAGACAATGAAAGGAATAACAATCCAAGACTACATAGAAAGTAATGAGAGAGACATCAGATTTCTCCATAATATAATGGAAGCAAAAAGCCAATAGAACAGTATTTTAAAAATTCTCCAGGAGATTCTTTTCCATCCTAGAATTCTATCCACAGGTAAATTATCAATTGTTATAATTGAATAAACATATTCTTGGAACCACACTATTGATATTACAATACAATAAAAGAAAATAACTCAATGGTTGATGTTACTGGTTACATCATTACTGAAAAATTTTACAATTAATTTAAGTGTGCATTTCATACAATTCTAAGGATGTGTTCAAATAATATGTCACATTCTCTCACTTCAAGTAATTCATGACTTATGACAAAATTAGGGTTAGAGGAAAGAACAGGGCCATTAATAATTCTCTTCACAGTCAGTTGGGTAAACTGTCTTTTGACTAGTTTCCCTATAAAGACAGACTTAGCAGAATTGTGAAACCTTTAGAAAATCTTAACAATTTTGGTTAAATATTACAAAAAGAATCAGGCTATTTACATGCTAATAAAATTTTGAAAGATGGATTTTGGTAAGCAAAAATAATAAAAAAACCTGAAGCTTCCCCTGAGTTTAATAATTTTCCCTGAAGTTTAATAATTTCACATCTTAAAATGAGTTCCACCTAAAGTTAAATAGTAAAAATACGTGGAAATATGCTCTTTATTGTGAATATTGGAGCTAAGTTAAAATTTAAAAAAGAACTGGAATTATAAACTATATTTAGTTACAAATTTAAGTAAAATGTAATTGAGCTTTGTTAGCTATATAAATAACAACTGCATATTCCTTTAAAATTCACTGTATTCTACTTAAGACAATAAAAATATGTTCATCCTATTTATAAATTTTTTGAAGATATTTATTTACACTAATAAGGGAAAGAGTAAAACCCTTTCTGACAATCACATTGACATTTTACTGCAGTACATTTTCAAGAATTGTGAAGAATGGTGCTTTTTATACTGTGTTCTCCTAAAATTTTCAGCATAATTATGGTATTCCGTATTTTCTTGCAGGTGCTTATGTTCATTCCTCATCATTTTCTGTGACAGCTTATCTTAAGGAGCACAATCTGAATATACAAAGTGTATCTGGCTTTTGCATTTTATTTTGAGATGTAAAATCCACTAGTGTGCTTCCCTTACAGGAATAAATAAAATGGGAACATTTTAGATGATCAGAAATCCAAGATTATATGGGACAATCAAGACTGTTTCCTTTGCAAAAGAAATGCGTGTGTGTGTGTATGTGTGTGTGTGTGTCTTGCTTTCTACATGTAATTATTTTCTTTTACAAACTTTTTATTGTAGCAAAATACAAATAACAATCTTAAATCATTTTTAAGTATAGCTCAATGATACTAAGTACATTCATATTGTTATACAACTATCACCCACTATCATTCAAAAGAATTCTCTTTTCATCTTGCAAAACTGAAATTGTACATGCATTAAATAATAACCACCCATTTCCACCTCCTTCCAGCACCTACTAATCCGCATTCTACATTCTATGATTTTAATAATTCTAGATATCTTATATAAACAAAATCATAGAGCATTTTTTTTGTGTGACCGGCTTATTTCATTTCGCATAATGTCCTCAAGGTCCATTTATGTTGTAACATATATCAAAATCTCCTTCCTTTTTAAGGGTGAATAATTCTCCATCGTATGTATATACCATATAGCTTTTATATTTTCCTCTGTTCATCTACACTTCATTTGTTTGAAAAACTTTGAGAATTAGTGTTATTTATTCTTGAAATATTTGGTAGAACTCATCAGTGACGTTATAAAACCCAGAGATTTTCTTTGTATTTTATTTGGAGATGTAAAATCTAATACTATATTTCATTTAAATAAATAAATAAAATGTTAACATTTTTAGGTAGGCATACATTATATCCCCCTTGGGGCAATCAAGACTGTGTCCTTTGCAGAAGTGTGTGTGTGTGTGTGTGTGTGTGTGTGTGTGCGCACCAGGAGATCTTGGAATACTGATGTAATCTCCTTATTAACTGTAGGACCATTCAGATTTTCTGTTTCCATGATTCAATCTCGGTAAGTTATATGTTTCTAGGAATTCATTCTTTTCATCTAGATCATCCACTTGTTGGTGTGCAATTGTTCACAGTATTATCTTACAATCAGTTTATTTCTGTAGAATTGATAAGGATGTCTACTTTCATTTCTTATTTTAGTAATTTGAGCATTATTCCTTTATTATTAATAATAATATATATCTTAGGTTTGTCAACATTTTTGATTTTTTCAAAAAATCAGCTTTGGCTTCATTGATTTCTTCTGTTGTTTTTTATATTCTCTATTTTGTTTTGCTCTTCTCTAATCTTGATTATTTCCTTTTTTCTGTTAGATTTGGCTTCAGTTTGTTTTTTTTCTTTTGGTTCCTTATGTTGTGAAGTTATTGATTTGAAATCTTTCCTGTTGTTGCTGGTGGTTTCTTTGCTTTATATGAACATTTATAGCTTTAAATTAAAAAAACTGATTTCACTGAATCAGTGAAATCAACATAAGTTTGGTATGATGTATTTTTGTTTTCATTTGTTTCTAAGTATTTTCTATTTCTATTTCCTCTTGTTCCAAGGAAAAATCCAGATTTTTCTTTGATCCATGGGTTGTTTAAGAGTGTGTTGTTTAATTTCCATGCATTTGTGTATTTTCTAATTTTCTATTTTTTAATAAATTCATTCATTATAGTCAGAGAAGATCCTTTGTATTATATTAATCTTCCTTAATGTACTGAAACTTAAATTTGAGAACTAACATATGCTGTGACCTAGAGAATGTCTCATACACACTTAAGAAGAATATGTATATGCTGTTGTTGGGTAGAATGCTATGTATATGTCTGTTAGTCTGTATATGATGGTTAGATATAGATGTTTTCCTGTGTTGTTCAAGTACTCTATTTCCTTATTAATTTTACCTCTGACAGTTCTATATATTATTGGGAGTGAGGCATTAAAGTATCCAACTATTATTGTAGAAATATCTTTAATTCTGTTAATTTTTGCTTCATATATTTTGATGGTCTATTATTTATCTAAATGTTTATAATTATCACATCTTGCTATATTGAACTTTTTATTGCATATGATGTTCTTTGTCTCTTATTTTTTAAATTTAAATTCTATTTTGTTTGGTGTTAGCATAGCCAGCTAAACTCTTTGTTGTTGTTGTCGTTGTTACTATTTACATGGAATATCTTTTTCCATCTGTTCACTTTCAACCTTTTTGTGTCATTGGATTAAAGTGAGACTCATAAACAGCATATATTGGATCATGTTTTATTTTTATCCATTATGCCAACCCTTGTATTTTATTGGATAGTTTAATCCATTTACACTTAATGTAATTTCTATTACGAATGGACTTTCAACTGTCATTTTGATAGTTATTTTCTATATTTCTTACAGATTTATTTTCCTCACTTATTTAACCACTGCCTTCTTTTATATTTAGCTGATTTTTTCTAGTGAAATGTTTAAATTCTCTTCTCATTTTCTTTTCTGTGTATTTAATAATTCTTCTCTTTGCAGTTACCATGGGGATTATACTTAACAATCTAAAGTTATATAACACTTTAATTTGAATTTATAGGAGCTTAACTTTGATAACATAGAAAAACTGTGCTCCTATACATCTCTACCACCACCCCTTTCACTTATTTGTGTTACAAAATTATAAGTTTATATATCATGTGTCCAAATACATAAAATAATAATTGTTTTTAATGAATGAGTATGAATGTGGAAATAAACTATAGAGAAAAACCAAAGTTAGAATAATAACAGCTTTTAGATTAATTTTTTAATGTATTAGGCTCTTAAACCATGTAGAAAACAGAAACGTAGAACTACAAATCATTTAAACAAAAATACTAGCTCTTATAATAACCTATTTATTTATCATCACTGAGATCATTCTTTCTTCAACAGCTTTGACTTGTTTTCTAGTGTCTTTCATTTCAACCTGCAGGACTGACTTTTGTTAGCATTTCCTGCAGGGCAGTTCTAATGGTGATGACTTCCCTGAACTTTGTAAAATCTGAGAACATCTTAATTACTCCTGACTTTTGAACAAAAATTTTACCAGATACATAATTCTGAGTTGACTTTCTTTTCTTTTAGCACTTTAAATATATTAGCCTACTGCCTTTTGGCATCCAGAATTTCTGATGAGTAATTTGCTGAGATTTATGTGATGAGCAACTTTTCTCTTGTGGCTTTCAAAATTCTCCTTTCATTTGTGTCTTTTGAAATTCTGAGTTTTAATGTAGGTCTCTGACTTTCTCAATCAGAGTTAGCTGAGCTTCTTAGATGTCCATATTAATCTTTTTCATCAAATGAGAAAATCTTGGGCCATGATTTCTTCAAGTAATTTCTCTGCTACTTTCTCTCTATAATATTTTTTCTGGGACCCCCACAATGCAAGTATCAGTTAACTTGATGTTGCCTCACATGTCCCTTGACTCTGTACTCTTTTCTTTACTCTTTTTCTTTCTGTTCCTCAGACTTCACAATTTTAACTACCCTTTCTTCAAGTTCTCTGGGTCCTGTTTCTGCCTATTCAAATCTGCCTTTAATCCTTCTAGTGAATTTTTCATTTCAGTTATTGTATTTCACAGCTGTAGTGTTCTTTTAAATTTTAGATTTTCTATATCTGTTTGCTTTATACATTTGCTTTATACATTCTTTTTCTTGGTATCTTTGAAATGGTTGCTTCAAACTGAGAGACAGGACTAGCTAACCTACCTCAGTTCCTTACTGAGCTCCCCCGTCTATGTTCAAGCTACTCCAGGAACACATGCACAACTCTCTGCCATAGCTAAAATGGACCCAAATTAACTAAAATGTGCAGCCTAAGCCTTTCAATGGAAATTGAAATCCTTCAGTAGATTTCAGAGTTCCAAAATAGTTATATGAGGAGGATTCTGTCAGTGCCATTATTTAGGTGGGGAGACATATTCCCACTATCTCCAAGATGCTCTGCCATCACCTCAAAATTTCTGATACTGACCCAGAACTTCCTCAAGTATTTCTTAAATGGATGATGGTGACTATTAAGGCACTATGGTATTTATAGACCTTTGGAAACATTTACGAGAATTGTGTGGCAATCTGACTTTTAAATGTCAAGATTCATGGCAGAAATTACAATCTTTTGTGACAATTTAAAATTGTGATGCAAAATTATAGACTGAATATAATCTATAAATATAATATAATCTTTAAAATATATAAGCAAGAAAGGTATAATCTTTTTCAAAGTTCTTTAGAGAGAACTCAGGAAAAATGTTTACAGCCCACCGCACTTGAAAGCATAAGTTTTCACGCTTATTCTAAGTTTTTGTGCTTTTCCAGCATAAGAAAGCCCCTGTAGATCATTTATAGGGATCACCCATATGCTCAGAAGTTGCCCAGATAAGGGAAGGGAGGCAAGACATAAGTAGATTTGGGACTTATTATCAGATATGAAAATATAAGTGGTGAGAAAGACAGTCAAAATAGTAACAATAACAACAAAAGTTGCTTTATAAAATCTGTGAATATAGTTTACTTTTCCTCCCAGCATTTTTATGAGTCATGACCTATTTTTAGGTTATTAAATTTGAAACTGTTACTCTATTTGTCTAAAATATACTCAATGAATGTATAGGCATTCTTCTGCTTTACTGCAGAACAATGTTTCACTTATGAAATCAACTAGTAACATTGATAAATCTGTAATATCCAGCTATACCCCAAGGCATTGAGAATGGGATGTGACAGTGGCTTAAGGGGGAAGAAATAATGAAGAATAACAAAACATATCCCCTGGGCTGGGGAAAATAAACCCAGAATTCTCTTTTAAAATGCTTATTTTTTGAATCCTTGAAAAACACTGGGTGTTTAGAATTATCTGCTTGCCCAAATATTTTCTCTAATTGTGGATCCTCTCTTTTCCTTCAGTTCCCAATAAAAAATTATAAAATACATTTATTCTGTCTTCCACTGATGAAAACTGAGCCCTTCAAAGTTTCCTTAGATTTTCATTAAGACTATTTTTGTAGAAATACTTTCGTCAGGGATTCTGTAAATTAAATGAAGTGCCCGTGGTCTGTGCTATCTGGAAAGCCTCAAAATGGAGGCAGAAATACCTCTGTGTTGCTCCATTCAGTTCAAATGATTTTTTTCTCTCTAAATGACCAACTTCTCACTGGAGACAGCTCTGAAAATACAGGAGATTTTGCTAATAGATATTAATTTAGTAAAGGTATTTTGAAGGTCACAGTGTTCAGTATATTTACTAAATAATTCTTGGATTTGACCCCTGCAAATAAAAAGATTTTATTAGAGAAAAAAATTTTAACAGAATCATTTCATTGTTTAGAACAACAAAAAGTAGTTATTATTTATTGGCGTAATGAGCTACTTTTACTTGCCTATGTCCATAATTGTCGTTTTTCTGGTTATGCTTGAGGAATCAAGCATTGATCTTTGAAAGGGTTTAGATCCATGAGCAAGAGAAGCAAAGGATAAAACCTAGTTTCTGAACTAAGGTAGGTTAGCTTTAAGCCTTATGTGCATGAAATGTCTTTTAATCACTTCACATTGCTTTGTCCTCTCATTCTTGTCTCACCCACTGGTCATCTCCCCCACGTAGTCTCATGTGTACATTATTTTCAAACATTTAATATTAAGTATGTTGATGCATTTAACAGCTAAAGACAATTAGACTTAATTTTATTTTAAATTTAATATATTTTATATATTTTATTAATTTATTATGTGACTTTATACCAACATTTCCAAAAATGATTAAAAACATATACATTTATTGTTTTCTGCTAAACACTTTTGAGTATTAACTGTGTGTCACAAGCCACATAATGATGCTAGGGTTTTAAAGATACAGCACGGACATTGACCTTTAAAATTTTACTTTTTAATGAACAAAATGAATAATTTTGTAACTATATAAAATAAGGGGAGTTTATAACATAAAACAAAATATGTATTATTACACTCAGAAAATGGAGTGATACATTTTGGTGTGCTACAGGAAATACTGACAGAAAAGAATGAAGGTGATGGTGATGATAATGCTGACACTAATAATATCTAGTCATGATGTAAAACTTAAAATATCTGGCCTTCTAATTCCTTTAAGCATATACAGTAAAACAATGCAATCAATTAAATGTAGATGCGCCATCACATGTAATTGTCCTTGTCCTCCACTTGTAAATCTGTCCCCACTACAAACCTCAAGCCATTATTTTCTCCCCCTGTTGTATCAAAAGTGACAGACTAAAGTTCTTATCTTCTAAGGGAAGTGTGTAGGTAAATTCTGGAAATGAGTGATTCTATTGGGTGGGAACCTACAGTAGCTGTAATTCCAGAGCAGCCACTGTACACTGAGTCCTCCCCAGGCTGAGCTGAACGTGGTCTCTAGAATATGGCGAGTAGTCCTGGGACAGAAACAGAATTGGAGGAGCTCAGCTGAACCCACCGGTCTTCTGGGCAGCTGCCTGCATGGACCTCCCTGGTCATTCAGAAACCTCATCATAACGTCATTTCATATACTGCATTGTACTGAGGTTGTATGTTATTATCTAATTTAATCCTCAGGGTAACCATCTGCAGTAGTCATCCATATTATCTTATTTATTTATTTATTTAGAGACAGAGTCTCACTCTGTTGCCCAGGTTGGAGTGCAGTGGCACAATCTTGGCTCACTGCAATCTCTGCCTCCTGGATTCAAGTGATTCTCCTGCCTCAGCCTTGTGAGTAGCTGGGATTACAGGCCCACACCACCAGGCCCAGCTATTTTGTGTATTTTCAGTAGTGACAGGGTTTCACCATTTTGGCCAGGCTGGTCTCAAACTCCTGACCTCAGGTGATCTGCCTGCTTCGGCCTCCCCAAGTGCTAGGATTACCGGTGTGAGGAACCGCGCCTGGCCAACCTCTTCTATTTTTACATAGAAAGAAATACAGGCACAGCAAGTTGAATCAGTTGCTCAAGATAAAGTAGTGATTCTATGGCAAAGCAGGGTTTGGAATTCACACTTTTTAGCTTTGCTCTTGAGTGACTATGAAGATGATCCTGTAAATTAAAATATAAAGAAAAAAGTAGGGGCAGTTATATGTGAAATAAGCTATGGGCCATAAGAAAAAAATTATCTAATTCTTCCTTTAATACAAATCCAGACTGATAATTTTTACAAATTCAAACTCACAATCCATCTCATGATGTAGATATTAAAGCAGAGGTGTCAGGAAAATTAAATTGTGAATTTTAAAGGCAGGACTTTTATCAGTATGCTTTAAGATCCATAGGTATCATAATATTTAAGATACCACATGATATGAAGAAGTACCAGAAATTGTTTAAAATTAAACGTAACATTAAGAATCTCAAGTATTAGGCTGGGCACGGTGGCTCATATCTGTAATCCCAAAACATTGGGAGGCCAAGGCGAGAGGATCACCTGAAGTCTGGAGTTCAAGACCAGCCTGGCCAACATGGTGAAACCCTGTCTCTACTAAAAATAGAAAAATTAGCCAAATGTGATGGCACTTGCCTACAGTCCCAGTTACTTGGGAGGCTGAGGCAGGAGAATCGTTTGAACCCAGGAGGCGGAGGTTGCAGTGAGCCAAGATCGCACCACTATAGTCCAGCCTGGGCAACAAAGAGAGACTCCATCTCAAAAAAAAAAAAAAAAATCTCAAGTATTAGAAATAAGCTTCACGGATATGGAAACATACTGAGATTTTCCTTTTATGCAGTAATTGGGAAATCTCATACTTTCATGACCATTTGGCTTTTCCACTTACTAAATGCTGTGCTGAGGATGACTGAACACTGGCCTGAGAGCCAAGAAACAGATCATCCAAAGGGAGATTAATAATTGACTCACCAGAACAATATCCCAGATTCAACACCTGGTTGTATTACACTGTGATGTGTCCTTCTTGACTACTCTCCTAGGTCAGCACTCCAAAAAAGACCATAAAAGAGGCAGCTGCCAAAAGGAAGCTGGGGTGGACTAGGCTGGCAGTCTGACCTGAGAGAATCGAAAGCTTTAGCACCATTGGATAAATTCATCATTAATCACTGAATCAGGTAAAGGAAAAAATTTAAATTTGGAGGCCTTCCGCACTTTCTACCCTCTCCAGCCCGGACTTTAAAAGGAAAGCACCACAAAAGGGAGCACCAAAAAGGGTGGAATAAGGAAATTCAGAAAATCAAGAGAAAGAAGAAGCAGAAATCTAGGTCTCTTTGTGCAGCATTTTCCTTGACATCAGTAACTGGGGCAGCAGCCTGCTGATTCTCATGCTGAAATGATTATGAGGACTCCCTTTTATTTTGAGGTTTAAGGATCTAAGGAAATTATCTTTTTTTAAACCTTTGTTCTTTTTTTCTCCCCTAGTCAAAAACAACAAAAATATGATTTTACACAAATTACTTTGAGAATCATCCTCTTTCTAATTAAAACAGACAAAAATAATCATTTCCCAGACTCCAAGATTCTTCTGATTAATTTTGAAAGCACCAGAGTACTAACTTTTCAGGGGACAAAGGATATTTGAAATGTTTTAAAAAAGCGCACTTAAACTGTAGAATGAACTTTGGCCTGATGTGGGACCTGTGGAGAATACTTCAGATGGCTCATAAAACTGCCATAACTTCGTTTTAAAGGAAACCTCTTCACTGGCACTTCCTATCACTCCTTACAGAACTGAGAGAAGATGATACGAAGGTAACATGATAAGCTTGCCGATATCTTGGAGGTCACTTTGTCCAAGCTCTGCACTTTACCCTGATGAAGTGAGGGTAAAGGGCTTCTCCTAACAGCATGTAGCTAGTAAGTACAGAGCTGCTAATTCTGCTGTTCCGATTTTGAGTACCATTTGTTATTTCCAACCTGCCTCTTTGAGAGAATGAGGAAGCACGTAGGATACTGTATGGACCCAAAGTTTCACACAATCTTGCTGTTTTAGTCCATTCTCACACTGAACTACCTGAACCTGGGTAATTTATGAAGAAAAGAGACTTAATTGACTCACAGTTCTGCAAGATGTACAGGAAGCATGGCTGGGAGGCCTCACGAAACTTACAATCATGGTGGAAGGTGAAGGGGAAGGAAGCATGTCTTACCATGGCGGAGCAGGAGAGAGAGGGAAAGAGGAAGTGCTAAGACTTTTAAACAACCATATCTTGTGAAAACTCACTCAGCATCATGAGAACAGCAAGGGGGAAGTCTTCCCCTATGATCCAATCACCTCCTACCAGGTCCCTCCCGCAACACTGGGGCTTACAAATCAACATGAGATTTGGGTGGGGACACAGCCAAATCGTAGCACTTGTTTTCTCACTTGTCAAAAAGGTCATTTATAATTTTCAAAAAATGTCACAAGTGGATAGACAGTTGTATATAGTGAAGAGACAGACATACTCAATTAGAATATAAACTAAGTAACAAAATGATCTTTATTTGAAATAATACTTAAAAAAACACAAGTAAACACATATCATAAAATTCTCACAACAACCTCATAACAAATGCCATCAATCTACATTGCCTGTAATAGTTCAAAGAGGAAAATTGTTTAAATAACTTTCCCGAAATCATGACATACTACAGGGAAAAGTCAACGTTTTAAATATCATCTAATGCTAAATCCGCCATAATTTCTACCACTACGTTTACTTCTATCTGCTATGCTCATTTTAAGCTAGAACTGTTCATGTAAACCACTGATGAAAGAATTAAAATGCACATTTTAAGGTAGTTTAAAATACACTTTAAAAATGAATATAACTCTTAAAAGCAGTGAGAAATAATCTTCTATAAAATTGCAAAAAAAATTATACCAAATAAGAACACCTTATCGCTTGCCCATTCCTGACCACTTTATATTTGATTCTGTTTATGTCCATGAAATTTTCTTAGTTATTTTTATCCTAAGTATATCCAGTAATTTTATTAAGAAACTCATTTAAAAAGGGTACATACAACTTTTATTTTCATTTTTTGCCTACTGGTGGTTTACTTAAAAGTTTAAGAAAATATTATATACTTAGAAATTTATATATCTATCAGAATTTTTAATTTGAAAGATTGCATGATACAGTAAAATAATTTTTAATTCAAAAAGCCTTTCTACAGTACAATGAAAATTCAAGAAGCACAATTTTATTACAATTCTAAATGCCATAAAGTAATGTCTTATGATTCTAGTATAATATTCATCAGTTTTCTAGGTTAAGACAAATTCATTTCTCTTATAAGCCATAATCAAATTTAAGATTAGTGTAAAATAAAAATAAATTTTCCTTACTTGCTTAATAAATGAAAAAGTGAACCATCAGGAGATTAAAACCAAAATAAGTAAAAACATTCCTAAAGCTTTCAGATTTGATTGACAGTACTGCCCAAAATAGCATGATATCTCCTGAAGAATATTATTACATATTGATGACATTTCAAGTTACTAGCGAAATTGAAACACACACATTTCTAAAGGGATTTTTATCTGAAAAGAAAAAGAATGGATAAAAATGACCCATACAGTAATTAAAGCTCTAAGACACATTGGGCCTTTAATATTTTCCCTTTCCAAAGAAAAACTCATAGTATCACAGAGAATATAAGATATGTGACTAAATAAAATAACTGGATTTAAATCAAAGAATCACGTGTCTGCAATTGAAATATTTTTACTTGAAAAATTATTATATTTACTAATAAATGATAAATATTTCCTGATTCCAAATGAGTAACACCAACATTTTAATGTTCAAACTTAGGTTTAAAACTAATATATTTTCTTTACAATGGATGGGAGATGGGCCTTGGAGAAAATGGCAGCAGGGTTGGGTTTGTTACCTTCTTTTTGTTGTTGTTGTAGTTATCTTAACATTTATTAGTATTAAGTTATTTCATGCAATAATATCTGATCACGTTTGCATTATTATCTGAAAACCAAATTCATTCACCCTTTTTTTCTCAAGTAACTACCTAAGTTTCTTTTTTTTTTCTTTTATTATTATTATACTTTAAGTTTTAGGGTACATGTGCACAATGTGCAGGTTAGTTACAAATGTATACATGTGCCATGCTGGTGTGCTGCACCCATTAACTCGTCATTTAGCATTAGGTATTTCTCCTAATGCTATCCCTCCCCCCTCCCCCCACCCCACAACAGTCCCCAGAGTGTGATGTTCCCCTTCCTGTGTCCATGTGTTCTCATTGTTCAATTCCCACCTATGAGTGAGAATATGTGGTGTTTGTTTTTTTGTTCTTGTGATAGTTTACTGAGAATGATGATTTCCAATTTCATCCATGTCCCTACAAAGGACATGAACTCATTATTTTTTATGGCTGCATAGTATTCCATGGTATATATGTGCCACATTTTCTTAATCCAGTCTATCATTGTTGTTACTTTTCGAAAACAGCTTTGTTGAGTGATATTTTACGTGAAATAACATTAACCCATTGTAAATATAAAATTCAAAGATTTTTAGCAAATGTAGAGTTGTGCAACCATCACAATTTTGTTTTAAAACATTTCCATCACTGCCAAAGCTGCTTTCATTTCCATTTATGGGTAATTTCTGCTTTCAGCTTCATGATTAGACAGTTGATGACTGGCTTTCTGTATCTCTGAATTTGGCTTCTCTTGAGATTCCATTTAAATTGAATTGTATAAGATGTAGTCCTTTGTGTTGGCCTTCTGTTACTTAATTTAGAGTAAAGACTTAGAGGTTCATCCACGTAATGTATCAATAGTTTGTTCCCACTTACAGCTGAATAGAATTCTGTTATCTGGCTATACTATCTTTTTTTTTTATCCATTCACTTGTAGATGGAATTTGGGCTTATTCTAGTTTGGGCATATTAGATATAAAGCTGCTATGATCCTATGATCCTTTTTTTTTTTTTTTTTTTTTTTTTTTGATGGAGTCTCGCTCTGTCACCCAGGCTGTAGTGCAATGGTGCGATCTTGGCTCAATGCAACCTCCACCTTCCAGGTTCAAGTGAATCTTCTGCCTCAGCCTTCCAAGTAGCTGAGATTACAAGCGTCTGCCACCACACCCAGCTAATTTTTGTATCTTTAGTAGAGATGGGGTTTCACCATGTTGGTCAGGCTGCTTGTGATCCTTTTTATACAAATATTTTTGTGGACAAATGTAACATTCCTAGAGTAGATTTTTAAGGAGGGTATAGAATAATTTCAACGAAGTTCGATTTATCACTTTTTTCTTCTATTCAACTTACCTCACTCAATACTTTTCTACTCAGGTTTTCTATTTCTTCTTGAGTCAGTTTTGACAAATTGCATAATCTATATTATTTTTTGACATACATTTGCACATAATTTCTCTCATCATTTTAATTTCTGGAGAATTGGTAGAGATGTATACTCTGTTTTTTTCTAACTTTAGTAATCTGTCTCTTCTTTCTTTTTCTTTCTTTTATTTCTTGGGGACTCTGGCTAAGGTTTATATATTTTATAGCTGTTTTACCATACTCATTTTTGTTGTTAAATTTTTAATTTGCTTACTTATTTTCTATTTCCACACTTTCTGTACAAATGTTTACAATTTTAATTATACTTCCTTATTGGTGTTTTCCCCCTAGTTTTCTCCTGCCAACAAACTGAATAGTATTAATAGATTCAGCAAGTTCCTGCATATAATATACACAGAAGACAATCACTGTAATGAAATCAAAATACCAAACTTAATAGAAACAAACAAAACCTAGAAAGTACATATTTAATAAAATATGCATAAAATTTAGAAAAAGTAAGAATGTCACTTTATTAAAATTTATTAAAATCTACATATCAATGCCGATTTAATACATACAGACTCTAACTACATAAGGGCCTTCTTTTCAAATCTGTGTGTAAATGAATGTCATGTCAGCCACAACCCTATAGGGATTTCCACGGATCTTTTGAAGTTTGTTTAAAATTCTTCTGGAAGGATAAGTAGCAAAGAAAAGCTAAAAAGAAGACAAAACTGAGGAGAAGCAACAGGTGATGAAATGTTGATCTAAAAAAACTAAGAATCAAGGAATAATAAAGCTACACTAACCAAACAGCACAGCGTTGGCCCAACTGTCAACAAGCAATGAATCGAATGTTGAGCTGAAAGAGATCCTCATTGTAATTGAAGTGATAGTATTAGGATAACATATCAGTGAGAAAAGATTTAACCATTTTATTACTAATGCTGCTATACTAGACAATCTATATTTAATAAAACTAGAATTACCTCTCATCCCTTCATTGTTATCAATTCCAAGGAGATTCAAATCCTCAATATCAAAAGTAACACATGTATATTGTAATATAATGTTGAGAAATATATTCAGGACCATGCACTGGGAAAGGGTTTTATTCATGGGACTTAAAAGGACACAAAAGTAAACAGTTGGTATATTGCTGGAATGCAATACTTTTAGTTTTCCTATTTGTAAACACCCCTAATTTAATAGCAGAATCAGTTGGAGGTTGAGAGAATATTGTGATATAATACAAAATGCTTGGAAACTCAAAAAATCTGTCTTTATTGCATTGCTTCTTTACTGCTAAAATGTTCATATTTTAGAGGTAAATACGTTTCTATAAAAAGGTGTATTGGCTTTCTTCATATCTCAAAACGAATCAAGGTACTGAAAAATAATGAAATGGTTCCTTTTCTCTTGACCTATCTTATGTGTCCAGCATTTTCTTCAGTGTTTCATTAGATCCTATAACATTTTTAATATTTGTTTTTTTTTATTTTATGGATACATAATAGTTGTATGTATTTATGGGGTACATGTGATACTTTGATACAAGCATACAATGTATAATGATCAAAGTAAGTGACTGGGATATCCATCACTTTAAATATTTATTATTTCTTTACATTAGGGACATTCCAATTTGACTCATCCAGTTATTTTGAAATATACAACAAATTGTTGATAACCATAATCTCCCTATTGTACTACCAAAAACTAGACCCTGTGTCTTTTGATGAGTGTGATGATGATATTGACAATAAATTTGTGTGTATGTATATATATATATATGTATGTATATATATATGTATCTGTATATATATGTATATATATGTATGTGTATATATATATATGTATGTGTGTGTATATATATATATATATATATATATCAATCTAGTCTGAGAGTAACTAGGTGTTGCATCATGGCAAATACACCAGTTTTGTGAGTAATGACTGAACAATTGATAATCAATTATCAAGTCTGATTAAGTGGAAGTTTTTTTGTTTTTTTGGTTTTTGAGACAGAGTCTCGCTTGCTCTCTTGCCCAAACTGAAGTGCAGTGGCGCAATCTTGGCTCACTGCAACCTCTGCCTCCCGGGTTCAAGCGATTCTTCTGCCTCAACCTCCTGAGTAGCTGGGACTACAGGCGCCTGCCAGTACGCCAGGCTATTTTTTTTTTTTTTTTTTGTATTTTTAGTAGAGACAGGGTTTCATCATACTGGCCAGGCTGGTCTTGAACTCCTGACCTTGTGATCCGCCTGCCTCGGCCTCCCAACGTGCTGGGATTACAAGGTGGAAGATATTTTAAAAATCTTTTCAAAAGAGATATTCAAATAAGAAATAAATCTTTTAGGCACAATATGTGTAACATAGATAATGCGTTAAAATAAGCCCTTCTATATTGATATTCAAATGCACATAAGTTACACTGGGAAAGTGTTTAGCAGTTAGAAAGTGATTCAAACTCTTACGCTGTGTTTCCAAGCTTACTTGTAAACAGCAGAAAACATGTATTGTCTTTTTGAATACTCAGTTTATACTCATTCTCAAAGTTTGCATTACTTTAACTACTACCCTCTTAGGGAGTCACTGCATTAAATAATCTATAATAACTTGAAACAGCTGAGAAGGATCTCAGAAAATTTCTAATTTCGGAAAAGAGATCTATCTATAATTATAGCCTTCTCACTATATACCCTGACAATGCCATCTTGTTTATTTCCAAAGCGAAAAATGTATGTTTTGAGACTTCTGACAAGTGCAGCCATATCCTATGGGTGTTTGCAAATAGAAAATTATTAAAGCAATTCAAGAATAGCTAGCAAGCTTCAGATTCTACCGATACACTGTCAGAATAGGCAAATCCATTTCTATAGACATCTTAATGTATGTGCTTAGAGGAAGATTAATATTTAAATTCCAAAACTCGCTCATACTGCAATGAGGTATGAACACATTAACTGTGCCCTAGTAGACCCTTGGGGCAGACTGGAATACATATTAATGCCACCATGATGATACCAACCTTGATAATTTTTTAATTTGAGATGTATTTCTGATTGAAAGGAAAAAAAATCAGCCAAAGGATTTATACCTGTCATCTAGAAGAAAGAGGAGGGCAAAATAGGAGAGATTGCTTCCATCTTTTCTGTTTAGGTATATCAATATTGCAACAAAAGGAAACTCCACTGCTGTAGAGACAAGGACAAAAGAGCCACACATTTTCTGCTTTATACAATTTTGAGAATATTATTCTAGTTCAGTAAAACCCCATAAAAAGTTTTTGTTTGCTTTCTTGTTTATATTTCATTTGTCATCATCTTTCCTTAAAGCTACTTTAGAACACTTTTACAAAAATTGTGCATATTCACATGCTATGTTGTATTTGTTGAGTAAGAAGTAACATATACAGATGGTGGCCCCCAAAATATGTGTTTACATCCTAATCCCAAGAACCTGTAAATATTACCCTATTTGGCAAAATATGTGATTAAATTAGGAATTTTGAGAGGAGACCCATATCCTTGGTGATCCAGATAGGCTCTAAATTTAAGGACAAGTGAGACTGAATGAGATTTGAACTGCAGAGAAGGTGAGGTATAGATAGGGACGGAAACTGGAGTGATGTGGCCACAAGCCAAGGAAATCTGCAGCCCCAGAAGCCAAAAAGGACAGAAACAGATTCTCCCCTAGAAACCCTATAGGGATTACTGCCCTTCTGAAAACCTGATTTCAGATTCCAGGCTCCAGAATTAGAAGATAATAAACTTCAGTTGTTTTAAGCTGCAAGTTTATGGTGTTTTATCTAAGGCAGCCCTAGGAAATTAATACTGTAGCTAAGGAAAGTTAATATATTTCCTAATACTAGAAAATAAATAATTGTTAAAATGTCTGAGAGATTAAATTATTTGCAAGCACATATTCAGCAATGTGGTTTGTAATATAAACACAAGCAATACATTTTTGGAGACACAACTATGTTCTCTTTCCATATGGTAAAGGAAAAATATCAGAATTATTTTATATCCTTTTAAGAGTTCTACAACCAGGTTCAGGATTGGGATTTGTAATATGTAATAATTTGCACTCATTCCCATATACCAAAATATTTCCATCAGGCTGGTGCAGTATGCTTGGTAGAGTTAGTTGTCAATATGTTTTCTCTAGTAAAATAATTAATGTACTGGAAGGAAACATCCTGTAACAAGCCATATGGAAATACCTTTCCTGGTTGCCTTCAGTTCTTCTTGTGGGAGTGAAAATCTTATGTTCAGATTTGTTTGTTATATTGTAGCAGTTCCAGTGGGCTAAGCCATCCTAATTTGTTATTCTATGTAAGGATATGAGGCTCTTCCTTTTTTCCTAAGAGAAAGTATAGGGAGTGTCAAGCAAAACTTGCAGACAGTTTTGTAAGAAAAAGAATACATCTCTCAGAGCATCTGGATACTAAACAAAAGAACACACAAATCGTTTGTAATTCCCTAAAAAAATAAAAACATTCGTATACATTTAGACTCTAGCTTCTTGTCATTTTTGTCATTTATTTTTTCCCTTAATATGTACTTCCTACAAACCTTTTCCAATGCCATGGCAATGATAATATCTATATAAAATATTATATGTTTTATTGGGAAAAGTATTTCCACTTATTTTAAATCATAATAATTTACTAATTTGCTGATTGTATCTTGACACTAAGTAAAACATACAAATTTGAAGATCTTTATATTGTATGCATTTTTTTCTTACACACCTTAGGAAAGTGCTGGTCTTAATAAGATGCTCAATAATAAATATTTGAATAACTTCTGAAAAAATAGTCCACTTTATATAAGATTATCTAACCGACCTTACTATTACTACATTTTTATGTAAATCATTGCAGATATCTGTATTATTTGATACAGTAAGATAAATGCACACAAAAGCATATGAATTTTGAACCAAACTACAATTAATGAGACACAGGCCCTACCTTAACAATGTTATTATTAATATAAATATAATATTAATGTAAATGTCAATATTAATATAAATAAATAAATATAAAAATAAAATATCTGCTAATATTTAACAGAATAAAATTTTCTCTATGGTGAAGTACAATATAATACTAATTACCAGGAATATGATATATACTTTCAGGATAATCAGGAGAGCTATATTTGTATTTGTATTTAGCAGGAAGATTACAATAATATTTTCTGAGAAACACTATGGCAATACAATGAATATATAATGAATATACCAAGATCAGTAAACTACTGAACCACTCCATAAAATACTGATTTATGTTTGTATTTGAGCATCTTCTCTTTTTTTTTTTTTTTTTGTAAAGTAATAAGGGGAGAAGAGGATGCATTATTACCAAGCTTTTAGAAGATCTATGTTGCTCACAATTGTTTAGCATATATAGGTTGAGATCATTTGATCTTAGACCAAGACACATTTTCAAATTGTGTGAAAAGCATGGGGCTTTATATTGTCTCATATACTGGTTTATTCTTAAAAATTCTCTTAAAATAATGTGTCAATTATTAACTCATCATAAAAAATGTTAATGCTAGATGTAACCACAAAGACAATCCATAATTCTTGAATTGCTTTCACGGGTCTATTGTTGTTGTTGTTGTTGTTGTTACTAAATTATGAGGAAACCAACTCACCTTTTGGTAACTGATTTAGGCACAAATTGTAATGATCATTGGATATTTAAACAGAAAGCCAAAGATGAAAAGGTAAACCAAAAGGATTATCTCTGTCACTTGTACTTGTCCTAGGTAACTGGGAAGAATGGCGTTGCTTCTCATATACTTTCTTCAAGACTGTCTAGAAATAATACGGAATTTAGAATGTGCTTTTAATACCCCATTGTCGTCTGGCTCTCTGATAGATGATTCAGGGAAGACAAGTGAAAATAAAATACCATCTGAGCCTTTAATGAGTTTTTTAGACTAATGAATAAATAAAAGAAAACCAAAGTTTGCCAACACATTTAAAAGATAATATGTACAGTAACAGAAGCACTAGTAATGTGAGGAGGATAGAAGAATAAAAGTACCTTCTTCCCATGAACTGAAGAAAGGCTTCGTGAAACATTTGCACTTTAGCCTTAAAGAAAATGGCTATGATTTAAACAGCAACACTTGAAAAATCTAGAAGTTACTTAAGGCAGACGAAATAGCACGTAACAAGGTACATATGGGAGAGGTTTATAGTTTATAAGGAAAGAGCAAGGAGTACAGTTTTCTTTTACTATGCATGAGAGTTAATCGGACTCTTAAAATCTCATCATTTGATCCATCATGATGCAACCAGCTCAAGTCAGGCTGCTTGCTGCTCAGGGGCTGAAGACAGGAGAAGCAAAGTGTGGTGATAGGAAAGCAACTTTATTGATTGAATGCTAGCAATTGGGAGATGGCCAGACTCTGCCTCAAAGGAGCCACATCTACCTTCTGGACTGAGTGAAGGGGTTTAAGAAGAAGAAGGTGCAGGAAACATGTGGGGGTGGTGCAGGAGGCTCCAGGTCTGCTTGCCTCCTTCCAATGGTTATCTTGAATAATTGACAATCCAGGGAGGGCTGGTTTGCATCATCCTGACTTCATCCTGGTAGTGGTAGGATGTCCCTAACTCCCACTAAGCAAGAGGATTCTCCAGCTGGGTCTCTCTGCCTGGTTTGTTTCAAAATTTTGGCTCCTGGAATTTCTAAGCAAGCAAATAATTAGATAAGCAAACACTGTTCAAGAAAGTGGCTTCTGGGAATTGTAGAAACAAAGAGTTTTAAATGTATTTTTTCAAGGCTGTAAACAAAAAAGGAAAAAAAAGTAGTTTTAAAATGCATTTTGAGCCTGAGATACTTGGTAACAGTAAGGCAATTTTCACATTTATTCTTCACAACATTCCCGTGAAACAGGTAGTGTTCTATTTCCCCACAATGCAGATGAGAATATGGGGTCACAAAGACTTAGTTTCCCAATTTTGTAAATGAAAGAACTGGGAATACTGTCTAAACCATTTTTCTTTAGATTCCAGACAGTTCACTGCGTGTTTTTAGAATAGCAATTTGGGACCATATCGTGAAGAGTATTAGCTGTGTTTGTACTTCAATCGCTGGATAAGGAAGTGCCCTCTGGGGGTAGAAAGGGAGAATAACAAGTTGTCTTTATGTTTTAAGATAATGATTCTGGTTGTGACATAGAGGACAAACTGAACTGGAAGGAACTTGGAGGCTGTGTTCCAGAAGAAGGACACGAAGGAAATGTTGTTGAAACTATAGATGGCTTACATAAAGCTTGTGTTTGTTGGTAGTGAATAGAGTGGCAAAAAAGTCTGAGTATATGTGGAAAATATCTTTCATTTAGATGAATTTAGGGCACATGGGTTTAAATGTTTCATAGAATTTGAACTAATGTAGATAATGTAGATTACAGTTTATTAGGAAAGAGTAAGGAGTCCAGTTTTCTTTTACTATGCCTGAGAGTCCATGGAACTCTTAAAATCTCATCATTGATCCATCACGATGCAACCAGCTCAGTCAGGCTGCTTGCTGGTCAAGCAGCTGACTTTGTATTTGTAAAAGTCTCATTAATACTGTACAGGTTCCTTCTGTTTTCTTTCCATTGATTGGACAGATAAAAGATGTTAATATACACTTTCACTATGGTATTTTTAGACATATTTTAAGGTGCAAAAAGTAAATTTATTTGCCAATACTCTGCCAATAGTTTGTCATCCTAAAAACAGATGCTGCTAGACATTGTGCCATGCCTTTGTTACCAGGCTGATTATGAGATTCTAATCGATGGGATGTGCTCCTGGTAACATCAAAGATAATTTTATAGTAAAGACCATCATAAGAAATTACATTTGTGATGAGAAATTAATATTCTATTAGGCAAATAAATTATCCCATAACTCTGATATGGGAAATATATAAAATATTGTAAGTACTGTAATTATAACTGTAAGTCAAAAAGGAGATGGAATAAAAATAACATCTCAAAGAGATGTAACATTAACTTAGTGATCTTGCTTCATATTGCTTTCTTCCTGTAGCTTTCACAGTAGACTTATTTCACTGGAAGTAGCATTTTACTGGAGGTAAACACTCACCAGGAAATTGCCACTGGAAATGACTTAGACCATTAACAAAACTGCACATGAGGACTAAACTACGCAAATGTAGCTGTCTCATAGTCCCATGAAATGTATGAATCATAGAAAGATCAGGAGAGGTGAGAATATGTTACTCTGTGTTCTGCCATTAGTATTTTACCTTCTTGTCCTTTTATTTAGACATGTCTACGAATAAAAAAATTTCAATGAACATAAATATGCAAAACTGAAAAAAGTACATTAAGAATTAATCCAGTATTAGGAAAAGCACAATGATATGCCTGTAAATATGTAAGACATAGTATTCTCATACCCACAGACTAAAATAAAATATTAATACATTAAGATCAAATTAGGAATAATTATTTCAACTTTTAAAGTATATTTAGTTGTGATTATCTTAAGAATTGGATAAAATGGAAGTGCATTTATTTAAAAATCTGTGAATTGAAGTTGTCAACCAAATGCAGAGCATAAGATTAAAGTCATATTTATTTTTCTTGAAAATGATCACTGATTTATAAATTTGACAAGCTTTGTGCTAGAAAGACCAGTCACTCTTCAACAGATTTTGAGCATTTAATGTCTACTAAAAACTTTAATAACTACTGGAGTATTTTTTAAAAAGAATGAGATAAACAATTTTCTTATAGCTATAGAAGGATATTTTAAGCCAAGAACATAGTGTGTAAAAAGATATGCAAGAAAATAGCATTTTTTGATAATGGTGAGAATTTAGTGTATTTACAGTGAGAAACACAGGGTGAGATGGGCAGGCCATTAGATCCTTTATCACTTTATGTATTCAGAAAATATGGATTTGTATCTACTCTTGTAAGCATTAGTGATGTACATTAAAACAAATCATAGCTGCATATAAAGAGCTGGCAACAGTTGATGTTTTTGTTAATCTCAAGTTATCAAAAATATAACGAAACAAGAAAACAGAAAATAAACTAAAATATTAAGCACTGGGATAGAGGTATTAATAGAACACCACCAAAACACAGAGAAAGGACAGCAAAGTCCTTCAACTGCAGCACATCGCCTTCCATCCTGGCGCTTGCTGTGCACACTGGAGTTGCTAACCCACTTTCCTATTTTCCAGGAACATGATTGTTATGGGATGAACTGTTTCTCTTTGAAGTTCAGATATTGGAGTTCTAATCCTCAGTACTCAGAAAGTGACCTTATTTGGAGACAGGGCCTTTGCAGAGATAATCAAGTTAAAATTAGGTCATTAAGGTGGGCACTAATCCACATGACTGATAACTTTATGAAAAGGGGAAATTTGGACACAGAGGCACACACAGAGGGAAAAGCCTGGGAAGAGATGTAGAGCAGACAGCCATCTTCAAACCAAAGAGAGAGGCCTGGAACAAATTCTCCCTCACATGCCCCAGAAGGAACCACACCTGCCAACACTGTGATTTTGGAATTCTCGTCTGCAGAGACTATTTATTGTGAAACATACCATTTCTGTTGTTTAAGCCAACTGGCTTTTGGTACTATGCCTCAACAACCTTAGCAAACTATTTTAATGGTGCTTTAGTTTTTTGAAAGCTGAGTTTGAGATGTCCATGAAACACTGCAGTGATGTTTCTAAGTAACAACTGAGAATACATCTGGATCTCAGCAGTCAGTCTTAGGTTAAAGGGAGATTTTGAGGAGTCATCAATAAGCACAAGATAAACCAAGAAGTGTCAAAAGTTCTCACTAAGGTAGTCTGTAATAACGTTCTCACTAAGGTAGTCTGTAATATACAGAAAGGAAAGTAATGGCAAAGCTCTGTGTTATATTGACATGTAAGGAGTGGTTGAAAAATGTTAAATTCATAAAGAAAATTTAAACAAAAAATCCAGAGCTAAAGGAAATCAGAAGATTTGGTATCTCAAAAATCCAAGATGCAAATATTTTTTAAAAATAAGTAGTATTTAGGGCCTCAAGAAAGACACTGACTTCTTCAACCAGAGGGTAAATTTCTAGTTTCTCTATGTGGGAGCTTATGTTATTAAGGGATAGTTCCTCATTTTTCATATTTGCATTTAGTGCTATGAATTTTTCTCACAGCTTTGCATTAGCTGTATTTCACAAATGTTGACATGTAGCATTTTTATTCAGTTCAATGTATTTTTTAAAATTTTGCTTTACTTTCTATTTGACCCATAGATTGCTTAGAAGTGATGCATTTAGTTTCCAAGAGCTTCTTCAGCTCCAATTCTGGACATTATGAGGGAAAAAAATCTAGGGAAATCACACCAATGTCTTCCTTTTGCCCTAAGGTCTCTACTTGTTTGCCCTCCTATTCTCAGTTTTTAAATTTTCTCTTATTTGCTTGCATATAATGTCCAGGGTTTTTGTTGTATTTAGTAAGAGGAGTAGAACAATTTTTTTTTCTATCTGTATTCCTGGAAGTGGAAACCCTCAGATAATTCATTTTAACAAGTAATGCTTCTTAAAACTTTTTATATTATGATATATGGATGTACAGTTGCAGAAATCATAAATGCATAGTTTATTGTATCTGTTCAAACTGAGAATACCTTTTTAAGCAAATCTCAGATCACAAAACAGAAAATGACAACACTTAGAAGCCCTCATTAACCAGTCACTAACCCTATGAGTGGTGACCAATATACTAATTTATAACACCAGATTTTAGTCCTCTGATTTTGTTTTTACAAAACTTATATTACAAAACATAATTTTATTCTCCCTACTCTGTAGCACTAAGAAATAAAGATGTCAAAATCAAGTTGACATCCTCTATCATTAGGGCTCACATATATTGAAAACCGAAGTTTTTATTCCCTGTACCAAATCCAATTTTTAAAGGCATCGAGCTAGAAGCAATATAAAACAGTGAGTATTGACTCTGATACGATAGCAGATGGTAAAATATACTTTCCCACTTACTAGTTATGTAAATATGGCCAATAAACTCAATTTTTAAAAACCTTAGGTGGACTATGGGTTAAAAATAGAACCTCATCAGAGACACATTTTGTGGCTTAAATGTGACAATGCTCATGAACTGTAAGTTTGTAATCCCCCACAGAGAGATAGCAAAAGATATATTACTTATTAAAAATCAAGTTGTATTTTTATAGTTTGGCACTTTTGTTTCTAAACTTATCCAATTAATGCATTCGGTATATTCGACCTCCCTAATTTCATTCATACTTGCTTCTACTTTCCACTTTCAATGTTATTATTACAGCCACATAATCATGAAGCGTCAGCACTGGCCAGGTATTAGAACACAAGTGCAATCTCTGTGTATTCCTATGATAAAATTGATGAGCAAATAAATGATATAATTTAGCCATTGCTACATAGCTAAATAATAATTAGTATAAATTTGATTCTTAGGCTCCTAATTTAATACGGTCCCTTTTGCTTGCATAAAAAATATCTTACTTGAATTCCCCTCTTGTCAGTTGTTTCCCTTTTAAGCATTTTTCTCCCTTGACATACTGGTTAGTCATTCTTAATTGCAGTTTTGATCATACAATTACCTTGCTCATATATAAACTTTCCTTTAGAGTAAAACAAGAGTCCAGCTATTCACTAGCTTGCACAGCTTCATATTACCTTTACTTTAGTTTTCAGTTTGTTTAGTTTAGTTTTCGTCAAAGATACTTAACCTAAGTTGAGATAATATCTATTTCTATTGTGGGGATCAAATGAGATAAGGTATCTAAAACCATAAACACGGAGTCCTATATCTCAGGTCACTTCTGTTTTCACTCACATATGTGATCAAAAATTCCTTGGGTTCTCAAACTCAAGCAGAGGACACCTTATTCCAAGCACAAAATGCAGCTCAGTCTTCTGCCTTAGGGAAAACACCTTATGAGGCAGGAACTGCATATGAGTAAGTGCAGCAGGAACCTATGGGTATGTTAATGCCACCAAATGGGGGTATCAGAGAGTCGACTGGTAATTTCCTCATTCTCACGTTAATCATGCAGACAATCCTCAGAAGGATTCTGCATGGGTTTCAGAAGTCACAGTAGAGTGAAACCCAGTTGCATGCAGTAGCAAACTGGAGAATGCACGGGTTTTCCTTCGTCCTTGTTCCCTCACTCTTTCCTCGAGGAATCTTCTCTCAAATAAACTACCTGCCTGCAAGCCCTGTCTCAGGCTCTATTTCTAGGGGTAACCTGAAGGAACATACTGATATATCATAGGTAGGCGAGTGACAGATTCCTTTTTACTTGTTCTAATGCATTTAAACTCCATTGCCTACCAAAGTAAGTGTAATTTCCTCTTCCTGGCAGTTAAGGTCATCCACAAATTGGCCACCAATTTTTCGAATCACACATTATGATACAGTATTTCTCTACAGGAACATTACTTGGCTGCAGACTGTTCCTTTAATGCATTTCATGTTTCACCCAGTTGTGCTTTTCTAAATGATCTTTCAACAGCTTAAGATGCTCTTTATCCCATTTTTGTGCATCAAAATTTTGTAGTCGTCAGGATTTTTATCAAATACTATCACCTTCATAAAGCCTTTCCAGATCCTTTCCTGTGAAATGTACCATTTCCTGTGGGGTTCATTTGGACACTAAGAGTACTTTATTTGTGTTCCTTAATTATCTTTACATTAAATTATAAGCTAGGATATTCTTGTTTTCTAAAGTTTACTAAATTTTAAATCTCTTACTGTGCGTGAATAATCCTAAAGGTTTCAAGTCTCTTACTGTGCCTGACACCTTAACTTAGTGTGTATGCGTGTGTAAATGTGTGTATCCTCTGTATATCTATCGAGTGGATATAATTTTATACGTGCTAATTGCAGAAAATCTAAAAGAGTCAATAAGCAAAAGAAAAATAAAATAGCCTCAAGTCTCTCATGCCAGAGAAAACCTCTATCAATATTTTGCTACTCTGTATTTTTAAATTGTTTAATTAAAGATAATATTATTTTACCATCCTATTTTAAAATAAATAATGCCTATATTATTGATAGGTATTCATTATAATGGACAGAAAATAAACGACAAGGAAAAATCTGTTAATATTTGAGGAGTTCTAGATTCAGAAATATGGGAAAAAACACTTTTAAAAATATATATGAAATACAACATTCTTACAACACGTACATGTGTGAGGGGTACTCCTGATTTTTTATGAAGTTCACTTTTTCTTGTAATTTGCCTTGCTGTTTCTCCATCCTACTTCACAAATGCAGCCATTTCTCCTTATTTTGGATTTGTGACTTTTTAGGTGTTATATAACTATAGCCTTGTTTATACCACAGTCACTGATCCCCACCATACACTTTGAGTTGTCTACGATGTTGAATAAGCTATGACAATAGCCAAACCCTTCCCCTACATTCTTAAGGGGAAAGTGTTCAGTCTCTTATGATTAAGTGTGATGTTAGTTGTGGGATTTTATTTTTTTAATATTTTTTAACTAACATAAAATTGTATGTTTTATCATGTACAGCAAGTATGTGTAGATCGTGGAATGATTAAATCTAGCTAGTTAACAAATGCATTCACTGTCATAGGTATCCTTTTTGTGGTGAGAACACTTAACATTCACTGTCTTTGCATTTTCTTAGGTGCCCTTTATCAGGTTAGAAGTAGCCTCCTATGTCTAGATTACTGAGAAATTTTAATCATATATGAATGTCAAATTTTCTAAAATGCTTTGTCTGCACCTATTAAGGTGATTGTTTGACTTTTTGTTTTTGTTTTTTTTAATAGGATGAATTACACTGGGATGAATTACACTGGGATGGATTACACTGGGATGGATTACACTGGGATGGATTACACTGGGATGAATTACACTGGGATGAATTCATGGGCAGGAAAAAATTCTCTGTTGGTAACAATGTATTATTATTTTTACATATGATGGGATTAGATTTGCTGAAATTGTATTTTGCATCCTTGCATTGATTTATACACATAAGTTGTTTTTTATAACCTATTACATAGTATTGTGTTTTTATTTTTATTTTATTTGTCAAGGGTGTGTGTGTGTGTGTGTATGTGTTTAACCAGGCTAACGCTGGATTCATAAAAGTTAAGAAATATTCAGTACCTCTTTTTTGGGCTGTATGTAGAATTGGTGTTGTTTCTTTCTTAAATACTTACTATATATTGACATTAATATTGGCTGGGTGCGGTGGCTTACACTTGTAGTTCTACACTTTCAGAGGCTGAGGCCAGAGTATCACTTGAGGCCAGGGGTTCAAGGCCAACCTGAACAACATAGCAAGACCCTAACTCTACAAAAAAATTGTTTAAAAAATTTCCCTTGTGTGGCGGCAGGATAAAGTGGGAGGATTACTCTAGCCCAGGAGGTCAAGGCTGCAATCAGTTGTAATTGCACCACTGCCTTCCAGCTGGGGTGACAGAACTAAACCCTGTCTCAAAAGACAAACAAACAGAAAACATTAATAGAGCAAAACTACAAAATATTCAATGTATTGGTAAAATTCTCCAATAAGCCCATGTGGTCCTGGAGTTTTTTGTGTGTAAAGGAATACAACTAAAATTTTAGATTTAATAGGGCCAGGCACGGTGGCTCACACCTGTAATCCCAGTACTTTGGGAGGCCAAGGGTGGGTGGATCACGAGGTCAGCAGATGGAGACCATCCTGGCTAACACGGTGAAACCCTGTCTCTACCAGAAAATACGAAAAATTAGCCGGGCGTGGTGGTGGACGCCTGTAGTCCGAGCTACTCGGGAGGCTGAGGCAGAAGAATGGCATGAACCTGGGAGGCGGAGCTTGCAGTGAGCCCAGCTCGCGCCACTGTACTCCAGCCTGGGCGACAGAGCCAGACTCCGTCTCAAAAAAAAAAAAAGAAAGAAAAGAAAAAAAATTGGATTTAGTATATATATATGGTTACTCAAATTCTAATTTTGTTCTTAGTAGAGTGTTTTGGTAAGTTGTATTTCAAAGAATTTGTCCACTTTAAGCTATCAAATTTATTGCCATAAATTATTCATAATATATGTTATTTATCTTTTTAAAATGCATGTTCTGTGGTAATAGACTTTCCTCATTCCTAATATTTAATTCTTTCTTCCCTTATTTTTGTCTGTCAGCCAATAGATGTATCAAATGTATTGATGTCCTAATGAATACACCCTTTATTATCATGAAATGACCGTTTATCTCTAGTAATATTTGTAACTCTGAAATATATGTCTAATATTAATATAGCCACTCTACCTTTCTTTTTTACATAAACCTTTTTATTCTAAAGTAAGTTTGATTCAGATAAAAATTGCAAAAAATTCTATAAATTACTGCATACATTTCACCCAGTTTCCCTATTGTTACTGTCTTAAATAACCATGGTATATTCATCAAAATTAAAATACCAGTATTTATACTGTCTTTGTTAACGATTAGCGAAACTCCAGAATTATGCATGTTTAACTCGGTATTTTCCTAATATCTTTTTCTCCAGGACACGATCCCAGACACCTGCATTTAGCTATTACGTATCCTTAGGATCCTCTAATCTGTAACACTTTCTCAATCTTTGTTTTTCCTGACCTTGGGAGTTATAAGGAAATCTAGTCAGGTATTTGTAGAATGTTCTTCACTTTGAGATTGTCTGGTGTTTTCTTCAACGATTATACTGAAGTTATAGATTGTGGGAAAGAATCCACAGGGGTGAAGTAACATCATAGGATTGCTTTGGCTATTTGCACTTTTTTGTTTTTACATGAATTATAGAACAGCTTTTTTTTCTAATTTTGTTAAGAATTACCTTGGTAGTTTGATAGGAATAGCGTTGAATCTGTAAATTGCTGTGGGCAGTAGGGCTATTTTAGTGACACTGAGTTTTTCAATTCATGAGCATGGAATTTTTTAAATTTATTCATGTCATCTCTGATTTCTTTCAGCAATGTTTTGTAGAACTCCACATAGAGATCTTTCACCTCTTTGGTTAGATGGATTCCTAAATATTTCATTTTCTTTCTGGTTTTTGTAAATGAGATTGTGTTCTTTATTTGACTCTCAGCCTTGATGTTATTGGCATATAAAACTGCTACTGGTTTTTGTACATTGATTTTGTATGCTGAAACAAAATCAAACAAAAATTTTAGTGAGCTAAAAATCAGTTATCAGTTCTAGTAGGCTTTTGCCAGAGTCTTTAATATTTTTGAGGTATAAAATTATATCACCAACAAAAAGAGATCATTTGACTTCTTCTGTTCTTATTTGGATGCCTTTTATTGCTTCCACTTGCCTGATTGCTCTGGCTAGGAATCCAGTACTATGTCGAATAGGAGTGGTGAGAGTGGGCATCCTTGTCTTGTCTCAGTTCTCAAGGAGAATGCTTTCAGCCATTGACCATTCCATATGATGTTGCCTGTGGGTTTGTCACAGAGGGGTCTTATACTTTTGAGATATGTTCCCTTGGTGTCCAGCCTGTTGAGGGTTTTTATCATGAATGGATGGTGGATTTTATTGAAAGTGTTCTGTGTTTATTGAGGTGATTACATAATGTTTGCTTTTAATGTTATCTATGTGGTGAATCACATTTATTGATTAGTGTATGTTAAAATAGTCTTGTATCCCAGGAATATAGCCTACTTGATCATGGTGGTTTAACTTTTTGTTGTGCCGCTGGATTCACTTTGTTGAGGATTTTTGCATCTATATATATCAGGTATATTTGCCTGAAGTTTTCCTTTTTTGTTGTGTTTCTGCCAGATTTTTGTATCAGGCTGATACCAGCTTTACAGAATGAGTTAGAGAGGATCCCTAGTTCCTCAACTTTTTGGAATAGTTTCCTAAGGATGACTATCAGTTCTTCTTTGTACATCTGTAGTATTTGGCTGTGAATCCATCTGGTTCACGAATTTTTAGTTGGTAAGTTTTTTATTACTTATTCAATTTCAGAGCTCAATATTTGTCTATTCAGGGTTTCAAACTTCCTGATTCAATCTTGGGAGATTGTTTGCTTCCACGAATCTATCCATTTTCTCTAGATTTCTGCATGTGCATGCATAGAGTTCCCCATAGTATTCTCTGAAGATCTTTTGTATTTCTGTAGGATCAGTTGTAATGTCATATCTGTCATTTCTAATTGTACTTATTTGGATCTTCTCTTTTATATTCTTTGCTAGTCTAGCTAGTGGTCAATCCATCTTTTTTATTTTTTCAAATAACCAATTATTGGTTTCATTTATCTTTTGTATGACTTTTTGCATCTCAATTTCATTCAGTTCTTTTCTAATTTTAGTTATTTATTTTATTTTCCTTGCTTTCAGTTTGTTCATCTTTTTTCTAGTTCCTTTAGCTGCTAAGATAGTTAATTTGAGATCTTTCTAAGATCTCGATGAAGGCATTTGGTGCTATAAGCTTTCTTCTTAATGTTGCTTTAGGTGCATCCTAGAGATGTTGGTAAGTTGTGTCCCTACTTTCATTAGTTTACAACGTTTTATTTCTGCCTTAATTTTAATGTTCACCCGGGAAGTATTCAGGAGCACCTTGTTTAATTTGTATGCATTTCTGTAGTTTTGAGAGGTTTTCTTAATATTGAATTCTATTTTTGTTGCACAGTGGTCCAAAAGTGTGCATGGTATGATTCCACATTTTTTAAATTTATTGAGACTTGCTTTATGTCTGAGCATGTGGTCAATTTTATAATATGTTCTGTGTGCAGATGAGAAGAATGTGTACTCTCTAGTGCTGGGAGGAGTGCTCTGTAGATGTCTAGTAAGTCTAATTGGTCAAATGTCAAGTTTATTAACTAATTAATATATTTATTTTTATTTATATAGGTTATTGGGGAACAGGTGGTGTTTGGTTACACGAGTAAGTTATTTAGTGGTGATTTGTGAGATTTTGGTGCACCCACCACCCAGGCAGTATACACTGCACCCTATTTGTAGCCTTTTATCTCTCAGCCCCTTCCCACCCATTCCTCCGAGTCCCCAAAGTCTATTGTGTCTTCTTATGCCTTTGCATTCTCATAGCTTAGCTCCTACTTATGCGTGAGAACATAAGACATTTGGTTTTCCATTTCTGAGCTACTTCACTTAGAATAATAGTCTCCAATCTCATCAAGGTCTCTCCAAATTCCAGTTTAAGTGCATAATTTATTAGTTTTCTGCCTTAATGATCTAACACTGTCAGTGGGGTGTTGAAGTCCCCCACTATTATTGTGTGTTTGTCTTAGAGCTTTTGTCATCCTGGAAAAACTTGTTTTATGAAACTCGGTGCCCCAGTGTTGGGCAGTTAGAATAGTTAAGTCTTCTTGTTGTATTGTACCCTCTACCATTATGTAATGACCTTCTTTGTCCTTTTTTAAAGTTTTACTAGTTTAAAGTCTGTTTTATCTGACATAAGGATAGTGATGTCTGCTCTTTGTTTTCCGTTTGCATGGTAGATCTTTCTTCATTCCTTTACTTTGAGCCTACGGATGTCATTAAGCCATGAGGGATGGGTCCCTTGAAGGCAGCAGATGATTGGATCTTGTCTTTTTTCCAGCTTGTCACTTTATGTCTTTGAAGTGGGGTGTTTAGGTCCTTTACATTTAGGATTAGTGTTGATATGCAGGATTTTGATCCTGTCATCATGTTGTTAGCTGATTGTTTTGTAGACTTGATTGTGTTGCTGCTTTATAGCAAGTATGGGCTATGTGGGCCTCAGAATCATGAAAGGAAGTGAAAGGCACTTCTTACATGGTGGTGGCAAGAGAAAATGAGGAAGAAGCAAAAGCGGAAACCCCTGATAAACCCATCAGATCTCATAAGAATTATTCACTATTGCGAGAATAGCATGGGAAAGACCGTCTCCCATGATTCAATTACCTTCCCTGGGTCCCTCCTACAACACGTGGGAATTCTGGAAGATACAATTCAAGTTGAGATTTGAGTGGATATACGGTCAAGCCATATTAGACTGTTTTTAAATTGGTCTATTACTTACCAGGTTTCACCTCCTGCCTGCTCTCTTTCAGTTTTCTTTTCTAGGCCTCTCAACTTGACTTCCAAATTTTCAAAAAATTATCTGGATTTTTTTGTAAGAAAATTCTCAACCTTGCAGCCTTGTATGTGAGGATTGCTCCCCTGGTATTTCTTATATTAGAAAACGAGCTGAAAAACAGTTTGGCCTATGTTTTAGTCAGGGTTCTCTAGAGGGACACAACTAATAGGATAGATGTGTATATGAAAGGGAGTTTATTAAGGAGCATTGACTCACACAATCACAAGGTGAAGTACCACAGCAGGCTGTCTGCAAGCTGAGGAGCAAGGAAGCCAGTCTGAGTCCCAAAACCTCAAAAGTAGGAAAGCTGAGAGTGCAGCCTTTAGTCTGTGGCTTAAGGCCCAAGAGACCCTGGCTAACCATTGCTGTAAGTCCAAGAGTCCAAAAGCTGAAGAACTTGGAGTCTGATGTTCCAGTGCAGGAAGCATTCAGCACAGGAGAAAGACGAGGGCCAGAAGATTCAGGAAGTCTGCTCTTTCCACCTTCTTCTGCCTCCTTTATTCTAGCCAGGCTGGCAGCTCATTAGATGGTGCCCACCTAGATTGAGGCTGGGTCTGCTTCTCCCAGTTCAGTGACTCAAATATTAATGTCCTTTGGCAACATCCTCACAGATACACCCAGGAACAATACTTTGCATCCTTCAAGCCAATCAAGTTGACACTCAATATTTACCAACATAGCCTACATCATGACTGGTAGAAAATAACTGCTGTAAGATGAATGTGAAGAGAATGTCATAAACATCTAAATAAAATGGAAACTTTGGAAAAATCTGAGAAAAATTTAAATTTAGAACAAGAGATCCTATTAAATAGTAGGTGACATATTTTATGATGAGTAAGTATAAAACAATTTAATGAGTTAAATGCCTCAGGTAAAAGGCTCAATTAAATGATAAGTGAATTTATAGGTTAATATGTGTCACTAAAGGGAAGTACAACAAATAGACTATCTTTACTCTGCAAATTGTTTAACATTTCATTTTTCCCTAAAGAATATTAAATAGCAAATTCTCAAAATTTCAGGGCAAATTAGATATGAAGATAGGCCAGTGCGGTGGTGCAGACCTATAACCCTGGCACTTTGGGAGGCCAAGTCAGGAGAATTGCTTCAGGTCAGGTGTTCAAGACCAGCATGCGCAACATTTTGAGACCCTATCTCTACAAAAATGAAAAACTGAAAAAAAACCTCATTTGGCATGGTGGCATGTGCCTGTAAGTCTAGCTACTCAGGAGGCTGAGGTAGAGGATTGCATGAAACCAGGAGATCAGGGCTGCAGTGAGCCCTGATTGCACCACTGCACTCCAGCCTCGGCAACAAAGCCCTGACTCAAAAAAATACAAAGGTAGATTATTACTCAGAGGACTATTTAAGTTTTTGTAGAAACAATTATTAAAATCTCAGTATCTGGATTCTCTACACATGCACACACACACTAACATACATACACAAACACACAAGAATATGTTTATAACATCACACAAGATGTGTTTCTAAGCACAAGACATTATCCAGGAAATTATTTTATAATGTTTAATTTGTCAATTAAAAGTTTCAACAAATAAACATTGATATCACCAGAAAATAATCTATTTTGTTTTTAGGCCAAGGAGATAACAGACAGCAGAGAAAGACTCAGCCCAGTGTTATGGAAGCATAACTGAACCCAACTTGTGCATGTCATCTGGGGCCCTGTTATCCAGGGCAGTGGCATTGTGGCCTGGGCTGAAGCAAGCCATTTCTGGTAGCAGTTTTGGTATTGTCCAGACTCATAAATAACAATGCTCAAGTTTTTGTCTAGTAGAAAAGAAGAAAAAAAATGTGCAAACTCTAACAAGCACCCATGGATTACAAGACACATAGCAAGAAGAGGAGCAGAAAGAAAGATAGACAGGACTCCTTGTCTGTCTGGCATGGGGAGTGTGTGTGTTGAAGGCCTCTGTGGGAGGGGGCTGCACAGCATCAACTCCATTGCCCGTGCTCTGTGTTTTAGCATTCTAACCACTCAGTACACAGCAGGCTACATTTGTGCCAGTTGGTGTACAAGGATCTGGGTATGCTAGTATGAAACTCTCAGTTTCTGTTGGTAAAAACAACCTGGAGAAGCAGAAAGTATGGCACTGAGAGTTACCCATTGACGAGCTACTGTGCACAGCCCTGACAATTTCCAGTTGTATGAAAGAGGAGACAATGGGTGCAATGGGGCTGAAGCTCTCCCGATTATGAGAGAGCTGCACTCTGGGCAGCAGAGCAGCAGCAGCCTTCAAGGGAAGGATGCTTGTGGAGCAGCAGAAATCATGTGGGAAAAACAGAAGATAGAAGGGAGCAGTTAATTAGAGCAGAAGAGCAGAACGGGATTGTCATTGAACAGTGGCCTGTGAGGATCTCTGTCCAATGCAAACACTGAGGACCCCTGCCACAGACAATGTTTTATTGATGTACTTGATCTTCAGGAGGGCTAAGAAAAAACATCATCATATTTAATAATTCATATGGGCACTTCCACTTATACAGTACAGGTATATTTTGAGACCTTAAAGACACAAGCTATATAAAATGATTTTTTAAGATAGTTGGTATAATAATTGTATATCTTAATAAAAAGATGATTCAGAAAAGTTAAATAGTCATTACTAGAAGACTGTAGGCCAGGTCTGTATGTGTCAACTCTGACGCCACTTCTATATTACATTTTCTCACCAAGTAGGAACTTCAAACACTTCTTATCATTTTTAACTTTGATTTACTAAAATACACACAGATTTATAACTGCTACATAGATATTTACCTGTATATAATTAGGTATCTTACCTAATACTTACCTGTATACATACTGATGTGTAGATACTTTCCTGTGTATCATTTCCAGTGGTTACAATACAGTTTTAAATAATTCGGCTATACATATTTAAACATTTTAATTTAGAGTTATAAAATGCATGGAAAATGAATTTAAGCATTTAAAAATTGGCCCTTGTCAAGGAAAACAAATGTTTCTATCAAAATTTCAGTCAACATTTTCAAAAATGATAATCATTATTTCTCCATAAACTTGAGACCCTAGGCCTATAAAGACATTTCTTTCATTCCAGCTGCTATAAAATAAACAAGCAAATAAAACTAAGGGAAGACATAAGTTTTGTGAAAAACATAAACTTTTACATAGTTTTACTGAATTTACTTAAGACTCTAGGCGATGAAAGTAAAAGCTGAGAGCGAAAGTTGCTGAAAAGATGTCAAGGATTATAAAACAGTATCTTGAAATACCTGCGTTAATGTCATTGAAATTAATGAAACGTTTCTTGAAAATGGTAAGAACACAATTTAAATGTGAAAGGAATATGTCAATAATAAAAAGAATGGTTCTTCCGATGTTTAATTAAGTAGATATTAAACTAAATCTGATGTGAAAATAAGTCAAAACCTCAATGAGCTTAACAAAGAGACTTCACAACAGTACATCATCATTAGTATATATTCTGAAGCATGTTACGTTGGGGTTATAATAAAAGGTTAAAAAACACATATGTGCATGATAATGGCATTTTCACAAACTACAATTGAATGATTGAAAATGTGCATTGCATTTATTGTCTGTGATAAATTATTTAACCTAAATTGAGTGCTAGTATACGTTGGAGAGTGCACCCAAAGGTGAAATCCCCTTTTAAATCTTCTATGGAAAGACAGCATGGCTTCATCTGAAACTACATATCAATTTCAAGGTAAAATAGATTATTGAGAGTGAAATCTTGCCAGCTATGTTTTTTTTTTTTTCTGAAGTTTTAGGTATTGCGCTCAGTTGGCTAGTCTTAGTTCACATTTAACATTCCAGGTAATATGTCACTACATGCAGTCAGGAATCCTGTCTCCTTCAATGTTGATGCACTGGACCATCCAAGCGTACAAATAACACCTCAGAAGCTGAGCTGGTGCACATCTCCCGCACCCTGTTGGCCCAGCTACCAGGAGAGAGAACTAAAGCTAAGTGCAGGGCACACCCTTCTCAAAGGACATAGCCAGGCAGCTGGACAGAGGCCACTTTTGCATATATTGAAATTTCCCTGAAGGTCACTGGAGGGCAACAGCTGGTTGCATGGGAGGCAGCTGTACAGCCATCTGACTCACTAAAAATGTGATTATGGCATTAAAGAAAAAATGGTGATAATGGACCTTTGAGGAAACCACCTGTCTAACCATGCTGTTTCAAACTTATTTTTGAGAATGATGTTTCATTTTTTTCTTCAGAATTTGGGGCAAATAACAGCAATAATAATATAATTCGTAGAATGCATAAAACAGAACAAGTAGGAAACATAAATTTTATTATTTAGAGTACCTGAGGAATAAGAACATAAACTTCTTATAGACATTATTAAATACTAAGTCAGGTGGGACATCTCTAAAGATAAACTCAACCCATACTAGAATAATTTCCACTTCAAATTAAAATTCTGACTAGGCTAACTTTGTCTCCTGTGAATGTATGTTACTTACTTTTCACGAATTAGAATGTGCAGATATTTACGCTCATATAGTCTAAAAACCCTCATGTGTTTAGTGAAACAAAAGTATTCAAGCAAAATAAGCAGCAGGCCATTCGCCTGGGGTTGTTTCTGCCCCCAGTGCTCTCATATCAACAACTGGAACACAACACGGAAACATTTTCTATAACTGGCTTAAAACAAAGCCAACCAACCAACCAACCAAACAAACAAAAAACCGGTCTCAGTCCGTCACAGACAGCCAACCAGCTGATGTCCGGTACAACTTGGGACATCCCACTGGACTATATCCAAATTAGGCAAATATCTCATCATAGCATTCTCAAATAATGCAAATGCCTGGCTGTGGCCAATCAGGTAATTTATTTACTTTGTCTCTGTGTTTGGCCCATAGACACCCATGGCTCACCCATGTAATTTTTTCAGTTTCTAGAAAAAGTATGGCCTAAAATTTTAATGCTGATTCAAGTTATGCTTCAGTCATAAAGGCAATACACAAAGATTCCCCATGTAAAATGTCAGGGAATCTCACATGCATATACCCTTCTATAAGCTACTCAGTATCTAAAACCAGTAAGAGACAAATCAAAATGTGGAATTGTGTAATAAAATGAAATCCTGAAGATAAAGATGGGCTGTAATTTTATCTCTGTGATTTAATTTAATGACACAATTCGTTGTGATATGTTATTCCCAAATGCAACAGAAGTGAAAGAAAAAAAAACTATCCTAAATTTGGTGTTTATCATCATCATGCATGGTTTTATAATTTGAATGTATCTATCTACATGTCATATTGAGTACTGGTTTACAAATTTTAGATTTTCGATATGAAGGAAATAATACTATACAGAAATTTCTGCACCTTCTCATTTTATTCTTGTGAAAAATAATCACAATATATTTTTACCAATTTATTCATAACACATACAAATTTTTAATCAAATATTCTCTATTAACTGGAATTTGGGGAACAAACAACCTTGTATATTTTCTTTGTGTGCATGTTGAAGACATCAAAGGTTTATCAAACTTTCTCTGTAAAGGACAAGACAGGAAATATCTTAGACTTGAAGGCAAATTTAATGTCAACTCGAAGACATAAGCCTCAGAATTTCTGGGTTTTAGTTTATGCACACAATCAGCTTTCCTATAGAGTGCCAACTTGCTTTTGTAATTGTTTAAAAAGTTTTGAAAAAAAAATCCTATTAGCAAGATGAGAGTATTCTTCTTGCTCCATATGCTGGCTAACACTTAATATTGACATTATTTCAAAATTTTTGCTGCCCTAATAGCCAAATTTCCTTTATTATTGATGGCCTGTTTCTAGCCTTTGATTGTATTTATTGTGTCTTCAATATTATGACAGCATTTTTTAAATTCTAAATGGATGAAATCGTTTCAGATACTCTAGGACTCAAATACAGCACATGATTTAAGTACAAAATTTAACTACAAAGAAAATGAATAGGGCCAATTTTTTGTGTTGTCATTTAAAATTTCAGTCTATGTATGTATTGTACAATTAGAAACACATTGGATATAAACAGGTTAATATTTTTCATGATAATTATAATTTTTAATTTATTTTGATATTTAAATATGTTTGTCAATAAAATAACAGAAGGGTTAGTGGTAATAGGAAAATAGAGCTAGGGGTTGAGCGCACATACTACAGAAATTAGATAAAACTGTATACATAACAAGTATGATTTTACTGGAAATATAATTTTTCAAAGCTATAAAAGTAAAAAAGCCAACATGATACAGGTCTTCAACCTCAACAGTAGCAATTCCTCATTTATTTTTTGACTTATTCTATTTGTTGCACAAAAAAGAAACTAAATTATCCAAAATCACTTAGATTATTTTCCTCAACCCTCCCAATGAGTCAAAATCTAAAGTTAATGACTGTTTCTATGCTCGGTGACAGTAAAATCTAGTCAACTATGATTCAGCAATTATAGTCCTTGGCATTTACCCAAATGAGTTGAAAACTTACGTCCACAAGAAACCTGTATACGAATGTTTATAACAGCTTTATTTATAACTGTCAAAACTCGGAAACAACCAAAGTGTCTTTCAGTAGGTGAATGGATAAGCTGTAGTACATCCAGTCAATGGTATATTAGCCAACACTAAAAAGAAATGGTTTATCAAGCCACGAAAAAAAAAAAAAAACTTGGAGCAAAATTAAATACATAGTACTAAGTAAAAAAGCTAACCTGAAAAGGCTACATAATATATTATTCCAATACCATAATACCTTGGAGCAAAATGAAGGAGAAAGTCAAAAAGATCAGTGGCTGCCAGGTGTTGGAGGTAGATGAATAGGAAGAACATAGAGAATATTTATGGCAGTGCAATTAATCTGCATGATAATGGTGAATACATGTAACTATACATTTGCCAAAATTCCTAGACTTTACAAGACCAAGAGTGAACCCGAATGTGAACTGTAGACTTTGCATGATGGTGTGTCAATATAGGTATATGGATTATAACAGGTGGACCACTGTGGTGTGGAATGTTGATAATGGGGGAGGCCATGCCTGTGTTGGGGCAGGCCTTACATGGAAACTCTCTGTACTTTCTGCTCAATTTTTCTGTGAACCTAAAACTACTCTAAATATAAAGTTTATTATAAAAAACTTAATGACATCATGGTAATCGTTCATAGTGTGATGCAAACCTGACTTTTAAGTTTTTTCCGCAGGGTGTGGCCTTTAGTTCTATTTGCAAATTTTTCATTTGGTCGCTGCAGCCTTGATGGGTGATTTGCAGTTTCAGTGGTGATGAAGAGTCAATTACAGAAGAACTAAAGTAGAGAGATCTGAATAACTGGACCTAATAAGAACAGTCACTTACATAATTAGTATTTTGCAACTGTGACCAGAAATAAAAGAACGTTGCAGTATTTCAGGAGGATATTGAATTACTTCTTACCATTCTATTAGGCTAAAATAACCATACAAATTCATCATTTAAAAAATTTTGATAGGTGACTCACGCCTGTAATCCCAGTACTTTGGGAGGCCAAGGCGGGCAGATCATGAGGTCAGGAGATCGAGACCATCCTGGCTAACATGGTGAAACCCCATCTCTACTAAAAATACAAAAAAAATTAGCCGGGCGTGGTGGCGGGCACCTGTAGTCCCAGCTACTTGGGAGGCTGAGGCAGGAGAATGGCGTGAACCCAGTAGGTGGAGCTTGCAGTGAGCTGAGATTGCACCACTGCACTCCAGCCTGGGTGACAGAGCGAGACTCTGTCTCAAAAAAAAAAAAAAATTGATGGATTAAAAGGCTAACTACTCTAAATAATAAATCTCAGTAAAGGTTTAAGTAAAAATGAAAAATAAATTAAAATGAAAATGCCCTTACTAGACATATCTTAGAATTCTCAGATAGGTGAATAACTAAGAATCACAAAGAGAATAAGTGATTTTTCATAATAGTAGTAGTCATTCAGATTACACATTCTAAGAATTTAAAAACAAACAAGCAAACAAAACAGCAATGCAATGATCAGTGGTGGACAGGGGTAAGGAACAGAAGGAGCAGAGGACGAGGGAGGGTGTAGTGTCTTGGCTGCAGGAGTGAATACAGCAACCTACACATGCACTAAAATTGTATAGAACTAGTATTACATAGCATTGATGGTTGCACAATATTGTGAATATACTAGAAGCCACTTTTAAATGATGAAAATAGTGAAAAATGTTTGGAAGTAAGTACATGTATACACACATGAGTACAAGTAAAATCTGAGTGAACCTAGGTGGAGTGCGTCAATATCAGTATAGTGATTGTGATATTCAAAGAAACTGGACGAAGCTATTCTTTCTTGTATCTGTATGTTCATCCAAAACTATTCAATAAGGTCTCAGCACAAACAATCACCGCAGTAAAAATACCAATAAAAAATTACCAAATATTTTCTTTCATTACTCAAGTAACCATATGCATAGTAAAAACAATTGTGAAATTTAAATATGGAATTTTTTGAGAAAACGGTAATGAAATACACAGAGTAGAATTGTATAGAGAAAATGAACTAATCTTTATTATGCATCATATATTATACTAGCAAAGACATGAATTTCCGTGATAGAGATTAGTAATACAAAGATGGCCCAATTAAAATAATGTAGTTCTTGGTATCTTATAGCATCTTAATAAAGCTTTTGAAGAACACAATTATTTAGCAAGGAATTGTCAAATATTTTATTATCATGCATCTGTGCTATACCCTAATTATCCTGTACTTTTCAGTAATGCATTTACATGATTGACTATAAAACCTCCTAAAACAGTACATAATAAATAATTATTTTATTACTGAAAATAATGTGTTATGTATGTGGACTGGTGGTGTAACTTATTTTCTGTAAACATAGGTTAAATAAAATCACTATGTTTGAAATTATGCATACTCCCCACACATTCACCATTGTAAGACAGAAAACTTACTTCTCTGCCATTTTTACGTGGCTACAACACTATATTTGGGAAGTTTAGTATTAACGGTAAAATAAAAATATATGTCATCATATATTTGGGCACATATATTCTAGTCCCATGCTGATCTTTTTGTAAAATTAGACTGGCTTTCCAAGAGAGCCTACTTATTTTTCAGAACATATTTCAAATAGCTAAGTTCAAACAGCGCGTGAGTCTTTATAGACATTCCAGCATCACACAGGCAAAACCAAACCAAACAGAAAGCAGCAGAGACTTGAGCATCTATTGTTCATCACACAGTGGGGGTGCAGGAAGTAGTGTTGGCAGAAGGAACTGTGCTTGCTGTCCTGTGTTTGACCATGTTAATACTACAAAATGCCCTTACTCCTGGGTCTAACTGGATTCCCTTGTAAACTGATTGATTTGTTAAATTACATGGGAACAGACTAGTTTAATTTAAAGATGTTGCCCAAAATAACTTTTCTATGATGATTAACGTCATCTTTCATAAAAGTTCTTTAAAAGAAACTAGCAGTTAGAAATAGGTCTGGTTGAGAACTACAGTAAATCACACTAGTGTCATTGTTTCCAAGAATTTACTGCAGAAATATGCCCCAAACACACGGTATTGTATGTAGTATTCAAGAATGCCTAAAACATTAATCCTGCTCTATTGAAGCCGGAGTCTGCAAAAGCTATGGACATACGCACAAGCTACTATGCAACCATATAGCTATTATATGCATACACACACCCATTTATTTGTACATTAATACATACATACATATTTCTATAAATACATTTACACAACGCATATATGCAAACATACACATATACATGCATACACATTAAATTTATTTTATGCTGTCAGATTTTCCCTGAAAATTTTTTATAAAAGTTTCCTTCAGCTATTTCTTAATGCCTTAAATAAATCAGTTCATATCTATCACCTCGACAATAGGCTTCTTTCTGGTTTTCCTTCTTTATGTATTTTCTAAATTAAAGAGTGAATCTTTGTGATCCTTTGAGGGATTTTTAGAATACAAATCTTTTCCAGCATTTCTGGATCTTCAAATTCATGCTTTCTATTGGCTCTTTCGACATCTACATTTAACATTTTAATATTTCCCTCCAGCTCTCATTTTTTTCATACAGAGAATTCTCTCTTCCTCTCTGTAGAGTTATCTACATTTGTCTCCACATTTTTGTTACCTTCAATTTCCAGCTGTAAGTGGCTCCTATGCATACAATTTAAACATTTTTTCTCCCCGAGGTCACATCTATTTCACTTGATCCAAAACATATTCTTCTCTGCTTTCTTTCACTCCTTCCCACTGGCCAAATTCTCAAAGAATCATCAACACACAGACTTTGTAGCTGCTAATTTTCTAGCCTCTCCTTCATTCTGACTTCTGCACTTTTCAATCAAACAAACAGCTCTTGTTCACATCACTGCTTCCTTCATGTTTCTAAATGCAATAAATTCTTTCGCTTATTTTCCTTTTTCCTAAACTGTTAGAAAATTTTAACACTCTTGACCCTATTCTTATTTCTGAGTCATCTTTATTTACCTTTCACCAAATCATACCTTTTAGTATTTCCTCTTTTCTCTGCTAGCCATTCTCCTTTACACTGATTGTTTAATTCTGTCATTATTCAAAATTTCATCCTAGCCCATCTATTATATTTATTCTCAATAAATTCTCTATTCATACACAACCTATATAATCTTCTAAGCTACATTTTTGGTTCAGAACTATTGTCTGAGCAAAGCTCTTTACATCTTGCTGACAAGTAGACATCCCTACTAGGTTATATCAAAAACATTTTAAACACTGTATATCATCTATTTTTCCCCTTATTCATGATTTCAGTGTATTTCCTGAGAATGAGGACAATGTTATTATGTAACCAGAAAACATATAATAAAATCAGATCATTTAACCTTAGGACAAATAGCCACAAACCTTGTGATACGGTTAGGCTTTGTGTCCCCGCCCAAATCTCATTTTGAATTACAATTCTTAAAATCCCCATAATCCCCATATGTCAAGGGAGAGACCAGGTGGAGGTAACTGAATCATGGGGGCGGTTACCCTCCTGCTGTTCTTGTGATAGCTAGGGAGTTCTCGTGAAATCTGATGATTTTATAAGGGGCTCTCCTCCCCTTTGCTTGGCACTTCTCCTTCCTGCCACCTTGTGAAAAAGGTGCCTTGCTTCCCTTTGGTCTTCCACCATGATTGTAAGTTTCCTGAGGCCTCCCCAGCCATCCTGAAAAGAGTCAAACCCTTTTCCTTTATCTTGGGCAGTTCTTTATAGCAGTATGAAAAGGGACTAATACACCTTGAAATTTACAAGCTGTATTTAAATTTCATTAATTGTCCAAATAAAATTCTTTAAAATTATTTATATTCCTAATCCAGCATGGATTAACTTATCCACTGCATTAAGAGATATTGTTAGTCATATAACCTGAAACATTTCCTAATAATTTCCTTGGTTTTTGATATTAATGTAGTTAATACAAAGCAGCTATTTTGTAGAATTACCTTCAATTTAGATTTGTGCGATATTTCCTTATGATTAAATTCGGACAAATTTTATTAGACATATAACTGAAGTAATGTGTGCAGGCAAAGTGAGTCTCATTGGAAGATACAGAATGTTAATTTGTTTCAATATTGGAGATTTGGGTTTAATAATTTGGATAAGGTTGTATATACCAAGTTGCACTATTATAAAGATATTTTAAATTCATAAGTCAATTTTACACGTTTTGTGACCTCTATCTTGGCAAAATAGCATCTACTAGATTTTGTATTCATTTATATATTTCATCTTCTACATGTATGTCATACTATGATCTTCCAGCTCCATTGTTTCTGATGACAAATTGGCTATCATCTGGGTTAGCGAGTACATCTGCAATTGATCAAGCTACTTAACTGTATTAAGAGGCTGCTTTTCCATTCAATGCCCCTAAGAAAATGTTTATTCTACTGTTGCATTTCATTTGCCTCCTACCCTTTTTTTTACTAAAATCAGTTTATTTTCAGCATCAGCCTCATAAGCCTATTTGTGTCTTTCATATTTTCCTTTATGACCTTTTATTCTCAAAATATGTATTAATGTTTCCCTATTCTGTTTTCCATAAGAGGAGATTTTGAAATATATGCCCATACAAAAGAATGGCCAATACATATTTTTGACCTTAAATAATAAGATACAGATCAGTAGCAACCCTATTATATTATCTTATGAAAAATAAAAATGTAAAAAATATTTATTTACATATATTATATAAATATGTTTTATATATATACTTAATAGTTGTATAATCATTAACTATTATATATTTAGATATCACTCAACTAATATATAACAGTTAATTATTTATATTAAGAGAATGATGAAAGATGAGGAATTATAGAATAGAAGAAAGTAAAGGAGGAAGGAAGGATGAAAATATCTAAATTTATTTTACTGGCTGAAAAAAGTACATAGTGCTCATGCAAAAAGAATGCTTATTTAATTATGTATTATTTCTATTTCCTTTTATAAAAATATTTGCATAAAAATCCAGTGTAATTCATATTTAAATATCAGGAATAGTTGTTTAATTATATAAAACGTATTTTATTTCTAAATTATCACTTATTTTAGTCTTCTATTATTTGTGTCAGCAATTAAAAAAATTTCAATACACAGTTATTGAGTAGCCTTTGTTCAATCAATTCCTAGTTTAACACTTTTGATATGCTTTTAAGTGAATTTTTTGAGACAGGGTCTAGTTTTTTCACGCAGGCTGGAGTGGTGGTGCCACCAGAGCTTACCGCAACCTTGAGCTCTTGGGCTCAAGCATATCTCTCACCTCAGCCTCCTGACTACCTACGGGTGGGTGCCACCATGCTAGACTAACTTTTACATTTTTTCGCAGAGACGGAGTCTCTCTGTGTTGTACATGCTGGTCTCAAAGTCCTTGTCTCAAATGATCCTCCTGCCTTGGGCTCCCAAATCACAGGGATTACAGGCGTGAGCCACTGCCCGGCCTGAATGCAATTGTTCAACTTCATTTTAAATTTCTTTTAGATTATATGTAGAATTGAGATGTATTTGTCTATATTACTTTATATACTATAACTGATTAAATGATTTATTTTATTGAGTAATTGTTTCTACATGCCTTAGAATTTTGTGTGTGTAAACGTCTATGTCATCTGTTATCAAATACAATTGTATTTTTTTTCCAATCTTGAGACCGTTAAAAGTTTTTTCTTACCTTCTGTGCTGTCTTGTACTAATAATCCTTTGTTGAACAGAATGGTAAGAGCAGGCATCCTTTATTTGCTTCTGATCTTAGGAAAAAAATTGTTTAATATTTCACCCTTTTTTTTTTATTTATTATTTTTTTGAGACAGAGTTTTGCTCTTGTTGCCCAGGCTGGAGTGCAATGGCGCAATCTTGGCTCACTGCAAGCTCCACCTCCAGGGTTCAAGCGATTTTCCTGCCTCACCCTCCTGAAGCAGCTGGGATTACAAGCGCCTGCCACCATGCCCAGCTAATTTTTTTTGTATTTTTATTTGAGGCGGAGTTTCACCATGTTGGCCAGGCTGGTCTTGAACTCCTAACCTCAGGTGATCCACCCCCCTCAGCCTCCCAAAGTGCTGGGATTACAGGCATGAGCCCTTAATTATAATGTTAGCAGTAGGTTTTCCATAGATAACTCTTACTGGAAGGAAGATACGTCCTTCCATTCCTAGTTTTCTATGATAAATCTCAGCCAAAGCTTTCTTGGCATCTACTTTTAAAAACCCCTGTATTGTCTTCTTTATTCTCTTAATATAGTGATAGTCTACTTTCTGGATATTAAAATAAATCTTCTTTTCTAATCAACACTCATTCCCACCCCTATTATGGTACAATCATCATCTTCCTGTCGTATTAGATTTGATTTGATGGTATTTAATTTTTTGTTATAGATACTGTTCTGTAATTGCCATGACAATTGGGGGCATCATAAGTCTTCTTGCAAGGTGTTCCTTCTTGTCCCATTTTTTGACAAAGGTTACTGATCTGCCCAGCTCCCCTTTTCTCTTACAGGCCAGAGCACTCATTCCATGTGCAGATTGTGCAGGCAGCTGGAGCTCTCAGCTGAGCCCCTCTCCAGCAATTTTCTTAGCCTGAAGAAGCCACCTTTCCCAAGACCTGTCACAACCAGTGCGATACTCAGGCATTTGAAGTATAGTATCTATGGCTGCTGACGGCAATTCATACATTAGACAAATGCTTTGAAAGCCTGAAAGAGAGTAATCATTTAGGGGCTCCATTTACAGCCAGTGATCCACCTGTTGTCATATGACTAGTCTAGCAGGTCTCCAAGCTGAAGAGTAGTAAAAGTTGATGATTCAGCCCTGACGTGAATTACAAGAGTAGCAAAGATGCAGAGAAAGTTCAATTCTTAACAAAAAGAGCTCCCAGAAATCCATAAAACTGATTTGTTTTAGGAATATCCTATTCATTTTCTTTAAAGCAGTTCTGCCTCTAAAATCCAGACCAAATTGGTGCTAGGAAGGGTTTTGTGGAAGGAAACCTTAAAAACTGATATTTAGGTGGCACAGTGTGAGCCACACCTATAATCCCAGCACTTCGAGAGGTCAAGGCAGGTGGACTGCTTGAGCTCAGGAGTTTGAGACCAGCCTGGGCAACATGGCAAAACTCTGTCTGTAGAAAAAAATAGTTAAAAGTGAGGTGAGCATGGTGGCACATGTCTGTAGTTCATGTTACTTGGGAGGCTGAGGCGGGAGGATGGCTTGAGCCTAGGAGGTGGAGGTTGCAGTGAACGGAGATTGTGCCACTGCACACCAGCCTGGACAACACAGCCAGACCCTGTCTCAAAAACAACAAAATGATTTTTGAATTGGTTCTTAGATGTCTGGAATTTGTTAAATGATCTGAGTAGATTAAAGGCCATTAAAGAGCACTTTTTCCATTGATAAAGGGCACACTAGGAGCACGTCATACAGTCGCGAAATAGTCACTTAATTTTATCAACTATAGATATAATGACATCAAATTATTAAAAGTAAAACATTTTAGGTGACAATGTAGTTGTCACAGAATACTTTAATGAAAATAAGAAATATTATATAATTTATTAGTCGTTATTTCTTGTAAGAGAGGTCAGTTAAAAAATTTTCATCTCAGATCTTTGTCATCAATTCAATGTCCAAGTAAGAGACCAGAAAATTCTGTAATTAAAAGGAAACCCTGTCTCCTCCAGCCTTATGGTCAAAATTTGTAAAAATGAAATGCCAAATCCAATATTCTCAGTGGTTGAATTAAACACAAACTTAATTCACAATCTGTTATGTTAAAATTAGAACATTGGCTGGGAAGGAATAAGACCTTTAATATGAAGACAGAGATACAAAGGCAGATTCCACTAAACCTGGGAATCTGGAATCCCTAAATGCTATCAAGTCTCCTTTATGAATAGAAGAGCCCTGTCCTTTCCAGGATTGAGGAAATCATCCACTTCTTTTTTTTTTTTTTGAGATGGAGTCTGGCTCTGTCGCCCAGGCTGGAGTGCAGTGGTGGGATCTCGGTTCACTGCAAGCTCCGCCCTGCGGGCTCACGCCATTCTCCTGCCTCAGCCTCCTGAGTAGCTGGGACCATAGGCGCCCGCCACTAGGCCCGGCTAATTTTTTTGCATTTTTAGTAGAGACAGGTTTTCACCGTGTTAGCCAGGATGGTCTCGATCTGCTGACCTCGTGATCCACCCGTCTCGGCCTCCCAAAGTGCTGGGATTACAGGCGTGAGCCACTGCGCCCGGCCAGAAATCATCCACTCTTGAATGAAGAAATTGCAATCACCACCACTACTCTAGTTGCCTTTCCAGGAAAATCTGATTCTCTTAAGGCCCCATCTTCACCATTTCTCATTGCTTCCTAAAACTCGCATTAAATTTCACACATAACCCAGAGGGTGAGGTATGTGTGACCTCTTAGCATGTGTGAAAAACACTAAATGAAATGTCTGTCAATATTATTGATAGAAATCTGGGGAACATTTATGAAAATGGATCCTAAAATTGTTGGCCTGTGGTTAAAGAAATGGAATGAAATAGGAAGAAATTACTGAGATACAAGCTTACTAGGCAGGGGTTCTGGGTACATTGGTTTAGTTAAAGATTCTGAGAGTGGTTATCATGGCTAGTTTGTTCAGTTGCCTGAAACTTGAATCCTAAAAATGCTCAAATGCCAGTCTTGGTATGTTGCAGAGGAAGGTATCCAGAGACTCATGAAGATTGGATTGCTAGACTAGACTTACTGTGTAAGATTTATTCATCCACACCCTAAATTCATCCCTCAGGCTGTTCATATGACATTTCCCCCATGAAGGCTGAGACAGGTATACTCCTGGCAAGAGGCCCAGTATCGTTGAGGAATTCTAAGGTGACTTAAGTGTAAATAAGAACTGGTATTGGGAACTTCTGCCATCAAAGTAGGTTCTTTAAATTCTGTGGTGTTGATTGATTCTGGCGTTGCAAGGGCCAAGAGGTGACACTTTGTCACCTAAGGCAAGGTTGGCACAGCTACTCCAATGGGAATTGGGCTCACAGCCATGAAAAGCCAGTTCACTCTGGCTGGTTGGAACTCCCTAGTACCCCAGTCCTATGTGATCTCTGGACTCTGTTCAACTTCGAGCAACCTGGTTATTATTCACTTGCTTTATAAAATGTTCACATTATGCCTGCATGGCTTCATATTTAGACAAACAGAATCCAAGTGGCCCTATGTGGATTTCTTTACAAATTCTAGCCACAGCAGCTTCTTGAACTCTGATCTCTGTCTCTTTACTCTGGAAAAAGGCAGCGCTCCTTTTGCAATAACCCTCCCTGAACTATGATTGAGACAGCCACTCCAAGGCACAGATGCAAGGCAACCCAAGACATCACCTTATTTGTTTGCCTTCCTTCAGGGACTATGGTGCTACACTGATAACTATCCAGTGTCTTAAGCAGTTGACACATATATTTGTCCAGTGTTTGAACTGTTTATGGGAGGCAATATATGACCCAATTATTCCACCATGGTCATAAGCCATACTGTCCATTTGGCCCTGGACTTTCTTTTTTCCTTCCTTCCTTTCTTTCTTCCTTTTTTCCTTCCTTCCTCCTTCCTTCCTTTCTTCCTTTTTTCCTTCCTTCCTCCTTCTTTCCTTCCTTCCCAATTTCTCTGCTGAGGTTTATTGACTCTTCTCTGATTAAGACAGCATCTTACTTATCTGAACATATTTTTCTGTAATTCCTTGAAGTCCTTTCAAATTGTACTCTTCTAAATCCAGGATCTAGGCTATCTTGGGTTCAAATGGACTGTTTTGTAACTATACAGAGAGAACATTTTTCTCATCTTTGCTTTGTCTGGTGTTTTTGCTTTGTTATCAGATATATTTCTTAGTGGATGATACAAAGTAAAGTACTTAGATACTATTATCTTTCTCAGAAGTTGATTCTAAATAAATTTGCAGATTATCAAATAAGAAAATGCACTCATTCTTTATTCCTCCTTATGTAACACATATTTAATCTGTATTCACATATATCTTTAAACACTATACATTTTAAAAATCAGTACATATGTTTTATGGCTTTGTTTTTTATATTTATTTTAAAACATAATATCATTTAAATGTTTAATTATTAAACAGTACTAATTGTATATATCCTATGGGAGTAAAAGATAATTTAAATCTACATTTATTATGCTCAACTCAGTAGAGAATATTTTAAAAGCATACGATTAAAAATTTTCCTGGATAGGGCATTATTATTTCTAAACATTGACATGACAAGGAACTTGTTATATTTGTAAATATTTGGCAAATTATAAATCACTATTGCGAGTCTCAATGCACATAGAAAATGAGGATAAATTGAGAAAATTGACTTTCAAATTTTTATCATCAACTTTGGCTTTAATCATCATTTTCTCTTCTTTAGGCTTAATTTCTTATTTAATTTTTTGGCTAAATTAACAACAACAACAAAAAAAAACAGTTGGGGAAGTTTTCTTATTGGCCGCAAAATATATTTGTATCTTTTCCCTCCAACTTGAGAAAAAGCATGCAAAACATACCTCATGTTTTCAGTAAGGCCTAAGTCAGACTTTGCCTACACCTTTTCCTTTGAGCTCTATTGCTCCTGAATTTTATTCTGGTCTTCCAAGGAATGAGAACTGGGACATGGCTTTAGGCTCTTTCAAAAATATCAGCCATATGGAAGTAACAAGAATCAAGAAGCTACAGGGAAGCATTCTTTTTAAGAAGAGAAAGTTTTTACTTCCTTATTCTGAAAGCATTTCCTTATAATTTTGGCAAAATATTATGTATCTAATTACTTAAATTTGCAGGTAACCCCTATGGGGCTCTGCATGGATACAGACCAATCTTGAACTTGTTCTCACTGCTTGAACATTAAGGCCAGTGAAGATCAGGAAGAGCTTATTGAGTTAAAGCACATGGTTGAGGCCCCAAATTATGACTGCAGATTTTTGCTGTGCCTCTTCTGTTCACATATCTCTTCTTGTATTATTGATGCTTTTCCACGCCAATAATTTACACAAACTAAGTGGAATTTATGGATCTATACTGTGGAATAAATCAAACAGGATTTAATATTAGCTAAATAAAACATTTGATTATTAATTTACATTTGAACTTATATGTCTTATTCATCACAGTATGCTACACAGAGGCTAAAATCATTTCTTGTACACAGTAGGCAATAACTGCATGCTTATCGGAGGATTTCAATAAAATGGGCCACTGATACTAGAAAACAGATTCAAATTTCATTTAGTAAAGAGGATGCATTTTTATATAAAATGATACCTTCCTATAATTTTTCTTGAACTAGAATAAATTAAAATGACACAAACAAGAATCTGAAACGTAACTGAAGTTGATAACTAGATGAAATAAATAGTATTTATTTTGTGCTCAGTATTCTCTGAAATTCTATCGTAGGGACTTTGGGATACTGCTTTTATATTTAGAAGGTTAATTTGACAGTGTTATCAAGTTAGATATCATTGAACAAAAATGAAATTTTATAATGTGAAGCAAGATGTTTTATAAAGCTTTAAATATAGTTTTTCATAACTGTAGCATAAGATTTGAGCAAATGTAAACTGATAAAAATGGAAGCAGAATATCTTACCATTCTTCCTAGGCATTAAATAACATTAAGTTCTGAATAATACAGATAAAGGATTTTAACTTTATTTCAACTTCTATACAAGGATTTCCAAGCCAGCAGTCAAAAAAAACCCTCATATTTTTTAACCTGAAACCTGAAACTGTGGAATGTATCATCCCAGATTTATTTAGATTTTTTACATTCCTCTAAAATTCAAACTTGTGAAATGTACTTTTCAGACTTGCTCACCCTTAGGTCGTCTGCTTGTAAGGACTGATAATGGAACTTTTTCCCTCTCCTATACATCACTTTTCTAGTCATTATTCCATTTTTTTCCCCTGACCAATCTGAGTTCCTCCACTTTCAGACTAATCCTGATCCTCGTAGTGAACAAGACTTCCTCTTCATTGCTCTTCTTTTGTGGACAAGATCTTTCTTCCCCACATAAGTCATAAATGGATCCCATTTTACATACAGTAGATCACAGTAAAACTCACTTAGAGCATGTGCTCTGAGTTCTTTCTTCCTTGGTTTAAATCCTATCTTGAACAATTACTCCTGTTTGGACTATTTGTTAATTATTTAAACTTGTTAAATCTCATTTGTTTTTTCATTACTAAAAGAGAATTTACATTATAGGGCTACCAAACAATAGATAAGATTAAAAGGCAATTAGATTCATATTTGGAACACAATGATCCCTCAAAAGCCATTAACAATTATAATCATTAAAAAATAAACATATTTTATATCTATTTTATTAAGAAATTGAAGTTTCTACTGTTAAAAATATTACCTATGAGTTCTCTAGGCATTTCTGAAAATTGTTGAAACCTTTCATCATAAAACATTAACATTTTATATTCCAACTAAAAATCAAAGTGCAATTACGAAGATTTAACATAGGCATCACGTTAAACAACAGTTACTATGTTTTCCTTACTGTCAAACTAGTCCAAGTGTATTTTTTGAGTGGACAAGGATAGAGGTTTTAAACTTCGTAAGTTTTCTTTTATGTCTTCACCTCTCACAAGGCACATACTATATGAGAGCAAATATTCACTAGCGCTAATAAAAAGTTGTCTTCAAGCAACAAATAAGTCCACTTCATTATTTAAATGAAGTATTTAAAAAATTATAGGTTTTAGAAGCAGTTACATTAAATTCAATGAGAAAATTCTAGGATGTATCAAGCAAAAATTCAACGTTTGCAAATAAGACACCAACTTAACTAGTTTTTATGGATATTGCATATTTTTTCTTTGAAAATTCAATATGACAGACACATTCAAATTTTATCTTTAGCTTGAACTTCTCTCCTGAACTCTAGACTAAAGTATCCAATTCTGCATTCAACCTTTTCACTTGAATGTTCAGTGGGCCACACAAATGTCACATGCCTCATCTCATTTCTGAGTATTCCCTCTGGCCATTGTTCAAGCTACAGGTTAGATCATATCCGACTTACATCATTCTTTCACACACCACATCCTAATCAAATCATGTCTGCAAATCCTCCCATTTTCACTCAGAGCGAAACTCCAACTCCAAGCAATTGTCCCTGTGTTCCTCCGTTATCTGCCCTTAATTCCTTAAGTCGCTACCTTCCACTGTCCTACCACACTGTCGTGGCCACTCCATGCATCCTGGTTACATCTGCAACAGATATTTTTCTACTTCAAGATTTTTGCATTTGTCTTCTCTTCCTGCACTCTTCCTGGTCAGTACTCTCCATGACTTTGTGCCTCACATTTGTTTTCCTTTGTCCAAATATTACCTATTCAATGACTTCTTCTTGATCAACCAGTTAAAATTTTAAGCCCAATTAGAAATTTATCACCTTCATACTTGATTATCCTCATATCACTTGGTAATATCTGATTTAGTTTTAAAATTATTTGTTTATTGTCTATCTTGTCATTAGAATTTTTAAAAAAAGAAAAGAGATGCTTTGTTTTATTGGCTGCTATATACACTGTGGCTGGATAGATAATAAATAGTTGTTAAGTGAATAATTATCAATTATTTGCAGATGAGAGGATACAGACACATACAAAAATTCCAGTAGTTATCTTCTTTTGAGCGTCCAGAAAGAAAGGAAAGGTGTCCTGTGAAGTTAGCATTTTTGAATAAGACAAGTATTTCCTACAAGTGCAAAAGGGTAAGTTTCTCTTTCTCTCTTTCCTCTCATGATCATTTTAGGATGGGAAGTTCTAAAGAGGTTTATTACCTAAATTAGATAACGTCTGTGTGGGTGTCTGCACACACGTGTGTGTGAGTGCATGTGTCTGCGTGTGTGTGAGAGAAAGTGCATGCAAGTGTGCATGTACGTGTGGCTCATTTATTTCAATGGAAAAACTGCTCAGCCATTAACTTTACGGTGTCAGTATACAAATCACCTATGAATTGTTTGGTATATCATACTCATGAAATACTTTTTAAAGTAATTATAGATTTTAGGCTTTATAAATCACACAAGATGGCTCCAAGATTGTTCATTGTTGCACAACCCATCTCCAACTTTCCACTTTCTTGAACAGATAATCATAGTCAATTGCCTCATTCCTTATTTTCTCCTTCATTTCTGTTTCTTCCACTCCCTTCCCTCCATCTTTCCCTTCCTTCTTTTTTGTCTTATTCTCCTTCTCTAATCTAACAATATTCATTTGAAAACTACCAAGTATTTCTACAAAAGTACATAAAAAGGAATAAAATAATTTAATCATTGTTTCAACCTTCTCATACTTTTCTTGATCAAGATGTAATGAGATATTCAACAATTTAATATTTTAGCTAAAGTTGAAATAATTTTTTGCACTTAACGATTAGATTGGATTTTTCATCTACAATTAATTAAAGCCTAAATTAGACTTAAAAAGAATCTAGAGGAATATTTCTTCACTGTGATTCAGGATGATGTATTCTTGTTTTCAGCTGGCATAGAGAAAAGATGGTATTCCTTTAAACTGACAGTGTGAATGTGAGCTAAAGAGACAAAAAGTATTCACAATAAGCTTGCGGAAAAAGAGTAATCCAAAGAGTCTCACTGAAAGCAGACAAGAAACTATCTACTGACTAACTGGCTTATGTGATTTTCACAATTTGAATGTTGTGACCAAAATACTGAATATTTTAGTATTTACTGTTACAAAGGAAATATATAACAATTAAGTTTGACTTTCAAATATGTTTTTGTGTTTACATTTAAAACATAAGGAAAAATTAGATTTTATATTTAATTCTTCATAAGTCTATCATTAAGAATATAAGGCACAAATTAATAGCTAATTGCAGACTACCAATTTCTAAAGCCAAAGAAAATAAGAAAAACAGATTTTCTAACTAAAAACAAATTTTAAAAAGTTAAAGGAGGAGATGGAGGCATGTGTTTACATATTTGGACAAAGACTTACAATGACATATGTCTTTCTATGATATAAGCTACAATAATTACAGACAGTTAACTCCAAAACCAAAAATAAATGATTATGCAAAGTACAATTGTCTCTCAGTATCCATGGGAATTTATTTCTAAGACCCTCTGCAGATAATCTGATGATACTCAAGTCCTTTTATAAAACGGCATGGTATTTGCCTATAACCTGTGTACATCCTCCTGTATACTTTAAATCATCTCTAGATTACCTATAATATGTAATACAATGTAAATGCCATGCAAATAGTTGGCACACTGTATTATTTAGGGAATAATAGCAAGGAAAAATAGTCTCTACATGTTCAGTATAGACATGACCATCATAAGCCTAACTATATTTTCTATCCATAATTAGTCGAATCTTTGATGTGGAATCTGTGGATATGAAGGGCCAACTGTATTACAAGGAGTAAATAATTATTTTTCTCTAAAGACAACACTACCTTCCCATAATCCACTCATAAATATGTTTTTTTTTATTTAATGCTACATAACTTTTCAGGTCTCAATTGTCTTGTTAGAAGTAAAAGAGAATTTTGCTATTCTTGCTGAATAGATGGAATAATGCATTTCAGAATAAGGTATCATAAAACTAAGGTAATAAAATTACTAGGTATACTGCTAATAAAACAAAGCAATATAAACTATGAATGGTTGGTTTACTTTCCCAAAAGAAATCACAGTATCACATGTGGCTTTACAAAAATTTTTAAATGTTTCCCTTGCATAATTGAAATTGTGTGTGTGTGTGTGTGTGTTTGTGTGCGTGTTTGTGTGCATGTTTGTGTGCGTGTGTGTATAACTTTTTTCCTCTTGGGGACATAATTATTATAAAGCCAACTCTGAAAGCATTTTTTCTAGTGTTTCACCTGCCACACCATAAGCTCTATCAGTGAGCCAAAAATAAATAACCTAAACCTTTTATAATAGCTGTCACTAGAAAGCTAAACAAAGTCACCATTCATCTTACTCATAGTCATTTTACCCTTTAGCAGATGTGTTCTTTGAACAAATTTATTGGCCTTATGAATAAAGATCAGCACTACTCTGTTCAACTCTGTTGGGAAGAATATTATTCTACTGTAAATGGACACACCATTCAACTAAATGAATGTTTAAAAAGGGAAAAAGCATATTCTTTGAACTAAGCTTTCTGAATACAATGTGGAATTGGCTTTCTCAGGGATATTTAATGAATATGTAATATTCATCACCATTCACATCTGTAAATATGTGCATAAAAGAAAATTAAATTTTCAATTATAATGTTATACTGAGCAACTCATAACTGAATTTAATAACATTTATAGTTACAAAGATATTTATATGCATCATATTATTTGTTTTAATATTTATTTCAGTTATAATAGTTTCTCAACACTCATACATATTTACTCATGTATGACTCATAAAGAATTATAAACAGCTCCCCTTCTTTTAATTCCAAGAATAAAGGTATATGTTGAAACATAAAATTGTAATTGTTTTTGGAATATTAAGTATACTGTATCCTCATCACTCAACTACATTTATTTTGAAAGTCATTAGTCATTTACAATTTCATATGTAAACTGGGTGGCTCAGGTAACCAGGACAGTGTTCATCTCCACTGTTTAGCCCCTTCTCTTCTGTAGACATTCAATAGTGTGGCAAAGAAGTGAACTCCTGTAAGGATATGTGTACCATTTTAATTGCATATGCGTAAAAATAATTAAATACATTTGGTATATGATCACGTAAATATGTGTACTTCCCCATTAAAAATATATTAATAATTTTAAGTTTTTAACAATCACCAATTAGGAAATGCTAATTTATGTATAACATGATGCACACATTTTGTAAACAGGTTTTCAGACCAAGGTTTTGAGCTTAAAAGCTAGAGACAATTGAAAGAAGGAATATAATCTACCTTCGGGTTTCTTTGTCTGTGAGCATTAAATAACATGGAAAAAACAGAAAACATTTGATTTTCCAATATCTGCTTCATTCTTTTATGATGAGTAAGAGAGGTGAATTTTTTTCTTGAAGTATTTTATAGCCAAAAAAAGACTTGTAACTGATTCTAATTAACGTTCATGCCAAGGACAGTGAACTGAACTGAAAACACACAAGTTCCTGACCTGGCTAAAAGGGTAAGGTGTCTTAGATGGCTTCCCAGGGATTGTGGAGCATGAAAAACTGTGTAATCTGCTAGTTTCTCTCTCTCTAATAGAGATATGCATTGGAGTTATATGCTAGGACATCGAACAAGCTTTAGGTCTTTCCCTTACAATTGCACTTCAGATGAATAGAGTTAATAAGGGAAATTGCTTTACTTTATGTTTAAATGTTTTAAAAAGCATTACAGTGAGATAAAGTTACTTTTCTCTGTAGAAGATGTATGAGTTAGCCACAAAAATAATATAACTTTTTTCAATTTGGAACCATGTTACCCAATTAAACAATACTTCATATAGAGCTTGAGGTATTTCGACTTCAGCACAGAGTTTGTTTTCAGGTGAGAAGGTTCCTGAAAGTTTGTAAACGCTTCAAGGTCTTTTTCAAGGTCTTCATGCATCACATCAATTACCTATAATTTTTTATCTGTAACTTATTATATCTGAGGCTAATTTGCATTACTCTACATTTGTCAACATTAAATTTCATTTGCCACATGTCAGCCTATTTAAGCAGCAAATTCAAAATGTATTGTAATACATTAGATGTAATTTGAGCATCACTATTTAATAATTTTCCCCCATCTCCAAATTGAAATGTCCCAGCATGTCAAGAAAAAGCTGTCAAATTTCCTTTATTACACTAAAATGAAAAAATGGGAGGAAAAAAATATAATTTGTATCAGAATGCCTTTGATTGAAAATATTTGTGCTTGTAGATTTAAAAAAAAAACTAGCCACACTATTATTTCGTTGAACAGTAGTTTGTAACTCTCCTTGAAGAGGTCCTTCACATCCCTCGTAAGTTGGATTCCTAGGTATTTTATTCTCATCGGAGCAATTGTGAATAGGAAGACATTCAGGCAGCCAACAGAAACAGGAAAAAAAATGCTCATCATCACTGGTCATCAGAGAAATGCAAATCAAAACCACAATGAGATACCATCTTATGCCAGTTAGAATGGTGATCATTAAAAAGTCAGGAAACAACAGATGCTGGAGAGGATATGGAGAAATAGGAATGCTTTTACACTGTTGGTGGGAGTGTAATGTAGTTCAACCATTGTGGAAGACAGTGTGGTGATTCCTCAAGGATCTAGAACTAGAAATACAATTTGACCCAGCAATCCCATTACTGGGTATATACCCAAAGGATTATAAATCATGCTACTATAAAGACACATCCACACATATGTTTATTGCAGCACTATTCACAATAGCAAAGACTTGGAACCAACCCAAATGTCCATCAATGATAGATTGGATTAAGAAAACGTGGCACATATACACCATGGAATTCTATGCAGCCATAAAAAGGGATGAGTTCCTGTCCTTTGTAGGGACATGGATGAAGGTGGAAACCATTATTCTCAGCAAACTATCACAAGGACAGAAAATCAAACACCGCATGTTCTCACTCATAGGTGGGAATTGAACAATGAGAACACATGGACACAGGGCGGGGAACATCGCACACCGGGGCCTGCCAGGCTGTGGGGGGCTGGCAGAGGGATAGCATCAGGAGAAATATCTAATGTAAATGACAAGTTGAGGGGTGCAGCAAACCAACATGGCACATGTACACCTGTGTAACAAATCTGCACGTTGTGCACATGTACCCTAGAACTTAAAGTATAATAATAATAATAATAGTAATAATAATAATAAACCAGCCACACTTGTTTTTTATTTTAAGTTTCAGTTTCAATTTGGCAACATTATTTTTAAGATACCAGGTCTGAGGAGAAATCACAAGCAGTTAATATTTACTGGTAACATTAAAGAAACTGGTAAAATAACAATTGACAAGTTTGAAGTATTAAGCCTACAAATAAATAGAATAAATTATCATTAGTATCAGTAAATTTTTACATTTAAAGCTTATTTCAATTACATTTAAGAAAAGTAAATCAAGTAATTTGCTATTAAAGGAAAATATAACCATAGCCATTGAAAAAAATATAACAAAATTATAGAAAAATACAAATCAGGAAGATTTGATTTTATGCAGCTAAAGTCTTAAAAAAATCACTAATATTTATAAAGCTGCTTTCGATATTTGCAGATTTTAAGGAGAGAGTAAGATTTCCAAATAATTGGAAAATGTACTCACAACATATCATGCCTATGTGAATATCCTGATTGCAGTTTAAAGCTATTTTTAAATGTAAAGTATTTATAGAAGAATATGTCATTGTCTTACTGCAGGAGGAGCCAGTATTGACAGAATGTTCTTGGAATGAGTCTGAGCTAATGCATTTAAAAGATTAAGAAAATCTATAAAAATATGTCATCATTTTGGAAGAACTGCCAAGTAACCAGAGTTATTCACAAATAAAGTACATGCACTCAATATAAATTTTCTGAAGCTTAGTTGTATATTTTAGGGATTATTAAATTTTGATCAGAGGTGAATAAAAACATATTATAGCAATATCTATCTTCCCAAAAGAATTGAAAGCAGGAACTTGAACAGATATTTTTCACACCCATGTCCATAGCAGCATTATCCACAATAGCCAAAAGGTAGGAGCAAACCAAATGTTCATCGGCAAATGAACGGATATACTATAAATATATGTAAATGAATATTATGAATACAAGAATATTATTTAGCCCTAAAAGGGAGAGAATTCTGACACTTCCTACATGGATGAACCTTGAAGACAATATGCTAAGTGAAATAAGCCAGTAAGAAAAGGAAAATGCTGCATGATTCCACTTAAATGAGGAAATGAGACGAGGCAAATTCATAGAGACAGACAGTAAAACGCCAGATGCCAGTTACTGGGAATATGGTGGAATTGAGAATTGTTGAATAGGTACAGAGTTTCAGTTTTGTATGATAAAGAAAGTTCTAGTGGTGGACAGCGATGATGGTTGCGCAGCAAAGTGAATATACTTCATGCCACTGAACTGTACATTTAAAACTAATTAAAATGGCAAAGTTGAGGTCACGTATATTTTGCCACAAACGAAAATATATATAATCTATCTATATCTACATTTAATAGTTTTATCAGTTTACTTTATGGTAGCTTAATATTTGAGTATTGTACTGTTAGATATGCTATGTGTTTCGTATTATTAGGTTGGTGCAAAAGTAATTCGCGTTTTTTGCGTTGTTGAAATTTGCTGTTTGATACTGGAATACCTTCTTAAGCAAATGTGGTTATGTTATATATCATTTCTCGCTTTATGTTTTTGCTAATCGCTTATTACTTGCTGTTTATTTTATATTTACTTTAGGCGATGGAAACAATGATAGACAAAACCCAAATTTGAACAATTTTCTTATTAGAGTTCAAAATGGGTCGTAAAGCAGCAGAGACAAGTCGCAATATCAACAACACATGTGGCCCAGAAACTGCTAATGAATGTACAGTGCAGTGGTGGTTCTAGAAGTTTTGCAGAGGAGACAAGAGCCTTGAAGATAAGGAGCATACTGGCTGGCCATCAGAAGTTGACAACGACCAACTGAGAGCAATAATCGAAGCTGATCCTCTTACAACTACATGAGAAGTTGCCGAAGAATTCAACACTGACCATTCTATGCTAGTTCAGCATTTAAAGCAAATTGGAAAGGTGGAAAAGCTCAGTAACTGGGTACCTCATGAGCTGAGTAAAAATTTAAAAAATGGTCGTTTTGAAGCATCAAAGTCTTCTCTTATCATCTATTCCCAACTTCAGGACTATATATATACATATGTATACATAGTTAAGGAGAAAAAATGATCTAAGAATATCACAAATGAGCATCATTTTGTATGTAGTCAATTTATTGAAATCTGAGGTATTCAATACATAATATTAAAAATGTACATTTGGAAAAAGCAAAGAATATAGATGCTTGCCTCATGACCTATATAAAAATACACTTAGTATATTAAATAATCCTATGTTTAATAGTTATGTTTAAGAAACAGTATGACATATATGCAATTACTATCACACAACTGGTGGTAAAAATAAAAGGAGAGAAAATATGTAGGAAACAATACTATTAAATCATGAATTTAATTTGGTCCAACATACAGTTTGTATTTATCAACAAACCATGAATATTCTTTTATATTTTTATAGATGGTAAATATGTTTATTTTAGCTCAATGTAATAAGATTTATTTGTGCACTGAAAAATATCTAGCAAATAAATACTTATTTACTAGAACATTCTTTTCTCCTAAAGCAGATTATCTAGTAAGTTCCAATGAAATGTTTAGCTGTCATTTGTCTCATTCTATTTTTTCTCTATCACTTCTTTTCTTATTTTTAAGTTTTAAAATGTCACTATGTTTCCCTTCTTTTCTCTTTTCTTACTTTTTTTCTCTCTCATGACAGCATTATGCAATTATGCTATTGATAATCATAAAGTTGAGGAACAAGAGAAGTTGGTCCACATAGAAACAAAGTGAGCAATATTCTGAGTATTTCTACAATAAACTAAATATTTCTTTAAAGCAATGGAAGAACTTGTTTTACTCAGTGAGAGTGATTACACACACACACACACACACATACACACACACACTCCTCTCTCTGTCTCGCTCTCTTTTTCTCTCTCTCTCAAAGCAATACTGTATAGATACATATTACTTTTTATAGTATGCTAGTGATTTTATTGCAGCTAGCACAGCACCCGAATGACATACACTGGGAATAAACAGCCTCCACAAGCTGCTTAAAGACATCACTAAGTTTTTCACTTTTTACAATGAAGTTTCAATTTCTCGTGTGATTTCTAGGGACACATGTTGACTAAAGTTTTGGAAATGGACATGGATCTTGGTCCCCATACCTTTCAGAAGCTATAAAAGGGAGTTTTCTTGTACACTCAATCCCATTGAATTTTCCCACTGCACTGTGGGCTTCCAACGTGGCTACATCAGGAGGTGGATATATATGGTAGACACCTTTTTAAAGAGAATTTGTATTCAGATGAGATTCACTTAACATAAAAATATTTATTTTAAAGCCTACAATTCAGTGGCATGTAGTACATTTGACATGTGTTTGAAAAACAAATCTATCAAGCTCCAAACTATTTTAATAGTCCCAAAATAAAATTATATTTTCATTAAGCTGTCTCTCCCCACTTCTCCCTCCTCTCAGTCCCTGGAAACCATTAGTGTGCTTTCTCTCATGGATTTACCTATTATGAATATTTTGAATAAATAAAATCACACAATATGTGACCTTTTGGATGTGTGTTCTTGTTCATTTAGCATTATGTTTTTGAGGTTCATACACATCATAGCATGTATCAGTAATTCACTCCATTTTATAACTGAATAACTTTCTCTTGTATGTTTATAACACAATTTGTTAATCCGTTGATCTGTTAGTGGATGTTTGGACTGTTTCTACCTTTTCACTATTGTGAATGGTGCTGTTATGAGCATTCCTATACAAGTATTTGTTTGACTCCCTGCTTTAAATTCTTTGAGTTACATAACTAGGAGCAAAATTGCTGAGTCATGTGGAAATTGCATGCTTAACTTTTGTGGAGCTACTGAAACCTTTTCCACTGTGGCTGAACCATCAGACATTCCCACCAGCAATGTGTGAGGAGCTAATTTCTGCACATCCTCACCAACAATTGTTTTTTTCTTTGTTAAAAAGTTGTAACAGTCCTAGTGAGTATAAAATGGTTTCCCATTCTGGCTTTTATTTGAATTTTCCCAATGACTGCTGATGTTGCATTTACTTTCATGTGCTTATTTGCTATTTGTATATCTCTCAGAGAAACATTTATTCAAGTCTTTTTTCATTTTTTATTGAAAAGTTTGTCTTTTTGTTGATGAGTTGTAAGAGTTATTTATATATTTTGGTACTAGATCCTTTTCAAATACACGATTTGCAAATGTTTTCTATTATTCTATGTTATCTATTCTCTTTCTTAATAATGCCATTTCATGTATACACATTTTAAATTTTGATGAATTCAACATATTCATTCATTTTGTTTCTCATGCTTTTGGTGTAATATCCAAAAATTCATCATCAAATCCAAGATTTCAAAAATATACTTCAACGTTTTCATCCAAGAGTTTTATAGCTTTAGCTCTTTTATGTAGGCAGTTGATTCATTTTGAGTTAATTTTTTATGTGAGAGGTAGGGGTCCAATATCATTCATTTGCATGTGGATATTCAGGTGCCTGTGTGCAAACGTCTGTTGAAGACAGTTATTTTCTCGCTGAATTGACTTGGGACCTTGTAAAAATAAATTGGTCATAGATGTACGGATTTATTTTTGGACTGTCAATTCTATACTATTGATCTGTAAATCTATCCTTGTGCCAGTACAACACAGGTCTGATTAATTTATCTTTGCAATGAGTTTCAAAATCAGGAAGTGTGTTTCCTCCAACTTGTTCTTCTTTTTCAATATTTTTGTGGTTCAGTGCCCATTGAAGTTCCATATAAATTTGGCAATCAGTATTTCCATTTCTAAAAATAAAAAGACATTAGAAATTTGATAGAGATTGCATTAAATCTGTAAATCATTAGGGTACTATTGCCATTTTTAACACTATTAAGTCATCCAATTAGGTCTTCTTTAATTTATCTCAGGATTTTTTTTAGCTTTCAGTGTGCCAGTCCTTAACCTCCTTGGTTAAATTTATTCCCAGGTATTTTATTCCTTCTAATGCTATTGTAAATGCAGTACTGTTTTCTTAATTTGTTTTCAGATTGTTCACTGCTAGTATTTCAAACAAAATAAATTTTTATGTGTCGATCTTGTATTCTGTAACTTGTTGAATTTGGTTAGCTTTAATTTTTTTTTTTAGAATTATGCATCTGTTTATTTTTAGACTTATTTGGAGATTATTTGGACAATCATCTTTTAGGGAACTACAAGACAGCTCAAAACAAACTTTTTCTTGTTTTGAGAACGAGGTATGTATTGCTCTCCTAGCACTGGAAAACTGCACTAGGAACTGGGGCTGCAATTTCCACAGGCCCTGCTGAGCTGGGACATGAGGGATAATAGGCTGTTAAGCAAAAATGAACTCTCTAACCAAAGTTTAGCAGCTCATTTCATTAAGCATTCCTCTCATGGGTGTCAGTGTTTGCTTTGATTCCAGAATTCCCAAAAGTTGACTCTGTCCATTTTCGTCAACTTAATGGTTGCTTTAATGGACGAACAAATTATCGGAGCTTCCTACTCTGACATGCCCATGATGTTAGGGCTCATGGCAGATATCTTTTTAGTGGAAGAATTTTCTGATCTCAGTTGCTGTACTATTTTTCTTTATTTCCTCAAAGAGATCAATCCATATATTTCCCCAGAGTAGATTTAAAACAAAAATCTTCATTTCTCTTTTCTACCATGTTATTAAGGCACTTCATCCCAATGGTCACAAAGAGATATGATCTTTAAAATTAACTACATCAGCTAATATCACAGTTTCTTAAGCAGATTCTCTTTTCCGGGTTATGATTCACATTGACATTTGCTTTAGAATTCTCTGATGATAGTTGGATAGGTGCTACTCAGAGGCTTTAACTCCTAGCTAGTGGCAGAAGTTGAGTTGGGCTTACTATAACTTCAAATGTATTTTTAATGTTGCAGTAAGTTTTCTAAAATAAATGCTATGTTTAATTATGTTATATCACAAACAAAACTTTACCTCAAGTTCTATTCATAATATATCTCTAAGTCTATGTATATGTTGAAATAACAGATTTAGTAACTTAAAATATAGGAAATGGCATACATTGAAGGCTACAGAGTTTCATAAGACTTTATAAACTTTATATGTTTAGTATTTGAATTATCAAAAAATGTATCAGAAATAAAGCTTTCATATCTATCATATCAGATTATAAGGAAACATATAGTATTTCTGAATTTTTTTAAAAAGTTATGTTCTAGATTCAAATCTCACCTAAATCTAGATTGACGGAATCTCTCTATTATCAGATCACATCTACATAAAGTTAGGCATTTTCACTTAAGTCACTTAACTCATTCTGATTAATGCCATTCTTCCTCAATCCTATGCAAGGATCCATGTGAGAGCCAGGTTCTTGAGCATACAGCCTGTTATCCCTGCTGCCTAGCACAGTGCCTAACACATACATAGGCAAAGAGTTAGAATGTTCAATGAAGGAAGAAAATTTGTGATCATATTTCTTTTTTTCTTTTTTTAATTTTTTTGAGGCAGGGCCTTGCTCTGTTGCCCAGGCTGGAGTGCAGCAGCACATCTCGGCTCACTGCAAACTCCACCTCCGGAGTTCAAGCGATTCTCACACATCAGCCTCCCAAGTAGCTGGGATTACTTACAGGTGTGTGCCACTAGGCCCAGCTAATTTTTATATTTTTAGTAGGGACGGGTTTCACTATGTTGGCCAGACTGGTCTCGAAATCCTGACCTCAGGTGATCCACCCTCCTCAGCCTCCCAAAGTGCTGGGATTACAGGCATGATCCACCATGCCTGGCCTTATATTTATTTACTAATACAATGGGGAGCAGACATTATTTAGTACTTAGTAACGTCAGCCACCCATCTGCATTCCAGTGCAACACTAAAAATCCCAGCTCTCAGCATGTTAGGTGTCAAAGGGTTCTAACTCTTTGAGATGGTTTTATTATCAAGAATTAATAGAAGAGAATATGTCAGGTGTAGAAGAACAATTTAGGGTACAGAAGCCACCCATTTACCGATGTTTTAAAAAGTTTTACTACGGATATTTTCAAAGGTACACAAAATAGAGTGACCATTTAATTAACTGCTATGAACTCATCATCCACTTATAAACTCATCACCCACTTTCAAATATGTGAAAAATTTGCTGATTCCCCGTTTCATTTGTTTGCTTTTGTTTTCTGTGTTTTTTTTAATTTTGTTTGTTTTGCTTTTTACTGGAGATTATGAAACAAGTTTGAGACATAACAGTATTCTCTACATGAACCATACATTATGTATTCATAACACATAAGGACATTTTATCAACAAAATGAAAATAACATTTGAACACCTGAAAGCTAACAGCATTTCATCGACATAACAAGCAATTTTTACTCAAATGTTTTTATTGTCTCAAAGTGATTTCTGTACAGTCGATTTAGTTAAATCGGGATTCAAACAAGATCCCCACTACTTTGATCAATATATATCCTAAAAATCCGTAAATCTTCTCTCCCTTTTTAGGTTTTTGTATTCTTGAAAAATTAGGTCATATGCCCCATGGAATCTCTCACATTTTTTGTTTGGTTTATTGCACTCTCACAGTGCCAATTCAAGACACATGACATATTTCACTATCTTCTACATTTGCTATAAACTGATAGTTGGATTTTAGAATTCCTTTCCTTTCAATATAGCATATTAAACTGCAACATATCAGAAATCATGAGATGTCTCTTGTCCCGGCCTTACTGACGGTATGATTAGTCAGTGGATGTGGGAACTGTGAGCTTGACGTATATTGGTCTGATGGATTTAGCAATCACTTAGGACCTTGACTAGATGGACTATTTCACTGGTTATAATTGAGTGATTTTATAATTATAGTTTTATCATGTTGTTATGTCTTCACTTTTTTTCTACAAAGCCAGCTTTCCCTACCCACTGTCTAATAACCCCAAAATAGAGAGTGTAAGTAAAGGGTTGAATAAACCTTTGATTCTATTAATATTTTTTATTTACCAGTTTCCAAAATAGTAAATCTGAGCCCACTACGAAAGTAACAATTAATTATCTTAATACCATTATAAACGGACGGTTTCTCATATATTTTGTTTTCTGATAAATTTCAGTTAATATTTTAATTTTTTGTTCAAAATGCCTTATTTTACACCAACAAGAGGTGCTTCAAATTATTTCCTATTTCCTTATTCTGGCACCTATGGTGTTTGACATGTCCTTGTTGCAGGCCTGACAATATGTTTTAGATTTACGTATTTCTTCCCCTGATTTTCAAGAGGCTGCTTTTTTCTTTGTGGTAAATAATATTTAGAGGCAAACACGTTGGTGCCAGGAGTTCCTGAATGCAGCCAGACTCCTACCTCATAGGAATTTCAGATAAAATGTAGATCTAAACTCAAATGCTTCACATTAAAGATTCAAGAAGATAAATAAGAATATTTTATGACATTAAGGTAGGCTAACATGTCTTAAAGAGGAACAAGAAGGATAGAGCTTAAAGAATGAGATTTACAGAATAGACTACTTTATTTATTTTTTTATTTTATTTTATTATTATTATACTTTAAGTTTTAGGGTACATGTGCACAATGTGCAGGTTAGTTACATATGCATACATGTGCCATGCTGGTGTGCTGCACCCATTAACTCATCATTTAGCATTAGGTATATCTCCTAAAGCTATCCCTCCCCCCTCCCCCTACCCCACAACAGTCCCCAGAGTGTGATGTTCCCCTTCCTGTGTCCATGTATTCTCATTGTTCAGTTCCCACCTATGAGTGAGAACATGTGGTGTTTGGTTTTTTGTTCTTGCGATAGTTTACTGAAAATGATGATTTCCAATTTCATCCATGTCCCTACAAAAGACATGAACTCATCATTTTTTATGGCTGCATAGTATTCCATGGTGTATATGTGCCACATTTTCTTAATCCAGTCTATCATTGTTGGACATTTGGGTTGGTTCCAAGTCTTTGTTATTGTCAATAGTGCCACAATAAACATACGTGTGCATGTGTCTTTATAGCAGCATGATTTATAGTCCTTTGGGTATATACCCAGTAATGGGATGGCTGGGTCAAATTGTATTTCTAGTTCTAGATCCCTGAGGAATCGCCACATTGACTTCCACAATGGTTGAACTAGTTTACAGTCCCACCAACAGTGTAAAAGTGTTCCTATTTCTCCACATCCTCTCCAGCACCTGTTTCCTGACTTTTGAATGATTGCTATTCTAAATGGTGTGAGATGATATCTCATTGTGGTTTTGATTTGCATTTCTCTGATAGCCAGTGATGGTGAGCATTTCTTCATGTGTTTTTTGGCTGCATAAATGTCTTCTTTTGAGAAGTGTCTGTTCATGTCCTTCGCCCATTTTTTGATGGGGTTGTTTTTTTCTTGTAAATTTGTTTGAGTTCATTGTAGATTCTGGATATTAGCCCTGTGTCAGATGAGTAGGTTGCAAAAATTTTCTCCTATTTTGTAGGTTGCCTGTTCACTCTGATGGTAGTTTCTTTTGCTGTGCAGAAGCTCTTTAGTTTAATTAGATCCCATTTGTCAATTTTGGCTTTTGTTGCCATTGCTTTTGGTGTTTTAGACATGAAGTCCTTGCCCATGCCTATGTCCTGAATGGTAATGCCTAGGTTTTCTTCTTGGGTTTTTATGGTTTTAGGTCTAACGTTTAAGTCTTTAATCCATCTTGAATTAATTTTTGTATAAGGTGTAAGAAAGGAATTCAGTTTCAGCTTTCTCCATATGGCTAGACAGTTTTCCCAGCACCATTTATTAAATAGGGAATCCTTTCCCCATTGCTTGTTTTCCTCAGGTTTGTCAAAGATCAGACAGTTGTAGATATGCGGCATTATTTCTGAGGGCTCTGTTCTGTTCCATTGATCTATATCTCTGTTTTGGTAGCAGTACCATGCTGTTTTGGTTACTGTAGCCTTGTAGTATAGTTTGAAGTCAGGTAGCGTGATGCCTCCAGCTTTGTTCTTTTGGCTTAGGATTGACTTGGTGATGCAGGCTCTTTTTTGGTGCCATATGAAGTTTAAAGTAGTTTTTTCCAATTCTGTGAAGAAAGTTATTGGTAGCTTGATGGGGATGGCATTGAATCTATAAATTACCTCGGGCACTATGGCCATTTTCACGATATTGATTGTTCCTACCCATGAGCATGGAATGTTCTTCCATTTGTTTGTATCCTCTTTTATTTCACTGAGCAGTGGTTTGTAGTTCTCCTTGAAGAGGTCCTTCACGTCCCTTGTAACCTGGATTCCTAGGTATTTTATTCTCTTTGAAGCAACTGTGAATGGGAGTTCACTCATGATTTGGCTCTCTGTTTGTCTGTTATTGGTGTATAAGAATGCTTGTGATTTTTGTACATTGTTTTTGTATCCTGAGACTTTGCTGAAGTTGCTTATCAGCTTAAGGAGATTTTGGGCTGAGACAATGGGGTTTTCTAGATATACAGCCATGTCATCTGCAAACAGGGACAATTTGACTTCCTCTTTTCCTAACTGAATACTGAATAGACCAATAACAGGCTCTGAAATTGTGGCAATAATCAATAGCTTACCAACCAAAAAGAGTCCAGGACCAGATGGATTCAAACCGAATTCTACCAGAGGTACAAGGAGGAACTGGTACCATTCCTTCTGAAACTATTCCAACCAATAGAAAAAGAGGGAATCCTCCCTAACTCATTTTATGAGGCCAGCATCATCCTGATACCAAAGCCGGGCAGAGACACAACCAAAAAAGAGAATTTTAGACCAATATCCTTGATGAACATTGATGCAAAAATCCTCAATAAAATACTGGCAAACCAAATCCAGCAGCACATCAAAAAGCTTATTCACCATGATCAAGTGGGCTTCATCCCTGGGATGCAAGGCTGGTTCAATATACACAAATCAATAAATGTAATCTAGCATATAAACAGAACCAAGATGAAAACCACATGATTATCTCAATAGATGCAGAAAAGGCGTCTGACAAAATTCAACAACTCTTCATGCTAAAAACTCTCAATAAATTAGGTATTGATGGGATGCATCTCAAAATAATAAGAGCTATCTATGACAAACCCACAGTCAATATCATGCTGAATGGGCAAAAACTGGAAGCATTCCCTTTGAAAACTGGCACAAGACAGGGATGCCTTCTCTCACCACTCCTATTCAACATAGCGTTGGAAGTTCTGGCCAGGGAAATTAGGCAGGAGAAGGAAAATGGACTACTTTAAAATGCCAAACCTGTCTTCATCTAAAGACACAATAAAAGGATTGAAATTACAAGGCTTACAATAGGAAAAGATATTCCCTGTTCCATATGACTGTCAAAAGGATTGTATCCAGATTGTATACATAATTCCAATAAATCAATCTGAATAATATAGACAAAAAATAGAACATGGATGAAGGGTTTGAAGAGCATGTAATAAAAGAATGCATATGATATACATTTATATTCATATATATTTATTTTCATATATGAGTATAGTCAATAAGCCTGTGATGAGAATAAAAAAATTATTAGTCATCAGAGAAATGCAAATTTTCAAAAAACATGAAAGACAACTATAGATCCAACCAGAATAGCTAACATTAAGAAGACTGATAATGCCACATTAGTAAAAATGAGGTGCCACACAATCTTTTATATTCTATTTGGTGTGAGCACATATTGGTACATGAGTTTCAAAATGGTTTCACATTATCTTACAAAGCACCTATCTGTTGAACTAGAATGAATTCCTGGAAATACATTCAACAGAAATATACATGCATGAGAAGACATGTACTAGGATGTTGACACCAGCATTATTCATATGCAGAAATAATCCTGATGTTCACCAATGCCAGGATGGATAGTGTTTTATACTCTTGCAATAGACTAAAATATAGCAATGACATTCTATCAAGTATGAATACATACATCAACACAAATGAAATTGTCAAACATAACATTTAAGGAGAAACACTAAGCACAATAACAGACACTGTATATAGAATACTAAATGCCAAAGTAACATGATGATGGAAGTGAAGGTTGGAGGTGTGGGTCATGTTAGAAGGCACATGAGGAACATGTCTGGGAGATGTCTATGTTCTGTTTCATCGTTTCAGTGGTCATAGTTCTTCTAGATGTGGTATTTTATTTTGCCTATTCATTTGCTATTTGTTATGTCCTTAAATTTAAAAAATACTTTGTCTATAGTTAAATTTGTATTTTTCTTTGTCACCATTATTTAAAAAATAAGTGCTATCATTCATTCAGCATTCATTCATTAGTTTTATAGATTGTTTTTATTATTTTACCATAAATGTAATACTTTTATATAAATACTAATAAATCGATAAAGAAGTCAAGATAGCATACTTGTTCCCTGCCCCCTAATTCTTTTGTTGCTTCTTAGTAAAATATTTTGTACTTTGTCCATTATATAATGCAATTAAATATTTACATAAATTCATGTTCCCTTGCTTTTCTACAAAGAGATGATATAATGTTCCATTCAACATCTTGGATTTTGTGGTTGTTTTTTGTTATTGTTTTTATTTTTTACTTTGAAATATAGCTTGGAAGATTAGTCCCTGCCTGCATATAAAAGACATCATAATTTCTACATGCCACTGGAGGATTCTACTTGACTAATGTACCATAATTTATTGAGCTGGGCATTACTAATGAACATTTGTAAATTTGTTTGATATGCCTACAGATTTTATGAAATCTGATCAAAAGGAAATATATGATATCTTGTGGAATTTCTAGAAAATATTAATAACAATGAAAAAATAATTCATCTGAACATGTAAGACACAGCTAAAATACTTCTCGAGAAAATTTTCAGATATAAATATTTATATCAAATAAACTTTATAATCATACAAAACAGTTTAAATATTAGGAAAACATAAATACAACTAAAAGTACTGAAAGCTTAATCAGTATAAATGCAGTAATCGTGAGCTACAAAGTCAAAAAATGTTTATTATATATATATTTACAAATACTCATCAGTAAAATTGTCTCTTCTATACAATCTTTTCTGATTTTTCATGTCAATGGCATGCTAGCTTCAAACAAGTATTTGGAAACATTTCTTTGTACCCACTATGTTATGAAAGAGTATCAGTAGAATTAAAACCTAATTCATAAATGCTTCTCGTAAAATTATGTGTATCTTTACATAATTCATAAAACTTCCTGGAAATTACACAGATCTTTATATAATTCATAAAACTTCCTATAAACTATGTGGATGTGATGCTTTTATTTGGTTTGCTTTGATTTGCAGACTATTATGAAATTTGCTTTATGGAAATTATTTTTTAAAGCTTTCTCATTCTATTGGGATTCATTTTGAAATGTAATATATTCATACCACAGTGTTATTTCACCTATGTATTCACATGAATTTGCATACCCTTGTTCAACGAAGTATCTAATGATTCCCTCTGCTTTTTTTTTGGGGGGGGGGTTATTTCCCCCTTACCAGTTCTTTGGTGTGTGTATATTTGCAGGATTTTTGCCCCTTTCTCAAAATTTTTTTAAACATTAGGGAATAATATGTTTATTTTGTTAATTTTTGGAGTCATTTATTTGTAATTAGTTCAAATTAATATTTTCTTTTTGTTCATAATATTAAATTACTCAATCATCTAAAGACCTAAAAAACAGCCCTCAAAAACAAAACGAAACAATGGAATATACTCTTGTGTTCTTTTCTTTAAAGTGACTTTGGGCTGGGTGTGGTGGCTCACGCCTATAATCTAAGCACTTTGGGAGGCCAAGGCGGGCATGTTACCTGAGGTCAGGAGATCAAGACCAGCCTGGCCAACATGGTAACACCCTGTCTCCAACAAAAATACTAAAAAATTAGCCGGGCTTGGAGGTGCATGCCCGTAGTCCCAACTACTCAGGAGGTTGAGGCAGAAGAATAGCTTGAACCTGGGAGCTGGAGGCTGCAGTGAGCCAAGATCGTGCCACTGCACTCCAGCCTGAGCAACAGAGTGAGACTCTGTCTCAAAAATAAATAAATAAACAAACAAACAAATTAAGCGACTTTGTTTTGTCTTCAATGGTCACATTTTTTGCACTTCAATATCAACTACATTTTTGTTTTTTGTCTTAACATTGGCCATTTATGGGTTTTTTTTAGAGCTTTATGGTATGTCTTTTCAAAAATACATTTATGTCTTCCTTAGTTTTAGAAATTTTAATATAATCATTTACTACTTTTTCTATTATTTTTTGTTTTCTTATTTTACATTGATCATCACATCTTACATATATATATATATATTTTTCTTTTGAGTCCTTTACATATTTTTCTTTACTTCAAAACATTTTATTTGACCTTTCTCCTTTCAGCCTCATTTTCTCTTACTGCAGTATTTATGGTTTGTTCATTTTAGGTTCACATAAAATACTGATTCTTTAAAAATACCTTATTTTTTTCTGTGCATTTTCAGCTCATTTTTATATCCTTATTTTCTCAGGTCATATAATATTTGAGCTTTCTTCATTCTGATTTATGCTATTTTTATAGCTCCTACCACTGTTTCAAATGTTCATCTTATATTGAAATAGTATCATTTTTACTTTTCAAGACAGCATTTATTAAATTAGATGGGCGTAGGGAAATACCCAGAAATCAAGAGTATTTGGATTGATATTGGATCTGATACTGTTACTTGGTGACTTTAAACATCAGTGATGCTCCCCAGTTGTAGTAAACGTTTCTCAAGGCCAAGGGATCAAGAAGTTATTGGCCTAAGTACATCTTCAAGTAAGTTCAGTGAGTCTTCAGACCTAATTTATGTTCCTTTGCCACATTCTCAAGTATAATTAGGGCAGATATGCCTAGACGCTGACTAAACACTCCAACTGATTCACAAAAAGTAGATGACATGTTGGTAAGAAGAGCAAAATTCAACCTTCCCCCATGCAATTTTTCCCAATTTCCAGGGAGAAGACACTACAGTAGAATCAGTATTACATCGAGTGGAAATGCAGAGATTAGTGGAACATTGATTACTTAGAGATTGCAAGCTTGCTAATCCTCCTACTATCCCTGCTCAAGTCGCCTGCATAACTGCTACGAAACCCAGATGGTTATTGTAAAATAAGACAGGACTACCACGTATTTAACTAAGTGGTAGCTCTTATTGCAGACAGCATGTCATGTCAAGTATCTCTACGTTTTGGTATTTGACAATTGATATGTAGTTACTGATCTGGAAAAATGCCTTCTTTCTCATCAGAAGTTCTAAATTGGCCGGGTACGGTGGCTCACACTTGACAAAAATTAGCCCAGCCTGGTGGTACGTGCCTGTAGTCACAGCTACTCCAGAGACGGAGACAAGAGAATCACTTGAACCAGGAAGGTGGAGGTTGCAATGAGCCAAGATCATACCACTGCACTCCAGCCTGGGTGACACAGTATGACTGTCTCAAAAAGAGAGTTCTTAATCAATTTTCGTTTTCTTGGAATGGACAGTTTTACCCAGGATATCCAAACACCTCTGTTTGCCTGGGACTCAGGGTTTCCATGACATAGAACTTTCAGTTCTAAAACCAGGAATATCTCGGACAAGCTGAAACAGTTATCCTAGCTGTACTCATTGGTGACCTTGCTGAGTTATTTTAATTCTCATGCTTTCTGTAATAATATATTCTTTTTTAAAAAACTTGATTACCTTGTCATTCTATAACTAATGCACAATAAAGTTGGATACTGTAGGGGCTCTCAGGCAAGACCCAGTAAGAAAGTCACAGTGAAGATCCTCAGTGTTTCTGAGCAAGACCATGTCTTCTGTGGCATAGAACTACTTGTGATGAAAAACAGTTGCTGTCATGCTTCTTGGCATTAGTAATAACTGTGCAGCTAACAATGGGTCACCAAGTGTCTACACTCATCCATCATTTGCTGAATGTGGTTATAGACAACAACTCAGATGCTTTGAGGAGATGGAACTTAAACACTGTATGAGGGGAAAGGTATATTTGATGTGAAACCTGGGCAATTCCAGAAGTTACAAGAAAGCTACATGAAAAGGAAGCATACAGAATGACATCTATCAGTTTTGTATTGATATTTCTAACCCTGCTGGCATCTGTGGCATTATGGTAGTTCCTACAGTGTACTGAGAGAGGAGAGTTTGTATCAGGTATGATTCACAGATGCATGGATGTCATTTTTTTGTGTTAGCAAAATCATGAACCGATTCTGCACTACGGCTTAACTCATGAGTGGCTCTAAATAATAAAAGGGAAATAACTCTTCCTGAGAAATGTTCCAAGCTGTGAACATGATTACCAACACTGTTATCAAGAGACATGATCTGAGATAAGAATATAACTGGGATTGTGACCTATGAAGAACTATTTTGTTGTGACTTTGAAAGAGTAAGATTTGAAAAACGAGGGACACTGATGTCAGAGAAAGAGGTGTGTGGATAAACATATGGGAGTGTACAGGGAATGGAAAGGTCACATCAATGCCCAGTCTCCTAGGAGGCACTCAGTTACCAGATTTTCTAGGTTAGTCCATGGTGGATGTCATTCAGAGCTTCCTTTGGCTTCCAATGCTGTGTCAAGGGCCCATGCATGACGTGGCCATGGTAGCTACAGTGAATGTTATTCAAGGGAGTAGCAGCACAGACGTCCTTTCAGGAAGAGCCATCTAACCAATGTGAATGCTATATCCCAAAAGCAGTAGTGATCACCCTGAGACCTGAAAGGGCACCGTCCCTGAGGGAGACCATCTTACCACTTAATGCTGGATTGATCACAGCACACTTTTTTTTTTTCCACATGGAGAGGGGGAACTTACAGTAAATGGTAGCCAATATTTTGGATCCTGCAAATAGTTCCACTGAAAAATAAACTTATTTTAGGTTAACATATTCCACAATTGGCACATGGCTGTGTGCTGAGACTACAGCATTGGAATGCATCAAACATGGTACATATAAGATCAATGTACTGAATGTGCCAGAGTGAAAGCATCATGAAGTCCTGGCATGCTATCCTCCAGCATGTGGTGTATGTGCTGAACCAAAGGGTAAGTATGCTGCTATAATCCCAAGATTTTTATTAATATTTTAGCTAAACTATACAGAACAGAAAACAAAGATGGAGGAAAGTATTGACTCCTTTCACCACTGCTCCTATCAACTTATTGCAAATGTGTTTTCATCCCTTCACCCTAGACTTTGGTGAGTTGTATATTCTGGGTATGAATGCTTCTACAAAGGGACACAATGAGTGTTTGGCTGTACCTAAAGTTATGATTCCCACATAGACGATTCTAGGAACTCATATTGGCAGAATAACAGGCAAAGGAAAAAGGTACCACGGTGGTATAGAAATCAGTATTGAACATTATGAGGAACTAGGGCTTCTGCTTCAAAATGAGGCAAGGGAGAGGATCTGGTATGAGGAGTATATTAGAACATGTCTTGGTGTCTCCATGCTTGGTGATGATCACAATATTTGCTGACCAACGATTACATAAACAAATCTCAGCCATCTTTGGGAGAAAGGTCTAGTTCACTCACACAGGAAAGCATCCCAGAACAGCAGCAGGTCAGCCATGGTGGTGGAGGAAGGAGTTAGATGTTGGTCATTGGTTATAATTTCTGGGCCAGTTGCAACAATGCACACTATAGTTTGTCCCAACAACCATTCTCCCCCTTTTTTCTTTCAGTTGTTGAGACTAGCACTGATTCGAAGAGCTAGGGAGAGAGTAGACTTAGAAAGCATAAACGGACACGAACAGTGCAGGGTGGGAGGTACAGAGGAGAGTTTACAGCAGCAAACACCACGTTCCTTTAACCCCACTGATTCTGGCACAACTATGCTTGATAAGGCCCTCCACTTCTGTCCTCTCTTCAAGCATGCATTGTAGCTTTTTAACTGTTATAATTTTGTTGAAGATGCAGAATGTTGCTCAGCTGCACATTTGCAACATGAAAGTTCACGGCAGTAAAGGTAGCTGGAGGTACCCCTCAACCAAAGAAAGCAGAAAACTGATGAATACATACTCACCTCCTTTCTCTAGAGTAACAATTTTGAGACAATTTTTCCACAGTTCCTCAGAGACTTTCGAATGGGATTGAATTCCAGTTGCCCACAGTGGATATCAGGGTAGTAATACACTCTTTGATTGGCTTTTCTGCCCCACTATCTTATTTCTCTATACTCTTGTTTCTAGGACTTGAAGTGCTGCCTGAAGAGACAACTTGCATCCAAGTCTTTGTTCCTTGTATTCTTTCACATTACCCCAAACCAAGTCAAGGTTTTTTACATATCATTCCCTCTCTAAGAAATTTCTTCATCCTTTTTTTCTCCAACTGGCTTCATCACAGCTTAAATGATACTTCTTCAAAGAATCTTTCCAAAAAATAGTACCACAGAATCCTGAAACATTGCTCCACATTTTTTTTGCTTAAAAAAAAAGAGAAAAACCTAACTTTAAAAGTATTTTGTTAAGAATGTTTAAAAATGTTTGTGTTTTGATTTCCCTATATCTTAAACTGCTTGTATAATATATTGTAATGCTCTATAAAATTAAATAAGTGACTAAATGTGAAGGAACAAATATTTTAGACATATACAATATGTGTGGATCCACGTATTAGTTAATATTTACAAAAATATACAATGCTTATTTTTACAGTGTTATCTTACTCATAGATATTTTATATCCATGAATATGAATATACAGCATCATTTCAGGAGCTTCATTGAATGGCAGTGTATAAACATATAAAAAATGCACTTACCTAAGTCATATCTTCAATTCCCAGCTTACTAAAAAATTGTAATGTTCTCAATATTTTATGTAACAGAGTGCTGAGAAAAAAATACTATATGTGCATTTTGTGTAATTGTATGCCTTACAATAAAATACTTAATAAAGAATTGCTGAAATTAATAGTGTTCATAGTTTAATCACACATTAATGATTTCCAAATAAGAATTCAATAAAATTACTTAATAAAGTAAAATGGTACACATTCAAATGTGCTGGTTGAATACAATACAGTTATATTGTTGTTGATTGTCTCAAAATGTGTTTTTCAATTCAAATTAGGATTCAAGCAGGTTATACAAAGAATAGTCAATTCTTAAACCTCTTTCATTCAAAATTATTTTTTTTCTGCAAACACACACACACAAACACACAGACACACACAGCTGATTTGCTAGATAAGTTGGGGACATTTTTCCATTACATTGTCTCACATTTTTACCTGGCTGATTGCTATCTCAGGTCATCCATTTAGTTCTTTTTCTATACTTTTAAGTCTTCTATCTTTCATAATCCTAGTGGCTGATTTAGATTCAGAATGGTTTAATTCAGTACAGAATAGCTCAAGCTGGTGTGGACTATTTTCCATTCCATCAGTTAGGTGTGCAATAATGTCTTACTATTGTTATTTGATTCAAATGCTATGATGATTATTGGATTCAGATCATGTCAGTCTGATTCCCTCAATAGAAAATTCCCCATATAATTATATCTAAATGTTTTGTACCTAATCTTTGATGATCATCATACAGATTTATGTTTCATTATTCATTGGGAAAATGGTGAATTTTCAATATTCTTAATCCTTTAAAATTTTTTGGAAATAGTCTATCTAGAAATCTTTCCCTAACCAAATACCTAGCTATTGAGAAGACAATATATACATAAAGACATGATAGATTCTTTAATATTTTATCAATTCTCAAGTAATGAGCTGGCAACTTAATGACTTTCAAAATAAGTAATGAGGTTAATAATATACCATGACTTGATCACTATGAAGTCATTATAATCTTTAGATAAACATATATCTGAGTGAACCCATTTCCCTTCATTTTTCTGAGGTTCAAATTTGCCATCATAGGACGGTGGGAAACCCTTTAGGTGGGCTCTTGTGTGCTTTTAAGATGACCTACTAATCTATGCTCCCTTTCTTAATATTTTGCTCTGTAAGATGTTCCAGGATTATATGCCTCCCCATGAGAAAGTATGTTTTCAAACACCAGAAATATTTCAGCAGAAGATATTACCATGTAATTGATTTTGGTGAGAGCACTCACTTATCATTAAGTGTTGTTCTAGATGATCTGTAAAAAAATTTGAAACTGAAATTCAAAGATTTTTAAATAAAAACATATTTCATAGTAAATAAAAATATGTTCCAAGTGCTTTTTCTAAATATCTGATAGGAGAACTGGAAACAGACATTACTCCAAAGAGCCTTGGCTTTTATTACGTAGAATATAAGCTGGAATTAATAATCTGATCACTAGTGATGCCCATTGCTATTGCTTATATTTGCTTTTAAATGCATTTAGTGAACAGGATTAGAAAACTGATATTCTATGAGTTCACAAATTCAATTCAAAATTTCTAATTTAAGATTACAGGTTTTTTGTTTCAGGTTCCTTGATTTCATATATCTTTTATTTTTATACAGAAAATCTTGATGTTACTATTATCACTGTAGTTATTTACTTTTTAAAATATATATAATAATGATTTCAGAGTAACAATAAACCTATTGAGTATATTTGAAAGTTTAATATTTGTATCTGAGTTCTTTGCCCATTTTTAAATCGGGTCATTTTGTTTAAATTAAGTTTAGGAGTTCCTTATATATGTTAGGAATTCCAGCAGGTATATCAAAAGATGCTCAGCATTGTGAACCCTCAGGGAAATGCAAATCAAAATGATGATGAGATGTCTGTCACCTCACACCTTAGATTCTTTTATGATGCCAATTATTTTAAAAGAAATATAACAAGTGCTGTCAAGGCTGTGGAGATATTTAACTTTGTATACTGTTGGTGGGAATGTAAAGTAGTGCAGCTACTATGGAAAACACTACTAAATGTTCCTCAATAATGTAGAAATGGAATTAACATATGATCCAGCAATCCCACTTTATGGTATATACTTAAAAGAATTGAAATCAGAATCTTGAAGAGTATCTACACTGCCACTGTTTATTGTGGCATTATTTACAAAAGCCAAGATAGGGAGCCACTAAATATCCATAAACACATGAGTGTATTAGAAACCAGTGTTGTATATACATGTAATGAAATAGTATTTAGCCTTTAAAAAGAATGAAATCCTACCATTTTGACAACATTAATAAGCCTGAAAAACATTTTGCTAAGTTAAATGAATGAGCCCCAGAAGGACACAAACTGCATGGTTCCTGCTATATGCGGATTCCAAAATATTCCGCTCTGCAGAAGCAGACAATAGAATGATGGTCACCAGAGGATGTTGATAAAGAATACAGGGAGTTTTTCTTCAATGAGTATGAAGTTACAGTTACATTACATAAGTAAGTTCCAGAGATCTTCTATACAACATAAGGCCTACTGTTAAAAATAAGATTTTTGTGTGCTTAAAAAAAATAAAAAATTAAGAAGGTAGCTATCATTTTAAGTGTTCTTACTGAAAACAAACAACAAACAAATAAAGGGAAACCAGAAAACCTTCAGAGGTGACGGTTCTGTTTATTACCTTGATTGCGGCAATGGTAAGGTATGTATGCATGTATTCAAACTCATCAAATTGCATGCATTAAGTATGTGCAGTTTTTCATGTACCAATTATATTTTGATAAATCATATATCAATTACATTTTGATAATTTTGATAAATTACATTTTGATAAAGCATCAATTTGTGTGTGTGTGTGTATGTATATACATACATATATACATATATATAGAGAGAGAGACAGAGAGAGAGAGAGAGAGAGAGAGAGAGAGAGAGAGAGAGAGAGACTTAGAATTCCACAGGGAATTACATCAAACATGTTCTGTTTAAAGTCCGTTGAATAAATTGCTTTCACCGTGTGTTTAAGTACAAACTTATTACAAGGTTAGATAATTTCTTTCAATTTTCTTTTAAACTACATATATTTATTTATTTTGAAACAGTGAAGAGTACGAAATATTACTGTTATTTATTTATTTATTTTGAAACAGAGGCTAGCTGTCACCCAGGCTGGAGTGCAGTGGCGCGACCTTGGGTCACCGCAAACTCTGCCTCCTGGGTTCAAGCTATTCTCCCAACTCAGCCTCCTGAGTAGCTTGGATTACAGGTGCCCACCACTACGACCAGCTAATTTTGTATTTTTAGTAGAGATGGGGATTCACCATGTTGCCAGGCTGGCCTCAAACTCCTGACCTCAATTGATCCACCCGCCTCGGCCTCCCAAAGTGCTGAGACTACAGGCGTGAGCCACCACGCCCAGTCATTATAGAAGTAAATCACAGTAAATTAGGAACATTTAGTAGATCTAGTTTATTAAAATATGCCAGGAATAAATTAATTTCAAAGAGAATAGTACTATTGAATGGAATATAATGCTGTTCCCTTTTGTTTAGTGCAACCAATAGCTAATCCGATGTCATAAAAATATATCGAATGAAGAAGGAGAAATAAAATAAATAAATTGATTATTTAGAGTATTAAATAATTGATATATACACATTATATTTTACACATAAGCTTGTTATACAATATTTCCCTTTGGGTTGCTATTTGTTGCATGATATTTCAAATTTCAAAGAAATATTCACTCATAGGTACTACTAAATGTACCTGAAACAGCAGTACACCTTCAAGGCAAAGACTTTTCATTTTGGAGTGTTAAGTGGTGCAGTAATGTCACAGACTTCTAGGAGTAAAGAAATCAATCAATATCTTGGTTATATAGCAGAGGCACCCTGGGATTTATCTGACAAGTGATGAGATCTCAGCCATTTTTCCTGCTATTCCTCTGCAACTCTATTTAAACTCTTCAATAGGAAATCTGGCCAAATGCAGCAAAAAGAAGAAGAGAAAGAGTAAGAAAAAAATAGAAGTCAAATGCTAAAAAATAAAGGTAACAATGCACGTGAACTCTCTGACCTTAAATAAAAGGGGGAAAATGTACAAAGTATGGTGCTGAACAAAGCCTCACTGAAATAAAGAAAAAGTTTTGGTTTTGCTATCTGTGCAGGCTGCTTAATATATCACATTTTACTATAGATACTATTTTTCGATATGTTATTTCACTGAAAGTTTATGTCCATAATCAGCTTCACCAAATCTTCTGCAGAATTTCCAAATCAACTAGGTATTACCCAAGAATAATCTAGTCATATATAAATTATATACTGTACTTGAAGATTTTGGAAATAAAATAAAATACATGCTCCAAAAAACTTACAAGGAATTAGAATTTTCAAAATATTAGACCAAGAACTACATTGAGAAAAATATTTACTCTCTTAATTTACCTTTCTTTAGCCAGGTGTAATTAACATTATACTATTTTGAAAATATTCAATATATTTTCAAGTTCTGTGAAATATGCAAAACGTTTAACATTTGAAAATATCTAATATCAGCACTATATTAAAATATGTATTCTTATACAGTAAGTCTTTGGTCAAAAACATATGAGATCAAGTTGTAATAAAGAACAAGGAAATAAAGGTAATGATTTTTTTCTTTTTCATTGAGATACATTACTTACAGTATAAGGCACAGACCTTAATTGTAAAATTCAATACATTTTACTTATTTATATACCATGGCACCACAAGTCAAATGATGAAAATATTTCAAGCTTCCCAAAATACACTTCCATACATTTTCTGATCAATAGCCTCTCGATCATTCCATTACTGGTAAACATTGTTGGGATTTGTTTCACCATATGTAAGTATTGCCTGTTTTTGAATATCATATAAATGGAAACAATACTATGTAAAATACATCCATAGTATTGTATCAAACTTAAAATTCCTTAAGTTTCTTTATTATAAATAACAACTCTGGCTTCCTATTGGTCTTTACATAAAAAGCTTTATTGAGATACAATTGGCATATGTTCCACTGTACAGTTTGGTAAGTGTTGACACATGAATACTTCTGTGGAACACTCACCAAAACCAAGGTGATGAACATGTTGATCACTCCCAAGAGTTTCATTTGCCTCCTTGTAATCATTTTTTGTCATTCTCCCAGACCGGCCTTCCTTCGTGTTAAGTTAAATTTGGCCTAATGCTGCCTCTGTACTTTGAGCTCCTAAATAGCAAACTGCAGTCCAATTTAAGAGTATATTCTTGTAACAAATATCTGAGTCTCAGCCAATCACAGGCTGCCAACTAATCAGACCATGTCCATATAAGGCAAATGCAGAGCTGTCAAGTTGTTTCTAGGTATCGCTTTTTTCTTCTGTCTGTAAATATGGCCTGTCCACATTGCTGGGTGGAGATAGCTGAACCTCTCTTGGTTCTAAGGGATACCCAATTACCCAATTTATCATTCTTTGCTCAAGTAAGCTCTGCTAAATTTAATTTGTTAAAAGTATTTCTTTGGCCAGGCGCCGTGGCTCGTGCCTGTTATCCCAGCACTTTGGGAGGCCGAGGCGGGGGGATCACGAGGCCAGGAGATCCAGACCATCCTGGCTAACACAGTGAAAAACGTCTCTACTAAAAAAATACAAAAAAAATTAGCCAGGCATGGTGGTGGGTGCCTATAGTTCCAGCTACTACACAGGAGGCTGAGGCAGGAGAACGGTTGAACCCTGGAGGCGGAGCTTGCAGTGAGCTGACATCGCGCCACTGCACTCCAGCCTGGGCGACAGAGCAAGACTCCATCTCAAAACAGACAAACAAAAAGTATTTATTTTAACACTAGGAAATCACTATCTGCTTCCTGGTATTATGGATAACTTTGCATTTTCCAGTGTCTTACATAATTTAATCATACAGACATATCTACTTTTTGGGTATAGCATCAATGCTTAGTATCATTACTTTGAGCTTCATACTTGCCGTTGTATTTATCCATAGTTTGTTACTTTTTATTATTGAGAAGTATTTCAATATTTTCATATACAAATAATTGTTTACCCATTCCCCTACTGATGGACATTTGGGTTGCATTAAGTTTTTGACTATTGCAAATAAAGCTGCTTTGAATATTCACATACATGTTTCACAAGGACATATGCATTAATTTCTCCTGGGTAAACACCCAGGACTGGAATGACTGGGGCATAAGGAGATACACACACACACACACACACACACACACACACACACACACATTTACTATATATGCATGTAGTTATTAACCAACTGCCTGTTTTCCAAGTGATTTTAATTTACATGTTCCTAATGAGTAATGAGATGGGTATCAACTGATAAACTTATTCACCATATACATATCTTTTTGTTTGAGAAGTCTGTTAAATACTTTGCCATCTTTAACTCCGTTGTTTGTATTCAAGTTATTGATTTGTGAGTGTTCTTTATGTAGTTTAGATTCATATACTTTGTCAGAAATACATTTCTGTTTGTGGATGGACTTTTCATTGTTTAAAAGTATCCTTTGAAAATAAAAAGGTTTTAATTTTTATTAAGCACAGTTTTTTATTACATAGTCAATGCCTCTCATTATCTACTTAAGAATTCTTATCTTAACCAAGCCCATGTACTTTTTGACACCAATATGTCTTCTCTCATAGAGTCTATTTAAACTTCTGCCCACTTTTTATTCTTTTCTTATTTGTTTTCTTATTCTTAACTTTTGAAAGATTTTCATGTATTCTTAACGTCAGTCTTTTGTAATTCTCTAACAGCATCTTACTGTGATCATGGTTGTACAACTCTGTGAATATAATAAGAACCAATGAATTGTACTATTTAATTTGGTGAATTTTACGGTGTGTAAATTATGTCTTAATAAAACTGTTTAAAACCCTATTCATTTTCTTAGCAGCATCTTCCGAAGAGCAGAAGTTCTTAATTTAAATGCAGTAAAAGTTCTCTTTTTTTAGCTGATCATACTTTTGTTGTCATATGTAAGAAATGTTTGCTTAATCCAAGATCACTGGAAATTTATTCTTTTCTTTTTCTACAAGTTTTACGATCGTATTTATGTATTTAAATCAATAAAATTGTATGTATTTACTTTGCACAACATGATGCTTTAAGATATATATACATTGTGAAATGTTAAGTCTAGCTAATTAACATATGCATCACCTCACATAGTTATCATTTTTGTGGTGAGAACACTTTACATCCACCATCTTAGCATTTTTAAGAATAGCATATATTATTAACTATAGTCACCATGTTGTATAATGGATCTCTTGAACTTATTCATCCATCTAACTGAAATGTGTAAATTTACATTAAGGTCTGTGGTCTAGTTTTAGTTTATTTTGTATATAGTGTGCGGGTATAAATTACACTTCATTTTTTTCTGCATGTGGACACAATTGTTCCATCACATGTTGAAAGTTTATTTTTATTGACTAAATTGCCTTTGCACTTCTATTAAAAATCAATCAAACATGTGTAAGTGAGTCCAATTCTATATTTTCTATTTTGACCCACTAATAAGTTTGACTGGGAACTGAATACAGGCTATGAGGGAGAAAGTACAGAATCTTAACTACCAGACTACAAGGTAGAGTGACAACACTAAAATATTAGAATATTTCACCACCACCACCACACTGTCTTGAAGTGTAGCTGACTTAATAAACCTTGAATCAGGTACTGCAATGCCTTAAACTTTGTTCATTTTCAAAGCTGTTTTGGCTGCTAGAACCTTTGCATTCCCATGTAATATGTAGAATCACTTTGTCAATTTATCCCAAAACAATCCTGCAAAGTGTTTATTGAGGTTACAATAAACCTATACTTCATTCTGGAGAGAATTTATATCCTAACAAAATAGAGTCTTGCAATAAATAAACCCATTACATCTTTCATTTAGACTTTGTTCAGTGCTCCTCATCAATACCATGTATTTCAGTATTTAGGCATGTGCATCTTTCTCCAGATTCATCTGTATTTTATATTTTGTGCTATTATATATGATTTTGTCTTTAATTTCATTGTAAGTTTGTTGTGAATACAGTGAAATGCATTGAATTTGTGTGTTGATCTTGTAACTGAAAAACTTCCTAGACTTGCTTAGTTCAGGTACAGGTTTAAAGATTTCATAGGATGTTTTTTTGCCAACTATGTTGAGATATAATTCACATATCATAAATTGTAAGCATTTAATTCAGATTTTTTGAGTAATTTTGGCAGCTTGTATTATTCAAGAAATTTATCAACTTCATCTATTATCAAGGCTTCTCAACCTTGGCCAGCACTATTGCCATTTTGGACAGTAGTGGAGAAGAGAGGGTGGGGAGGAAAGTCACTCCTGGGTGAGAATGTTGCTTGAAGTTGTCAGATTTACTAGCATAACTTTTTTTAAATAAAAGTTTCTTATTATCCCATGTGTGTTCTGTATGTTTATCTTTATCTGTGTCCATACACATATGTATATTTTGTATTGATGTCACCTCTCTCATTCCTGAAACATGAGTTAAGTTACAGGCAATTCTGTCATCTCCCTTGGTAGGCTTTTGAGCCTGACTGCCAGAGTGTAGATTATTTGAGCCCCTTTCACCAGCCACCCATGGCAAGTCACCTGCACCCTTCCTGTGCTCTGGAGGTTACTTGCTTCTTGCCTAGGGAATTCAGGCTGGCTCTGGCCTTACCGAACCTGCACATTTCTCTAGCAGCCAATGGGCTGCAACTATAATTTCTGCAAAGAGGCCTGAACTCCATTCTCAGGAAATGAACCCACTTCCAAAATTCTCTTTTTTGTGTGTTCTCTCCCTCAGCCCATATGGTATCATGTAGAATCTTCATATGCCTTATAGTCATTCTTTTACCAGAATAAATAATAATTTTATGTGTTACACTTCCCCTGTTTAAATCTTTTAGTGGTGTCTATCTCTTGTGTGGATGCAGATTAACACAGAATTGCAACTGCTGCCAGTGAATTAAGAGGTTTGTGAATTATGAGAATTTCATTTTGGATTTTGCAAACACATGCTCTGCCAAACCTGGTGTGAGCCTAGAGTACTTTTCCCTCCAATCCTTTGGGTGATGCTTTACCCAGCTCAGATAGGTTCCTCCCAAACGTGTGCTGAATGGTACTCAACTGAAAACCCAACACAGACACAGCTGATTTACTGAGAGCACTCTATACTTTGCCCTGTGAACTCACCTTGGCCTCCCTGAACTCCCTATTCCATCTGCTAAAATCAGGGAAAATGCCAGGCTGTGCCTGGGTTCCCCTCCCTGCCGCACAGGGAGGCCGGACATTTTCTTCATGCTGTAATCTGTGGCCAGCGCAAGGCTCACCTTGTTGGTATCCCATCTCTTGGGGATCATTCTTCTTCACTAACTGATACTTCTCTTTTAGATGCTGGTTCCTGATCATGTATTTCTCTTTCTAAGATCACATCTCAGGATCACATTGTTACTCATGCAAACATTAACATAAACATGCCAGCTCCACTGTCAGATGGAATTAACTCCTGAACAATGCCCATCACAATGCTTTGTCAATTAAGGGCATCTGTTTAGAATTCTATAAACAACTTTCATCAGCACACAACCTTCTTCAGGTTCTCACTCTAATTCCCGAACTCATCGTAGTCAAAAGGAAACTGCATTGTATCCTTAAATCTTCTCAGAGTGAAATTACTTTTGCATTTGTTAGGCTTTTATGCTATATTCTCTTTTAAAATATGATTTCTGCCTGATAGGACAAAAACAGTCTATGTCTTGAAAATCTCAGAGAAATTATGTGGTTTCTCAAGATTTGAGCTGTAAAATTTAGCAGGTAATATTTAGCATGTTTTCCTATTTGTTCCTCCTCTCCCACCGTAAAGTTCTGGACACTTAGCAGCTATTAAGGAACAGAGTGGAGAAAAACACACAGGGTCACTAGCGTTCAGATCAGCTTGAATAAACCACAGTTTCTATATCATGGCCCTTTGCTTTGAAGCCCTTAGCGACTTACCTTTGTCAGATCCTACAGATTAATGAGCCCAGAGGATAAATATAAGTTAATTAAAAAATATGCCCACTAGGGTTGGTAAGAGAGTGACAGCTTGTTACGAACAAAGACAAAAGCAACTGTTGCATGAACAGGGAGTCTTTAAAAACAATTAATTCATTCACATCTTTTGGTAAAACAATTGAAAAGAAGTCAAAAGCAAGAACTTCTTTATTGATTTACTCTAAGAAATATCTGACTAGGATGACTAGAAAGACTCATTGCTGTTACGATTTGCACATTTCCTCCTCATGGACTGACATACCTTTGAATTGGAAAGTCACCACATGAGGATATGGTGAGAAGAAAAGGAACTAGTTTTTTTTTTTAATTTAATGTTTATTGTTATCAGGCTGAGATATACAAAGTCCATTATTACTCCAGACACATACATACAGACACACACACACACACATGCACTTACCTTTAATACTTCATAATAGGGGCAATTTTGAGTTGGCACCTGAATCTCAAACTCCAAAAGTGTGATGCTTCTGTGTATCACATTGGTTACCTGTTACTATGTAACCAATTACCCTAAAATTAGCAGCTTAAAACAGTATGCATCTATTTTATAGTTTTTCTAGAATCTAGGCATAGCTTAATGAGGTTGTCTGCTTGTGAGTCTCTCAAAAGGCTATGATCAGATTATCCTCCAGGGTAAGGGTCTCTTATGAAAGCTCAACTAAAAGATCTCTTCCACCAGTTTTGGTAAGACTCATTTCTGAAGGACTGATGGACTGAGGACCTTATCTCCCCGCTGGCTCCAGGCCAGAGCCCACCCACAATTTCTTGCTATGTGGATCTCTCCAACTTGACAATGTGGTTCATCAAATCCAGCAAGAGAAAGAGTCAGTGAACAAGATGGAAATCACAATCTTAGGTAACCTAATCACATCTGCTACCTTCCACCAACTTTGCTTTATTCTGTTTGTAAGAAGAAAGTCTCTAAGTAAAGCCAATTGAAGGACTGAATATACAAACAATGACTAGTTCATATACAAAAGTAGAGAATCTGACTCACAATATGCAGCAACCAGGAAAACAGCCCCCTTTCTCACCGCAGGGGGAAGAAATGTCTTTGAGGTAATGCATAAGTTAATAAGCTGTCTTAGCCATTTCACAATGTATACATGTGTCAAAACATGTTGGACACCACAAATATATACAATTTTATTTGTCAACGGAAAACAAAACAAAACAGGAAGCCAGCCTGTTATAAATGAGACTTGTGGGAAGCCAGTTTGCTGTCTTTAGTGACAATTCAGAAAGCTAAACAATAACTTTTGTAACAATTGGTTCAAAATGACCAGAACTTTAAAAACTCAGTTTCTCTAATTTTTGTCCCATTTCCTAACTTAGGATCAACCAGAGAAAGACAAATATACACCCGTAACCAATCCCATAGGATGTCCCACTTCCAGGTAGCTGGCCTGCAGCTTCTTCATGCCAGTCGCCTCCAACCAGGGCAAGCTTGAAGCTGTTCTCTTTTTCACTATAAAGCTCTCGCACTTCTCTGCCTGCCTGCCTTTGAATCCCTGCCAACATGCAAGTAATGTTGGCTGACTCTCTTGCTATGCAAGCACAGGATAAACGGCCATTGTTTTTCCCATTTGGTTGGTCTTTGTATATATTTTTTTGCCACATTCGAAGGGAAGAGGTGTTACACAAGGGTGTCACACAAGGATTTGTGGGTCATGCAGGCCACCTTAGACATCTGAGTACCACAGTGCTTAAGCAGACATTGTAAGCATTCATCCTCCCACAGCTGTTTTTCTTTGCTTCTGCTGATTCTGGTCAGTAATGTTTCTGAATGACACATTCCATCTTCGGACGTTTTTAAAAAAAATATGCTGGTGATTTTATTTATCATCCCACTTAAGGTCTGTATGAGTGCTTTCCCGATGTACAATGAGATGAGAGCTTTGCTATTAGTTCGTAAGTTTCAACTCCCACATCTACTTTTACTCTGAGCCCCTCTCAACACCGATTATGGCACTATCACCAAATGTCTCCTAAAAGCAAGTTTTCCTGTTTATTTTCATCAATTGTCTGACTAAAGAACTGTTCCATAATTGAGGGATTTGATCACTTGGACTCTTGTCAATTTTTTTCTTCCATATTGAACTTGGACTCTAACAGAAAATTTATCTGAAAAATGTAAATATATTTTTAGGTTTAAGTAAACACACAACAATAAGTTATGGAAATGGTACCCTTCAAAACAGAAAGTTGAATATGAGCTTGAATCATTAATATGTTTGGCTGTTTATAATTCTTATAGACATCAATCTCATCCCTCTCTAGTAAGAAACTCATTATTCATCCTCATACCAATCAGTTAACATTTGCCCAGCAAAACACCAAATAGTGACTCCTTGTACATAAGTCATCATTCTTTTTTCTTATATATGACTTGAATAGAGTACAAGTGCCCTTCTAAACAGCGAGATGACTGTCTTTTAGCCAGGTCACTCTCCAGTCGAATTGGAATATAAGGTATAGAGAAAAAGAATGCGGGTAGTAAGACTGGCAAAATCTAGATCTACAAACAGAAATGCTTTCAAGAATGTATAAAATAAAAGACTAAGAAAGGTATGGAATAAAAACATTCCAGAAAATGTGTCCCACGCAAGATTACCTTATATCTGAAAGTTACTTTTGAATTTTTATAAGATCTTGTCAAAATCAGAGAAAATTTGGACATAAATGTTTGGGTTCAGGGTTCTAACAAAATAATGCCTGTTTTTCCATATTGAGTTCATAAAGGATTGAAAAAACAAGCAAATGAATCAGAGGAGTGGGAAAAAAAAACAGCCTATTTAGTAAAATTCGAGAACAGGATGTTTGATTCCAAGGTTATTCCCTTTAAACCCGCCTGGGAGATTAGCTGATATCTCCTTTGAAGAGGCAGATAAATTCCTGCTCTATGGTGGAGAGAAGGTGGGAGTGTGCATTCTAGATAGGCACCTGGATCATGAACTGAGAGGGAAAGGAGTGTTGAGAAAAGAATATGCTAGCCTGTTCATTTTCTTCTTCTAATTTCATGTATCAGGCAACTGGTTCTTTTCAGTGGTGAGGAAAAAACGGGCAGGAGAGACTGAAGTGGGACTTCAAGGAGGTGCCCTCATGGAGACTCGATACCATGAACATGTGTTCTCCACAATCATAGGCGTCTTCACGTGGAGTTCACACATGTGCTCCCTGAACTAGCATGTTTTGAATCCTTACTCTACAATAGCCACTTCACGCTCATCACAAAGATGAGTAATATAGTCATTGCCCTCAAGTAACTTAAATTCTGTAGAGGAATATAAACAAGCCGACATTGTAGATTGTGATAAATGCCATTATTACGATTAATTCAGGACAATGCAGCAGTAAAAATAAATTGTATTTAAAGTATTTTTCTATGGAGGGTCATGTTCATGTACTAGTTAGTGGGAGGCATCTGGTCCTACTCTGATAATTCTAGGAATTTTGCTATAGTTTGATACTGAGATATAATACAGGAGAGAGAAGAGATAAATTGAACTGAATTAAAAACCAGCCTTCTATTTCAAGTAATGAAATTCACGTTTTCCTAAAAACAATGGAAGTACCTTAAATAATTTCAGCCATGTAAACAACATTATTAGATTTGTGTTCTTAGGAATGTCATACTGGCCCGAGTGTGTTAAAATAAATCAGATGAGAAAGGTCAAAAGGCACTAATATCATTATGAAAGTTGCCCAAGCAATTCAAGTACAAAATCATAAAGGACTGAACTATGGTTAGTAGCAACAGGAATGAGAAATGTGGCTAGATGTAGTTAACATGAACTTTTATTCTGCCAGGTATTTTTAAAGTTATTTTTTGTTGTCACTTTTGTTTACTAGGCCACCATTCTTTGCTGGTTCACTGTATTATATGTTATTTGTGCAAATAAAAGAACTTTCCTTTCTTGGTACAGGGATGGCCCCAAGTCCCCATATTGTTGAATCATTGAAATCAACCCCCTTGGCAACTATAGCTTGTCATATGTGTGGGCGTATATTCCAGGAGAAGCCAATTAGTGTCTTTATCATTGACATAAGAATATTGAGATAGAGGAGAAATGACAGGTAATTTGAACCCCGAAGAATGAAAAGAATAAGAAATCTTGTGTTGCTAAATATCAAGGCATATGGAATATTTTATAAACAGATACAATCTGCCACATAAACATAGAAGTCAATAGTAAAATGAGAATGATAATATAGTCTCCATACAGTTGGACTTTGCAAAAATTACACCAAACGCAAAACAAAACAAATAATAGCCCCACACAACATGTAAGATTTCACTGCATGAAATCTTTAAATGCACACATTTCTGTGGCTCAAAAATACCCATTAGAATACTAAAAATAAAATACATCATTAGAAATAATAAAAGGAAGATTAGAAGCACAGATAAACTTCGTCTTGAATATATTTTTTAAGATCTCTTAAAGGTTAATCAGAAAAGATAACAATCTCCCCAGAAAAATGTGAACATGAGCAGAAGACATGATCATTCACAAATAAGAAATGTTCCAACTAAAAAGTAGGCAAAGCATCTGAACGGATTACTCCAAAAAACACATACAAACGGCCAAAAAAGCATATTTTAAAAGCTGAGCATCACTAATCATCAAGGAAATGCAAATCAAAACCATAATGAGATAGCATCTTCCCCCAGTTAGAATGGCTATTATCAATAAGACAAAAAAAATAACCAACACTGGTGAGGATGTGAAGAAAAGGAAACTCTTACACACCGTTGGTGGGAATGTAAATTAGTACAGCCATTATGAAAAACAGTATAAAGATTTCTCAAAAAACTGAAAACAGCACTTTGGGAGGCCAAGGCGAGCAGATCACGAGGTCAGGAGATCGAGACCTTCCTGGCTAACATGGTGAAACCCCATCTCTACTAAAAACAGAAAAATTAGCTGGGCATCATGGCGGGTGCCTGTAGTCCCAGCTACTCTGGAGGCTGAGGCAGGAGAATGGTGTGAACCCAGGAGGCGGAGCTCGCAGTGAGCAGAGATTGCGCCACTGCACTCCAGCCTGGGCGACAGAGCAAGACTCCGTTTCAAAAAAAAAAGAAAGTAGAACTACTATATGATCTAGCAATCCTGCTACTGTTTATCCAAAGAAAAGGAAATCAGGACATTGAGGAGCCATCTACACCCCCCATTTACTACATCATTATTCACAATAGCCATGATATTAAATCAACCTGTGTGTATATCAACAGATGAATGGATACAGAAAATGTAGTACATATACACAATGGACTATAATTAGCCATAAAAGAATGAAATCCACATTGTGCTATGTCATTCACAGCAACTTGGATGAGCCCAGAGGACATTAAGTAAAATAAGTCAGGCAAAGGAACACAAATACGGCATGTTCTTGCTCATACATGGGAGCTAAAAAAAAAAATTAGCACATAGAAGTAGGGAGTACAATTGTGGGTTATTAGAAGCTGGGAAGCTGGGAAGCATAGCAGGAAGGGGAGGATGGGGAGCAGTTGGTTAATGGATGCGAAGTTAAAGCTAGATGGAAAGAATGAGATCTCGTGTTGCATAGCACTGTAGGGTGTTGATAGTTAACATACTTTATTATGTTTTCAAATAGCTAGAAAAGAGGATTTTGAATGTTCCAAACACAATGAAATGATCAATGTTTGAAGTGATGCATGTACTAATTTCTCTGATTTGAAAATTAAACATTTTATAATTTTATACATGTATCAAAATAATAATATCTCATAAATATGTACAGGTGTTACATGTCAACTAAAAGTAAAAGAAAAAAGCAAAATATTGAATTTCCTTAGAAAGGAAAGACTGCTAAATAAATGTAAAAATTAATGAGACATTTTGTGTATGAAGAAAGTAAAAAGTATATGTGGAAAAAATAACTAATAATCAGAATTAAAAGAATGGGCAAATAGTAGGAATCTAAATTGGCATAAATATTTTGGAGAATGAAATGTTAAGAATTCACCAACTGTTAGGAATTCATTCAACACATTTTGAAAACTCAAAATTTGGCATGTGTTTCAATTAATGTACTTTTCAAAGAAATTATGTGTAAAAAGTTAAAATAAGGTTTTCTTTATAGAGAAGTATACTGTTGCAGTACATTAGTATCAAATTACAGTCAACACAAAGTTAAAATTTTCTTCCATAAAATGAGATTCATTTAGTTAATTAAATATGATATATTGGGATATTTTCTGTATAATATAAAGTAGAGATACTTTTGGAAAGACATATTTTGTGAAATATTTACTTCTTGATATTATTCATACTCATATATCCTGTTCAGGAAATGCTAGTGAGTGGACCCATAATACATAAATTTCATCAACAGTTTCACCCTTCTTAATGAGAATGAAAGACCTGATAATTAAAGCAGCTAAAATATATCAGCAATAATATAGCATACACGAAGACATCACTGTTTCCTAATTTGCAGTAGTTGAGCTAAAATCTAGCCAAGGGAACTTGGGTTTGATGGGTGCTCTGTTTTTGTGGCATCATTTTTTCTTCATTTTCTCCTGCTTGTTTCATGTTGCCTGACTATTTAGTAACACTATTTCAGATTTTTAAAAAGAGGCATGTCCAGAGAGCCCTGATGGATGAGGGTGTGCTGCAATGATACCTGGGGAAGAAATGAGGAACACAGCCCTGATGCAGCAGCTGCACAGCCAGGGCTCAGGAAAGTAAATACTTGTGTGGATACAGCAGCAGCTAGAACTGCCTTGTGACACAAATGCAATTGTAATAATTTCACTTTTGAAGCCCACATTTGCTGCTTCTCAATGTAGAAATTTGCCATACTATGTATCTCTCTGACACAGAATTGCAACTGATGCCCCAGAATTAAGAGATTTGTGAATTATGAGAATTTCATTTTTGATTTTGGGAACACGTGCTCTGCCAAACCGGTGTGAGCTTAGAGTATTCTCCCCTCTAATCCTTTGGGTGATGTTTACTCAGCTTGGATAGTTTCCTCCCACATGTGTGCTGATCACTCATCAACTGAAAACCCGACACAGACACTGCAGACTTACAAATATTCCAACATAACTTTCAGTTATAAAGTTGTCTAGAGTGGTGCACATTTCTGGCATGTTTTTATACCAATGACAGAAATCAATTCAGAGTTACTGGAAAATCATAACTGCAGAAAAAACTGTACACTCATCAGGTGAAGTCTGAGAGTTACCTAAGTCCTCATGTTAACCAGTTTTGCAACAGGAAAATCTGACACACTAAAAGGTGGAGTGACGAGTTAATATTATCAACCAGTAGCAAATTCACCTACTTTGTTCACATCATGTTGTAGAGAGGCTCTTAGTTACAAGTTCTGCTGATTTCCTTTTACATTGTATAAAACACATTTGCCTTATCATATAATATGCAAATTGCATTCTTAATGTAGAATTACAAAAACATGTGTTGCAATAGTGTTTATCTCAAATTGCTCTAGTTTGTGAAAAACCTGCAGAAATGACCCCCTAACACTCACAGGAATACTACCTGAACGTTTTACATTAAATCTTCTAGAAAAAAAGAACAGATGATAAACTAGACAATAAAGATATTTAAGGAAAGAATAACTTAAAGCACTATCCATATATATGTGTATATATATATGTGTATATATGTATATATATGTGTATATATATGTATATATGTGTATATATGTATATATGTGTATATATGTATATATATGTGTATATATGTATATATATTTGTATATATGTATATATATGTGTGTATATATGTATATATATGTGTGTATATATGTATATATATGTGTATATATATACATATTCACATATAGGAATAATGAAGAAAATTGTACATAATGATTTAAGTTATAAACTTGCCTATTTTATTGTGGATTTGTATTGTGGATATTCAACAAAAGGTCAAGAGTCCATGTATTAGTTATTGCTGTGTGGCAACCTTGGACTCTTAGTGGTTTATGACAATACTTTTGTGTTTTACTCACAGGTCTCCATTGTCTGGAGTTTGCCTAATCATGTCTGAGCTCAGCTCTGCCTGCTTACCAACTGTGGGTTGGGGCCAGGTCTGCTCCCTCTGTGTCTTCGTGGTACTTGACACAGTGACTCTCCAGGGCTTGTTCTTCTCATAGCAGATAGTAGAAGTGCAAGAGGGAAAGCAAAGTAACATAAACATATTTAAATCTACTACTTTGTTCATGTTATGTCTCTTAATAATACATTGGTTAGAGAAAACTGCATATACAAGCTCTGCTTTCCTGGTATACGCCAAAATTAAATGACGAGAAAACAAAGAATTAGGAACAATCATGTCATCTACCACATGAGAATATCTGGAGTGGTAGGAGTTCTGGTGATTTTATTCTTGCGTCTTGTTTTTAAGGGAATTTTGATTAGTAAGTTTCACAAGATTGAAAAATATTAAGGAGTTGACCTACATCCCAATCCATATCATTCTGTTCCACAAATTCAGGCATTTTTAGAGTATGGTGTTGATTATATTTAATTCAGGCATTTTTAGAGTATGTTGTTGATTACATTTAGTACTCCTTAGCATCTTGCCTTTTAGTTCAAATACCAAGGTTGTAAGAGACTGAGAAGACACTTAAATAACCCCAAAAAATGCTTTAAATTACTCCATTATAAATTCTTAAGTGTCAATTCAGCTTTTATTTGAGAGGTTAAGAGACTACGCCTATATTTTTTTCTTACATATCTCCTAACGTGAAGTGATAAGCCATCACATCCACTTCTGCATATTAGCGGCATTATGCAGCATTAGCAATCCTTGTGAATAGAGTCAAATGAATCTAGAGTCCATGGTTTATTACACTGCTCAGATGCCTTAACAGCTCTATACTATGAAGTGCACAGAACAAGAATGCTAATGCTTACTCCAAATTGTTTTTGTGAAGAGTTTATGAGATCTCTTATGCCAAGTAGCTGACACAAAACACACTTAATTGATATTTTTAATATTAAACCCAAATTCTCTTTGACATTTAGGAAAGTCATAAAAGCTGAAATTCAAAATTATCTTGCTCATATAATTTTATATTTATACTTTTGCTGCTGAATATCATAATACTACCCATACAGAGTACAATGCTAAAACTAAAAAAAGAGCACTCCTTCCAGGGTGAAAATTTATATATTTATATAGATTATATTGAATATTATATATTCATGTTTAGAAAAATACAAGACAATCAACATCTGATTAATGGACATCTATGCCAAATCTTCAAAAATATATATTTTAAAAATACTACACTCAAGTGACTTAAAATCAAAACCGAGAAAGAAGAATTTTGAGTCAATTATATCTCTTAATGAAAATTAGTCACCTTTTTTAAACAAAAGGGGAAAAAATGATGTCTTATTAAAAACAAACTATTGGGGTAAAAATGTTCAATTAGTATAATTAGAACACAAAAATCAAAATGAAACAAATCCCTGAAATTATATATCCAATAAATAATAGATAATTTTCTGAGCATTCGACCAGGTAGTTCATTAACATAAAGAAGAACATGTAACTTGTGTGTGATTAACTTTTTCAATTTTAAAATAAGTTTAGTACAAACCATATGTTTGCATTGCATTGATAAACAGCATACAATTGTCCTTTTTGGTTAGTGCATTTTTGGTTGTACACAGGATAGTTGCATCATGTTAGGAGAAACTATTACTTATCTTTATTTGCATTTAGTGGAAAACTCAGATGAGTGGACTGGACACTCAACACCGACACAATGAAAATTTCAGTTTTAAAATGAATTAGTTGTCTGCATTGGCATTTCTTTCAGTTGATGAAATTCCAAGTTTTTTAATGAATTAAAGCTACATTTGCCTGAAGAAACTAGTGAAGCTACTGGCTAATTAGAAAATAATTATGTGCAAGGTAGGTTAAGAAGACACTTATGCAATGATGTTGCTGTTTGAGCACCAATATTGTTTCTACCAAATTTGTGGCTTGTAGATAAGAGCACGCAGAAGGATTTCTATTCACCAAAAGCAACATAGAAGCACGGCAAATAATACGGTGAAATTTAATAGGGAATGCCCATGTCAGTGTATCCTGGAATTCCATAAAGAGTAGCATCACATAGAAAATGCATGTGAACATATTCTCTACGGAGAGCCATGCCTCAAAAGAAAAATAGCAGCTATTCATCATGATGCAAGGCTTCAAAAATCATTAATGATCGTGAAAGTCGGCCAGCTGTCATGGACAACCTTCACGCAATTGCTTATAATCTATTCCTATAATATACTTTTTCACATGTTGAATTTTCTTTTTAGCCTTTTTTTAGTTTTTATCTTTTTTTCTTTTCTTAGTTTTTTTTGTCCCACTATTTTAAATTGGCTACATTATATTTTATAACTCACTATGCTATGCATTTCATCTTTGCCTTATTTCTATACTGGATGCACAAATTGTGTAAAGACTTTTAGAGAGTTCTAATTTATTTTATGCATTTTTTTTGCATAATGTGGACTTTGTGAGCATTGTATATGTATGTATTGAGGCATTGAAACTTACTCAATAAATGAAGAAATGTCTTTGTACATCCGCATTTGTGACAGATAAACTTTTTGAGATCTCAACTCTTTGGATGATTGCATATGCAGTGGTGACCCACTGCAGTTTTTGATCAATCTTGTCAAAAAACAGGTTGTCCACCATGGTACTTCAGATATGACAAAGTTATAAAGCTGGGTGCACACAATTATCAACCACAGTGATATGCATTTACACATTTTTCTTTTTGACCTATTTCTTTATGAATAGAGTTCAAAATAAGTTATCTGCTCATAACTGTTATACCAGCGTGACTTATTAATATACCTAAGTGTTTATGCTTGCAGAGATACGTATGGTTATTATTGCCTGTTTTATTGTGTAAAGGGGATTTTGAAGTGTTCTGCCATGTCTTTATATGTTTGTTAAATAAATCTTTAAAAATGTAAATGTTTTTGAATAATTTTTAAAATAATTTTTTCCAGAATTATATTTTGGGGATTTACATCTCTCAGGATTTCAACATTTGGGACTATGGCATTTGAGATTTTGTCTTTCAGGATTATAATTGGCTTTCTTTCTAATGTTTCAATACTGGTAGAGCAATATGTCTTCTAGTATGTTTTATCTTTCCTAATTGCCCGGCAATGATTAGTCTTCAAAATTTATGATGTTTTCAACTATTTTTAATTATATAATTTTCATTGTAATTTATTTAAATTTAGGAAAAATGCTTAAAATATTTCATCATTGAAATGAAAATATTATTATTTATGCATTTTTTCACCCTGTGCACATTTTCCTATGATTATGTATGTTGCCCATTTATTTGGCTAACTTTATTTTTATTTACACTGTAGTTATTATTGTGAATGGGATTTTTATTATTGACCTATGTTTATTATACATGAGAAGGTTATAGATTTAGAGCATTATATTTTGTAAAAATACTGATTACTGCATGTTTCCATGTTTATATTTTATTGATGTGCCATCATTTTAAAATACAGCCATGCCTCATTGTGTTCTGCTTAATTTTATCGCACTTTGCAGATAAGTGCATTTTTTACTAATTGAAGGTTTATGGCAACCCTGGATACAGCATGTCTATGGGCAGCATTTTTCCAACAGCAGGTGCTCTCTCCACATCTCGATATCACATTTTGCTAATTATCACAAGATTTCAATATTTTTACTATTATTTTATCTGTTATGCTGATCTGTGATCAATGATCACTGATGTTACTATTGTAATTATTTTGGGACCTCATGAACCATGCCCACATAACATGGCAAACTTCAATGATAACTGTTGTTGTGTTCTGATTGCTCCACAGACCGACCATTTTCTGGTCTGTCTACCTCACCTCAAGCCTCCCTATTCCTTAAGACACAACAATATTCTAGTTAAGCCAATTAGTAACTCTACAATGGCCTCTACGTATTCGAATGAAAGGAAGCAGGACTCTCACTTTAAATCAAATGCTAGAAATGATTTGGGAGAAAGGCATTTTGAAAGCCAAGATAGGCTGTAAGCTAGACCTCTTGCACCAAACAGCTAACCAAGTTGTGAATGCAAAGGAAAACTTCATGAAGAAAATGAAAAGTGCTACTTCAGTTAACACACAAAGAAAAAACCACCTTATTGCTGATATTGAAAGTTTTAATGGCTTGGTTAGAAAAATCAAACCAGACATAACATTCCTTCAAACCAATGCCTAATCCAGAGCAAGGCTCTTTTGAAGTCTATGAAGGCTGAGAAAGGTCAGCAAACTGCAGAAGAAAAGTTTGCAGCTAGCAGAGGTTGGTTCATGCAGTTTAAGGAAAGGATGGGTAAGTGCAAGATGAAGCTACAAGTGTTGATATAGAAGCAGCAGCAAGTTATCCAGAAAATCTAGCTAAGAGCATTGATGAGCGTGGTTCCATAAAACAACAGGTTTTCAATGTGGACAAAACAGCTTTCTCTTGGAAAGGACACCACTAGGACTTTCATAGATAGAACGGAGAAGTGAATGGCTGGCTTCAACGCTTCAAAGGCCAGGCTGACTCTTGTTAGGGGCTAATGCAGCTGGTGACTTTAAATGGAAGCAAATACTCATTCACCATTCTAAAAATCATAAGGCCTTTAAGAATTTCCCAAATCTTCTCTGCCTATGCTCTATAAATGGAACAACAAAGGCTGGATGATACCACATCTGTTTATAGCATGGTTTTCTGAATATTTTTAAGGCCATTGTTAAGACCTACTATTTAGAGAAAAAAAAAGATTATTTACAAAATATTACTACTCATTGACAATGCATCATGTCATCCAAGAGCCCTAATGGAAATATACAAGAAGATTACTGTTGCCTTAATGCCTGCAAAAACAACAACCATCCTGTAGCCCATGGATCAAGGAGAAATTTCATCTTCCAAGTCTTATTATTTATGAAATACATTTTGTAAGGCTATAGCTGCGATTGACAGTGATCCCTCTGATGGGTCTTGGCAAAGCAAATTGAAAACCTTCTATAAAACCCAGACAAGTGGCCAAGAAACATATGAAAACAATGCTCAACATCACTGATCATAAGAGAAATGCAAATCAAAACTATGGTGAGATACCATCTCATACTAGTTAGAACGGCTTTTATTAAAAAGTCAAAACATAGCAGATGTTGGCAAGGCTGCAGAGAAAAGGGAATGCTTATACACTGTTGATGGGAATGTAAATTAGTTCAGCCACTGTGGAAAGCAGTTTGGAGGTTTCTCAAAGAGTTTAAAAAAGAACTACAATTCTGCCCAGCAATCCCATTGCTGAGTATATACCCAAGGAAAAACAAATCATTATACCAAAAAGACACATGCATACATATGTTCACTGCAGTACTATTCACAATAGCAAAGACATGAACTCAACCTAGGATTGGTCATATACACTATGGAACACTATGCAGCCATAAAAAAGAATGAAATCATGTCCTTTGCAGCAACATGGATGCAGTGACAGACCCATATCCCAAGCAAATTAATGCATAAATAGAAAACCAAATACTGTGTGTTCTCACTTATAAATGGGAGCTAAATATTGGGTACACATGGACATAAAGATGGTGACAATAAACACTAGGAATTTACTGAGGTGTGGGAGAGGAAGGGAGCCAAGGGTTGAAAAACTACTGATTGAGTAATATGCCCATTACCTGGGTGATGGGATCAATTTTACCCTAAACTTCGCATCACACAATACGCTCATGTAACAAACCTGCACATCTACCCATTAAATCTAGACTAAAAGTTGGAATTTTTTAAAAAATGAAAATCTGCACCATGAATCTAAACTAAAGTAGAACTTTTTTAAAATAGGAAAAATATATCCTTAAAAAAAAGAGTTTACCATTCTAGATGCCATATCAACATAAACAGGAGTTTGGAAGAAGCTGATTCCAACCCTCGTGTATGACTTTGAGAGGTCTAATATTTCAGTGGAGGAAGTAACTTCAGGTGTGGTGGAAGTAGCAAGAAAACTGGAATTAGAAGTTGAGACTAAAGATGTGATGGAACTACTGAGTCTTATGATAAAGATTTAATAGATGAAATGTCGCCTCTTATGGATAAGCAAAGAAAGTGATTACTTGAGAATAAATCTAACCCTGGTGAAGACACTGTAAACATTGTTGAAATTATAACCAAAAAATGATTATTACATAAACTTAGTTGATAAAGCAGTAGCAGGGTTTCAGAGGATTGACTACAATTTTGAAAGAAGTCTTTTGTGGGTAAAATGCTATTAAACAGCATCACATGCTACAGAGGAATCTTTCGTGAAAGGAAGAGCCAAACAATGCAGCAAACTTCATAGTTATCTTATGATAAGATGTTGCCACAGCCACCCGAGCTTTCAGCAACTACCACCCTGATTGGTCAGCAACCACCAACATTGAGGCAAGACCCTCAGCTAGCAAAAGGATTACGACTCTCTGGAGGCTCAGATGATTATCAGCATTACTTAGCAATAAACAATTTTTAATTAAGGCATGCAAATTGCTTTTAGAAATAATGTTATTGCACACTTCAAAGACAGAAGTATAGTGTAAACAATACTTTTGTATGAACAGAAAAACCAAAAAAACCGTAATTCACAGTAAAGGTTTTTTTGTTTTTTGTTTTTTGTTTTTTTTTTTTTTGACAGAGCCTTGCTCTGCTGCCCAGGCTAGAACACAGGGGCATGATCTCGGCTCACTACAACCTCCGCCTCCTGGGTTCAAGCAATTCTCCTGCCTCAACCTCCCGAGTAGTTGGGACTATAAGCATGCACCACCATGCCCGGCTAATTTTTGTATTTTCAGTAGAGACATTGTTTCATCATGTTAGCCAGGCTGATCTTGAACTGACGTCAGATGATCTGCCCACCTCAGCCTCCCAAAGTGCTGAGATTACAGGCGTGAGCCACCACACCAGGCCACTGTAATGTATTTTTAATTAAGGTACATACATTGGTTTTCAAACCAAATTCTATTGCACACAATAGACTACAGGGTAGTGTAAACATGACTTTTATATGCACCGAGGAACCAACAACTTCCTGTGACTCTCTTTATTGCAATATTCTCTTCATTGTGTTCAAACCCATAACATTTCCAAGGTACTCCTGTATGTGTTATATTTATTTTTTGTCATTCATATGTCTACTTGAATTGGTGAGAAATTTCATAACACCATTAAAGGTTTTACAAAGACCAGGAAACCTCCATCTTCCTCCTGCTCCTGTATCTGCATGCTTCTCACGGCTCAACATTAAGCCTTCTGCACTTTGGCCTGCACTCCCAGCTTGCTAAGAAAGTATTCCTCAATTCACATGTTAGTGGATTACTTTGTCAGAAAGACTTTTTGGCACCAGTAAAAATTTTTATATATTTCTTATTTTGACCAGTTGACATTATAAGATATATTTAGTTAATTTTGTAGTTCTAAACCATTTCTATCATTCTTTATCTTAAAAGAATATGTCCTATTTGTTTGGGTGTATTATTCATGTGATGTTTTACTTGATTCTATGTGTTAATGTTTTATTTACAACTTTGTATCAATATTTATAAGTAAAATATTCTCTATGTGCTCTCCTTGCCAGCACAGCACTGCTTTATAAATATATTGAGAAGCTATCTTTTTCCTGTGTGCTGTTGAACTACGCAAACACCATGGGAGTTATCGATTTCATTTAATTTGCAAGAATTTACTCATAAAACCATCTGATTATGGCGAATTTTAGAGGAGAAGCTGTTTGAAAGAGTTATTTTTATTTTTAACAGATCTCGATCTACTTATATTTTCTATATATCTTTGATCCATTTTCCTTAAAATTCATGTCTTTTCGTGCATTTATTAGGAAGCTAATATGTTGCTATCCATTCTTTATTAAAGAGTATTTACTTTGCTTTTTTAAATCAATAATTTATTGAACACAAGTCAAGTGCCAGTCACTCTGCTGAATGCTGAGCACCGAGTGCTGACTATGGAAAATAAGGTCTGTGCCTTCGTGGCATGTACATTGTAGACCATCAAGAAAAACGGGAAAAATCAAATGCAGAGCAAAGGAAAGCCAGCAGTGACGGAGAATCATTGCCGAATGCTCTATTGGGAAGGACAGCCAGGGACACTTCTCCAATTAGGTGATATTTTACCCAACCACTAAGAATAGGTGAAGAAAAACATCAAAGGAAAAGGAATAATATGTACATTTTCAATGAAAAAGGTTGAGATTTTTATTAATCGAAGAAAATTCTAATCAATCCATAAATAGTCTTGAGTGACAAGGACAATGTGAACAGCTCATCAATAAAGGGCCTCTGTTATTTGACTACCTATTACACGTTGAACATTCCAGGTTTCCTTAACCTCCAAGTCCCATAATCACACCTTTTAAACAAGACATGATTCAATCGTACTCCAGTTCCAGAGTTAAAAGTATGTATTCAAGCATTTAGCTCCGTCTTACTGTCCTTCAGCTTTCCTGTGAATACCCCGACTATGATAAATTTTAAACCATACTGGTTATAGCAGACCAAGTATTGCATTACTTTCCTCACTTTTTTATTCAACTTACATTTCTCATGAGCAGACAGGATGAAGTCTCAGGAAACATACTACAGTGGCAATATACGGTTAGATGCACAGTGATACATGTTTCCATTGATGATCTTACAGCTTAACATCATCATGCCGGTGCCCCCGCTGCTATTCTACCTTCATTATCTGGCCAGGCAATTAGTTCAAAATAGACATTGAAAATTGAAACACGACTCTTTTTAGAACACCTAATTTTCTCGTGAATTTCTACAATATCAATCAAATTCAATGCCTTAAGTAGTAAAAATTGCCAAAGAAGATTACTTTTGCACTGAAGCATTTTCTTAAAATACACATCTCTGGATGCCATGTTTTTTTCCCTTCTTACAATTAATTTATGTACATTGGGGATCTTTATGGTAGGGATTCTGTAGGCTTTTACATTATTTGAAATCCTTCAAACTCTTTCTGTACTGAATTTGTTCATATGGGTTTGTTCAATTTTCTGCTTTTTCTTCAGTGCTATTACATTTGACACACGTTAAGAGAGCTGTGTGTGTGTGTGTGTGTGTGTGTATGTACTGAATGTAGTATCAGTGAGAAAAGTGCCTTAAGACCATTTTTAGAAGCATCAACTCTTTTCTATAGAAAATAGATTCACAACCAACTTAGGACACACTAAACCATTATCCTTTATATTGTTCTTGGAGCTCAAGGCAAATTATACTTAGTGTGACGGTAAATGTTATCCCTCCTGATAAGCAATAATTTATTAATAAACCCAACAGGATTTTACCATCACAGGTGACTACACTAATGAGTCAGGTAGATAGTCATTAAATGTGAACACATTTTTCCACTTCTAATGAAATAGAAGGAGCAAGTGAAAACCAATGTAGCAATCACTGGGAAAAAGCACTGCCTTTATAAGCCTTTGATGTCAATTATGAAATACAAAAAAGGAGCAGGTGCAAAGAGTTGTTTTGCCCAGTTACTCATGCATATCCAGTGCTATTCACACTTCCATTTACTCGATGGAGTTGTTGATTATTGCTTTCTTGCTTGGATGCAAGGAACACGACAATCTCAGAACAGTGTCCTGGGAGCAGAGACTAACAGCAGGTGGAGGCAGCCAACTCCTGTCACATTGGATGTCATCAGTGCCAAAAATTTTAACAAAGAATTATTTGTGACTAATTTATTTTCTAGAGAGACTCTTTTATTATCTTTTCTCTGTCTTGCAATGAAGTGTTTTATTAATTATCTTTTCTCTGTCTTGCAATGAAGTGTTTTATTAATTATCTTTTCTCTGTCTTGCAATGAAGTGCAAGTGTTTGAAGATGGCCTTGAGAACTGTTTGCAATTAATTAAAATATACTTTACTCCAGAGTGATTTTTTTCTACCTGCTTGAAGCCAGATGTCATTATAAAAGAGCCACATGTGAGGAGCTGTGTTCCAGATTCAAAATCATCAAAAATCTATCTTCTCTGTTTCCGTAAGAAATAAGAAGAGCTTTTTTCTTTAATAAAGCAGAATTAAAGATACATTGTTACATTTATAGTTTTGAGGAATTTTAAAATATTTGTGTCTGAGGTAGGAAAGTGTTTATGAAGTAGACAGATAGGTACTTTTAAAAGTAGGACTGTATTTATAATAAAAGTATATATTTGTTTATAATAAAAGCCATCTTCTTTGAAAACTTAATTTTATTTCTGTTGAGGTTTGTTCTATTAACTTCTTTGTCCATAAAAAGGATATGCTTATCATACTTGTACCTTATATTTCATTCTATGGGAAAAGTCTATTAGGTGGAGCCAAGTATATTTGCACAACACATGTAGTTATATGATATATAACTCTCCAACATATGGTTATTTTTTATCAAAATAAATTTGAATTCAGGCAATTAAATATTTTTTAGTCTTCATTACTCACTGAAAAGTACGTTCACATTTTGCCATTATTTCTCATCTTTTCTCTTTATACTTTTCACTGTGTTCTTCGACATAGGGACGGTGAACTTGATAGAGATAGGAAGAAGATTTCTAAAGTTGTCATTCAGAGAGATGATGAATATACTCTTGAGTGACCGAATGTGGCTCACTTTTGTTCAGAGCTACTTTACAATCTACCTGTATCATAAACAGAGGATTTTATGATCACATATAAAATACTGCCTTAACAAGGTTCACTTGGAATAATTTACTCAAGAGATGGTGAGAGCTCAAGGCAGGGTCTTGGCTTCTGGGAAGGTGGAAAAGAGACAGTCGAGAAGGGATGTTGAGATGATCTGATAGACTGAGCAAGTGGTTTACGATAATTATTATCTCATTGTTGGGTGACAGAGTGGATAAAAATGACACTTAGGAAATGTTAGACAAGTGGGAAATGCCCGTTGCAGGGATGGTGTGGAGAAGATGAGACAATTTTAAAACAGTAGACTCATTTTGGAACATATTTTTTCTATATTATAAGACAACCAAAGATGTCCAGCAGGAATTTACATTGCATATCACTTTTCTAGTTGTGTTTTTTTTTAATCAGATATCTTTCAGATTTTCTCCCTCCCCCTGCTCCTCTGAAAATGTCATCAGGACCCCCTGCTGATGGTCCTAGGAGAAAAGCATGGCAGCCATGTGTCCTCCAAGTCCCTGCTCTTCTCAAGGGGCTGCATCACAGCTCTGCTGAGAGGGCTGGTGCTTGTGCGGTCTGTATTCTGAAATGTCCTGTCTGGATGTTGGGGGTCATGTGTAGGCACTAGAGCTAGGCATTGAGAACAGTCGCCTTGCCACCCTGTCCCCCACGGCAGCCTAGTCAGCATCCTCCAACAAGTCCCTGACCTTCTAGTCTATAGAATCTGTGCCCATGGGGACCTCTTGTCGTGTGTGTAGTGACAAGTGCTATCTCTGTTCAGGGACCTCAGTGTCCTCCCTTTCATCCTCCCGCACAACTTCTTCTACCCTCTTGTGCCAAGCTGGATATGTTAATTAGCAGTTGATGGAGTCTGAGAGTCCCTTTTCTTTTCCAGAACAAAGCCTATGTTTCAAACTTTACTGCTATTATTTATTAAAATTCAAGAAAATTATCTGTGAAATTTTAAGCTAATCACTGAATTTTATATGGGTTCCAGGGGATGCCCACTCATTGTCTGAGAAAAAGATTCTTGGAGGTAAATGCTGCTGAAGAACATGTTTAAAGGGGAAAATAAAAGTATATATATGAAATATATCTAATCACCATCCTTATTTTATACCAAGAAATATGGAATATATTGTCTATCTTAAGGACTTTAAACTGCATTTGGGTTGATAAGACTTAAAAAAAAACTGGATGGATGAGACCACAAGCTACTTCTTGCAGATGATACTATACAGCTGTAGACAATGAAGCATGTGCTACAGATATTCAAGATGGAGGCTGCATTTCATATTTCTGCTGTAACAAATTAGCACAACTTTAGTGGCTAGAACAAAATGAATTTGTTATCTTATAATTCTGGAGGTCAGAAATGTGAAATCAGTTTTATTGGACTAATGTCAGGGTGTTGGCAGGGCTGATTCCCTCTGGAAGCTCTAGGGAAAAATTCATTCCCTTGCCTTTTTCTAGCATCTAGAGGTTGCCCACATTCTTTGGCTCATGGTCTCGTCCTACAACTTCAAAACCAGATGCATACCATAACTCTCTGTTCTCACCTCCGTTTTCATCCTAACATCTTCTCTTTCCAACTCTGCTTCTTCTGCCTTCTTTGCATAAGGAAACTTATGATAACAACAGACCCACACAAATAATCCAGGATAATCACACTACCTCAAAAGTATTCATTTCATCAACTGCAAAGTCCCGTTTATCCTGTAAATAACATATTCATAGGTTCCAGGACATAGATAGCTTTACGTGGAGTGAGCATTACTCACCAAAGTCCAGATTCATGGACATTTTTAATATTTGAAAAAACATTTATTTTTCTTGCCAACTAGTAAGTTTTACTTTTACTGTAAGTAATTTTAATGTTTGACATTAAAATTTGCCCAAGATAATTTTCAAGAAAATAGAATCAATCTATTTATATTTTTGGCTCACTTATCTATTATATTTGAAATTTGATTTTTGATTAGTAGGTGCTCTATGCATTTTGAATTCTAACCCATAGTTTGTCATGTTGGTTGCAAATAACTTTCCCCACTCTGGTCTGTAAATTTATAGTATCTTCGTACAGCATCTTTTTAAAAGTGTAATATGGTAAACTCTTTATGATTGTCACCCCCTCCTCAAATTTTAATAACTCATTTCAATATCTGAAACCTCACTTTTGGCTGGCACAGTGCTAGGGATTTCAAGCACATTATCTCTGTTTATCACTGTAGAAACTACGTGGAGCATATCCTACCTTCAGATGAGTCTCTCAATCACCCAGTGGTTAGACAATTTGCTCAAGATCACAGAGGCAGGAAGTAAAGCAGTTGTGAATTAATGAAGAATTCAGAAAATTAGTTGCTTAACTAAGACGACTTTAGTTTATTAACTTTCTCATAATGAGAAGTCCATTGGAAGTCAGCTACAGCTGTATGAATCCACACAGGACCATGAACACAATGGCCCTTGGCTTTCCACTCTCAGCCTTGGGGTTGGGCTCAAACCTTCATGACTTGAGCATGGCAGCTGCCCCTCCACCACTCTGTGCATGGGAACAAGACCTTTGAGTCAGCTTTTCCCTGAGTCAATAAATTTTCCCCAAATTCTTAAGCATTAATAAATTATTTCCATATGCCTTATTGGGAAGGAATGTTTTTATTGTTGCTGCTATTGCTGTTGGTTGGTTGATTTTTTTAAACTGGTACTTCACTGTTCCCAGTAACAGAAGAGTTTCGTAATACAAAGGAGGATATGGAACATGCAACAGCCTGAAAAAATCAATTCCAGATTTTTACAATTACAGAGATTTTGTTCCCTTACACTGTAAAGCTGAAGAGTTGATAAACCCCCTTTAATTTAAAACTTAGAAAATATTCATTGTCAAATTGATCAGAGTTGTAAGTTTACACTTTCTCACACCTATGTAGTTTTGCACTTATTTCCAAATTTCTAATTTGCTTTTCCCAGTCATTTAATTGCTTCCAACCATACTACATCTGCATGTAATTAATATAAAAAATGAAGTTTGAAAAATTAAGTAAATTGAAATAAATTCGATACATTAAAGTCACCTTAACTCACCTCCACAGCCACAAAGCTTCTCTAGAGCTGTAAACAATTAAAAATTGCCTCTCACCACTCTATCATCTGTTCAGGAAATTATAGGTCAGGGTATCCTTTTGTTCTTTGCATAAAAATATCAGATTCCTTAGGGGTTCATTACTGTCCCACCTTTTTCCCTAGGTAATCTCCTAGGAATACATTCCCACAATTAAATTCTATGAATATGCTAATAGAATACTAATTCATTTGAAGCCTCTTCCTCTAACTTTCATGAGTCATACTTCCACCACCTCACTGATATGAACATTCAGGTGTTTTATACGCTTACCCGATTTGTGAGGTCCAACTCTGAAATCCTGATGATACACCCCAAATGATGCTTCCAGTTTTCACGCACATTTTTTTCAAGTAAATATCCAGGTATGTTTACTGATACCTCCCTCTCCCTCAATGGTCACATTTAATTCATCACCACCTTTATCTAATCCAGTCTCCTGGGCAATAACTTGAGGCTTTATGGCAAGACTGGTAAGGTTCCATACACTTGTGCTTCTTTCAAAACCTTTGTAAACTCTGCATTTCAGATACTGAGTTTTAGAGGCTTTAGCATATAGACACACACGTGCCCACAGATCTGCATGTGCACATGAGGACTCTCAAGCAGGGACCCTCAGAATTCTTCAGAGTTTCCATGAGAACTACTGCCTTTATGCTAAGTCCCACCTCATCTTTGCCAAACATGCTACAAAGTGGCTGTCACCCAAACAGTGACTCTCTGCAAAGCCAGTGCAGTCAGTCTCAGACTCCTAAGGTCAGTGATTCCTGATCCAAGGCACGGGGAGAAGTTAGTGCACTTCTCTGAGGTCCATCCCTTGTTACCAAAACATCAGGGGTTTGGTCTAGGCCTTTCTGCTTCCCACACAGAAAGCCAATCACTGAGACAACCATTATTGCCAAGGAAGAAGACTTTAATTCAGGTGCTGTAGCCAAGTAGATGGGAGATTATCCTGAAATCCATCTCCCCGATGGACTAAAATTAGGGGTTTATGTAGCAGAAAATAACTACATGCAGGAAAACAGAAATTAGGAAGGGGTTAGGAGAAGGAGTTGGTCAACAGGAAGCAGATGATCACTTTGGCAGCCATGATGGGTGAGGGTTCTGACATCTCATTGTCCAAAGGCAGTGATCTGGTGAGTTTCCTTGCTATTATCTGGGAGGGCTTCTGGTTGGTAACTTACCTGAGAAAGTAACTCAGATAAGACAAATGTAACTTTTAAAACTAGAATGGTTAATTTCTATGCTTATTCAAAAGACACTATAAACATCAGTTCTATGCGACAATTGGCTCTACTTCACCCTCAACAAAGGCCTATCATGCTTGTGGCCTCAGCAGCTATATGATGTTTTTATAGAGATGAGTCTGATCTGTTGTGTGGCTTTTCTAGTTCTACCTGGGGGTGCCGGTGGATCCCAGGCTACTCCTTATCTTGGAGAGGAAGAACAGCCTCATTATAAAAATATTAACTTATACTTTCCTCTGTTAACCTATTTTTAGTGTTTATGGTATACCTCAACATTACTTGAATAGATGATGTAAATTAAGTTTTTATGTCATACTTTAAAGGGTAAATTATTCTAAAAATAAATACTAAAATTTTCATCTTTTACAAAAAAGTTACTATAAATACATTTAAAACTAGTTTATTTAAAAATACAGTGAATGACTACTAGTGCTAAAATGTTTTCAATACATTAGTTTTCCTTAGGAAATACCGGAATCTTTTTCATTTTTTTTTTTTAGTAAATTACATGTCATACCATGAATTTGATATTTATTGTGTCATACCATGAATATTGATATGTATTGTCATGCAGCATATCTCAATGGCTCAAGAAAATGGTTTAAATCAGATAGAATTTATTTTTGTCTTTTTTAAGTGTCAATTAGTAGATATATACATAAATCTGTGAAAATAGATTTTGAAAGTCTAACATGACTTATATGTTTATGAAGTAATATAATTCTGAACTGGTACTGAAATTTAAATTTCTCATATAATGCTAAACAGAATATGCATTCTTTTCTAGCTCCTCAAGGATTAGATTAGGAGAATCTTGCTTAAATTACCTTTCTCACACAGATCAGTAAACTATAATGTTAACTTCTGCAACAAAAGCTTGGAAATTATAAGAAACTCATCACAAAGTTGTAAAAATTACAAGAAATAAAACCTTAAAAACTTCAAACACAGTACACTGTAGTAGGTCAATAAATGTTTCTGTTCATATTGACATGCCCAAAAAGGAAGACGAAGAAAATAGCAATATCCTTGTGCTGTGCTTAAGTGAAGAAGCCTAAAAGTGGGTCACGGGAGCAAAGAATAAAAGAAATGAAACACACACACACACACACATACACTCATGCAAACCACTGGGTTAGTCTATTTTGCATTGCTATAAAGGAATAGCCAGAGGCTGGGTGATTTATAAATAAAATAATTTTATTTGGCTCAAGGTTCTCCAAGTTGTACAAGCATGGTACCAGCATTTACTCAGCTTCTGGTGGGGCCTCAGGAAGCTTTTAGTCATGGTAGAAGGGAAGGGGAGCTGGTGTGTCACGTGGCGAGAGAGGGAACAAGTGAGAGAGGGAAGGAGGTACCAGGATATATTTAACAACCAACTCTCAAGTGAACTAAGAGCAAGAACTAACTCATCACCGTGGGGAGGGCACCAGACCCTTCATGAGCCAAACGCCTCCCTCCAGATCCCTTTCAACACTGGGGATCACATTTCGCCATCAGATTTGGAGGGGACAAACATCCAACCCATATCACACACACACATACAATATGTTACATTTTATTCCTAAGCTTCCCAATCCTAACCTACCAGCTCATTTCCAGAAATCACCTTGAAAATTACTCTTTTACCAACTAAATCAATTATTGGCAATTAATTATATTTGTAAAAAAAGGCAAGATAAATGTAGACATTTCTCAGTTACATTAAAATATCTATGAGTTAAAATGTAATTTTAAAACGAGTAAAATCTAGAATTCATGGGGAAAATGGTTGTTTTTTTCAAAACGGGAAGGAGCTAAAGGGAAAAATATGTTTTTTATAGAAATAAAGATATCCTTTTATAAAATTTAATTCCTTAGACCCTATTTTGTGTTACCATGTAATTTTTGTTAATATTACAATTTTTAAATTTCTTTCGGGACTTCAATGTCATGTCACGCTCTAGAAAGACATAAATGTCATGACACTCTCTCGAAAAGTGAGTTCACATAATATGTAAAAATTAACATGCAGCCGAGCTGTTTAATTTTATGTTGCTGGCATAACAAATATACTGTTTATTTTCCTTTCCATTGTTGATTTAAAATATTTAGTCAGTTATTCTCTTATGAATGCTACAGCTCGTATCACCTTTGGATGCTTTGAAATCACATAATAACTGTTACTTGGCTTTCACCTTACCACTAAAGCAAAAGATGGCCCAGAACTGGCCCTTTCCAGAGAGAGTGGTATCCCCAGCCACCTTCTGTCAAATATATTACTTTCCAATCCATGATGAAGGAGAGAGAATGGCAAAGACAGTAATATTGGGAGAGACAGAATATATTAGTCTTGATCTTGAACATACCAGAGAGATACCTATTCATCACCTCGTGGTCAGGAAGATAGCCCTAGCTCATCCTATGGTACACTCTCACTGTACTACATATCAGAATTCTAAATTACATAAAAGTTCATGCCATACAGAGGGAGAAAGCCTACAGTGTCCTCATTGCTTTTAATCCCATCTTTCCCAGGGGATTTTAGCTGACTCTAAGCTCTAGAGTCATGTCCACTCACAGATGTATTCTTATTCAACAATAACAAGAGGTGGGGCAGCACTGGAGCAGATATTTGACCATTAATTCTATTATGTCTCAGAAAAATGTTGGCTATTTTTTAAATTGCCAACCTGTTCCTTTCTCAAAAGGGAAAGAAGCATCAGAAATGTATCTTTTTTATCATATTGCTGTACTTGTTGTGTACTCTTGTAAATTTATTACAGAAAATAAGACAGAACAATTTCACTGCTGATTACAACAGGAATGCGTAATGTTACCACTTTCTCCATTTTTCTGTCTACACGCTAACAGAGTGGTTTTGTGAATAAAGGCAAGAGGAAGTGCAGGTAGACTGTCTTGGGAGTTACAGGATTAATACATGGTACATGCCAGTCCCCTTCTCTCTGTGAGCTAAAAGCATCTTGTGTTCTTCCACCTACAGAACTGGGTTAAAAGATACTCTCCTGACAAAGTCAAGGATGCATATAAAATCTCACTGTTCATATAAAATAACTCTTCTACATAATTCACATTTTTCTTAACAATATTAATATTAACCTTTAAACATGGTGGATGGTATTATACTTCTTTACCTTTTAAATATTTGATTTTGTTCCATCTACAACACTCCTGAGAATACATTATTAATGACAATTGCAGCCAAAAATTTCTTAGAAATTATTCTATAATCTCTATAACATTTTGCTGCATATTAGGATTAAGTCATAAAACAGATTTTTATGAGAAATTTATTTTGTGAGGCACAGGTTTTTTTTAATGCTGTTCCATAATCATTTTAGGGTGATATTTTTCAAGACACAGACTTTCTGAAACTCAGCCATCTACAAGCTGTCCAGACAACCAGGACACAGTGAAAATAGTAAGGAACACTCGTCTCTTCTTCGCAGCAAACTGGCAAAGGCAAAAGGCAGCCAATGCAGAAGAACAATGAATTCTCAACTCTCTTGGGTGTTTTTAGGAATCTAGACAAGAATCTGTTGAAGAACTACCTAGTAAGAATTCACTGCTGCACCTGAACACTTGCTCTGAGTATAGGTACAACTTACTTCTGTGGGTTGTAGGACCCTGATGGACAGATGCAAGCTAGCCCAAGATTTCAGTCACTGTTGCTGCTAAGGACAGCCTCCTATGGAGCTGTCCTAAAAAAAATAACTCTGTGTAGATTTGAGGACCTCCAACATATCATTGTAGAATGTTTCTAGGTAGTTTGTAGATTTTAGTAAGCTTCCTAGAGGAACAGCACACTCAAGAGTGCACTCACAACAGCAAGAATGTTCTGTCTTCGAAAAATAATCTCAGGAAACTCAGAAATTTCAAATTTTGCTACTCAAGCTTGCAGTAACTTTTGTCATTGGTCATTTTCTGTCACTAATTACCAAGGCTTATGAGACAGGAGGCAGGTAGAGGCTGGTTAGGCACATAGAGAAGGAGGGTCTGGGAAGAGACAACACTTGCAAGACCGCACCTGCATTGCCCGTTATGTAGCATGCCCCATAATGCTAAGTTGGAACCCATTTCTATACAACGTTAATAAGCAGTTTTACATTTCTAACCAGATATAACTTGTTTTGTAGCTAGCAGGAGGAAATATGGCTAAGAACTTCCTTTTATACCAAGATCTCTGCTTAAAAGGGACTTTCCAGCCACCCACACAGGTGCAGACAAGGATGAAGGGTGTCCTAAAATTACCCTGAACTCATTATAATGCCATTAGCATTGTGGTTTTAGCTACCACCCATGGTTTTTGCTTAGGCACTCATGAGTAACCAAAATGGAGTCACTATGGACAACCCCAGGCACGCACAGTTACAACACCACTGGGGGGAATTTTACCCTCCAATTAAGGCAGAACCCACAGAAGACTTCCTTGTTTCTGCCACATAAAAGACCCAGAATTCAGCCCCATGTTTGGCAACCCTGTTTGGGTCCCCTCTCACTGCTGAGAGCTTTTCTGTCACTTAGTAAATCCTACTTTACCTTACTCACTCTCTGGTGTCTGCATGCCTTGTTCTTCTTGGTTGTGGGACAAGAACTCAGACTTCACTCAACTAAAGAGTAAGGAGGCTGCAACACTTAGATTTAACTCAATGTCTTAATACATTGTTACCAAACTCCAACTATACTGGAAGGAAAAATTTTTTTTAATGTATTTGTGTTTTTGTTTGGCTTGATTTAAGTTTTCTTATTGTTGTAGTTATCAATTCTTACAACATTTTAATAAATATTTGTTTTCCTAAAACATTAAGAATTTAGCTCGGTGTTTATAATGATATATGGTTAATCTTTCTCTATATCTGGGTATTTTATAAAGATTCTACATATAATGTTAACATATTTGGGCACTTATCACATTACTATAACAGCATGCTAAGTTGGAACCATTCTATACAATGTTAATAAGCAGTTTTACATTTCTAACCACATATAACTTGAATCTGAAACACTTGGGCTGATTTTTTCATTTTGTACCAGAACATCAGTCCATTATCTGTTGTTTTATATAACATTTGTGTGTGCATTATAGAAAAATTCTATATAATACAATGTATTTGTATTGTAGAAAACGTCTGTTTCTTTCATATTTTATACATCTGTAGAATAAGTCTATCTTGACTTTTACCTCCATTACTTTTTGTGATAAAATATTTATGTTCTCAATATATTAAACTATTTTTCATTATAAAAATTAGCTTTATTTAAAATTTTCTAGCTAGGTATGATTTTTAAGCTATGAATACCTGAAAATATTAGAAAAAGTCTTCCATGAAAAATGACTGCAAAAAATGCAAAACTACAAATTGTAGCTTGCATAAAACTTGCCAAAATAAACCCAGCTAATAGGTATACACCAAAATAAGTATTAATAAAAATAAATGGCTTCAATATCATACTACAAAATTGGGAAAGATTAGAAAAAATAGATAAAATTTAAAAACAAAAGCATTAAAAATATTAACACATAACATTTCTTCTTGAGAGAGTTGAGAAATTTCTTAGAAAATAGTAATATTTGGTAAAAATAAACCTTAATTTGGAAATACAAGTTGGACAGAAGGCTCAAAGAATGCTAAGAGAAAATGTTATATATTTAAGTAATAGACTCTTTTCTGTAAGTGGATAAGTTAAAGTTACCATGTACATACTATAATGACACCTGTTTTTCCCTTGTCTGTTTGGAAAAATTTAAATTTAATCCTAGTTACAGGAAACATCTAAACAGAGGGAGCACTTCTTAAATTTTTGAGAGATATCTACAAGTCAGCCCATTGTAGTTCTTCATGGTTTTGAAAATATTTAGGAAAGATACACAGTGACTAAGTTTTTTGATGCCCCCATCTGCCTGAATCATATCAACAACACATTAGATAATATAATCTATCTACCAAAAAAGTTTGATATAGTGCACAAGAATATAGATAAAATAACTAAGGAAAGTCTATCAAAATATTGTGAAGCAAAGTGTGGATGAATATTAAATGTTTTAAAAATATGTTAATCGTGGGAAAATTGGACATAAAATGCTTTTAAAATGTCATTTAAAACAGCCCATAAAAGAAATAAATGAAGAGGCTGAGGCAGAAGAATCTTTTGAACCTGGGAAGCAGAAGTTGCAGTGAGCCGAGATTGTGCCACTGCACTCCAGCTTGGGAAACAGAGCTAAACTCCGTCTCTAAATAAATAAATAAATGAAAACTTTTTGAATAATACTTATTCCATCAAATTGAAAATAGTCAAAATATCCATCCTTTTGTCAAGGAAAATAATGGAGGCACAGATTTTAAGAAGAAAGTGATTCCATGGGAGAAAGGAAATTGGAATGGATTTTTAAAATATAAGTGCTCACATACATAATTACAAAGAAATGCCAAAAATTAGACTGAAAGTAATAAAGATGAAAAGAAAAAAATACACTGGTAAAAACCAGGACAGCGACACGGAAATCTGAATTGAGAAAAAAAAATTCCACAATGCAAAGGAGAAGAACAAGAAGTTAAGTTGATTAGATACAGGAGCTGGGTGTGTGACTATTAATGGTAAAGAGCCAGCATGTGGAATTCTGATTTTCTTAAAGGAGAGAGTACAGTGCATTTAACGGAAATATATTTTTAAATATAGGAAAGTCTGTCTGATTACAGAGACCTAAATCTGTAGATCGAAAGGATACACAATACATACCAATGAAGTTATTTGTATTTAACCGTCTGTGAAACATATATTGATAAGTAATTGGATTTTGACAATAAAATAAAAATTATTTTGGTTTTGAGAAAGAATTTTCCTGTCACTGGGAGGCTGGCCTCAGTCCTACCTCAGCAACAGAGTTGCTGGCAGATAATGGAGCAGCATCCACTAAAACAATTCTGAGGGAGGAGCAAATGGGCCAGGAAATCGAGACCCTTTGAGTAATCCACCTTGACAAAGCAAAAGTCCTGGGGTTACCAAATCCATTTGCCGTCAGAGAGTGTACCACAGTGTATTTTTTTCTCAAAAATTTGTTACTTATAAGCTAGGGTAAATAGCAACATGACTTTGAATACCATATTCTAATAATGCCAACATTTATATCGTTATATTAGAATTCTCTGATCGCCAGGCTTGTACATCCAATTGGCTACTGGGATTTGGATGCTTCAAGTCATCCCAAACTTAATATTTACAAACAGAACTAGATGTTTTCTTTCTAAATCCTACACATGCCTAGCCCATTCCATAAATAACACCCATCCTACTGCTCAGTCAGGCAACCCAGGCGTCATCCCTTGTGAGGGATGCAGTAAATCCGTGAGTCCTTCACACGCTGCACTGAATCCATTAATATATCCACCTTCTCCACCTCCAACACTCTTGCCAAACCCTCCATGTGTTTCCATGGTCACCTCTCAGTCTATGCCCTCATTGTTCTTGGTTGAAGCATCACAATTGGTTCCAACTGCTCTTCCTCCGTCCACCCCATACCACTATAATAAGCAAAATAATAAATTATTTGAAGAAATATAAATCTCATATTTGAATTAAACTACTTAATGCCTTACAAAATTTTCATCTCAAGGTAAGAAGGAGAAATAACAAAAACGTCTTATCATGACTTTTTTTTTTTTTTTCAGACAGAGTCTCACACTGTCGCCCAGACTGGAGTGCCGTGGCGCAATCTCGCCTCACTGCAACCTCCACCTCCCGGGTTCAAGCAATTCTCCTGCCTCAGCCTCCCAAGTAGCTGGGACTACAGGTGCCCACCACCAGGCCCAGCTAATTTTTGTATTTTTAGTAGAGATGGGGTTTCACCATGTTGGCTAGGATGGTCTCAATCTCTTGACCTCATAATCTGCCCTCCTCAGCCTCCGAAAGTGCTGGGATTACAGGCATGAGCCACCGCACCCGGCCTACAGTGGCTTTAAAGAATTATAAGATCTGGATTGTTTCTGTTGTTCAATTTCATTCCTTACCACCTTCCTCCTTGCCAGCTGTGCCACAGCCACTCTTGTACTCATTCTGTGCCTTGCTCTCTCCAATCTATTCTCCACACAGCAATATGAATCATGTCAAGGAATTATCTGTTTAAATCCTTTCTAAGACTTCACTTGCTCTGAGAATGGAATGTAATTCCGTTATAACTGTCCATAAGTAGTGTGTCAGCCCAACTTAGCATCCTAACCAGACCATTTTTAAAACTGAAAGGAAGTGTTATCAATATTTCAACCAGGACATCAGGCATAAAAGTGAATTTTCCTGAGCATGTTAGGTATATGCTTTTCCTATGCTGCAGGTCATTTTATAAGTTATAATCATGGTTTACATCTTGTATTCCTATACTGATTATTTCTGGGAGGATCCTAAAACACTATAATTTATTTAAATTCAAAGTGTATATTAACTTCCAAACTCTTCATTTCATTTAAATCTTCTTTATTGAACTTCAGATATACTTTCCATTGGTATGTTAAGAATTTAATGGTTCTAAAATCAATTAATATTCTATTGTATTTAAGATGTTATAGGCATACTTCTGCTTATTACTTTAATAACCTAACCTTTAGTATCCTAAGTAAGCCTTACGGACTCATGAGAAAATATTTAGGTTGGCTGAACCTTGCAAGCATTAAAAAAAAAAAAAAGCAGTTTCTGGTTATCTGACAAATGGAAACAGAAGCATTCACAGATAATTGTGCCTAGTACAGCATTTGATGTATAGAATGCATATGTAATCATCTGGTGACAGGTTTTTGAAACTTGGCTCTACTATGACCACTGGAAATAGGTATGTAAATTATTTCAACCAGACAACATGTAAGCAAGTTTGAATAATTATTTCCTATAAACTAGTTTCAAGGTGAATTACTGAGAAATTTCCACATGTAAAAATGTAGAAAAAACTTTAAAGGTAGCATAGTTCCACATTTTTTTCCAAAAAAAGTGGTTCAATTTCTCTCATCTCAATGCATTTCTTAGCACATGCTCCATTTCTTTCTGTGTTAACTCATTTAAAAACAATATGTCACTTACTCTGAAACAAAAGTAAGCACCCAACCCCCAAAAAAAAAGTTGATATCATTTTACTGGAGTTTTGAAAGCACTTGTTTATGCAGAATTGTGAGGCTTTGCAGTGGGTAACAATTATCTTCCAAAGTGGGTAAAAAACTACCGCATATAAATATATTGCAGCTTAAAATTTCATCTCTTGGATGCTGGTAAAGAAAGAAGTAAAACTAAGGAAACAAATAAACCAATATTACATCCTGCTGCAGTCCTCTCAGTGGGCTGTATGATATTTCTTCATGAATAAAGATGGAGTAAACCACATTTGTAGCATAATAACAAAAGGTAATTAGTGTCATCTATTCACCACTGTTAGAATTTGACTAGAGCAATTTGATTACGTTTATCACATTCTAAACTTTGAGTAAGTTTTTCAGCTCTGTAATGCAGTTAGTGGTGAAGTGTGCAGAATAAAAGTCAGCTTCCCAGTATGATTGATGAGCAACGACTCAGAGGGATGGAACTGAAAAAAAGGAAAGGAAAAAAAGAGTAGGAAATTGTAATATAGATACTGCCTATTGGTTTTTAAGTAAATCTCATCTAAACCAGTTTGAATCTGTGGCAAAACTTACATAAAAGTAGCAGTACTTCTTTCCAAACAAATACAAAATCGAATGTGTGTGTGTGGAAGAAGGTTTCTATGTCCATACAGATGGAAAGGAAATAATATTTATGACAAATGCATTACTAGACTTTGTTAAAACAGCAAATTAATTTCTCATTTTTAATTTAGAATCATTTAAGATAATATGTTTTAACATATATTAGTAATATATTAATTGAAACATGTAAAGCAAAAAGCCTCCATAGTGTTTAAGATACTAAATTATGAATGAATAAGTACTATTTCCGTCTCACATATTAACATTTTCTGGTTAAAAATTCTACTAACTTAGGTATTTTGTGTTTATTTTTAGCTCCCCCACTAGCATACATATAGTTCAGAAATATTTTGTGAATCAACTAAAAGAGTTAGATGTAGAGCTAGTCCCAGGAAAACCAGGAGCTCAGGGTCATTTACGGGAATTCAAAGATAGGAGGACATGGAAAATTTTGACAGGAGAGACATCTGAAGCCATAAGAGTGTTGGGATAAAGCCACCAAAGCCTAGATAAAGTATGGAATAAACAACAGAGTAAGCGGGGACAGGGGAGAGATCACTGACTCTGGAAGAAAAGTAGCCCTGAATCAGAATCAGTAATGAGATTATGGAGATGACCTCCTGTGTCAGTTATGTGCCAACACTGTCCCAAGGATGCACTGGAAAGAAACCAGCACCCTGGATTCAAGGGACTTACGATTTCAGGAGAATATACAATAAGCAAAAAAAAAAAAAAAAAAAAATTAAAAAAAGCACATTTTGTTTTATGAAAGAAGGCAAGGCATGCCACAGAGATGAAAAAAACAGCACTAAAGTAGCTTGTTCGAGTTCTCCTTTTTAAGAAGGATTTGTTGAGGCAAACACTGGAATGAACTGAAGGAATTAGGAATGTAGAAATCCAGGAGAAGAGCATTCCAGGCAAAAGAAATAGCCAATGCAAGGACATCAAAAATTCCCTTTGGCCTCCTTTCACTCTGTCTTGCCTTTCTTGTAGATGATCAATCTTGTGATTGCTATGACCATAGCCAAGTTCTATTTGTTCTTCAATTTCATATAAATGGGATAACGTGGCACATTTTCTTTTGTGCCTACCTTCTGCACTATGATAATGTTACAATGATTCATATATATTTTTCATGTTTTGGGGTGTTGAGTGATATTTAATTGAATGACTCTACAGCAAGTTATTCCTTCTTAAATTGAGGGTTATACAAAAAAGAACACAAAGCTGCTATGAAAGAAATGTTTGCACAAGTATGACATGAAGCTGCATAACTATACAGATGTTTTGTGGACATTTGTTTTTGTTGCTCATATACACAATGGCCGAACTGCTAGGTCTTAAGGAAGGCACATGTTTAATTTTATAACAAAATGACAGATGGGTTTCAAAAGTGGATGCATGATTTTATACTCCCAGAAACAATTTATACATAGCTCCACATCTTCACCAACATTTGATGTTGTCAGTCCTCATATATGTGTATGTGTGTGTGTATACTACATACACACTGTGTTTAAATTAATAAACACTTTTTTAAAGTATGTTTAGGTTCACAGCAAAACTAAATGGAAATAATAGCAATTTCCCATACACACCCATCCCCCAAAACACACACAATCTGCCCCACTATCCACATCCTGAACCTTGATGGCACATTTGTGGCAACTCATGAAACAGCATTGACACATCGTTATCACCCAAAGTCCTTAATGTACCTTAGAGTTTGCTCTTCGTGATCTACATTCTATGGTTTTTGGCAAAGGTATAATGACATGTATCAACCACTGTAGTTACAAACAGAATAGTTTCACTGCCCTAAAATCCTTTGTGCTTCACCTGTTCATCTCTCCTTCCCCATTAATTCCTTGCAACCACTGATCCTTCTACTGTCTCCATAGTTTTACCTTTTCCAGAATATCATATAATTAAAATCATTCAGTAGATTTTCAGATTGGCTTATTTTACCCAGGAACATGCACTTGATGTTCTTCTATGTGTTTTTGTAGCTGGTAGCTAATTTCTTTTTATAACTAATATTTGATTGCATGAATGTACCACAGTTTGGTTTTCCATTCACCTTTTCAAGGACATCTTGATTGTTACCACATTTAGGCAGTTATGAATAAAGCTGATATAAATATCCATATATAGATTTTTGCCTGGACATACGTTTTCAGTTTATTTAGGAATATAGAAAAGAGTGTGAATTCTGGTCATATCATAAGGGTATGTTTAGTTTTATAAATAACTGCATAAGTGTCCTCCAAGGTGGTTGTGCTATTTTGTAGTCTGACAATCAGTTAGAGTCCTGTTGCTCCATATCCTTGCCAGCATATGGTGGTGTCAGTGTTTTGGATTTTGGCCATTCATTAAGGTGAGTAATCATATCCCACTGTCATTTTAATTTGCAATTCCTTAATGACATATGATGTTGAAAATATTTTCATATGCTTACTTACTATCTATATATCTTCATTGGTGAGGTGTCTATCCAGGTCTTCTGCCATTTAACTGTGTTGCTTGTCTTCTTCTTGTTTAGTTTTAAGTGATCTTTGTACGTTTTGGATGACAGTCCTTTCTTAGATGTGTCTTTTGCAATGATATTCTCTCAATCTGTGGCTCATCTTCTAATTCACTAGACACTGCCTTTCACAGGGCAGAAGTTTTTAATTTTAATAAAGTCCCACTTATCAATTGTTTCTTTCATAGATCATACACTTTGTGTTGTATCTAAAAAGCCAAAATCATACATAAAATACCCAGGTTTTCTTATGTTATCTTCACAAGTTTTAGAGTTCTGCATACTGCATAAATCATCTGTTTATGATTTATTTTGAGTTAATTTTTGTGAAAGGTGTAAGTTCTGTGTCCAGATTCACTTTTTTCCTTGTGGATATTCAGTTGTTCCAGCACCACTTGGCAAAAAGTTTTCTTTTGCTCTATGTATTTCCTTTGCTTATTTGTCAGTCAGTTGACTATATTTATGCAGGTCTATGTCTGGGCTCCCTATTCTGTTTCATTGATCTATTTGTCTGTTGTTTTGCCAACACCATACTGTCTTGATTATTTAAGCTTTCTGGTAGGTCTTCAGGTCACATTGTTTCAGGCCTCTGACTTTGTTTTTCTTCTTTTCTTCTTCAATATTGAATTGGCTATTCTGGGTCTTTTTTTTTTTTTTTTTTTTGAGACAGAGTCTCGCTCTGTCGCCCAGGCTGGAGTACAGTGGCACGATCTCGGCTCACTGCAAGCTCCGCTTCTCAGGTTCACACCATTCTCCTGCCTCAGCCTCCCGAGCAGCTGAGACTACAGGCGCCCACCACCACACCCGGCTAATTGTTTCTATTTTTAGTAGAGACGGGTTTTCACCATGTTAGCCAGGATGGTCTCGCTCTCCTGACCTCGTGATCCGCCCGCCTCGGCCTCCCAAAGTGCTGGGATTACAGGAGTGAGCCACCGCGCCTGTCCCATTCTGGGTCTTTTATCTTTCCATACAAACATTAGAATCAGTTTGTTGATATACAAAATAATAATAATAATAACCTACTGGTGTTTAATTGGGATTGTGTTTAATGTATAGATACAGTTGGGAAAAACTGACCTCTTGACCTTATTGAGTCTTTCTGTCTATGAAAGTTGAGTATTTTATTTTATTTATTTATTTGCTCCATTCAATCAGATTTTGTAATTTCCCTCAGATACATCTTGTATATATTTTGTTAGATCTACACAAAGGGGTTTCATTTTATTAGGTGGAATGTCAATGTTAATGCCTTTTTAATTTTAAATTTTACTTCTTCATTTTTGGTGTATAGGAAAGTGATTGACTTTCACATATTAATCTCTGTATAACTGCTACAACATTTCTATAATTGTTTAATAGTTCCAGGATTTTCTCTTTCGCCAATTCTTTTGGATTTTCTATGTAGGGAATATTTTTATCTGAGAACAAAGACAGTTTTATTTCTTCCTTTCCTATCTGTATATCATTAATTTCCTTGTCTCTTCTTACTGCATTATCTAGGGATTATTTCCCGCCATTCCAAGTTTGCTTAAACTTTGAATGCTTGTGTATGTAAATGAGTGTTGAATTTTGTCAAATGTTTTTCTGCATGTAATGACATGATCTTATGGTTGTTCTTCAAACTGTTGATGTAAAGGCTTAAGCTAATTGACTTTTGAATGTTGAAAAAGCTTTGAATACCTGGGATAAGTCCCATTGGCTGTGGTGTATAGTTATTTTTATACATTGTTGGATTCAAACTTGCTAATATCTTATTGATAGTTTTACATTTATATTTATGATATATATTGATCTGTAATTTTATTTTCTTGTAATGACTTTGATTTTGGTATTGGGGTAATGCTGGCCTCATAAAATGAGTTAGAAAGTATTTCCTCTGTTTCTGTCTTCAGAAAAGATTGTAAAAAAAAAAAAGTTATAATTTCTTCTTTAAACATTTGGGAAAATTCACTGGTGAACTGATCTGGGCTTTGTGTTTTATGTTTTGGAAGGTTATTAACAATTGATTCAAATTATTTTATAAATTGGTCTCTTCATAGTATCTTTTTCTTTTTATATGAGTTTAGGTAGATTGTGTCTTTGAAGGAATGAGTCCATTTCATCTAGGTTATAAAATTTGTGAGTGTATGTTTTTTTCTTGTAAATTTGTTTGAGTTCATTGTAGATTCTGGATATTAGCCCTTTGTCAGATGAGTAGGTTGCAAAAATTTTCTCCCAATTGTAGGTTGCCTGTTCACTCTGATGGTAGTTGCTTTTGCTGTGCAGAAGCTCTTTAGTTTAATTAGATCCCATTTGTCAATTTTGGCTTTTGTTGCCATTGCTTTTGGTGTTTTAGACATGAAGTCCTTGCCCATGCCTATGTCCTGAATGGTAATGCCTAGGTTTTCTTCTAGGGTTTTTATGGTTTTAGGTCTAACATTTAAGTCTTTAATCCATCTTGAATTAATTTTTGTATAAGGTGCAAGGAAGGGATCCAGTTTTAGCTTTCTACATATGGCTAGCCAGTTTTCCCAGCACCATTTATTAAACAGGGAATCCTTTCCCCATTGCTTGTTTTTCTCAGGTTTGTCAAAGATCAGATAGCTGTAGATATATGGCATTATTTCTGAGGGCTCTGTTCTGTTCCATTGATCTATATCTCTGTTTTGGTAGCAGTACCATGCTGTTTTGGTTACTGTAGCCTTGTAGTATAGTTTGAAGTCAGGTAGCGTGATGCCTCCAGCTTTGTTCTTTTGGCTTAGGATTGACTTGGCAATGCGGGCTCTTTTTTGGTTCCATATGAACTTTAAAGTAGTTTTTTTCCAATTCTGTGAAGAAAGTCATTGGTAGCTTGATGGGGATGGCACTGAATCTACAAATTACCTTGGGAAGTATGGCCATTTTCACGATATTGATTCTTCCTACCCATGAGCATGGAATGTTCTTCCATTTGTTTGTATCCTCTTTTATTTCATTAAACAACCCCATCAAAAAGTGGACAAAGGATATGAACAGACACTTCTCAAAAGAAGACATTTATGCAGCCAAAAGACACATGAAAAAATGCTCATCATCACCGGCCATCAGAGAAATGCAAATCAAAACCACCATGAGATACCATTTCACACCAGTTAGCATGGCAATCATTAAAAAGTCAGGAAACAACAGGTGCTGGAGAGGATGTGGAGAAACAGGAACACTTTTACACTGCTGGTGGGACTGTAAACTAGTTCAACTATTGTGGAAGTCAGTGTGGCGATTCCTCAGGGATCTAGAACTAGAAATACCATTTGACCCAGCCATCCCATTACTGGGTATATACCCAAAGGACTATAAATCATGCTGCTATAAAGACACATGCACACATATGTTTATTGCGGCACTATTCACAATAGCAAAGACTTGGAACCAACCCAAATGTCCAACAATGACAGAGTGGATTAAGAAAATGTGGCACATATACACAATGGAATACTGTGCAGCCATAAAAAATGATGAGTTCATGTCCTTTGTAGGGACATGGATGAAATTGGAAATCATCATTCTCAGTAAACTATCGCCAAGGACAAAAAACCAAACACCGCATGTTCTCACTCATAGATGGGAACTGAACAATGAGAACACATGGACACAGGAAGGGGAACATCACTACTCTAGGGACTGTTGTGGGGTGGGGGTAGGGGGGAGGGATAGCATTAGGAGATATACCTAATGCTAAATGGCGAGTTAATGGGTGCAGCACACCAGCATGGCACATGTATACATATGTAACTAACCTGCACATTGTGCACATGTATCCCAAAACTTAAAGTATAATAATAATTAAAAAAAAAGAAACTTAAAAAAAATTGTGAGTGTAAAGTTGTTCCCAATATTTATTTATTATCCTCTTCATGTCCATGGGATGCATAGAGAGACGCTTCTTTCATTTTTGATATTAGGAATTTGTATCTTCTCTCTTGTCTTAGCTAGCATGGCTAGATGTTTACAAATTTTATATATTTTTAGGAAAATTAGCTTTTAGTTATGCTGATTTTCTCTACTGATGTCCTATTTTCAGTTTTACTGATCTCTGCTCTAATTCTTGTTTTCTGCTTACATTGGACTTAATTTGCTCTTCTTGAAAGTGTTTTTAATTCTTGCTATTCTAGTTGATATGAAGTGGTATCTCACAATGATTTTAATCTTTATTTTCCTCATAATGAATGGGGTTTAACCTTCCTTTAATATATACATTCTCATTTGTGATGTGTCTCTTTAAATATTTTTGTTTTTTGGTGGCAGATTGTTTACATTTTTGTTGTTAATTTGTAGCAGTTATTCATATATCCTAGATGCATTATCTTTAAGATATGTTTGGTGAAATTTACTTAGAATCTCTAGTTTGGCTGTTAATTTTCCTATTTATGTATATTGAGGAATAAAGATTATAAATTTGGATCAATTCTAAGTTATTGTTTTTTATGATATTTTTTCATGGCATGTAAAGAAGTCTTTTCCTACCCCCAAATCATAAATACATATTTTTCTATGCTTCCTAGAAATGTAATAGTTTGGGATTTCTGTATAGGTCTATTATCCACAGTAATTTTTTATATTATATGAAGTTATGTTTGAGGTTTATTTTTATACATATATTCAGTTGTTGCAGCATTATGTTTCCAATTACATTTCCTCATCTTCAAAAATTAATTAACTGATACACGTGGAAGAGGCATAGCAGAAGTGCCACGATTCCACTTTCTCGGCCACGTTGCTAACATATTAGCAACTTCCTGTTTCTCTTCTTTAGAATACTCACTCTCAGAACCCTGAGCTGTCACAGAAGCAGCCCAGGAACTTTGGTGACCAACCATGTGGGAAGGGAGAGTGGCCCATCTGAGCCCAGCCAACTGACATTTCTAAACAGGCGCTAGGCTTGTGAACGAAGCCATCTTGGAGCCTCAAGCTGCATACCATCAAGTATGCACCACTTTGTGGTGACAAAACATGGGGCAGAAGAATTGCTCACCCGGTCCCTGGCCACATTCCTGGACTACATATTAGTGAAATAGAATCAGCTTTGTTTGTTTTAAGTCACTAACATTCAAAGTAGTTTGTAATGCAATAGTAGATAACTAGAATATAATTTGGTGCTTAGAATTTAGGTGCTGATGTAAGACATGCAGCTTTGGCATTTGGATTGGAAAACAGAAGTTAAAAGGATACAAGAAAACTGTCTGTGAATAACAATTATTTTAGGCTACAGATAAGGACAACCTAGTTTTGCACTGACAGAATAATTAGCAAAAATTCACCCTACATAATGTGAAAAATACAAAGTGCACCCAGTGAATTCACGGGCTCCACTAGGGAAATTCCAGAAAGCGCCATGTGGCTTCCACTAATTGCCTAATAAAATATGAAGATAGGGAGATAAATCAGAAAATCACCATTTAACAATGACCCTTGTAATCATAGATTGAGACAAGAATCATCAATGATGCTAAAAGTGATGATTGAGTTTGATTAGATTCAGAACAATTTCATATTTTAAAAATATCTCCACACAAAATACATACTACAGGCACATCATTATTATGTAATACTTTCAACATTATTGTTAATGTATTCTTTACAGTGAAAAAAATCAGACAGCATCTTAAATGACATTTTTCTAACTCCCTGGGATAAATCCATATTGTATGCCTCCCAATACCATGCACTGAGAGGACTGCATTATTATGTTTGTGGTTTTATGGCTTAAGTGCATAAGTCATGAATTATCACCATAACCCTGCAATGTATCTTGGACCTAAAAATGATATTTTTGAGTAAATTGGTGAAATAAGTTTGGTTCTGTGTATTAAATGGTAATAGGGGAGTAATATTCCTTTACTGAAGTTAAAGTTGACCTCTGAATAGAAACAGAATGTCCTTGTTCTTATACACACTAATGTATTGAGAGAAAAGGGGTAACTCATCAGCAAGTTACATGCAAGTTATAAAGTAGCTATGTGTGCTATTTCTGTAACTTTTCTACATATTTAAAAGTAGTTAAAAATTAAAACCTTATCAAAAAAAGAAATAATACTTCTGGCTAGAAGATTGTTGGCACAGAGATGGAGAAACTCTGGATCTATATGTGTTAATTTTTGTAGACTTTGTTTTTCTCTAGTAATAACCATCTAGAGTATTTTTCATTCAGTCAGTACTTGTGGACCTCTGTAGAGTTCAGTTAACACCTGTAATCTCCCCGTGTTGCTAATTAAAAATATTGATAACAAAATGCCACATTTTAGTATACATTTGCTGATATAACCTCTAGAATACTCAGAGTTGGATTCTGATTTAACTAGGAATCCTGGAGCTGTGAGATAATGTGGAAAATACATACATTTTTAATATGTGCTATTTACCTTGATTCTGTAAGGCCTGATTTTCAATACCGAAGGATCATCTTTATTGACAGAAATCTGAATTCAAGGGACATGGAGGATGCCTATCTAAATCATTTTACTTAGATTATTAGGAGTGAGAGATTTTTATTTATCATCAATTTCTCATAACTGCTTTACTTTCTAGTACCAGGTGTTCTAGACGTATTTTGTGTTTTTCCAACCCAAGCCTAAGGATAAGCCATTTCTTCAAATAGATCTGGTTCTTTTTGTAGGGAATGATACTTATAAACCAAGATTTGGATGGTAATTATACCCATTACTTCTAGGGTTTTATTGTTTCTAGCTGCCCTACACTGCCTTTGTTAAGAAACATAAATATAAATATACAAATACATATACATATAAACAGAAAAATGCATCTAGGTAATTGTATATATATAGACTAGATACAATCCAAATCTAGTTTAAACACCCTGAGTGTGGACTAATACCTCCAACGAAAATCCGACACAACGCTACAGAAAATGAGCCCTTCTCATTTTCATATTTATACCTGTTTTTTCCAACTGTGAGAAGACTGGCATGAATTATTCTCAAATGCATTTACTTGTGTTTCCCACCTCCTCTGAATTTAACTAAACTTCCAGCTGTGCCAATCTAAAACTTGGCCCTGAATAAGGAAAAGGGGGAGGGTAATGTGAAAGAGACTAGAAAACGTAGAATAGATGAAGCTGAAAAGAGAATGGATCTAAAACATGGTCTGGAAGATTGTGAAGAGCGGAGACTCGAGTCAAATGCCTTTATACTAGAGATCACACAGTATTCCCAATGTTGCCTCTAATGCTAAGTATGTCATAAGGAACGCACTTTATTTCTCTGGACTTCGTTTTCCCCACTTGCACATTGAGGAATATGAACTGGAAGACAATTCAGGTTTTGTTTTGCTGTAAGAATCTAAGCTTGGGCATTTTATTTTAACCACATCTGTCCAAGTCTGTAGAACTAAACATGACAGAATGTCCATTAATTCTGTAAATATTTTCAAATTTGACATTAGTGTCCTCTGGTTTTCCTAATTATTCTTCCTGTGATGGAAAGCAGAAAACACTTCGATGAAAGGTAATATTTAAATTTAAAATTGAACTGGACTAGCCTGGATTTTATTATATGAATGTACCTTTTTTTCTGGGATATCTTAAGGAGAGATGCAGAAAAGCAGGGATGAAGGCAATTTGAACATTGCAAGGCCTTTAATTCAATGAGTTCATTTCCTCCTGATATTTGGCTGTGGCTTCTACCTAGCCATTTGCACATCTCTTCGTGAAACAGCAACCATACTACTTGATATAGAATACGAGCATGGCAAAGCGGAGCCATTCGTAATGGCAAAGAACACCTGTATTCAATTTTTTCTCATCTCATATATTTATATATATTATATAATCCACATTTAAGTATACATATTTTAAGTCATTTTACAAGCTCTTTGACTTCAGCATTAAAGGAGTATTCTAACTGACAGTGATCAAAAACACCTAAGATCTCCTTTACATAAGATATCAAGCTTTCCATGCACAAAGCTTATAAAATAAATGCATTTAATCTTTAAAAAATAATAATTCCTACTCTTGCAAGAAGTCCAAGTGTGTTGATAATGAAGAAATGAGGTGCTTACATAGTTCAAACAGACACACGTGCAAAGTAAATCCTGCTGAGAGTATCTCGAAAAATGCAAATGGCGACGGAAGATGATTTCTTTTTGACTCTCTTAGACCCATCTCTTAATAAGCCAGTCTTTCTTCTTGCCAGCCACAAGGGTAAGAGAAACATTTACTCTTTTCAGCCATTCCCACTATACTTTCTCAGAACATTTAGAAAATAGCTCTATGGGGAACTTACACAATAATGTTCTAGTGCTTGAAGAGAGACATTTGCCAGTGATGGCATTTCTGGGCATGATATCAAATTGCATTGCGTTGGTGGGCACAGAAGCTTTCTCCAGCCGACAGCAGTAGTAAATCATGATGCCTGCCCAGAGAAGTAAATCTTTGGAAATATTTTGAACTGTGTCAGGTGCTTCTCTGAAATCTTTGTCGCATTACAGTAATGAGAGCACTAAAAATCAGGTATACATACACACACATTTTTATATAAAATATCAGCCAATCATCTGTTTAGAGAGTCCACAGGTCCTGTGTTTACAAAATGAGGCAGACTTATCCCAAAGGTTTAAAATGTTTCCTTTACAAAGGAATAAACATTCCGTGGCTTTGCTGGTTATGACAATTACAAAATTTCTACAAACTAGCCTATCTTCTCTGTTTTGCTATCTTGTTATGTTAATCGATATCAGTGCAGACAAAAAAAGTCAACCATACCTCAAAAATAATCATGGCAATATATAATCTAGGTATATGCATATTTACGCAGAATATATCTGATTTTTTATGGTTGTTGTTTGTTTCTATGTCTGATAGCATTTATATTATCCATTGCATATTTATTGAGCATCTATTAAATGTTAACTGATCCAGGAAATTTTCAAGATACGCTATGTAAAGTTTCCTTCTTCAAACATCATAAATTGTAAGCACTAAAATTAGGTACATAATGTTAACTCACGGCATGAATAACTTAGTACAAATAAGAAATTATCAAGAGTAAAGTAAAATTTTTATAAACATTCTTAGATCTCAAAGCCCATTTTTAGAAATGGAAATAACGTGATTTAGTTCTCATTTCATGTCAGAGATGCAGAGCTAGAAAGAGCATTGTATTCACACTTATGGCAAGAAAAATGCTGGCCAAACTATAAACTTATAACTTCTCTGAGCCTATTGGAGTGCTAATGTCTCAAGACAAATTACTAGGGTAATTTTTGGAGAAAGATAGGTAGTTACAGAGAAAAGTAAGTATAAATTTGGTTACTTGGGACAAATCTTGACAGACCTTGTATGCTATAGATTGAATTTTGTACCCAAGAAATCCATATATTGAAGCCACAAGTCCCAGCAACTCAGAATATAAACTTATTTGGAAAAAGAGTAATTTTTTTTTTTTTTTTTTTTGAGATGGAGTCTCGCTCTGTCACCCAGGCTGGAGTGCAGTGGCGTGATCTCGGCTCACTGCAAGCTTCGCCTCCCGGGTTCACGCCATTCTCCTGCCTCAGCCTCCTGAGTAGCTGGGACTACAGGCGCCCACCACCACGCCTGGCTAATTTTTTGTATTTTTTAGTAGAGACGGGGTTTCACTGTGTTAGGCAGGATGGTCTCAATCTCCTGACCTCGTGATCTGCCCACCTCGGCCTCCCAAAGTGTTGGGATTACAGGCGTGAGCCACCGCGCCTGGCCATATATATGATTATTTAAGATGAGGTCATAATGGAGTAAGGTGGACCCCTAATCTGTATGAATTGTGTTCTTATAAAAATAAAACTAATTTGAGCGCACACACAGGAGAATACCATGTGAAGATTGAGGGGTATGCTGTCACAAGCCAAAGACTTCCAAAGATTTCCAGCAAACCACCAGAATCTCGGAGAAGAGTATGGAACACACATTTCCTGGAGATCCTCGGATAAAAACAATTCCAAAGACACCTTGCTGTCAGACTTTTGGCCTGCAGAACTGTAAGAAAATAAATGTCTGCTGCTATAATGACCCGGTCTGTGAGTTTTGTTTTGTTTTTTGTCCTTTTGTTTTTTTTCTGCAGCTGAGGTAAACTAGTACACTATATGCTATGGTCTGAATGCTCCCCAAAGTCATGTGTTGAAACTTAATATTTGCTGTAGTGGTATTAACAGGTGGAGTCTTTGGGGACGTGATTAGGTCATTAGCCTCTGCTTTATGAAAGGGTTTGTACCATATACAAGCACTGAAGGGAACTCACTTTAGCACCTTTTGTCCCTTTTGTCCTTCGCATCTTCTGCCATGTGAGGATAAAGCACTTGTTCCTTTGGCCCCTCTGCCTTCCACCGGAAGAAGACAGCATTGATGGAGCAGGTTCTCACCAGACCACAGGCATGCCATGCCTTGGTCTGGGACTTCCCAGCCTTCAGAACCTTGAGAAATAAATTTCTGGTCTTAAAAAATTGTTTAGCCTCAGGTATTTTGTTATAGCAGAGCAAATGGACAAATTGCTGTAAGCCGAATGTGGGGTAGTGTGAGAGTGTGAACCTCCTGGGATTCGTGGGTACCAAAGTGTTCTCGTGATCATGCAGCCCTTTCCACCATGAGTACAAACAGCAGCTCACTAAGAAGGTTCTCGACAAAAGTGCTTCAGGGGAGGACACTGTGGAAAACTTCTCTGAGTGTTGGGCAGGATGAGAGGGGGAGAAAAGCAGCCCCTGCTGAAACTTCTCCCAAGATCGATGTGCTCTTTTCCATTCACAAAAAAAGAGAAAATTTGTAACATTAAAAACTGCTGCCTTTAGGCATGAGCAGAAACTCACTGGGGCTGCTGGAAGGGGATAGGAAGATCAAAACTTCACACCCAGAAGATGGGCAGGAATACGTGCTAGGCCCAATACTGAAGCTGGAGTACGAAGACGAGCATTTGGGAAGCTGACACACCTGAGAACCAATACACACACTTGAGAACCCAGGTAGACACACACACACATCCGAGACCCAGGTATGCAATGGCTGCCTAAGACTGAGCCTTAATCAGAAAATCAGAGGATGACCTCTGTCCCCAGCCCACATCACCACAGTCAGAAGATTCTGAAGAGACACATTCTCTCTAGACAGTAGTGCACAGGCTGACAGGGGTGGGAGGAAGAGCCAAGTGGGGAGAAGAAACTGAAAGAAAGAAACTCTCCGGAAAAACCAGGACAGACAGTACCACTTAAAAACAATACATCATTGGAAAAATATGACATTCAATGCCTGTGGCCAATCTAATGATAACTTCATTCCCAGCACAACTTCTGACTATATTAACACAAACCCCTACACTAAAGTGATACCCAATAAGAAAATATATTCACTTCACTACCTGCTCTCCTGCGCTACTTTTCTGGCTTTCAATAACTACCAAAAAAAAAAAAAAAAAAAAGGCCTACCAAAAGGCAAAAACAATCTAGAGAGACAACGCAATGATCAGAATCAGACTCAGATGTGACACAGATGTTGAAACTATCAGGTAGGAAATTTTAAGTATTTATAATTAAACATTAGAAATTCTAATGGACAAGCAAGACATCATCACTGATTAGATAGGTGATTTCAGCAGAGATAAAGAAACTTTAAGAAAGCATCAAATGGAAATGCTAGAAAGTATAGAGTAATGGAAATGAAGTGTTCCTTTGAGGGATTATTTAGTAAGTTTGACAACATAAAAGACTCAGTGAATTTGAAAGTAAGTCAGTAGAAATCACCCAAACTGAAATTGAAAGGAAAGAAGGTGGGTAGAGAAATTAGAGGAATTTAAGAAGTGTAGGGTAAAAGTGCTGTGTAACCTGTGCAAAACATCACAGAAGGAAGAGTGAGGAGAGGGAATGAGACAGAAAACATATTTGAAGAAATAATAGTTGAGAATTTTTAAAATTATAACAGACCCCAAAACACATAACCAAGCAGCCTAAAGGAAACCAAGCAGAGTAAATACCAAAAACAAAAAATGCAAAAACCAAACACACATATACGAACAAACATCCACACAGGCATATACTATTCAAAATACTGGCAAAGAGTGACTTTACTGTACAGAAACCCGACAGCACTTAGCCAGGTGATTAAGGTGAACATTGGCTGTAAAAGTCTTGGTGATATCATGCACCTCCTGATCTGACATGGTAAGAAGAGTACTTCATCTCTAAGGTATTTATCACCAAAACCCCTAACTCCAGGGTAACCATGAGACAACACTAGATACACTCATATTGAGAAATATCTTACAAAACTCACAGACCCCAACTTGTCAAGACTGCCAATGTCATGGAAGACAAGGAAAAACTGAGAAACTGCCACAAATTAGAGAAGACTAAGAAGACACGTAGGCATACAGAAGAAGGCAAATAGACACAATGTGAATTCCAGGATTGGATGCAGGAAGAGAAATGACATCAGTTAAAAACTTGTGAAATCAGAACAAAGCCCTTAGTTTCATTGTAATATTACAGTAATGTTGATTTCTTAATTTTGATAAGTACACCCCGCTTATGCAAAACGTTAACATTAGTGAAATCTGGATGTACGGTCTCTAGAAACTCTGTGAACTATCTTTGGAATGTTTCTATAAATATAACCTTATTTTAAAAAAATGGCTGGACTTTGAAATACTTGAACAACAATTTAAAAAGCCACACATTTTGACAGACAGTACATTTGAGATTCAGTGTACAAATTGAATATAGTTTCTGTTTTCAGGTAGGGAGAAATCTTGAGAATACATCCAAGGTTTATTGGGGAATATTGAATGTGTGAGTCTTGAAAGCATACTTTAACATTGGTTTGAAATATGTGTGCGTGTATATGTGTGTGTGTGTGTGTGTGTGTGTGTGTGTGAGAGAGATATATGCGCGTGTATATACACATACATATAGTAGAAACATGGTAAGGTAGAAGAAAATGTCATTTAGTACGAAGTCAGAAGTCTTATTATGTATAAACCAGAAGAAGCAAATTAAAGTTGTAATCAAGTATTTAAAAAAATTGAACAAATACAAATTTACAGAGCCAATAAATTGGTATTCAGGCCAAAATTTAGACTGTTGTATTCTGCATTTATATAAATGCTTTAAGTCATAAGAGTTAACCCCCCAAACGTCTCTGTCTACATTTTTCTCAACCACAGTAAGATATGCTTTTAATATAATATCAAACAGAGGAAAACTTGGTTTTTGTTTTTGGAGTTTTTTTCCCCTGTTAAAAACCACCACCTCCTACCCTCTCATGTATTACTGCTCTATCTGGAATCTACTGTACAAAGCAGACAGGGAAGAGATGTTAAATAACCTTTAAATTTTCAAGAATTTGATTGACCTTAAGCTATGTTTATCTTCATGGAAGAAGAGACTCTGAGGCCTTTTTTCCTTACATAAACAGAATACATTTTTTTCTCAAATTTTATAAAATACACACACATTTTTCACATTCTCGTACCACTGACAGCCTGTTCCTAATTGAACCAGTTTTAGTTTTGCAGTTCGGTTTTGCAGAATGATGACAGATATCAAATGTTCCCTCTGAACTCATGTTTCAAAATTTTCTCTAATAATTTGTTAAATAGATTTTACTGACATATTTATTACTAAATTTTGTCCTTTGTAAAGATTCCATCAAAACTTAAAATATGATCAACTTTGAAACTTGTTAAAAATAATTTTTTCTATGTAATTTTTTTATTTTCCTTAGGGCTTTCTTAGGCTTTCTCTTAATTGGGCACTGTTAAACATGCTGAATTTGCAGCATTCAAAAGTAAAGTACATTTGAACAAACAATTAAAATACCATAGAATCCCTGAGTATAAAACCTGTCTTGACACATCCTAATCAGTGAAGTTCAGCTTTCAGAATATTTGCTAGAAATCTTGTACTCTCCAGTTTACTGTCACCACTTACAGTCATAGATAAGTTTGGAAACCAGATGGTCAGATTAAGATAACATGCTAAAAGATTCAGGTAATAGCTGACCTACATCAAACACACAAATGCACAAATACTGTACTTTATGCATACCCACTACAGATACTAAAACTCAATTTTCTTCTGACCACTCTAAGCATACTGACATCAGCTTGTAATGATTTGCAGAGGTCTTGACAGCAAAACTATAATATTCAATAAGATAAAGGGAAAGAAAATTTTATCATATTTAATTTGTATACTTTTTCATACATTGTATTAAACAACCCTTTTACCTGCCCCTCAATCACCTGGCTTCTTTATCCCTCTCTTTATGCTTGCTTTGGTTTAAGAAAAAGAAAAAAGAGTCACAGGAAGAAAGAAATAAGAAAGATATTTGAACAAAAAAACATAGAAACTGGTATGAAAAATAAAGAAAGTAACGTAATTTCACATTAGTTAGGAGAAAACAGAAGTGGCAGAACCATTTTCCAAGAATATAGTAAATGTAAGAAGGCTTCTCTCATTTTAGAACTGTTTTTAGAGGCTCTGAGATCAATTATTATCCTACAGATACAGTACATTCCTGATCATTGAGAGCAAGTGTCTTCATTTTCATTGTCATGTGCTTTTCAACCAGCTGAGAGCCAACGAATTTAGAAATAACAGTCAGATATTTTTTTATTAAAGTTTTTATGAACCTTTTTCAAATATTATCTATGTCTTTACATATACTTTTAAGGCTACAAAAAACTCTATGAATTATTTTTAACAATGAAGAATTATTTCAGGCATGCTAAAAACCTAGGAGGGCACAAGAAAATGCCTTATTCTCTATAATTCTAAACTCTATTTCTTCCAAGAAGACTGAACATGGCTAGGCTTAAAGCAAACAAAAGTTTAATAATTGTGTTTATACAAACAGCCAAAACTGAAGTTATTTTTCCTCTTTTTTCAGAAAATATTTATACTTGTTAAATTTTTATAATTTATAATATGTTATAAATATTTATATATAATTTTTATATTAAAATATACATATATAAATATATATTTATATATAAATAATATATATATAATTTATAAATATTTATACTTGTTAAAAAGAAATCTTGAATCCCTTTTTTTTTAAAGTAATTTGGAATCCAGCTATTTCTCTTGAGAGGCAATGCAGAAATTGAAAAGATAAGTCTATAAGCTTTGGAATAAGTTAGCACTCTATAAAGAACTCCTTAAAATTTAATAGACATACACAGTAGGCACATCATTTTACATATGATATGTGTTTCCTCATCATATCAGGAATAATTAGAGAGCCCAATCCTCAAGATTCTTGTACATGTATCCAGTACACCTTGCTATGTCATAAGCAATAGCACCTGTTTAAATTCTCTTTCACATGAAATATTGCTAAGTATCTTTACAGTTAAATTTTTATTTTAAATATTACTATGCCAAGGTAATTGATTTATTACCACTATTAAGAAATGTTATTGACAAATTAACCTCCAGCACACCCTGTATGTGGTCACTTTCAGCCTATAATCAAGTGCAGGAGGCTACAGAAGCCAAATAATGCCTCACTCATCATGTCACAGGATTCTACAGAGGGGCTTATTCTTGCTATTTTTTAAAATTCACATAATAAATTACTGACTAAATGAAGAAATATAAAATGATTATAAAGCAGAATGTGAGAGAGTTCACCTTTTTCTCCCGGTTTTAAGGTACTCTGACTTGTTCAAAGTTTTGTGTAAACTAGGCAACTTTCAAGCCAGGATCTACTGAGATGAATGTTACTGAAAATTGTCCCCACTTTTGCTTTCTACCAACTCATGGCTTCAGATACTTCTTGGAGGAAACAGACCAAAGATTTCTAAGGTTTACATGAAATCAGTTTGGGTGAAATCAATCGCAAGGGTCTTTGACGTCTTCTCCCTTAGGAGACTCAAGATGAAAAAAGATCACAACACTCCAGCCTGTACTTCATTATGCTTCAAACAGGCCCATGGCAATCCTTCTAAAATTTATAGACTAATTCAAAAACATTATTTCTATTTTATCACCTATTTCACTATGGATTCTTTCCAACCATCTACTGTCTGAAATACAGGTTAAAAAAAAAAAGCTGGATTACTCAGCAGAGTCTTTAATATCAAAAGTTAGCAGTCAGGAAGATTAACTGACACAAACTTTCTAACCCCAGACAAAATATAAAGTTTAAAGGCACAAGTGGACTTATTTTGCTCCAAAGACATGGCTCAACACACACACACACACAAATACAGAAACATACACATACGTAAAATGCCCAGATGTAGGCAGAACTAGTGTGGTGTTAGGGGTGGCATTTAGAAATAGATGATGTAACTGTGTGGTATACGTTTTGGTATTTTGTGGTCAATAACAGTCATGGTCAAAAATGAGTCAAATATGGTCAAACTCCAAAACATTGGGACAATGCATTTCCTGGCATGGGTAGGGGCAGAAAAACTCCACTTTTACCCTCTTAGGGTCCCAGCTGGGTCTGAGGATTGATTAAACGACAAAAAATAGATTAATAGGAGAAAATCATAAGTTTTATGTGGCATGAGAGCCCTCATAAAGAAACGACCCACAGAAGTAGTTAGAGTCAGTTACTCATATAGTGAATTGGACAAGGAGTAGCAAGTTGCAAAGAAGCAACTAAATTATGCAGGGAGGCTTTATAAATAAGAGTTATTCAAACAAAGTCTATATAGTATTCTCTCAGTTTCAATTTCTCATCTTTGAAAATAATAATGTTGGATTTATGTAGTACTGGAGGGCATCTTTCGTGTGGGAATTTCATCCTCTTTCTCTTAAAAACAACACAAGATAAAAGTGATCATTTTGCACCTGCTGTTTTCCAGGTGCCTTTAACTTAAATAGCCAATATGCCGGAGTACTATATTTTAACCCCATCACATCTGTGTACATTTGTTTGCACCACAACAATAAAATCCTCCGTTACTGCCAGTAAGTTTGGTTCTGGAGTTGTTTTCAGGAGCTCAAGCACCTTAAGGTTCCGCAGCTTTTGTCACAGTACCCTGGTCCTTCTCCTGGGAAAACACCATTCTCATAGGGAACTCATCGTGCTCTCTTTTGCTTAACGTTCAGTGCAATTGCTAATTGGTGAGAGAATCATATGAACTAGTGCTTTAAGACTGATCAAAGTGTTTTTCTGATCTTTATGGATGTATTTATATCAGTCTGTTTCTCAGACCCAGCCACCTGTGAGTCAACTAAAAGAGTAAAATTGCACAAAATTTTATGCCTCTGAATTTACTGGGGAGTGGACAAGGGGAAGGAAGTAATACAAGATTATTTTCTTCCTTCAACGACACAACTAAAATGTTTACCCAGATGCTTTACCTTAGAAACTAATAGGCTTCAGTGGGCTCACTGTCATATTGATCACAATTTTATTTTCAACCACTGCTTGAAGAAATTTGATAAAAATAACCTAGCAAGAAGTGTTTCTCTCAGCTATCTTTAAATGCCCTTTGATTCTGGACAGATTTTGAGTATGAGCCAAGTATGTGAATAGTACTTAGAGTCTCAATTAGTCACGCTCTTGGAAATTTTAGCTTTTACTGCTATCCAGAGTCAATGAAAGCAGGTCTGTTCTCTTGCCTACACAGAGATATCAACAGATAAAATAGGATTATATTTTAAGACAGCTTATATCCTGCCTTAATTTAATGTGATAAAGATTTTAAAACACTCTAGATGAATTGAGTAAATTTCCTTCAACAAGAGATATAAATAACCTCCTTTAAATGACTGTGATCAATTTATTAACGCAAAGCCAAAATTGCAGCAAAAATGTCATTTTCAGTATTTACAAGCATGAAAAATGCAGAATATAAAATAAAACTATCACATTTTATATACTTAGTGCAGAATTCACCCAACCAATGAAGACTTGTTGCACCTAATCAGTGCCTTTGCTTAGGTTGTGATACCTTTTCCAGCTACTTCCCTTAGCAGACAGGCCAGAAGCCACATTGCTCAGGATCACACCGCCTGCAGGAGCAGAGCTGTGCTTGTACAGGACTGTGGTGTGTAACTGCTAACATTTTTGTTAGCAAAGGCCTACATCCTCCCTAGTCTGCTGTATTGCGTGAACTCTGGGGATGCAATCAGGGTTTGTACAGGAGCGGATACAGCTCGCACTGCTCCGGAGTAGACCTCTCACCGTGCTGTCCCTAGAGCTCCTGCGGCCAGCTAGTGGAGATGGGCAATCTTTTCATTTTAGAAGAAATCATCATACTTCTCACAATATTCTATCAGTCCCACCTCCTGCTTGTTTGATTTTCCAAGGCATGAAAATCTGTGTTAATTAGCAACATGGAATACGAAGATAGTATGTTCTTATCAGAAACACTTTCAATTGTTAACTCTATGGATTCTTTTTTATCATAAAATATTCCAGTTAGGATATGCATTTCTGCATTCCACAGTTCACAAAGTCCTAAGTTAGATCATTTCATGTAAAGAAAAATACTGCACAAATCAACTATGTTTCCTTTTGCAGTGACCTATCATTCAAAATAAAAAAAAGGATTTCATTGGAAGAAATCAGAATGGTAACATTTCCTAGCACGAAATAAAAATAACTAGAAATTAAATAACTGTCCTATATTTCATCTTTTATTTCATCACCTTGTTTCTTTTGAACAATAACTAGTTGAGGATTATTTCCAATTAGTTATATTTTCCCAAACAACGATGGATACAACAAAATCTAGCTTCAGCAAAATATTGAAGCTTTGAACCAAAAACTTCAACTGACCTGGGTTGCACTGTTATTACAAATTACAACTACAATTTTTAATAAATTCAGTATTTAAATTTCAAATAATTACCCAGAATATGATTTGTTGCTGAATCTATATCATTTAATCATGTTGTTAAAAATCACAACTGAATTTTGCCCACAAAAACTACAGTAACCTTTGTCTGCAAATGGCAGTGCCTTAACTTTTCTCCTGTTGATACAGAATAAGGACGAAAAAATGGTTTTAATTTGCATTCTTTTGCTCCTGGCTCCTTCAGCTCCAAACATGATATTAGTTAGTCAGTGCTTTCAGTATTTCATAATGAATTATTAGTGCATATGTGCATTAGAGCAACGTTAGCATTTTTCCAGAAGAATGTAAAAGTAAAAAAGTATGCCTCTCATTGAGAGACCTGAAAGAGTGCTTTGCAAATTATGTGACCCACAATATTAAATTGATGCATATACAATATGCATCAATTAGAAGATTTTCTTGCTTTTCTCAAGTGGTTATTAATATTGAAAAGCATCAACATTAGTATTTTATTGCCACCAAACATGTGAAGCAATCTCTGTCACTGGTAAAATTACGTATTGCCCATCATATTTTTTAATATTTGGATTATTTTCTAATTAATTTAACACCAAAGACTTATGGCAATAATTAGATATTTATATTTAAAAATATATTTAACTTCTTACCTTTTCCCCATTGAGAGGTGACAGCTTGCTGGCAGTCCTCGCAGCCCTTGCTCGCTCTTGGCGCCTCCTCGGCCTCGGCATCCGCTCTGGCCATGCTCAGGGAGCCCTTCAGCCCGCCACTGCGCTATGGGGGCCCCTCTCTGGGCTGGTTGAGGCCGGAGCCAGCTCCCTCAGCTTGCCGGGAGGTGTGGAGGGAGAGGCGCGGGCGGGAACACCGGCTGCGCGCGGCCCTTGCGGGCCAGCTAGAGTTCCGGATGGGCGTGGGCTTGCCGGGCCCTGCACTCTGAGCGGACGGCCGGCCCGCCGGCCCCAGGCAGTTGAGAGGCTTAGCACGCAGGCCAGCAGCTGCGGAGGGTGCGTCGTGTCCCCCAGCAGTGCCGGCCCACCGGCGCTGCAATCGATTTCTCGCCGGGCCTTAGCTGCCTTCCGGCGGGGGCAGGGCTCGGGACCTGCAGCCCGCCATGCCTGAGTCCCTCCCCCACCTCGCCGTGGGCTCCTGCGCGCCGGAGCCTACCCGACGAGCGCCGCCCCGTTCTCGGCGGCGCCGGGTCCCATCAACTGCCCAAGGGCTGAGGACTGCAGGCGCAGGGCGCGGGACGGGCAAGCAGCTCCACCTGCGGCCCCGGTGCGGGATCCACTGGGTGAAGCCAGCTGGGCTCCTGAGTCTAGTGGGGACTTGGAGAACCTTCATGTCTAGCTAACGGTTTGTAAATACACCAATCAGCACTCTGTATCTAGCTAATCTAGTGGGGAGGTGGAGAACTTTTGTGTCTAGCTCAGGGATTGGAAACGCACCAATCAGCACCCTGTCAAAAAGGGCCAATCAGCTCTCTGTAAAACAGACCAATCGGCTCTCTGTAAAATGGACCAATCAGCAGGATGTGGGTGGGGCCAGATAAGGGAATAAAAATGGGCTGTCTCAGCCAGCAGCGGCAACTTGCTGGGGTCTGCTTCCAGTTGGTGGAAGCTTTGTGCTTTGGTAGCTTTTGTGCTTTGGCTGTTTGCAGTACATTTTGCTGCTGTTCACTCTGGGTCCACACTTCCTTTGTGAGTTGTAACACTCACAGTGAAGGTCTGCAGCTTCACTCCTGAAGCCAGTGAGACCAGGAACCCACCAGAAGGAAGAAACTGTGAACCCATCCGAACCTCAGAAGGAACAAACTCCTGACACGCCACCTTTAAGAACTGTAACACTCACCGCAAGAGTCCCCAGCTTAATTCTTGAAGTCAGTGAGACCAAGAACCCACCAATTCCGGACACACCATGATTAGCTATATGGATCTGAAAAGCCTTTTAGCCCTTTTAAATCTGTTTCTTTACCTGTGTCTGCATGGGGAATGATGAAAGACTCTTTCTTGATAATTACGTGTGTTATGTGTGTCTTAATCTACGACTTTTAACAACAAAAGACCTTTCCCCTGTACCCACACTGCTTACAATCTGGGGAATTCTGAACATGTGCAAAATGTTAGTATTATATATACCAATGTTGAGCCGTTCAGTAAATAGATACTGGTTGAATAGCTACTAGGTGCTAGCGATGTCAATAAATAAGATGGAGACCACTGACCTTGGCGCTAGTACATTATGGCAGGACAAGGGGACAATAATCAACATCCAGAATACATGCACAAACGATGCATGACGCTAGAATGTGATCCATGTGTGAGAAAGTAGGCAAAGGAAAGAAAGATTGTGATTGTGGGTGTTAGGTAGGCAGGAAATACCATCAGGAAAGCAGTCACTGAGAAGGAGATATTTGAACAAAATACTTGAAGGTGGTGAGGGAATTTATGCAACGAATAGCTCGGAGGCCGGCACTGTAGGCAGGGAAACACCTGGAACAAAGCCCTACGGCAAGGTTGGTCCTGGCCCAGGAACGATGTGAAGTCAGTGAAGATGCAGAACAGTTGGCGGAAAGGAGAAGCAGGGGTTGAGGACAGAGGTGACTTGGCTGCAGTTGCAAGGAGCCTAGCAAAGCATGGTTACAACTTTGACTGCTCCTGAATTGGAACAGAGAGCCACCAGAGGATTTTACACAGAGGAGGAGTCTGATCTGTTTTACGTTTTGAACCTCAGTCTACTGGACTGAGAGCACAAGGTAGAGAGGCAAGAGGAGAAGCAGGAAGGTCTCTGAAGTATTTTGGTAATCCACATTTTTTTTTATTTATCCTGCACTTAATTCGTAGATGACTATGAGAATGAGAAAATTAAAACATTTGTATTGTAGCTCATTCATGATCTCTGAAGAGAAAAAGTGATTGTGTTCTTAAATAATAATGTCTTAAATAGAAGTTAATGAGAAACAATGCTCCTAATTAAAGTAGAAGGTGATTCAAAATTATTTTGGGAGAGAGAAGAAAATCACAAAACTGAAGTGTTTTAGATAAATGAGAAATTATTATAAACATGTACTCTGTATAAGTAAAAATATACCAGTGTGTTTTAGACACTGACTTAAATAAAAGTTTCAGGGACACTTTCAATTTATTTTCTTTAAATGATCTAAAATAAACCACAATGAGCAAACTAAGATGTGTGTATATAGGTTCAGTATGGTTTATCCAATAGTTATTATTAAACATTTTAAAAACAAATTAGAGTTAAACAGCAATCACTAAGTGCCTACTAACAAACCATTTCATGAAAATGATACTTAGCCTCAAGGGCAGCTTTCATATTTGTATGACAAAGGCAGACGGAGAAAATGGAGCTGACCTTCGCACTCCTGCGTCCACCATCATTAGATATGTGACCACTGAGCAGGCGTCTGAAACTTGAAGGAGGCGGTACTTTTTATCTCAGGGAAATTCCCAGAAAACGGCTCACACGTGACTTCTCAACACTCATATTTCCAAGAGAAGTAAACATCTGGTTGGTGAGACACAGCACCCAGCATAGTCCATCCCCTGTGCATTTTGGATCAACTTCCTTTAGTAAGACATCCCAACTGGGAACATCTTCTCCAAGATTCTATTTGGTTTCCTTTCTTGGAGAAATTTACAACAGAAAGGTTAGAGAGAAAACATACAGCCCACGTACTCCAAATAACAACTTAGGTGAATCGGTGGGCTGGATGGAGGGCTGGTATGGAGGTCCACGCTGGCTTCACTCATGTGTTGGACACTTTGGCAGAAATGTCTGGAAAGATGGGGTGTGAGGATGCTCTCACACAGGATGCAAATCTGTGGCTTCTCCGGTATGGTGGGTCCAGTATCACAGAAGGAGTGTTCTAAGAAACCCAGGTGGAAACTTCAACCTCCTTATGATCTAACTTCAGAAGTTCTAGAATGTCAATTCTGCCACATTCTATTGGTCAAGCAACAGGCTAAGTCCATCTCAGATTCAAGGGGGAGGAAAATGAAAGTTGACCGTTCAATGGGAAGAATAACAAAGTGTGTGTGGCCATATTTAATATACCACAGTCTGGCCACAGATGATTTACATTTCCCCTACCAGCAAACTACCCTCATCTTCTCCACATCCCTCAAAAGTCTCAGCCCAGAATATAGATTTCAAGTCTGGGACTGTGGTGTGTAAATAAGATCCATGTGGTCCTTCACAAACAACTCCACAAGCATAGTCTAGTTTCTGTCTATTTGGAAACCTGTGAATTGACAAGTTATATTCCCCACACATGTCCAAAATCCAATGCACAGATGGGTATAGGATCATTGTAACAAATATCCTCTATCAAAAAGGGAAAAATCACAAGGGATATAGCCACCAGTTACCTATGGGGGTCAGTAGTTCCTGCATTAGGGCTCAGCCTTGTCCTTGGGAATAATTCATTGCTGCATTTGGTTCTTGCTGCTGTCATCCTTCCTTTTCAATAAGACAAACAAAACAACAGTATTCTTAATTGATCAGGCTCTTCAGTTGGCTTCCTTCCTATGGAAATTTTGGGGTACAAATGGCTGTTTCTTTTGAACTCCATCTGCCCTTTTCAGACCAACCTGTTTTAATGCTGAAACTGTGTGCTTCATTGATACATTTGTTTCTATTTAACTAAAGGTAGTGAATACCTTTAAAACCTAAACTGCTTTTAGGTAAGAGAATAGGAACAGTGAGAAAATACCTTTAGGATTACTAGAATCCATTTGGTCTATTTTTAAAATTCTATGAGGCATGCATGGGCTTAAGACTCTTAGAAGCCCTATTAGGTCTTTCTGAGGTATCAACAAAGGGTCTTACAAATAGATCCTTGGGATCTGTATCTGAGGCCATTTATGACTTTGAGAAAGTTTTTTCTTTTTTTTTCAGAAAGAAAATGAGGATGAGAAACAGTTTTATTTTCAAACCTAGCATGTCTTCACTTCTTTATATTTCCTCTAAATTCTCCATAAAACCTGTACAATTCTTTCTCAGGCTGATCTCTGTGCCCTCATATTTTATGACAGACAGCTAAAAGAAACCATTTGACACTGTCTGCCTCTTTCTTGGAAATATTCCCAGCCAAATCATAAGACACCTTTTCTATTTACCCTACCGCTGATGGTGGTCATTGGCCAAACTTCCCAACACTATAAAATAGGTTCCATTTTTCTCCAGCCTTCAATAACATTTGCACAGTCTCCTTTATTTCGTCCTCAACAGTCCCGTTAAGTCTGTCCAGATTCCACCATGAGCCCTGTTGAGCGTCTTTCAGCTTCTGTTTGCCTCTTGATCCCAATGTCAATGATGTTGTGTTATTTTTATCGTTGCTGTATTCCACTTCTGGGTACCATATTCTGTTCTAGATATTTATTCATAACAAACCATCACAAAATTAACCAGCTCAAAATAGCTGACTTATTGTATCTCATGCATTTATGAAGCAGGTTTTGAGCAGGTCTCAGCTGGACAAATCTTCTGTTTGATATGGAAATTCACTAGGGTCACATGCCAATATTTTTTTAGCTGGTCCAAAGAGTTGGCATAAAGGTCATAGTTTCAGTGTACCTGCAACCTCCTGGTGCAGGACATTTTTTGTTGCGGGTGTTTATCTGCAAGCTGATGCCTCCACTGCAGCTCAAAAATGCTATGCTTTTCATATAACATCTTGGTCATCTCCAGGTGGTGTGTTATCTGAAAGCACCTGTGCCACTTTTTTTTTTTTTTTTTGCCGTCATCAAGGTTTCTCAGTCACATGCAATAGTAATAGTCCAAAAGCTGTTTTTGTTTGTTTGTTTGCTTGTTTGTTTTAATGCAGTAAACTTAATCCAGAACCCTGTTTACTTTGAAATTCTCCTAATTAGACTTGCCATCAACTCCACCTGGAATCTTTTCCAACCAGATGTATCTTTAGTGTACCGTAAGATCTATCTGGTTATATGGTCTACATGGCTGAGCTGATTTTCTACTGCAACTTGGACTTGTTGCAGACATTTTTCCTTTTTTGTCCTCTCACAAAAGCGGTAACTTTGTCTATAACCTCATAAATGGGTCAAAAAATATTGGCAAATGTAGAATATGTTGTCCCATAACTTAAATTGGCTTATCAAGAATTGTTCTTCTTAATAATCAGATGAAGTTACTTGTCCTTTATTTAGAGAGAAGGTTTTTACATGCACCAGACTCCTGAACTACTACTAATAAATTCATGAATACAACAGGCCCCATGAACTCCGTAAGGTTTTTCTCCCACTCTCTGGAGCTCGTTTGTTGTTTCAAAGCCATCAACACATTTGTGTCACTTCTTGATCTTGGGTTCTTATTTGCTTGGTGTCTTTGACAGAGTGGATCACTGTGAGATCTTCTGGTGGACTCCCCCATACAGATCATCTCTCCATTATCCAACATCATTTTCTGCCACCTTCATTCACCATCCACATAATTCATTTTGATATCATCTCCTGGCTCTTACTGGTACCTGTTGGCTAGGTCCTGAAGCTTCGTCAGTATATAATTAATTTCTTCCCAACGCTTTATTGGTCTGTTGGCCATGAAGAAAGTTCTCGGTAGGTCCTGAGTGGGACACAGATAGTCTTTCAAGGCAGAGACAGTTTGATTGTCTTCAAGCAGGGCTGGCATAGAGATGGGAGGTCATGAGCATTTAAGGAGGGATGAGCTTTTGTATAGGCCCGACAGATTGTGGGAAATCTGTGGTTTCAATGTTTTAGGATGTATCAACTCAGATATTCTTAAAACTTTCTATGTGTTACTCCTTCCCAACCCAGGATCCTTATCTAGACATAGGAATTTTCTGGAGTTGAGAATTGTACCTTCTCAAATCTTAATGCTAAAGGTAATTCAAACATGAGATGTACAAGATATATACATGGAAAACTATAAAACTTTACTGAAACTAAAGTATAACTGAATAAAGGAAAAGATATATCTAATTTAGGATTATATAATGACTCAATATTGATAAAATGTCAGTTCTACTCAAATATATCTATAGATAGATAGATGGATAGATATCTGTTTTTGGTAGAAATTTACAAAATAATCCTAATATTTGTATGGAAATGACCTAAAATAACTAATAACCAAAACAATTGTAAAATTAAAAAAAATGGATAGTTAAAATGATCTTATTTCAAGACGCAATCAAACAACACTCATCAAGAGCTTGTGGTATTGAAATAAAGTTAGTTCATAGGTAAACAAAACTGAATACAGTTTCCGCATGTATTTATACATATGTGAACAATGAGTTTTAGACAAACTGCAATGCAATATGTTAGAGAAATAATACGACATTAAGTTCATGTTGCATAAAAACTGGACATTTATGTGCATAACATGAATTTTGATCCGTACATCATACCTACATAAATAAACTCAAAGAAGATCATAAACCTAAATTTAAAATTTAGAACAATGATTTTAAAAAAAAAACCTATGGCCTTGGGTTAGACAAATATGTTGTAAGTATAACACCAAAAGCATGGTTCTTAACAGAAAAGATGTAGCAAATTAGACTTCATCAAACTAAAAACTTTGGCTCTTCAAAATAAAATAAAAAATCCTGCCAGAGACTGGCAGAAATATTTGCAATACGTATATGTGACAAAGATGAACCCATAATGCGTAAAATTCCATCATAAGCAAGCAAACAACCCAATTATCAAACAGGAAAGAGATTTGAATAGATATTTTTCCAAATATATAAAGATAGCATATGTCTTGACTTCATTAGTAATTACAGGAAGGAAAATAAAAACCACAATGAGATGTCAGTAAATCTGCATTAGAATATCTATAATTAAAAAAACAGACCATACCAAATATTAGTGAGGATATGGAAGAACTGAAAGCCATACCATGCTGGTGAGAATGTAAAATGTCATGAACTACAGAAAACACGTGGACGATTTCTTTTACAATAAATAAATAAATAAATAAATAAATAAATAAATAAATAAATAAAACTAAGCACGTGACTGTCATGAAAGCGCCACTCCAGGAACATGAGTCTAAGAATAGTGACAGGACATGGCACACAAAGACCTGTGCAGAAATGTTCAATGCATCTTTATTTGTAATAAGCTGTAAACAATAAATAACAAACAAAAAGCGAGTGGATAAACAGATTATGATACACCTAGACAATAGAATACTACGGAGCAATAACAATGATTGAATTAAATTATTGTTACACAAAACGTGAAAGAATCTCAAAATAATATGCTCCATAAAAGATGCAAAACAAAAATATATAAGTTGTATGATTCCATTTAAAGAAATCTGTTAAAATGGAAATTAATCTGTAGTGGCATATGTTTATTTCTAAAAGTGAATTGAAGAAAGGGAAAAGGATGGACTATATACAAGAACAGAAGAAAACAAATTTGCATGATGAATATTTCCATTTGCTTAATTACAATTATGCTTTCACTGGGGTGTGTGTGTGTGTGTATGTTTGTGTGTGTTTGTGTGTGTGTGTAATGTCAATTGTATCTCCATACATTTGTTTAAAACTTAAAATATCAGAAGCCAAAAAAACACTATCTGGATGAATCGTCCTATATTTTTCACCAAAAAGTTTACACTTGTCTCTTCAGTACCTAATTCGAAAGATGTCTTCTTGAGAGACTCATATTAACTGATTTTTCTGATACATTCTACTTAATTTTCATGGAAACAATTATCTCTTCTTGCATTCATAGTTAATAAACTTATAAAATATTCAGCTCAACTTCAAAATAGCAACAAAGTCAGCCAACATAATCAGGTTTTGAATAAACGCAACTGAACCTTCGTAAGCATGTAACTCAACTGTTATGTTTAATATTATATACACATTCTAGACAGTCATCTACATGCTATAAGAAGTCAGCCTTTCTTAGGCATCAGTAAGCATATTTTACATGCAGATTGATGACAGACCAGCAAGAAATTTGAATGGAATGTAATTGGGAAATGTTCTATTATACTATGGTTCATAGTCTAATTAAATATAGACTTAATATTTTCATTAAAACATTGACTTAGCTTTTATGAGGCAACACTTGCTCCTATTGCTCATTAATCATTTTCACCTTTTTTTAAATTATGAAAACTAATTCATCACAGTCATCCAGTGTTCAAAGAAAATGCTAGCTTCTCTCTAATATGTATGCATTCCACAGTTATTATTTAGAACCCATATTCAGTCCATTTTTAAAAACCTGTAATATCACACATGGAATTGGAAATGAGGGCAGTACAACACTCTATTTTTAACATATTTCAAATCATAAGGAAGAACCATGTACATTAAAATAAATTTTTGAAAGCCAGATCACTTCCTGAATCACTAAATTCCTTGAAAATACAGCTATGCTTTGCACAAATTAATGTTAACTATTATTTCCCTTAAATGACTAGGCTACATTGAAAAGGAGCAAGAAAATAATTTAAAAATTACCCATATGCCTTAAATAAAAATGCATATTTCCGTGCTTTTCTACCATTTCCAGTTTTCCAATAAAAGAGTTGCCAGGGGAACCTCACACTAAACAAAAACTGCTGTCAAATGTCATCATTAAAGTGAGCTAACATTACCCTTGGGATTCCTCTCTTGGAGGCTCTATTCATTATTTTCTAAATCTGTAAAGCTATCATTTCCAGGGTTTCTTTTGAGTACTGACATAAAAAGAAACAATCATAATTTGTAAGATTGTCAGGGGAAAATACTCTTCCCCTCCCAAAAAGTGCCGTTCTCAAAGAAGGGAAAGATTACAGTGTGCATCACCCATCATTCCCTCATGTGGAAATATGTATTGTTGCTTATCAGTTGCTTTCAAAAGAAAAGAAAACATTTTGAAACTGAGTTCAAGAAACCTTTTTCATAACTGTGGGACAGCATTACCTATTGATCTATAACAAAGGAAAAGACTCAAGATGGAATTTTTTTTCCTCATTTTATTACTCGCTTCTCTGGGTTGAATTGTATCTGAGAAAAATGCTGAGTCCACAGGAAAGTACAAATTGCCCCTCTAATAAAAACTCAGAGCTGGAAAGCAATCCAACATGGCCCTAAAGAAAAGCTTGGAACAAGGAAAAAGAAGAGTCAAGCAAGAGTATGTCATTTGCTATCCTTGATCTAATAGTCTGTAACTTCCAAGTTGGATATATATAAATGGAGAAAGTGTGAAAGCTAGTGGAGGAATTTAGAGAGGCCATTGTTGGGACACAGACTTTGAAGTCAGACTGAAAGTTCACGCTGTCAGGTTTATATTTTCTGATCACTTTATCTGAATGTCTGTAAATGTAACTTTTCTTTGCATAACTTTTTTTTTTAATTTCAAAAATGAGGATAAAAGGGTTGCTGGACAGTAATCTCCCTAGGGAATAATATAGTGACTCCAAGCTGAAAACTAGGAAATGTTTAATAACTGGTAGATGCTACTAATATTATTAACATCATTGCCAAAATTTAAATTAGACAGAAAAAAGGATTACTCCAAGTAATCCCTTTAAATTTTAATTGAATAATTTAAAAATGCTAAAATATTTTAAGAGATAATGTCACCATACTAATTTATGCAATTAGACTATTCTGTAGCAAAGTACTTGAAGTGATAGTCAATGCATGTAAAACTGAATGCTGTCTTGCAAGGAAATCTCATTGGAAATGTGGATACAATTATGCAGAATCAGTACATTAAAATGTTCGTTGGATCATCTCTCTTTATTACTTATAATAAAAGATTTTAGTGCAGAAAAACTTCAGATTATAGAAAATTATAATAAAGCTAAAATTATTTTTCTCCATCAAGATACCTCGTAAGTCTTACCATTGCCTAGTCTTTCAGTGTGGTCACTATTAACTCAAATATTGAGGTGTAATAGCTCAGCAATCTGCATCGGGAGGGAATTCTCAGGTTTTCTATGTTGTACTTGAAAATGAATTTTTTGTTAAACTTCTGCGGTTTTGATAAGATCATTTTTAAGTGAGAACATTGCAAAAACAGAAATGACAGAACTGGGAATTGTGAGAATCTTTCTTCAGAAAACAACAATAAGCTACAGGAAAATCAAATAGAATGCTAGACATACAAAGTGAGAGAGCAACAGGAAACAGTGGTAGGAGGGTAGGTTAGCTCCAGTCTATCAACACTGCAGATCTAAGTTCAAATAATACTTAAGATAACACCAAAATTCAATTCTTTCTTCTGAGAGGTTTGGAAATAGATATAAACATATAAAACTGACATATTTTTAACATGTCTCTGTATATTTAAATTCAGGCTATCCATAACTAAAATAAAAGTTTGCCAAAGAGTAATGAGAGAACACTTTATTATATCATGACTCCTGTTTATATACATGTAAATAATTTTTCTTACTATACATAAAAAATGCAAAACCAAGTCACACAAAATGATTGATATATTAGTGTGTATAGTTCCAATTGTAATTTAATTGATAAAAATGTTTCTTAGTCCTAAAATCATGTATATAGTGGTTTTACTAGTAGTGGTAGTGATCTGCACCATTTTCCTTGATCCCTCATCTGGTTTGTCAGTAACACACTTTTAACCTGAAGTAGTGGCTCCGCTATTTCTAGCTGGCCAGGGGCCCATCCGCTTCTCTGTTCTTATCAAAATTAAGGGCTAATCTGAACAAAAAATTGCTTAAAATTTTCAACATGGGAATTTTTAATTTCTTCCAGTTTCATATTGTTTAAAACGTCAATTTATTTGCATATCATAAGACTTTCCCAGATTAAAAGTATTGTATTTTCCTGTTCTATTTTGCAAGACAGATATATGATTATCACTATCCAGGGTACAATATAGGCCATGAATTTTCTTTTTTTATTATTGTTTGTTTCCTTTCACCCATAATAAGATAAAGGCTGGGGTTTTTGTTCGTTTCATTTCCTGCTGTTCCCCCAACACCTGAATCGGTGACTGACACCTAGCAGGTGATAGATAAATGGCTGCTGGATGAATACATTCCTTCAGCAGCACTCAGGCAAATGCGTTTGACACCCAGTTAGCACAAAAAGAATCCAGTTAGGATGGAAATGCAGATGGTGAGTTTTATTGATGACACTGACCTGTGAGCCACATAATGAATTGTGACGCTGTAGAGAGGACATGATATCTGGTGTGGCTTGTCCTGAATACCAGTGTTACTGACTTGTTTGGCTGCAATTGCCCTCAAAATTGCCTTCAGAAGCAGCAGAGTCAATACCTTCCTTATGAATACAACACTGTCCCTTTTTCCTCATGTCTCACATTTTGCTTCTGGTTTAAGAATCGAGAAATTTTTGAGTGTTAGAAATGTACAAGTGTCCGAGAATCTGAGCAGTGCATGCGTACACAATGCTTCCCTCTCCCCAACAATGCTTCTGGTGTCTGTATTTCTATTATTACTACAGGTGCCCTAATTTAGGTCTGATTCATATTTTTCCTAGATGATTGCAATAAACATTTTAACTTATATTTTATTATCTATCGGAAGACACTTTTCAAAATATTCCATATATAAATATATTTTTCAAGTTTTAATATATTAGTATCGTTATATCAATATATTTTTAATTAATTGTGCTTACAGAATAGCTCTATTTGACCTTGCTATTTTATAATTTTAATATTGTTCTCTATTTTTTATTCTATACAGAGTGATTAGACAACTGGTCATTTTTTATTATAAAATTCTACTAGAAAATATTATCTCTTTCAAAATATTGAACATAATTGATATGGTTTGGCTGTGTCCCCACCCAAATCTCAACTTGAATTGTAGTTCCCATAATCTGCACATGTCGTGGAAGGGACTCAGTGGGAAGTCACTGAATCGGGGGAGCAGGTCTTTCCTGTGCTGTTCTTATGATAGTGATGGTTTTATAAAGGGGAATTCCCTACACAAACTCTCTTGCCTGCCACCATGTAAGATGTGCCTTTGCTTCTTCTTTGCCTTCCACCATGATTGTGAGGCCTCCTCAGCCATGCTGACCTGTCCGTCCATTAAACTTCTTTCCTTTGTAAATTACCCAGTCTCAGATATGTCTTTATTGGCAGCATGAGAACAGACTAATACAATAACATATCCCATAAAGACTTTTTAAAAATAAAGATAGATAAGCCCAATATTAATTAGAAATAGATACAAGTAGATATGTATGTAATCTTTGGTTAAAGAATGTTAATGTGTATAATGGTAAAGACAGAATAACCTAAGAGCAACAGTGTTAACTCTGTGCAATCCAGTACTGCCATATGTCAAAACACAGCATACATTATGAAGGAAAAGTTTAAAAATGTGGGCAAGATGAGGTGTTACATTTTCTGGGCTTTTCCTAGAAGCACATGATACATATTTATATATTTATATACATATACATACAAAATAAAAGAAATTCATGAAAGGAACGAAGAAAAAGTAAAACTCAGAATTATGCAATAGCATTGAAAGAAGAGTACCTGGTCATTTTCTTTAAGCATCGTTTCTCTCTAATCATTAAGAAAGATACCAAAATTAACTGGAGGTAGCTGTATTCTCTAAATCCTGATTTGCTATCAGTAATTTACACTAGAAAAACGAATGATGCCCAAATATAAAATACATTTTAATCTTTTATTTTATTATGTTTTCATTTCACTGTTTTGATTTCTCTTATTATCCTACTCTCTCTTAAAAAAATCTTAGTTTATTCTTATTTATGTTTATCAATTAGTTTACTTTAGGATTATTCTTTCTGTTTTCTTTCTCTAAACCAATACATACTAGATGGCAGGGCCTATGAATTCAAAAGAAGCTCACCTCACCCGATCAATTAATTGCATTGCTATATCATAGCAACTGAAAGATGTATGCAATAAAATAAGGAAATTCGAGTATTTGGGAATCGCTGACCAAAAGACTTCAAAAAATAATTTCCACAAATGGAAATTAAAAAGATAAGTATAATCAATTTATTATGCAATTTGCTTATGTAATCCACAGGAAGACGTTCCTGAAAAACTGCATCTTGGCCAATGGAAAATGCCATAGCACAGCTACAGTATCTTGGCATTTTCCAGTGGGTTACTATTTTCTGCTTAGACTGTGATATATATTTTTGCCTCTAATGTCACAGGTTGGGGGGTGGGGAGAGAATAAATAAATAAAACAAAATTCAAGACCGGAAAAATTCACATGACAAAGAATAGTAAGATTAAACGGATGTCTGCAGAGCCAAAGGGAAACTCAGTCCTTTCCAGGTTAACAAGAGGCAGTATGTGGTAGAACCCATTGGCCATCCAGTAAACCCTCAGTACACTTAAAGTAAACAAATATTATTGTTTAAATAAGCATCAACCTTTAAGGAGTTGAAATCGAAAACTCACAAAAAGTCCAGATCAGAATGGCACAAAATTAGAATACACACTTAACAAACTGTAACTACTGGGAAAGACAAGGAAATAAGGATCTATGTGGAATCTGAAAATAACAATTTTGTGTTTTCATCAGATTCTTCAGGAGGAAACCCTGCACTTTTTAAACATTTAAAATTTTAATTTTTATGGGCACATAGTAGGTGCAGATATTTATGAAGTACATGAAATGTTCTGATACAGGCGTGGAATGTGTAATAATCCCGTCATGGAGAATGGGGTACTCATCCCCTCAAGCCTTTACCCTTTGTGTTTCAAACAATTCAATTACACTCTTAGTTATTTTAACAGGTGCAATCAAATTATTATGGACTATAGTCACCCCATTGTGCTATCAAATACTAGGTCTTATTCATTCTTTCCAACTTTTTTTGTTCCCATTAACCATGCCCAAATCATCTTGCTTTCTTTTTAAAACATCCTCAGAGAACAGCTCAAGGTGGTGTTCAACATCAGTTCGCTAACATTTGGGTCCTACTAACAGTAATGATGACTGTGAATTCCATGGTATGAATAATCATGTGAGCAGAACGGCTCCATGCATTCTTTTCTAACAGTACTATATGTGTGTGTTTATATAGTATGTGCGTCATATTCATATGCAGAAAAAAATTGTATTTTAATTCTGATTTTCCATCATTTTCAAAATCAACATTTTTAAGAAATAATAGGAGGACAAATGCAGTACATTTCTGTGCTTCTGATTAAAATAAAATGTATAAGGACAAGAAAGAATATCTTCTATAACCCTGATTTTAAATTGTAAAAGTATTAAAGATACTTGCATTTATTTGCAATGCAAATACTATCCATACTGTTAATGCCTTACTCCACAAGTTATTTCTGCAAAATGACTAAATTTTAAAATTGTTTTTAAAGTTTAATAATAAACATTGAGTTATATAAAAACAGTTCCTATGGTATAGAATCTTTTAAATGCTCATATATTCATGGTTTAAATTTCAACTTGTAAGAGAATGAATGGAAGCTGTGAAGATGACTAGCTATCCTAACTAGTCAGGATATGATTCTGAGTCAAGCTAAGCCTTCTTATAAATTCCAAACACATAATGTTTAGCCATATAAAATATGGCTAACACGTTTTTTCTTTATTGCATTTATTTCAGAAGGTAGTCATGAATTTTTCTAAATGTTTACAGTTGTCTGAAGGAAACACACAATTTAAAAAGGTTTATTTTTCAAGCCATTGTTATTTCAAGTGAGTTAAACGCCAATTTTGGTTGAGAAAATATAGCTATAAATACAAAAAGGCATATAAAGCCATACTCAAAAGCCAGACAAACTATATTAAGTCGAAAATATTATCAATTTTATTCTTTTGAATATGTTTCCAAATATGATTTGCTCAAAGATTATTTTCTTGTTGAAACCCAATTTCTATTTAGACAGATAAAAAGTTCTTATGGAGAATACAATACAGCAAAATTGCTTTAAATTATACCTACTTGTACAATGGTATTTTGCTAGGAAAAATCAATGGCAGCAACCAATTCTTTACAGTAGTTTCATTGAATATTACCTCTTGGTCTGAAATTTTCTTTTTCTAAAGTTAAAGGAAAAGAACACTTGTATTTTGTTTATATTGTTTGACCAACTACCAGCTTCAATTAAAATTCTTAGCTGGAAACACTCACTCTAAAGTCAAGGAAATCAAAATAAGATATTACTTATCCTACTGTAAAGCAATAGCTGGAGCTACTGGAATTACTTTGGTACCTTAATAGCTGACACATTTATATTCTGTTATTATTGTCATTCATGCATATGCAAAATTTGGAAAAAATAAATAAAACATATTTTGTTTATTTATTTAGTGATTTAAATAAATTGTGTTGAGAAATATATTTGCTCAGAGTTTTCTTTTTAATTCTCAGGCAGACTCAATACATCATCTCAGTTTTTAACCTCTAAAGTGATAATTTTCATTATTAATTCAAAAATATGTATTGGATTCTGGTGCTGTTCTGGGCAATGGTGAAACCATGTTGAATTACAGAACAGTTAAACAAATAGATTTGGCGTCTTTAGTTATAAAATTTATAATTCATATAATTATGAAATTTATAATTTCTTCATTGTAAAGCAGCCAATTAAACAATTTTACAAATAAATATAAGATGGAAACTCTGAGAATAATATCACAGAAAGTTATGCTGCGCTATAAGGCCATACAATGAGACTGTTTGGACTGAAGATTAGAAAGACTGGGAGGAAATTTCTCTGAGAAAGTGATGATGAGGGTGCTGACTGTTGGACAAAAAGCAGGAGGTAATGAAGCAAGTAGTATGTTATCTGCTTCAGGAATACAGAGTATAGGGCACACAGTTGCTAAAGAAGGGCCAGTGAGCCTAAAGAGGGTAGGTTTGGCTATGGTGTGAGAAAACACTGAAGAGTCCCTAGAACCAGTAAGCCAACACCAGCCACAATAATATTTTGATCCTTAGTCCAGAGCAATAGTAATTACAAGACAGTTTTTGACATAATCAGACCTGCATTTTGAAAAAGGCATCACTACGGCCATGCAGAAAATAATAGGTGTCAGTCATCTGCCCCATAGTGCTACGGCTTCCTCGATGGGCAGTCATTCAGGCCAACAGGTGACACATCCAGTCTCTGCTACTTCCCAACTTGGACTAAAAGTTGTCCAGGAAGTCTGATTTCCCACACTGCTTCAAAAAGTGACCCATGATGCATTTTGGAATTACAGGGGATTTAAATCCACATGGAGAAAAATTTGGTCAAGGGAAAGTAGGAACAGAAGGCAGCTGAAGTCACCAATTCCCTGTTTTCTGTCTTTCATGTGCTACTCACAGATACTATTTCAAGCCTGTGCAGCAACCACTAGCAGGTAAATCTCTGTCAAGTGACCTGTGCTTCTGTGGGCTTGTTTAGGAGCCAAGCTTACCACAGCAATATCAGGCTCACATGGCTTCCCAGCGCTCCCTAACTCACCTCCTTCCCTCTCATCTTCATATTTGTTTTGCATCCCCAAAATGAAGTATGATTTCATCCTTGAGACAAACTCTGCCTTCCAGAAAAGATGAAAGTTATAAATGTTTTTATAAACTGAAATCAACAACACTCAAGATAAATTGCATACGGAAATCAACAGAGAGAAAGCTTAAGTGACGGGGAGGACAAAGATGACATAACAGACAGAGATAATGCTGGGCAGGACTGGCTTGTGGAACGTAGTATGAATAATGTCTTGGACATGCTGAATTGAGTGGGATGGAAACATGTATTTGGAGTCTGGCAGATAGGCTGTGGCAGGAGACACAGAAGTGTGCACCTGCATATATTCACTGAATGCAGCCCTCTTGCCTGGTGTCCCTGCTTAGGATGACGCAGGAAAATATCCCAAAGCAGTCAGCAAGGTGTTCCAACTTGCACTGATTGAATAAAGCCTGATGCTGCTGCACATTGTTCAGCACCAAAAGAAAAAGATAACTAGATCCATTAAATAATTAAAGTGAAATCAAATAAATAAAGATAAAGAAGTAGTGTCAAAGTAAAGAATTAACAATTGTGAAATTTAGATGAAGGATATAGGGGTGTCTGTGCTTTCATTCTTCCAGCATTTCTCCAAGTTTATTTTATTTAATAAAAATGGAAAGAGAATGTAGTTAACCTCAGAGCTTACTATTCTACTATTAAGAAGTACGCTAAAAATGACATGTTTTATATATATATATACACACATGTAGACATATATAAACACGTAGACATATATGTGTGTACATATATATGTATGTATATATGTATGTATGTATATAAATACATACATACAAAACTGCTTTCACTAGGCTGATTTTAGACATATATATGTGTGTACATATAGATGTATATACATACATACATATATACATACATATATATGTACACACACATATATATGTCTAAAATCAGCCTAGTGAAAGCAGTTTTGTTAAAGAGATGGTGATCACTTTGAGTGTGTGGAAGAATATGTGAAAAATGAGGAAAAACAGACATTATAGAAAAGTCTTTAGAAAAAGTTGGTTATAGTATTTACAAAAATGCCTTTAAAAAACTAACAAATATTATAGTAATAATTCAATGTTAACAAAAATATTGCTAGACATCATGGAAAAGATAAATTGAAGTTGTAACCTAATATGTAACATTTTTAAATCCATGAAATATTTTTATATAGTTGTCAATAATAGCCACCCTGTCCAAAAAAGATAGAAAAGGTACATCATTCATATTGTAAAATCCCACTATACAATGCATATCAGACAAATCTTTTAGCAAAGTTACAAAAGCCTAATATATTTAAAAATAAAACTAATTATATGTTAGAAGACTTATGGTTAGAGTATCCGAAAGGACAATAGTTTTAGAGAAGAATATGGTTAAGAACCTTCATTTTAATAGACCTCAGAACTAGCTGTTTAAAAGACAGGTCTATTCTAATAAAGATACCAGTTTCAACTGGTGCCTGGTCAAAGTCTAATCACATATTTTAATAGCTACTTAATGAGTAAAATAATACAAAATGTCTTGTAAGATTTGGGAATCAGTCGTTGTAGTAAATGAAATACTTGCACTTCATTACATTTCACTGAAATGAAATGGCATTTAGAAAACCTGTCAAAATTAATATAAAAAGCATTGCCTTGTTCTAGTTATGATTTTGCTTGATAAAAATTTAATCCTTATAATCAAAGTTATTTTTACCCAAATCATTCAAACAAGTTATTTTGAGCAATGAAACATCACATACTTGCTAATAGTAACTATGACAGTTTAAAAGAGGAGTGTCTAAGTACTCCTTCCCAATCAGGCAATGAAACCAAAGAGGAAAATTGAGGTGAAACTTTGTCTATCAAAGCCATTATATTTTAAATACAACATAAAACATCTAATGAGGAATTTATCATCTGAAAACTTGTATTATAAACTTTCTTGTCTCTCCACTCAATGTTTACTGTGTGAATCAAGAGTTTAGAATTCTTCAGATGCAATTAGCATATGACTTTACCTACAGTTTTTACCAGGTTAAACCTTGTCTGTCTCCCATAACATCTTGCATAAGCATTAGTGCAAAGAGGAGCCTTTTAGTATCCAAAATTATTTAAACTAATAACCTCTCACTCATTGACCAAAGACTCTAATTTACAATAAATATAAATCAATACCTACATAAACCAAAAGTAAAATTCTAACCGCCCCACCAGCCATCTGAATGGACCCCTTCTCTTGCCCAAGAAAATTCCAAAGTTAATTTGAAAAATATAACTGTTGGATACTGGGCTTACTACCTGGGTGATGAAATAATATGTACAACAAACTTCTGTGACACATGTTTATCTATGTAACAAACCTTCACATGTACCCCTAAACCTAAAATAAAATTTAAAAAAAGAAAAAGAAGAAACGAATTCAGGCCATGAGAGAAACAGATATTGGACATGCTTCATTATAACCGCTTCCCTTCGGGAATTCAGGAAAAGTCGACCAGCATTAACATCAACAAAGGTCTCAAGTCTGATAAACATCTACAATTCATTCTCCCTGAAGCCTGTTACTTGGAGGCTTCATCTGCACGATAAAACCTTGGTCTCCACAATCCCTTATCATAACCCAGATATTCCATTCTATTGATAATAACTCAATAAATTGCCAATCAGAAAAATTTAACTCTACCTATGACCCAGAAGCCCTCACTTTTGAGTTGTCCTGCCCTTCCAGATAAAACCAATGCAAATCTTACATGTATTGATTGATGCATTGTGTAAAAGCAAAAGCTATATCCTGACCACCTTGGACACGTGTCATCTGGACCTCCTGAGGCTATAGCACAAAGCCATCCTTAACTCTGGCAAATAAATTTTCTAAATTGATTGAGACCTGTCTCTGAAAATTTTGGGTTCACACCTATACTGTGTTTATTAGCTCATTAGTATATTTGGGCTATAACTTTATTTGCAAAAACCATACATTCTACCCATAGCAATTGTGTCAAATTTGAAAATGTCCCTCTCATATTTTCTAATACAAGGAGCCTAGCTTAATGGCCTAGCTACTGTGCTCAAATCCATCACTGCCTTCACATCAAGGTCATGCTTTGCATGAACTGTTCTCTAACCAGTGATTGAGCAGACCAGATAAGGAAGGCAAACCCTTTCCTGTAAAACAGAAGTTTTCTTGAACATGGAACTTTGGCTCAAGGACTCTCCATAGCCTTGCCAATATTTTACTAGAACTATCCTACAACCTACAATCCCACTTTCCTGCATAGAAGTCTGACCAGCATCGTGGTCTGACAGCTAATGTAGCCTACTCTACTTCCCTCCTTGTTTCATTTCCTAGGGCAATACCCCAATATATTTCTTGCAAGTTTAATTCCATCTTGGTGTATGCTTCTCGAAGGACCTGTACTGATGTTGCACTTGTGATTTAGAATAGCATCGTGAACATTTTTGTAACTTAGAATCTTAGACCTACAAATCTTTTTAGAGATTATTCCATTTTACACAGGTAAGGAGAAAAAAAGAAGCCTGGAGAGGGTGAATAAATTTTCCAAGTACGTATAGTTATTGAGAAAATCCAGGACTAACTGTACTAATTGACTCTTTATTTTATTTCAAATCTGGTAACAACCTACTACTGGAAGGGAAAGATAAATTGTGTCCTAAAGCTAAGAGTGATGTCCGTGTCATCTCTGGAAAGAAAACCCACTGTCATTATTATAGCATTAGGGATTGCTTTAAGCATTCCTGTAACCAGGTTACTAAGATGTCATTGCCCAAAGGACTTCATGAAGAAACTCCATGGAGACTTTTCTTAGGGACTCTATTCCTTCTCACTTAGACCCTAAATAATGGAACCTTATTTTGTCTTAACATCCTGAATATATTCGTCACAAGAACTGTTTTACTTCAACACACTCATTTAAATACAATCATTAAATGTAACATTTACGCATAAAGGCAGTTTTCAAATGAATACTTTTATTACTTCCCATAAATAAATATTGTAATAAAACCAACATTAGGCTTCTAAAAACAATTACACCACTACAAACCTGCCTATATCGACATTCATTCACTATTTCCTCCTTGACTCCAACAAAAAAATAAGAAGCTGACTTCACCTTAACTGTTTTTCCCTCTGGTGTTCAATATTCATTTTAAAGTCTAATCCTCCTTTCAAAGACAAAACTCAACAGAACAAAGACAGAAATAACTCAGTTTTCTGGAAACTAGCTACTTTTCTCTATGATGTACGCTGTCTTATTTTCAACAGTCTTCAGAGGAACACATTTTTATGTGTTTTACAAAGCCCTTCACTCAGTTTTATTCATGAGAATTGCAAAAAAAATCCATTTAATTAAAATATTCATGCTTTCTGGATAAGAACCATATATTGCGTAAAATAAAATTAGAATATATATATATGTATGTATATATATATATATATATATGATACATGTCAAAGACTATCACTAATGTCCCATAATAAGAATAGGTAAGTTTGCTTATAATAAGAGGACTAAATTTTATCCTGCAAAAACTAACTTCTTTTTTTGAAGTTTAACTTAATTGCCAGTCATTTCTTAGATATAAAATGGAAAAATAAGGAACCACTGAAAGGAGCCATAATATTACATGAAACATAGTATGCATCCTGCCAAACTATAATACTTTAAATAAATACATAATTATAAGAAGAAATTATAGTTCTTAGGGCTAATATGCAGGTTAGTAAGTTTGAACCTAGAAATGGCTGTAAATAATACTAAATGCATAACTTTGCACTAAATTGAAAACACATATCCATCTAATATTTTCCTAATAATTTTGCCTAACTTTTCCCTAATAAGTTCCTTCCTAATTTTTTATTTAATAGAAAACAAAGGAACATATGGGTTACTGAGCATTTACTGGGTATCACACACTGAAGTGTGGCTATAGGTTATTTAGCTTAATTCACACAAATGTCCTATGAGATAGATAATATCATATTCATTAACAGATAAAGAAAACAGTTCTCAAAGAATTTAAATACCTTGGTCAAGTTCATGCAATTCCTTTCTTGTGGAGTTTAGATTTAAACGCATACATTTCTGACTATATACATATTTGTCCCAATTTAACACTGATTCTAAAATTGCATTCTAATGACGTACTATTGTTCTTCTAAGAGTTCTGAGAATTTTTTTTTAATTTTATGCTTTATATAATATAAAACTGTTTAAGCATATTCTGAATCATGGAAATGACCACCAAATACCTTAGTCCTGATACATTAATCTAGTCCTTGTGTTTGCACCTGTGTTCATGATCACAGTGAGGCAGCTGATTCTAGATCACGTATCTTAGCTAAACTGAAAATAACATAACAGCATTTAGTGGTCAAGTGATCATTTCACATCAGGTAAACATTAAGTGAGTAACATTAAATTTGCAGGAGAAGAAAGACACCTGTTCATCATAAGAAACAGAACTACAAGAATGATGACAGCAATTTTCACGTTTGATAGAGGAATTTATTATTATTATGAAATTCATCCATGCTGTGTTTGAACAGTTAATTCTTTTTTTATTGCTGATTTGTATTTCATTGTATGAATATGTTGGTGGTGGCGAATCTGTAGGGGTCTGCAACAACCTCAATTCTTACCTCCTCGAAAGAAAGAATTCGACTGAGGGGCATATGGCAGAAAAAGAGACCGACCGCAGCAAGTTTTAGAGCTGGAGAGAGCGTTTAGTTAAAAACTTTAGCAAGGCGCGGTGGCTCCTCACACCTGTAATCCCAGCACTTTGGGAGGGTGAGGCGGGTGGATCATTTGAAGTCAGGACTTTGAGACCAGCCTGGACAACGTGGTGAAACCCTGTTTCTACTAAAACAAACAAACAAACAAACAAAAAACAACATTAGCTGGACATGGTGGCTCACACCTGAAATCTCAGCTACTTGGAAGGCTGAGGCAGGAGAATCGCTTGAACCTGGGAAGCAGAAGTTGCAGTGAGTTGAGATCGCACCACTGCACTTCAGCCTAGGCAACAGAGCAAATCTCTGTCTAAAAAATAAAAAAACAAAAAAGCTTTGGAATGTAAAGAAAGCACATACACTTGGAAGAGGGCCAAGTGGTCAAGTTGAAAATTAAATGCGTGGCTTGACCTTTTGACTTGGGGTTTTATGAGTTGGTATACTTCTGGGGTCTTGCTTCCCTTCTTCCCTGATTCTTCCCTTGGGGCCAGCTGCTCACATGCACAGTGGCCTGCTAGCACTTAGGAGGTGAGCATGCACAGAGTGTTTAGTGGAGCTCACTTGAGGTCTTCTTCCCTTTACCCGCAGAATGTCCCTGGGAGGTCATACACCAGTTGATCTCTGCCATTTTGCCTCTCAATACACTTGCCGGAGCCCACTCACCGAACTACAGAGATCTTATCAGGAAGCTGCTGATCACCAGCTTCAGGTGTTTCTAATCTCTTAGGAAACTGCCTTTCACTGGCACGGGCTGCAAACAATTATTATTCTAGAGAGACAGTGTAACAACTGGCTGACCATCGCCTGATGGTCAGCTGACATTCCTGGTGTGGTGGGGTGGGGCCCTCTCCTGCCCTGCTCATGCCTGACTAGCTGCCTACTGTACCGAATATACTACTTTGTTTATTCATTCATTTAATGGTGGGCATTTGGATCGTTTAAAGTTTAGAATTATTACAAACAAAGCTACTATGAACATTAATATACGAGTCTTGGTGTGGAAATGATGCTTTGTTCAGATTTTACTGATTGCCTTTACAGTAAGCTTGGGGAAACGCCTTTTTTTCCCCATATGATGCTCTGTGCTTTCAGTCTCATTTTCCTAGATAAAGTCATTCTTCAATGGTGTCATTTTCTCCTCTTGGAGACGTTTCAAAATGTTGAACACGAGTGTACAAAGCTCTAGAGACAAGCCTATTGCCCATTTTCTTTTCATTCCCAGATCTAGGAAACTCTCTATTCTGATGGAAAACAGGCAAACAAACCTTCCAAGCTACTCTGTTTCTATGCGACGCCTGTATTTCTCAAAGAGAGGCTTTGGGAAACAAAACAAAACAAAAGCGTCACCTGTGGGTGGGGACTACAGACGAGGCTACCAGTTTGAAGAGAACAGAAGACAAATAAAAAGAAAGAAAAAAAAACTGTAGAAATTTATGTCAAATATTAATTTGGCAATATTGGAGTAGAAGTTTTAAGAACAAGCAGTTTGTACCTAGTTTTATACGTGAGCTTTGGTTTGTTTTTTCAGTTAGAAGCAATTCATCAATTACTTTTAAATTTCTTAAAATTTAAATTTATTTAAGAATCATCTCAAAGTATTACAGGAATTCTAATGGTTATAATTCTTACGTTTTTTTTTTTTTTTTTTTTTTTTGAGACCGAGTCTCGCTTTATCACCAGGCTGGAGTGCAGTGGCGTCATCTCGGCTCACTGCAACCTCCTACTCCCTGGTTCGAGCGATTCTCCTGCCTCAGCCTCCCGAGTAGCTGGGATTACAGGCATGCGCCACCATGCTCAGCTAATTTTTTTTTATTTTTAGTAGAGATGGGGGTTTCACCATGTTGCCCAGGATGGTCTTGATCTCCTGACCTCATGATCCCCCCACCTTTGCCTCCCAAAGTGCTGGGATTACAGGCGTGAGCCACAATGCCTGGCCAATTCTTACATTCTTAAGCAAAGCTTTGTCAATCAAGGAATTTATAATCTGGGGTTAGTATAAATATATGCCTTGTCTAAGGGTACTTGCAGAGAGATTATAACATATGTATTTCATTGCTTTAATTGATATAGCTCAGGATAGTGTGAGTCAGTACTTTTAGCTGATTAACAACAAGGAAATGCTACGCCGTCTGAAGATAGTCTTGTGAGTTCCAGGCTATTATGATATGGCCGTTCTTGTATCTTTAGTATTACCTCCTGGACTTGCTCCGGAATAAGTGGTCGTTCTTGAAAGCAGAAGAATAAATTCATTTTTTCACTTTTCAAGGTTTTAAAATATACTTTTGTATGTCTGTTATTTGACTTGGAAATTGTCTCTCTTACTTAAATTTGCTAATAAACTTAGGGCAGAAAGGATAATTTTGACCTTTTAAATAAATCATAAGGTAATTTGGAGCTGGGGATTATCCCTTACAGAAGCAAAATGTCTTATCTGGGATACCATCTTCCTTCCTTCTCATCCGGATTCCAATTTGCAGAGAGTTTTAAGCTTTCAGCTTTCCTCCGATCCTCTGTGTTCTTTTATCCCTATTTCTCATGGTGATGCTGAGCTGCATAGCAGGTGGTTTATGTAGGCTCAAGACTTTTCAAAAGAGCAGTTATCACATTTTTCAACAGCTCAGGTAGTATGAATTTGCTTTTCTCACAGTACCTTTTTTTTTTTTAAATGTACATTTTTGCCAACTGAAAATGGAACTCAAACCCCTGGGAGTTTGATCTCATTTCTAGGTTTGGAATCTACGTTACTCAAGCGTGTTTGAAACATGCAAAAATCATTTTCTCTATAGTTCTGGGATGTCCAAGAGGCTCCAAAACAAGATGATTGCCAGGAACAGAGAAGTATCTTAATATTTTATTCCTTAATATTTTATTCCTTCCCATTGTATTAGTCATATCTGTCCCACAGTCTTAGATAATTTTCAGTACCTCAGAATACATGTCATTTTTTTAATGATTTTCTTTGTTAAATCTATTTTAAAACTCTACTAAAAGAAAACCTAAGGTTATTCCTCTAAATTTTTACACAAAAAAACCTCGCGATGTATTAACAATAGCATTTTCTATTTCATCGTGTTTATTAATATTTAAAATTATTATTATTTTCAAAAATTTACACATTCAAATATTTTTCATTAAATCTTCACAAACAAATAAGTCTTAAGATAAATACTATTTGTGTTGTCCACAGGACTAGAGAGGTACTGTCTGCAAAACTACTTCTCTATATAAAAGCAAAGTCACTGGCAAATATTGCCAAGATCAATGCTTTCAGAATTTTTAAAACTAACCAAAGTATTGCAAAATATTAACCAAAAGCTCACAAAAATCTGGGGATCATTTATTAAAGAAAAGATGACTGAGTCTTACTGAGAGAGAGAGAGCTTTGCTGGCAGTTTGGTTTGCCCTGTTTCCATCACAGACTCCCCAACTTAGTGGTAGCATTGAAAACCATCAGCCTCCACAATCACAGTGAAATCATCAGCCTTGCAGCCACCTGAAGGGGACAGAACAGGGTTGGAGTCCTTCAAAGCCCCATTCCCAGTTAATTGTCATAATATGACCTGAGGGCAGCTTCCTAGAAAATCCTACTCACAGGCTTCTCTTTATTTGACTTGACTCAGAGCTTACCCATTGTTTGTGAAGAGCCTTTACCCAGGGGCTTTGGAGAAAATGATCAGTAGCAATTGTTTGGCATCAAGGCTGTCTGAGGCTGTGTGTGTCACCTCTTATTCCATGACCCAGGCGCTAGTTATTTTAAAAATATACGTTTTATTTGTTTTACTTTTATATTCTCCTTTTTAGTTGATCAATATATGTTTTAAAATTATGGATATTATAAAAAAACTTTATAAATAACATTGATTTTATTTGTAATAAAAATGAGGAAAAGTGCATGCTTAATGTTTTAATCTTCAAATTATTTTAAAGACTGCTTTTTATTAAATGTTATAGATGTACTTAATTATTGTTCCATACTTATAATCTTAGTCTTTACATTAACCAGTATTTATGCTACTTTCATTTTACATTTTACCTTTTTCAATAATTACTTTGTTTCTTTTATTTCCTGTTAAGTCATGTCCATCACCAATTAATCTATGCCACAATTTTTTTTGCTGTTGAAATCTTTAATGTCATGTACAATTTGGTTTCCTGGAGGATTTCCTTGAATTATGAGGTTTTCCATTAATAAGAAAATTTTTTAAACTTTCATATTCTAAAAACAAATACTTTTAACATAAAGTGTTTTTTCTTTTTTTTTTTTCTTTTTTTGACACAGAGTCTCACTGTCGCCTGGGCTGGAGTGCAGTGGTGTGATCTCAGCTCACTGCAACCTCTGCCTCCCAGGTTCAAGAGATTATCCTGCCTCAGCCTCCCTAGTAACTGGGATTACAGTTGCCTGTCACCATGTCCAGCTAATTTTTTGTATTTTTAGTAGAGACAGGGTTTCACCATCTTGGCCAGAATGGTCTCAAACTCCTGACCTCGTGATTCGCCCGCCTCGGCCTCCCAAAGTGTGGATTACAGGCGTGAGCCACCGCGCCTGGCCAGTGTAAAGATTTGAAAAGTTAGTATGCACACAGAAAATCCCTAAACATAGGTGTGCCACCAAATTAAATAAACTAATCCATTTAACATCCTTACCTCCTTCCAAAAGAATCACACTACTGACATCTGAAACAGAAGATGAACTTTTGTTTATTACTGAGCTTCACTGAAGTGGAGAGAATGTACTCTTTCATATCTGACTGATTTTATTCCATGATGAGTTTACAGGGTTCACCCATGTGTTGCTTTACCATTGTTTCATTCTTACAGCTATGTAGTTTAAGTAAAAGTTTTTCCAATTTGATTTATAGACTTGATGTAATTCGAACCCAAATCTCACGATGGTTTTTGGAAGTTAACAATCTCATTCTAATACTAACAGGATGTATGAAATGAAAATAAAAGGTAATCTTGAAATAAAATCTAGAAAACTTACAATATTTTAACACTTGTGATAAAGCCATGGTATTCATGAATATAAGGTAACAGTTTGAAGACAGCCAGGAGGACCAAAGGAACCCAATAGGGAGTCCAGAAATAGACATCTGATTTTTGCCAAAGATTGCATGATAGCCCGGTGGGGAAAAGATGGCATTTTTAATAAACAATACTGGGTAATGGGTTAAGTGAATATCCACATGCAAAAAAAAAAATTTATCTTTTCACATGGTGAACAGAAACTTACATTTTAAATGTCTAGGACAATCAATAGGCTTTGATATAAATGTGAAATGTAAAACAAAAAAACTGGGGGAGAAAACATAAGAAAATATGATCATAATTTGGGGTAGGTAAATTTTTCTAATCCTAATGTATGCAATGATACCTCAGAACTTTATTCTGTATATGATCATTTTAATGAACAACGAATGATTTAATGACAAATGTTTTCCTTCAACCTTAAACTATATTTAATATCTTAGAGAAATCTTAGGTGAGCTTCCTTTTTCAATCTGTTCTTTTTATGTTTGACAACTAAGAGGATTATTTCCTTATCCCCGGATTATAAAACAAAAATCATCAGTAGCATTTCTCTCAAAATACTGATTAAAACCTATTAATAAAATACTCTATTTCTAATACCCAACAGCAAGAAAAACAAGACAACAAACAATAAGTCATGATAAAACCCAACATTAAATATATAAAATAAAGGGATAAAATATGTGCAGTAAACCATTAAAGCTTTTGGCAAAACAAAAAAAATCCAGAAATATCCTTCAAGGAGAGACAAGGCAACATTTTTTGTCTCTCTTTGACTCCCTGGAAACACTTTTGATGAGCTAATATCCCAAAAATGCTCATTAGTGTTTCTAAATTTGGAATTTCAGACAGAAATATACTTTTACCTTATGTCCTACCTTGCCTAAAGGATTTAAACATGCCTACTAGGATGATATGAATTAAATATGGGATATTAATAAATTTATCTTCATTATCTATCCCTAATGAAAGCATAAGTATCAGGAATCCACATTAAATTATTGAATGAAATGCAATTTATTTTAAATTGTGCAGACTTATTCCAATAGCAGAAGTATTAATTTTTGTTTTTACATATAATTTCAAAAGAAATAAACAAGATTGTAACTGTGTCCAACTGAGTTATCTCTCTCACTGATATTGCATACTTTCAAGACACAGAAAAAGAGATTACCAAATTGTAGTTCAGAAGGAAAGATAGAAATATTTTTTAGGTAAGTCTTCAGGAGAGTCAATAAATATTATTTGACCATATATGTGAATTAATAGAGGAGTCTGACAGAGTTATTCACTTCATTAATAAAAATGTAGAAAGATATAGGAAAAATATAAAATGTAAGCAAATATGTCATGGTAAACACGGCAAAATAAAAAGTAAAAATAAGTAAGAAATAAAAAAAAGAAGAAAACAGACAAGTGAAAAAGATAAGGGAGGTAGGAAAATACGATGAAGAATCCATTCAGGATGAATATGAACCTAAAATAAATTAAATTTTCAAGTGTTTAATGTTGTGAAAATAATTAAATAATATCAAGAATTAAATAAATATTATCTCATAGCTGTATTGTAATAAACATAATAAAAAGATAATTTTAGAGCTAATGAAATTAGCAAACGTCCAAAAAACATTTTACAAATAAAAATTAATAGAAATGATAACTGCCAAATAGACATAGCTAAGTTTTAATTACTGAAATAGAGCAAATTTTCAATATAATCTCAGTGAAGGTAGAGAAAAGACAAAACAATTAATGACATTGTGGAAAAGATAATAGTTAATGGAAGACAAAGAAAAGTGAATCAGGGCACAGGTCCTGTTTTTTATGTAACAGACAAAAAATGAAGAAGAAAAAGATTTACATATAAAGCAAATAAAAGTGTCTGGAATGGAAATAATGAATACGTCTATATAGATTTAATAGGAATGCCACACATCAAAAAAGAAACAAGAGTAGTTAAGTACTCAACACTAAAACATATTCTGGTTAAAGTATGAAAACTGTAGAATAAAAACATAGCTCCTTAGTGTCTTTGTCAGCTCAAGTTGTCATGGCAAAATGCCATAGACTGGGTGGGTTAAACAAAATTGATTTATTTCTAATATCTTTGAAGGCTGAGAAGCTCAAGATCAAGGTGCTGGCAGATTTTGTTTCTAATGAAGGTTTTCTTCCTGGCTTTACAAACAGCCTCCTTGAAGCAATACACGGAAGCAGAGAGAGCCTCTTCCTCTTCTTACCAAGACATAAATCCTATTTGGAAGCCCTCACCCAGGTAACCTCATCTATCCCTAATTAAGTCCCAAAGTCCCCATCACATTGTGAATTAGGGCTTCAACATATGAATTTTGGGTGGGGACGGGAGAACAGAAGGACACAATTCAGCTCATAGCATTCAGTTACTCAGGCAAAAAAAGGGGTTATCCACTAGGGAGGAAACACTCAGGTTGGCTTTTGATGTGTTCAAGGTAAAAATCCAGTATCTCAAGACATGAAGCAAAGTTTCTATACTTCAATTTAAAGTGAGAATTGAGAAAATGATATAGCTCAGTTATTATTAGAACATAAACACAAGAGCAAAACATTCATAGAAATACAAAAACCTGGAATTTGGGTTTGGTGGATGCTCCATTTTGTGGTATCATTTTTTCTTCATTTGCTCCTATTTGTTTCATGTTGGCTGACTATTTGGTGGGAATATTTCAGATTTTTAAAAAAGAGATGTGTCCAGAGAACTCGGAATGATGAGGGTGTGCTGCAATGATACTTGCAGAAGAAATGAGAAACACAGCCCATGTCAAGTTCACATAGATTTTCTTCTGTTTTCTTCTAGAAGTTTTGTCATTTCTAAATGCATACTACACTTAGATATAGATCTATTTTGAGTTACTTTTTTTGTATAATGTGTGAGTTCTGTGTCCAGGTAAATTGTTTTGCATATGAGCATCCAATTGTTCCAGCACCATTTTTTGAAAGGACTACCCTCTATTGCCTTGCCTATGTGCCTTTGTCAAAAATCAGTTGATTACATTTGTGAAGGTGTATTTATGAGCTGCATGTTCTGTTCCATCGATCTATGTGCTATCATTTTGACAATATCGTCTTGTGTGATTACTGTAACCTTTATACCAAGTCTTAAAATTAGGTAGTTCAAGTCCTCCAACTTCATTCATCTTCTTCAATATTGCATTGGTTGTTCCAGGTTTTTTGACTTTCAACATACAGTTTTTAATCAGGTTGCCAATAGTAAAAAATCCTGGGTTTTGTTTTGTTTACCAGGATTTTTAATGGGTTGTATCATAGTATCCTTTTTATAAGGATGTGTGTGATGAATCCTTTCCAGAGCTCATTGCCAAAAGTAAATTTTGCTTCTTTTCAGGACATGGAATGTCTTTCAATAAAAGCTATGCGGGATAAGTTAACTCCTTTTTAATATTGGCACCAAGGAAGCAAATAAATTAATCATATTTAGAAATAAATGTCATTTATTATTTTTGTATAGTTGTTAATTCGCTTTTTATTTTAACACTCAAACCTGCATACAGATTTACAGGCATATATTCGTATATATTGCAGGCCTATTAGTAGTAGGTAAAATATAAATTGTAACTAAAACTAGAACCTGGATAAACATAAATGTGCAAAGATAGAATAAAAATAGAAATTTAAATCAAAATATCAATTAAAATGTTATCACATTTTGGTTCAGTGAAATCTTATATTTTGCATCAATTTGCTCTTCATGTTAAAAATAATAGTTACTTAATGAGAACACATGGATACGGGAATGGGAACAACATACACTGGGGCCTGTAGGGGGGTGGAGTCGGGGAGGGAGAGCATTAGGAAAAATAGCTCATGCATGCTGGGCTTAATACCTAGGTGATGGGTTGATAGGTGCAGCACACTTCCATGGCATACATTTACCTATGTAACAAACCTGTACATTCTGCACAAGTACCCCGAAACTTAAATTAAAAAAATAATAATAACAGTTACTCTTTCATATAGTTTGCTTTACTTTTGTTTCAAGTGATTCTCTAATAGAACTGGAGCACATGACATAAGTAAATGCAAACTCCATTATATTCCTCAAAAGAAGAGTGTAAGAGCAAGATCATTTGCAATATTTTCAGTTAGTGGAGATGAATGTTTTATTACAGCTAGAATTCAAATTTATAATTTAAAAAAAATCTTTGGAAATGCATTGAGGCATTATCATGGAAAAAAATACAATGAGCCCCAACTTTACTTAGATTATTTGAGTAGATGAACATTTGCAGAACAGAGAATGTGAAGATGGATTAACAACACTACAGTTATACTATTTCTCCACGTTGTACACAGAACTTCCCTAGTATAGTGGTTTCTCTTAGAACTCAATGGCAGAAAGGAATACTCTGTTTTTAAATGGTTAAACTACTTTCTCTGGTATACCTTTTGTAGTTCATGAAAAATATATTTCATAGGATGCTGGCTCTTTCCTTTGTACATAAATAGCACTTTTCATCAATGCCCTTCAGCAAGAACAAACAACAACTGTTGAAAAAGAAGTGTGCTTAAGACATATCATGTATATAAAAGAGTCTTAAAACTAAGAGTAGAACACAGAAATCTTACAAAGTTTTTGTGTTCATAAAGTATATTACTCTTTTTTTGTACTCAAATGTGTTTGTGGCCTTGTCACAAAACTAAAATAGTAACTCCAAAAATGGTTTACCCCCAGAATCCATTTGTAAGTTCAAAATATCATCCACCGATTATCTCTAGGAATCTCACCTACCCCTCATGTTTAGTGAGTGAACTTACAATTACTCTTTAAGGCCCACATTGAACCTTTGGGAATGGTTCCTGCTAAACTCTAAGTACATTTGAGATTCTAGTGTGCTGCACTTTTAAATTATACACTTCTACATTGCCATCTAGCTCTAGACTCTAAGCAGTTTGATAAAAGTGTACATATGATCAGCATCTTTTTTTTTAACCAAAACAAACATATTACTTATCACTACAAAGTAGTAAAAGGTATGAGGACACTAGGTATTTTGTTACTTGTGTGGCTTCTGGACCATGCAGATCATTAAATTGAAATAAGAATTCTCATATATAAAATTTGAAATAAAAATTCTCATTTATAAAATTATCTATACACTTATATTTTGCATGTCTACTACATGAAGTACTTTGACCTTACTTCAACTTCCAGTCTATTGATTTGTCTCCTGAAATAATTTTTAGTCATTAATATTCTCCTTTTTTTATTGTATTAGTTTGTTCTTCCACTGCTAATAAAGACATACCCAGGACTGGGTAATTTATAAAGGAAAGAAGTTTAATGGACTCACAGTTCCATGTGACTGGGAAGGCCTCACAATTATGGTGGAAGGCAAATGAGGAGCAAAGTCACATCTTACATGGCGGCAGGCATGAGAGCTTGTGCAGGGGAACTCCCATTTATAAAACCATCAAATCTCACTAGACTTATTCACTACCATGAAACAGTATGGGGGAAACCGCCCCCATGATTCAATTATCTCCACCTGGCCCCACCCTTTACATGTAGGGATTGTTACAATTCAGGGTGAGATTTGGGTGGAGACTCAGCCAAACCATGACATCTACCTTCTTTCCTTTCTGGAATGATTCATGGTTTTTTATTCAATTATCTCCTATTAATGTCCTAAAATTTCCTGCCTCTTGGTCTTTGTTCCTAACTGGGTCAGCTCAGATCTTCCACAAAGCAGAAGCTGAGCCTGAATTGGAATTAGATGTAAGAGGGCTCCTCAGGGTGAAGAAAAATGGGGGTGGCCACAGGCAGGGAAAGTCTCTATGCCAAGGTGCTCTTGTGATGCCTGTGGGAGGAGAAAGGAAAGGAAGGAGAGAGCAGAAAACAAAGACTCAGGATCAGGGCAGCTTTGACAAAACCTGGGCCCAGGCAGGCCAACAAGAAATCCCAAACCAAAGATTGCTGTAAGAGTGACTCCCATGGGCAGCCCGGCCCAGCTCCAGTGACTTTGCCACGTTCTGTCATGGCCTTGGCATAAAGGCTGTGCTGAATCCCAAAGGTGCCTCAGCAGAAGGTGGGCACCCACACTGTTCGCCATAGATTGTTCTGAAGAGATCTGAGTGCTGGATCTCTACAGCTGCTCCCATCCACCCCTCCCCACCAGACCTGATGTCCCACCCACTTGCAAAAGAACACACCCTTCATAGTTCCTGTGGGTCCCTCGTCATAGTTCCTATGGGTCTCTTCATAGCGTAAAATAAAGAAGAGAGAGACTATTGGGACAAAATTCAGTTTCCCTCAGTGTCGCAAACCATATGCAACATCTCCCTCCTCCATTACATATTTTTAACTCCTTTCACCCTTGCTATTAGCTCTTGGTGACTTCCCAGGTAGAGTGACCCAAACTTGGGCTTTCTGCACATGTTAATTGAGTTAAAATTGGTTAGGGAGAAACTGAACTGACTAAGTGAACCAGCTACTTAGAGTTCCAAATGCATGTCTCACGCCCTTGGAGTCCGAGTGTCCAGGAGGCAACCAGAGCTGTCCTTGAGTAGACCACTTGCCTGTCCACTGATGAGGAAGTACCCTCATGTGGTCCCTCATGGGGAACCACAATTCTTAACCCCGTAGAGTCCAGAGTTAGACGGACAGGAAGCACAAGGCGTGGAAGTGATGGCGAGTGAGCTCCCACACCCCACACCTTGGTTCCTTGGGTTCCATGGGTCTTGGCTTCCAAACCCAAGTATTTTTATTATGGAAAATTAATATGTATTCCATTAGATGCATGGGGAATCCAGAATTTTTTAAATTATATTAAAACTGAGTGCATAGAAGTTAATATAGCTCAGGGGAATGTGATTAAACCTAAGTTGGTCCTGTCCACTAGCTTGGGGTACCAGAAGTCACAAATGGTTGCTGGATAGAAACGTCTTCTACTTATTTATCCAAGATTTTCACAAATTAAGAGAAAATCAATACAAATTTCTAATTTATTATAAATCAAGTATGAAACAAGCTTACATTTGGTGAGAGTCAGTAGAAAAAACAAACAATATATTTTAATTATAGAACATATCAAGGACAATACAAATGGGCTTTGTTAGAGCTAGACTATGAAATAACTACCTATGCAATATTTAAAAGCTTAAATTACAAATAAAAAAGAGATTATGAAAATGGTGTTGTATGTTTCACATTCACTAATGATCCCCACAATTATTGATGCTGTTTCTCTGTTCTCTTGTATTTTATTTCTGGAAGGCCCAATTAACTAGATTTTTATTTGGTATTGAGTCTCTGTGGTATCCTTGACAGCAAACTACAGAAGATTGTTTTTTTTTTTCTCTGAATGTACATGAATCTAGTTTCATTTCTTTCCATCCCTAAAATAAAAATTTACTACATATGTGTTACTTTCTTTCTTTCTCTTTCTCAGCCTTAGGTAAAATATTTTTGAATGTGTAATGAGCCCTTTTTCCCCTTTTATCCTCTGTTAAGGCTAGCAATAAGAATCTTTTTAAAACTCTCTAGGTTAATAAAGATAACAATAATCAAATCTTCTGAATTAAAAAAAGAACAAAATGGAAAAAATGAACACCACATATAAATGGGAGGAAGAAAATGAATAAATAAGTACTATAACTCATAATGGAGCATGTAAATAAAGACACTAAACTACTGGGTGTAGAAAAATAAGGTATGAGCATTTAAAAATTAACATTATTGAGACGGTGATTGTTAGAAGTTATAAAATAATCTTGGTTTAGTTGTCTAGTATATTTTTTGTCTAATTAGTATATCTTAAGCTCTTGTCATCTCAAGATGTTTCTAGACTATAGTGCCTGATATCGAGCTATCCTTCTATAATTTTTCACAGAAAAAGTATGCTTTCAAAAGGTTATGTCAAAAATTTGTTTTTGGCATAAAACCAGATATTAGTAATTATATGACATGGGATAACTCTTGACCTCAGACAATCAATTGCACGAGTTCTATTATGATCTTACAACCTTAAGTCCACTGAAATTACTGCAATTAATGTACAAAAATATTCATATAAATGTATTCACATTGTGGTATGATGGCTTCTGAATAAACTTGAGATACCTGAAGCTAGTTTACCTGACTCTTTTCAAGTTTACCTCTATATTTCAAACAAACTAGAAAAGATGTATTTTTATTGAGAGGGCATGGATAAAATAGAAGCATGTGGAAATGGGTTATTCATTTATCTAAAGTTTTACTCCTGGCTACAAAATAGGATACTCATATGATCCTGGTGCTCTTTGAGACTGAATGTAGAGAGTGATGGATCATGGTGTTAATGACTTATCTTCTGCTATTACTTGGCTGTGCTGGGCATGCATTTTCTGCGATAGTTGAAAAAAAAAGCCAGGGGTTAAGGGGAAGTGGAATAAAGCTGATTTAAACTCAAACATCATCAGAACAATAAAAGCTTAACCCACTTTGTGCAACACATAGGCCTTCTCTAAAAACAAACTCAGCTTTCTCCCACTCTTAGGACCACCCCCAAACTCCTGTGTTGAAAACACCAATTACTTCTTGACAGTTCCATTGCTCCTGAAGTTGTTACACCAAAAGAACCTTTCTATCATAGGCTTATTCCTGCCTAAGAGCCAGTCATCATGTTAAAACCTAATTCTTATTGGCTCAGCTACTTTTTCGTACATGGGAAGTCAAAGTTTGGTAATATGTATAAAAGTATTTCTCTGTTCACATAATAATAATCAGTACACATTTACATTGTATTATTGTACTCTATATCTAATTGTAATCAAATGTATTTTCATTTTCTCTGAAAAAGAAATTTTATTTTAGTATTTTATAGTAAATTGTACATACTTTGACTGAAACCTGCTTTACTATTTTTATTTATCAAAAAGAACTAAAGAAGGCTGATAGAGAAGAAAACAATTTTTAAATCTAATATATACCCTTAAATATAAAGAAATATTTAAATACATCAAAAGAAGCACTTACGTTTTCTTTCCAGATACTTTGAAAAACTCTTTTTTCTTTATTATTACCAAACATTAAGTGCTATTTGTTCAAATGACAATGTCTAATTTGGGAATATTAAAAAGTAAAATAAAACAATAACATACCGGAAAGTACTAGCACAGCTGGAAAATGTCACTGTTATTCTCCTTTGCAAAACAGCCTTTTCATATTTCCTGTGGATATGCTATGATTGTTGCATCTGTAATGCTAACCAACTATTTAATAACACATCATAGGAAAATGTAAGCCTCGTACTAGGCTAAATATGGGTTGAAATTGTTACTATGAAACCACGTACTTAACAATGGACTCAAAGCTAGAAACAATCAGGAACACGAGGACATACTAAAAAGGAATAAATAAAAATGAAAAATAACAAGATAATTACTTTCCTCAATTTCTAAAAAGAGTATTGATGAAAAATAAAAGGCCATATTATTGACTATTCACATCATAAAATTATAGCAGATTAAAAAATGAAAGCTCCTTGCTAATAGAGATCAAATTCTATGGGGATATACACACTTACATATTTACATGTGTGTATGTTTGTGTGTTTGTGTGTGTTTGTGTGTCTGTATTCTTTCTTAGGTGATGCTTTTAGATTAACATAAAAATTTTTTTTTGTACTACCACAAAGGGCTTCGCTGTCAGACTCACATAAAACTAGTCTTATTAGATAACAAAATTTACCCATGAAGGTTAAGACAGTGAAGCAATAAACGCTGAGTTCACTGGCTGTAGCTTTCTGAAGTCTCTTTTTCTGAGTGAGAAGATAAATCACATAATGCAGAGATGGATACAAGGAAGCCACTTAGTTTGGGGGTCCTTTTTTGTAACTTGACAGCCATATTGCTATAAATTCCATATAATATGTTCTTTCTTCTGACAATTGTACCTCATAAATCCAGAAATTTCAAATTTATTTATAATAATCAATCTAGATTGAACAGGAATGACTTTCCTAAAGCATTTTTAAATGAGTACAGACCAGCACATAAACTCCTCACAGTTATATTCCTGCCAGTGAATTCCAACTGCATGCTTCCAGGAGATCTGGTTAGGGTCTGTGAACGCAAGTTCTCTTAAAAGGAATTTGGAGGAAAGGCTTTACTCCAGTGTGGAAGAAAGACATTACTCCAGTGAGCAGTTTGCAAACCAGGGAGATGCAGGCTCTGGTGTAAAACAAAGATGCTGTCTAGAGAACAAAATGAAGACAAATTTTACAGCAAACATTTCCTTCCAGGTTCCCAGTCAGGTCTGTTTATGCAAATGGGGGATGGAAACTTGCTTAGTTCTGATTGGTTTACACAGATGAGTTCTGATTGGTCAATACAGCTGATCTCTGATGGGCTGAGGCAGGTGAGCTATGATTGGTTGGTTCAGGAGAGCTATGAAAGTTCCAAAGATTAAAAGGTATGGGTTTTCAGGGACCTCAGAGTACATGCGTGACCCTCTAGTCAGCAAATGGTCACTTGGCTCTATAATGGCCACTGGGCTCTGAGTGGTCACTCAGTATTCATCTTGAAGGGTTGATTCTTTCAGATTCACAGGTTATAAAAGAGCACAGGCATATCTGAACCGGTATTTTACAGACCCACTGCCAACCCTTCCCTTCCCATATTTCAAGGTAAATTAGTGTCACAAACTTATTGCAACAATGAGGTTTTATATTAAATCTAAAGCAAATTTACAACTTACCATGTTATTGATTTTAAGGTTGAGTGGTTGGACATATAATCACAGGAATAATCAAAGTCCAAATGTGATTCATAAAAATTTTCTCTATGAAATTTGGATTTCTAACTCAGCCATTTAAAAAAAGAAAGAAAAAAATGGTAAGAAATATTTAGCTAAAATAATACTCTACATGTAGCAGAAAATCTTATGGTTAATACATAAATGTGGCTATTTGAGACTTTGAATGTATGTTTCTATTGCAGCAAATACAGGAAATTATCCACAAGTCCTTCCTCTTCACACAATAAACAACATTTCTACTAAAATACATAAAAGAACAGTATTTCATCTGTAACAGAAAAACCAAACTAAGGTCTCCTTGTATTTGGCAAGGAAAACATTCCTTGTGTGTTAACCTTGGCTCTTGACACTTGACAACTTCCTACAGGTGTCATCCATGTAGAAGGTGATTGATTTAATTAGTTGCAAAAAGAAGGGAAAATTAAATTAAGCAGAGTTGAAATAGTAACCAAAGGTATACTAAAAAGTTGGTATGTTAGTGTTATCCACTCTATATAGATATGTTCAGGTGATGTTTTTTCATATGCCATTGACTTTTTTTGTGTTTGTTTACTCTGCCATGTTCCAGGATGCCAGGATGCAATATTCTTTCAGGCTTCTTGATAATACTAGTTCTAATTATTCAGTAATCTAAAAAATTATCCATAGTAGAAGCATATACGCTTTATTTGGGGTTGAAGGGTTGGACATATATGCTTTTCTGTGGATAATTATATTTATTTGGGTACATTGAAAGTATTTAACACAAATTAGTGTATAGTACTAGCAAGTGAGGCGGATCTTCATTGTTCAGTCACATTTTAAATTTAGAAGTGATAGGTGAAATTAATCTTTATTAGTTTGAAATATAATTCTTGCTGTAAATAGAAAATAATTGTTTTAATTTTACATTAAGTCTTTTGAAAAGAGCACCTTCAATTCTGGAAAAAAAAGCTTCAGCACTAATTTTTTTCTTAGCTAACCACCTCTTAATCTTATTGGTACAGCTTTCTTATAAATATGTTAATTTAATTAATAATGCTATCATCATTTTTGCTTGCTGGGAGTAGAATGTGTCTCTTTTAGTCAGCTTTGCAACATATCTGCTTGGTAATATTTTTAATCTTCCAGTTTAATTCTCAGGGAATAATCGTATCTCCCTTTATTCATTTATATTTTTAAAAAGTAAACTACCAAATACATATGTCAATTTTGATGAAGAAAATCCACATGCTGCTAAAATCTAGATCAGTGCTTCTAAAGCAAAAGTGATTTAGCTTCCCAAAGATATTGGTAATGTCTGGAGAGTCTGGCTGTCACACTGGGGATGGGAGGTGGTTGTATGCTGCTTACGTCTAGTGGATAGGGCCCAGGGATGCAGTTAAACATCTTAAAACACACAGCAAAGTCCCTCACATGAAAGAATTACCCAGTCCAAGCTAACAATAGTGTTGAGGTTAAGTTATACTAATGCAAATAAAGGAAGGCAGGCTACTTTAGACAACATAGAAGAAGACCTCTCTGAGGATGTGATAAATGCAAAAGATGAATAGCAATAATAGCATGAAATGAACTTGGATGTCTAAAAGATAAGATCATCCAGGGCCTCAGCTATGCTGAAAATTCTCATTTAAATCTAATGGGAATTGGAAATCCTTGAAGGGTTTTAAAGCGTGAAGTAATATGATTAAGTTTACATTTTTAAAGTCTTGCAATATGGACTATGGTTGTAATGTAACAAGAGCTAAAACAAAGCCAGAGCTTATCCTAATAATAAACTATGTGTTTCATGTAGGTATCTTGACATATAGCAGTGGCATAGAGATGAAACAAAGTGGAAATTGTTATAAATATTTATAAGGAAAACGACAAGATTTAGCAATACATTTGAATATAATGTTTAGAGAAAAAAATTAAGAATCACCTCCTAGGTTTTTGTTTATTTAATGAATTTGAAAAAAAAATTGAAAAGAAGACGTAGTGCCTTTTATTGAGTTGGAGCACAATGGGGGAGAAGAGGAATAAGGAGATGTACTTAAAGCAAGTTATATTGGCAATGCTTATCAAATATAGAAGGTAAATTTTGAAAAGACAGTGGAAAATGCTAGTCTGAATCTCAGAGAAGAAATTGGTCCTGGAGAACTTTCTAGAACATGGACAACATGTTTTAAATGTAAGAATGGATGTGATCACATAAGACAAAGTCAGAAGAAAAAGAGGAGATGTCTGTAATGGAGCCCTTAGAATTGTTAGCATTTATAGTCTGTAGAGAAAATTAAAGTAGAGAAAGTTCCAAGCATTGAAACAATATCCAGGAAACTGTGGCCTCCAAAGTAATCAAACAAACAAATAAAATGAGAGTTTTGTGAAATAGAGTGGTAGGCCTTGTGAAGTATTGTTGAGGGCCTAAGTAAATATAAGACTCATTCCACAGAAAAAAAAAAATAAGTATGTGTTGCATTTGAAAATGGAATAACAATAGAAATTGTTAATAACTTTGGCTTGAAACATTTTGGTCAGCAATGACAGAAACCAGACATGATTGGAGCAATGTGGTCTCCAGGCAATTTTATTATTGAGATAGATTTTTGAAAACTAGGAGACTATAAAAAGATTATGACCTAATAGGTTGTTGCAGATAGAAATGTTCAAAAGAGAGAAAAACTTTGCTGTTACAGAATATATATATAGTAACAATCTATGAATTCCTAGAGCACTTGAAGTATTCTGTTTGAGACCAGTTCAGACTGGAAGGACATGATCTTGAGAAAAAATCTCCTATTGTAACAGGAGGGAAAAGATGTTTGATGGTGAAAGTGCATTTGTAGGTTTGATGATGAATGAAACAGAAGTTTCTACTCATTATGAAGTATGAGTGTACCCAAGTGGGTGACATCTTGCTTAGGGTATGGGCAATCATAAATCCATGCTAAATACAAGCCTCCTGTATTTCTTCCTGCAGGATTTCTACAAATTACAAGACAGTAAATACAAATTTCTAATTTATAATCATGAAACACAAAAGAAAAAAGTCTATAATATGTAGAAGTCAGTGGAAAGAACAAACAATATATTCTCACTATAGAACATACCAAGAAGTACAGAAATGGAATTTGTTATACATTTTTAATAAATAATTATATATCCAATATTTAAAAATTAACATACAGAAAATCAGTTGGCTGTAAATATGAGGATTTATTTCTGTGTTCTCTCTTCTGTCCCATTGGTCTATGTTTCTATTTTTATACCAATACCATGTTGTTTTGGTTAGTATAGCTTTGAAATATAATTTGAAATCTGCTAGTGTGACACCTGCAACTTTGTTTTTTTGCTCAAGATTATTTTGGCTATTTTTGCTCTTGTTGGTTCCATACAAATTTTGGATTTTTTTTTTCCATTTCTATGAAGAATAGCATAGGTATTTTGATAGGAATTGCACTGAATCTGTATATTTCTTTGGGCAGTATGGTGATTTTAATGATATAAACTGACCCGTTCCGTAAGTACAGGATGTCTTTCCATTTCTGTGTGTCCTCTTCAATGTCTTTCCTCAGTCTTTTGAAGTTTTCTTGGTAGAGATCTTTCACATTATTTTTTAGATGTATTCCTAGGTATTTTGTTTTTGTAGCTATTTTAAATGGAATTAACTTCTTGGTTTGAGTACCAAGAACATACACTGGGGAAAGAACCCCCTCTTTAATAAATTGTACTGGGAAAATTGGATATTTATATGCAGAAAAATAAAACTGGATCAGTCTCACATCACATACAAAAGTCAACTCCAAATGGATGAAAGACTTACCTGTAGTATCCAAAACTATAAAACTACTAGGAGAAAACTTACGGAAAACACTTCAAGGCATTGGTATCGGTGAAGATTTTATGGCTAAGATCTCAAAAGCATAGACAACTGTAACAAAAATCGACGAATGGGACTATAGTAAACTAAAAAGCTTCCATATAACAAAGGAAACAATCAACAAAGTGAAGAGACAACCTGTTGAATGTGAGAAAATATTTGCAAACTATTCATATGACAAGGGACTAATATCCAGAACACACAAGTAACTACACTCAAAAATAAATAAATAATCCTATTAAAAAGTGGGGAACGGACATAAACAGACATTTCTTAAAGAAGACATAAAAATGGCCAACAGATGTATAAGAAAATGTTCAACATCACTAATTATCAGAGAAATGCAAATCAAAACCACAAAGAAATATTATTTTACCCCGGTAAGTTTGGCTTTTAATAAAGAGACAAAATAATAGATGCTGTTGAGGATATGGAGGAAAGGGAACTCATATACACTCTTGGTGGGAATGTAAATAAGTATAATCACTATGGAAAGCAGTGTGAAGATTTCTCAAAAAACTAAAAATAGATCTGCCATATAATCTAGCAATCCCACTACTAGGTATTTATCCAAAATAAAAGAAGTCAGTATATCAAAGTGGCACCTGTACTTGCGTGTTTATTTCAGCACTATTCATGATAACGAAGATGTGAAATCAACCTAAGTGTTCATCAACAAACAAATGAATAAAGACAATGTGGTATATACACACAATGGAATACTATTTGGCCATAGAAATGTCATTATGCCACTGCGAGCAACATGGATAGAACTGGAAGTCATTACGTTAAGTGAAATAGCCCAGGCACTGAAATACAAATACTTCATGTTCTCACTCACATGTGAGAGCTTAAAAACTTATTTTATATACATTTTATGCATGTAACAAATACTCACATGTACCCTATAAATATGTAAAATATTATCTCAGTAAAATAAAATTTAAAAAGATCAATTTTTTAATTAAAAATATTAATAAAAAATTAAAATATTGAAAATCACAAAAGAGAAATGAGACTTTGAAAAGTATCAGGTTTATATGAACACAAAAAATAGTAATTTAAAAAATGAAAATAATGATTAGGAGACTGATAATTTGATTTGAAGAAACTCTCAGAATATTGCAGAATGAGTAAAGCATTAAAGTAAGATTATGGATAAAATGGTTAGAATTCAGAGGCTTAACATAGAGTGCTAATCAATAATATAGATTGGAAGAGAGGCACTGTTTGAAGACATAATGACTAAAAATTTTTTAGAACCAATGAAAAACAAGACTATCGGTGAGGAAGTATAATGGAATTCAAGTAGAATAGACTTTAAAAAAGTCATACGCAAGAAACCTTGTATTAAAATTCTGGAATGGCCAAAGATATAAAGAAGACCTTAAAAGTAGTAAGAGAAAAATATCCTCTAAAAAGTGGTTTCTAGTACACTTCTTGGTGGCAACAGTAAGATCCAAAACACAGAGTAATAATATTTTCCACGTCTTGGAGATAAGCAACTGTTGATTTAGAATTGCTCATCCAGAGAAATTGTCTTTTAAAAATGGAAGATGAAATAAAGACAATCCCAAAGAACAAAAACTGGAAGAATTTAACATTGTTCTATTTTCACCAAAGGAATTTAAGTAAGATATACTTTGCCATGAATGAACATATCACCAGAACAAATGCCTGAGATGCAAGAATGCTGAAAAATATGATGCATCACATAGTAAATATAAATACACGTTTACCATAATGATAATAGACAATACTGTTGCTCTACTTTTCGTGATGAAAAAGGACATACATATATAAAATGAAAAAGGACATATATAAACTGTTAGAAAAAAATAACATGTATACTTGCAAAATATGATAGGAATTAGTGTTTCAGGGATTTATGTTATTCTGGGGAGGAAATGAGATATTCATTAAAGTTAAACAATGTCAAATATATATGGCAATATTTCATGAGTAACCACTAAAAGAAAAAGTATAGCTTTCACAAATCTGAAATTGTAGATAAAAATTAGTGGAGAAAACTAACGAAGCAAAAGATCAACTAATACAAAAAATGCAAAGGAAAGAAGGAAAATTATGATAGATAAGAATCATAAATAATGCCTTAGGAATTAACACAAACCATCACAATCATAAGAGACACAAAATGTACCACCTAGCTCCCCTGCAAAGAAAGACTCGCTGCCCAGCTGTGAGGAGTGTGGTAAACAGACACAGTACCCACTAGCTTTCAGTTTATTTGTGCCTGGCATCAACTACAGAGCGCTACCAGCCCAAAGCAACACGTTTCTTGGGCTGCCCACATCTGATGTCTGTGAGAGACAAATGTGGAAAAGCTCAGCCATTTTGTTTGTCTCCAGAGATGCCTGTCAGATTGGCTGAGGATGGTGGGGTCTGCATAACAGACTTCCTCCTTTTTTTCAAAGGAGAGGAGAGCCCACACTGCAGCCGTTGGTACCTGACAGGGTCTGAGAAACAGGATAGAAGAAGACGCTTTGGAGCTAGATCATGAGTGGCCAGTTTGTAATGAGGAGCTCCATCACTGCAAGTAGATGGGACACATAACTACGCTGGAATGAAGGGGTGGTCCCATTGTTAAAACCTTACCGGGAATGAAGGGGTGGTCCCATTGTTAAAACCTTACCCTGGAATGAAGGAGTGGTCCCATTGTTAAAACCTTACCCTGGAATGAAGGGGTGGTCCCATTGTTAAAACCTTACCCTGGAATGAAGGGCTGGGTCCCGTTGTTAAAACCTTACCCTGGAATGAAGGGGTGGTCCCATTGTTAAAACCTTACCAATGGTGAATTGGGAGAACCTTTCTGTAGAAATGAATGCACTAGCAGGATTTTTAAATGGAAGAAGGAAAGAGTAGGTATAAGATAATGGGATTTGGTGTCTCTTACTAATCATCACTGATGCTCTTCGTAAAGACAAAGAAAGGCTGAAGGTAAGTTACAGAAATAGAAAAGCAGTTTTGAAAACCAGAGGGATGTTTTGTTGCAAAGAGTGCTCATCTCCTGAGAGGGCACGGCAAAGAAAGCTAAGGGTAAATTCCAGTATTTAATAATCCCAGTGACTGAACACAAAGAACAGTGAAATCCCTGCCAAAGCAATTTTTATAGCAAATCTAGGGCTCTGGTTGTAAAAATCTGGGATGAAGACATAGGAGATGGAGATATCTGGGCAGATGCCCCCAATTATCTGGGCAGATGGCCCCTGAATGTTTTCAGACTACAAAAATGGTCCACACTTCTCTAAAAAGTCACCATTCTGGTTTCTGTAAAAGCCATTTGAACACTGGTATAAATACAGACGGATCCGAGGTCAAATTCAAGCAAACTCACACACCAGTTGCTGCTGACATTCAGATCTGACACCTTGGCTACAGCAGAAATAATATGACCTCAGGTACAGAATATGTAATCATTGAGATAATAAATACATTCTGTTTACTTCATTCTGAAAAGTGAGTTAGAAATAGTTTGCATAGGCTGGGTGAGGTGGCTCGTGACTGTATCCCAATATTTTGGGAGGCTGAGGCAGGCAGATCACTTGAGCTCAGGAATTCAACACCAGCCTGGGCAACATGGCAAAACCTCATCTGTACAGAAAAAAATTAGCTGGGCATGGTGGCATGTACCTTATGGTTCCAGCTACTCGGGAGGCTGAAGTGGGAGGATTGCTTGAGCCTAGGGGGCGGAGGTTTTAGTGAGCCGAGATCGGGCCACTGCACTCCCACTTGGATGACAGATTGAGACCCCTTCTCCCCACCCACAAAATAAATAAATAAATAAATAAATAAATAAATAAATAAATAAATAAATAAATAGTTTTTATAGCCATGGAATGGACAATCATACACATTTACAGTTGTGCCCACATGATATCCCGTCGCCATAGCTAAGAAAGAAAGTCTCTTGTGTAGTTTTTTGTCCATTCCCTATCTATGAAAACGCCTTCTGACCCACTTTCCAGATGAAGACAGAGCAACAACAACAAAACAGTGAGGCAGTACGTTGATTCTAATATGTGGAGCGAATTAGGAAAACAAGACACAGCTGGCATGCTAGAGCTGTTGGTGAGAGACGTGTGTTCTACATGGTGGAAATTAAACTGTACAAAGATTCAAAGGCTGAACACATCCATAAAATTTGGGGGGCTCCAGTGATCAGGCATTTGCTGGAACGTAGTTCCAAAGTAAAATAAAAACTACTGCGCTTTACTTCTCCCACCACAAGAAAAATAAATGTTTCTTCGTGCTTTGGGGATAAGATATAACACATCTAGGAATACTTTGACAGCCTAAATGCCAAGTTTTGTGAAAGAAAGCCAGGTTTGAGTGAGGCCCAAAGCAGCAGGTGACAAAGGAAATAAATTGGAAATTTGTTACATTAAGAGATCAAGAATGATCTCCAAATGCATAAATAAAACAACAGACTTTAAAATAACTCATGAGTCAAAGGAGAAATCACAAGAGGAACTTTAAGGTAGTTTCAATTGGTTAAATTAAAAACACAGCACATCGAAAATGTTTACGCAGCTAAAATAGCGCCTATAGGGAAATGTATAGAACCATATGCTTATATTAGACATCAGGAAAGATCTCACATCAGTGTTGCAAGCTTCCCTCTTCAGATAATAGAATTTGAAGAGCAAATTAAATACAAACAGCATATGTAAGAAAGCAATGAAGGTAGAAGCTGAAATCAATAACATTGATAACAAATATATGATAAAAGTAAATAAATACAAAAGTTGGTTGTTAGAAAATATATTTTAATACTTTGACAAACTTTTAGCAAGAGCCTTTTTAGAAAACAGAGAGAAGACAACATTTACAAATATCAGAAATGCAAAAGGAAATCTCACTCTAGATTTTACCAACACTCAAAGGTGAATAAAGAAATATTATGAATAATTCTAGGCACAAAAATTTGAACACTTATATGGCCATAAAGTGGGTCAATTTATCAAAATCTACAAATTACCAAAACTTGTCTAAGATGAAATATATAAGTTGAATAGTCTTAGAACTAGTAATAATATTGAATTCATCAGATAAAGTCTTCCAAAAACTGAATCTCCAGGCCTGCAAGATTTCACTCGCAAATTCCAATGAATTTTACATAACCTCTTACAAGCAGTAGGAAACTGAATACTTCCCAACTCATTTAACGAAGTCGGAATTATTCTGTCTATTAGGCAGACTTCTCTAGAAAAACAGAATCAGGAGGATATATAAAGATACATAGAAGGGATTTATTATAGGAGTTGTCTTATATGCTGTGAAGGCTGAGATGCTCCATGGTGTGCCCACTACAAGGGGGAGAACCAGGAAGCCAGCAGTGTATTTCAGTCAAAGATGGAAAGCCTGAGACCCAGGAGCTCCGACACTTAAGTGTAGGAAAAGAAGGATGTGCCAGCTCAAGAAGACAGAGAGGATTTGCCCTTTCTGCATCTTTTTGTTTTATTTGGCTCTCTGTGGATTGGATTATGCTCTTCCACATTGGTGAAAGTCAAACTTCTTTACTTGATCTCCCAATTCAAATACTAAATTTTTCCAGAAACACCCTCACAGACACACCCAGAAATCATGTTTACCAGCTCTCTGAGCATCCTTTAGCCCGCTCAAATTGACATATATAATTACTTATCACATTCTGATTCTAAAATCAGAAGAAAAAAAGAAAAAAGAAAAACCATGGCTTAATATACTTCATGAACACAGAAAAAGCTCAATGAAATAATAGCAAATCAAATCCATCAATATTTAAGAAAATATTATATTACAATCAATGAAGTTTCCCCTCAGAAATGCAGGTTTATTTATTACTAAAAAATTAATCAATTTAATCCATCCTACCAATAAAGTCCACATGATCTTATTAATTGATCCAAAAATGACATTTAAAATATTCAACATCTATTAGTTATAAAATTTCCCAGCAGATAAGTATAAAAGAGAAATTCCTCAATCTAATAAAGGGCATCACCCCAAAAAAACTATAGCTAATCTAATTTAATAGCGATGACTGAATTGCTTTCCCCAAAGTATAAGACGAAGATAAGATTATTCACTCTCATCACTCCTATTCAAGTCAGTACAGAATTCTGAGGTAGTGCAGTAAGCCATAAAAAATAAAAGATGTATTCATTATAAAGAAAGAATTAAAACTGTCCCTATTCACAGCAGACATGACTATTTTTATGTAAAAAAATCCCAAGAAATGTATAAAAATTCTGCTAGAACTAACGTGAGTTTAGCAAGGTTACAGAATACAAGGTCAGTGCATAAAAATCAATTCTACATTCATATATTAGAAATAAGCCATTAAAACATGATTTTTAAAGACAGTATCACTTACAGTTACTCCAAAAAGAAGGAATAATTTTCCATATATCCAATGAAACATGTACAGGATCTGTATTCCAAAAAAACTACAAAACACTCAGGAAAGAAATAAAAAAATGTACATGTAATTGGAGAGAACTGAAGTGTTCACGAATTGAAAGATTCAACATAGAAACTATACAGATACTTTTCAAGGTGATACATTTAATTCAATTCCAAACATAATTCCAGCAGATTTTTTTTAACTGTATAGAAACAATTTCTAAATTGTAATGGGCAGGCAAAGAAATTAGGATACCCAAAATAATTTTAAAATAAGAATTAATTTGAGGAGTCACATCACCCAATATCAAGACATACTATGAAGCTATTGTAATCAAGACAGTGTGATATTGGTGAAGGCAGAATTGAATAGATTCTATTCAATAGAACAGAATAGGGTCCAAAAATAGACTCACACAAATATAGCACATAGCTTTTTGGCAAATTTACAAAGACATTTCAGTGGAGAATAGATTGACTTTTCAGCCTATGGGTTAGAAAAAAATTGGACCTTTATCTACAAAAAATAATAATGATAACTTCAAGCTTAATGTCATAACTTATACAAAAATGGACTAATAACCTAAAAGGAAAATCATATAACTTTTAGAAAAAGAAAGCATATAAAAAAACACTGTGGCCTCAAATTAGCCAAAATGTTTTTAAATGTGACACCAAATGTGTGATCTAAAAAGGGAAAAAATATTAATGGGACTTCATCAAAATCAAAAACCTTTAGTCTATAAAAGACATTATTATGAAACTGAAAACATGAGCTACAGATTGAGAGAAAGTGTTTGCACATCACGTGTCCTAAAGAGTATTTGTATGAAAATATACACTCAAAAATCAGTGGTATGAAAAAAGCAGTATTAAAATATGGCCAAAAGACAAACAGACCTTTCAACAAAGAGGATATAGATGACAAATAAGAAAATGCAAATTAAAATCATGATGGGATACCACTCCAAGCCCACTAAACGCCCAAAATAACAACAAATTTGAACTGCCAACAAAAATGTAGCACAAAAGGAATTTTCAGGTAGTATTTGTCAGAATGAAGAGTATTGCAGTCACTGTGGAAAACCGTTGTTGTGCAGGTTCTGATAACAGACATATACTGTATTACCATGTAAGTCAGCGATACAACTCCCAGGCATATTTCCAAATAAATTTAAAACATATTCACACAAAAACTTGTTTACAACAGCTCCATTCATATTCACCAAATCTGAAAACAACCCAAACGCCCTTCAACATGTGCTGCATCCATCTAGTGGAATACAGGTATCCCATTCATAGAGTGGAATACTACTTAGCAATCCGTGAGAACGGTTCATGGATTCATGCAGCACGGATGCATCTCATAGAGATTATGATGAGTGAATGAATCCAATTATAAATGGTTGCATATTTCATCCTTCCATGTGGACAACATTCTCAAAAAACAAAACTATAGGAACGGAAAACAAACGAGAGGTTGCCAAGAGGCTAGGATTGTGACAACAAAGTCAAAGGAGTACTAGAGCTGTTCCAAATCCTCATTCTGGGGATAGTTGCAGGAATCTATACTTGTTTTAATATTGATAAAACTGGACACATAAGGGGTCAATTTTACTCTATGTTACTTTTAAAAAGTAAAATGAAGTACTTTTTATAAGTGGAATCATGCAGTGTTTGTTCTGTGGCTAGTTTATTTTACTTAGCATATTGTCCTCAGAGTTACTGCAGGTTGTTACATGTGTCAGGATTTCCTTATTGTTTAAAGTTGAATGATATTCTATTGCATATAAATGCCATATTTTCTTTATCCATTCATTTGGTTAGTAAATAAATGCCATATTTGCTTTATTCATTCATTTGGAGTGTCGAATGGTGGTTCCAAGAAGGTGAGGAGATTTCTGCATTAGCCCCTTGCTATTCAGCAGGTAGGAAGTTTCAGTTCTGCAAGATACGTGATTTCTGGAGATGTGCTGTATAACATCGTGTCTACAGTTAATGATACTGTTTTGTATACTTAACAGGCGTGCAACACAACAGTGTGCTGTTAATCTAGGAGACTCATCTAGGTTGCATGTGTATCTAACACCTGTGCTTATGGATTGCTAAGCAGCATTCCACTGTATGGATACAGCACAGTGTTAAGAGGGTAGATCTCATGTTTAGTGTTTTTACCACGGTTAAAAAATAAATAAATACAATGAAAATCCTTAATGCGTGATAAACTCACTGTTCAGATTGCATTGGGGGCATCAGAACAAGATCAATTTATCTTTATTCTTACTGAACAATCAGAAGAGTAAGATTTAGAGAACTTGAACCATTCGCCCAAGTTATAAAACTGGTACAGAGCTAGATGATTTGCCAGTGATGAACTTTTGAGCTTCTTCTCATTTTCCTCTTTTCTTGCACTCAGGAGACTCTGACTCTTTCAGGACCTCCCCTATTCTACATTCCAGCTCCTCTTTCACTTCTTGCTTCATGAGATTTCAATGCCCAGTAGATCAACAATTCCCTGAATTTCCCCCACCCTGACCCCAATTTACATATTCTCATAGCTCTCTAAACCTTCCATTCATATACTTGCCCAAATTAGAATGTAGGTATTAGGTATATTAATTGTTGAATACCTGTTATCCCCACAATAATGTAAACTCGTTAAAGATTGTCTGGGATTATTTCAGCATCCCCAGGACCTAGCTTGACATTTACTTGATACAAGGTACTCTACAGAAATATTTTTGATTTAGTTGAATTGAATTTTATTTCCAAATAAGAAGACTTTTATATTATTAAACAGGATGCTGCATTAAGATTATTCCAGTAGTCCAAGATTTTGCAAAAATGACTGGCAGTTAATTTATATCTGCATGATTTAAAATTCCAAACCAATGAATGGTTAATTCTCCTAAATATACACAGTGTTTTTCCCCCAAAAGACATTTGACTTATATTCTAGATTGAAGAAACTACCGTGTTTTGAAAAACAACACTCTTAAAATTGTCACAACTATGCGTGTTACTCTGTGTGATTTTTTCCTCAGAAATATGCATCATTTTGTTTTACAATAATTTTATCACTTTATTTATACATGTTCATCTTTAGCAAAGTGAACAGCAATTATTAATTGTGTAGATATCCCAATTCTAGAACATACAATCAGTAATTAAATCACCATATCTTATCTTAATAAATAAATTATAATGAAAAGTGTGTAATGCATATTTTTGCCTTAATTTTAAATATTTCTCTGGGTTAATTATTAGATATAAATTCCTCTTAAAAATTATAAATATTTTTAATTACAGTATGTTGATATAGATTACCAAGAGACCTACCAGGAGAGTTTATCAGCATATATTCACTCCAGATATTTGCCTGGTCTATAGATCCATGAAACACAGCAATTCAATATGTACAAATAAAGAAATTTATATTAGTTTAAGCATCTTAGGAATACTGATAAGGTTGAGTAAGTTCTGATTTTATATGGGAAATAATGTCAGTTTCTAAACATTATCACTTGTTTTTCTCATACAGACTGAAGCGACATGTATAATTGTGTTAATCAGTGTTTTCCAGAGAATCAGAGCCAACAGGCTGTGTACATATCTGTAGAGATTTATTTTTTAAGGAAACGGTGAGTGCAATTAAGGAGTCTTGCAAATCTGAAATATGTAGTTCAAGTCCAAAGGTCATCCAAGACAGAGCAGATGATGTAATTCAAGTTTGAAAGCAGCCTGCTAGCAGAGTTCCCTCTTGCTCAGGGAATGGCAGGCTTTTGTTTTATTCAGGCCTTCAACTGATTGGATGGGGCCCACACACATTATGGAGAGCAGTCTACTCTAACTCCACCTATGTAAACGTTAATCACATCAAAAAACACCCTCCCAGAGACATTCAAAATATTGTCTGGCCACATATCCTGATACCATGTCCCAGCCAAGTTGACACATAAAATTAACCATCCCAACAATATAATATTAGTGAGTCAATATCTAAACTTAACGAATTGTTTGCATTAGAAGTCATTTTTATGTTCATAAGTGCTCAAAAGCAAAGCAATGATATCTAACTTTCAGTCACTGAATAAAAAAATGCATTTTAAATGGAATATATGATAACACAGTGCTGATGGTAATTTTAGTCTTTAAAAGTATTTAGAAAAGTGCATTTTTTTGGAAGCTGCAATAAACATTGCAATGTTTGATTCTATTGCCTGATACTGACAAATTGAAACCAAAAACTAACTTATGAAAACTAGTTTCAGGAAGTCTGTTTCTTCAGAAAATTTTGAACATGAAAAACATTTTGATCTGCACTGTTTTTTCCCCCCATTTTCCATTTCAAAAGTTTCAGATGCCTTTTCATGTTTCATCCCCATGGCAGGCAGCCTCAGATGTGTTTCATTTTAGAATCGTAAGGATCTTTGAATACCATTATTGAAAGTAAAATGGAATGAATTGGAGAGTTATCAACCAACATGAAGTGAAAAAAAAAAAGCATTTCAGAGGAAAACCTGTGACTGTTTTTTTCCAAAATTTATTATCTTTTAAAAAAGACAACTTAAGTGTCATGATCCCTCCTATGCGCAGGACCAAATACTGTGAATTTGCACTGAGTCCTGTGAATTTGCACTTTGGCTATGGAAGGCTGTCCAGCAGAGAAGCCTGAGCTGACTCACATTCTATTTAGCGGTTGTGAGATTTTCATGTCAGTCCTGCCTCTGCACCAAATGTCTCTATTATGGCAGACAGGGTAACCAGTAAAAATTCAATTAACTAAACTACACTACAGTATTCATTAATAATAGTACCTTTTATGTACATATTCACGTTTAACAGTGCAGACACCTCGATGTGAAACAATGCATGTCAAATAATGGAATATGTCAGGCTAATCAAGAAAGTGTTTGTCGTCTTTGCTAATATACAACTGATAATGGGGCTTTTTAATAAGTTCAGGCAAGCTACAGTTAAGTTGTCCTGTCTAAATGTGAGTAATGGCATGCTGAAGACTGGCATGAATATAAAGAAACTGGCATGAAGAGAGGGGCTTTCTGGAGTTTTGTTGTGTGGCACTTACAGAATAACACTCTAGAGACAGAGTGGGCAGTATGATTTTTCAACATAGTTAGCCCCAGATAGGGAGCAGCTGCAGGAAATGGAGAATTACATTTCCATAAGTTTCTGTGGAACTCAAATAGTTAAAATATACTATTTTAATGTCCAGGTAAAAATGTGGGACAAGTGAGTGTACTTGGAAAAGTGAGTATCATCTCTACTTTTTAAAATGAAAGATAATATTCTGGTTTTTATAAGACCGAGAGGAATGTAGGGGTTAGAGCTTATTAATAATGTTAATGGTAGTAATGATAATCAGAACAGCTAACACATATTGAATGGCTATCATATAATAAGCACATGCTAAGTAAGGGCATTATGCACTGAAGTCTCACAACAGCCCCACGGCAAGCACAGATCATTGTCTCTTGTGAGGAAATCTGCTCCCCCTGTAAGAAAAGCCAAATTTGTTCAGGTAGCAAAAGGAGATTCGTTGGTTCCAGGAGGAGTGTCTAGTCTAGCATGATTAGGCTGAACTCAGTATGATAACTTGCTCCCATTGACAGCTCTAAGGGGTGAGCATGTGACTAACTTCCACTGAAAGAAATGGAGGCTGGGGGCGGTGGCTCATGCCGTAATCCCAGGTCAGGAGATCGAGACCATCCTGGCTAAGATGGTGAAACACCGTCTCTACTAAAAATACACAAAATTAGCCAGGTGTGGTGGCGGGCGCCTGTAGTCCCAGCTACTCAAGAGGCTGAGGCAGGAGAATGGCATGAACCCTGGAGGCAGAGCTTGCAGTGAGTCAAGATTGTGCCACCACATTCTAGCCTGGGTGACAGAGCGAGACTCCATCTCAAGATAAATAAATAAATAAATAAATAAATAAATAAATAAATAAATAAAAATAAATAAATAAATAGAATGGGAATCTTATGGGGATGGTTTTATTCCAAAATGAAAAGAAAAAGCCAAAAGCCTCAAGAAGAAAGTTTGTTTTGATTTATCTCCTCCTTTTCGTTACAAACATGGGCATGGTGTCTGAACCGGCAGAAGCCAAGATTCTTAAACCATGAAGCGATAAGCCCAAGTGGGACAAAAAAAGGACTGAGAAGAAGCCTGGGACCCTGGTGGTGCAGGTGAGGCGCTGTCCGATTTAGATCGCCTTACCCCTGACTTCTCTATATATGAGAAAATAAACAAACCCTTGTTTGTTCAAGCAACTCATGCCAGATTTTCAGTTACTTACAGATAAAAGCATATTAAACTGATACAAAATCCTATGGGGTTTTTCTGTCAGCAGAAGTGTTATGGCTACAAATAAGAGAAACCATCACTAAAACTGTTGTACAATAAGTTAGTTTTTTATCCCTGTGTTATGTAGTCCAGAGAAGAGCTTCCAAATGGGGCAATGGCACAACAGTACCTCAGGACCCATGGTTGTGACACAAATAGAATGTGCTGAGTGGACGGCCTTGTCAGCCTTGGGGCAGCTGAGCCAGCTATGGGCAGCTGGTTCTACTGAGCTGGTCACCGATTTCAGTGTGATTTACAAATACTGTCATTTCATAGCTACAGAAAAAAAAATTGCTGGAAGCATAGATTCAGTGGGAGAGACTTTTAGAGATGCTTGACTCAGAGACTGAAGAACCTGGATTCTTTCTGTCCTCAAGGCAGCACTACCAGTATTGGTGTCACATTCGGACATGAGTGGGTTCCTCTCCTGGGACCAAGAGATATTTCCCGGGACAAGTCAGTGACTTCCTCACATACGTTAAATAGAATGTCAATTTTCTGGTCGATTAGACATCTATAATATTCAATACAACTATACAATTTTTAAAAAATTATTCTTAGATCTCAATGCCCTATCTGATGTAAATCTCTATGTATTTATGTTCCAGCCTATGTTTTCATGGAAGTTCCTGTATTACACACACACACACACACATATATATATATATACACACATATATATATACACACACACACATATATATATATACACACACACACACAGGCAATGTGTGTGTGTGCGTGTGTGTGTGTGTATATACACAAACACATATATACTATATATAACATACATTATGTATATATCCTGTATTATATAAATATGTAATACAGTAAGTTTGTCATCTAATGAGTTCTTGCCTTCATTTCTTCACGAAGAGAATATTTGATTAAGAAACTTAAAATCTCCCAATATAATTGATAAAGAAACTGAATATCAAATAAAATTCTTATTAGTCTTACACTCTTTTGTCTTTTCTTCTTTGATTGTCTGCAGAACCATTTTCTGTGTCTAATTATGATCAACCCAGACTGCCCTGAGCTTGCCTCTCCTATTGGCCGCTTACTTAATGTGTAGTTCAAGGCAACCACTTATCTGCACTTTGGATTCTTCATATGTAAAATGAGTTGTTGTGGCAAAGAAATGAGGTTAAGCCTACAAAGCAAATAAAAATGTAGCTATTATTTTCTTAGAATAAAAATTTCTTCAGCAGAAAGAATGCTTATAGTTTTATTTTGTGCAGTGTCCAACACATTACTATCATTTATTAATGTGATATTATAATAACCTCTTTTATTATTATAACATTTTTCAGTGTCAGCCACAGTATTATTGTTATATAAAGCAAAGCAATAATCTTACATAACTAGTTTCAAATATCTCTAGTATTAACATATTTCCTCTTCATTGAAATTAAAATATCCAGAGCTTCTTAGCCATCAATGCTAAAATTAGAGGCTGTTTATTTTTTTCATTATTTTACAAATAATGTCTACATCATACTGTCTTTTCTTATAGTATATATTCTTTTGTGGAAAATCAGTGAATTTCAGTGAGAATTTTAATAAGTCCTAAGTATTGTGTTAGATTTGCCTTTCTAGGTATTTAGTGTGCCCCATGAGAGGTCTTGAAAGAAAATATGTGGATAGGTTCTTAACCAGTGCCCTTCAGAGTTTGAGGTATATTGTGAATTTGATTCATTATTCCTGTTTTTATGTGCAGTAGTTTTACATTAATATTATCTAAATCTTTTTGTAGACAGTTTCTAATTTTCTCTAATCAGCCAGAGATCTGATAGGGATTGATAATCTCTTGAATTCATCAATTTGGTAAAAAAAAAAAAAAAAAAGATTGGAGTAATCATGAAATACAACATCATAAAAATATCTGTTCACATAGCTTTATAAATGCATGCTATTCTGAATTTTGGTATTAACACTATTTTTCCTATAATTTAGAGTCATACAGCATAGTAAATATCATTTAAATACTCTAAAATTATTAAAAGTGTAGCAAAACAATCTGCCTCATAAGAATTGTGGTATATAAGTGTATAAAGACTATAATTTCTCTATGAGAAATATGGGCCTGTTAACATGGCAAAATGAGAAGAAACAAAATGTGTGAATGCCTAAATGTAAATGAAAATAGTCATTTGCATAAATTTTAAATACGAATTATTTAAATAAACCTAACAACTTAAAAGTGAAGATAATCAAGTGAAGCCTCAACCATTTCACATTTTTGTTGAAAAGGAAAAGTGTAAGGTACTATAGGAAAAGTCTGATACAAAAAACAAAAAAAACTATTACATTTTCAAGTCTGGGTGAAGTAAACAATAGGAAAATCAAGGGAGAAAATGACATAAAGTATAACAGAGTAGGGTAATTAAGTTAGACTGTGTTTCTCTTTTAAAGAGTTGCTGTGAACCAAATACAGTTTTGTGGTGTCCAGGGCATACATTTATCTCTGTGTATAACAGCTCTTAATCAAACACTGTAGTGTTAGGCTAAGTGGAATCTGAATCTTTAAGTTGTCTACTTTTGCTGTTCTTTTGCTGACTTTATAAAGTATACTTTACACTAAAGTCAGCAAAAGATTAGAGCCTTTGCCAATAATATAAATAATATTGCCAACATTATGAGATCATAATTTGACTCAAGTACTCCGCAGTGCTTTTTGCTTCTTCACCTAATGAGGACATTTATATTGAGGTTAATGTTGAGATTTATAAAAAATTGTTGTTATTCCTTCTGCAAAGTTAGTAACTCGAAGAAGAAAAGGAGATAATGTAACGTATGATGAATTTGACAAATGGTGCTTTTAGGCCAGTTTGCTATTTACAGTGGAGGTTATCACTCATAGGTACTGAACCATATGCAAATGCAATGCAGGACCTTGTTTTAGTACATGATAAATAACTTTTACCATATCAGGTAATAGGTGCTTTAGTGAAATCACATTGTTAGTTATTTATGCAGGATGTGTGTGAGTGTATGTGTGGGTGTCCTTGAAAGTATATGCTTTTTATCTCTTTCTCCTATACTAAAAGGAAAAATAATCACAGACATAAAAAATATAACTCCAGTTAGGAGTGGTAGCCATTTCTTAAGAAGGTTAGCATATTGATACACATAAGTTATTTTATTAGAGATGCAATTGGTCTTTATTTCATTTACTGACTTAAAAAATAAATAAAACCCTCAACTACCCTCTTTGAGTAGAAAATGCAAATTACTGGTTTGTACATATTGCATGAAAAATGCATAATATTTCTATCTTAACCGGCCAGTCTGTTCCCAGAATGCAAAGGCCAAGAAGTCATGTATAACCACAATCATATCATAAATCATGTGCTTTTGTTAAATCGACCAATTCAAGTTATAAAACCTCATAAGTTGCCTTTCATTTATATTCACAAGAAAATAGAAGTTGCATTGTCATACAATCACCTTCCATGTCTTCTATGGCTAGACAAATCCAAAAAGAATTTGTTGACTTCATTAACATGCTGTTTATAATTCATTTCGAATTTATCGTAGCCATTCTTTCAGCCTTACCTCTGGGCCCTCTGCCCCTAGAGACGCAGGCAGTCATGCAGAAGCCGTTGCATTTCTCAAACTACCCATGGTTTTGCTCACCCTCGCCTCTAATCCTACTTTTCTCTCATCCTCCAGTTATTTCTCCATCTTCTTAGACCGCCTAAGTCACCTTCCATGATTTTTTCAAGTTTGTCCTAATTCTTGCTATTCAAGAGAAACAGACTTTTTCTCTTACCCGTGTGTCTATTTTCTGCATAAAATTTTGGATGCAAAAAGAGAACTTCTACAAGCTGGTTAAAGTAAAAAGGGGAAATGAACTAGAAGGACACTAACTGAATAACTCACAACTGGGTTTATCATTAGTGTCAAGAGGGACCTAAACAAGGGATGGCAGCAGATATCTTTTGCTTTCTTGTTCTCTCTCTCTCTCCTCTCTCAGGAACCATATGGTATTTTGTCTATAAATTTTTCTTCACCATTTTTTTCCTATGTTCCCTGTTTCTGAACACCAATTTTCTCCAGGTCTCGGAGCACATGGCCAAACACCTTCTGCACAGATACTGACAACCTTCTAATTTATGAGCTCGTACTAGACCTACAAAGTCCCTGAGTCCTCATAAAAACTCCAGAAGATTGATAATCCAATCAATCTGGCTTGGGTCAGGTGTCTACTCTGGCTATTTGGTTTGTATCTCAGCATACATTTAACCAGATCTGTTAAGCTGAACTTTTGAAAAAGCATTCCTGGGAAAAGTGCATTGAAAATTTCCAATATACTTACTTTCTAACTATTACTATTATGGCTCTTAATGCATTATATTTAAATAAGGTAACTTCCCCTACAAACTGTGGGGTATGTAAAAGTATGGATTATAGTTTCTTCTTTTTTTTTTTATTTTTGCCCAGAGCAAGCTTATAGTAAATTATCTAGAAGTGTGTTTGGAATGAATGCAATGTGTTGCCCTTAAGATTATGCCATCTGATGTAGCATCATGAGAACTTATTAGACATGTTTTGCAAAGGTGATTTGTGACTTTGACTTGTATTTAAATATTTGAATTGAAAAATAATGCACTATGGCTTGGATACACTATGGGAGGCTATCAAAAAAGCTTTAACTAGATACCGACTTGTGAAATTTAAAAGCTTAAGTAACCACTTGGACTTCGTTTTTACTTTAAAAAAGATACATTAACACACAAATAATAACTAGATGTTTTAGTTATCTATTGTTGCATTAGCAAACTACCCCAAACTTAGAGACATAAAAGAACTAATTAAACTAAAGAGCTTCTGCACAGCAAAAGAAACTACCATCAGAGTGAACAGGCAACCTATAGAATGGGAGAAAATTTTTGCAATGCACTCATCTGACAAAGGGCTAATATCCAGAATCTACAATGAACTCCAACAAATTTACAGGAAAAAAGCAAACAACCCCATCAAAAACTGGGTGAAGGATATGAACAGACACTTCTCAAAAGAAGACATTTGTGCAGCCAAAGGACACATGAAAAAATGCTCATCATCACTAGCCGTCATAGAAATGCAAATCAAAACCACAATAAGATACCATCTCACACCAGTTAGAATGGTGATCATTAAAAAGTGAAGAAACAACAGGTGCTGGAGAGGATGTGGAGAAATAGAAACACTTTTACACTGTTGGTGGGACTGTAAACTAGTTCAACCATTGTGGAAGTCAGTGTGGCGATTCCTCAGGGATCTAGAACTAGAAATACCATTTGACCCAGCCATCCCATTACTGGGTATATACCCAAAGGATTTTAAATCATGCTGCTATAAAGACACATGCACACAAATGTTTATTGTGGCACTATTCACAATAGCAAAGACTTGGAACCAACCCAAATGTCCATCAATGATAGACTGGATTAAGAAAATGTGGCACATATACACCATGGAATACTATGCAGCCATAAAAAATAATGAGTTCATGTCCTTTGCAGGGACATGGATGAAGCTGGAAACCATCATTCTCAGCAAACTATCGCAAGGACAAAAACCAAACATCGCATGTTCTCACTCATAGGTGGGAATTGAACAATGAGAACACATGGACACAGGAAGGGGAACATCACACACTGGGGCCTGTGGTGGGGTGGGGAGAGGGATAGCATTAGGAGATATACCTAATGTTAAATGACGAGTTACTGGGTGCAGCACACCAACATGGCACATGTATACATATGTAACTAACCTGCACATTATGCACATGTACCCTAAAACTCAAAGTATAAAAAAAAAAAAAGAACATCCATTGATTTTCTCATGAGTCTTTGGGTGAGGACTTCGAACAGGGCAAAGAAGGTCACTCTCTCAGCTATATGACTTCAGACCTCAGCTGGATGATTCAGATGCCTGGAAGCTAAATGGAGGGTTCAACTGGGGTCATATTTCCTGGAACTTGATTCTGGCTGTCTCACATCTTAGATTTCTCAATTATTCTCCACATATGATCTTTGCGTTTCTCAATTCTTCTTCACACACGATCTTTGAATTTCTTAATTCTTCTCCATTTGTGATCTTTCCACAGGGTGAACGTGGTCTTCCTTACAATATGGGGATCTCTAGGGATTTGGATTTCTTACATTGTAGAAGACGTCTCCTCAGAAGAAAGCAGACAGGCTTCTTAAATGGTAAGCCTAGAACTACAAGATTATAATTTCGAATGCTTTGTATTAGTAGAGGCAAGTCAAAGGGCAGACTAAGGTTAAGGGGAAATACACAAACTCCACATGCGGGGAGGGAAGAAGGGGAAAATGGCCATCTTTGGAGACTGTCTAGCAGAGACATGTAATACATTTAGATACTGCTTTAGCAATTGAATTCCAGCTTCAGAACAAATGCTGCATATCATCTATTGATCAGTTTTTAGTGTTTGTATGAATTTAGAGTCTCATTTCCAATTTCCTATATATTTATGCACTATTATTTACTTATTTACTTCTTTTCACTTTCCAAACATATACCTGGATTGGCATAAATGGCTGAAAATTAAAAGCCCAGCATTAGGCTGGGCACTCAGCACTCTCAAACTGTTTTACAAGTATTAACAGGAGAAATGCATAAACTGCCGTATACCTCCTGCTCACCAAGATGATCTGACTTTTCCTAGATGACTGAAAAAGCCATTTTAGTGCTTTAGTGCATTTTTGTCAATACAGATCAAGACACTAAGAAACCTAGACATGCAGGGTTACCCAGTTCTATTGGTGATATAATGAGAAGTTCAATGTTATGTGACTAAAAGTGGTCATATTGTCGAGTGCTTCACACTTTTCTTTCATAATCATTTAAGAGATCTCAGAAATTTTCAAAATGCCCAAGATTTCATGTAAATGTGTTCTGTATTCCAGGAAAACTTTCTTTAATAGTACAGACAATGAGCTCGATAGAGTGCTCAGGCCAGAGGTAGCTGACCTCTGTTTTACGTCATATTCAGTATGAACTCTGGTTCAGTTAAGATTTAGTTCAGCTGTAAATAACAGAAAACTCAACCAAGAATGGCTGAAACAATTAAAGGACCCGTTTTCTTCTATAAAACTAACAAAAAGTTTTGTAGGTTTGCAGGTCAGGGCTCAGCAAAGTAACAATGCTTCCAGAGACCTGGAATCTCTCTTTTTGCCCTGCCCTCCTGAGCCTGTGGCCCTCTTCCTCTGTCTTAGTCTGTTTAAGCTACTGTAAGAGAATGCCATAGACTGACTGGCTTATAAACAACAGGAATTTATTTCTCACAGTTCTGGAGGCTGGGAAGTCTGGCTTATAGACAGCTGGTTTCTTACCGTGTCCTCATGTGGTGGACGAACAAGGGAACTCTTGAAGGTCTCTATTATAAGAGCACTAATCACTTTCCAAAGATTGTACCTTCGAATACTATCATCTTTGGGGTTTTATGTCTTCACATACGAACTGTGGGAGGATGCACACATTCAATCTAGGGCATCGTCCTAGTCACATAATGAATGCTACACCTTTAGAAGTTGTTCACGCACTTCAAACAGAAAATTTTTTTTGAAAATGCTTAATACCTTTTGCTGTGAGTCTTTGTATCTTTGACAGGAAAGGTAGCCAACCCCAGAAACCTCCCCTTAAAGCAGTTCAGCCAGGTACATTTCACATAACCACTTCTGTTTGGAAAAGGAGTCTAAAAAGCTGTTTGATTTAGTTTTATAATTTCTATGATAAGTGAAGGCAAGGGGAAGGGGCTTTGAATGGGTTCTGTGATCTAGTCTGCAGGATATGCTACTCTATTCTTCAGATTCTTGTTATTCAATGCAATTGACAGAGAAAGTTTCCAGTAGTGAGGATGAATCTTGATGTATATGTTTATGCTTGTTATAAAATTGGAGCAGGAAAACATAGATTTAAGTTGTCACAGCTATTGCGAAGGTGACTGACCTTAGACATATCGCTATTTATATCATATCATCCAACCTGCCATTTATAGATCAGATAGGAGGATATCAAAGGAAGAAACAAAGAGGAATAGGTACCACTTCGTAAGGAAATGAAACGTTCCCATTTTCACTGCACATGATAAGCAATTGAGAAAACAGATACAGGTTTCCACTCACACCTCACTGGTCTGAATTGTGGAACATAACCAGAACTGCAAAGATAACTGGGAAATTAAGTCTTATTTTGCTAAAATCATTACCACGGTAACCAATTATTTCAAGAAAGGAAGGAGGAGAAAATGGATTGTGAGTATTCAGCTTGCTGTATCTATCACATCTACATTTGGGTATGTGTAGGTATGGTGAGGATCAAATATTCATTGACTCTTTAAATCATTGTTCATACCTATGTATGGATTTCCTGAAACAAGAATGTTTTGTATGTACTTGAAACTGCAATTATCAAGAGAAATGAAACATTCCATTGTGGTACTTACATTACAGTAAGGAAAGAGACAGCAAAAATGTAGGCAAACATGTGTAATGTAAATCAGATAATGATGAGTGCTACAAGAAAAAAAGAGGCTGAATGATAAACTAGAGAAACTCTGGAGGTGGAATTGGGCTTTCATTTAAATGAGATTGGTTGGAAGACCTCTCTGAAAGAGTGTATATGACCAACTCTTAATATATGAGTAGGACCCAGAAACGCCAAAAATCAGGAAAAAATCATACGAGTATTGAGCAGAACTCTGGAGGAAAAAGCCCCTACAAATTGGCTTACCATGTGGGAGCTGAAAGAGGGCATGGTAAATGAGATGGTTAGGGTACCATATGGGATTAGAGATTTCTGCTGACTCAGGCATTGTGGTTTCTTGCATGCCATGATAGGAACTTTGGATTTTATCCTCATAGTAATAGGCATCAGTGGGGCACTTGAAAGAGGAAAATAATATGTGATTTTTATTGGTAGAAACTAGATTGTTGATGAGATTAGAGTCAAATCTTATGTTACATATTTTACATATGCTTAGTATTCAAATAAGAATTAATTTTTTCCAGCGACTTTTCCAAATGTTATATTGAAGTCAAATCAAAAATACATTACAAAGCACTAATACTGTTGCCCATCAAATTTGGAAGTACTATTAGAGATAATTGATTGCTGTTATGTAACCTTAAGATTTGCTGAAAATATTAGCAAAACAAAGTAGTAAAAGCAGCATAATTAAGTTGTCCAGATAGGCATTTTGTGCAAAGTATGCAGACAGCACATGGTCCATTACTGTCCATTGATATTCAGCTCATGTATACACTTCTATAAACTTCCTGGGTCTGCACACTTACTCATATACGCTTACTCATATTGTATGACTGTATGTATAGTATGGCTGTATGCATAGTATGGCTGTAGCCCGCCCCCGCCACACCCCCAAATCTCAACTTGAATTGTATCTCCCAGAATTCCCACGTGCTGCGGGAGGGACCCAGGGAGAGGTAATTGAGTCATGCGGGCCGGTCTTTCCCATACTATTCTTGTGATAGTGAGTAAGTCTCATGAGATCTGATGGGTTTATCAGGGGTTTCCACTTTTGCTTCTTCCTCATTTTTCTCTTGCTGCCACCATGTAAGAAGTGACTTTTGCCTCCTGCCATGATTCTGAGGCCTCCCCAGACATGTGGAACTATAAGCCAATTAAACCTCTTTTTCTTCCCAGTTTCAGGTATGTCTTTGTCAGCAGCATGAAAACTGACCAAGACACTTACAAATTACATTTCCAGGTTTTCTTGACAACTGAGTGATGGTTAAGCTCTCACTGAAGATCTGCACATGAAATTTGAGGTGAGAAGAAGGTCGAAGCCACTCTAATTCCACGGACGGCTTTAGCATCTTCTCCAGTTGCAGCTGAGCTTGTGTTTCATCATGAAGGTGGTGGTCCTATCAGGAGACGTGCTGACTCCATAGTTCCTGCAGCATTAATTAATAACATCAGGCATCAGGAGCCCTGGCGTTCACTGAGAACCAATAGTGTCAGTTCGTGTGTGTGTGTATATGTGTGTGTCTGTTGCATTTGCAGAAAAGGTAGGTTCATAAAGACGGACTTACTGAAATCTGAAAGAAAGTTCCTTCCTTCGCTAAGGAGCTAAAATGGAATCAGATCCCTGAGAGTCACAAATGGTTCCTTTTTGCTTTTCTGACTCTACTAACCTTTTTGTAACCTATTTCTTCTAAAAAATCCACCTGCGATCCTAAAAATGATTTCTGTTTTCATAACAAGATCGTCATTCATAGAAGTCATAACAGCTTACATTGTAATAATGTTGCATATATACCAATACATACTTAATCACAATCAGAAAATCTGCACCATAGAAATAGGCAGATTTTGAAATACATAATTTTTAACCAGATTGCCTATTTGAAAATAATATACATAGGAACTGAAGTTCTCCTCAGAATTTTTTAGGTTAAAATATAAAATAAATTTTAAATATAAAAGATGAGATATGAATGCCTACAGCTTCAAAGAGCTAGATTTTTATTTCAATGATTTTTGTCTATAGATTATGTTCTATTATATTCACTTTCCTCTTATTATTATTTCCTTGTTTCTAGTACTCTCATTGATTTAAATTTAGATAATTGATTTACAGCTTTCATGATTTTTAAATTAAGCACTTAAAGCTATAAATTTATCTCTAAACACTGCTTTAGCTGCATCCTACATATTTTGAAATGTTGTGTTTTATTGTAAGGTTAAAATATTTTCTAATATCTTTTGTTTCTTATTTGATGGATGAAATGTAAACATATGCTGCTTAAGGTTCAAGTACTTGAGGGATATTTTTGATATCTTTTTCTTACTAATTTTTAATTTAATTCCATTATAATCAAATGAAAAACTAAAAATATTTGAAAATCAAATAAAGCAATTTAGCATCTTAACTTGGTAAAGGACAACAGTGCCTGATCATCTCAATACATAAGGCATTGAGAAGTTTCAACTACCATTTTGATGAAAACAAAAACAAAAAATAAAAGTCTCTTACTAAAAAAGAATAGAAGGATTGTCATTAAGTTAATAATTAAATTATTCAAAGGAACCTACATCTAACATCTCATTTATTGGTCAAAGAATGAACACATTTTTCTAAGCAGTGACGGGAAAGTGAGGTTCACTCTCATTACTGCTATTCAACATTGTGATGGAGGTCCTAGCTAGTGCAACAGGTTGGAGAAAGAACATAAAGTGCACAGATAGAAAGAAGAAACTTAAGGGTTTTATTTGCAAATTACTTGATTATATACATAGAACATCTTAATGAATAAATGAAAATGAAGAAGTATAAAAGTAACAAGTGAATTTAGCAAGGCCTTGGGAAACGAGGCAAATATACACAAACACAAGCAATGAAAAATTGAAGTACAAAATTTTAAAATTTATATTTGAATAGCAAATTAATTATTAAATATTTAGAGATTAGTTTAAGAAAATATGTGCATGGCCAGTACACAGACTCAAAAATGCCTAAAGAAAAGAAGAACTCAATAAAAAAAATCATGCTCATAGATTAAAAGGCTCAGTATTATTAAGAAATTATTATAGAACCATAAAAGACCTCAAATGGACAAAACAATCTTGTGCAAAAGGAACAAAGCTATAGGCATCACACTATCTGATTTCAAAATATATTACAAAGTCGTAGTAATCAAAACACGATGGTGCTAGCATAAAATCAGACACAATGACCAACAGAATAAGATAGAGAGCCCAGAAATAACCTCATGCGTTTGATCAAGTGATATTCAGCAAAAGCAAAGGTGCCATAAGCATACAGTAAGGAAAGCACTGCATCTTCAATAAATGCTGTAGGGAAAATTGGCTATTTATAAGGAGAAGAATAAATCCATATCTCGTTTCAAATATATGAGTCAAACAGATCAAAGACTTAAATATAAGACCACTGATCCACTGATCCCACAGAAATACAAACTACCATCCGAGAAAACTATAAACACCTCTATGCAAATAAACTAGAAAATCTAGAAGAAATGATTAAATTCGTGGACACATACACTCTCCCAAGACTAAACCAGGAAGAAGTCGAATCCCTGAATAGACCAATAACAAATTCAGAAATTGAGGCAGCAATTAATAGCCTACTAACCAAAAAAAGTCCAAGACCAGAAGGATTTACAGCCGAATTCTACCAGAGGTACAAAGAGGAGCTGGTACTATTCCTTCTGAAACTATCCCAAACAATAGAAAAAGTCAGAATCCTCTTTAACTCATTTTATGAGGCCAGCATCTTTCTTACACCAAAACCTGGCAGAGACATGACAAAAAAAGAAAATTTCAGGCCAACATCCCTGATGAACAACGATGCAAAAATCCTCAATAAAATACTGGCAAACTGAATCCAGCAGCACATCAGAAAGGTTATCCACCATGATCAAATCGGCTACATCCCTGGGATGCAAGGCTGGATCAACATACAAAAATCAATAAATGTAATCCATCACATAAACAGAACCAATGACAAAAACCACAAGATCATCTCAATAGATGCAGAAAAGGCCTTCAACAAAATTCAACAGCCCTTCCTGCTAAAAACTCTCAGTAAACTAGCTATTGATGGAACGTATCTCAAAACAATAAGAGCTATTTATGACAAACACACAGCCAATATCATACTGAATGGGCCAAAACTGGAAGCCTTCCTTTTAAAAACCGGCACAAGACAAGGATGCCCTCCCTCACTACTCTTATTAAACATAGTACTGGAAGTTCTGGCCAGGGCAATCAGGCAAGAGAAAGAAATAAAGGGTATTCAATTAAGAAAAGAGGAAGTCAAATTGTCTCTGTTTGCAGATGACATAATTGTACATTTAGAAAACCCCATTGTCTTAGCCCAAAATATCCTTAAGCTGATAAGCAATTTAAGCAGTCTCAGGACAGAAAATCAATGTGCAAAAATCACAAGCATTCCTATACAGACAAACAGAGCCAAATCATGAGTGAACTCCCATTCACAATTGCTACAAAGAAAATAAAATACCTAGGAATACGACTTACAAGGGATGTGAAGGACCTCTTAAAGAAGAACTACAAACCACTGCTCAAGGAGATAAAAGAGGACACAGACAAAGGGAAAAACATTCCATGCTCATGGATGGGAAGAAACAATATCGTGAAAATGGTCATACTGCCCGAAATAATTTATAGATTCAGTGCTATCCCCATCAAGCTACCATTGACTGTCTTCACAGAATTGAAAAAACTACTTTAAATTTCGTATGGAACCAAAAAAGAACCTGCATAGCCAAAACAATCCTAAGCAAAAAGAACAAAGCTGTAGGCATCATGCTACCTGACTTCAAACTATACTGCAAGGCTATAGTAGTAAAAACAGCGTGGTACTGGTACTAAAACAGATATATAGACCAATGGAACAGAACAGAGGCCTCAGAAACAGCGCCACACATCTACAACCATCTGATCTTTGATAAATCTGACAAAAACAAGCAATGGGGAAAGGATTCCCTATTTAATAAATGGTGTTGGGAAAACTGGCTAGCCATATGCAGAAAGCTGAAACTGGATCCCTTCCTCATACCTTATACAAAAACTAATTCTATCTGGTGTGAAATGGTATCTCATTGTGGTTTTGATTTGCATTTCTCTGATGGCCAGTGATGATGAGCATTTTTTCATGTGTCTGTTGGCTGCATAAATGTCTTCTTTTGAGAAGTGTCTGTTCATATACTTTGCCCACTTGTTGATGTGGTTGTTTGTTTTTTTCTTGTAAATTTGTCTGAGTTCTTTGTAGATTCTGGATATTATCCCTTTGTCAGATGAGTAGATTGCAAAAATTTTCTCCCATTCTGTAGGTTGCCTGTTCACTCTGATGGTAGTTTCTTTTGCTGTGCAGAAGCTGTTTAGTTTAATTAGATCCCATTTGTCAATTTTGGCTTTTGTTGCCATTGCTTTTGGTGTTTTAGACATGGAGTCCTTGCCCATGCCTATACCATTAAAAAGTCAGGAAACAACAGGTGCTGGAGAGGATGTGGAGAAATAGGAACACCTTTACACTGTTGGTGGGACTGTAAACTAGTTCAACCACTGTGGAAGACAGTGTGGTGATTCCTCAGGGATCTAGAACAAGAAATATCATTTAACCCAGCCATCCCATTACTGGGTATATACCCAAAGGATTATAAATCATGCTGCTATAAAGACATATGCACACGTATGTTTATTGTGGCACTATTCACAATAGCAAAGACTTGGAACCAACCCAAATGTCCAACAATGATAGATTGGATTAATAAAATGTGGCACATATACACCATGGAATACTATGCAGCCATAAAAATTGATGAGTTCATGTCTTTTGTAGGGCATGGATGAAGCTGGAAACCATCATTCTCAGCAAACTATCACAAGGACAAAAAAGCAAACACCGCATGTTCTCACTTATAAGTGGGAATTGAATAATGAGAACACTTAGACAAAGGAAGGGGAACATCACACACTGGGGACTGTTGTGGGGTGGGGGTAGGGGGGAGGGATAGCATTAGGAGATATACCTAATGCTAAATGATGAGTTAATGGGTGCAGCACACCAACATGGCACATGTATACATATGTAGCAAACCTGCACATTGTGCACATGTACCCTAGAACTTAAAGTATAATGAAAAAAAAATATTGAAAAAAAACTAACTCAAGACGGATTAAAGACTTAAACCTAAGACCAAAACCCATAAAAATCCTAGACGAAAACCTAGGCAATACCATTCACAGCATAGGCATGGGCAAAGACTTCATGACTAAACACCAAAAGCAATGACAACAAAAGCCAGAATTGACAAATGGCATCGAATTAAACTAAAGAGCTTCTGCACAGCAAAAGAAACCATCATCAGAGTGAACAGGCAACCCACAGAATGGCAGAAAAATTTTACAATCTATCCATCTGACAAAAGGGTAATATCCAGAACACACAAAGAATTTAAACAAATTTACAAGAAAAAAACAAACAACCTGACCAAAATGTGGGCAAAGTATACGAACAGACACTTCTCAAAAGAAGACATTTACGCAGCCAACAAATATATGGAAAAAACCTCATCATCACTGGTCATTAGAGAAATGCAAATTAAAAGCACAATGAGATACCATCTCATGCCAATTAGAATGATGATCATTAAAAAGTCAGGAAACAACAGATGCTGGAGAGGATGTGGAGAAATAGGAACAGTTTTACACTGTTGGTGGGAGTGTAAATTAGTTCAATCATTGTGTGAGACAGTGTGGTGATTCTCCAAGGATCTAGAACCAGAAATACCGTTTGACCCAGCAATCCCATTATTGGGTATATACCCAAAGGATTATAAATCATTCTACTGTAAATAGACAGATGCACACGTATGTTTATTGTGGCACTGTTCACAATAGCAAAGACTTGGAACCAACCCAAATGCTCATCAGTGATACACTGGATAAAGAAAATGTGGCACATAAACACCATGGAATACCATGCAGCCATAAAAAATTATGAGTTCATGTCCTTTGCAGGGACATGGATGAAGCTGGAAAACATCATTCTCAGCAAACTAACACAAGAACAGAAAACCAAACACTGCATGTTCTTACTTACTCATAAGCTGGAGTTGAACAATGACAGCACATGGACACAGGGAGGGGGACATCACACACTGGGGCTCGTTGTGGGGTGGGGTGCTAGCGGAGGGATAGCATTAGGAGAAAAACCTAATGTAGATGACGGGTTGATGAGTGCAGCAAACCCCCATAGGATGTGTATACCTATGTAACAAACCTGCACATTCTGCACAGGTACCCCAGAACTTAAAGTATAAAAAAGAAAATAAAGGAAACTTAACTGTTTATATCAGTAATTAGAAACTGTATACATGAACCAGGAATTGTGGCATACATCTGTAGTCCCAATTGCTTTGTAGGCTGAGGCAGAAGGATCGCTTGAGCCAAGGAGTTTGAGACTGCAGTGAGCTATGATTGCACTACTGCACTCCAGCCTGGGTGACAGAGCGAGACCTTGTCTTAAAAAACAAAAAAACAACTTTAGAACTCTGACATTTTCCTCAGAAAAAAAAGAAAACGAAAATGAAAAAAAAGAAACTGGGCAAATCACCTGAATAAACAAAACAAGACATACAAATAAATAGCCACCAGATATATAAAACTATGCTCAGCAGCACTAATCATTAGGAAAATACAAATTAAAACCATGATATCACCTCAAGCTGCTAGAATAGTTACAATAAAAATGATCAGAGATAACAGGTGTCATGGAGGATGTGGAGAAAAAGGAATCCTCACACACTGTTAGTGAGAATGAAAATTACTACAGCTATTTTATGGAAAACAGTATGGAGGTTCCACAAAAACACTAAACATTGAATTGCCATATCATCCACTAATCCCAGTTCTGGGTATTTATGCAAAAGTTTTAAACTCAGGGCTGGCTACAGTGGCTCACACCTGTAATCCCAACACTTTGGGAGGCTGAGGCAGGCGGATCACAAGGTCAGGAGTTCGAGAACAACCTGGCCAATATGGTGAAACCGTGTCTCTACCAAAAATACAAAAATTAGCCGGGCATGGTGGTGTGCGCCTATAGTCCTAGCTACTTGGGAGGCTGAGGCAGGAGAGTCACTTGAACCCGGGAGGCAGAGGTTGCAGTGAGCTGAGCTGACACCACCGCACTCCAGCCTGGGCAACAGAGTGAGACCCCGTCACAAAAAAAAAAAAAAAAAAATTAGGATGTCAAAGACATATCTGTATTTCCATGTTCATTGCAGCAGTAGTCACAAAAGCCAAATTATAGAAACAACCTAAATGTTTATCAACTGATAAATGGATAAACAAAATGTGGTATAATGCACACTGGAATACTATTTTTTCTCAAAAAAGAAAATCCTCTCACTTGGGACAACATATATGAATCTAGAGGACATTATGCTGAGTGAAAGGAGCCGGGCACAGAAAGACTAATACCATGTGATCTCACTTATATGTGGAATCTAAAAAGTCACATTCATAGAAGTAATTGGAATGGTGGTTATCAGAAGCTAGAGCAGAATAGGTGGATGAAAATAGGAGAGATGTTAACCAAAATGTACAAAGTTTCAGTTAGACAGGAGGAATATGTTCTATTGATCTATTGCACAACATGCTGACTACAATTAATAATAACATATGGTGTATCTCAAAATTGCCAAAAGAATATATTTCTACTTCACAACATTGTGGAAGAGCTATGTATTGATGGCCATTACTTACAGTTGGGTTATGTCCAGATAAATCTGTCATACAAGAAGGATGTAACCCCATTCCAAGTCTATGAGCATCTGTACACTGGGGACAGATCTACTGGGTTGAATTTCTGACTCAACTGCTAATGTTCTAAGTGACCTTGAGTCAATTAATTTTCCTTCCTATAACTCAGTTTCTTCAGCTAAAAAATAGGAATAAAATAGGGATGATGCCACTCTAATAGTTAATTTTATTTGTCACCTTGACTAGGTCACTGGGAGCCCAGATATCTGCCCAAACATTAGCTGGGTGTTTCTGTGAGGTTATTTTTTAAAGATGAGATGATCATTTAAATAAATAGAAGAAATAAAGCTAGTTCTCTCCCTAATGTGGGTTGGCCTCACCCAATCAATTGAAAGCCTGAATGAAACAAAAGTGGTGACCCTTCTCCAAGTAGGAGAGAATTCCTCCTGATTGCCTTCAAATTAGGACATCAGTTGAAGTTCCTGCTTTCAGATGCAGACTGAGCCATCAGCTCCTCCTAGTCTAAAGCCTGCCAGGCTACTGAAAGAAACTACACCACTGGCTTTCTTGGTTCACAGGCCTTCAGATTAGGACTGGAAATAAACCACCAGGTCTTTTGGGTCTCCAGCTTGCTGGCTCACCCCAATATTTTGGGATATACCTGGCTCCATAATTGCATGGATCAGTTCTTTATAATAGATCACATACACACATATACTCACCCTATTGGTTTGCTACTTTGGAGAACCATGACTCATACAACTACCTACCTACCTCATGTGTTTTTAGTTAGAAATAAATAAGCCAATACATAATAAAGATTTTAAACAACGTCTGAAAAAAGGTAAGAACTCAATCAATGTTTTGATAGAACTTAAATAGTCATGTGTCACTATCTAAATGGTTCTCCTAATTTGGTTTGGAGAGAAGTTCCTACTTATAATTATGATCTAATAATTATCACATCCTAATATTTATGAAGCAAATTTTAGTCTACATTAACATTTATTTTCTTTACAGGAGATATAAAGAAGAAGAACTTTTTTATTTATATGAATTGAATGCAATAAATATCTCTGGAATATAACTTATACAATAATTCTTAGTTAACACTTAAAGAAACAGAGCCTGTTTTGAATAAAAGCATAATGCTGAATAAAATATATAATACAGTAAGAGCAGATTACAGGGAATGACAGGAAAGAAAAAATCATGATAGAGACAAAGTAAAACAAAGTCATAGCTGGGTGTTAAACACAAAATCAATCATTTCAGTGTGGATGTGAAGAATTCTGCTTCTGACCAGCACGAAATTATATGGACCAGAATTACTCTCTTACCTGAAGGAACTAAATAAACAACATAGTTGGAAATCAATCAATGCAAGACAGCGATCCTTGAAAGAAGATCAACAAATGAGACAAGCCCTACAATTTTTCAGGTTACTGCAGGAGGTTTCCTGTTCACCAGGAGGATAATGTAGAGGAAGCCTGGCCACCTTCCTAAATGGAAGAGATGGAGTTGGGAGCACAGAGCAGATAAGGTGCCTGGACTTCTTAGGGTAGGGTACCAGGGAGAAGGGAGTTTCCCAATGAAACAGAGAGGTCTAGAGATTTATAGAGTACACCACTGGTGGTTAGTTTTAGGTGTCAAACTGACCAGGTTAAGTAATACCTAGAGAACTGGTGAAGCATTGTTTCTGGGGGTGTCTGTGAGGGTGTTTCCAGAGAAAACTGCTGTGAGTTGGTGAACTGAGTGGGGAAAATCCAACATTGATGTTGCTGGACCCTGTCCATTTGGTCAGGGGCCCTGATAGAACAAAGAGGCAGTGGAAAGGCAATTTCCTTTCTGTATTAGTCCATTTTCATGTTGTTGATAAATACATACCCGAGACAGGGCAATTTACAAAAGAAAGAGGTTTCATAACTCCATGTGACTTGTGAAGCCTTATAATCATGGCGGAAGGCAAAGAGGAGCAAGTCATAGCTTACATGGATGGCTGCAGGCAAAAGGGGAGAGAGCTTGTGCAAGAGAACTTCTCTTTTTAAAACCATCGGATCTCATGAGACTTATTCACTATCACGAAAGTAGCATGGGAAAGACTTTCCCCCATGACTCAATTAGCACCCACCGGGTCCCTCCCACAAACACGTGGGAATTCAAGATGAGACGTGGGTGGGGACACAGACAAACCATATCGGCCCTAGGTTGGAGGTTGATAAAATCCTACAAAACAAAACTTAAAAGCAAGCCTCAAAAAAAATCAAACTGTTTTTAAGTAAGTTGAATTCCAGAACAAAGTTCAAGATTATTTATTTAACAGTACCCAACAACCAAGCAAGGAAAAAATTCACCATAGTTGTAATCTAATGAAAATTACTAGGCATGCAAAGAAACAAAAAAAAAAAAAAAACAACAACAAAAACATGATTTATACATAGAGGGAAAAATCAATCACTGAACTATGATATGAATGATAGAATAATAAAGACATTATAATAGTGTTCATACCCTATTCCTTAGGCTAAGAAGTGAAAAGTTGAGCATGTAGAGACATGAAAGATAAAAAACAAACAAACAAACAAAAATGCCCAATCAAAATACTAGAGATAAAAAAAACACAGGACATAAATGAAAAGTGCACTGGGCAGAATTAACAGCTGATTAGATGTTATAACAGAAAACATTTGTGAACTCAAAACAAGAAAAAAATTGTAAACAAACAAAACAAAACTCAGAAAAAGATTAAAAAATTCTACCATGAAAACAGATAATAAAATCCTCAAAAGGTGCTAAGGAACATAGCGTCAGGCTTGAATATCCCGATATGCATGTAACTGGAATCCCTAAAAGAGAAACAAAATTGGAGGGAAAGTCAGAAAAAATCCTAAAGGTTTATGCACCCCTAAAAAAGAAGTTTAATATACAGGAAGCAAACACTTGCAGAAGTGTGAAGAGTAATAGACACATCCTCAGTTATTATTGATGATTTCAACACCCTTCCCTCCATATGTTATAGAAATAGTAAGCAGTAAATCAGTTAAGGTTACGCAAGGCTTGTACAAAAATAACAACCAACCAACAGGACTTAATTGGCGTGATGAAACACTCAGTCCAACAACAGCGGAATGTACTTTCTGCCTCCAAATGCCTTTATGACTGCATTGTTCAGAATAGAGGAAGAATAGTGAAGGGAAGGGAAAAGAGAGGTCCCCGTGGATATTTAGCTGATAGATGAGCAATGGATTCGAAATTGTAGTCACCCGTGGCAGTCCTGAATTTTAAGCACTTGATTGACCAGAAACCCAAAATTTGCATAACAAATTACCTTTTACCTCTTGCCTGATTTACTGCAAAAGTCATTAAATGGTTATCCATGTCTCTAGAATTGGCCCCCTCAGATTTATTTTCCCTTTCTACTGCCAGAGTGATAATTGTACAGTGTAAATCAGATCATTTGTATCATTTCTTTTCTTAAAACTCATCGATGGATCACTGTTGCATTTAATACAAATTTCTTAGCATGATTTTAAAGGTCTTCTCCTACTGTTTCCATTTCATATTTGAGTTTCACTATTTAATCATAATTATTTCATGTAGTGGGACTTGCTGTTCCTTTTTCCTGGCATATTTTCCGTTGTTCCTGCTATCATTCATATAAACTTGTCTCTCAAATATTAATACCTCTAGTAAATTGTTCTTGATACCAAATTTGGGTTATGTAGCCCTCCTATATTCTTCCATAGCACTTACTAATAATAAACTAGTAATTTACCACATTATAGACTAGTTAATCCTTATATGGTAATTACCTGTTTCTTCATTTGTCTTCCCCAGTAAAGTGTAAATGCCTAGAAGTTAAAGATTTCACCTTCCTGATCAGGGCACACTAAGCTTCAGTCCAGGTGGTAGGCACAAAGTTGATGGTGAATTTGGGGGTGTATTTTAGCTATGACCATGAAAACTCCGAGATCCTTTTTCTGATTGAGGCGAAAAAGCAGTTCATCTGGACAAACAGGGGTGTCTTTAATACACAAAGCACACCTCCATGAATATCAGGAACTGCCCACATATTTCTAGAGACTGTCGACTGAAAAAGTCTCTCTGGGGTCTGCGAAGGTTGAGGGAAGCAGGATTTTCTCAATGACTTTTAAAGAAAGACTATTCACATTTTTCTCTTGTCCAACGTGGCCCTAAATTTTCCCTCAGCTTCATTAAACATAGACACATTTTCCTGCCTCTGCGCCTCTGATCTCCCGCTCACCAGCCCTTACAGAATCCAGGTGAACCCCCACAGGCCTTTTCTTTCCGTTTTCTTTTCTTAGAGCATTTATTTCCAAAAACTTGTAATTCTAAATTTTTTATCTGCTCCTCTGAGATGTAAATACTTTTAAAAGCTTCATGACTGTTTCACAAACCAGAAATATTTTTCTCAAGGGCTTGGGAACCATCCCTTTGAAATGTAATCAAGGAATAAAGGATAGGATTGCCCTATCTCCCAATCTCTTTGGGATGGTAGGAACCTAACTTCAGGGGGAGTACCTTGCTTCATGCAGATATGAGAAAGATTACTTGCTAAAAATCACATGAAATAATGCAATGATGCCCCGAATATATATGTGTGTGTGTATACATATATATATATACACATATGTATATATATGAATATATGTATGTATATGTGTATATATGTGTGTGTGCATATAGATAGATAGATAGATATAGATATAGATATATCACTTACCAGATGAAGATAAAACTAAGGAATCTCCCATATATCATTTGTAGCTTATCCTAGTAGAAATTCTCTTAGCTACAGGGGTGATAAGTTATCTCCTGAGGGAGGGTCTGTTTCCTATCTGGCTAGGTAATTCTCACATAAACACAAGAGTCGAAGGCAGAAAGGGAACACAATATTAACAATAAACAAATACATATGTCACTGGGTTGCTCTGAATAAGAAATAAGAAAGAGGTGATCAGGCGCGGTGGCTCACACCTGTCATCCCAGCACTTTGGGAGGCCGAGGCGGGCGGATCAAGAGGTCAGGAGATCGAGACCATCCTGGCTAACGCGGTGAAACCCCGTCTCTACTAAAAATACAAAAATAATTAGCCGGGCGTGGTGGCGGACGCCTGTAGTCCCAGCTACTCGGGAGGCTGAGGCAGGAGAACGGCGTGAACCCGGGAGGCGGAGCTTGCAGTGAGCCGAGATCGCGCCACTGCACTCCATCCGGCCTGGGCGACAGAGCGAGACTCTGTCTCAAAAAAAAAAAAAAAAAAAAAAAAAAAAAAAAAAAGAAAAGAAAAGAAAAGAAAGAGGTGATCTTGCCAGGGTGGAAGTGAGGGAACCAAGTCACATCTGTGCATGGGGGAGCTTTTCGCCCACCTGAGCTCAAAGACTTTAAGCAAATGCATTCCACTTTTAAATCAAATCAGTATAAACGTTTTAGCCCCTTTCTTTAGCTTTACATTTCTACAAGCCTGCAGAACTTTACAAATAATTATTTAAAAATCAGAAGGGAAAACTTAGAAAGGCTATTTGGTCCCCTCAGCCTTTAACTTTCTTGCCAAATTTGCCTATATTCAGGTTTAACATTCCTCAGCTAAAAATTTCTTTGCCCGGGAGTGATCCTTATCCATGACGCAGGTATAACTACAACTTCGCAGGGAAATGCTTCATAAAACCAGAGAATCAGTACATGAATTTGCAGTGAGAAGTGAACCGGTTATGCTGCTGAATTCATTCCTCATCTACAAGCTATAAAAATCATATATGGAAATCATGTGGCCTCATTTCAGGGAGGAAAGATTAAGAACAATAAAAGTTAGTTGTGAAAAATAGATGTTTAATGTCATCAAGATTAAAAGAGATAATGTGTTTATTCATTCTTCTTACATAAAAGATTAAAACTCACAAACACAGAAGGGCCGATATTTTATCCTGAACCTCTGTGGATGGGCATTGTTAGTATTTTGCTTCTCTCACTCAACTTTTTAGATATTTTCATAGATTGCAAGCACCGTCAGTGACTGATATATTCATATTTAGATGTTAATTAGAATCTATGAGGCAACTGTCACACCTTCCTGGCAAACTCAAACAGATTTATTTGCTTATGTCATTGTTGTTGTTGTTTTTTCCATTAAGGTGATGTTGCATATTACTTTGAAATTACATTTTTCTAAATTTATACTTTCTATCTCAAACTGCAATCCCATCACCTTCTTTTCTAAGGCCATAGAGGATACCTCTTCACATCCGTAAGTGCTGATGTTAAATTCCTCTATAACAAGAGCCTTGATGTTTAAAAGAAAACTATTGATTCATTTTCTGAGAAATTAAACAAGTTTTTCTGTCTGTCCTTTGAGAAGACTTTGGATAAAACATCAAATGCCCTTTCATTTTAAGAAACAGTGCGTGTTTAAGAAATGACAAGTTCCTAAACATATGATTTTCAAGCTCTGGCACCATTTAAAAAGTAAGTCAATGTCCTGCTCACACACACTTATATTTGTCCAGCTTTATTAACCTCTAAGTTTATATTCACATTGCAGCTTAGATTTTTTATTAGCAGGACGCTCTAACACTGATCTAACCGGCTGCTTTGGTGCAGCTTAGGTTTTTTAAACTCTTCTTCTGTGGATCCAGACAGGAGATGTAAGAAGCATACATTAAAAATACCCAACTCTATGTAAATCAGCAGAAGTAAAGCAATGAGGAAGAGGCTTGAATAGAAGCTTTAGATTGGATATGCACTCCAGAGATGCACAGTTACCATGGTGATAAGAGCTAGACAAATAACAGAAAAACTGACAGACAAATGGACAAAATAAGATCTTATTTCTAAATTCACACCTTATATGATTGACTATTTTTTGATGAGCAATGTTTATTTGTACCAAGGGAAATACAACATTAAAGAAGACATTTAAAATTCATTAGCATTTCAAAATAATCACTTAATTTATTATAAGTGAAAAAGTACATGCTTTGGCCCATTGCTGTCATTTTTCTGTTTGTGGCATAATCTCAGACACATACAGAAACAAGCAATGTTAATAACCATGTGTGCAGAGGAGAGATTTGTACCAGCCTTGTTGAGGAGGCATGGAGTGGCGTAGGCCTTTCTGCCACTGTTTTAGAGCTCAGAGCCCGCTTAGGAAATGCTCCCCACTTGCAAAGACCTCTCAGTTCATCACTTCTGCTTAAGAATTTCATTCTGCATCGTGACATCCTCAAAGCAAAACTGGAATTTCAAAGATTTCTCTAAGTTTTTGTGTTGCTAAAAGTGCATACCAAAATTCAATTTTAGATGATGATATCTTCTTGTTTAGAGAAACAGATGCCCCCAAACAACTCTACATGCTCTATTTGGTTATCAAAAAACAGACATGGATTTCAGTGTGAGGGAGCAGAGGTCCTCAGAAACATGGTGGGCTGAGTTACTGAGTGGGGGCTCATCCCTAAGGAGCTCTCAGGAAGTGCATAGCTGCTATCTGGTACTTATATTTACTACTCTTTCACTTGATAAAATTATCTTATATCACCCTCACACTACAGCAAAGCCTGTTAAATCAACACACCGTTTTGTAAAGTATTTTGGGGGTTCAGAAGCAAATGTTGGCTTCTTTAAAGTAGAAAAGAAGCAGTGAGAATAGCTTAAAGAATTAGGGATAAAAGAACCACAAGAATGACAGAGAAGTTGAGACCTTCAGCCAAATGGAGAAGTCAGTGAGATGTTCATGTAGATGTGGGAGAGGATTGAACTCCTCTCAGTTATACAGACTATGAGCTGGCATTATTGTTTCTTGAATATAAAAGGAAATAATGGCCCTTCCTAAGACAGATTACTGATGTTATATACTTACTTTACATGTGAAGGGCAGCTGTGTTACACAGGTGAAAAAAAAATTCAGCTTTGCTTAATTTCTTTCAAAAAGCTGGAAACATGTCTCAGTGACAGATTTAGATTTTAAAGACATGGATGTTTGAATACATAATACATAATACATATATAGTTTAAATTTATAATTTTAGATAGTACTCTAGGAGCTAGCAAGCATGGTTTGATACAGATACCTCAATAGGAAGTTTGTAATAGCAGGTGACAATTTTGAAGAAGATAGCTTTAAGATATTTCTGTTAAATAATCTTCCAAAAACTCTACTGGCATCTGATTTTCTAAAGGAATTACTCTGGTCACCTGTTATCAAATCAAGAGTTTAATGAAATTATTAAATAGTATACCACTTAATTTTAAGAATGATTAGAAAAAACATACGATATTGCCAAAATGTTTCTTTTCGTTTTCTTTTTTTAATTTAAAATAAAGATCTATATAACAGATGTTTCTTTGAGTTACTGTAGGCAGAGATTCAAAGATCTCAGCCTTGCCATCAAGGCAAATACAGTCCTTGCCATCAAGAAGTTTAGAGTTATCCTATGTGATGAGTGAGCTGGAAGAGTGATCATGGAGAAAAGGGAAACACAAATTACTCTATTAAAAGCAGAGTATGCTAAGTGCAGAGTATCCTAAGACTCAAAAGTGATGATATCTTATTAGAAACCCAAAGAAGAAGATATTAAATCTGCTTGTGGCATAGAAGAAGCTGTCAGGGTACAGTTTCAGCTATTATGCTATAGCATCGCTACAATCAATTTCAAATCACAAATAATTAAAAACAAAGGTCAGATCATCATGTCTGGGGACATTTTTTAGTAGTCAAAAAGTATTTTTGAGCTTTCCTTATTAAAAAAATTCAGAAAATCAAGGAAAAATTAAAATGTTTAGGAATCCTTTCATGAATTTCAAGTCTTTCCAGTACACGGAATTTAAAGTAATCTGTAATTGAATATCTGAGTGACTAGATGCATAGCAGACACATAGCAGTCATCGTCTCTGGAGGAGGGAGGAGACACCTCGTTGACTCCATAGCCTACTTCCACACCAGACAATTCAGGACTAGGATGGCACACCAGCTGAAACCACCAAATCAATACGCATCCAGCGACTTTGAAAACTTGTGTTCCTTTGAGTCTCATGCAGTCTATGTATACTATCACTCTTTCTCATTTCTCTATTATATTCATCTCAATTATCATATCACTCAAACATATGGATTGAAGACCTTTGTAAAATATCTGTCATCATCTTGAAAGATTTCATCACTGATGTGGCACACACACTTAGAATACTGAATCTAAGAACATTTGGTCTTTGCTCATCGAGGACTTTCTGGTTCTGAAAACATTCCCTGCCAAATAGTGGGTGTAAAGTAAGCACATAGTAAAATGTTGTCAATTAATCAATTAATATGTGATCAAGACTTCTGCTTCTCTTTTAGGGTCATACATAGCCTACTGTCATTTCAAACTGCTCAACCTTATACACCAAAATGTTATTTGTTTGTTTCTTTCATTTAGCTTTCTGGCACCATTTCTTGCCAGGGTTATTTTCTCAAGCATTGCCTGATACACATGCCAGATCTTTGAACCTTCATAGACATCTTTCACTTTTGTATTTCTCTGTTTTTAAAAATTTATGTTTCTTCCTAATCTCATTTCATTCAGAATTCAGCCTTTGATCTAAAAAAAAGGAAGAAAATTAGCAAAATATTTAAATGCTTTTCTTCTGCGGCAACCACTCAGCAAAGAGCCAGACCCAGCTATAATCTTTAAATCTATAATCTAAGTAGATTGAACCATAAGCTGGTTCAATATATGATAATGAATCATTATGTGTTGTCTCTCTCACTTAATGGCACTGCCCCGTCAGCTAAACCTCCAAGAAAACAGGAATCTTGTTTCGGGGCATGTTATATAACATTTCTGAAAATCTTTTCCCTTGAAGCGCATGTTTTCATTCTTGTAGTTCTGAAAATCAGTTCTTAATAGAACCAGCCAAGTAATCTAAAACACGAAGCTAACCATGCCATTTTCCTTAAACACACACACACACACACACACACACACACACACACACACACACACCTCTAACTTGTCACTGTCTTGTACAGGATAAATGGCAAACTACTCAACATGTTATATGAATCCCTTTGGACCCCTACCTACTTCCCCGGAATCAACTCTAGCCATTTTCTGCCTGCAGTTTGTACATCTTCTAGTTGTAGTCCAGACACCTCACAACATTTGGTGTGTTTGTTGCTAGGATGACCATCCTATCCACTCTTCTCTCATATTCATCTTGAGGTTTCCTATTACTCTATAAAATGAATGTGAGTGTTCTCCAGGAAGTCTGGCCAGGTTTCTCTCCTTCTCCAGGTTCCGTCTGCATTTCAAAGGCTCTATGCTTTTACAGTTTTAGTTTTTTCAGAAAGTTAGTTCATGTTTCTTTTTCCATTAGAATTGAATGAGAATCTATCTTATACAGTTCTGTAAATGCAGAATTTCACACACTACTCACCATTTAGTACAGTTCTGATAAAAGTAATCACTAACTCAGTTTACCAAGGTAAATAAGTAACATAAATACCTCATTCACAAAGTTCAATTAGTCATCACATTGTATCCATTCTATTTTTTAAAAGCAATTTTTCAAACTCTGCATTTTCTTCTCCATGCCCTCATGTAACTATACTAATACATAATCTCAAAATATTTTATCTGAAAAACTACAAATTCAATTCATTCTCTCATTTTTATAATATTAGCAATTAAACTGAATCACATTACATGGTATAAATTTTCTAAAACATTTTAATGATTCTCAAGTCTTTCCTAGATTTGGTCAAATACACTAATTACATTTTAAATATATCTTTTTTTCTATCCTGATATGGTTTGGCTGTGTCCCCGCCCAAGTCTCACCTTGTTGTGGCAGGGACCTGGTGGGAGGTAACTGAATCATGGGGGTGGGTCTTTCATGTGCTGTTCTTATGATAGTGAGTAAGTCTCATGAGATCTGATGGTTTTATAAAGGGGAGTTCCCCTACACAAGCTCTCTTGCCTGCCGCCATGTAAGATGTGACTTTGCTCCTCGTTCACCTTCCACCATGACTGTGAGGCCTCCCCAGCCATGTGGAACTGTGAGTCCATTAAACCTATTTCCTTTTAAATTACCCAGTCTCAGGTACATCTTTATTAACAGCGTGAGAAAGGACTAATACATATCCCTTGTGCAATTCCCTAGTCCCCTCCTTTGTGAATCTTCTTGTTCACTTTCTATGGCTATCATGTTAAACAGAAGGTTTGTCAATTCCTCTTTGTGGATATGCCTTCATGCATGTTATTCCCTTTGACTGGATTATGCTACAAAATTGCCATGACACTTTAGAGAACCACTCAATCCTCAAAGTCCAATAAAACATTTCTGTCATCAAGAAGACAACTATCAATTTATTTATTTCTTCTTCGTATTCCGCTTAGGCCTTGTTAACATTCCCACAGTTATGGTACCACAGGGAAGGCCAAAGATTTGTCTCCCTATTAATCTGTGAGCTCCCGGAAGGCAGTGAGCCTGTGTTGTCTTTAAGACCTAACATGGTCTGACAGAAACGGTATGCACTCAATATAGATGGGATTATACTGAATGGTGTAGTCAGGGTTCTCCAGAGAAACAGAGTTGACAGGATATATACATAGAGACATATATAGGAGGGGATTTATTAGGGGAACTGCCCCATAGCATGATGGAAGCTGAGAAGTCCCACATTAGGTCGTCTACAAACTGGAGACAAAGAAGCCAGGAGTGTGGCTGAGTCCAACTCCAAAGGCTTCAGAACTAAGGGAGCAGATGGAATTAAAGGCTGAAGGCTTGAGAGAGTGGAGCTGGGTTGGGAGCAGTTGGTCCCTGGAGAGAGACCTGGAATCCAAAATCTGGAGAACCTGAGGTTCTGATATCCAAGGGCTAGGAGAAGAAGGGTGTTCTGGCTCCAGAAGAAAGATAAAAAGAGTTCACTTTCCTGGAGTGAGGTGATATCTTACTGTGGTTTTGATTTCTTCGATGATTAGAGATGTTTAGCATTTTTTATATACGTGTTGGCCATTTGTATGTCTTCTTTTTAGAAAAGTCTATTCATATCTTTTGCCATTTTTAATCAAATTATTATTTTTCTTGCTATAAAGGTGATTATGTTCTTTATATATTTTGGCTATTATTCCCTTGTCAAGTGAGTAGTTTGCAAATATCTTCTCCCATGCTGTGGGTTGTCTCTTCACTTTGTTGATTATTTGCTGTACAGAAGTTTTTCAGCTTGATGGAATCCCATTTGTCCATTTTTGCTTTGGGTGCCTGGTGCTTCTGAGGTTTTACTCAAGAAACTTTTGTCATCTCGCCCCAGTTTAAAATGTCTTTTATCAAAAAGACAGGCAATAATGGATGCTGGTGAGAATGTGGAGGAAGAGGAGACTTCAGATGCTGTTGGTGGGAACGTAAACACAAAATAGTTGGTGTACCACCACAGTAGTACAGTCACTATGAAGGACAGTATGGACGTTCCTCAAAAAACTAAAAATAGAACTAGTATATAACCCAGCAATCCCACTGCTGGGCATATACCCAAAACAAAGAAAATTGGTATATCAAAAAAAATCTGCCCTCCTCTGTTTATTTCAGCACTATTCACAATAGCCAGGATATGGGATCAACTTAAGCGTCCATCAACAGACGAATGGATAAAGAGAATGTAGTATATATACACAAAGGAATAATATTCAGCCATAAAAGTTAAGAAAATCTGTCATTTGCAACAACATTGAGGAACTGGAGGACATTATGTTAAGTGAAATAAGCCAGGCACAGAAAGACAAATGTCACATGTTTTCGTTCACTTGTGTGAGCTAAATAACTTTATCTCATGGAGACAGAGCTTAGAGTGATGGTTACAAGAGCCTGGGAAGGGTAGTGAGGAGGTGGAGACAATATAGAGCGATTGTTAACAGGCATGAAAATACAGTTAGTAGCACAACAGAGTGACTACAGTCATCAACGATTTATTATATATTTCAAAATAAGTAGAGGAATGGAATTAGAATGTTCCAAATTCAAAGAAATGATAAATGCTTGAGGTGATGGATACCCCAATTACCCTGATTTGATCATTACACATTATATGCTTGTATTAAAATATTACGTGTACTCCATAAATATGTGCAACTGTTGTTTATCAGTGTATCAGTAAAAAAGAATTCACTCTTCCTTCTTTTTTTTTTTTTTGTTCCATCCAGGTTCCCATCCAATCACATGGCACCAGCCCACATTGAGAGCAGTTCTTCTCCACTCAGACTACTAGCTTCCCCACTGAGATCACCTCCAGAAATATCTTCACAGACACGCCCAGGGCAGTTTAATCATTCTAATCAAATGCCAAACCAACAAAGTTTCCCTTTCAGCAAATGATGAACAGGCTCACTGCCTGCTGAAACATTTAGAATAACTATTGCAATAATTGAGAATAAATGATATTTTACCAGTTATCTGTGTATCCCTTAATCCAGTCGAGTTGACATCAGAATCAACGACCACACTGAACTAACTTGCATTTTTGGAAATTGCACTGTGGAATCTTACTGGATGCCTGAGAAAATGACAAGTCCTTCTTTCTTTTACTTAATGCAAAATTCTATCTTAGAATTTACCACATTGCTTTCACTAATTATTCATCCCTCAAGCTCAAGCACAGCGGCCTTGATCTATTCACACGTATCAGAGTGCTTTGCACATATTCAAAACTTAATAGTCATTTATGAACTGACTGATTGAATAAATGAATAACTAAATGAATGAATAAAATTGAGTAAATTTAGCCAAAGAGAAAATAACTACGCAATGATATGTATGGGTTCAAACCAACTAAAGTATTATACATTCATTACCATTTCCTGAACTAGCAAGAAAATCTTATTTTATGCAGCCAGATAAGGAACTATTTAATAATTTTTAGTAACTTTCCAATGTTGGAACAAACAAATTAGAATTTTTTTTCTCCTAACCAATTTTATAATTTATTTTTAGCTTAAAACCTAAAGTTGAAGATTTGGAAAATAACAAATATGATTTGATAATATATTCTTTATACTTTATAATACCTTAAAAACGTTATATAAGCTCTTTCAATAGTGCCTAAGAATATCAATAAAAGTAAATGCACATGAAATTCCTAGTTTAATGGGTAGAGATAACACTTGATATGTATGTATTAGAATCTATGGACCTCCTATTCCCCGACCACCCTCACGTTACAAGGGAACTCCAATTCTGTCCCTCACACTCTTCAGTAAGCTGTACATGAGGACTGAGATATTGAACAAATTGATCCAGTACCTTAATCAAGTAACTATATGATTGGCACGTTACCAAGAAATGAAAATATAGTTGAGTTGGAACAAAACAGAACAGAAATAACATCTTAGAAATTGGACGTGAAGATTTACAAAGTGAGTATCCGCAATAAATGTAAGACAGAAAGCACCAATGGGGACAGCTGCGGGAGTCAACAGGTCACGTCCAGGAGGAGCAGTGAGACTGTTCATCAAGAGCAAATGTTCCTCCTGCAATGAAATTGATATAAGAGGCATAATAAGATGAGAAACAAACATATTTGTTTTTTAACAGCTATATATTGAGAAATAGTGCACATACCATACAATTCAACCATTTGAAGTGTTCAATGCAATGTTTTTAGTAAATTCAGAGGTAGGTGTATTATCATCAAAATTAATGCTAGAATAGGATTTCCACCTGCAACAACAACAACAAAAAAAACTATGTAACTTATATGTATCAACCCCTCTTCCCACCCCTAACCCGAGCTCACCATGGCATCCATCCCTAAGCAACCACAAATCTACTTCCTGTCTTTATAGATTTGCCTATGCTGGATGTTTCATATGAATGGGACCATAGAATTATTGTTTTAGTTCCATTTGACAGGTCAAAACATACATACACACATAAACATGAGAAAGAAGTTGAGTAAGTTTCTGAATGTCACAAAGCTTTTAACAGTGTCAGGATTTGAATGCAGGCAACTTGACTCCAGATTTATGGCATCATTTGTTACAGCAGATGCTGAAATATCATCGCTGTAACTATGTGTCAAGAAGAGATGAGCAGGGGTTTAGACCAACTGAGTATATCTAACAATGGTAAATTGGAGGATACGTTATTTGTACATTTAATTAGCTTTTTTCCCCAAACTTTTGACCCATCTGATAAGCTTTGATTTTATTAGTTATACAACTAATATCAATAATGCACAATTAGTCTTTTTTCCTTCAGGAATTGTAGCCTTCTATACAACCCATTATACAAGATGGTGAGTAAAATCAAAGCATTAGCTAGGAGTGTAGAAATTTCCAAAGAAAGAAAAAAAATCAAAGAAACTAAGTTGGAATTAAAAATCAATGTTAAAGTTAACATAATAATTTAAAGCATTTTAGAGTTACATTAGGTAAGTGTTTGGAATGTTAGGATGTTTTAGTCTTATGAATAAAGAATTGATAAAATATACACCAAATTTAAGCTGATCCTTTTTCAGAATGAGAATTATCAGAGATTAAGTATGCAACCACTCTAAAAACAAAATGTGAAAATGCTAATATTTGCTCCCTGTGGCAGTTATTGCTAATTTTCTCCAATGTCCATTTTTCCTTTTCTTAATATTTGTAATAAAATCTCAATAAAGTTAGAGACTACATTTTGTAGGCTTCTTTGCAGCTAGATGTACACATGACATGAAAAACCATAATCTGTGACTTCCACAGAGCACTGCCATTTCAACGAGAGACTGGAAGCAAATTCTACTCTTTTTGATTGTGAGATAAAGTTAAAATGCTCATGAATAACTTGGGTTAGACACTATTTTGGGAGTTGAATGACTTGTGTTTTCTCTATGATCTCAAATGAAAGGATATTTTTTAAAAAATATAATCAATAAATTCTGAAATTTAACATCAAAAATTTGAATACTTTCTTCAGAAAGAAAAAAATATATGTAATCCAGCATTCTGTGTAATACAGTGATCTATTTATAAATTTATTCAAATATTATATATATATGTACATATATATATATATGTATTTCCCAAAATTTGAAGATGTGATGCAAAAGGGGAGCTTATAGAAGGGCAAACAATTTCCACAACTGCAATCCAACAATTGAAAAATAAAGTAATAATATCTTACAATGTGTAGTTAAGCAGAGGAAAACACTCTTGTCCTAATGAGAGAGTTGAGTAAATCTCTACACAGGGGTAACATTTGAGATAACACTAAACAAACAAACAAAAATAATGGAAAATTGCCAGATGACTAAGTGGGGGAGGGAATATCCAGAGGCAGAGAATAACATGTTTCTAGATGATGAAGCTTGGAAGAGCGTAGTGAGTTTGGGAAGTCTCATGGTTTTTTGTTGTTATGGAATCATAACAAGGAAGATGCAAAGTACTAGCAGATGAACAAAATTACAGACTCTCTATAATTACATAATTATAGTGTATATAGTTATACAGTATGTATAATGTATGTACATGGTGTGTATATAATATAGATATTGATAGTGTATATATCAATTATACATATATAGAGTGATCCTTAGATTACCACTGTGAGAATTTAGAAACATAACTATACTTCTAAATATACACGGCATTAAAGTTATATTTCTAAATTTTTACATTTAGTTACATTTCTAAAATTATATTTAGTTATATTTCTAAAATTATATTTCTAAATTTTCATATATAATTATAGTGATCCTTAGATTATATACAGTGATCCTTAGTTATATAACTATATAATTATAGCTATCCTTAGTTATATTTTATATTTAGTTTATTTCTAAAATTGCATTTCTAAATTTTTATATATAATTATAGTGATCCTTAGGTGACCATTGCAAGAATTTAGAAATACTAAATTGTAAGACAGATGGCTTTTAGAAAAGGAGTTTCTAAAACATGTCATGAGACCTGGTGAGATACAAAAATCTTTCAGTCGATAGAGTGTGGGAAATGTAAATAAGGCGTTCCAGATATTCTTTGAAGTTGACAGTAACATCCTCTAAGCATGACAACAAAAGGTAGGATTGTCACTGACTGTTGGGACTTTTATTATATCCATTTAACAAACAATAATTTATCTGAGGCAACATATGCTCCAATCAGCAATTTAAATATCTATAAATGAAAGCTATGTGTGGAATGTACTTAGAAACTAAAGACATATTGCTAAAAAGTCAGCAAGATACAGTAACCATTATAGAAAATATAAAGATGGACTAAACACATTTCTTTTGTGTGTACAAACAACTAAAACACGGTCCATTATATTATAAATATAAATCAAAATGAATCAACTGATACAGGAAGTCTATGGAGAGAGAAATCCCAACTAATTGGGAAAAGCCAATCGGTTTTGTGCAAGATTCTGTGCAAGACATGGAATACTGGATTAAACAGAACTAAATTAAAATAAATAAGCAAAGACTTAATGGAGACAGTAGTTTTACAGTGAAGAGATGAAAACAGAAAACGCACATTCCAGAAAGAGGGTTTATTATGTGCAGAAAGTGAAGGTGCACAGAGAGGGAAGAGTGGATACAGTCTGACAGGTGATTGGATACACAGAGCACAGTGTGGATGATGTGGCTGGAAGAGCTCAAAGAGGAGGCACAGGGAGGTTCTATTCAAACCAGTGTTGCTAATCACGTTAATTAAGGACATACAGAATCATATGCAATCAAGAGGAGTTTGATTCCCCCTCTAGAATCTCGACTTAGTTACATTCTATAAATCTCATCAATTTTAATTTGTTGAGGTTCATACCAGATAATCATGAACAGAATCATTTTTGGCATCAACTACTGTCCATTTTCTAAAATTAAAGTCAAAAGAGTAGTTAACTGAGGTTCAACCAACTTGTGCGATACTTATAAAATCGTCTCACTGGAAAATTATTTTTATCTAAACAAGTTTCAAAATAACTAGGATTCATCTAAGTAAGGAAATCAATCAGTCATCTTTGATTCATCGAAGTACACGATTCATGTCTTAACCATAGTTGAATATTAATAAGTATATGTAAAAAATGCTAAAACAAATTATTGTGATAGGTTCATATAATGAAACAATATTTGTGTCTTGTCTTGTTTTTCTTCATATTTTCTTAATGACCTGGTTAAGAAAAATGAGCTTCTTATTTTATCTTAGAAATTTTAAACCTCCTAATGGATAGAAAGAAAAATGTGTGTTAAAAATATGATTTTTTCAGTGGTAAGTGTATTTATTTTTCTTTAAAATTAGATCACTGAAGGATCTATAAAGCAGATGGTAACAGGCATTACTATCATTAATTTCTGTCTAGAAAAATGCAGGGGGTAAATTATTTTTAGATAACTTGAAATGTTTCCTTTCCCTCAAAAACTATTTCTGTGGAACATGTTTGCTTATGGAAATTTCTGGATTAAGTAAAACACAGTTATGTGTTTATATATTTATATGTATATAACCATTGGACTGGTCTTGGTGTCAAAAAGTGAAAATTTACATAGTAAAGAGATATGCTTTTGTAATGTGAAAGTAAGGGTGATGATTTACGACTTCCAGACTTACCCATGATTTTTCCTAAGGTGACCCAGGTTCTAAGGGGGAATGCTGTTCCTCTGTTACTCATGCTAACCATCAACTTAAAAACAAACTAAAAATGTACTGAAAAAAAGTGGTGCCAAAGGACCAAGAATAGAAACGTTTTTATCAGATTTCAAAAATGCACAAGGAATCATCTTGGAATATATTGAATATTAAACTTGACACAGAACCATCTAATTCATTTCCATTCCAATTATTCTAGAATAGTCTTGAAATAACTGACTTCAAAGCATTAAAAATCTGAAAAAAGAATCACTGAACATCAATCTTGGATAACTATAAATAAGTCATAAATTAACTATTTTTAAAAAAATGTTAAATTTATATATTGCAGATTAGGAAATCAGCAGTTCTACAGTATGTTCTAATATATTATTTTATCAAGATATTTGGAGGTGAAAAGAGCAAGATGTGTACCCACAAAGAGAAGTAAAACACTCTGTCTTCCCCACTGGATGCTTCAATATGTAGAATCCATGGACCGTACTTTCTGCATAGCCACGCTCCATTTGTAAGAGAACAAATGATCTGAGCCCACCAGAGCAGTAATTTTTTCTATGCATATTCAAAGACTAGAAATTCAAGAATTCAGCAACACTAGGGTAAAAACAAATCAAGTGGCAGCACAAATATATCTTGAGATGAATAAAAAAGTCTCAGAAATACATGGAATACAGAAGTAGACATTTCTAGCAGTTAATATGTTCCATCTGCACTTAGAGCTGTAGATCCAATCTACTTCCTTTTCATAGTCACGGAACCAAAAACCAAGCAAGATTTGCATTCTGGCAAGATGTGGCCCTGATATTTACCAGCACAGTTAGGACATAGCCATCTATATCAATATACATCTATTTCTAAGAGAAAAAAAAAACTGTCAGTAACAACTGAATATTTTCATAATAACAGTAACAATAATAATGATAAACTACTCATTGAAAACAATTAAAATTATTTCTTAAATTACGTCTCCAGATCTCATTCTCACTGAAACAATTTCATAATCGTACACATCAACAGCGATGCTAATCCATCCCCTAGTGCATTGGAACAGTCAGTGCTAACGTCCTTAGATTTTCAGTGTAACTCCATGTGCCTTGTAGCAATCTTTTGGCAGTGTAATATACTTATATAACATGTATTTAGAGTCTGAGGACAGCACATTTCCATTGCCAAACTTAATCATTACTGCTGGGGCTGTTTTCCTTATTTATTTTTACTTTCTACATTTTGCTTTTCAGTTTGAACAACAGAATTCTATTCCCTATGGTGATCGTTATCAATCTGCAAGGGCATGAAGTGATCTAGCCAAAGAAGAACAGTGTCATCAGTACCTGTGATGTCATTTGGGGTTATGTTGAAGGGAATTAGGACTTCCACACATGTTTTCAAAGAAATATGAACTCACAGATATATTTTTAAAAAACAAATGAAAATGCTTATTATCCATTCAGCAATTTAGAAGCAATCATACTCTGCGGTAAAAAGCTTATTAGTTTTCATTATAAAGAAATCATTATTTGAAAATCACTTAGCCTAAAAAGTAATTTCCCCTGACAGTGATTTGTTTAGGATTTCTAAATAGCATTGATTTAGCCACCTTCTTTATAGGAATATTTGACTTTCACAGAAAGACTTACTTAGTTGTAGATATAGAATGTTGCTAAAATATGAAACTATATTAGCTCGTTTTCGCATTGCTGATAAAGTCATATCCAAGTCTGGGCAATTTACATAACAAAGAGGTTTAATGGACTCACAGTTCCACGTGGCTGAGGAGGCCTCACTATCATGGTGGATGGTAAAAGGCACATCTCACATGGTGGCAGCAAGAGGGAGAATGAGACCCAAGCAAAATGGGTTTCCCCTTAAACCATCAGATATCGTGAGACTTATTCACTACCATGAGAACAGTATGGGGGAAACTACCGCATGATTTAATTATCTCCCACCAAGTCCCTCCCACAACATGTGGGAATTATGGGAGTACAATTTAAGATGAGAATTAGGCGGGGCCACAGAGCCAAACCATATCATTCCAACTTGACCCCTCCCAAATCTCATGCCCTCATATTTCAAAACACAATCATGCCTTCCCAACAGTCCTTCAAAGTCTTAACTCATTTCAGCATTAACTCAAAAGTCCATAGTCCAAAGTCTCATCTGAGACAAGGCAAGTCCTTTCCACCTACGAGCCTGTAAAATCAAAACCAAGTTAGTTACTTCCTAGACACGATTTGGGTACAGGCATTGGATAAATGCAGCCATTCCAAATAGGAGAAATTGGGTGAAACACAGGGGCTACAGGCCACATGAAAGTCCAAAATCCAGCGGGGCACTCAAATCTTAAAGATCCAAAATGATCTCCTTTTACTCCATGTCTCACATCCAGATCACGCTGATGCAAGAGGTGGGCTCCCATGGTCTTGCGAAGCTTCGCCCCTGTGGCCTTGCAGGGTACAGCCTCCCCCCCGGCTGCTTTCATCAGCTGACATTGAGTGTCAGTGGCTTTCCCAGGTGCATGGTGCAAGCTGTCAGTGGATCTAGCGTTCTGGGGGCTGGAGGACAGTGGCCCTCTTCTCACAGCTACACTAGGTGATTTCCCAGTAGGGACTCTGTGTGGGAACTCCAACCCCACATTTCCCTTCTGCACTGCCCCAGCAGAGAGGTTCTCCGTGAGCGCCCCACTGCTGCAGCAAACTTCTGACTGGGCATCCAGGCATTTCCATACATCTGAAATCTAGGCAGAAGTTCTCAAACCCCAGTTATTGACTTCTGTGTACCTACAGGCTGAACACCAAATAGAAGCTGCCAAGGCTTGGGGCTTGCACCCTCTGAAGCCATGGTTTTCATCCACAGCTGAAGGGGCTGAGACACAGGGAGGGCATCAAGTCCCTAAGCTGCACACAGAAGGGGGACCTTGGGCCTGACTCAGGAAACAGTTTTTTTCTAGGGCTCGGGACCTTTGATGAGAAGGGCTTCGGGGAAGACTTCTGACATGCCATGGAGACATTTTCCCCATTGTCTTGGGGATTAACATTTGGCTCCTTGTTACTTATGCAAATTTCTGCAGAGGGCTTGAATTTCTCCCTAGAAAATGAGTTTTTCTTTTCTATCACACTGCCAGGCTGCAAATTTACTGAATGCTCTGCTTCTCTTATAAAACTGAATGCCTTTAACAGCACCCAAGTAACATCCTGAATGCTTTGCTGCTTAGAAATTTCTTCCGCCAGATACTCTAAATCATCTCTCTCAAGTTCAGAGTTCCACACATCTCTAGGACAGGGGAAAAATGCTGCCAGTCTCTTTGCTAAAACATGAAAAAAGTCACCTTTACTTCAATTCTCAGTAAGTTCCTCATCTCCATATGAGACCACCTCAGCCTGGACCTTGTTGTTCATATCTCTATCAGGCTTTTGGTCAAAGCCACTCGACAGGTCTCTAGGAAGTTCCAAACTGTCTTCTTCTGAGTCCTCCAAACTGTTGCAACCTCTGCCTGTTAGCCAGTACCAAAGGTGCTTCCACATTTTCTGGTATCTTTTCAGCAACACCCTGCTCTACTAGTACCAATTTACTGTATTCGTCCCTTTTCATACTCCTCATAACGACATACCTGAGACTAGGCAATTTACAAAGGAAAGAGGTTTAATCGATGTATTAGTTCATCTTCACGCTGGTTGCTGATAAAGACGTACCTGAGACTGGGCAATTTACAAAAGAAAGAGGTTTAATTTGACTCACAGTTCCACGTGGCTGGGGAAGCCTCACAATCATGGTGGAGGCCAAGGAAAAGCAAGTCCCAGCTTACATGGATGGCAGCAGACCAAGAGGGAATGAGGAAGATGCAAAAGCAGAAATCCCTGATAAAACCATCAGATTTCATGAGACTCATTCACTACCATGAAAACAGTATGAGGGAAACAGCCCCATGATTCAATTATCTCCCACTGGGTTTCTCCCACAACATGTGGGAATTATGAGAGTACAATTCAAGATGAGATTTGAGTGGGAACACCGAGCCAAACCATATCAATTGGACTCACAGGTCCACCTGTCTGGGGAGGCCTCAGAGTCACGGTGGAAGGCAAAGCAGTACAAGTCACATCTTACGTGGATGGCAGGAAAAAAAAGAGTGTTTGTACAGAGAAACTTCTGTTTTTAAAAGCATCAGATTTCATGAGATGTATTCACTACCACGAGAACAGTATGTGGGAAACTGCCCCCCAATATTTAATTATCTCCCACCAGGTCCCTCCCACACATGTAGGAATTGTGGGAGTACAATTCAAAATGGGAATTGGGTGGAAACACAGAGCCAAACAATATCAGAAACTAACAACATTTTTTTCATTTTTCACTGAAAGAATGTGACATCTTGATATACTTAACCTATTTAGAATATAACTGCAAATATTATAGTAAAATATTTTTATTTATTTATTTGTTTATTTATTTTTGAGACAGGGTCTCACTCTGTTGCCCAGGCTGGAGTGCAGTCGCATGACCTTGGCTCACTGAAACCTTCATTTCCTGAGTTCAAGTGATTCTCCTGCCTTAGCTGCCCAAGTAGCTGGGATTACAGGCACACACCAACACACCCAGCTAATTTTTGTATTTTTAGTAGAGACGGGGTTTCACCATGTTGGCCAGACTGGTCTCGAACGCTTAACCTCAAGTGATCTGCCTGCCTCGGCCTCCCAAAGTGCTGGGATTTACAGGCGTGAGTCACCAAGTCTGGCCGGTAAAATATTTTTAAACTAAAAAAAAAGTCACAAGTTACAAGCATAACGTTCTTTTTTTTTGTTTTTTGTTTTGTTTTGTTTTTTGTTTTTTTAACAAACGAGAGACTTTCCGACCCTCAATGAGAACAAACTTATTGGTATATAATTAATTTATATTTTTTTCTATAAAGAATAGGGACTAAAATATTTGCGAATGTTTAGAATTTTTTCATGTTTGATAGTGAATTACTGAGGACATCAATAATGTCCAATAAAATAGAGAATACAAACGTTACATAAGTAGGTAATAGTGTGTGAAAAGTTCTTGGCCTGTTGGCCTAAACTGATTGGTCTTAAGAACCAAATTTCTGGCAAAGGCCTATACATATATGTCTTCATTAATACAAATGCAAATATTTAGTCTTCAGTAATTAAAGCCAAAGTCCACCAGAAGGCAAAGTAATTATTTTGGTAAATCACATTTAGTAAGACAGAAAGGCAGGGAGGCTTACTGGTATTGACATAATTGATATAAATCTTCTCCAATTGCATGGCTGTCCAATCTTCCTCAATTGCATGCTTGTTCAAACTCCAGAAGCATTCGACACTGTATCAGGGAGTGCTGCATTTTCTTTGGGTAACTTGTTAGGAGACAGAAGAGTGGCCACTCATTCTACCTTCACCATTTACAAATTATGTGAACTGATAACAAATCATTTAATAGCTCTAATGCATTTCACACTGTGAGTAAGAATAGCCTCACAACACTGCCATGGATGTACAATGACATTGTATAATATCTCTGAAAATGCTGCAATTTATAAATCCTTGTATAAATGAAATATAGAATTTTATACACATAAATTATTTTCATAGATACATGATTTGATAAAATTAAGACTGAAAAGAATCCAGTTTTTTGAAAAACTAAATTTGGGAGTAAATCATGTAGAATGAATAACCTGTAGAATCATAATGTCAGTTCTTATAAAACTTTATGTAATGATAACAGCTGTCAAGTTTGTTCCATAGTTGACTTCTGTCCCAGAATTCTATTTGATTCTATTTGGTCTTATTACCTGCATCCAGAAAGCAAAACGCTCTTCCATTTCTTCCCAAATGATATGAAACTTGGGAAAGGTAGATCATGACAACCTCTATTCCAGGGTCACATTGATTTTTCAGACACGCAAAACACATCCCACTACATCAGAAAGCAGCACCATTATTAGTCCTAGCTACTTTGCAATGGACACATTTGAAGCGGACAGTTATAGCAGTAAAAAGCAATGAGGGGAACTGAACTCAGGGACATAACCTTATTACGTGTAACAGGTCACTAAGTGTACTTATGATTTTGAAAACTAGTTTTTCACCCAATAAACTTCTAATTAATTAAAAGTGCTAAAATTATATCATTGATATGTATTGCAAATGTATATATATTGAAAATTTTAATTGTTGTATGTTTTCAGTAGGTATCATATTTTCTTTTATAAAATAAAAAGGAATTATTATTTATCTCCAGAAATGTTCTCAACTTGTTCATTTTACACCACTGGTACACAACTGATACACCATTTTACACCACTGATACTATGTCACGTCTGGCTATGGTAAGGGATTGCAGTCTCTGAATAGATATATGTATATATACATGTATTTCAGAACTTTGTTATTTATCAGGGTAGAATCTTAGGCCTGAGCAACTTTATTGCAGTTCAGGTGGCTTAAGAAGCGTTTGCTTTTACTCTTCCTACAGTGGCAGGGTATGATTGCTAGAAATGGTAGCAGAAGCGTTTCTGACCACTCTGTAAAAGTAGATTACTGTTGCTTTTTAACATGGTAAGAGACACATGGTGAGTCCAGGTGACTTCTGGCCTTCCCTCACAGTCAAAAAATGCTTCCTTCCCCTTGACCCCCCAAGAAGCCTGAGATATTTGCCTGGACCCTGAGCTATGATATAGTTCCTCCCTCCCCAACGCCAAAGAAGCTTGAGGCTTTGCTTCATCTGAAAGACCCAGGAGCTGGGTGGAATTTCATGCCTATGCACCACCAAGGTGGACAATTTCAAGTCTGCACCGCTCCCACTCAGAGTTTCTGAAGAACACCGAGTACATGCTCTTGGAAAAAGAGCTTGCAGTTCATTGCAAACTTTATAACTGTATCTCCCAGAGATTCCAATTCCTCATGATCACCGACATACCTGGTAAAAATTAATTAAAAATTTAGCTGTCTTCATAGACACTTTTATGGGAGTCACCTCTACTTCTTGTGTTCTTAAAATGAAGCATCACCAGTGTTCCCTTGAAGGGGGGTTTGTTGCATTTTAAAATTCAGCCCACTTGTTTGCCTTATGACTGAGGTTTCTGATGAACTCAAGAAAAAATAATTATTTTGGCAGTTATCAGATTTTTTTCGTATAATTATGGTGGGAAAATGCTCTCATATATAGCTTTCTACATACTAAGCAGAATACCACTGTTTTTTGGTATTATAAATAGCATAATTTTAACATTTTCATTTTCTTTTATTATTTCCTCAGGCTGAGGGAGCAAAAGGAAAATTCTGAAAACATCAAAACTGGGATGTTTTGAGGAGGAGCCCCATAGGTCTGAAAGTCAGACGTTGGAAAAGCAGTGATTGACTGGGTGGTGTTGGTGTTGACGGTGGGCTATGTGTATGTGGAGGCGGGTCATGGAGCTGGTTCTGCAAACCTCTAAAAGTAATGAAATTGAATTCAGCTGCTGCTGTGGGGTGGTGCTGTGGCTGCAGAGGGAAATTTTGCTAGGTTAATGCCTTCAAGGAACTGAAAGCGACCAGGAAGCCCCAGCGAAGCAAATGAAAAAGCAAATCCCTTTCTTTCTCTTTCAGCCACATAGTTTTCTTGTAGTTTTCCCTATTGGTAGAAGTTAACACAGAGACGTCTGGAAAAGCAGAAATGTCATTGGCTACGTTCCCTACATTATAATGTAAAATATAGTAACATTAATTTAATAACTGGCACACTCACCTTAAGAACCATGAGTAATCCCATAATGAATAAATTAAAAAACTGGTAGGCCATTGAGAAAATCTACGATAATAAGAAAAAGTTACCACAAAAGGAAAACATACAGGAAAAGATGGCAATGTGAAAAAATGACGGTTGCACTGGCAGAATTTCAGAAAGAAAAAGAAGGAAAAGCAAAACACAAATATGAAAACACAACTTTAAGTGAGAATAGACGCAGGAGAATAAAAAAGGCATGAAGATACATTAAAGATAGAAATGAAAAAGTGTAAATTAATTCAATCAGAATAAAAGAAAACCAAATATAATTTATAGAGACGCAATGACAAAGACACGACATACACAGAATCAGTTTATAAAAGTCACACCAATAAATTTATAGACACGAATTAAATTGTAATTTAGGCAAACTTTTTAAAATAAAAAATACTTACTTGAATCTATATTTTAAAAATCACAGATTATCCCAGAGTAGTCTACATTTATACATGAGCAAAATAGAATTATTAGAGCTTAATGATTAAGAATGGATATTTTGGCAAACAGGCAGAGAACGGAATCCCTGATAAGGGAGAAGAATGCAGGCTCAAATTTATTTTTTGCCATATTCAACATAAACGATAGTGAAATAATACCCTCAAAATAATCAGAGAAAAACAATAGAGTCAAGCTTGCAAACTGTATAATCTGACAGGCTTCTTTTTAATCATACAAGGTATTAACACTTTAAACTTGCAATCACTTAAGACATATTATTGTGGTGAGATTATCTTTTTCTAATTTCTGGAAGATAAATAGCATCCAATAAGATACAATTGAGAAAGCCATGGCTAAAGGAGTGATGGTGAGCAATGAATTTATTTACTTCTACAAGGACATCCTAAAACAAATATTGACATTTGGGATATAGAACAATAAAAATGGAATATACTCCTAAAATATAAAATAATATAAATTTTAAAAGTTGGAAGTGAAAGAGGGAAATAAACATATGATGCAGAATAAGCTATTGATTGCCCCATTTATTATATCAGGGAGTCATAAATGTAGTTTAAAGCGGGCAATTCAGCTTTTATTGATGAAAATCTGATGATTTAGAAAAGGAGGGTACAAAGAGGAATCATAGATCTTCATAATGTTATTATTCATAATAGGGTATTTACAGATATTCTACAAAGATTAAAAATGCTAGAAATATTCGATTAACTTTTGAACAAAAATGCAATCTATTTTAAATACAAGACTGCAGGAAATAAATAAATTTTGAAAACTAAGGGAAGACTATTAAAGGAAAATATATTAAATGCAGGGAACTACATAAAACATATAAAAAGTCAATCCATACATGTTACACAACAGTATCAAAAATAAACCAATCTCACCTGATTAAAAAATAAAAGCTGATTTTCTATTGTATCAAAAATCAAAAGCCAGCCAGATATGTAATATATATTTTTAAAACATGTAAACTAAATTATTTAGAATGTTGAAAATGAAAAGAGCCAGCACAAAGCCATATTAAGCAATTGCAAAAGAAATCCATTAACAGAAAGAGACTTTACTATGTTAAAGTTTGCCTTCCTCAGTTAAGCTGAAAGTCATGCATGTCTCTAACTGAATACCATAGCTATAGCTACATGTTGTATGAGGACAAATAGATGGAAGCCCATTCTATACTTGAAGAATGTAATTTGCTCTGAACAAAATCAAATCAGTTTTTAAAAAATATCTTATAAGACATAAACCTTACAAAATGTAGAGGATATATAATTGATAAATATTATTCATGTTACCCTGGACATAGAGTATCATTATGTTGAGTAACAAAAGTTACCATTATGTAATTACCATTATATTAAGTCATAAAGGAAAACTTAGAAAACTAAGAAGAGTAAAGACAATGCTTTTTGATGACAATACGATCAATAAAAGTAACATCAAAGAATAAAAATCCCCTGTGTTGTTTAAATTGGCAAAAACTTCCTTCTTAGACAACACTGGCATGAAGATGAAATGCAAATAAATTTGCACATGATTAAATAAATGATGTGAAATTCCTAGATCATAATTTTTGTGATGAAGCAATACAAAATTTAGAGAAAAAGTCAGCTTTAAATACTTAATCTTAAATCAAGAAAAAATGGAAATAACTTTTAAGAAGATTAAACAAATAAAAGAAAAAATTAATGATATCAGATTAAGACAAATGCAAAATGGATTATAGAACTAAATATAAAATACAAAACTATAAAACTTCTAGAAAATAAAATAGGAAAAAATCTAGGTTATTTTGGATTTGTCAATTTTTAGTTTTTTGCTGCAACACCAAAAACATGATTCTTGCAGGAAAATAAGTTGGATTTTTTTTCAATGAAAGAAAGTAATATCTCTTTTCTTCCCTGTAAAAGAAAATGAAAAAACAAGGTACAGAGTGGGAAAATGTATTTTTAAAACACATATTTGATGGAGGACTGGCAAAATATACCAAGAACTATTAAAACAAAAGAATAAGAAAATAAATGATTAAAAGTAGACTAAAGATGGGGACAGACACCTCATGAAGAAGATAAACAGATGACAAGTAAGTACAGTCAACTCTTGAGCAACACAGGGGTTAGGGAGCCTGACACCCTGCACAACTGAAAATTCAGGTATAACTTTTGATTCTCCAAAAACGTAACTCCTAATACCCGACTGTTAACTGGAAGGCTTACCAAGAAATAAACGGTTGATTAACATGTATTTTGTATGTTATGTGCATTACGTACTGTATTCTTAATATAAAGTAAGCTAGAAAAAAGAAAACAGTATTAAGAAAATCATAAGGAAGAGAAAATATATTTACTTTTTATGACGTGTAAGTGTAAGTGAATTGTTATAAAGGTCTTTATCTTCATTGTCTTCATACTGAGTGGACTTAGGAGGAGGAGGAAAAGGAGCAGGTGGTCAAGCTGCCTCTGGGTGACGGAGGTGGAAGGAATATCTGTGAATAGGTGGGCACATATAATTCAAACCCATGTTGTTTAAGGGTAAACTGTATATGAAAAAGATGCTTTCTCTTTAGGGAATTGCAACTTAACACAACAATAAGATATGACCACATATTTATTAGAGCTGCTAAAATCAGAAATGCTGCCATCACCAACTGCTGGGGAAGATGTGGGGCAACAGAACTTCCATTGATTGCTGACAGAAATGCAAAATAGTATAATCACTTTGGAGGACGGTTGGCAGCTTTTTGAAAAAAATTAAACATGGTCTTGCTATACAATCCAGCAACCCCACTGCTAGTTATTTACCCAAAGAAGTTGAAAAGTTATGGTCATAAAAACTTGCTCATCAATGTTTGCATGTTTGCAGCAACTTTATTCATAATTGACAAAAATTGGGAGGCATCAATATGTCCTTCAATAGGTGGATGGATAAACTAACTGTGATACATCTGTTATCAAACTACAAAAAACACTGAGGAACAGTAAATGCATTGTGTGTTAGTGTTCTTTTCAGATGGGAAAGAATCCTATGTGACAAGGTTATATATGGTATGATTCTAACTACAGTGGTCCCTTGGTATCCACAGGGGTATTGGTTCCTGGATGAGCTCCCTTTACCCTCACTGTGTGAATACCAAAATCAAAGGATGCTCAACTCCCTCATATAAAATGGTGTAGTATTTGCATATAGCCTAACCATACCCTTCCATGTATTTAAATAATGTCTAGATTACTTACAATACCTAATAAAGTGTAAACACTACGCAAATAGTCATATTCATTGTTTGTTACTATATTATTTTTAAAAAGTATTTTTGCTTCGTGGTTGGTTGAATTGGAGAATGCAGAACCCACTGATAAGGAGGGCCATCTGCATGTCTATGACATCTTGAAAAACACATAAAGACAGTACAAAGATCAGTGGCTGATGGTTCAATGGGGGAAGAAGGCAAAACGAATTGAAGCATATGCAATTTTTAGGTCAGCAAAACTGTTCTGCATGATACTCTAATGGTAGATACATGACATTATGCACTTATCAAAACCCATAGATTGGTACAGCACGAAGACTGAACCATAATGTAAAGTATATACCTGAGTTAATAATAATGTGTCAGTATGGATTATTAACTGTAACAAATGTGCACACTAATGCATAGGAAAAACTATATGGGGGAGAGGGAGCAGGGAATACATGGGAATTTTATGTACTTTATGTTCATTTTTAACATTAAAAAATTATCCTAAAACTGCTATTTTTCTAAGTCTTCTTTTGAAAAGTCTATGACCATGTCCTTTGCCTACTTTTTAATGGGGTTGTTTGGTTTCTGTTTGTAAATTTGTTTAAGAACCTGATAGATTCTGGATATTAGACCTTTGTTGAATGCATAGTCTGTAAATATTTTCTCCCATTCTGTAGGTTGTCTGATTACTCTGTTGATTGCTTCTTTCGCTGTACAGAAGCTCTTTAGTTTAATTAGGTCCCATTTGTCAATTTTCGTTTTTGTTGCATATTCGTCAACAAGATGTTTTGGCATCTTCGTCATGAAATCTTTGCCAGGTCCTATGTCCAGAATGGTATTTCCTAGGTTAGCTTCCAGGGTTTTTATAGTTTTAGGTTTTACATTTTACATTTAACTCTTTAACTCATCTTGAGTGATTTCTGTGTATGGTGCAAGGAAGAAGTCTGGTTTCATTCTTCTGCATGTGGCAAGCCAGTTATCCCAGCACCCATTATTGAATAGTTGCTCCTTTCTCCACTGTATGTACATCTGTGGTATTAATATACGCTCCCTATACTGTTTCATTTGTCAATGTATCTGGTGTTTTGTACCAATAACATGATGTTTTAGTTATTGCAGCATTATAATATAGTGTGAAGTCCTGTAACGCAATGCCTCCAGCTGTGTAAATTAGTTTAGCAACTGGAGAAAGCAGTGTGGAAGCTCCTCAAAGAACCTGAAAGAGAATTACCATTCGACCTAGGAATCCCATGATTGGGTACATATGCCAAAGAATGTAAATTTCTCTACCATAAAGACACATGCACACATGTTCATCACAACACTATTCACAATAGCAAAGACATGGAATCAACCCTAAATGCCCATCAGTGGTAGACAGGATAAGGAAAATGGGGTACGTATACACTATGGAATACTACATAGCCATAAAAAAAGAATGAGATCATTTCCTTCACAGCAGCATGGATGGAGCTGGAAACCATTATTCTAAGCAAATTAATGCAGGAACAGAAGACCAACTACCGCATGTTCTCACTTGTAAGTGGGAGCCGAACAATGATAACATATGGACACAAAGAGGGAAACAACAGACCCTGGGACATACTTGAAGGTGGAGGGTGGGAAGAGGGAGAGGATCAGTAAAAATACCTATTGGGTACCATGCTTATTACCTGGGTGACAAAATAATCGGTACACTAAACCACTATGACATGTGGTTTACCTATATAACCGACCTACACATGTACTTTTTAACCTAAAATAAAGATTATAATAAAAAATAAAAATAAGATGTAAAAAATGCAAGGAAAATAATTAATTAGATTTCAAATACATAAAAAAACCACACTCATATAATTTAAAAAATAGCATGAGTCACAAAAAAGTATATACATAGCAATATTTTTGTAAAAGTGGATCCCATATATAGATATATTTGTAATTATATATACATTCGTGTGTGTATTCATATTTGCTTGTATCTACTAAAAGAAACTAAAGGTATTATAAAAGCTGATATTGGGCTTTAGTTGACAGTTTGAAAAGACAATTTAACAGAGGAAGGGAAAGAGATGGAAGAAAAAGTGGTATTGTAAAATTTTAAAGCTCATTTTGGGAGACATTTTATTGAGAAGCTTCAAATTGCTTTAATTAAATTTTAAATGTGATAACTTCAGAAATAAATTAAGCTTCATTCTTTCTAAAGAACATAACCTTTGAACACTCTGATTCAATATCATAAAAGTAAAACAACTTGTGTGAAAATCTATCATTTTACATTTTTTTTTTTGAGGTGGAGTCTCACTCTTGTTGTCCAGGCTGGAGTACAGTGGCGAGATCTCTGCTTACTGCAAGCTCCACCTTCCAGGTTCAAGGGATTCTCCTGCCTCGGCCTCCCAAGTACCTGGGATTACAGGCGCATGCCACCATGCCCAGGTAACTTTTGTATTTTTAGTAGAGAAGGAGTTTCACCATGTTGGCCAGACTGGTCTCGAACTCCTGACCTCAGGTGATCAGCACGCCTCAGCTTTCCAAAGTGCTGGGATTACAGATGTGAGCCACCACACCTGGCCCATTTTACATAATTTTTAACAGCTCATAATACTATGGGAATTTAAGAAAATATTACTTCCATAAATTAGAAAGCATTTTTCTTTAAAAACTTGAAAAATGTCACAATTCGTGATTGCCTTTATGTCCTGTGCCATTGCAGTAACAGATTTCTGATATTGTTTGGCTCTGTGTCCCCTCCCAAATCTTATATAGAATTGTAATCTTCATTGTTGGAGGAGGGGCCAGGTGGGAGGTGATTGGTTGATGGGGTGCACTTCCCCCTTGCTGTTCTCATGACAGTGAGTGCATTCCCATGAAATCTGGTTGTTTAAAAGTAAGTAGCAATTCCCCCTTCTCTCCCGCTTTCTCCTACTCCAGACATGTAAGATGTGCCTTCTTCCTCTATGCCTTCTGCCATGATTGTAAGTTTCCTGAGGCCTCAGCAGTCATGCTCCCTGTACAGCTGTGGAACTGTGAGTCGATTCAGTCTCTGTTCTTTATAAATTACCCAATCTCAGGTAGTTCTTTATAGCAATGCAAGAGTAGACTAATACAGTGTCACATTTGTATTAACTGTTTTTATAACATATTGAAAATTTGTTTCACAGCTTTTATTGAAATATTTTGTACTGTGTCCAGTTTTCTCAATTAAGGTAATCACATTTAGTGAAATGAAACAAAAATTAATAATTCAACTAAAAGCATTTCAGAGTTGCATATTTGACATCAAAAGCTGGACTAACAATGTTAGTTATTAGATTCATTAATTCTATCTTGGAGAAAACTCATGACTCTAAAACTAGAGTTAGGCCGGGTGCGGTGGCTCACGCCTGTAATCCCAGCACTTTGGGAGGCCGAGGCGGGCGGATCACGAGGTCAGGAGATCGAGACCATCTTGGCTAACATGGTGAAACCCCATCTCTACTAAAAATACAAAAAATAAGCCGGGCGTGGTGGCGGGCGCCTGTAGTCCCAGCTACTCGGGAGGCTGAGGCAGGAGAATGGCGTGAACCCAGGAGGCGGAGCTTGCAGTGAGCCGAGATCACACCACTGCACTCCAGCCTGGGAGACAGAGCGAGACTCTGTCTCAAAAAATAAAAATAAAAAAATAAATAAAAAATAAAACTAGAGTGAACTGGTTGTATAAATTTGGTTAAATTGGTGTCAATCACATATAAAATAATTGTAGACCTCACATTGTATATTACCTTTACTATAATAATCCATAACTTAATGTTTATGCATACCTTTTTCTTGGTGATTTTTCCAATGGCATTATGGAGTTTGGAAGATTAAGAATTTTTATATTAAGTCTGTTCAGGCTGCTATAACAGAATACCATAGACTGAGTGGCTTATTGATGACAGGAATGATTTCTCATAATTTTGGAACCTGGGAAGCCCAAGATCAAAGGATGGGCAGATTTAATACTGGGGAGGACTCTCTTTATAGAGGGCTGGCTTCCTGCTTCATCCTCACATGGTACAAGGGGCAAGAGATCTCTCTGGGGTCTCTTTCATAAGGTCACTAATCACTGCCTAAAGGCCCTACATCTTAATATCATCAGCTTGGGGTTTAGGATTTCAACATATGAATTTGAGGGAAACACATTCAGTCCATTACAGAATTGTTATATCATTTTTACTTATATGAAAGCTGAGGATAAAGTAGGTGCCTTGTTTTGATGAGGGTCACAGAAATAGAAGATGAAACCAAAATCTCCGGCTCTTTCCATTACACACTTTTTCCTTCTTTCTCACTTAAACCTTTCTCCAATAATATCTGCAGGAGTAATTTTGCAAGCGATGGCCTTAATATTCAAAGCCTCTAAACTGCTGTGATAGTATAAAATATCTTCCATTTCATTGTATTACTATTAATTTTGTTAGAATTTGGATTCTGATACTGTAAAGTTTGTCTTAAATTCATTTTTTATCTGGGTAATCTTAAAAAAATCATTCTATGTCACTACATTTTAGCTTTCTCATAAGTAAATGTAGAGAGATTGAGAAATTAAGTTAGATAATGTGACTATCCTTTGTAAACTTTAACAGATATAATACATGCTATTTTTTTGAAACTGGAGATTGGTTTAGAGAATGAAATGGTTCTCATAGGAGTGTTGCTATTACATATTTCTCTACTCTTATACAAAAACAGACATGCTGACATAGGCAATAAATTGACAGCAAAATGAAGACAGAGATTACTAATGAAAACTAAACAGACGTATCATTAATTATAACTGCAAAATTATTCTACACCAAAGCAATATAATAAGAGTTAATTTTAAAGCCACTTTAGAATAAAGGTTAAATAACGGCAATCATAAGAGTAAATAAACAATATAAATAAATCAGAACTATTTTTTTCTTTCCTTGTCTAAATAACATATGGCTTAGTCTTACTATCTCAATTGTTTCTTCAATCATTATTTTGATGTAAGAAATTTTAAAAAGTGGGGTTTCTTTAGACCTTTTGTGAAATTTCTGAACTAAAATTCTTTCTGATAAATGTTATATATTATTCATTGTGGAGGCATTAAGGGAAAAGACTTAAAAGCTAGAAGTGCTTTGGGAGGCCAAGGCAGGTGGATCATGAGGTCAGGAGATCGAGACCATCCTGGCTAACATGGTGAAACCCCATCTCTACTAAAAATACAAACAAAAAATTAGCTGGGCATGGTGGTGGGTGCCTGTAGTTCCAGCTACTCAGGAGGCTGATGCAGGAGAATGGAGTGAACCCGGGAGGTGGAGCTTGCAGTGAGCGGAGATCACGCCAGTGCACTCCAGCCTGGGCAACAGAGCAAGACTCCATCTAAAAAAAAAAAAAAGCTAGAAGTGTATTAATATCTGAGTCTTCCTTGTATATTATGTAGGCTTCTAACACACAATCAAATAACAGTACCATATATATAATCCTTCTTTTTAAAAAATCTGATTAAAATTTTACTTGGAGGTAATGAAAAGCAAAATCCATGTTGACTCCTTTCTACAATAATAGTTAAATGCAGGATTATTTGTGCATGAACTTAATAATGTCTAATCATCAACCAAATTGTAAACACAATTCAAACCAAATGATAATTGTTATCACAATAAACTGCAACAACCTAATGATTTATAAAATTACTAACACCATCTTTGAGTTTTTCTGGAAGTCTAAAAGCACTTTAAAATACAGAAGTTTATTTACAAAATTACTAATAAATGTAGACACTGTGTCCTTCCAAACAAGACCTACTTTAAATTGACCACTCAATCTCAGCTTTCAAATGTTGACTCCTTGAAGATGCGGGATATTTTTAGACACAAATTTTATAGCCATGTTTCTTTTGCTGGAATGTTAGAGAGAAACAGTTTCATTACTATAGCTTTTCTTTGTGAAACTAATTTTTTTTTCAGAGCTATTATCCTAAATGTGGATATTGATGGCACTACCCGTGGAGTGGAAGCATTAGAGCTGCATAACTTTTAGATATTTTATATAAATCTTCACTATAATGTCACTCCTGGCAAACAGCTGTGCTGTGATATGTCACAATGATGAATCATCAAGCATGGTAAAATCTAAAGGACAGTTATATAAAAACTTGTATTAATAAAACATAATTTTCACAAGTGCAAAATGAACATTTGCATATACTCTAAAAACTTCTATAGCATTTACTCCAAAGTGTCTAGTACATGACCATAATTTAGGCTCATGATGATTTCCATGTGGTATTTCAAAGAGAAACAAATCCCTTTTTAGGACATAAGACTGACAGTTAATTGTACAATGTGAGATTATGTTACAGCAAGATCTAATGTAAGTACCTTATAAAATTACACTGGACTCCCAGTCCAGAAAAAAATCACGTGGACTCCTTTCCCCCGATACTACCTGCTAAGTGTCAACATAAACCCAGTAAATGATGGAAGGGACAACCAAAGCATAACTCTGAAATGTCAAAAGAGGAAAGCACGCTAAGAAGGGACATCAGGACTGGAGGAATGTCATAGAAACAAGGCATCTTACAGCCACTGCCCAACAGAGAAGGACGACTGAGAGCGAGAATTTTCTTTTTTTCTTTTCTTTTTTTTTTTTTTGAGATGGAGTTTCCCTCTGTCGCCGAGGCTGGAGTGCAATGTCACGATCTCAGCTCATTGCAGCCTCCTCCTCCCAGGTTCAAGTGATTCTCTGGCCTCAGCCTCTTGAGTAGCTGGGATTACAGGCAGGTGCAACACGCCCAGCTAACTTGTGTATTCTTAATAGAGACGGGGTTTCATCATGTTGGTCAGTCTGGTCTTGAATTCCTGACCTCAGATGATCTGACTGCCTCTGCCTCCCAAAGTTTTGGGATTACAGGTTCGAGCCACCCTGCCTGGCCTTTATTATTATTATTATTATTATTATTATTATTATTATTTTATTTTATTTTTCTAAGTTCTTGGGTACATGTGCAAGATGTGCAGGTTATTTGCATAGGTAAATGTGTGCCTTGGTGGTTTGCTGCACCTCTCAACCCATCTCCTAGGTTGCATTAGCTCCAGCATGCATTAGCTGTTTTTCTTAATGCTCTCTTCCCACCCCCACGCTCCCCTAATAGGCCCCAATGTGTGTTGTTCCCCTCTCTGTGTCCATGTGTCCTCATTGTTCAGCTCCCTCTTGTAAGTGACAACATGCAGTGATTTGTTTTCTGTTCCTGCATTAGTTTGCTTAGGTTAATGGCTTCCAGCTTCACCTGTGTCCCTGCAAAAAATAATGATCTCATTCCTTTTCAGAGCCAGCATTTTTTGACCTCTCCCCCGCCTCCAAACAAGTAATGGATGGTGGCTCAGGTAGGCTTATTTCTCTTCAGGAGTACCATCAACAAAACCAGGGCAGCCTGGTAGTACTGGGCTGACCAGATGCCCCACTGACAATAAGAAGACAGAAAAAGTTCCTTTCACACCAGGCTACTGGACCTGAGACTCTCTTTCCTTCCCAGAGACAATTCATCAGCAAGGAGGATGTCACCTCCACAAGCACCTTCCCAAGAAGCACTCTTAGTTTCCTGGGCAATAGACTCTCTTTCCCCAGCTTAAGACAACAGGCAGCTTAAAAGGAGGAAGCTCCTTTTATCTCCTCAAGCAACACCAGGAGGGTTCAGTGAGAAGCCCAGCAACACAATAGGAGATAAATCAAGCTGTCCAAAATTGCCCCTCAAAGTCTCTGATAATTCAGTCGTCATTAAACCCACAGCAATGGGCCAGGTCCTGTGTGCTAAACCTCCACAGGATAGTGCTGTGCTAAAATAACAATGTCAATGGAACCAAGAGCCTCCTGGCAAACATAGCTAAAAATTCTGGTTACAATAAAAAAAAAATCACCCATCATAAGAAGAATGTCACAGGTTGAATGAAAAAACACAATCAGGTTGGGTGTGGTGGCTCATGCCTGTAATCCCAGCACTTTGGGAGGCCAAGGCAGGAGGATCACTTGAGGTCAGGAGGTTGAGACTAGCCTGGCCAATACGGTGAAACCCCGTCTCTACTAAAAATTTAAAAATTAGCTTGGTGTGATGATGCACATCTGTACTCGGGAGGCTGAGGCAAGAGATTTGTTTGAACCTGGCAGGTGGAGGCTGCAGTTAGCCAAGATCACACCATTGCACTCCAGCCTGGGTGATGGAGTGAGACTCTGCTAAAACAAAAAACAAAAAACAAAAAACAAAACAAAACAAAAAACCCACAATCAACAGTTGCCCACACTGAGATGAATCAGAAGTTGGAATTATCAGACAATGACATTAAAGCAACCATCATAAAATGTTTTAACAGTGACAAATTATCTGAAAACAGATGAAAAAAGAGAAAATCTCAGCAAAGAATAAAAATCGAAATGGTGAAAAAGAACCAAATAAAAATTATAGAATTGATAGAACTGAAAAATGCTATGATAAAAATCTTTAAAAACCCAGTTCTCTGAATAGGCTCAATGGTAGAATGAGATGACAATGGGTAAGAGAGGAAACTTGAAAAGAGATTAAAATAATTTACCCAACCTGAGTAAAGATAAAAATAGACTGAAAAAAATAAAAATAAAAAACAAGTAGAGCCTCAGGAACTTGTTGCAGCAATAACAAAAGATCCAACTCCGCATTTCCGGAATCACAGAAGCAGAAAGAGTGAAGTGAAAGGGTGTTCTAAGAAATAATAAGCGAAAAGTTCCCAAATTCGTCAAAAGACATAAACCCACAGATTCAAAAAGCTGATTGAAGTACAAATAGGAAAAGCTCCAATAAGGCAAGCAAAAGAGATGATACAAGACACGCATATTGCAAAAGAAATAATAAAACCATTCCTAATGCAGGTGACCTGGTTGTCTACATAGAAAGTACTGAATATACAAAAAGAAAAAGAAAAAAAAAAGGTCTTAGAACTGCTAAGTGAGTTCAACAAATGGTAGAATAAAAGATCAACATATAAACATGAAACACGTTCTCATATGCTAACAATGAACTTGTAGAAAGTGAAAATAAAAATTCAATACAATTTGCAGTCACTCAGAAAAAAACTATACATAGAAACATATTTAACAAAATGTGTTACAAGATGTATACGCTGAAGATTACAAACTGCCAAAGGAAATTCAAGAACACCTAAATAAATGGAGACATACTGTGTTCATGGACTTCAAGATTCAACACACTAAGAAATGTCAATTCTCCTCAAATTGACATATAGGTATAATTCAATTCCTATCAAAAACCCAGTAGGGTTTAAAAAAAAAAATTGAGAAGCTTATTTAAAATGTATGTGGACAGGCACAGACCCTAGAATAGCTAAAATCAACCCTGATAAATAAAAGAGAAGTGGGAGAAATCGCTCATTAGAAATTAAGGCCTTTGTGTAACTACAGTAATGAAAATAGTACTGCATTGGTAAAGAGATAGATATATAGATCAGTGAAGCAGAGAACCATAAGACAGACTGTATACTCACACAAATATGTCTGACTGGTTTTCAACAAGTAAGGCGATTCATTGGAGGAAGAATAGTGGTGCCAGAGTAACGGACACCAAAGGTAACAAACCTTGACATAAATCTCACATCTCATACAAAGGTTAAGCCAAATGGATCATACGCTTAGAATATGCAAAACTACTATTCTTTTAGAAAAAGAAATAGGAGAAATTCTTCAGGATATAGGGTACGGCAAAGTGTTCCTAGACATGACACCAAAAACATGATCTATGAAGAAAAAATTGATAAACTGGAATTTAAACAAATTTTAATAAAACCTTTGCTTCGGGAAAGATCCTGTTGAAAGGATAAAAAGAGAAGCTACAAACTAGGGGAAAATATTTGTAAACCATATATCTGACCCCCCCCCCTCAAAAATAGAGACACTACCAAATGTTGACGAGAAAACTAGAGAAACGAAAACATTGGTATATTGCCAGTGGGAATGTAAGTACAGCCACTATACAAAACAGTTTGGTAGTTTCTTACAAAACTAAACACGCAATTATCACACCAAACAGCAATTGTACTCTTATGCATTTATTGCAGAGAAAGCAAAGCTTGTGCTCACATTGCAACTTGCCCGTGAATGTTCATAGCAACTTTATTCATAATAGCCCCAAATAGGAAACAACTCATAGTTCCTTCAACAGGTGAGTGGTTAAACAAATAGTGTTGTGTCCATATCATGGATTACTCCTCAGCAATAAAAGAGAATAAACCACAGATAGATGCAACGACCTACATGAATCTGCAGAGATATATCCTGGCTGAAAAAAGCCAATCCTGAAAGTTACACAGGACATGATTCCCTTTATAATACATTCTTGAAATGATAAAATTATAGAAACGGGAAACATATCAGTGATTGCCAGAGGTTAAAGAGCAGGACAATGGGGGAGAGTGAGTGTAGTTATAAAAGGGCAGAAAAGGGAACCTTGTCGTGATGAAATGTTCTGTTTTGACTATATCAATGTCAACACCCCAATTATAATACTGTGCTGTAATTTTTAAGGTGTTTAAAAAACCTAGGTAAAGGGCACATGGGATCTCTTGTTAATATTTCTTATAACTATGTGTAAGTCTACAATTATGTCAAAATAAATAATTTAATTTAAATAGACTGTGTTCTAATCTTTAGAAAAATAAGATAACCGTATCCAACCCTTTTGTTACTCAGATATCTAAAGTTACTTTAAGTGTTTTTTTTTGTGGTTGCTTTATCAATTTAATCCTTCTAAGAGGGGAATCCTGTTACCACTGCTGCTTTGAATAACGGTGATATTCTAAGGGCAATCACTCCTATTAGAGCTTCTGAAAGGAATTGCAGACGTGCAGCTCTAACCATCAAAGGGAAGTCAAAAATGCCTGATAGGCTTACTTAGTTTTTCCTTATCATGAACCGCAAAGTATCAATACCTTCTACTGCTCTTGTATCCAATATCCAGAAGGAAAGTGGTTGGGAATGCTAGCATATTTTCCATGGTTTTCTAATAAATCGCACTTCTGCTCATCTTGTCCTTGATAGAAACTGGTCCTGGTTCATTTACTGGGCAACCGTGCACACGTCCAGTAGTGCGTAGCATCACTATTGGATCATCATCTAACCATACAAAATGAACGGAAAAATAATGCTGAGAAAATTATTTTCTGTCTCCCTCAAGAAAAAATATTGGATGCCTATTTATCATCCATTTCTATGAATATTTAAAACTTCTAGGCTGGGCATGGTGGCTCATGCCTGTAATCCCAGCACTTAGGGAGGCTGAGGCAGGTGGATCGCCTGAGGTCGGGAGTTCGAGACCAGCCTGACCAACATGGAGAAACCCCGTCTCTACTAAAAATACAAAATTAGCCAGGCGTGGTGGCACATGTCTGTAGTCCCAGCTACTTGGGAGGCTGAGGCAGGAGAATCGCTTGAACCCGGGAGGTGGAGGTTGCGGTGAACTGAGATCATGCCACTGCACTCCAAGAGACAAGAGAGAAACTGTCTCAAAAAAAAAAAAAAATCTAGATTCAGCTTTTATATAGCATGCTCACGAGTTTCTATAAAATTTAAAATGATAAAATATAATGTATAGAAGAAGACAATGTTAATCCATTTTGTTGTTTAAGAAAGAAAGTACTCAACAGCAAACTTGGATTTAAGCTTTTGCATTTTCCCTCGTCCTATTTTGAGATTATTGATTTCTCCCCACTTTGGGTTAAGTCCTGCCCCTCATTCTCAGAATCAATGATTGCCTGAAGTTGTACGTCATTTAATCAGTCCCACATTCTGTGGAATACGTCGGAATGCACATTGATTATTTTGGTCCAGTTGAAAGTTCTTCTCTATATAGAACTAAATCTTTCACTTGCCCACAAAGCCAATACTTTTGTTATTCATGATCTCCCAGTAACAGCTCAGCCTCAAGGGAATTGGAATAAAACTGCGTGACTTATGAATTGTTATTTGTCAAATCAAACTCAGATGCTGCTGTTATCCCTAGAAGTTGAGTCAGAGTCTCCCAAATCTCTCCCTTCTTAGTGCACAGATGTGACAGGCACTCATACCTTTTCAACCGAACTTGTTTTTCTCTGAAAAAATAAGCATTTCATATAAAATCCATTAATTTCTCAATAAGTATTAAGTCCTTGAGATGTCTGTAAACATTTTATTTCAGTGTTACAGTTTAAATATGATTCAGTTGCCTAGCAAATAAACACTGTAAAAGTGTATTTCTTACATTTTTAAATATGATATAACACAATGTCATATTGTAAAAATAGCATGTAAAATTACGTAATGTAAATAATACATCATGTGATGATTTTACCATCATTTATAATCAGTATACTATTTTGGGCAAAGTAGATGTCCTAAAATAAAAATTATGTCAGCTTCATTGGAAAAACCATAAGACTATTTTAAAACGTCAGGTTACTGAATCATGGTGAGTTTTAATTAGAGAGAACTTGAGGGGTTAATGACGAAGAACTCTACCTGGAGAAGCCATATGTCTCAAACAGAAAACCTAGAGAAGAGCCAGAGGACAAGGACACCTACCCAGAAAAACCAAGTAGTGTTCTGCCAGGGGCTGGCTGCTCTTAGAACTAAAAACCAGGCCTTGATATGAAAGCAAAGTGGTGAAAATGGGCAAAATACATTCATTTTATGCAATATAGAATAAAATAAGTGGCAGTAAAATAAAACAATTACTATTAATATATGAAATACTTGGGATTCCTCTCCCTTCTTCCTTTCTTCTTCCTCTCTTCCTTTTTGCTTATGTATTATGTGGAATTATTTAATACTGCATTAATTACTGACTCAAATACATGATACTTGCTATGGACTGAATGTGTCTTCCCGCTAAATTCATCTGTTAAAGGCTTCACCTCCAATGTGATTAGAGTTGGAGAGAGGGTCTTTAGGGAAGTAATTAAGGATAAATGAGGTCCTAGAGGCGGGGTCCTGATCCTACAGGAAGAGTGGCCTTATAAAAACAGACACCCCAAAGCTTCCTCCTGCCCCCTTTCTGCTCAGACACCAAACAAAAACCCTGGGAGGACACAGAAAAAGGCAGCTGTGTGCAGACCAGGAAGAGGGTCGTCGCCAGAACCTAGCCAAGCTGGTGCCTTTCTCACACTGCTCTCAGACTTCCAGCCTCTACGACGGTAAGAAAATCCATTTCCCTTATTTAAGCCACCCAGTTTGTGTCATTTTGCATTATGGCAGCCCAAGCTGACTAAGGCAATTCTTATTTTACCACATATCGAAGCTATAAAAGATAAGAGAAGTAATTTTGAGTGACAGGTATCATAGTTGAGAAAATCAAATTTGAAATGCTTTTATACAATGAACAATATGTGTGTACATGTTAACAATAATAAAATGCATAGGCAATGTACAAGAGTGTGCATAACCAACATTTTATCAAAAATATATCTGGGGCTTAGATGAAAATTAGGAGTTGGAAGGAGAGTTATGGCAGAGACTGAATGTCCTAGCCTCAGGGTGAGTCGACCTAGAGGCGTCCCCTTGTCAGAGTGTAAGGTAAGGTGTTCTTACACTTGAACAAGACAGATATGTGTGTCTTTCCAGGGATGTCTAAGTCTACTATTCTCCCAAAGGCAAGATAAAGGATAATAATAATCTAACCAGTTACTTTTAATGTGCTGTTGAAAGTTCAAAACTCCCTTGGGACACCTGGGGCTGGCCTGTGTGCACTGCTTAGAAACGTAGAGACTGATAAATTATACCTGGTTTGACTAGCTTGGCTAAGTGACCAGTGAGATATTAAAGAAACCCATGTGAAACTGTTGCTCAGACTTGTCTGAAACCACAATCCCTCACACAGGTCTTGATGGTTCATAATCTGAAGAACAAGTGTGTCCTCTGTGGCTGAGAACGGACCCCGAGGGACTTCACCTGGAAGCCTCTGTGTTCCCTAAGCTTGCTCAGTCATTCTACCTCCAGCTTGCAGCATCCTTTACCTTAAAGCCTTACATGGTTCACGTTGTGGGACCTTGTGATTCCATTCAATTGTGTGGTCTTGTATATTCAGTGCAGTAGGTCATTGGGTTAATGATGGAAGTAGAGACTTGACTAATTTTCCTACCTTTCTCGAGGCCACGTATTCACACCATTTCTGATCATTTGTTTTCCTTAAACAATGTAATGTAGACGATTCTTGAATGTTAGGACACTGAACACAATGATCCTACAGTGCCAGTTTATCCCTCAGATAGTCTTATTCTCGCTTGTTTCTACGACAAACTGCTCTTTCCTCAAATTTTTATGTTTAATTATGAGAGGTTATGTAGATTACCAATGAGTTCCCACCTTTCCTCTAAACAGGCTTTATTGTCATTGTAATTCTTCAATGACTGAATTCATCCAAAGTAACTGACACCTATCCAAAGTTTTTTATGTTGTCGCTAGTCTTCTTGGAGAGATGATGAGTCTTTCATAAAGCCTGATATTCATGGCTGTGTTTTCATAGTGAAAAAGAGTACATGGTTTATTTAATGTTCATAAAGCAGTCCAAGATGCCGTTTTGCGCCTTGCTCTAAAGAATCTAATATACTACATAATTTTGAGTGGGGATGACTTGTTTTTGGCAATCTACTCAGCAGTTCTGTAAAAACTGGATTGCCCCTTTTTCCAGGGGTGGTCATATTAGGTATTTGTTTTTCTTGGGCAAAAGGCTCTGCCTTCTGCCAAACAGACTACTATCAGCAAGACTCATTTTGCCTTTCACATAACAACTCTCTCTATTCTCATGTGTGCATCTTGGGAAGAATGACTGCTATTCTTTTATTTTTCTGTAGAAGTGTTGAACAAAATGGTGATGATGCCCAAGGAAACTTCTATTTAAAGTGCTCACGTCTATTGAATGCTATTGAGATAGCAATGCTGTGCAAATCAATGCCCCAATCAGAGTATTGACTACTCTTATGGAAGTCCAATCATTTGATTTTTAAGATTTTTTTTACCTATTAATATTTTACAGAATGTTTTCTGTCAAAGACGTAGCATTAAAGCATTTTATTTTAGTCTTATTTCAAAGCCCTACGTTGATACAATCATAATCATTATCTGTGAACATAATAAGATCAATAGATAAATGATTTATTTTTTCAACTATAAACAATGTTACATAAAATGGAGCAATAATGACTGATAAGAAATGCCACCAGCTCAATTAGAATACATTTAATATATTTTTCTTCTATAGAGATTGTATAAACCAATTTCGTCATATAGTTTGTTTATAAAATGGTATGAAGAGTAATATCTACTCTGTGTATTTCTGTATCCATAGTCTAATGCCATCACAATCTTAGTGGCTCAAAACAAACCAAATTTGTGATCCTATGCTTTGTGTGGATCAGGAGTCCAGCACACTGTTGGTGGGTCTACCCTCTGGTCTCCTAAGGCCGAAATCAATGCGTCAGTTGGTTGTGTAAGCAAATCTTGCTGGATGTTCGTGCATCTCCAGATTTTGGGACGGCAATAGACCATTCTAATGGGTTCAATAAAAATCATTGATTGGCTGGGTGCCGTGGCTCACGGCTGTAATCCCAGCACTGTGGGAGGCCGAGGAGGGCAGATCACGAGGTCAGTAGGCTGAGACCATCCTGGCCAACGTGGTGAAACCCCGTCTCTACTAAAAATACAAAAATTAGCTGGTCATGGTGTCACGTGCCTGTGATCCTGGCTATTTGGGAGGCTGAGGCAGGAGAATTGCTTGAACCACGGAGTCGGAGGTTGCAGTGAGTTGAGATCACGCCACTGCACTCCAGCCTGGTGACACAGCAAGACTCCATCTCAGAAAAAAAAAAAGTTATTAATTTTTCCATTTCTGTAGGTTTTTCTTATTGTTAAAAAGAGAAGCTATACGTTCTACCTCTTTACATGTGGGAGCAGAGATTGAAAGCCCCGACAGCTACATGGGGTTATTTTCTAACAATATTCTACCACTTAAGCTACTTTTCTCATAACATCATTAGGTCTTAGGTAATGTCTAAAAGTTATGCTAACTTTTAATTTCTTTTTCAAGCAGGTTAAATATTTCTGATTATTCCCCATGCTGTGAAGCATTTTCTTCACTTACTCTTAAGGATATAACAAAGACATAATATTACCTATTGTTTCATAAAATACCATTGCAAAATGCAGGCCATTAAATGGATCTAATTTTTTTTAAATATTCTAAATATAATGAAAAATAAGAAATAAATTATGTTAAGGTAGAAGAAGACGAAGGAAATAAATGTATGTTTGGATATGTTGTATATCCTGGTAAAAAAAATTACACCAAAAATAATATTTGAAATACTATACTGAATGACTATGAAAGCCAGAAGCAAGTGATATAACAAGACAGTGGTGAAAGATAAATGTTAAATGACTTAATTATGGAATACAGTTGACCCTTTAACAATGTAGGGGTTAGGGGTGCCAACCCCTGTGCAGTTGGAAATTCACATATAACTTTTAACTCCCCAAAAAAGTAACTACTGACAGACTATGGCCGGAAGCCTTATCAATAATATTAGCAGTCAATTAACTCATATTTTGTATATTATATGCATTATATACTATATTCTTCTGTTTTTTTGAGATGGTGTCTCTCTGTGTTGCCAAGGCTGGAGTTCAGTGGCACAATCACTGCTGACTGCGGCCTTGAGCTCCCCAGGCTCAGGTGATCCTCCCACCTCAGCCTCCCTAGTGGCTGGGACCACAGGCGCCTGCCTGTTTTTTATTTTTATTTTTTATAGAGATGAGTCCATGCCATGTTGCCCAGGTTAAACTCAAACTCCTGAGCTCAAGCCATCTGCCTACTTTGGCCTCCCAAAGTTCTGAGATTGCGGGTGTGAGCCACTGTGATCAGATCCTATATACTGTATTTTTACGATGAAGTAAGCTAGAGAAAAGAAAATGTCATCAAGAAAATTATAAGGAAGATAAAATACATTTACATTTTATTAAGTGAAAGAGGATCATCATTAAGCTCATCATCTTCCTCATCTTCACATTGAGTAGGCTGAGGAGGAGGAAGAAGAGGGGTTGGCCTTGCTGTCTCAGAGGTGACAGAGGTGGAGGAAAACCTGGGTATAAGTGGACCTATGCAGTTCAAACCCTTATTGTTCAAGGGTCAACTGTAATTTATTTTCAGATTATGTAAATGGAAAAAAGGAAGTAGGAGAGTGTTGATTAATGAGTAGTTCTCTGAACTATCACCCCTCAGCTACCTTGTTTGTGGTTGAGAATAAAGATTAGAACTATCAAAAATGAACAAATTGTCATTACTGCTGAGAGATAAAGAGAAATATGGAATGAATTCATAAAAGGAAAATGGTAACCCTTAATAATAAGAGTACATGCCATGTTTGAGTTTTATCAAAATTCTAAGAATCAGAGGAATAAGTTTTTCATCTGTAATAGTTGAAATAAGACTTTTTAAGATATTAGATATGCTGCTATAAACATTTCTACATAGAAACATTAACACATGCATACACGAAATAACTTTCTTAAGCATATTTTTACTTTAAAATTTTGTGTTGTTATTGTTGTTTACCGAATTCGTTTCTCTTTTGCTTTAAAGTAATTATGTTAAATCATTCAATATTGAACACAATAGTCCTACTTACTTTTAGAAAATTATATTCTGGGCTACACACCTGTGTAGAACAAAATCACACTTCCTTTTACAAATCTTGAATAAATCTTATGCAAATTTCACATCAATTCTTATTACAAAGTAGAAATCCCATATAAAGATAATATGCCAGAGAACAAGTAAAGCCCATGAAGGCAGGAAGGGTCATTTTATATGGCATTGATCTCCCTAAACCTTCATTTGAGTACTCTACCACAATGGGTTAGAGATACACCAGCTTTCTATGTCCTCTGTAACTAATTACCACAAACTTAGTGGCTTTAAACAAATTTATTATCTTTAATTTCTGTAGGTCAAGAGGCCAGTGCTGGTCTCATCTGGTTAAGATAAAGGTGTGGGAAGGGATGCATTTTTTTTTTTTCAGGATGCTCTCAGGGGAGACTCTGTAGCCTTGCCAGATACCAAATATTTCTCACATCACATCTCTGTGACCTACTCTTCTGCCACTCACTTACATTTTTAATAACTCATGTGATTAGGTTGGGCCTTCCTGAATAATTCAGGATAAATCTCCCTATTTGAAGGTCTGCTCATTAGCAAATTTAACTGTTATCTGCAAGAGTATCTTTGATTAATTCCCTTTGTCATGTAACAGTAGGGTATTGTTTTAGTTTGTTAGGGTTGCCAAAAAAAGTACTACAAACTTGGTGGTATAAACAACATACATGCTTCATCTCACAAGCTCAAATAAATTTACATTCTAATAAATGTAAATTGAAATAAAGACTGGAGGCCAGAAGACATATCTATGTGCCAATGTTTTCCCCTTTTTATAAAAAACACCTGTCACATTGTATTAGCGTCTACCTAATGACCCCATCTTAACTTGATCGTCTGCAAAGACCATATTTCCATAAAATGCAGCATTCATAGATATTTGGAATTAGGACTTTAACATCTTTTGGAGGAATGAAATGTACCCTTGACATGTAACCACAGGAGTAATACCAAGGATTAGGAAATGGGAATTTGTTGAGGTAATTATTCTCCCTAGCACAAGTGATTCTGGCTACCCAAAAGATTTCTGAGACATAGGAAGACTGAAAGTCCAGCAAAATATATGGACATGAACTAGTTACAATTAGCTTTCTTCGTTACTTCTATTAAGTAAATATGTCTGTATACATTTCAGCTTGGTCTCTTTTATACCAAGGGGAATTAAAAGGAGTTTAGTGTGCCCATGAGTTTGCTGGAACATTTTCATACCAGTGTCTTCCTTGAGTGCATTATAGTACTAGTGAGGAAAATAAGTACAGGATTCCAGGAAAACAAATCTTAGAAAACACAAGCAAATGCTCTGTTTCTATTTCCTTTTCTCCATTTTCTTCAGCTTCAGCCCTTCAAAGATTCTGCTTATATTATATTAGGGCAATCAACAGGTCAGTTTTTTGCAAGTTATATCTGGTTTGTTGAATACTGTAAATGTAAAAATATTTTACTCCAATTTTGTGCATGTTAGGAATAATTTAATTTGATTTTCTATATGAATTGCCTAGTAGAATACAATATACAAGAAGAAATATAAATAATAAATTTGCCATATCTACTTTAGCCTTATAAATAATTTAATTAAAATAAAGCAAAATCTATTTGGTCTAAGTAAGTCCTAGTTCAGCACACATAATTTTTGATGTTTCTGAGATGGTGAAATATACAATTAATCTACAGCCCTCTTATCAAGACCAATAAAAATTGAGCAATAAAATATAATCTGATTGTGCCATTAGCAAAAATGAATTTTTTATAATCTCTTAGCAACTAAATAATAAATTATTTTTCAACAGCTTTTAATGAGATGAAAGATAATGAGCAGTTGCAATAAAGTGCTGTAACATCCAATTTGTATGAGCAGTCTGTTTTCTGTGAATAGTGAAGTCCTCATATCTTTCTTTGGAACTAGAAGTTATTTAATCACAATCAAGAATCATAACAAAATCACTTACTAAGAAACAAATATATTCTCTTCACTACTATCCTTATCAAGAAAGATAATGAGCAGTTGCAATAAAGTGCTGTAACATCCAATTTGTATGAGCAGTCTGTTTTCTGTGAATAGTGAAGTCCTCATATCTTTCTTTGGAACTAGAAGTTATTTAATCACAATCAAGAATCATAACAAAATCACTTACTAAGAAACAAATATATTCTCTTCACTACTATCCTTATCAAGACTAGTACTGTAAACATTTAAAAAAATTGTTGTTATTTTATTGAAGCACAATCAAATTTAGTATTGTTGTTTAATGCATTTGGTCTATTAAAATCTTATGGTTTTATTTTATGTTTTTAGCATACTCTTTCTCTCTTTGTATTTTTATACGTATGAATACAGGTGATCTTTTATGTGTTTATACATAACTAATTGTCAAATATTTCTATTATCACAGAAATGTTCATACAAATGACTGCATTATCACTATGTGAGACCATTCTTCTCAAATTGTCCTTTAAACAACACTATTTTTGAGACTTCAATCCATGCTTATCTATTATCTATGCTTCCCTAATTGGTACAGTTAGGTTTCAATTTATTTTATTTTATTAACATGAGAGCTCCCCTTCCCTCTGGAATAATTTTAATTGAATTTCCATAGTACATCAGAAGAGTCAGACAAGAGCAGAGTTATTCTTTTTGAAGCAGGGGTGTTGGCCATAGAATTACCACTATTGAACATCAAGGTACCACAGAATATAGTTTTAAACACCATCATAGTTGAAAATTGGTGAGATTTTGGAACTTATATCTACTACTTCTAGATGTAGAATCAATGATCTCTCACTTCCTTGTTGCATACTCTTGAGTCTGTAAACTCCTCTCAGCCCTTTCCTAAATGTATGCACTAAGATACAAACTACTGTGTTTCACCAAGAGTCCTTATCAATACTTAAAAATATCACAGTTACGGCCTCCTCATTGAGCTACAGAAACATATTTCTCCAAACTTCCACAGGATAATAGACAAGCAGCTCAAATTCAATCTCACAAACACCAAATTTATTGCCATTACTGTTTAAACTCCACTTTACTTTTCAGTTTATTTCTCCACCTATAACCACTAACGTTTACTAAACGTTACCAATTAAATGTTACCAAGTGTTACTTCTATCGAATCAAGCAGAACAACTTGAGTCTCCATTCTGACATATCTATTCTTTTAGTTCTATTGATTATAAATTCCAAAGTTTTCTTCAATTTCTCTGTACCTCTTTGCCATCCTTGGCACAGCTGAAATCAATTTCACATCATCTTGTGGGTGCATTATTTCAAAAGTCTCATAGTTTTTCTACATCATCTGCCCACACAACAAAAATACAAGTATGCTGGTTCACTAAGTCTTCTTTACATAATTTTCTATTGCACATGATTTAAAACCTACCATCCTTATAAAGGTATACAAGACTTTTTTGTATGCTATTTCATGTTTATATCTACAGCTTTCTGTTACACAACTTCAACCTTGCTTTCAGTGAAAAATTAATCATAGAATCCTGCATATGACCCTCATTCTACTTTGCAATCTGTTTATTCTTCTTTGATAGCCTTGTTTTCATCTCATTCTTATATACAAAACTCAGTTTCAGTATCACTACCTCCAGCAGTGCTAGTTCTTTTGGTTTAGCCTTTCCCAGAAGTAGACTCTGAGAAAAGGGTAAGTTCAAGTAATTTCCTTGGAAGGTAATATCCAAAACCACTGAAAAGGGAATGCACAAGTGAGAAAAAAAGGAAGCCCATTACAGATGTGTCATTGAACAGACGTATTATTGATACAAGTATTGGCAACCTGGAAAAAAAAAATAAGCAAGGGGCCAATGTTGCTAGGAAAAAAAAAGGGGTGAGTGTAAATTTGAAATAAAGGATTTGGAGTTTTTTAACTTATTATGCCCTTTTTGGGGGGTGGGATAGATCAAATATGAGTTTTCAAGCTTGCACTCTTAAAAATCACAAACTCTGTCTCTTCTGAACACCAATATTATCCTACTGTAATTTTTTATGATACCAGATATGTAAACTACATATGCTACATGAATGATATCTTGTAGATTCTATTCACATTTCTCCATCTAGTGACCATAAAAAGGTCACTAGTTTAAAAAAGAAACACAGTTGAATTATAGACTCTCTTTCCATTACTTTAAAGATATTTCTTAGAGAGCCTACTTTTAAAAAGTAAAATTATTCCTCAGCAATGACACCTGTGGTCTTATTTTTAACTTTTCCACATACTCTTGTGTTATACTACTCATGTCTTTTTATCCTGTCCTTAATTTTGGTCATTATAAATTCCAAATGCCTCCTAACTGAACTTCAAACATTTGAATGATACGCTTTAGTATCAAAAAAATTCTGATAATAAATAGTATCATTCATTTATTCACTCATTTTCCCATTCATGAATGGGGCTACTTGTCAAGTACCATGCTAGTTCCTAGGACACAAGGCAAGTGAGCCATGATCTTTGTCTTAAAGATGTCAGAGTCTAACAAGAAAAACAAACAAGTGCTAATTTAAAAAAATAACACTTTGGTGTGATAAAATGGTATAGGAAAAGCAAAGGAGACATTGGTTAACTAATTTTTGAGAAGGCTTCATGTGCTGCTGTATCTTGAAGGACGAGTTTGCAAAATAGATAAGGAGAGTAATAGAGAACAAACAGTGTGTGAAGACAAAAAAAAATATGAAGTACAGGGGATGGCAGGCAATTTGGGACGTTTTTTATACAGGGCAGAGAAGTAGAGAGCAGCAGCAGATGAACCCGAAGAACAAAACAGAGGCTAGAGAAATGTCAAGATATGGTCAGCACTGGTAGAAAATGTGACTATTCTAAAGTTGTAGTTCATTATCACTTTAGAAGTATGTGTTCCAGTTGTGCAGATCTAATTTCTGCTTGAGCCCTTGATACGACAATGTGTTATATACATTTATATTCTGCAGTAAGAGATAGGCAAGTAGCGGAAATGAATGGGACATCCATCCATTTTTCAGCTGTGATGAATTGTAAAGTCATGATAAAAGCTCTGAATTTCTTGATTAAACATTTGTTTTTCTGTGTTGAATAGAAATTTGGATTTTAAAATTTTTTCCAAATAAGACTCATAATTAGATCAGTTTTGGAATTTCACATAAAATCTACATTCTTTAAAACTGGAAACCTCACATGCGGTATTAATTACGTTACTCTAATAAGTATGATCTCTCGATTTCACTCATTATTCAGAACAGAAATGAAGGTGACTCTCCTAGAACATAATAATAATTATGCCACTAAATCATCTTGGCCCTGATTATGTTTAGCTTTTTATTTTCTAGAACTACACTTATAACCATTTAGAATCCATATACATTAAAGATAAAAATTCTGGACTTCTAGTTTTTTTTTTTTTTAATCTACTTTCAACCATCTTTTCTACTCTCGAACACCTCCTTCGTCATGTGAAACTTTAGTTATTACCAATAACCAGGTACCTCAACATTTTAATTTCAAGTATCCCATTTTCTAAACAGCATCTTGTCTTTTAAGTTCACATTATCTTCACTCTGATAATTAGTTACTTCTTTCATCATTTCAGAATTTACAGTTGCATTTAGTGGGGTGGAGCACAGAAAAATACGTGTACACTGTCTTGTTTAGACCTGAAGTCTGGACTTTGCTTTTGATCATAAATAGCTTCTTTCTCATCTATCATCAATATTTTCTTTTAAAAATTCATTGTTCCTAAAGAATATTCTAATATCTCACATTTTAAATAAACAAAAAGACCACAGATACCATAGTTCTCAGTCATTGTCACATTTCTCTGCTACATTTCATTGTGAAATACCTCCAGAGTGTTCCAAACTCACTGGTTCCCCACTACCATTTATTCCTTTTCACATTTTCTCATTTCACTCAAAACAGGCTTTCATTTCTACTTTCCACTGAAACTGCTCTTATCAAAGTCACAAGTAATGTCTTTTTTTTGTCAAATTCATTTCTCTATCTTTAATCTCTGTCTTTGATTGTCAGCATCATTTGTCATGATCAATTATTCTTTTCTCCTAGTTTCTAGGGTCCCACACTTTGCTAGTTTTCTACAGAAACCACGGGAGTGTCATTTTCAATTTCCAGATTGACTCCATTCACTTTCAGAAACTCCAAAATCTGGGATGCCTCTGAATTTACTTTTTGATTCCTACTCCCTTTAGAAATAATTGCTCACGCCGTAGGTGATATCATCTCCATCTACGGATATCATTTAAATACTAGGATTACTGTGTCTTTATCTGTAAATTCTACTTCTCCTCTGTGTTTCAGAATCTTGTATTTGATTGCCTACTGGGTATATCATCTTAGAATTCTAATAAGTGTTTTAAAATTAACATTTACAAATCTGAACTCTGTCACTGGCATCATTTCTCTCCACAGTTCCTATTTTTCCCATCTCAATAGATAGCACCACCAAGAGTAAATCCATGACTCCCTTTTTCCCTCATAATGAACACCCAATCCTCAGCTTATTGACTATAAATTCAAAGCACATCATGAATTTGTCCACATCTCACCAATTCAATTACCACCAACCAATCCAGACCACTATCATTTCTTACCTCTATTGCTGCAGTGGCTTTTTAACTGGTTTCCCTGGTATTTCTAATGAATTTACATGACAGTGAAATAAATAATTTTAAAATCTTAATCATATTTTATAATTTTTGTGGTTAAAATAATCAAATATTCCAATGAGGTAGAACACCCAACCTCCCAGTATGCACAGTGTTCCGCTTTCCTGTTCTATCACACTACTTCAGCCCAGTGGTTCTTATACTCGGTTGCACATTGGAATTACACAGAAAACTTTACAACTACTGAGTCCATGGCAATGCCCTCAGTTAGTCTACTTTAATTGATCTGTGGTGTAGTCGGGGCAATTAAGAGTTTTAAAAGTTTTCCAAATAATTGAAATAATCAGCAAAGTTTGAGAATCACTGCTCTAGCCAAATTATCCTTTTTGCTTTCAATTGAAGAAGCCAAGCTGGTCTCCACCTTTAGGACAGGCTCACCCAACACCCAACTGACTGATAACAACTCATAGCTTCCCCTCCCCTTTACAGCTAAACTGGGGTTGCCTCTTTCAGATGCTAACTGTCTCCAATTTGGGAGCTCATTCTTAATTAAGGACTGTCTGACACCGAGAGGTACCAAAGCCAGGCTATTGCTTCAAGATGGGAGTAATGCCATGGAGAAATTTCTGTTATTGACTTTTTTCATGGAGTTAGACAAAGTTTCCAGCTAAGACTGTTTTCTCTTTGCTTTCTTCCCTTGCTTTATCTTGTTTCCCTCACTTGAACAAGAATATTAAGTCTCCTTATTAGATTTTTGTCACTAGCTCTTTTGTATGCCAGGGATACTTTTTCCAAATATTGTCACACACTTTTCTCCTCTTCATTCAAGTTTACTCAGATGTCACCTCCTAAGAGATGCATTTATTATGACTTTGTTTAAATATACCTGTTTCTCCACTCCCACAAACTTTATTACTCCACATATTTGGTTTACAGCACTTTACATTATATGTTTGTGTATTTGCTGCTGGAATATAAGCTCCATGAGGTCATTGACCACCTCTGTTGTTAACTCTATGTCTTCAAAATGTACTTAATATCTAGCAATTAATTAGCAAATATTTCTTAAATGAATCAATCAACAGATAAGCTCCAGCTTGTTTTCAGTAAGCTGGGAAGAACAGGAATTGAGGAGCATGGTGATGATTATACATTCTGAAGCTGTATCTTGGGACTTCTCCAAAACTCTCTGTAAATTAGGTCTGCTGACTAATGACTGGGCTATATTCAACTGAGCAATCATGATAATTCAGTTCCATTATGAATGGGTCAACTCTATAATTAAACTGGGCATGAGGTAATGCATTAAAGAATACTTATTACCTTCCATAATTTAGATATAATGCTAGACAATGGGAGACAAAGACTCATAGACTCATTGCACAGTGCATCATAGCTAATGATGAAGACAATACATTTTTACATAATTAAGTTATATTGAGATGGATATTAAGAGAAATGACGAAAATTTAGTGTAAGCCTGAACATACTGTGCTTGTGGGAAATGGGGAAGAAGTAGTAGTGGGAGAAGATGTCACAGTACTAACACAGGAGCAGATATTTGATAGAAAATTGTTAAGCAGACAAGAAAAAAAGGGCAAGGAAATAACAAGTCAAAATCATAATGACATAAAAAGCATGATAATCTCAGAGAAGCTCAAGTAGCTCGGTATAGCCAGAGCCTAGGGTAAAATTAAGGAAGTGTCAATAAGTAAGATCATAAAGTAAGCATATTTTCACACAGTTAAAGTAGTTTGGTTTTGCCCAGTAATTACGAAGAGCTATTGAGAGTTTTAATAAGACTTGCTATGATCTCTCTTCCTAAAATGACAACTTTAGTTGCAATGAAGAAGGTGGATGTGAACTGGAGACACAACAGAATTTTTTTAGCTGTCTTTCTATATTCCAGATAAGGAATTATAATGGTCTCAATTAAAAGCATTTGTAAAACAGAGAGAAAAGATTCATTAAAAAGCAATTTGGGGACATGTTGATATAACATTAAAAGCATTTGGATATGGATGAATGGAAGTGATGAACACCACAGATGGCAACATATTATCTAGGTATTCTGTTGTTTAATTTAAAAAAGGAATATCAAAAAAAATTAAGAAGAACTAAGATAATCCAATTAGTCATTACAATTACACACTTTATGAAGCCTGACCATATGTATTCAAGGTGAATAGCAAGTATTTTTTTTGTCAATACTACAAAAATTAAAACCTTGCATATTCATTCAGCTCTTACTCTTGAGACACAAGAATGTTGAGAACTGATTGCCCTGATATTCATGTTTTGTTTTGTGGTTTAAGTAACTGATTTAAGTAATTAGAGAAGGACTCTATATTCATCTTTGATAGTAAATGTAAGTTTCAATCCCTGAATACCTATTTTCCACATTTGTGCCTCTCTCTAAAATGCAGTAATTTTGCATTTTTCCAATCATACACTCCTGCATTCTGATGTTTGCTTCTTACTACACCAGGCATTTAGACAGCTGGAAGCTACTCCTTCTCCTTCAATTGGGTGCCTGTAGCAACAAGAATGTGAGTCTCTGGAATATTAATTTGGAATGCATTGCATCAATTTTAAAAAATCAAAGAATGACAGTAAGGTGACAACCTTAAAACCTAATTTTATTATTCCCTGGCCCATTAGTATAGTATTTTTAAGTTATAAATTCTATCTCTAATAAGGTATATAATAGGGATATTATCATGATTCCATTCATATATTTTAAAGATAGAAAAAATTTCCTTTAAAATTTTATTCTAGTAAAATATGTGTAAAATAAAATAAACATTTTAACCATTTTTGAGTGTGGAATTCAGTAGCATTACGTTCATTCAAACTGTTGTGCAACCATCAGCACCATCCATCCCCAGAACTTTTTCATTTTTCCCTACTAGAGCTCTGTACCCACTAAATAGTAACTTCCTATTTCTCTCTCCCTATTCTACTGTTGGTCTGCATAAATTTGACTAGTCTAGGCCACTTATACAAGTGGAATCATACAATATTTTCCCTTTTGTGACTGGCTTATTTCATTTAGCATAATGTCCTCAAAGTCATTCCATGTTGTAGCATGTATCAGAATATCCTTCCTTTTTCAATCTGAATAATAACCCATTGTACATATATAGCACAATTTATCAGATCATCTGTCAATGGACACTTGAATTGCTTACACCTTTTGGGTGTGTGAAGAGTGCTGTCATGAACATGGACATACAAATATATGTTTAAGACCCTACTTTCAGTTACTTTAGGTATATACCTAGAAGTAAAATTGCTAGATCGTATGGTAATTCTATGTTGTTGTTTTTGAAGAATTGCCGTACTATTCTTCATAGGTACTACCCTATTTTATATTGCTACCAGCAATGCACAAGAATTCTAAGTTCTCCATAACCTTACCATTTGTTATTTTTTTCTTTTTCATTAAAATATATCCTAAAATGTATACAATTACCATTTAAACAAATGTTACACAAACTTTCTTAGAGACAAGGAAAATGCAATGTTATTAAAGAGACATACAATATCTTAAAATTTAGTTAGCTAATTTCAAGCTTAAGGGTTCTCATCAGTCACAGCAAATTATTTGTAATAGGATATTTGTTATATTTCAAGAGTCCCATTACCATCCAATAATTTGGTGATCAGCTGGAAGAATTTACATGATTCAACACAAACTCATGGATAAGATTTTATTGCAAAGAAGCACACAGTGTGGAAACAGCAGGGAAAATATACATAGAAAATGATAGAATGTTAATACAGGATTTGAAGGTCTCCTGATCTCTGGAAAGGCAGAGAAACTTGCTTTTCTCTCCAGTCAGGAACAGTGAAGACACATGCAAGATACCTCCACCAAGGGAAGCAACTTAAGTCTTGGGATACATGTTCTCAAATGGATCAATTTACATGACCAACCATGGTGCAGACCCTAAACCAGGCACCAGATGCACGTCATGAATCTTCATGTTTACTTTAACAATGTTGACAGCCTGGCACACCTTGATCCACTGCATTGGACCTATAGAATGACATCCCTAATCAGTAACCATGTGAACATTCCTGTAATTTAATTTTCAAGTGTTTGACCATGATTATTTTTGTGGCCACAGAGATTAGCAATAACTGAGTAAAACAGACCTGCTGTGTTAACTCTATCCCCACAATGTACACATAGAGAAAAGAATAATTGGATGTACATCTAAGTAGATAAATATATGCAATAAATATATTAGATGGAGAGATACACAACCATTTCTTAAAAGTACTTATCTGAATAAGAAATTTCTTATATATCTCTAATTTGAATTTCACATACAAACCTTTTGCCAAAATATTTCCCCCATGAACAGCCAAAAAAAAAGAGCACATTATACCATCTTGTTCAATCTGTGTAAATGCTGGCAATGCTTATTTTGCTGATTCCAAATTTGCTCTTTGCCAGGGCACAATATTTAAAAACATATCCTTGGCAAAGTTTTAAAAGTAGATCATTTCCAGTATGCAATATTTAATATTCAATGGTAACTTATTTGAAAGACTAGATCTTATTTATGAACTGCCACATGAAAAAATTACCCCCAGAGTTAGTATAGTTTAAAACAACAAATACTGTAATCTCACAGTTTTTGAGCTTCAGGAATCCAGTGGCAGCTTTGCCTTTGTATAAAGGTCCCTTACAAGTGTGCAGACAAGTTGTTGGCGGGGGCTGCAATTTCACCTGGAGTCTTGACTGGTGGGGATAGGATGTTCACCTAAGTTCTTTCACTAGGTTATTGGCAGATCTCATCCCTTACAACATAGGCTTCTGCACAGGGCTGTCTTTACACTAAAAAAGACTGTCTCCTGAGGAGTAAGCATATCAAAGAGCAAGAGAGGAGACAGAGGAGCCCAGTATAGAAGCCACAGTCTTTGTATAACCTAACATCAGAAACTGTATTCTTTGTAATACCTATTCTTAGAAGTGACATCCCTTCACTTCTGCCATATTCTGTTGGTCAGAAACAATTGGCCAGGAATATTCCGGGGGAAGGAATTACACAAGGGTATAAACACCAGGGCAGAGACTTTTGGAGAGCACCTTAGAGGCTGCCTCCACGTAATGTAGAACCCCCACTCCAAATTCTTGGCTTTTTAATTTCTCACATTGCCTGTATGCTGGGATGAGGAGTCTTCAGTACTCCCAAATGCTAGTATCTAAATTTAATAAGTAATCTAACCAGATAAAATTTAGTTATTAGAAGATACATTCTAATTTGTGATTACCAATTAACTGAATGGTATTTTGCCCAGGAAGTAGAGTAGCTAGATCTTCACCCATTCTGCATTTAGGATTCTAACACTGAAAACTTAAGTGACCTTGAGCTCAGATTTTGAATTAATCCTTTTGGAAGAGGATTTAAAAATACAGTTAATAAGCTGGGTGCAGTGGTTCACACCTGTAATCCCAGCACTTTGGGAGGCTGAGGCCGGCGGATCCCAGCTACTTGGGAGGCTGAGGCAGGAGAATCGTTTGAATCCAGGAGGGCGAGGTTGCAGTGAGCCAAGATTGTGCCACTACACTCCAGCCTGGGCGACAGAGTGAGACTGTTAATAAAAACCTCTGACAGCTTTTTATCTAGCTATTTTATGTTATTTTATATTTTATATTTTATTTGGTATAATTAATCTATTATAATATTTTAGATATTTTATAATATATAATGTCAATTTATACTTAATTATGTAAATTATGTAAAAGCAAGCATCTACTATCCAATATAATGTCAAGAGAGTGAAACAAGTTACAGGTAAATGTATGATAATTCTATCTGATGATAAAATTTTTAAAAGATCATTTAAGTCAGTATTTCCCAACCTAGATGGGAACATAGTAACTGAACTGAAATATTTTGAAATCTAAACTACCTAATTCCACACAAATGCACTAAGTAAGAATTTCTCGGGTGACCCCTGTATAGGAGATGAATTTTAAAGATGACTCAAATGTGCAATGTGTGTTGAAAGCTACTAAGGTAAATGATTACCTTATACGAGCAAATAGAGGGTCTGAGAAAACTACTGCAACACCCAAAGGTACGTAAATGATTGAAACCTCAGGTTGAAGGCACTGGAGGGATTCATGCACTGCGAAGGGCAGTACTAGTTACCCAAATAATTGATGAATTTACACATTGCGCTGTTGTTACTCACTGGAATAAACAAAATTTTCATTTTCATATATGGCTTTTATGTGTTTCTTTTGAAAATGCGCACTGAGCGCTTTCAGATGGCTCTAATTGAGTTTTTCTCTTGCGTTTTCACATACAATCATCAAGAAAATGTTACTGACATTATGGCAATATATAGTATGATTTTAAAAAGTACAGTCTGAATGCCTTCTGATAACTATTGTCAGAAAAATTCAAATGAATCATATTTCAGATCATTGTTACACAATAGCAATTTCAAGGATCATGCGATGTTTTATATCTGCATTGTACATTATGCAACCACTATTCACATGTAGCTAATGAGCAAGTGAAATGGAGACAGTGAGGCAAAGAAAGTAATCTACTTTATTTTATTTTGTGTTAATTCTTTTAAATTTAAATTAGCATAGCTACATGTGGCTAAAAGCAACCTTATTGGAAAATATAACTACATTTTTCAAAGACACAATTCTTCAGAAACTACACTTCTATTTATTTGTTATGATGTATCCCTAACTTTGATGGAATTAAAACTATGTTATCCTTTTTGGTTTCTACTTCACTCACAAAAAAAATTGGGGAGAAGTTTTATTTAATTTTCAATAACTTGAATTATTAACTACAAGGGTTTAAACTCTTCTTGGAATTACAAAGTTATATTTTACTAATTTTATACAAATAAACTTTAAATTGGACAGGATATGCTAAGGTGGCTGGATTTTTCTGATAAAAGTTGCTGAGGAAAGATTGTCCTTTGAAAAAGAGAACCACATTTATTTTAATATTAAAGTCATGATTATAATTTTAAAAATACAGTTGGCATTCAAAATACACAAGTCTCAAGTAAACCTAAGCTGAATAAGTCCCCTCCTGAATCTAAAATAATAGTCAAAGTTAAAAATCTGAAAATAAATTGGTAAATGAATAATTTAGCTCTTAGAGGAGAAATAAATTATCAAATTAAGATAACCAATCAAAAGTGCCTCCCTCACTTTCAAGAGTAAGTTTCAATTATTAAAGACTTTTAGTAAGGGCAGCCCAAAGCCCTATTTCTTAAAATGAAACTCTGTAAGGTATAAGTTGCAGCTATGTTAGTTATGTTTTTAAAAATATTTCTAAGAACAAGTGATGCATAAAATTTACGAGTAGGATACACAGAAATTGCAGAAACATGTATAATATCAAAACCACAATGAGATATCATCGTACCCCAGTCAGAATGGCTATGATAAATAACAGATGTTGGCAAGGATGTGGAGAAAAGGGAATGTTTATTCACCGTTGGTGGGAATGTAAACTAGTATAGCTACTATGAAAAACAGAATGGAGACTTCTCCAAAAAACTAAAAATAGAATTATAATTTGATCCAGCAATCCCACTACTGGATATCTACCCAAAGGAAAAGAAATCATTATATAAAAAAGATACCTACACTTTTATGTATATTGCAGCATTATTCACAATAACAAAGATATGGAGTCAACCTAAGCATCCATCAACAGATGAGTGGATAAAAAAAAAATGTGGGATATATACACAATGGAATACTATTCAGCCATAAAATGGATGATATCATATTATTTGCAGCAACATGGATGGAACTGGAAGTCATTATATTTAGTGAGGTAAGCCAAAGACAAACAAATATCGTATGTTCTCATTTACCTAAGGGAGCTAAAAGAATTGAGCACATGGAGGGAAAGAGTGAAAAAATAGGTTTCAGAGACTGGGAAGTGTGAATGGAGGGGTAGGGGGAAGGATGGAGGGAAGCAGGCTAAAGGGTACAAACATACAGTAAGATAGATAGAATAAATACAATGTTTGATAGCAGAGTATGGTGACTATAGTTTAAAAAAAAATGTACTGTACTCAGGAGTCGAACACTCTAATTACCCTGACTTCATCACTACACTTTGCCTACAAGTAACAAAATTTCACACGAATCTCATAAATTTGTACAAATAAAAATATTTTAACAATTTAAAATAGTAGAATTTTTTTAAAATCACTTCGATAAATTGAAAGCTTTGATGTATTTATTTTAATCTCACATTTATTTACAGATGTTTGGTTTGGCAAAAATCTTTGAATCATAACTCAGAACAAAAGTAGCTGCTAATTATACAACACATTGATACAACTTTAGATTGTTTGATGTTCTCAAAAATTTTCAGAGTTTCAAGCTTTTGTGTTCAATTCTGTCATATTTTTAATCTTTAATGACTAGATATGCTTTTTATAGACTTTAATTTTTAAATAGGCTTTCTGACACATTTTAATAGAAAGTAGAAAAGTTATTTACCTAGACCTATAATGTACATGTATAAAATTCAATTTGTATTTTGGTCCAAAGAAAACGCAGTCAATATATACCTGTATTAATAAAATAACTGAAATATCAGAAAAAATCTTAGAAATTATTATTGATTTCTTGCTATGAGAAAGAAATCGGTAGTTTGGACATCATCAACACAGTGCATGGCTTGTCTGAGGACTCCTGAGACAGTATTGGTGTTTCTCAGGCTGCGAACGATGGCAGGAGAGCTGCATCAGAAATAACTATGGTGCACCAGGAGACTTGCACTGTTTGCTTGCATGCTTTATACACTGTATCTTCGGAACAGTTTTACATCCACAGCAAAGTTAAACAGAAAATACAGAGTTCATCCCCTAATTACCTCTTCTCTCCCTCCCTACCACACATGCACAGCCTCCTCCCCACCCCCAGCACAGGGGTACAGTGGTTACAGTTGATGAACCAATTTTCTCACAACGTTATCACTCAGAGTCCATATTTACATTACGGCTCAGGTTGAGTGCTCTAGTTCTATGAATTTTGACAAATGTAAAATGACATGTATCCACCTTTACAGTATCATACAAAATACTTCCACTGCCCTAAAACTCCCCTCTGCTCCATATATTCAGCCTCCCTCCCCTCAGTTTAACCGTTTCCTTATTTTTGTGATCTACCTTTACTTCTTTATTACTCCCATCCTCAAGGTAGCAGACACCTATGCCACAAGAGACATTATAATGCGATGATTGAGAGCTGTGTGTTAGGGTCCCTCTGGTGCAGCTGAAAATCGCTTCTTCCACTGCTCACTTAGCCACGGACATGTTTCTTAACTCCTCAAAAATCTTAACTTCCTTATTTGCAAAACATACATGCGTAGCATATCTCATACGAGGTTAATGTAGTGTTTAAATACGTAAGAAATGTGCCCAGTTCATGGTAATAAATGGCAGAATGAGGAAGGAAAGGGAGGTGGAAAAGGAATTTATTTTATGCTGGGCAGAGTGAGGAGATTCTGCATACGTGATTCCACTTGTTCTACGTTGTATTTGTGTATTACACCTGGTCCTCTGAATTCAAAATATGCCCTTTTAAATCCAATTTGAGCAGACAGTATTATCAAATATGGACACTAAAATCAGGCTTAAATGTCAATATTCATACAAAGCAGTAAATAAAATGTTTCACAATCCCACCTTTAAAAAATTCCAAAAGTATTGTAACAAACTTTTCTACTGTGTAGTATTTTTTGCTAGAAATTAAACACTTTTAAGAACATGTAAATACAATATAGAACAATTGGAATGATGCCCTGTACTAAGCTTTAACATAATGAGCTCTGGTAGTTATTTCATGAAGTTATTTTTTATCTCTGTGCTGTGGGGTTTTTATACATTTTTCTGAGTTATGATTTTAAGAGATAAAGTGCACAATCTTTTAACTCAGATGCCTGGATAAAAACTAAATTGATGTGTACAAAAAAGAATAACTTGTGCCTGAGATTATGGGTTTGACACATAGACACATTTGGATAGTAAACATTAGGGAAGATAAGTTAAAAGACACATTTACATCACTCATGGAAATTGAAACTACAAACAAAAGTATTGTCCACTGAAAATCTTTGTTTATCAAAGGTGTATATGTTGGTAGAGTTAAACTTTGGTCTTCTAACTTCTTTCTTGAAGGAGGAGTGTGCCAGAAAATCATTTTTCTTTACAAAATTTATGAAACTAAGGGTTCTAATGATCAGTTTTTCATAGAAGGTTATAACTTAATAGTAGAGCAGAAACAAACTCATGATTGGTATATTTAAAGAAGAAGTAAAAAACGATAAAATAAGACCTATTTGGAAGAAGAAAATTAAAATATTGCTTTCTTAATCTGAATTTTGAGGTAAATTGTATATAAATTATGGAAAGTTTAAAAAATAATATTTATGGTAAATCTATTAAGGAATCATGATATATTAAAAATAATTATGTAGTAACAAAACAGAAAAACAGACTAGAATCCCTTCTAACATGGGGCAAAATAACAAACTTTTCTGAGCCCCAATATTCTCATAAACATAATCATTTCTGCCTGGCTCATGGGCTCATGAGAATCATATAATATTGATAGTAAAGTGATTTGTAAATTATGAGGTTCTACATGGTGCTACTAACATTTACAGCTGTGGCTGTAAATCTCACATATTGCAATAACATTTTGTATAAAATCTTTTTTAAAGTTACAGACACAAAGAGATGATCATCCTGAATAAACATCTCAATTTTGACAGATCAGTAATAAATACAAGGGGGTTTCAAACTTATCACATTTCTAAACATATAATAATCACATTAATGTTTTTTAATGTTATCTCACTGTCTCAAAAAAGAAAAACCCAAAAGCAGAAACCAAAAAGACAGGTAACAATTACAGATTTAAAAATCTATAATTTATTTCTCAAATTTGAAATGATTTCATTCTTTTCTGAATTTTTAATATATTCTGTTTACTTTTTAAGAGACAGTGATAGTATTCAGAAAGTATTTAAATTCTATATTTTTTTCTAACACTCAGAGTTTAAATTGTCAAATATTTAAAGAAACAAACCTGGCATAAACAGTTTCTCTAACAAATGTGTGTGTATATTAATTTTCATCATTTCCTAGTGAATGTTTGTTGTTGTTTTTCTCTGTGTTTAAGGATTTGATTTGTTCTCTGATGTAACCATATTCCCTAAGGGAAAAAATAAACACAGATGAGCATCTATCCCTCTTTCCTACTGGATTATTTCATAAAAGCTATTAACACTTTTAGTCATGCCTTTACCACAAATATCCTTGAACTGACTGAACATATATTACTGAATACTGTGATGATAAAGATGCATAAAACATCACTACTTTTATTTAGAGCTGATAGTCTCCATTTTGTATCTTTTAAAATGATTCTTTCAGATTTCCTTCAGTTGCTTGTTTTCTCTCCAAGACGAAGTTCTTACTTTTTGATGACTAATAAAAGGGCAGTCCTTACGCCATTATGATTACTGCTAAGATTCCTCAGCTACCTATGAGGGTATTGCCAATCCTCACCAATATTTTTGGTAACTCGTCTTTGCACAACACTTGGTCAACTGCATTTCTGAGCCCTGCAAAATTGATGATGTATTTGTTTCCTATTGTGGCCATAAGAAGCTACCACAAATTTAGTGGCTTTAAACCATACTAACATATTTCCTTACAGTTATGGATGCCAGAAGTCCAGATTGGCTGGACTGATTCCTCTGCTCTGGGTTTCACAAAGCTGGGCTAGTCACAGAAGGCTCTGGGAAGAATCTGCAGCCAAGTTCATTCTGGTGGTTGGCAGAATCCAATTCCTTTGAATTATAGGATTATGGCCTCCATTTTCTTGCTGGCAGTTAGTTGGGGAACATCCATAGAGGCTAGAGGCTTCTCTCCTTTCCCTGCAGGAGGAAACCTACACCTCAGAGCTGTGAAATGTGCATTGAATCTTTCTCACACTGAGTCTAACTTCCTGTTCTCCCCACCACCACCATAGAAACAGTTTCCTGCTTTTAAGGACTCATATGATTAAGTTGGATCCACCTGCATAATCCAGAATAATTTTCCTATTTTAAGGTCCAGTTTATAACCTTAATTACAATCTGAAAACTCCCCTTTGCCATATGATGTAACTTATTTATAGAGTCCTGGGGTTAAAGCATTGACATGACTGGAGGTGGGAGCATTATTCTGTCCACCACACAAGGTCACACTTCTGGCTGATGGACGTCACATGTCATTGCCGGGCAGAAACACGGGAGTGCCAGTGCTTGGTCCCCAGCTTCTTTTCCTTTACTGTGCTGGCCCTGGAAGGACAGGGGGCAGAGCTGTGAACCTCTAGGGCACAGCTGTGAAACACTGAGAATTAGCACCACGCTTCAAAACCAAGATGCGTTTCCCTGGTTGAATTCTGAGACTGTGTTGTAAGAGGTGGGTTCTTTCCTCCTTTCATTTTCCCCCGCATTTGAACAAGAATGTCTGTAACTCTTATCCTATGCCAACCTCACTACAGTATTTGGGAGCAGATAACTTGTTTTTTTAGTCTCATGGGTCCACAGATACATACTTAATTTAGGCGATTCAACTGATGAGATTTTGAACTTTTTGAATTGATAACTTTTGGATAAAATTTTGGAATTTGAATTGATGTTGTAATGGGTGGAGATCTTTTGAGAATTTGGGATAAGGTAAATGTTTTTGTATAAAGGGCTGACATCAATATTTGAGGGCTAGCAAGTTGACTGTGGCAAGCAGAATAACAGCCCCCCAATGATCTCCACACTGTAATCTCCAATACCCATGAATAAGTTACTTTATCTGGCAAAAGACAATTTGACTATGTAATTAAGGTGTGGACATTAAGATGGTGAGATTATCCTGGAATATCCAGTGGGCTCAATTACATGAGTCCATTAAAAAATTGGAGAAATGAGTTAAAAAATGAAATGTAAAGGAGAAAAATGAAATTCAAAATGTGAGGGACAGAAGGACACAACTCAGCTTCACTGGTTTTGAAAATGGATTAAAGGGTCACAAACCAGGAATGTGGCTGGCATTTAGAAGCTGTGAATGACTGTCAGCCAACATCCCGCCATGCCATGGGGATTTCAGGCCTTTAACCACATGTAACTGAATTCTACCAATGAACCAAATGAACAAGGAAATAGATCCTTCTCTAGAGCCTCCAGGAAGGACAGCAGTCCTGCCAGCCCCTTGATTTTAGCTCAGTAAAACTCAAGTTGTATTTCTGATCTACAGAACTACAATATAATAAAGTTGTGTCAATTATTTCATTAAGTTTATAATCATTTGTGGTAATATCAAACTCATAGAGACCTCATAATGACGAAGGCAGGACAGTTAATTAGCCTTGCAGCAGGATTATAAATATATGCTGTGCTCCATTCATTACAAGTGAATGTCAACTGTTACTGATTCTCTTTTCTCACAATGTTGAAAAATAATTCAGTTTCCAGATTAAAGGAAACATATCATACACTAGGGCTGGGTTAATCTGCTCTAGCAAATATTCCACACCTGGCACAGCAGCTGCAATCAAGGATACTACTTGGTTGGTTGTGTGGTGGTCCACTATCACATTTCAGGATATGTCTATCTTTTATGCAGTCCAGTTGGTTAAATTAAATATGCCATCAAAAAGAAAAGGAGTCACCATACTGGCCTGGCTCATTGATCTTGATCAGCAGGAAAAGGTAAAGTTACCTCTACACAATAAAGGAATGTGTGTGAACCTTGGGGTGATTGACTAGGGTGCTTTTTACTAATCCTTTGCCCTATCGTGATAGAATGGACAGATATAGTAGCCATAGACAGAGGCAGTTCTGATTATCACATTTCAGACCACTCTAGGATGATGAAGGTATGAGTCTCAATGCTACATAAGCCACCAGGACCCGTCAAGGAAAGAGGATGATGAGAAAGAGGGAAATAAGGAATACTGGCTGTGGTCCTGGCAATGGAGGTTGCAATTCATCCAGTGAACCTCCCACTTCTGAATTCTCCATTCCCATTTTCCCTCTCGGATGTTTGCTCTAATAAAATCCTTGCATGCTTAGTTCCATGTTACAATCTTCTTCTCAGAGTACCTACACTAACACAATTTTCTACTGGATAATGAATGTCATGTTTTTTCCTTATAACTAGAAGAATCAATTCTAAATGTGTATTGCATACTTTTGTCCTAAGATATGTTCTAATTTCAGGTATTAGTTAAGAAAACAAAATTGGCCAATCTTGGCTCACATGGCAACACTCCACCTTCAGCATCCTGAAAGAACAAAAATATTAAGATCTCTTAGTGTCTATTGCTCCTAAAACCTCCTACATAGACAGACTTTAAATAAATCAAGCATGTCTAGATGATAATCATATATTATATCACACTGCATGGCTTTCTAGCATTTAAGTATGCCCATTGACTATATTTTTATTTTAAAATTTAAAAACTATCTTGCATTAAGTAATGCATTTATGCTTAAAAAACCTGAAAACATATGTAGCTTCTTTTTCTAACCAAAATCTTCTAAGTGTGATCAGTTATCTATTAGTTTATTAGTTCCAAGTCTAAGATTTCTGGGTAGTAGTCTTTCATTCGCTAGCTCTGTCATCATTTAAGACTTAATTTTCAGCAACCTATGACACTAATGGCAACATTAACTTATTACTTATATGCTCCATATTCAATGGGTATAAAGAGGGGAGAAAGAAAAAGGATGGTTTTAAGTAAATTAAAATATATAAACAAATGAATAAATGAATCTTTACAAATGGTCATTAGGCTACATCTATTCTTTATTAATCTACTACTTCGTTCTCCATCTCATACTGCCATTTCCTTCACCAACTTTCAGTTGGGGAACATATACCATTAAGGTAATAACTGCTTTATTTATGTTATAACTCCTTTAGAAATATTCTTACCCCATTGTAATGAGTACTATATGATGTAATATTTTCAACTGGTGAGAGTGCTTGCAGGAGAAGCTATACCCCATCTAGTTAATAAAAGACATAGGGTGACAGTAACTCTGCAGCCAGGACAATTCAAGGATGTGGAGGCCACGTGGAAAAAAAGAATTAGATGATTCTAAAACTGTAGCCGCCTATGAGATTAGGATAATAAAATGATTAATGTGTGTAGAGGCACCAAGAATTCACCAGCCAGCCTGCCTCTGGACCTCACAGGCTCACTCATGAGACAGAAGCAATGTCTGTACAATAGCTGTCATTTCCCTCTGCTTTCAATCAAGCACTAAAAGGGGACGCTGTTTACATTTGGGATGTCTAGGCATAATATCCAGATGCTTGAAAATTTGACCACTCAGGCGATGAAGGCTGGTGACCAAGCATGCAATCCCATGTACACCATGCCCCCGACACTTGGAGCGTTGGGTACTAGATTGCCTAAGCAGTCATTTTAGACTGCTATAAATTTATTTTAAATTCTCCTAACCCAGCGCTCACCACTCACCTGCAGGTTGTCTGAACTAGTAAAACTCTTCACCTGGCAAGAAGGAAATACCTGGAAACATAAAAGATGGAGATAGTGTGTTCTTGTTAACTGTCTTGTACTTGGGTGCCCAGTGTGTTCTTGTTAACTGTCTTGTACTTGGGTGCCCCCAGGAGACGCATCACCAGCCTACAGATGTACTTCTCACAATGTGTGCTCTCCTCTCTTAGTCTATTGTAATTCTACATCTACCATCTGTCACCGAATGCACAAGAGGCAGAGGCAGAGGCAGACCATATAATCCTGGCCAGGTTACCACTGGAAGACAAAAAAGCTCTCTTTAAAGGTGGTTTCTGCACCCTGGCTAACGCTATCTATTGCAAATGGATCAAAGCAGCAGCGTCCATGGTGCTGCATTCAGTATTCTGAGATCCATCCTCTTGTCTTGTCCTCACTCCCCCAGCTGCTGATGATGTAGGGGATGGATTACAACATTATGCATGAGTTTTCATTTCCTATTTATTGTCCTGGCTTCTTCCAGCATCTCAAAAACAATGCCAGTGACAACTTGCACAACATTTGTGGGTTGAAGGAGTATTGGTTGCTGACAGTGGAGTGTGAGGCACAGGTGACATACTTTGAAATCAAGTATAGACTGAAAAGCAGGGATAAACTTAAGTCTAAGGCAAGTTTTGTTCAAGCTGACTTTACATAAACAAAACTACCCTCCTGCAGAGCACCATGGAAACTGGATATAGCTGAATGTTTAATTAAGACAATGCATTCTAGTAGAGCAGTGATTGGCAATCTTTTTCTGTAAAGGGACAGATAGCAAATATTATAAGTGGTAATTTTTGACAGTCTCCATTGCAACTATTCAATTCTGCTACTGTGTCATAAAAGCAAGATACGTATCATGGATGATATGTAAACAAGTAGGTGGCTCAATGAAATTTTATTTGCAAAAGCAGGGGGAGGCCAGAGTTGACCTGTGGGTTGTAGTTTTCTGACCCCTGCAGCAGAGTGACAAGGAAGCAGATTGAAGAGTGGGCATGACTGAGCCTTAGCATGGTAACACTTTAACCACAAGGCTTAGGTCCCAGTTCCCAGTCTATACTATGGGCAGGCATGTTCTCTCTCAGTCTTTTAGTGGAGAAACAAGTATGATAGCAAAGCTTCCTCTGCATCCTTTAGCTTTATCTGCAAGGCTCTACACCAGCCTGACTGTGACGAGGAAAAAGCTGTGTTCACCTAATCAATATAAATGGAGTTTGGAACAGAATTAGGGACCAAGCTCACACCATGCCACATAGTTCTAGCTACCAGATTGAGTCCCATCACTGTTCATGTCAGAAGAGGGTTGCTGTTTCCTCAGTTTTGCAGCTTAAGGATGTAAAAAAAACTAGGATTTGTCCCCAAGAGTCCGATCTGTGGTCTTGGCTGATGAATATGATAAGCAACAGGGCACAATACATTAGCTACTGCTCCTTTTTAAATGATGCAGTGTCTTTTGGAATCAGGCAAAAGCTTTTTATCCATTCTGGACTTTTCTATGAAAACAGAGCTCCAATAAAATAGCTTTACTGATCTCTCTTGCCACCCCTCATCCATTTTTTCCCTGGAAAGAAGAAAAAATTATCTAATTAATAAATCAGGAAGAATAAATTCAGGATGCTAGGTTCAGCTCCTTAGTTCTTTTAGTGATTGAACTACCAACAAGAAATAGAAAGCATACATTTCCTCTCTGCTCCTCCGTGTCATAAATTTGCACATGAAGACTGTTTCCACTGAGATACATGCATAAATGGTTGAGCATTTTCTGTATTTTGAAAGAAGTCTCTAATTCCAAAGGTCAACATTGGAAAGCACAATTGTCCACAGATACAATCCACACTTATATCAGCAGTAAAAGTGATATTTTCTTTTGCCCAGCCTGTATTCTCCATGTCTGTTATCCAATTCAATCAGAATTCTGGCAAAAACTGGATGCTACTTATTAGGTCTTCCCTTAATATTCCCAGCAATGTCATTGCCAGACTCAGTCTGAGGGTTAATAAGCTCTACTCTTCATTCAAGGAGGGCTGCTTTTTATAAATAAATAAATAAATACCTCATAACTAAAATAATCAGAACACAGGATCTTTATTTTGGTGGATATAATCTATTTCCTAAACCTAGAGTTTGGGGTAAATTATATAAGAATGATAGAACTTTAGTGGGCTACCCAACAATTACTATCCCAGTAAATAAATCATTAACCATTACCTAAGATGCTTGGGAGTCAAACATTCTGTTTACTACTGAAGCAGTATTGCTTAGTATAAAAATGCATGTGCCTTGTTTCTGGTGGCCAAAAGTAAAACCCATCCACACCCAGAGAATTCAGGTAGCCCATTAGAATGGGCAGCATGTGTACCAGCATCACCAGATCATAAAATTTCACATAGTGCTCCTTTCCTAAGAACCTACAATTCTGTACCAATGTGTTTGTAAAAACTATGGTAATAGGATCGACTTCTAGGCCATCTCAGGAAACATAGTTAGGAGGTGAAGTTTTTATTGCACATAATAAATCTGTTCCAGGATTCCCGTGCTCTAGTCCTTGGGTTTTTTCATAATAGCAAGAATTTTGGGTTTTATGGGAATAATTAGAACTCTCCCAATAGTTTAATTTAGCACCTTGAATCTAGAATCTCCAGTAAATGTACTTGCACCAATAAATTAAGATCTTTCTATGACTATATTCTCCTATCATTGATGTAACTCCTTTAAAATGCCTCTGATGCTTGGGTTGGCATAGAAGGCCGAGTAAAGTGCTGAGTTTCATTTCTCTGTGTCTTCTCATCTTTCTATATTTCACTATTTTCAGTCTTCAGGCTCTGACTCGTTCATCATCCATGCGCTAACTTTTTATGAGACCTCACAAGGCTGTGAATGAAACTGATATTGTATCTCAGCCATCTGCAAGATCAATAGTTGAGTTTGTTTCTTAAGTATCTTAGCCATGGGACTGGAAGTGATGAGAAATTGTTTCCATGGTTGTAGAAAAGCCATTGGTTTTGGCCTATTGCATAAGCTACAGATTTAAGATTTTGAAAGTTTCTTTCTTTCTTTTCTCTCTTTCTCTCTCTCTCTTTCTTTCTCTCTTTCTCTCTCTCTTTCTTCCTTTCTTTCTCTCTCTTTCTTTCTTTCTTTCTTTATTTCTTTCTTTCTTTCTTTCTTTCTTTCTTTCTTTCTTTCTTTCTTTCTTTCTTTCTTTCTTTTTCTTTCTTTCCTTCTTTTTCTTTCTTTCTCTGTCCAGTTCTGCCTAAATATAACATCTATACTCTTACATACAGAATCCCCACCCTAAGTCCTGAATTATTTCAGCCCTTATCACTGGACCCCTGTATCAGTCAGGGTCCCACCAGGAAACAGAACATTCAAATAGGGAAAATGAGAAAATTTGATTAAGGAAATATTTTTAAAGCTGTGAGCATGATTAAGTGAAACCAGTAAGAGATAACTAAACATCCCATGTCGGGACTAACAAGAGCAGGGAAGCCATTACCACCTGTCCTGGGCTAGATAGCACCTCCCCACCCCCTCACCAAATTAGTGTCCTTCAAAAAATCTCAGAATGTGCTTTTACTTGGTGCTTTCAGATTTCCTAAGGGTCATTGCAATTCCATACATTGCACAAGAAATTAGTTAACATGAGGTCATACCCTGAGTAGGTAGGCCCTTAATCCAATGTGACTAGTGTCCTTATGTGAAGAGCAGAAGAGTCACAGAGACAGGCACAGAGTCATCACACCATGTGATGACAGAGGCAGAGACTGGAGTGATGACTACAAGGCAAGGCACACCAAGGATTCCCAGCAACAGGAGAAGTTAAAGAAAAACATATAAAAGACTCAGCTCTTCAGAAGGAAAATACTTTGCTGTGAACAGATTTTCGTAATTTCCACAGAACTCTGGGAGAATAAATATCCTGTTTTTAAAATAATTTCCACTTTTATTTTAGTATCAGGGATACACGTTCAAGTTCGTTACATGAGTATATCCTGTGACGTTGAGGTTTGGGATGATTGATCCTGTCACTCATGCACTGGACATACAGTATCCAATAGTTAGTTTTTCAACATTTACCCTCCCTCCCTCCCTTCCCCCCTAGTAGTTATCAGTGTCTATTGTTGACATCTTTATGTCCATGAGTACCCAATGTTTAGCGCCCAGTTTTAAGTGAGAACATGCAGTATTTGGTTTTGTGTTCCTGGGTTAATTGCTTAGAATAATGGCCTCCAGATGCATCTATGTTGCTGCAAAGGACATGATTTTTTTCTTTTTTATGGACTCATAGTATTCCATGGGGTATATGTACCAAATTTTCTTTATCCAATCCATATTTGATGGACATCTAGGTTGATTCCATGTCTTCGCTATTGTAAATAATGCTATGATGAACATCCAAGTGCATGTGTCTTTTTGGTAGAATAACTTGTTTTCTTTTGAACATATACACAGCAATGGGATTGCTGGGGTAACTAGTAGCTCTGTTTTAAGCTCTTTGAGAAATCTCCAAACTGCTTTCCACAGAGGCTAAACTAATTTACATTCCCACCAATAGTGTACAAGTATTCCATTTTCTCCACAGCCATGCCAACATCTGTTGTTTTCTGACTTTTTATTCATAGCCATTCTGATTGAGGTGTGAGATGGTATCTTATTGTAGTTTTGATTTACAGTTCTCTGATCATTAGTGATGTTGAGCACTTTCATGTCTGTTGGCTGCTTGTATGTCTTCTTTCAAGAAGTGTTTGTTCATGTCTTATGCCCACTTTTTAATGGGGTTATTTCTTTTTTGCTTGATGAATTGTTTAAGTTCCTTATATTATCTGTTGATTTAAGCCACCCAGTTTGCGGGCTTCATTACAGCAGCCACAGGAAACTACGACATCACCCACAGGGCCACAGAAGGAACTGGCTATGAAGAAGAGGTCCCCTTTACAGAAACTGCGGCCCTTGGTAGGGAAATACCATCATTGCGATTCTGTAGCCTGGCAGGGATGGACCCAGGGAACACACCTCACTTTTCTGTGGTCCAGTCTTCCATCAGTGCCTACTTTGGGTGTAACGTAACCAAAAGCTTGAGAGAACCTGTAGACATAGTTCTTAGAGATCAGCCTTTCAGGCAAAAAGCAGTGTGAGGAAAGATGGAGAGTATGTCTGGAGAGGCCAGGAGAGCTCTCTGCACATCCCCCAAAGCCCTGTTTTTCAATGCACACTTTATGTCATGTGTTAAACAGCTATTTCTCCACTGTGTATTACACCAGGATGTCTAGTACCTGAATTCTGGGCAAGGCAGAAAACTCTGGTTAAGGAAATTGACGAACACAAATGTGATTCAGTGATTATAACCACTGTAGAAATCATACCACTTAAAAGACTTGTTAGAATACCCTCACCACTGCTACACATGTGATGTGTACCCTGTAACCATGGCCAGTTCTGGTGCTGGTCCTGGGATATCACTCCTGGGATATCACTCCTGGCATTACTGGTTGGATATTAGATTCCAACTTTGAAACTCGGACAACTGCTACTTGATATTAGTATTGAGTTTGAGATCTCTTGTGTTTATTTTTCAAATGCAGTCAACCACCTGCATCTCTCTCTTTCTCTCTCTCTCTCTCTCGGTGTGTGTGTGTGTTTGTATGTCTCTTTTGCATTATTATTTTTTCCACATTCTTTTCCAGAGTAGGATATGCATCTGATTCAAGTTTTGGGTCACACTATTTTGACCTAATTTTAAGTACTAAGAAATGCAATTTGGGAACTTTTTCAGCATTCATTGTAAGAAATAAGTTTCTGCCCCAACCAAATGTAAGAATAAGATATGGTGACTGGGCATACAAAAAGTTACACTTCTATCAATTTTTCTTATTACACAAGAATCCACATGTATTATTCATATCCTTCTTTTACAGAACATTGTTAATACTAAATTAATTTAAAATATTTTATCTGAATTGAGCTGAATTAATTATTACAAAATGGATTTTTGCACAATATATATTAAATGAGGTATTTCTGATTTTCAAATGTATGCTTCACACATACATCTCTGGTATCTCTGAAATTATATGACAATTTCAATATCCTGTAAAATTAATAAATGTTTATTTTAACAGCTTACAACATAAATTGACTAAAAACTGAGAACGTTTGAAAACTGATTAGAATCTAATAAAATGTTTCATTAAAACATTCTCTGTGACTTAACAGAATTATCATTTAAATCTCAGAAATAAAATTTTAGTTACACAAAAATTCTGATAATTTCTATATTATTCCATTTTTCCCACCTAAACTTTGAAATTGAAAGTCCCTTGAGGAATCACTTCACACTAATATTACTTCAGATAACACCAGTGAAGCATTTATTCCTATCAACTATGATGAACAGGGGACTTAAACACTTGGTGTTACTCAACTATCTAAAATTCCCTCAAGTTTATCCATAAGAATCAATTTGAACAACACTTACTCAGAAAGATAATGTTCCTTCCCTAAAGAGGTCAGAGAGTGAATCTACACTGGGACTAAGACTATGCCTTCTGGCAACCACATACATCCATTGCCATGGGACTATCCACCTGCATTATCATAGGACCACCCACCTCTATTATCATGGGACCATCCACCTCTATTATCATGGAACCATCTACGTCAATTATCATGAAACCATCTACCTTCAATATCATAGGACCAACTGCCTCCTTCACCCTGGGACCATCTACCTCGATCATCATGAGACTACCTTCAACATCATGGGATCAACTACTTCCATCGTCTTTGGACCATCTCTCTCCATCATCATGAGACCATCTACCTCCAACATCATAGGACCAAATACCTCCACCATCATAGAACCAACTACCTCCATCATCCTGGAACCATCTACCTTCATCATCATAAGACTAACTACCTTCATCATCATGGGACCAACTACCTCTGCCATAATGGGACCAACTGCTTTTATTATCATGGAATCCCCATCTCCACCATCACATGGGACAATCTACCTTCATCATTATGAAACAACCAATTTACCACCATCATCATAATCATCAACAAGGCCCAGACACTCACCAATTCCTGCCCTCTAAGACCTATAGCCACATCACCGCTGTCTTGAATTCATGACTTTTTATGCCAGTTGAGGGCAGTCATGAAGGCACCTAAGACCTCCAGGTCTTTAATTATCTGAGTTGTAAGCCTCTTCAAGTCGCTTCATAAATTTATTCTCTATTTTTTTTATATTTCTCTCCAACCTCTAAAATTTCTGTATGCTCTGAAATTTGGGGACCATTGTCAGCAACACCCCTATATCCTAATTCCACTCCCTGAATGCCTCCTTAACCTAGATGTGCTCTAATGATGCTGCTTCCCCTGAAGCCTTCTCAGGGTGGCTGATTTTCTTCTGAATCATCTTATGTCTCTCTGGGCAAGGAGGTGAGTTAGGGGATTCCTAGCTTCTCATGACAACTTTCAGAATATTCATTCTCCTTAGTTTAAAATAATGATAATATTATTATGTCACCAACTAGTTACATTACTGTTGTCAACTGTTAATGCTTGGGTCATATTTCTATATTTATGGACATTTTAGCTCCAGGCTAATATAATTTTATCAAAAATTACCTCTGCCTTAAGTCTTGGTGATTTCAATCTATGTGTAGATGGGATTTCCTGTACTCTGACCCTCTCACTCATTGTACTCCTCTCCTCTGTAAATCTTGCCTTTCCCCTCGCACTTCTAGGACTGTGTTGAAAAAATTTGCTGTTATCTATAATATAAACTGCAAAGCATCTCTAAATGCTTGCCAACCACCTATATTTTCAGCTAACTTCTGATTGTATCTTGCTTCTAACAATCCTTTTACCCAACAAAACATGTAATTAATTAATTATCCCATTCTTTCGTTGTTTCTTATCCCTTGACGGTGAGAAATCTAGCTTAAATTTCAGGTCAACTTTTATACTCCTTTCCTTGCCCCCATCTTTCTTGACATGGGCAAAAATCTAAGTCTATTCAGACCACACCTGTATCACTGCCATTGAAGGTGGCTGGAGGAAGACACAGAATCAGTCTGATTCATCTCACCTTAAAAAAAAATCATGATTATGGATGTACATGGTCTTATAATGCTATCTGAAAGTTACACTAAAGGTTTCAAGTTTATTCATTCTCCTTCTTCATTGCTGTTTAAATAACCTCACCTCTTCTTGAATCTCAACATCTTCCCACCCACTTCATTCAGCTGAAAATGCTGCATTGTTCTTAACTGAGAAAATCAAAGCAGTTAAAAGAGAAACCCCGTAGCTTCCATTCCATACCATTGCACCTACCTACCAACACCTGACTCCATATTTTGTACACACCTCCAACAGTTGATGAGATATGTCCGTTATTTTCTAAAGACCACTCTTCTACTGCTTACTAAATTTGAATCTTTTCTAAGATACATAGCTCCGAGCAATTCTCAGTTCTCTCTTTAACGGCATCAAATATTGCCTCTCTATTGGATTGTCTCCATTAATATAAATGATCAACTTTATTTTCTCCTTTATAAAGAAACAAAAACCCTAAAACCTTTTCTTTATCCCACTTCCTTGCCATCTACCACTCCATTCCCTGTTCCCCTTGCTGCAAATATTTTTGAAAAAGTTTTTAATATTATGTGTTTCTAATTACCCCTCCAGTCCCTTAAACCCATCTCTCCATGAAAAAAAAATCCTGCTTTTAACAAGATCATCAATGATCTTAATGTTGCTAAAACCAATGGCCAGTTCTCAGTCCTTATTTATTTGGCCTAAAGACAGAAATTGGCACAGTTGACCACTTCTTCTCCTTCAAGAAACTCTCTTCACTGGGCTTCCAGGACACAATATTTCTTGGTTTTATTTCTACTTCACTTGAGTCACTCTCCCTCAGTTTATTTAATGGGTTCTTCTTTTATACTTGACTTCCTAATATTGCAGTGTCCCACTGTTTAGTCTTATGTCCTTTATCCTCTATGTATTATTCTATGTCTCATCCAGTTCCATGACTTTATGAATCATCTCTGTGCTGATGTCTCTCAAAATTGTACATCCTGCCTAAGTGTCTAAGCCTCTGCAAACTCATATATCCAACCCACTGCTTGACATTTCCAAAGAGATATCTCAAATTCCACACAACCCCAACTGATGCCCGATCTTCCTTGAATTTTTCACCACAGGCTTCTACAATTCAGATGACGAAATCAAAATAATTAAGTAATTAAAATTGTTCACCTAAAACATTACAGACACCCTTAATTCTTTTTTCTCTTATGATACCCCCAACCAATCAAAGTAAAACATAAAAAATATTCAGAACAATCTTCAAAATACATACAAAACTGAAGCACTCCTCACCATCTGATCTGCACCTCTCTGACATGAGTCACCATCCTAAATAGCCCAGGTTACAACATCACCTTCTCACTACTACTCTGCTTGCTATTTCTCACAGAGAACCAAGTGAGCTTCCTGTATTAGTCCGTTCTCAAGCTGCTAATAAAGACACACCGAGACTCGGTAATTTATAAATAAAACAGGTTTAAGTGACTCACAGTTCACCATGACTGAGGAGGCCTCAGGAAACTTACAATCATGGTGGAAGGGGAAGCAATCACGTCCTTCTTCATGTAATGACAACAAGAAGTGCCGAGTAAAAGGGGGAAAAGCCTCTTATAAAACCTTCAGATCTCGTGAGAAGTCCCTCACTGGCTGCAAATCAGCAGCATGGGGTAACTGCCCCCATGATTCAGTTACTTCCCACAGGGTCCCTCCTACAACGAGTGGAGATTTTGAGAACTACAATTCAAGATGACATTTGGGTGGGGACACAGCCAAACCATATCACCTTCTAAAGTGTAACTCAGATTAGGTCACTCCTCTGCTCCAAAGTCTTCTGTGCCTCCCCATTAATTCACAGTAGAACCAAGGTCCTCACTATGGCCCGTGAAGCCCAACAGGATCCAGCCTCTCAAAGACCTCTCACCTCACCTCCGCCTTCTCATGATCACTGGCTCACACTGACCTCACCCTCACCAGTATTCTGGTCATTCCTCAATCACAGACTGTTCTCCTTTTCAGATGGGCTGTACTGGCTTACTTCTCTGCCTGGAACAACCTCTCCCTAGATATCCTCCGCTTCCTTTTTATTTATTTATTTATTTTTTGGTCAAATGATACTTTCTGCATGAGCTCATTCTAAGCATCCTAGATACTACAATGACCTCCTCCTTCTCTCCTTTGGTGTTCCTGATCCTCCTTACCCCACTCTGCTTGTTCTTTATTCCATAGTACATATCACAGGCCAGCAAACTGTAACATATATTTGTTTAAGGCATATTTTAATTGATTGGTTTCTCAATGCTAGAATATTACTTCTAAAAGCAAGAATCTTTACTCATTTTATTTACCAATACACCCTAAGATCTGAAAAGTGCTGGTCTCATTATAGTGCTCAGTAAATATTGTGAACTAATACATCATATTTCATAGGTTGAGACAAAATTTAACCTTTTGAATTGACGCAAAGAGGAAAATGCCACTCCTAGTATGTTTCACTCTGAACAACTGGAAGTATTCCCAGGTGTAGATTATTTTTCTTATCACACAAAAGATATCTAACTAATTCACACAGGTATTATGTTCCCTGCTAGAAAGCATCATATATCTTACACATCCAAAACAGACCATGTTTTCAAATTACCAAGAATTAATTTACACTTTAAAGAATAAGCACTCTCAGATCATGTAACACTGCATTGTCACATAACGTCATCCTTCGTGTTTTATAGAACTTGATTTCTTAAACTTGTCATGAATTGTTCAAAATTCTCACCAGCTTTAGCAAACTGTTGAATAATGCTTTTCTGCATATGGCTTTACCTAAGATCCTCAATACAATTTTATTTCATGACATTAAGGAATATAACAGACAATGTGTCCGAATTTTGCATTTTTATTAGCTGTGCTTGGGGGAAAAAGCCACATAATCAGACCAGAAACTCCTCTCCAAAACTATTGTCTTATATTGCAAAGGAAAAATCTCAAGAAGACTGAGATATTTTAGAAGCCTAATTCATATGAGAATACATTTATAATTTTAAAGAAATGATTTACATGCCCCTAGATTGTAAATTCTTGGAAGTTGTATCCATATTTAGACTCCCCTTTTCCTGCCACTTTTTTTTTTTTAACAGCAGTGTTGTGTGCCCAGTAGGCATCAGGAAAAGGGTTGATGATTATAGTGTTATAAAGTAAAATTACATTGTCTTCAAGGCATTATCCACAGTAACGGCACATTCTATTCTTATTAGTGCATTATATCTTGATAAAGAATTTGTCTCAATAAGCCTGTAGCACTAACTTACTTGAATTGATTATATGTATTACAGTTTAAATGGTTTTCATCTGACCCATTTTAAATTCATTGCTTTATAATTTCTTTATGAGACAGGATAAGTAGGAGTAGGCAAGAGGATTCTTTTCTATTATACTTTAATTTTTATATATCAAAGCACATTTTCCACATGTCAAAGTCAGTTAGGTCGATTTTCCACAGTTGAGAAAATTATTTAAAAAATTAACATGCGGTTAATTAGATTTATTTACTGAATTTTGTGAATTCTTACATTCTTTTTCACAGGAATAGTACTTACTAACCAGGACTCAATTTAAAGGAGAAAAGTTAATGGTGCTTTTAAAAGCAATGTCTTTTATAATTGCCTTTATAGTAGTTTAAAATTATTTGCTTCATTATATGTACTGGTTGTCTTCTCTTTATCTGAAGTAAACATCATGAATCTTTCTGATTTCACTTATAAATCTACATCATATCCTTTACTTTTTGTCATTCTGTTCTTAGGTTGTTTGTTAAGACATATGTGGGTTAATCGTAATTATTACGTAAACAGCATGCACTTTCCATAATGAGCCCCAAAGAGGCCACCTAAGTTTCCTTCTCCATTTTCTGTAAGGACTGATGGATTTGTAAATAAACTATTTAAAAATCATATAAAATAAAAAGTTTTTAACCTAGCTTTCTTTTTATTTGTTTTTTGTTTTTAGAACAGCTTACTATTCAGTGCTTTGGTCGTGGAGTATATGTACAGAGGTCATGCAGTAGGAGATTAATAGCTGAAGCAGAAGCGATTGTCGTGTTTCAGGCTCTGGGTGAATCACGTTTTACTTGTCAGTAAATAGGCCTAAAGTAAATTTTAAAAAATGTTCCTTGTCTGTTTTCTGTTCTCAGTTTCTCATTTTGTTACTTACTTCTTGAGAGGCGATATTCTTTATATTTTATGAATTCAAGTTATTTTCCAATAGTGTTAGTTGATCAAAAGCCTGCTTCTTAACAATATTTCTCTGCCAGCTAATGACTGTGAGGATTCGTATCATACACCTTGACACATCCAGTCTCCACCTGTAAACGCATATCTTTATACACACAGCTAGTGATTGTATCTGTCAAGATACAGCATATATACACCAGCTATGTTTATGTCCATATATAATCACTATATCTGTATACTGAAAGATATATTGTATCTGTCAAGATAGTATATAGATACAAGATACAAGATAGTATATATATTTCTATATTATGCATGTATATACACACTAGCTATGTGTGTGTATGTACATATATACACACAATCACTAGCTATATATACACATAACTAGTGTGTATTATAAATATATAGTATCTTCACAGGTACAATCACTGTATGTGTATATAACACAAATATGTGTATATATATGTGTATGTGTGTATATACAAGCTATATACACTAGCTATGTATACACATAACTAGTATATATACACACACACATATATGTTTATATATATACATGCACACATAGCTAATGATTGTGTCTGTGAAGATACTATATCTATTATGTATATAATATGTATATACATATCATATAGATATCTATTATGTATAAAATGTTCAGATATGATTGTCAAAGTAAAAACAACACAAATAATCTTCAGACAAAATAGAGCTGTATATGTTGAATAGTGGTCATATCAATATACAAAGTAATTGCATTTCTACCCAATAGTATTGAGCAGGTAGAAAATGTTATCCAGTTTTATCAAGGAATAAAATAAAAAACATATATTTAAGGAACTAAGGACTTAATCTAAGAAAAGTTGGATACGGCCTTTACGAGCTTCATTATAAGTCTTTATTAAAACAAATTAAATATAATAATCATGGTTAGATAATTAAATCATGTACATATGTCAGTTCACCACAAATGAACTATAGAGTCAACAAAATCCCATTCATAGTCCAATAGGTCTTTTTTTTTTTTTTTACCAGAGAAGTTTATGAGATTTTCTTCTAAAATTTATTTGTGAAAACAAAAGTCTAAGAATAGTTATGAAAATTCTGAAAAAGAAAAAATCCTAGTCAGTTGGAATTTAGCCTCCTAAGTATCAGACTTTTAGTACACCAATATTAATTAAGTCTTTAGAATAATTAAATTGTGTGTGTGTGTTTGTGTGTAGTCAAATATATCAATAGCACAGAACAGAGCACCCAGACATATATGGGAAGGTAATGTAGAATGTAGGATGCAGTACAGAGTAGTGGGTGAGAAGATGGACTATTTAATAAATGGTAGTGGCATAATTGCATAATCACAAATTACAAAGAAGTAGATAAATTGGATCTCTGCTTTATATCATGCCCAAAAATAAATTACAGAAAGATTAAAGACATCAATATATAAGGAAAAACTAAATAATTTTAGAAATATATATGTATAACCTCAGAATATGGAGGAATCCTTTTTAAAATACATAAAAATGCAACCCATAAGGAAAAGATGTATAAATTAGACTACTTGGAAATTTAAAACCTTGGTTCATCACAAGACATGATAGGTAAAATGGAAAAAAATTACAAACAGAGAGAAAATACTTGTAATATTGCGGATAAAGTATCAATATTCAGACAGATAGATAACTAAAAAAGAATGACAAATGACTCATTTGAATAAAGGGGAAAAACATGAATAGGTATTTCACAAGAAAAAATACATAAGTGGCAGATAAAAATATGAAATATTAATATTATTAGCAATCAGGAAAATGTATATCAAACATATAAAATATGATTTTAAAATCACTAGACTTTCAAAACTTAATTTCAGGCATTACCATATATTCCTAAGAATATGGAAAAACGGAAATAATCACAGCCTGCTCTAATGAATATAAATGATATAAATATTTAAACGTTTGTATTTTGAAACAAAGTGGAATATCTCCGCACTCTATAAACCAATAATTTGATACATAGAAATATGCCTTACAGAAACAAGTTCATCTGCCCTTGGAGCTATGTGTGTTTAAAAAGAAAAAAGAAAAAAAGTCAGGAAATCACAATTTCATTGACAAGAGAATACATAAATGTATAATAATAGATTTATAAAGTAGAGCAGTACACAACAATGAAAATTATTTGCACCAATAAAATCACACAATGTTAAAAATGAAATATTCAGTGAAAAGACAGGTTGCAGAAAAATACATACAACCGAAAAATTTCAGTTATGTAATCCAAATATGTATACATACATACTATATGTATGGCATTAATTACATTTATGATAAAAAATAAAATAGAAAAAGGATATATTTAGTATAACGTTTAGCTTGCTGGTTGTTCTGGGAGTTTAGAGGTGTCCTGTAGGATGCTCGATGTTCCCTATCTGAAGTTACAGCACGGATCGTGAGGAAACACTTTTAATTACTCTTCAAATTATGAAGAGTATTATATTGGTTATATATATGTCCTATGCTCAGAAATAAAAGGTGGGGAGAGAAGGAGAGAGAAACATTGCAATCTGAAAGAACAACTTTAGACAAGTTTTTTTGGTAATGACAACACAGCGCATGAGAATAAATTAGTATCAGGCCAGAATCTCAGAAACTAGGAAAAGATGATACAAGATGAGAGTTGAGATGTAGGCAGGGAACAGAAAATGTGCAGCGTGGTGGCTATGCTGCACATTTTCATACGTACCAGTCCCGATGAAAAGGAGGCAGAAATTCTTAAAGAAATGTCTGATCAAAAGTTCAGGAAAGGAATAGTAGAAAATGAGATATCTAGTTATACCAGAAATCACAGAAGTGCTCACAATAAAGGACACATTATAAAAGAGAAGACCTCTGATCTAGATGAGAAGAATAGCTTGTGTCAAACCCAAGGTCCTAATAAGAACAAGAAGAAAGCCAAGTAAAAGACATACAAAAAAAAAAACGTATCTGTGTAAATTCATCAGAGAGCTGTTGAAGCAAAGAAGATAAGAACAACTGAAAACATAGATATGAAACACTCTTCTTAAGATTCCATGGAGAGATCTGGCCAATACCACCTTAGCAAATTGATCAAACAAAACATCATTAATAGTGGAACATCAGATGGTATAGCCCCCAATAGGATGCAGCAATAGGTTATACACAAAATCACCTCTAAAATCCCCAACACTTTAACAGAAATGCAATCAAGCTTCCAGACATTTTTCCTGTTTGTAGGAAATGCAGCAATAGAGAATTGAATAAAACAACATGTGGAATCAAACAGACAAATTCAGAGTAAAAAATAGTCTATGAGGAAACTCACTCTTCATGGGTCTTCAAAAACCCAATGTCATGAACAAGGGCCTCTTAGCAGACATAACAACCCATTGCAAAGTTTGAACTGGATTGAATGGTGCTCTGGATTTAAAAAATGTAAAGAATAACATAGACTCTTGTAACAGTTGGGTAAATATGTATGCGTATTATATGACATTAAAATTATTTAATGTTTTTTAAGATTGGTCAATGCATTGGTATTGATTGTTTTGCTTTATATAATAAAACATCTAAGACCATAAATAGTGCTGCACAAAAATAATGATTCAATAGGAAAAAAGGGAAGACCTTTTTTTTTTTTTTTTAGAAAACTGCTATCTAATAAACATAGAAGGGATGGTAAAAAGGGACCCTGCATTTTGCAGCTCTGTGTGTAATATTAACTATTGCTTCAGGCAAATACATTGTTAAAGGATGATAATTGTCCTCATTATTCCCAAGGTGAATGCCATTGTATTTGGATGTAAAGCAGGTGTAATTTCAAATTATATACCAGGTGTTTATGTGCATGTGTGTGTGTGTGTGTGTGTGTATGAAAGAGAGAGAGAGAGAGAAGGAGAAAGTGGAAGGTGAGAGGTGTGGTGGGAGACAGAGAAAAAGAGGAGAGAGAGGACAAATATGGCCAGTCTTTGCCAAATTTATCTAGCTGGTATTTTTCTTTCAACATTTCTTTACATTTGAAATTTCTCTCTGGGAAATTGAGATTGTGGGAGCTTATGATACTTGTCAAAATTAAAACACACACACACACATACACACACACACACACACCCATCAATGTTGAAAAAAATGTTCCAACTAGGATGACTAGGATTTAGGGATGATGATACGTATTAATCAACATTCAGCATAGCATCTCAGGACCAGGGGAAAATGCGCAAATTAGGTAGACAGAAGACAGAGATAGATAGATGATACATTCATAGATAGATAGACAGATATAGCGATATGTTATTTTAAATATGTAAACCCACAGCCTATCAAAAAATTAAAGAAGAAATTTTCTAAATACTTAAGCATTTTGTATCTAATGCCAAGCTTTTGATTTTAACAATTATGCCAATAGAGCATGCGTAATATGAACTTAAGATGTTAATAAAATATGGATTGATTTACTACTCTTAACGAAATTAAAATATCTCATAATAGTTTAACCTATGAGAAAAGTATTTCACAATGAATATCCTTCCACAAAAATATTAACTTCAGCCCTAAACTAAGAAATTATAGGTTGTGAGGGACAAGGTATTTTTTTTTTTAATTTGTAGAGCTAATAAATGTCTTGGTAGTTTTTCCCAGAGAAGTATGTTGGTTTAGGTAGCTGATCTTTACAATTTCAGAAAAGTGTAGGATCACTGAATATCTTGGGGAACATTAATAAAATGTGGTGACGACAGCTTTTAATGCTGGAATCACTCTCACAGTAGGTCTGACTGCCACACAATGAGTAATCAAGAGATGCCAAGAAAATGGTGTTGAAGTGAGCTGAAAGAAGTGTGGCTTTCTTGTCCTTTTGGCACCCACAGGAGACGATGAACTGGGCATTCAGTGGTGGTTTAAAATGCAGCAGGCAAGCTCAGCAAATGTAAATGGTATTTTAGGAAGACCTTAAGTAAGTTGTGATTTTTTTTAGAGATGTAAATCAGTTCACATACATTCAAAACCTAACCCCAGCACTGTGTGCATATGTAGAACACAATTATGCACTTTCTCACACTCCTGAATCTAATTGCCCTCTTTCCTGCTCTCTTTCATGTCCTATGTAAGATAACCTCTGGAAACATTTTAACTTCCTTGGGTACTTCTTATTTATCTTATCTTGAAAAATAATGCAATAAAATATTTGAGGCGGGGCACAGTAGCTCACTCCTGTAATCCCAGAAGTTTGGAAGTCTTCGGTGGGTGGATCACTTGAGGTCAGAAGTTCAAGACCAGTATAGCCAACATGGTGAAACCCCATATCTACTCAAAATATTAATACAAAAATTAGGCGGGCTTGGGGGTGTGCCTGTAATTCCAGCTACTTGGAAGGCTGAGACATGAGAATCACTTGAACCTGAGAGACGGAGGTTGCAGTGAGCCAAGATTGTGCCACTATACTCCAGCCTGGGCAACACAGCGAGACTCTGTCTCAGACAAAAAGAAAAAAATGTGATGCATCTTTGAAATTTTACTTTGTAAAACCTATCTTGAAGAAATCAAAAGTGAATGTTGCAATTTCTATTATTTTATCAAAAAAATTCAAGAAGATATTAAATATTTCTTTAATTTCATGACAAAATTTTTAAAGGATAGTAGACGTCTAATTATTGCAATTCATAGCAAAAGTCCTTATTTTAAATGGCATTTAAAATAATCATATTTAAAATAATATTAAAATAATCATATTTAAAATAATATTAAAATAGTGCCTGAACAGCAACATAATGTAATATAACTAATTGTGTACTATTTTTCAGGAACATTATATTCTCGATTCAGCCAAGACATTAAATTCTTATTTGACTTGGCCAAAATTTTAAATCAGTTTGTTGCTGTTTCCTTGATGTGGTTTGGCTGTGTCCCCACCCAAATCTCACCTTGAATTTGTAGCTCCCATAATCCCCATGCGTTTTAGGAAGGACCCAGTGGGAGGTAATTGAATCATGGGAGTGGGTCTTTCTCATGCTGTTCTCATGATAGTGAATAAGTCTCACAAGATGTGATGGTTTTATAAAGGGCACTTCCCCTGCACATGCACACTTACCTGCTGCCATGTAAGATGTGCCTTTGCTCCTCCTTTGCCTTACACCACAATTGTGAGGCCTCTCTAGTCATGTGGAACTGTGAGTTCATTAAACATTTTTTGTTTATAAATTACCCAGTCTCAGGTATTTCTTCATAGTAGTATGAAAATGGACTAACAGAGGAAAATGGTACTGATAGAGTGGGGTACCGCTATGAAGATACCTGGAAATGTGGAAGTGACTTTGGAACTAGGTAACAGGCAGAGGTTGGAACAGTTTGGAGGGCTCAGAAGAAGACAAGAAAATATGAGAAAGTTTGAAACTTCCCTAGAGACTTGTTGAATGGCTTTGACCAAAATGCTCATAGTGAAATGGACAATAAGGTCCAGGCTAAGGTGGTCTCAGATGGAGATGAGAAACTTGCTGAGAACTAGAGTAAAGGTCACTCTTGTTATGCAAAGAGACTGGTGGCATTTTTCCCCTGCCCTAGAGATCTGTGAAACTTTGAACTTGAGAGACATGATTTAGGGTATATGGAGGGATGAAATTTCTAAGCAGCAAAGCATTCAAGAGAAGGCAGAGCATACAAGTTTGGAAAACTTGCAGCATGAGAATGTGATAGAAAACAAAAACCCATTGTCTGTGGAGAAATTCAAGCCTTCTGCAGAAATTTGCATAAGAAATAAGGAGCCAAATGTTTTCCATTAAGACAATGGTGAACATGTCTCCAGTGCATGTCAGAGACTTTCATGGCAGCCCCTCCCATCACAGGCCCAGAGGTCAAGGAGAGAAAAATGGTTTCCTGGGCCAGGTCCAGGGCTCCCAGCTGTGTGCAGCCTTGGGACTGCCTCTCACCTGCTCCAGGCATGGGAAGGGGTTAAGGTACTGCTAAGCTCATTTCTTCAGAGGGTGCAAGCCTCTAGCCTTAGCAGGTTTCATGTGGTGTTGAGCTTGCAGGTGCACAGAAATCAAGAATTGAACTTTAGGAACCTCTGTCTAGATGTTAGAGGATGTATAGAAATGCCTGGATGTCCAAGTACAAGTTTGCTGCAAGGGTGGGGCCCTCATGGAGAACCTCTGTTAGGGCAGTGCAGAAGGGAAATGTGGAGTGCAAGCCCCCACACAGAGTCCCAACTGGGGCAATGCCTAGTGGAGCTGTGAGAAGAGGGCCACTGCCCTTCAGACCCCAGAATGGTAGATCCACTGACACCTTGCACCATGCACCTGGAAAAGCTGCACACAGTCAATGCCAGCCTGTGAAAGCAGCTGGGAGAGAAGCTGTACCCTGCAAGGCCACAGAGGCATAGCTGCCCAAGGCCATGGGAGACCACTTCTTGCATCAGCATGCCCTGAATGTGAGACATAGAGTCAAAGGAGATCATTTTGGAACTTTAAGGTTTAATGAGTCCCTATTGGATTTCATACTTTCATGGGGTCTGTAGCCCCTTTGTTTTGGTCAATTTCTTCCATTTGGAAGGGGTGTATTTACACAATTCCTATACCTCCACTGTATCTAGAAAGGTGCTAAGTTGCTTGTGATTTTACAGGTTCATAGGCTGAAGGGACTTGCCTTGTCTCAGATGAGACTTTGGACTGTGGACTTTTGAGTTAATGCTGAAATGAGTTAATACTTTGAGGGACTGTTGGGGAGTCCTAATTTGTTTTGAAATGTGAGGACATGAAATTTGTCAGGGATCAGGGGCAGAAGGATACGGTTTGCCTGTGTCCCTACCCAAATTTCATCTTGAATTGTGCTTTCCGTATTCCCCATATGTCGTATGAAGGACCTGGTGGGAGTTAATTGAATCACGAGGGCAGGTTTTCCTGTGATGTTCTCATGATAGTGAATAAGTCTCACAAGGACTGATAGTTTTATAAAGAGCAGTTCCCCTGCACAGGCACCCTTGCCTGCCATCATGTAGGACATGCCTTTGCTTCTCCTTCACCTTCCACCATGATTGTGAGGCCTCTTTAGCCATGTGGAATGGCGAGTTGGTTAAATCTCTTTTGTTTATAAATTACCCAGTCTCAGGTATTTCTTCATAGCAGTATGAAAATAGACTAATATATTCCTTATCCATATGTGATAATGTATTTTTTCAGGGTCAAATCAAGTCTCTCATGGCATGGATTGTTACAAGTTTCTTGCAAATTTTGTGGAGTCCTTGCATTTCTCTGACTTCATGTTTTGAAATCCTTTCGGACTGTTTCCCCTAAACAAAATCCTGAATTTATAACCATGTCTTCCCTGTATTTATAACCATGTCTTCCCTGTATTTTTCAGGAAATTCAAACCACTGAGCATTTTGTACAGTAGCAACTTCTGTGACAGTAGGAGGGTTTATCCCATAGGAACAAACACATTACTCCTTTCCTTTCTATCCTGCCCACATCTTGTTTGCTCTCTGTCCTCTAACATTGCTCCCCAGTGTGTGATTCTCCACACAAGTCAGAAGCCCCTGAGAAGCACAGCCCAGATGCAGAAACACAGCCCAGATGCAGAATGACAGCTCCTCTCAAGGGAAGATGCACTCACAGGGAAGCCCAGCATGCTTAGCCCAGCTGGACATCTTGCAATGCATTCTTCCTACATTAATAATAATAATAATAATCCCTAAAAATGGAAGTGCCTAAAAAAATGAACATTAAGAAAGCCCTTACAAATCTGTAACATTACAATTGTTTTGCTCTTCTGATTTTATTTTGGTATATGTGAAGAATAAGTTAAGAGTCATTATTTTGAAGTGGTCCAGAACATAAATTCTAGAGCTAGGCTGTCTGGGTGTGGACTCCAGCTCTGATACTTACTAACTCCATGGGCTTGGACAAGGTCCTGCCTGTGGCTTAAGTTTCTCTTCTGTGAAATGTGGATAATGGAATAATACCTCATCAGGCTACTGGAAAGAATAAGTTAGTTACTGCATCCAAAGCATTCAGAGGAGTGTCTGGAACATATCAAGCATTATGTCAGTGCTAACTTACAAAGTCTGACACTCATAAACTAACCCGCAGATAGATTAAACTCTATGGTTAGTGACAAAGTTATTGTCATGTTCCTTAACATGCAATTACAATGCATAGCCCCCAAGTGCTTGCATGGTTTCATATATGGTAAAGGTTTTTGCTTTTGTTTTTCTTTCTAGTAGATATATCTTGAAATTAAAGAAAGACTGTCTTCCATTTGTTTTTATTCCCCAGAATCTAGAATCATTTTATTCAAAGAAATCACTGAAGATGTTAAGTGAATGAGACTATATCTATATCTGTCATTTCCATAATTTTACTTCTTCTGACTTCTCATTTATATCTGAAACCCAGAATTCTATAAAATCTAGGTTTTCATATCCAACCATCTACTTGAAATTTTCAATTAATCATTTCAAAGACAACGCCAATTCAGCATTTACCACATAGAACTAATGGTCTGTTCTCTACATAATTTCCCTAGTTCCAACTTCCAAATTTCAGTGTACTGTAATGTTATCAATATAGTTTTAAAAGAGAAAAAGGATATCTTCTATGAAAGTGTCCTTTTCTATTCTCCAAAATATAGTCCAGCACCAAGTTTCATTGTTGTTATTGTTTTGTGACAATCATTTTATTATGAAATTATTATGGGAGTTTTGGGTGAGGGAGATTACAAAATAGTAATGAGTTGGGATTTGAATAAATATAATGTCTATATTTGTATGTATGTTTAGAACTGCATAAAAATTGCTGTGTTGCTGTGAAATTTATTTTCACAAAATATTGTGCAATCTGCTTCCCAAACAATATTCAATATTATATTTAGGACACTTTTCATTATACAATTAACTGACATTTATTATAAAAATACAACAAATGTCATATAGTTTACTATAAAGAATAAAATTATAACTATTTTTCCAAATGTAACAATTATTAAAATCCAGAAATATCCAATTTGATAAATACAGATATGTGTACATATTTATAACCTTCTAAATATGCTTGCTTACACAAAAAATTGTTTTAGAGTGGTTGTAAAATGTTAGAGGTCTGAAATGCACACATATGTGTGCACACACGCATATGCAACCACACACATACCCTTCATTATAATGCAGCATGGCTGTAATAAAGACATAAAGTTTTTTGAATGCAGGTGCCAATGTTTTATATGAAATATGTGAAGTGTTGGGATTTTCTTCTGTCTTAAAAGAACTGTTATGTATTTTTCCCCTGGTGCCACATCTCCGTGTCCATTTATTTTTACTACCAATATAATTACGCAGCCTTTTACCTATTTTCCTAGCCAGACCTATCTAAGTCAGAATTATTGTCAAATTGCCGCTAAAAATATTAGGGGTAAATATCTAGAAGTAAAATAACACAATTCATTATATGGATAAATATCCAGAATTGAAATAACAAAATTAAAGTGTATTTAAAGACTATTTAAGTGTACTAGGTATTAATGTTAACTGTAGTCACTGATCTATCAAAGACCGGTCTTATTTCCTCTAGCTGTACATTTGTACTCATTATCTGCTCTCTTTCATGTACATAAAACCTTCCCTAATAATCCCATGTGCCTATACCTTTCTTCAATAAGCTTTTTGTGTAAACACTCTACCTAAGTCTTATGGGGAATTCTAAATAGGATATAGAATCCAATAGTTTTTTCACCAATGAAGAGTATTTGTTTTCTTAATTGCTAAAGGAAAGTGTGTTAAACTCTTCAAAGTTGATATTTGCCACCTTTTTCCCCAATAGGACAGCATTCAAATTATTGTTTTAGCATAAAGAACAAATTCTCATAGGCATTTTCAATGTTAGAGACAAAATTGTATAGAAACAATAAATTGTTCCACATTTAGGTTTTGGGATGTGATTAGTAGGCTCCAGTATGGTCCCAAGGTAATCCCACCCAGTGAGCCCTGATTCACAGAGGTCCTGTCTTTAAGAGTCTCAGCTCCTACATTTTCTTTCTATTGCCCATAGTCCCCCAAGTACCTTCCAGAGACTCATGATACTTTCCCATTTATTCTTATTTCATTTGACTTGAATGCATGCTATTTGAGAGTATAATATGCGATCATCACAAAGGGACGCCAGACCTCTAGGAAGAAGAACTAGAGTTGCAAGTGTAACAGGTAGAGACTTGAAGGGCTTTTTAATCACTCTGTTGCTTATATTTTAAAGGCTGACCTAAAAGTGCTGTCACTGAGAATTTTACGTGTAGTGATATGGATAAGGCTAAACTATTGTTATTGTACCACTGAAGCAGAGCAAGTTCCTGTCCCAGGTGCAGGGATTATTTTAGGAAGGTCAATGCCATTCTTTCACAGTTACAAAGGCCATGATACCAAGATTACAAGATTATAACATTACCTATCCATAATAGGTGGACTCTACAGATTTGCCTGCCCCAGGCCTGTAACCATTCAGGAATGACAAAATGCATGTTTTCCAACCAATTTTCCTGAAATAATAATAAGTAACATGTACTGTATATTTGCTATGTGTCAATCATATATATGTACATATTTTATATATATATATATATAATCTTCAACATGTTAGAAAAAATAGGGCTAACACTTTCTGTGACATTCCCATTAAACTTACCTATAGGATTGCTATGCAGTTGATTACTATTACAAAATAGCAACACATTATGACAAAGGCAATTAAAGGATTTCAACTATAACTTTTATGCTAAATGTAATCTCTTTACCAGAAAAAAATTAAAATGTCCCCATTACTCAGTATGCACCTACTGCTCTGTGAAATGCCTTTCTCTCTATCACAGTTAAGAATCAACATTAGAAGTTATTGCGGTTCACTAAGGAGAGAAAAAACTACACCTTCCCTGTTTACCTCAGAGTCACATCAACTCTTTGGCTTCCCAACATAATCTAGTCCAAAGAGGGATATTTCAGGCAACATATATCATGTTTGAGTGTGCCTCTCTGACCCATTAACTGAGTAACACATAAACTCCAGTTGTGTGGGACCCAGAGCAAGTGAGGCCCTGCGGCAGGTGCAGAGCCACGCAGCTGCTCAGCTGTTGAGGTCAGAGCCCTCAGCAGATGCAATGAGGCTGAAGTGTCAGCAACAGAAAACAAGGCCATGCAGGGCCTGTGGTGAGCCCTCTGTGTGACTCACAGAGCAGATCTTCAGAATTTTACAGCAAAGCTATGACACACTCTGCAGATGAGTGTCTTTCTTTGGAACGACACCTTCTACCTTGTCATTGTGTGCTGGTGGAAAATAAGGAGTACCAAGAGACCATGCAATCCAGAGTGCTGAGCACGAACTCAGTGTTATCCAAACCCATCCATGACATAGAATTGAATGTAAACATAGCAATCCATCTTCAAGTACAAGTACTAGGTAGGAGATGGGCTTAAGCAGGTCTTGAAAGCACAAGGCAGTTCTATGAACAAGCAGTTCTGACTTTCATGACTGTTCTATTTATCTCCAGGTTTCCCACAATCCACAGGTAAATCTACATGGAACGTTTCATATAAACAGTCTTATTTTTATAAAACAAAACAAAACACAAGCCTGATTTACAGTTGGTTCTTCAAAATAAGCTTGAACTGCTCAGCAATGTTTTAAAGCAATATGATAGCCCCACTTAGGATTTCCTTGGAGGACAACAGGTGTATTAGTCAAGATGCACTAAAGGGACAGTGATAATAGGATAGATGTATGTATGAAGGTGAGTTTCTTAGGACAATTGACTCACACTATGAGAAGGGGAAGTCCCACAATAGGCGATTGCAAGCTGAGGAGGCAGGAAGCCAGTCCAAGTCCCAAAAGTAGGGAAGTCAACAGTGCAGCCTTCAGTCTGTGGCCAAAGGCAAATCACTGGCAAATTACTGGTGTAAGTCCAAGAACCCAAAACCTGAAGAACTTGGAGTCTGATGTTCGAGGGCAGGAATCTTCCAGCACAGGAGAAAGATGGAGGCTAGAAGACTCAGTAAGTCGAGTCTTTCCATGTTCGTCTACCTGCTTTTATTCTAGCCATGCTGGCAGCTGATTAGATTTTTCCCACCCAGATTGAGGGTGGGTCTGCCTCTTCCAGTCCACTGACTCAAAAGTTAATCTCCTTTGGCAATACTCTCACAGACACACCCGGGAACAATACTTTGCATCCTTCGATCTAATCAAGTAGACACTTGATATTAACCATCTCAATGGGTAAGTTGACAAGTTGGCAAAGCTTCAAGTTTTGTATCTCTTTTTAAATTTAGTGTGAAAAGAGACACCACCTCCCATTGTTAGAGGCCCTAACTGGAATGCTAAAAAAAAAAAAAAAAAAAGAAAAAATTCAGGTAGTCATTGGTTTTTATATCTTCCAAATATTTATTTCACTTATGTACCCATTGTCTTAAAACAATCACAAGGTCTTTCTAAGACAAAAATTTTTATGACAGTTTTTAAGTGGTGACCATGTAAGTTCCTCCTTCATTAAACAACTATCCGTGAAATGTAAACATCTTTCTAGTATAAAAATCATAGCATTTTAGTGTTTGACCTTTTTGTCACTAAATCCAAATGCCATATGGTGATGATTTTTTTCTGTTATTTATCGTTTTCTTGTGAACATTACATATTAGCTTTCCATTGACTGATAAATGAATAAATTATAAATGAATAAAGTATGAATAAGGCATTTCCTCATCATTAATCATACTAAAAATAGTAGCAGGCATTGGAGATGTTGTTTTGGGTAGCAGCCAGATCACAAACACTGGCCCCTAAGACTGAGGTTTTAAAATATTTCATATTGTCAAATACATCTTTTAGAAATTGAATTTATACCCATCTAACCTTCAGATAGTTTAGTGTCAGTAATGACATTTAAAATTTTTTATTTTAAAATCTGTTATTTTAGCAGTAAATCAATAAATTATTACAAAGGATGTAAGTTATATAGTAGATATAAATAAACAATAGACAACATCTAGATTTATATCTCTAAAAGAGAAACAGGAAAATGAGAAATTTACACTGGAATCTGATTATAGGCAAAAAAAAAAATAAAAAACCCCCGTAGTAAGGAATCTATGTAAAAATTAAAACTATTTTCTATTTTTCAAGGTGCCTGATTTTAAACCTCTGTATAGAGTCATAGTTTATTCTTTTACTTTGGCATGCATACATATATTAAAAAACATGTTATCTTAAAGAAAAGAAAATTTTTCTCAAAGTCAAGCCTAAGATGGATTCTTTATTCAATGTCTTGTTACAGTCTCAGCAGCCGACATCATTTCCATGTTCCCGTGTAGTCAAGTGAAGCCCTCTGCATCTGACTTTCCCCACTTCTCAGTGGGTACTGGTAAGCAACAATGTCTGAAAGAAATTGAAGGAAGAATCCACCACTACAATAAGACAAGCGAAACATGTGAAAGGCTTAAATTGGGAAAAGTGTCATTTGAGTTCAGCGAGATGAAGTTGGTCTATAGTCATTCCCTGTTTGATCATGCCCAGAGGGAGGAGAGAGAAATCCCAAAATAAAAAGACGCTGGGTGAATAAACACACTATGCAACTCGGGCACACTGCCACACAATTCACACACAACCTCCCTCCATTAAGAGTGTCCCCACATAAAATAATGTAGTTATATGACATTATAGTTACTTTATTCAGCTCTAGATCTGAGATGACTAGATAATACATTCATCTTAGTTCTAAAATTGGCTGCTTGGGATCTGAAAATCTGTAGCTAAAAAATGAATATAACTATTTCAAAAGTACCAAATGTCACATAATAGATAGAAATAAAAATAACTGCAATGGAAACAGCCAGTTACAAAAGGCTAGCAGAGGAAATAACACATTATGTTGCCACAACTTGCTGGAAAGTGATAGCAAAGATTAGATATCATAGTTGGAAACCAAGTGGCTTCCTTCGTGACCAATTTGCCTGTCCCTGGTTCTGCAATTTAGGAGATTATCTGCCTTGGTCCATTATGGCTCATGTCCCCAACAGAAAGACAAACTGGGGTGCTTTTCTCCTTTTCTCCATTAGGGAATACACTATGTAAGAAATTCAACGCTTGCCCATCCAGGTTTCAAGGATTCCTGAATTTCTCTTGGAAACTGAGCTGTCATAGACTTTTGTTTTACAGAGCTGGGGGTTTGTGATCATACATCTCCTTTAAGTGAAGATCTCAAGCCACGGTTGGCAAACTACAGCCCTTGGATCAAATCTACCCCACTGTCTGTTTTTATATGACCTCCTATCAACAGATTTTTTTTACATTTAAATTGTTTTTAAAACTCAAAAGAAAAATGATATTTTATGAAATGAAAATCACACGATTTAAGTTTCAGCATCAAAATATAAAGTTTTATTGGGACACATCCCCACTCATTCATTCATGCATTGTCTGTCATTGCTTTTCTACTCCAATAGCAGAGTTGAGTTGGTCGTGACAGAGACGTATGGCGCACAGTACCTAAACTGCTTACTATCTGGCCCTTCACAGAAAAAGTTTGCTAACTCCCGATCTAGATACCAGAATGGGGCTGTCTGCCATTTAGCAACTGATTTCAGATTCTTTTCATCCCCTTAGCCCTCATATTGAATGCCTCATCTAGGAAACTATCTTCTAAAGTCATGTTTAGCAATATAATGAAATATTTAAGCAGCTAAGCATTTCCTTCAGCCCTAGAAGACATTTCAGTGGATTTCATTATACATTGGCAGGGAAGGGGTGTGAGAATGAAGTGGAGGCCAGACAAGCCCTAGCTGTGTTGGTTCTAATTCTTTCTTTTCCTGCCTTCATATGTTTAGGCAAACATGATTTTGGAGGATGAAGTGAGGGGAAGAAAAGTGATTACCTGTCAAATGGCAAAGACTCTCCTTTGACCAAAATTTTAACCAGGTTTCTCTGAGTCTTCGGACTCAATCTTGGGCTTTTCTCTCTGTCCTTGTAGAATCCAGATTGAGCAAGAACCCTTCTGATATGGTCTGGATTTATGTCCCCATCCAAATCTCATCTCGAATTGTAACCCCTGCCTCTCAAAGGAGGGAGCTGGTGGGAGGCGACTGGATCATGGGGGCAGTTTCCCCATGCTGTTTTTGTGATAGTGAGGGAGTTCTCACAAGATTTGATGGTTATAAATGTGTTTGATATTTCCCCCTTTCTCTTTATCTCACTCCCCTGTTGCCATGTAAGTCACGCCTTGCTTCCCCTTCACCTTCTGCCGTGATTATAAGTTTCCTGAGGCCTTCCCAGCCATGCAGAACTGTGGGTCAATTAAACCTTTTATCTTCATAAATCACCCAGTCTCAGGTAGTATCATCATAGCAGTGTGAGAACGGACTAATATACCTTCCAACTTGGTTTCATGAAAACTCCCCTCCCTTGGTATCTGACTACCCTGTATATCTGATTACCCTATCCATCAAGTTGCTTTAGCCAGAAACTTCTTATCCATGATGTTCCCTCTTAGTAAGTTTCCATCCACTGTCCCCGACCTGCTCGTTGGCCATAAATCCCCACTTGCCAGTCCTGTTGCAGTGGTCCTTATACCTAGCCCCATGGTTCCCCTTGAATGAAGTAAGCTTTACCATCTTTAACAAGTATTTGAATAAGTTTTTCTTTAACACAAACACAGCTTACCATTACGTAACTCTCAGCCATCCTGGATTTCACACTAAGCTAAAAGGCTTATTTTATCCTGGTTGGATCATGTTTTTCATGTCTTTGCTTTCAGATATGCCAACATAGACTGATCATAACTTTTTTCCTGTAACACTTTGTTAAATGTAGCAAAACGAAGTCAACATATTTCAAAGTGTTGTTATATTTTTACTGTCTTCTAAAGCCCCAAACTCCGTAGACTAAAATATGAGTTCCAGGTTATTGTAGATGACAGTTTAAACAGCTGTTTTGCTATTGTTTAAGAATCACAAACTTGGCTGGGCGTGGTGGCTCAAGCCTGTAATCCCAGCACTTTGGGAGGCCAAGGCGGGCGGATCACAAGGTCAGGAGACCATCCTGGCTAACACAGTGAAACCCTGTCTCTACTAAAAAAAAAATTCAAAAAATAATAGCTGGGCAGGGAGGAGGGCGCCTGTAGTCCCAGCTACTTAGGAGGCTGAGGCAGGAGAATGGCATGAACCTGGGAGGCAGAGTTTGCAGTGAGCCGAGATCACGCCACTGCACTCCAGCCTGGGCGACAGAGCCAGACTCCGTCTCAAAATAAATAAATAAATAAATAAATAAATAAATAAATAAATAATCACAAACTTTCTAGTTGGGGATGGAGAAAGAAGTATGTCCTCTTCCCTGCTTTCATTCAGCCACTGAACATGGAGTGCCTCTTTTTGCTTTTCTTTTTCATATTCTACGGTTATATTAATTTGGATTCCTTGGACATCAAGTATGGAATCTGAACTCAAACTCAGTTAAGCCAAACTGTAATTTTTATTGGCACATGTAATTAGAAAGTCCACGGGTAGACTTGGCATTGACCTATCCAGAATTCAAAGAATATGATCAAAACTCCGTGTCCCTCCCTTCACCTCTCAGCTCTGTGTTCTTCTACTTTGGCCCCATTCTCTGGCACGCTTTCCTCATGTGGTGAAAATCATGCCTGCTGGTGGCTCTAGGGTCCCGTTAAATTATGATTTATTAACTCAGAGAGAGCAGGCGGCGCTTGCTGGGGCAGCTTCCATACGTACCCCTAAAACCCAATTTAAGTAATTCTGTTTGTGTTGCCTACCGATTACACATTCATGAGTGGGTCCAAAGCGGTGGGAAGATTCTGATTACCCAAGGGGGCCATGTGTCTACCCCCATATCAGGTGAGGATAGCATCTTCCCCCAAAGGAAATACATTCACAAAGGTGTTACAAACATCCTCTATGCCTTTCTATGTGTAACTAGATATTTTAAAAGGCAGTTTGCCAATATATTTTAAATTTAAAATGAGCACCCAAATCAAGAATATTTACATCATGTTAATTGGGGTGGGCTGAGGTGGAGTACGGGATAAAATTGTTTCTATGCCAACTAGACCTAAAAAGATGTCATCACTTGAGGCCGTTTACAAATGCAATATTTACAACAATATAAATTTCTATCAGTAGGAATTGCCAAATTAATTAGTTAATTAAAATGGGACACCCAAATATGGATACTAAGCAGTATTTTAAAATAAGTATTTGTGTAATTAACATTAGGTATAATCACATGTAGTTACAAAAAAGTTAATATAGTATAATATAAACAGGATACTATATTTTATATATGTACAGGAAATTATGTGTCTAAGTTTTATATATATATCTGAAAACAAAAAATCGTAAAATATTCTAAATAAGAAGGCAACATTGATTATTTCTAGAACTCTGTCTTAGGATATCTTCTCTAGACTTATCTCAGTGGCTTAAACTGTTACTACACAATGTATTCATAGATAAAGTATGTAGTTAAAAACATTTGATAAGCAGGAACAGAAACCAAATATTGCATGTTCTCACATATAAGTGGAAGCTAAACATTTAGTACACATGGACACAAAGAAGGGAACAATAGACACCAGGGCCTACTTGAGGGTGAGGATTAAAAAAAACTACCTATCAGGTACTATGCCTGTTACCTGTGTGATGAAATAATCTGCAACCAAATCCCCACAACATGCGATTTGCCTATATAACAAACTGCACATGGACCCCTGAACATGAAGCAAAAGTTTAAAAACACTTCAGAACAAATATTTGTTTAAAATTACAATGAATAAATTGCATATTAATGATTTTATTTCAGAAAAATCTGAGAAAATCTCTTAAAAATTAATTGGAACTGAGACTAAGGTAAAATACCTTATTGTAAATTAAATATATATGAAAACAATAATTTCATCTACAATAAATATAAACAGAAAAGGTAGAAGATATTATAGCATTAAGTTCCAATGGATAGTAATAATGAAAAAGATACAATACCTAGGGGAAAAAGGAAACATATGTATCTATATGGTAAAAATTGTAAAATACTTCTAATTTCTTGAATCAGAAAAAAAATTCAAAAATGGAAGAAATATTCATAACATATTTGATGAAACATAGATTGCCCTAAAATATAGAGTTCTTACAAATCAATATGTAAAAGACTCAAATCTGTTTTTATACATATGATTTATTCCCAAAACAATAAATAAATGGTTTTTAATGTGCAAAAACGTGCACAAATAGGCAAAAATTCAAATAATAGCACACCATTTTTCACTGATTAAGATATTCAAACATTTTAAAGTGTTCAAAATTTTATAGCCCTTGGAGAAGGTACAAAAAAGCTGTGCACCAATGTCCTGTTGGTGTGAAATGTGAGAAAGGCGTACAACTTCTCAAGAGGAAATGTAATAGTAACTACCATAATTTCCATTACATATTCCCAATAAACTAGTTATTCAATTTTTAGAAATCTATGTTATAGATGCTATAGTGCATGGACAGAAAAGTACAAATGCAAAGTATTTTTGTAGCATTATTTGTAATAAAAACAATCAATAAAAAATGTAGACATTGATTAACATAGCATTAGTTAAATTATCTACGTCAAGAAAATGGTATTTAAAATAAAATCAGACTAAAAGTACATGTGTGTGTGTGTGTGTGCGTGTGTGTGTGTGTTGTAAGGATGAATAAGAAATTCCAAAAGATGCTTTGGAATTGGGTCATTGGTGGGGCCCTGGAGTGGGATAACATTTGCCGTCGTACAACCGTTTGCATTGTTTGGAAAATGTAATTCAAAAATACTCAGACAAATCATTTTAGTTTTCACTCTGAGTTTATTCTATATGAACCATTTCAGTTTCCATACCAAGATTATTGTCAACTTTTAATGGTGGAATTTTAGGGCCTCAGTTATTACTTATCAATGGATTAGAATGGTCCCAATTATTTCTTAATGAGATTTATGAACAGGTTTACAGATATAGTCCTTTTTTTTTTTCTTTTTGAGACACAGTCTTGCTCTGTAGCCCAGGCTGGAGTGCAGTGATGCGATCTCAGCTCACTGCAACCTCCATCTCCCGGGTTCAAGCGATTCTTCTGCCTCAGCCTCCCAAGTAGCTGGGACTACAGGAACCTGCCAGCATGCCTGGCTAATTTTTGTATTTTTTGTAAAGATGGGGTTTTGCCATATTGGCCGGGCAGGTCTCAAATTCCTGATCTTGTGATCCGCCTGCCTTGGCCTCCCAAAGTGCTGGGATCACAGGCATGAGACACCATGCCTGGCCTACAGATATATTCTTACATCCTAATTTCGATAATAGGTTACTACTCCTATAACCAATATCATTGTCATGTAGGAAAAAATCAGATAGAGTGCACATTAAGAGTGTAGATTTATAGTCACATAGACTTGGATTGAATTCTAACTCTGCTATTTTCTAGATGTGTGCTCTCTGTCAATTTTATATATATGGGAATAAACTTCTTCATCCATAAATTGGAAAAGTAGAATTTAACCTCATGCAACTGTTGCCAGTGATTCAATAGTATAATATATATACGGCACTAATTGTGGTACCCAACATTTTTAAGTATTCAATAAATGTACATTATTCTTATCATTATTCATTGTAAATAACCCCTGTTATCTGCTGGGGATATATTTCTAGACCCCCAGTGGATGCCTGAAACCAAAGACAGTACTGAACCTTATATACATTATGTTTTTTTCCCATACATATATAACAATTAATAAAGTTTTATTTATAGGTTGGGCACAGAAAGAAAATAACAACAGTAATAAAATGGAATAATTATAATAATAGATTGTAATATAAGTTATGTGAATGTTCTTCCTCTTTCTCTCTCTCAAAATTTCTTATTGTGCTCACCCTTCTTCTTGTTATCTACCAGTTTGATAACTGAGGGCTACTAATTGACAGACAGCAAACACAGTGTGGATCCATTGGATAAAGGGCTGATGCACCTCTCAGGAGGGACAGAAAAGGACAGCGTGAGGTTTCATCACACTACTCAGAATGGCATGCAATTTAACACATGTGAATTATTTATTTCTGAAAAATTTTATTAATATTTTCCACAGTCGAGCATGGGAAACTGAAACTATAAAAAAGTAAAATGGGGAGTAAGGGGAAATTACTATATTTTTCACACCTAATTTTGAACTCAGAAAGCTAAACCCCATGGAATTGAAAGGATGTAAACATCTCATGCTCATTGATGTCCGCTGGCTTTCAGAACTCAGTTTGAACAACAAGGATTATGAATGACTACTTAAAATATCAGTACTTTATTTATTCCTTGAAAGATGCCACAGAGATAGCTTAGGGATCTCCACCAGAATATAAAAGAAAATTACTACAAAATCCTGCCACACCTGCTTTTACCAAAATATATTTTATATTTGCTTTCTATGTTGAAATAAATTTTATTTTACAAATGTATTATCAACAAAAATGAAAAATTTCAAAAGCACATTTTTTAATTTTCTCACTTAATAAAATTAAAGAAACAAAAGCATTGAAAGAATGCCCTAAAACAGATGTTTCATTTTATTAAACATTGTCTAATTTATGAGGGTCCTTAGAAATGATATTTTGTCTTACATGGGGAAGATATTAAGGCCTATGTTGAAGAATGCTGTAAAACCAGACGTTTCCAAATCAGGAATAACTATGGATCTTCTGAGTTATGGACATGGGGACTATGTAATGGGCACCATTTCCTTCTCCATATTGGCTTCCAGATAGGTGAAAGCCAACTTTATGGCCCACAGCCCACTCAGAGCAAATGTGAAAGGTTCTTAAGAATTGATTTTTGTATTAGTCTCATTTTGGGATCCATTTTATGAGTCCCTAAGTTTATATTCCTTTTTCTTTTCCAACTACTTCTATTCTAGGACATCTTAATGCATTTTATGTATCTATTCTTTTAAGAAATATGTATTGATCTTCCACTAATGGGCTAAGACCTGGGATGGATGCTTCACTCTGAGTAGAATGGATTACAAAGTACATGACCTTGCCAATAGGAAATTTATATTCAATGCACACTCTCTTGTGAAAAGCAATCTACTAATTAATTACCTAATAAAAATTTATCATGTTAGGCAAGGAGGGTAAATCCGCATCCAGCATAAGTGTCCATTCCACAGTCACCCTCATGATGGAAACAGTCTAACATAATCAACGTGAAAACTATAAGGGAATGAGGGCATATCAGACTCTCAGAGAATGGTCCCTCCCACTGGCAGATTGACACTGAGCACTGGCAGTAGTCAGATCAGCTTTGGAGATGAAAAGTCCATGTGATGACATGAATGCTTAACATTCATGTCAAGTACCCTGTTAACTTTGTCTGTAAGCCAAATAGGAAAGCTGGAAGGAAGGTGGATGCTAACTCTTGGCCATAGACAGAACTTGTCCACTTGATAATTATAAGCCTCATCTACCATAGCTGCTTTCTGCTGAGCTTTCATATGGTACACAAATATTTTCATACTCCTGGGACTCTTTAGTCCCAGTCTTAAAATCAGGGTCATTTCAAGTCCATCTCCAACCACAGAAGTTATTAACCGCTACTTATGAGCCATGCCTCATGCCGGGGAAAGTAGACATTCAGATGTGCTGCTTGAAGCTTTGCCCATTGGAATGACAGTGTCCTGAGGTGGCACACCCTAAGGTTACCCCCATGAGTCACACCCTTGTTTAAGCCCATCTGCTTGAGTGTGAGTAAAACCTGTGATTTTCTCTTAGCCCATATAATATGGTAAAAGTGGTAAGATGCCACTAACATGATACATTATGTTGTATGAGACTGTGCCTTAGCAGACTGTAGTCTCTCCTGGACTTGAAGGAGTAAGATGATGTGATGCGACCTTTGTATGGTCAGAGACTGTGGATTGTCTCTAGTTGCTGAAGCTCTCAGTCCTACAATTATAAGGAATTGAATTCTGGCAACAACTTGAAGAGCTTGGAATCAGGTTCTTCCCCATTCAAGCCCTTAGACGAGAATGCAAGCTTACCAACACCTTGACGGCAGCTGATCTGGTTTGGCTGTCACAACTCACCATTTCTTCAGAACTTGCCAAGCTACTTCACATATATTTCACTTCCATTTGGAGGAAATTCATATAAATATGCCCAATTTTGTGGCTTAGCAGGTTAGGTCGAACCGATTTCATAGTAGTCAGCACAGTTTGCTGGGTTGTTTGGTGTCCCTGGCTCAGCCACTTAGCTTCTACTGACGTGCATCAGTGAACTGTGACCTGTGTATTGCCTGGGATTCTCCCATCAGGGCTGACCTCACATACCACAGATGTTTCTGATTGGCCACAGACACTTCGTTACCTCTGGATGTGTTTGACCACAGGACCAAGTAGCAGAGCTTCCTGCATTGTAACATGCTAGAGAGTATCATAAGAGTATTAATCTATAATCAACCTTTTTCTCCAAAACTTTTGAATCCAATCATACAGACACTGAATGCAGCATGGCTTCTTTCAAGGTATTTTCTCTATAAGTTTTGAATTCAAATTGCTAACTCTTGATCACTGTGCATGTCATTGTCTTCTTCCAATCTGTCTACAACACACCAGGCTTTCTTACAGACCTTAACTTAATATGGATTGGTTTGTGAATAAATAACAGAAACCCTGAACTACCCAAGCTATGGTAAGTAGATTATGTTCTAGCCAATGATATCCATTGAATTGTTTAAATGTAACCAATATTTTGACATAAAAGCAACCAGTAACTATTCCTCACAAACTGCAAATGCATATGTGCATTTTCCCTACTTCACCACTCCCCAGTATAATTGACATAACAAAAGGGATAGTGTGAAGATAAATATACAATTGAACTAAAAACAATGAAAGTATTAGAAAGAGAAAATAAAATTGATTTTAATCATGAGAAATTGATGGGAAAACAGAACAAGAAACCACTATGCCCAAAACACAAAGGAACACTGATAAAACACTACAGTTTGCTTTAGAAATTGCCAAAAAAAAAAAAGTCAGTAAATTAGTGAGGCAGTTATTCAGGTAATTAATGAAGAGTCAAATTCAGAAGAGATGGACTAGTCATATCTTATTCTTCTTAATTGTATGTCAAGAATATGAGACTTGTATTAGCAAATTCTCTCACTACGATAAATTCCAAAAGTAGCAATCTGAAGAAAAGGAATGGACTATAATGAGATTATAGAATTGAGTTCACATTCAATATCAATGCCTCCAGTATGAGACTAATAAAGGAAAATACAATTCTTTCAAGGAGAGAAATACTACAAATTTATCGCAGTTCATCAGAATCTTCCATATTTGATAGTTCATAGGGAGTATCTTCCAAAAGTATTACCTTCCTACTCCACTCTTCCTTTTAAAATATATAATTGGGAAAAGTTAATTATATTTGCAAAATGGGACATAAATGTTATAACTCTTGACAATATAAAAATAATATTACCTCCTGACCTCGTGATCCGCCTGCCTTGGCCTCCCAAAGTGCTAGGATAACAGGCGTGAGCCACCGCACCCCACCTTAAGCTTATTCTTGTTGCCACCACCTTACATTTGTCCTCCTTTTCCAACTGTCTGTGGACTTTGGACTTTGAGCTCCAGCATTATATTAAAGACAACAGCCTGACTGAGACCACTCAACCAGCATTCACAATGGTGTACAGGCAAATCTCCATGCAAAGCAAACAAACATACAAAAGTCCATCCATATATATATATATAAAATATATATATACACACACACACACACACATACACACACACACATACATGTATACATACATACACACACTGTGTGTGTGTGTGTGTGTGCATGTAGAGAGAGACAGAGAGAGAGAATCCTGGATGATAAAGAATTTGGTAGGAAGAGTAGTTCCAGAGACATAGAAACTTACAGAGGAGTACTCTGAACTGGTCCTGTGTATTCTGGAAATGTCTCTCTAGATTTAAAGGCACAAGTGACCCTGCTCCCAGGGGCAAATTGGCAAGGTAGGTACTAATGGCTTGCAGTAACGAGACTGTCACTCAATTTATGACCTTTAGGTCTCTGTTATCCAGTGACTATAGAAGGCATGGTTCTGAGTGATAAAGTATTTGCTGCCTTAGGATAGTTTAGTAAAATTAAGGAGTATAGTAGGGTTGGCTGATTGCTTCTAAATGAACTAAAACTTGGAAAAGAAAATAGTGAGTTCAAGACTTTAAATTTGTAATTCAAAGACTGCATAAGGAAACTGAAGGCTTCAATGACTACCCTGAGAGAAAGCCATCTCTCCTGTAAGCTCTGGGCTGTTCTTAAAAACACAAAGTCTGATCCTGCAGGTGGCTTAAATATAATATAAATTGAATTCCTAACTTAACAGTCTTTTTTGTTAGAGAACATTAACTGAAAGTAAAAATGATCAGGAAACTTGGGATATGGATGTACGGGCAGAATTAAATGAAACTAGGGACCCTGGACCCCTATATCCTGCTGATCCTTCTTTGCCCCTGAAGAAGTCCTTCTACTCTTGCTGAGGAGGTTATTCTCTTCCTGTCTAAAGAATCTATACAAATCTCTCCTGTACTGGCCTTGCAAGGCACAGCTGATCCTCCCCAGGACCTATACTCATCACCTCCCCTTGCTTCTAGACATATAACTTGACTCAAGTCCTAACAGGTCTGAAAGTATGTGGGACAAAACGTGACCACTTACTAGGTTTAATACCCTCTAAAAGGATTGCATCATTTTGCCAATGTATACAGAAATCTAAGAATCATACATGAGCATAGAACTGAAAGGTATGATGTCCAGGTAGGAGAAATATAAGTCTGATCAGGGCAAATTTGTTTTATATGAGTATACTAAGGGAAGATACTAGGCTCATGTCTCAGCTCAATGGACAAGAACATAAACCCGAAGATGGCTTACACTAAATATGACTGAAATGACAGAACTTCCTGGGTATACTGTGGAGAAAGTTACCCAAAGACTACAGATATCAGCGTAATAATGTAGATTAATTACCTACCTGCTTCACCATCTAGAAGGGTGCAGTGGATATAGCGCCCATCGCAGCTGGGAGAAAGACTTTTTTTTTGAGATGGAGTCTCACTCTGTCACCCAGGCTGGAGTGCAGTGGTATGATCTCAGTTCACTGCAACCTCAGCCTCCTGGGTTCAAGTGATTCTCCTGTCTCAGCCTCCAGAGTAGCTGGGACTACAGGCATGCACCACCATGCCCAGCTAATTTTTGTATTTTTAGTAGAAATGAGGTTTCACCATGTTGACCAGGCTGGTCTCGAAGTCCTGACCTCAAGTGATCCGCCCACCTTGGCCTCCCAAATTGGTGAGATTACAGGCATGAGCCACTGTGCCCAGCCGAGAAAGATATTTTTTTGGAGATCCTTACCTTCTTTGAAGTTCTGTGGTTGAACCTCTGTATAGATCAGAAATCACAGTGAAACTAAGACCATTTAACTGAGATATTTCAATACAACAGGGATAATGGGGCACCAGGATGGCAGGGGCCAAGTTGAGGCCCAGTAACTAAAGACAACATAGGCAATATGGCAGCATGGACAGAGGAATCAGAGAATTAATCAGAAGTGTGTGACATGCAGAAATCTTTGGCATTAGTTACTTGATCATCGTTTCCTGGGAAATGAAATTGATGGGCATACTACTGATTTCTTAATTGATAGGAATAAGCAAAAAAAGATCTAGGTGGAGTGAACAGATATCTAACCTGAATCATGATGACACAGACTCACTGCTCCTCAGTCAATTCCCAGACTTGAGCCAGCTTCACCATCCACAGCCATGTGAATGAAGATAAGGCCAGAATCTCCACATTGGCTTCATGACTTATGTATTGAGGGACATTATGGTAGAAAACATATGCTGGGCGCAGTGGCTCACGCCTGTAATCCCAGCACTTTGGGAGGTGAGGCAGGTGGATCATGAGGCCAGGAGATCGAGACAATCCTGGTCAACATGATGAAACCCCATCCCTACTAAAAATACAAAAATTAGCTGGGTGTGGTGGCACGCACCTGTAGTCCCATCTACTTGGGAGGCTGAGGCAGGAGAATCACTTGAACCCAGGAGGCAGAAGTTGCAGTGAGCCGAGATCGCACCACTGCACTCCAGCCTGGTGACAGAGCGAGACTCCGTCTCAAAAAAAAAAAAAAAAAAAAAAAAAAGAACACACACACACAAAAGAAAACATAATTAAAAGACACTAAAACTGTATCTAACCACAAAAACAAAAGCAATGCCACATTCCTGAAAGGATTGAAGAAATTAATATCACTAAAATGGATTTGAAAGTTACAGGGGAGGTGTTTCCCAATATGACCTTGTTCATCTCACCTATTTGGCCTTTGCAGGCACAGATGCTTCTTGGAGAATGACAGTAGACCATCATAAACTTATTCAGGTGGTGACTGCAATTTCAACTACTGTATTTGATGCCATTTTCTTGCTTGAGGAGATCAACACATCACTGGCAGTTAGTATGCAGCAACTGATGTAGTGAATGCTTTTTTCTCCATATTTGTTGATAAAGCAAATCAGAAGCAGTTTGCATTCAAATGGCAATTCCAGCAATAAATCTTCCCTGTGCTACTCTAGGAATATAGCAACTCTCCAGCCCTGAGATATAAGCTACTCTCTGAGCATTTGGTCATTTTCCTGCTTAGCAGGACATCACACTGGTCCATTACCTTGATGACACTATGCTAATCGGATTTGATGAACAGGAAATAAAAACTACTATATACCGATTAGAAATTGCATGTCGGAGATATGAAACATAATTCACAACAACTCAGGGGCCTGGAATTTCAATGACACTTCTGAAGTTCAGTGATTTGGAGCATGTTAAGATATCCCTTCAAGGGCGAAGGACAAGTTGTTGACTCTAGACTGTTCTACAACTAAGACAGACACAATATGGAAGGGGACTCTTGCAATTTTTTGAGGCACCATATAACTCATGGAGGGGGTTGGTCTAATCATATGACTCAACAATTACTACACTTTAGAAAGGCTCAGAACAAGAGAAGGCTCTGCAACAGATCCAGGCTGCCTTGCAAGATGCTCTTCCCTTGGATTATATTATCTGGCAGATTCAGTGGTGCTTAAAATGTCCTTGGTAGACAGGAATGCAGTTTGCAGCCTTTTGTAGTCCTCTGTAGATGAATCACAGTGCAGACACTTAGGATCACAGAGCAAAGCCACTGTGTTATTGATGGATTGTATTCTCCTTTTAGGAAACACGTTTTGAACTTGCTACTGACCCTTAATAGAAGCTGTCACACCAAGTTACCATGTGACATGAGCCACTCATCATCAACGATGTTTCATCTGATCCACCAAGCCATTAAATATTGGACATGCAGAGCAGCACTCCATCATCAAATACAACCAGGAAAAATCAGATCCTGAAGACACAAGTAGATTTCACGCAGAAATATCCCAGATGTCCGTGAGCTTATTCCTGCTATATCATATTCTCTCTATGGCCTCATATTCTCTCTTTGTGATAGGATAACCGAGAAGGAAAAAAAACAAAAGCTTGGGCTTGATTTATAGGTGATTCTGGATGATATGCAAGTACCATGTAAAAGTGCCCCCATGCAGAGATGGCCTTAAGTACAGTAGTGCAGGAAAGTCCTGCTGGTGGACAAAACTATGAGCACTGCACCATTCTCCTTACCTAGAAAGAGAAATGGCCATAAGCAAAGGTCACTATTAATTAGTGGCCCCTGGGTAACGGTTTGGTTAGATGGATGAGGGACTTGGAGACTTAAACATTGAATTTAAAAATGGGTGAAAATCCACAATGAGATACCACTATACACCTATTACTTAGGTACAATTTTTTAAAATCAACAGTATCAATTGTTGGTGAGGGTGTGTATCAACAGAATCTCTAATTCATTGTGAATTTCTAATTCGATGCAAAGTGGCACAGCCACTCTAGAAGTGTTAGAATTTTTGACAAATCTAAAGATAATCCTTTCACACAATCTAGGTAATGTGCTATTACATATTCACCTGGCTAATATGAAAACTTATATTCACATAAAAAAATGCTTAGAAATGTTTATAGCAGCTTTATTCATAATTGCCAAAACTTAGGAACAACCAAGATGTCCTTCATTAGGTGAACGGACCAGCAAACTGTGGTTCATCTATACAAAACAAAATGAAAACAAAATTTCAGCAATAAAAAGGAATGACCCTTCACACCATGCAAAAACATAGATTATCTTACAGGTGTATCACTAAGTGAAAGGGGCCAGTCTGTAAAGTCTACCTTCTGATGAGTGCAGTATTGAAAGTGAGGAAAAGTACAGGTTTATGGTGAAGAGATCTGATCAAGACTGCCTCTGGCAGGTGACCAAGGTTAACATCGACAGGGATAAGTCATGGTGACTGTATGTACCTTTGATATGATGTGATGATAATGGGACTTTATCTTTGTAAAAGCCTCCTCAAAAGCCTAATCATTAAAAAATATAAGACAAAACCCACATGAGTAATACCATATAAAATACCTGAGTGGTATTTTATAAACTTCTTTAAAACTAACAAAGTCATCAAAAACAAGGAATGTCTAAAGAACTGTTGCACTCAAGATCAAGTTAAAAATCAAGTTTTTAACATTAGGTTAAAAACTAAGGAAATCTGAATGATGTCTGGACTTTGGTTAATAATAATGTATCAATATTGGTTCAATAATTTTAACAAATATTTCATAGTAATATAAGGTATTAAAAGTAAGTAAAGCTGGAACTTTCTTTATGAAGGGCAGATATGATATAAATTCTCATATGTCTTACGGTATGAGGACTCTATCTTCTTTGCAACTCTATTATAAATATAAAACTATTGTAAAATAACAAGTCTATTTTTAAAAAAATTGATGGCAAGGATATTTGGAGAAGATATATGTGAGTAGACCTCTCTTGGTGAGCAAAAAGTGTGAAGGTGTCTGTGTCCCATGTGACTGCTCACCAGAGTGGCCTCATCAGAGGAGAATTTTAATAATCAGGCAGATGGGTTGACCCGTTCTGTGGATATCAGTTAGCCTCTTTTCCCAGGATCACTTATCATCATCAATGGGCTCCTGAATCAAGTGGCCATGGTGGCAGAGACGAAAGCTATGCATGGTCTCAGCAACAGGGACTTGTACTCTCCATGGCTGATCTGGATAAGTCATGGCAAAGTGTCAGATCTCCCAATAGCAGAAGCAACACTGAATCCTTGCTATGACATCATTCTCCAGAAGGATCAGACAGCTTCCTGGTGGCACGTTAGTTACTCTTGGTGGTTTCAACCCGGAAGAGGCGATACACTCTTCTTAGTGGAATAGAGGCTTACCCTACATATGAAGTCACTGTTCCTACATAGAATGCAATGCTTTTAGGCTGTGCTGCATGAGAGTCTTTGTGTTAAAGAAAGGAATGCAGTCTTCAAGGGGCATGACAATAATTTCACTGAACTAATAGTTGAGGCTGCTTCCTAGACGCTTTGGGGTCTTCAGGCTGTTGCATCAACAAGCAAAAAGGAGTTGAATGTAATGGCTGTGGTTATTGATTCTGAATATGAAAGAGAAAGTTGATAATTACTACGCAGTGAAGTAGGTAGGACTATGTTTGGTATACTGGAGAGCATGAAGAGTACTTTATAGTACTAAAATTTTCTGTAATTAAAGTCAATGGAAAACTATAACAACTAAATTCAAAAGAGTCTGCTAGGGCAGGTGCAGTGGCTCACGCCTGTAATCCCAGCACTTTGGGAGACTGAGGCGGGCAGATCACCTGAGGTCATGAGTTCGAAACCAGCCTGACCAACATGGAGAAACCCCGTCTCTACTGAAAATACAAAATTAGCAGGGCATGGTGGTTCATGCCTGTAATCCCAGCTACTCGGGAGGCTAAGGCAGGGGAATCACTTGAACCCGCGAGGCAGAGGTTGCGGTGAGCTGAGATCAGGCCATTGCACTCCAGCCTGGGCAACAAGAGTGAGACTCCGTCAAAAAAAAGAAAAAAAGTCTGCTGATAGCCTCAGCAATGAAGGTTTGTGTCACCCCACCAGGGAGGGAACCATGACCAGCTGAAGTGCTTGCTGAGGGCAAAGGAAATATGGGACGGGTAGTTAGAAATTCCAGCTTTGGATACCACTTGCAGAGAGAAAGACTGCAATTGTTGCAAGTATGTCTTTCTTATGTTAACAAGAATATGTTTTTACATTAACCAACTTTTGTTTCTTCCCCTTTATCACCTCTTCATCATCTAACACGTGTTAACAATAATTGATTTAAATGTCAGTATTTGAGTTACAGGAAATCAACGGAGGAGCATGAGAAGGCCAGAAGAAAAATGAACATACCCAAAGACAAAAAAGAAAAAAGAAAAACCCACTTTGTATCCTTTCATATGAAGGGTTAGAGTTTCTTCCATTGTGTCTGGGTTCCCTTGCATTGTGTCCAATGGAAATGTGACATTGTTATTGTCTTCATTTAGGGATCAAGTTTGGTTTAAAAAGATGCGACGAGTAACAATTCGACAAAGGGTGGACTGCAGTCATTTTGTAATATGTCATCGTGGTAAAGAGGCCAACTAAATATTTCTGTTTCCTTTCCTCTGTGTTTCTGGTTAGTGTAGCCCACAAGAGAGATTCATACTCTAGATTGGAAAGCAGAAGTGAAGCAGCCCCCTTTTTTAGTTCACGTTTACTGTCAATGACCCCAACTCACCTCGCTGGCATGAGACAGCATCTGAGCCTGCCCCAGCTTCTCCAGGACTCTCCTTCAGCGTCTCTGACTCCTGGGTCAGGTGCATGTGTTGAGCTCTGAGAAAAGGGGCCTTGTTTCCGCAGGACAATTATTCCACCATGGTCAGAGGGAGCAAGGACTGACATGGATTTCAGTTTGCCGCTGTGGACTCTAGATCATGACTTTGGGTTACAAATAATTCTTGTTCTCTGCCAATTTACCCATTTTCTGCCCCCTGCTGTCACCCCTTTGCACTTCCAGCTCCAGCATAAGACCTGAACACCACAGCCTTAGAGAGACCGCTTCACCATCTTCCAAAAGTGTAAAGGGTCAAATCCCTGGAACAAATCCTTGTGTGGTTTTGTGGTTTGCTTCTCTGATTTAACCTGGCCCAATATAAAATACTCACATCATTGCATTAAGACGTTTACTCTGATAATCTTTATAAAGACTAATTTCTAAGGGTCAAAGCTCTATGTTCATTTCAGATATTTCGGAGTCACTCTTCAGCTATGACCCTTGTAGTTAGGCCATATACTGAAAATCAAGTTGATATGTTCTGTATTGATCTAGTAAGCCAACAGTTCTTTTCTTTTTTGCATTTATAATTACTGAAAACAAATACAATTTAATTCCTTACATTAATAGTGTTTAACATTATATAATTCATTTAATATTTATTGATTAAAGTTCATGTTTTCAACAATAGCAATTATATTAACTGCTAGATAACAAATCTATGAATATTATTTCTATATTTTTAAATTGTTTCTAATTGTACATCTGTATTTTCTAATAAACTTAAAAATATCTTTAAAAAAATCATATAATCATTGTATAATTTTAATAATCACCTTTATGATTTGGTCCTCACTCATTGTATCCTTACACTGATTGTGGACATCCATTAAAAACAACATCTTAAAATATAATTTCATTTTATGTAATCTTGAAAAAGCAGCTTCAAAATTTCATGTGCATTTCAGGCAAAAATAAGTAAGCCCTGGCCTATTTTACTTTTTTTTTATGTACCATAAAGCTTTCCACATGTCCTACATATTTTGGTAATAAATTAAACACAAAATCATCTACCAATGTTTTTGGTACCAAGTAATTCTCATTATAGGTTATATTGGCCTTAGATTCTAAACCACAGTCCACAACCGAAAGATTATAAAGGGGCTCAAAAAATGTACCACAGAATGTGTGAAAGATATAAAAGGGCTTTGCTTTTCTCCCCTGAAATATATACACTTGTACTTTTGTCAGCCTATGTTTTAGCATGCTTGCTATTTTTTCAAACAATGATTACTATAAAATTGAATATTAGTAACTCACTCAATACATTTCATCAACTCTTGAGAAAATTCTGTGTAATTCTTGTTCATTCTTTCTGCAGCCTAATTTTAAACATTTTTGTACCTGAATATAGTAGGACAGTTTTTGTGAAAATAATATACTCTATTTAACATTCTCACAACTTGTAATTTAAAGAACCTCATTTTCATATAAGCCAATGCAAGAAGATTGCTCAAAAAGATACTCAACATGGATTTAAAAAAAAAAAACTTAAAAATGGCCAGTGTTCCACCAAAAACCCCAAATAAATCTATCCTGAAACAGGACACTTTTGGAAAAAAATTCTTCATGTCAATTTTAATGCCACAAAGTAATGATAACCACCACAATGGGGAGTGGTCACTCCAATCAATATTTCCTAATGGAAACAGAATAATACAATTAGAACATTTCAAATGGAAAATATACAAAAACAATACTACTTTCAATAACACATTTAAAGCTTGGTTATTACAAAAATATTTTCAAAACCATTGATTTTTAATTCACTAGAGAACAATAGATATTGAGGAACATTTTTGTAAACAAATAAAAGTTAATATTAAAATTCAAGAGAGTGTGCCAAGAAAGGCTGGTGGAGACTGATTATCAAATACAATTTGTGCCATTCAGAATTAAACATGGTATTAGTTGGGCACTAGGGAAATTACTTTGCCCCAATATTTTGTTTGGGGAATTGGCATTTCTAAGATCAAGGACAGATCTCCCTGTGAAACCTAAAGTGCTGTGTCACAGACTGAAGAGACTTTCTTTTTTATATACAGGATTGTAACCCAATTTCTCCAATTTGCCAATACTTTTGAACTGAATGCAACCCAATAACCTATAGCATTTCTCTATTATAGATAGTACTTATTAGAGTTTCAGTAAACTTCAAGAGCTGTGACACTTGTCTATTTATTTCACGGATGTACTTTAGTCTCTTTTTGTAAACTGCCCTGGCTGAAAGTAGGTGCTCAATGAATATATGCTTAATTAGTAAACTGGACACAGATCATTGTAATTATGAAGTAATTAATAATATTTCTGAGAGATTTGGGTAGGGAAAACGTTGAAATTACCCAGGAGATTCCTACTCCTTGGCATACACAGCTATAAAATCCCATCCCCTTGAGTGTGGGTAGGGCCTGTGGATATTACACAACACTCACCACCGTGGAAATGTCACATTACACAAGACTGCATCTTAGCAGACACAGCAGAGGGGTTCTGATGGCCTTGATGAAGTCAGCTGCCCTGTTGTGAGGCGACTGCATGGTGAGGACCTGATCCAGCCTCTAGTTGCTGCGAGTGGTCACCAGTGGAGAGCCGCAAGGAAACAAGGACCTCAGCCATGTAATCAGGAGGATGAATTATTTCAACCACCTAAGGAAGCTTGGAAACAGATCTTTCTCTAGTCTGGCTTCCAGATGAAGACACAGTTGGCCAGCACTTGATTTAAGCCTCAGAAGACCCAGACTTACAGAAATTATGAGATAACAAATTTGTATTGCTTTAAGCCAATAAATTTGTTACATGTCAATAGAAAACAAGTACACGGTCAATGTATTTTCTTATACTAGGAAGACTGAATTCCTTCTTCCTATTGCCATAGTATAGTTAATATCCTAGGAAATGATGATTTCCAGCTTCATCCATGTCCCTACAAAAGACATGAACTCATCATTTTTATGGCTGCATAGTATTCCATGGTGTATATGTGCCACATTTTCTTAATCCAGTCTATCACTGATGGACATTTGGGTTGGTTCCAAGTCTTTGCTATTGTGAATAGTGCTGCAATAAACATACGTGTACATGTGTCTTTATAGCAGCATGATTTATAATCCTTTGGGTACATACCCAGAACCATCATTCTGAGCAAACTATCGCAAGGACAGAAAACCAAACACTGCATGTTCTCACTCATAGGTGGGAATTGAACAATAAGAACACTGGGACACAGGATGGGGAACATCACACGCCGGGGCCTGTTGTGGGATAGGGGTAGGGGGGAGGGATAGAATTAGGAGATATACCTAATGTAAATGATGAGTTAATGGGTGCAGCACACCAACATGGCAGATGTATACATACGTAACAAACCTGCACATTGTGCACATGTACCCTAGAACTTAAACGATAATAAAGAAAAATCCTAGGAAAGTGGATCTGAATCAATACATTGACCAGAAAATAAATGAGCTGTGCTCACAGGAACATGTGGTTAGAACACACACAGCAGGAAGTGTTAAACAAGAGGATGCAAATGTCAGGAGCACAGACAGAGTGTGAGTGCACAATATGACCCTGGAAACCATTGTGGACAACCTTCTGATTTCACAACTACAGGAGGGAGTATTTCACTCTGCACCATTAGCTGTGCCAGCCAGGGCAATGCATTGACCCCAAGCAATGCAATGGTATCCAAATGTCATTCCAGTCTCAGCATGGGTTCTGCTTTGACTGACTGTAAAGAGGTAAAGAGAAATTACGATCTTACTATCTTTGTTGTTTACTCTCATACCTTCAAGTTACAATAATGAAATAATGAAATTGAATAATGAAAACAAAATAATAAGAACAAGATCTTTACACTATTAACCAAAGGGTCTCTGTATTTCCCACAGGTCTTAATTCCACGCAGAAATGCTACTAAATCTGCCATTTAGTATCAAATGATATCTTTGGTATAAATTAGTGAATGTGAGATACACACATTAAAGGTATAATAAAAGTAATATTTTTTATCCTCTGCTAGTTCAATCTAAGAATTTTCTTTGCTTTCTTGATTATATTGGGGTTAAGCTTCAAGTAGCTTCTTAAAAACATCATGGATGAAATTAATGCAGATTTATTAGAAATAAATCTCATTTTCTATCAATCCCAATAGGCCAGATCTAATTGGAAATTTCCTATTCATTTCAAAGAGAAATATCAATTATGATAATTTATATGTGGCTTTAAATAAGACGTGCACATTATCATTATGAGTCTGAAATCAAAAGCATAAGATCTAAAATCCTGTTGGCATAGGGTTTTGAATATTGAAACATATGAAAGCATGACGAACTTTTTAATTTGATATCCTAAAACAGGAAATCAAGTCAAACTGTATTCAATTAAAAGTAGTCATTTAATTTTTTATGGTGGAGAAAATAATCACCAAAATATTCTTGCCAAGCTAGCATCTTGCCTTAATTACTGGCATAGACACCAACTGTATGTGTTACCAATACGAGGACATTTGAATGGTTGAAGTCCTGATATGCTTTTAGAAAAAAAAAAAATATGTCTCTCAAATAAAATCTCACAACTTCATAATATTTGTGTGTCCTTGGGGAAAGAAAAGTTCTAGACAGAACTAATAAAAGTATGGAAAATAGATCAATCTATCTAACGGACAAAAATCAGAGAGAATCAGCAAAATATTTTTGCTGGGTGAGCTCAAAATAATGTATAGTTCTCAACAACATTGACAAAGCCATTACATAAAAAAAATAGAGAAATTTAAAGGGGGAAAACATCTACTAAAAGCATTTACTAGAAAGTAGGAATGGGAATTCCATACATTTAATGAATATATCAACATTATTATTTAATTCTGTTTATTTCATTTAGCTTTCCTAACCAATGACATGCCATCATTTACCAAAATAACAATTCTAATCAATGTATTTTCACACACATAGTTCAATGGGAGAAAATCGACTGCAAAAGGAGACCATGATACTTGTATTCAAAGACTTCATTTATATTTAAAACTGAGGTTAAGAATCACGTATTTTTCAGCTATGATGAAAGACAACAAAGGAAAGGAAATTATGCACATTAGGAAGGCCTAAGGTATGAAAACATAAAAAAAATTTATTATAATTCTTAGGATTCATTCTCAACCTAAACAAAGGCAAAGGGAAGACAGCATGCTGGCCTGCCTGCTTGGCAGCAGTTTTTCTCAGAAGGTCCTTGCTGCTTGGTGCTTCCTAGGAGTGTTCATAGATCTACCAAAGTGAAACTACATATTCAGAGAGAGGTACAACTCATAAGGGGCTGAAATTGACCTTCAGTCCAGTATAATCTAGAATTTCAGCATTCATGCCCCCCATGGCCATTATCATTAAGGGCCTGAGTCCCAAGCTTTGCAGTTGCAGCTGTACATGTGACAGAAACATGGTTTATTAGTTTCCTAGGGCTTCTAGGAAACATACAGCTACAAACTGAGCGGCTTAAAACAACAGAACTTTATTATCTCACAGCTCTGAAGACCAGAAGACTGAAATCAAGGTGACAGCAGAATTGGCTCCTTCTGGAAGCTTTGAGGGAGAATCTGTTCCATGCCTCTCTCCTTGCTTCTGGTGGTTTGCTGGCAACCCTTGGCTTTCTTTGGTTTGTAGATGGATCCCTCCAATCTCTGCTCTGTCACTACATGAGGGTCTATTCTCTGTGTGTCTTCACATTGCCTTTTTATAAAAACAACAGTTATTGAATATAGAACCTACCTAATCCAGTATGACCTCATCTTACCTTGATAATTATATTTGCAAAGATTCTATTTTCAAATGAGGTCACATCCTGGAATTCCAGTTGGACATATATTGGTGGTGGACACTAGCCAACCCAGCAGAGATTCAACCCAGGAGAGCGTGTTCTCTGGACCTGTAACGTTCACATCTAACCTATGTTAAAAGTACCTTCATCCCATCCCCAAAACCTCTGTAACAGTTAATCCATTCTTGCATTAATTCTAAATCAAAATTATCATCTAAATATTATCAACTCAAACAGTTCCAAACCTAATAATCTAAATCAGGTACAAGAGAGACTGGGATTGTGATTTGTCCTAAGGAAATATCTTTCTCTATGAAAGTGGGAAACTAGAAAACAGGATACATCCATCCAGACCACAATTATGGGACAAGCATAGGTAGACATTCCCATTGCAAAAGAGAGAAAATGATACGAATGAAGGCATCACTCATTCAAAGCAAGATTGAAACCCAGTCAGGCAATTTTCATCAGATTTCAAGACCTAAAAATAATTATCAGGCTTGCTCTTCTCTCTGGGCCCATGGATGTTCCAACTTCTGGACACTTCAGTGTTCCATCAGCCCCTGCTTCTGGACCCAGTGAGGTCCTGTCAGCCCCTGAGCTGTCCTCAGCTGAAATGGCCCCCCTCTTAATTCCTCAGCAGTGACCACACACTTCAACCCTTTGGGCAGCCCATTTCCTTCCTTTCATTCTTTTTTCCCCTCCAATCTAAGCTTGGGGTGGTTTTGCTGATGTAACATTTTCAAAGTCTTATTGGTCTTCCATGGATGTCAAGGGGATCTATGACTTTATACAGGATGGATCTCCATGGATCCTTTCTGAATAACTCCCTCTCTTTCTCAGTTTCTGCTGAGATGGTGGACTGGATCCGTGATTGCTTTTCCAGCTATACCACTGGTGTTATCCCCACAGCATGTCTTTTCATCTTTTTCAATGTGGCTAGGCAGAGGATTTTCTAAATCATGAAGTTCTGGTTCATTTTGCTTAATAGCTTCATTCTTAATTGCTCTCCTCTCACATTTTACTATAAAAATCAAGGATAAATAAAGACACACCTTCCACATCTTGCTTAGAAATCTCCTCAGCTAAATATCCAAGCTTACTACTTACAAGTCCAACTTTCTACTCAGCACTGTAAGAAAGACAATTCAGTCAAGCTCTATGCCACATCATGACAAAAATCACCTTTCATCCAATGTCCAATAACATGCTGCTCTTTTCCTTCTGAGATCTTACTGGAAGCACTTTGTCATGTTTATATTTCTAGAAATATTCTGTTCATGATGACATATGTGTTCTCTACAATGACAAAATGTTGCCAGTGTCCTTTCACTTCCTTCTGAGCTATCTCCCAAATTACCTGTAATGTCCCTATTTATACCAACAGTTTTTTAAACTCAGTCTAGGCTTTTTCTATATATACCTTAAAATTCTTTCGGTTTCTATCCATTATGAAATTCCACATCCACTTCTACGTTTGTAGGTGTTTGTTACAACAGTGTCCCACATCCTGTTACTAACATCTGTATATATTTCTCAAGGCTGCTATAATAGATTACCTCAAACTACGTGGCTTAAAACAACAGAATTTATACTCTTGGAGCTCTGGAAACTAGAAGTGCAAAATTAACATCAGCAGAGTTGGTTCCTTCTGGAGAATCTGAGGCTAATCTATCTCATGCTTCTCTCCTACAGAAGCTCTAGCTATGCTGTAGAGTGGAATCTGAAGCATAGGGTGCCAACCTGTGGATGGATTTTCTTAAGTATTTAACTGTAGCACGTTTCCATGGGACATTGATTATAAGACACCAATATTCTGGGAATGCAATCTGCTAGAATCACTTTTAGACAAATCAACTCTTTCACTTTCTCCTATAGATGGAAAGTGGCCATTTCTCACTTAGTTATAGTGACTCAAGCTCTAGAATGGTCACTAACATTTTCTCCCCAACTAAAATAAATATATAAATAAGGTGCTACTAAATAAGGGCAAATTAGAAGATTGAACAAACATTTTCATGGCAAATAGAAGAAAAATACAAAAATGAGAATGAAAGTGCTATAGTTATTAATCATTTCACGTGTAACATCTGTGAAGTGTGTGTGTGTGCATACGTGTCTGTGTGTATGTCTGTGTGTGAGTGTGTGTGTATGTATGTGTGAAGTTAATGAATTTGGCAGTCATTTTTTTATCTAAACAAAGTTGTCTGAAATTAGAATAAGTATTGTCAAGCCAATAATTAGATCAACTCCCAATCATGATGTGATGGGAAGAGAATCACCTAAAGAATAATAAAATTTAATAAGAAAGGGGAAATTCATCTATTCTGAAGGCCCTGCTTAAAGCATCTCTTTTGCTAATACTTTACAGTGTCATATGTCTAGCATCCTCAGACTAAACATCATAGCATTTTTTGACAAAGCCCATGATTTATAGTTATAAATCAATTACTAATCATTAGTAAATAACCACATAGCATATACAGGTATTTGATGGTGAAGAGAGAACTAGATATACAGTCTGTTCAAATATAATTGGGGATACACAATATTTGTGCATAAAGAAATAAATCGTATATGTTAATTATACATTTTCTATTGATAGAGTTGTCATGAGAAACTAATTTTATTTGTGAGATTTAATTTATTTCCATTGCAAATGTGAGATCATTTTTTATATTTTATAAACCTATGAGAGCTGTTTAGCTAGAGCTGGTTAGCAGGAGCTAAAAAGAAAGGTATTTTATTAAACCAAATCACTTAATTACCTCTCCCCAAACAGGGTCATTATAAGCTAGAAAGACAGCAAACTTAATGAGAAAGAGGGCAAACATGCTTAAACTATGCATTCAGGTCCGTTTGACAGGTAAGGTCATTCATTTTCATAAAGGCTGAAGATTAATTAAGTAGGAAAAAAGTATAATGGTGGATAACTCTCCAGGTTTTTTAGTCGACTATTAGAAATATAACTTCTTATCAGATATGAAGTATAATTTTATTATTTTATTCAGAATGGCATATTTGGGATTGGCTATATTCTCAGAATATTTGGCAGAGTCACGTACATTTGCATAGGTTAAAATACTTTCTAGGCTGGATGCGGTGGCTCACGCCTGTAGTCCTAGCCCTTTGGGAGGCTGAGGCACGTGGATCACCTGAGGTCAGGAGTTCAAGACCAGCCTGGCCAACATGACGAAACCCCGTCTCTACTAAAAATACAAAAAAATTAGCCAGACATGAAGGTGTGTGCCTGTAATCCCAGCTACTTGGGAGGCTGAGACAGGAAAATCACTTGAACCCAGGAGGCGAAGGTTGCAGTGAGCCAAGATCACGCCATTCCACTCCAGCCTGGGAGACAGAGGGAGCAAGAATCTGTCTCAAAAAAAAAGAAAATACTTTCTAATAATTATCTCTGAATCACTAATCATATATAACAAATAAAAATATTATTTATAATTTAGTTTAATTTGAATACAATTATATAGTCATATATATTACATATGCCAGAAAATAAGCTAGTCATCAAGATCCAAAAATATATATAACAAGGTCCTGCATTTAAGAGTTTGCTTTTTTAGAAACAAAGAAGCACTTTCAATATAATGTATGTAATACACAAATCATATAATAGTTATTCATTAAAATATGGAATCTATAAAGTATGATGTAAACATATATGTGATTATTAACAACATGATATCTACTATAACTCATTAGTGTTAACGTATTATATTACTGAAAAACATTTTGACATTTTTAAAGACCTCTATAGTTATGATTTATAATTTGACATCTGATGAATGTTTATTGGGTATTCCCAACCAAATTTCAATCTTAGATTGCTAAATATACTAAATAATAAGTTAAAAATGACAGACAAAACTACTTTCTTAGGAACGTTGAATAATTTTGGAGAAAATTCAGAAAGTGAAAGTAAATATATAAATACATATAGTTATACTTTTCTATGTACTATTAATGAGATTATCATTGTTTAGTTTATTTTAAAACACTTTTATGTAGCATTATTCAACTGGGATTAAAGTTATTCTAGATAATATCCTTAGAAATAGATAAAATAAAGTTGACTCATTTATTGGTTAATTTTCAAATAAGCCAATCCATGTATTTTCATTTTTAAAAAATTATGATTTTGCATCAAAACCTTGCCAATTTGTATTTTACTAATAGGAAAATAATAGATATTTGCTGCATATTCCCTTAAATATGCTATATACTTAGGATTGTATAATGATGACCAAAGTTCAGATATTATGTCTCAATTCGTTTTATCAGACTTAATTTTTAAAGAACTAACACTATCCATGGCTTTAAGTAAATATACACCTACTGATAGAGTTTGGATGTGTGTCTCCACCCGAATCTCATGTTGAAATGTAATCCTCAATGTTGTAGGTAGGGCCTGCTGAGAGGTAATTGGATCATGGGGGCACTTTTCTCAAGAATAGTTTAGTACCATCCACTTGGTACTGTCCTCACCATAGTGAGTGAGTTCTCATAAGATCTGGTTGTTTTAAAAATGTGTGACACCTCCCCCACCTCTCTCACTCCTGCTCTGACCATGTGATGTGCCTTCATCTTCTGCCATGATTGCAAGTTTCATGAGTCTCTCCCAGAACTAAGCAGATGCTAGCACCATGCTTCCTGTATAGCCTGCAGAACCAACTAAGACTTTTGTCTTTTTTTTTTTTTTTTGAGACAGAGTCTCGCTCTGTCACTAAAGCTGGAGTGCAGTGGCACTATCTCAGCTCAGTGTAGCCTCCGCCTCCCAGGTTCAAGCAATTCTTGTGTCTCAGCCTCCCAAGTAGCTGGGATTACAGGTGCATGCCACCAGGCCTGGCTAAATTTTTATTTATTTATTTTTAATAGAGGTGGTTTTTCGCTATTTTGGCCAGGCTGGTCTTGAACTCCTGACCTCAAGTGATCTGCCCACCTTGGGCTCCCAAAGTGCTAGGATTACAGGAATGAGCCACCATGCCTGCCATTCAATTAAACCTCTTTATTTTATTAGATAACTGGTCTCAGGTATTTCTTTATAGCAACTTGAAAACGGCTTAACACAGAAAATGGGTACCAAAAAGTAGGGCTCTCCTATAAAGACACCTGAAAATGTGGAAATTACCTTGGTACTGGGTAAATGGGCAGACGGTGAAAGAGTTTGGAGGGCTCAGAAGAAGACAGGAAGATGAGGGATAGCCTGAAACTTCTTAGAGACTTGTTAAGTGGTTGTGACCGAAATGCAGATAGAAATACGCACAGTAAAGGCCAGCACGAAGAGGTCTCAGATGAAAATGAAAAACTTATTGTGAACTGGAGCAAAGGTCACATGTGTTATGCTTTAGCAAAAAAACTTGACTGCATTGTGTTCATGCCCCAGGAGTCTGTGGAAGTCTAAACTTGAGAGTGATGATCTAGGGCATTTGGCAAAAGAAATTTCTAAGCAGCAAAGTGAACAAGAAGTGTGTGGAGAGGCTGTTTCTAACATCCTATGCTCAGTTGTAAGAGCAAAGAAGTAAGTTGGAACTAAAATTTAAAAGAGAAGCAGAGCATAAAAGTTTGAAAAAGTTGCAGCCTAGCCACGTGGCAGAGAAAGACAAAGCTTTTTTCAGAGGAATATGAGTAGGCTCTGGAGCAACCAGTTCTTAGAGATGCTTGTGTAACTAAGAAGAGGCCACGTGCTGATAGCCAAGTCAATGGTAAAAGGGACTCGAAGGCATTTCAGAGACCTTCACCACAGCCCTTCCAGTTGGTGGGAAGAATGGTTTCCTGGACCAGAACCAGGGCCTCACTGTCCTGCATAATCCAGGACACTGCTCCCTATATCCTGGCCACTCCAGCTCCAGCTATGGCTCAAAGGAGCTTAGGTACCACTCAAGCCCCTGCTTCAGAGGGCGCAAATGGTAAGCATGGGAGGCTGTCATACAGTGTTAAGCCTGTGGGTGTACAGAGTGCAAGAGTTGAGGCTTGGGAGCCTCTGCCCAGATTTCAGAGGATGTATGGAAAAGCCTGGGTGCCAAGGCAGAAGCCTGCTGCAGGGTCAGACTCCTCACAGAGAACCTCTACAAAAGAAGTAGAGAGGAAAAATGTGGGATTGGAGCCCCCACAGAGTTCCTACTGGGTAACTGCCTAGTGGAGCTGTGGGAAGAGGGCCACCATTCTCCAGACCCCAGAATGATAGCTCCACTGACAGCTTTCACCCTGTCCTGGAAAAGCCACAGGTACTCAACACAAGCCCTTGAGAACAACTATGAGGGCTGAACTCTGTTAAAGCATAGGAGCAAAACTTCCCAAGGCCTTCAGGGCCACTCATTCCAGCAGTGTGCCCTGGATGTGGGACACGGAGTCAAAGGAGTTTATTTTGGAGCTTAAGGATGTAATGACTGCCCTGCTGAGTTTCAAACATGTATGAGGCCTGTAGACTCTTTCTTTTGCTCAATTTCTCTCTTTGGAACAGGAGTATTTACCCAATACCTGTACTCCCATTGTATCTTAGAAGTAACTAACTTGTTCTTTGTTTTACATGCTCAAATTAGAAGGAATTTGCCTTGTCTCAGATGAGACACTGGACTTTTGACTTTTGAATTAATGGTGGAATGAGTTAAGATTGTGGGGGACTGTTGGGAAGGCATGGTCATATGTTGCAATGTGAGAAGGACACGAAATTTGGGAGGGCCTGGTGCAAAATTATGTAGTTTAGATTTGTGTCCTTGCCCAAATCTCATGTTGAAATGTAATCCCCAATGCTGGAGGTAGGGCCTGGTGGGAGGTGACTGAATCATGGGGGCAGTTTTCTCATGAATGGTTTAGTACCATCCCCTTGGTGTTGTCCTAATGATAGTTTGTTCTCGTGAGATCTGGTTGTTTTAAAGTGTGTGGCACCTTCCCCATCTCTTTCTTCCTCCCTCTGTGGCACATGATGTGCCAGGTCCCCTTTTGCCTTCTGCCATGATTGTAAGCTTCCTGAGGCCTCCGCAGAAGTCAAGCAGATGGCAGCATCATGCTTTCTGTTCAGCCTCCAGAACCATGAGCCAACTAAACCTCTTTTCTTTATAAATTACCCAGTCTCAGGTATTATTTTTATAGTAGCGCAAGAATGGTCTAACACACCTGCCCCTACTCCCACCCCACACACACAAGCATTTTTGTCACTTTTTTATATGTATAAAAAGTAATATGGGCTGGGCATGGTGGCTCACACCTGCAATCTCAGCACATTGGGAGGCTGAGGCAGGTGCATCACTTGAGCTCAGGAGTTCAAGACCAGACTGGCCAACATCTCTATCTTTGGTAGAGATGGCCAAACCTTATTTCTACCAAAAAATACAAACATTATCCAGGCATGATGGTGTGCACCTGAAGTCCCAGTTACCCAGGAAGCAGAGGTTGCAGTAAACTGAGATTGTGCCACTGCACTCCAGCCTGGGTGACAGAATGAAACTCTGTCTCAAAAAAAAAAAAAAAAAAAACAGTAATATAGCCAGACACAGTGGCTCACTTGTATAATCCCAGCACTTTGGGATGCCAAGGCAGGAAGGTCACTTGAGCCTAAGACTTTGAGATGAGCCTGGGCGAAATAGAGAGACCTCATACCTACAAAAAATAAAAGTAAGAAACTAGCTGGGCATGGTGCTGTGGGTCTGGAGTCCCAGCTACTCAGGAAGCTGAGTCTCTCTAAAAAAAATAAAATAAAATAAATTAGCTGGGTGTGGTGGCACAAGACTGTGGTCCCAGCTACTAAGGAGGCTGAGGTGGGAAGATCACTTGAGCCTGGGAGGTGGAAGCTACAGTGAGCCATGATCACACCAGTGCATTCCAGCCTGGGTAACAGAGAGAGACTCTGTCTCAAAAAGGAAAGGAAAAAAAAAAAAAAAAGAACAATGTATCTAAGGAGAAACTAATGGAAAAACCAGGACATGAGTTATTGATATGTGTGTGTGGATGGATGGGTAGAGGCAGATATCTATCTGGTATAAAAATACACACTAGATTTCTCATCTATATCATGAAAAGCACTGCTGCTCTTACTTGAAATAAGCCGTTTTGCTATCTAGCAGCTGTTGCTTAACATTCCTGAACACATCTCAGCACAAATAAACTCCTTATTCTACTCCATGACCCAATTCTTCTGCTCAAGTTTAATGCACCCTCCTCAGGCAGAGTTTAGTGAGTCCCTGCTCTGTGGTTAATTAGTGTTTTGTTCTGTCTTATCTTGTTTCATTAACAGTATTTTAACATAATAAACCATTTACATGTCTGTTTACACAAGTAAACTATTTATTTCTTTTTTTAAAAAAAAGATTGTATATAACATTTTAGTTTTATGACCATGCTTAGTTTTCAAAGATAATTGAAAGATGTTGAAAACAAGTTTTGTTGAAAGAATGACTAGAGAAATTCTTATGCATCATTTTGGATATCCTAGTTTCAGTTAAAACTAAATAATTGTATAATTTTCTATAACAAAATTAATGGACCAAACTAAATTCAGGAGAGATCATTATTATCATTTCCTGTAGCCAATTTGGACCAGAAACCAGGCAATCAAATGTTTTACTGGATGTGGCTACCTACTTATAAATACAGCTGAGTCATCAGCAAAACACAGGTCCTTCCTTCCCTGACCATTAAAATGATCATCCAAATGTAACTCACAAATTGTTCATGAGTGGTGCTTTTACAATATGTTATTTATATTTTCCTAGATGATGGGAAACACCATAAAATGTAAAACAGGAACTATCCAGGCTTTTTCTTTAAAATCTAAAAGTTAGCAAATAAACTTTAAAATTTAGGGAGATAGTGTCCTACAGAGATTGAATTTTTGATACATATGAGCCTCAAATTAAAGTATAACTCCAGTAAGAACTCAGAGCTACTATATATTACTTATCTGCTCTCAGCCATAGTTGTTTCAAGATAAACAGGTGCACAATAATACCTACTTCAAAAATGTACCAGGAAGAACAAAAGTTATTATATATAATATGTATAATACTACAGTGCCTAACAGATTTAAATAAAAACTCCCTATCCAATATTTAAAATGAAATTTCCTAAATTTGAGAAATGTTTTATATCTAGATTTAAATGTGGATTCCTACAGTACTAAATACATTTCCAATGGCTTCAGAGAGCTCTTGGCAGGGTGATGTACCATTCCACTGTTTTATCATAACATAAAAAACATTAGATGCACAAAATTAAAGTTCAGGTTAATCAAAATATTGCTTGACAAAGCAAATAATTGAATTGCACTTGCAGTGCACTGTGGTAGACAGTAATTAACATGCAGCATCTTCAAAATTTGAGTACAACTTCCAATTTCCATTTTAACATTATGGAATGCTGTCTGCACATTTTTTAATGGTACCCGTGATAATAATATATTCTCTTTTTAATCATATTCCGCATTGCAAGAAATGAAGCTTGCAATTTTCCCAGGTGCTTACCAAATTACTACTGCAAGCTAATTCTCATCCCCCAAGTTAAGAGTTTCAACACAGTGCACATTAACAGCCTGCTTATGTTCTCCTGTACAACAGAAGGTAAGTTAATATGTGCCTCAATTATATCCAGTTTGTGCATTTATAGCACCCCGTGGGCAGCAGTAAGAAAGCTGTAAATGTACTTACCCCGTTTTTTAATGGTTTACTATATTACAGTAGAGAAAGACTGAGAAAGTGAAAAGGAAGAAGAAAAAAAGAAACATAAGGAGAGCAATAGAAAAGGAAATAGAAGAAAATATGACTGAATGGGGAAATGATAAGAAATGCAAATTTAAAATGATTGATTTAAAAACTTTTTAATTAAATTCATAGCTATATCTCTAGCTACATGAATGAAAGACATGTATGTATGCCCAATTCTGTACACATTTTATTTTATGTATTTTTACTTAGTTTTAATGACATAGGGTTATAGAATATCTCCATTTATAAAGAATAGCTACACATAAAATCTCAAGAGGAAAGATATATAGTATTTACAAAGAAACAGTTCTTGGGACACTTTTAATCTGTATAGACCAATCCATGAATACCTATAAACTCAAGACAAACTTACTTTCCTTCACTTCTCATCAATGTTAAGTAGCCAATCAATTTGCAGTATGAAATGTAATTCACATTTTATCAATCCAAGATATTTAAAACATTGTCCCAAAGATATGTATGAGTTATGAATTAGACTCTACAAGATAATGATCCAAAAATCTGCTTATAAATTACAAGTTTGAAACAACATTTACTCTATTTTTTTTTTCTTCTGGCATTCAATGTTGTTTAGCCTTATTGGCACAGTGAAATTTTAAAACAATGTAGACAGAAAGGTAATATCTGTAATGCATTATCTGATTACTTTCTGTTTTCGATATGTAAGAATAGTAGCAAATTTTTAAAAAGTGATTCATAAAGCTTATAATTATTTTTAAAAATTTTTATTAATACATAATAATTGTAAATATTTAGGTAGTAAATGTGATATTTTGATTCATGCATATAGTGCATAATGATCAAATCAGAGTAATTAGTAATCAAATCATCACCTTAAATATTTATCATAGATTTCTGAAGGAAACATTCCAAATATTCTCTTCCAGTTATTTTGAAATATACGACAAGTTATATTATCATATTCTTAATGCTAACCTTTAGACATCTAAGAATAAAATCATAGACAGTTAACAAAAGAATTTGTAAGTTAAAAATATTGAATATATATTCAAGTTTAATGGAATTATTACCATTATTACCTTTCCAAGACTATTTAAAAAGTTACAATTGTTTGCCTAAATATCAATTTATGGGTCATTTTTTAATTTTTACATTACCACAGGAAAAACAAGAACTAAAGACATAATAATGTAAACAATCAGTGTTTAAATTCTTCTTCTATTCAAAAAACTTCCTTGGGTTTCTTTTTCTTTTCTTTCATGTTCAAAGTGACACAACTTGAAAAACTTTCTCCTCTTTTCTATTTGCTTAAGGGTATTTTTCAATTCTGATGTTGATCAGGGACAAGATCAAACCATGATTTTTGATTCTGTTTATGCACACAGCACTTGTTATTCATTGCCTTTGAAATTCTATGGGTCTGAATGGCTCTGCAGCAGAGTAGTGGACAGCTCACCGCATAATAGCAACGCCCACAGAACAGAAGACAGGCTGGAAATGCTCGAGAGGCCAACTAACTTCCTGTTTCCCAAATTAGAAACCATGTAAGTAACAGAACTTAAGTGATGTCTGTCCCCATGGGCCCCTCCTCTTCAATCAGTTTTTGTAAGTGCTGAATGGTTATTTCTAAATTACAAACATGAATGTTTATCCAATTCTTAAATCGCTTCAGTGGCCGGCATTACGATAAAGTGAAGATCTGCATATTTTCAGAACATCTGTGCATATATTTACCTTCTGGTTTCCATCTTCCTATCCAGCCACATTTCCTATCACTCCAACACAGACCCTACAATCTAGCCACACTCAGGGCCATACAGTTCCCATCTATGTCTTAGTGCTCTCATCATCTATCTATTCATCAAAACACTAGTCTCTCTGTTTTGAAAGCTGCCTGCCTCAACTTAGGCACCATATGGTTATCCACATGGAGAATTCTCAGGTACATTTTAAGTCCAGCTAAGATGCTGACTTCTTAGTAATTTCTCTCGATCCATTCTCAAAGCAAAGTAAGTTTTTTCTTCTTCTGTGTGACTTCTCACATTGGATATGATTTTATTAAATTGCACTTCTGTCGCCTAACTGTAGAGCACGCCATAGTTTTCTGTTCGTCCTCAGTCAGAAATCTTTAACAAGAACAGGTAATCAATATGAAGATGAATGTGGTATAAACATCTTCAACAACTTATGAGTTATTATTGCCTAGGTCATACAAACTTTAAAGTCCAACTCACTTCTACACGTGTAGTTATTAATCACCGTGTGCATTTCAATCTTAAAAGTTGTTGAAATAAATGGAAATGAAACAAACTAGTAATAAAAGGGAAGATTAACAAATCTGTTGAGAACACCCATAAAACCCAGCATTGGAGCCTCCTCCACATTTATTCTTTAAAACAGACAAATGACCGCAATTGAAAATTGTATAGGTCTCGTCTATGCTTTAAGGGATATTTGCATATCAAGGATAAAGAGAGATGGAACAATAATTTCATCATGAAATCCTAGGTACTATTGATTTGTCAACATATATAAGATGAGGCAATGTGGGAACGGGCCTACATTGTTAGATGCAAATATTCCAAGATAAAATAGATTTCAAAATTATTAGGCATCTCTGAAATTCAAAGTGTCATATTGCATGTTTCTTAGAGGTAATTACTAAGATTCTTTATAAATGAAGAACTTCATTAGTATTACATTGAACTTTGAGAGGTCAATCAGATAGTCTTTCAAGTTCTTGATTTAATTCAAAGCTTTCTCTTTAAGAAAAGTACATGTGTACCCAGGGATGCTAGATACTGTTTCAATATTGCTCACATCTGTCTTGATTTGTAGGTGCTCATCTGATGCTAAACATCAGATACCAGGCCTGTTTTATACAAACAGGTTGAAACACATGGATTTCCACTTTGGGATAAAATACAAATCTGAATCCTAAAGGGCACAGCAAATTTTGAATTGTAATTGAACCCTGTAACAGCGGTTCCCAGATTTTCTCAGTTTAAGATGCTCTTAGAGTCTCAACATTTCCCCCGAAAGCAACTCTAGCCAAAATTAATACCCTCGTATTAAGTAGTTAGGTCTAAACAACTTAACACTCATGTACATCTTAAATATTTAGTAACTATTTAAAAAAATAAGAATGCACAGGAATTGAAAAAAAAAGTATGTCATGCTTAAACAACTACATTACAGATTAGTGAGATGTGTGTATCTGATGGGTCCTGCACAACCTCTCGAGTCTTGGAATAGACTGGGCACGCCACTTACCTTTCCTGTTCCGTGTAGATTTTCTTATGATACTTTCTTTATATCACAGCAACCAGCAAAAGCCCAGCTATGCAAAAATATGACATTATTTAAAGGAGAGTAACTTAATTATGTTGAGACTGTGCTAGCAGTTTGTGCCGTTCATAACAGACGTCACTGGATTTCTTTCAAAAATTTAAGGTAACTTATGGTTCTGTGAGCTTGCTGCAGTAACAGCTAACATCTTTTTACTATTGGGTAACCACATGTCTATGACACTTTTTATCTATCAAATGTATACCTATACAGGTGACAAAAGATGTGAGGGCCTCTTCAAGGAGAACTACAAACTATTGCTCAAGGAAATAAGAGAGGACACAAACAAATGGGAAAACATTCCATCCTCGTGGACAGGAAGAATGCATATGATGAAAATGGTCATACGGTCCAAAGTAATTTATAGATTTAATGCTGTTTCCATCAAACTACCATTGAGATTCTTCACATAATTAGAAAAATATACTTTAAAATTTATATGGAACCAAAAAAGAGCCCATATAGCCAAGACAATCATAAGCAAAAAGAACAAAGCTGGAGGCATCACTCTACCTGACTTCAAATTATACACAAGGCTACACTAACCCCAAAAAAGCATCGTACTGGTACCAAAACAGACACATAGGCCAAAGGAACAGAATAGAGATCTTAGAAATAAGACCACACATCTACAACCATCTGATCTTTGACAAAACTAACAAAAACAAACAGGAAAGGATGCCCTATTTAATAAACAGTGCTGGGAAAACTGGCTAGCCATATGCAGAAAACTGAAACTGGAGCCCTTTCTTACACTTTATACAAAAATTAACACACGATGGATTAACTACTTAAATGTAAAACCCAAAACCATAAAAATCTTAGAAGAAAATCTAGGTAATATCATTCAGGACATAGGCATGGGCAAAGATTTTATGATGAAATCACCAAAAGCAATTGCAATAAAAGCAAAAATTGACAAATGTGATCTAACTAAACTAAAGAGCTTCTGCACAGCAAAAGAGACGATCATCAGAGCAAACAGGCAACCTACGGAATGGGAGAAAATTTTTGCAATCTACCCATCTGACAAAGGTCTAATATCCAGAATTTACAAGGAACTTAAACAAAAGAAAACAAAAAAAAAAAGCAAACCCATCAAAAAAGTGGGCAAAGGATATGAATAGACAACGTCTCAAAAGAAGACACTTATGTGGCCAATAAACCTATGAAAAAAAGCTCAACATCACTGATCATTAGAGAAATGCAAATCAAAACTACAATGAGATACCATCTCACATCAGTCAGAATGGCAATTATTAAAAAGTTAAGAAACAACAGATGCTGGTGAAGCTGTGGAGAAACAGAAACACTTTTACACTGTTGGTGGGGATGTGAATTAGTTCCACCATTGTGGAAGACAGTGAGGCAATTCCTCAAGGATCTAGAACCAGAAATACCATTTAACCCAGAAATTTCATTACTGGGTATATACCCAAAGGAATATTCATCGTTCTTTTTTTAAAATACACGCACACATATGCTTAGTGCAGCACCAGCACTATTCACAATAGCAAAGACATGGAATCAACCCAGAGGCCCATCAGTGATAGACTGGATAAAGAAATGTGGTACACCTACACCATTGAATATTATGCAGCCATAAAAAGGAAGGAGATCATGTCCATTGCAGGGACATGGATGAAGCTGGAAGCCATTATCATCAGCGAACTAACCCAGGAACAGAAAACCAAACACTGCATGTTCTCACTCATAAGTGGGAGCTGAACAATGAGAACACAGGGACACAGAGAAGGGAACAACACATACTGGGGCCTGTCATGGGGGTGGGAGGAGGGAGAGCATCAGGCTAAATAGCTAGTGCATGTGGGGCTTAATACCTAAGTGATGGGTTGATAGGTGCAGCAAACTACCATGGTACATGTTTACCTATGTGACAAACCTGCACATTCTACACATGTATCCTGGAACTTAAAATAAAATAAAATAAAATTTTTAAAACTTTATATCTAGCAAAATAAGTGTTTGTTGTGTGGTAGATTACATTATTTTAGGAATATTTGATACTTATGCCCATTGGGCCCAGTCTTGTGTGAGAAGTATAATTCCCATACATGTAATATCAAGATTGGTCATGTGACTTGCCTTGGGCAATAATATGTGCCCGTAAAATGACTTGCGACATTGTCAGGTGTAAGCTTGTTCCCACCATCTGATTTCCTCTCCTCCGATATGATGTGGCATGTTCCAGAGAGTAGCTCCACCTTTAGCTTTAGTAGGATAAAGGACAAAACCATAGCCCACCTTCAATCCGTGTAAACATGAGTGTAAAATAACCTTAGTTTTGTGAGCTACTAAAATTGGGTGGTAATTTATTACTGTGGCTTAACTAAAGCTGATGGACCCACATAGATATTTCAATAATTAATATATTTTAAACTAACACGTATCTAAATCTTTAATTTCAGATGGGCAATTTGATGGACAGATATTCATTTTCCTCATTTTGGTAAGATTTATTCCCATATTTTTAAGTTTAAAAAATACTTGAACATATTATTTCAGCTTCCACAGAAGCAACATTATGTTATCAATTTTAATAAACATATCATACATGCTCACATAGGTATACACAAACACATTTTCATGAATCGTCCAAACATTTGTCTATTTATCAGTTTATTCAACAGTTGCTATTAAGAACCTACTATGCTAATGATAATAATTTTCAAAATGCTTCAACATTTTTACGTACCTAATGTAGAAGTGATTGGCAAATATCCTGTGTCCTTTATACTAAAACAGGAACATTTCAGTTCTAGAAAAGCTTATCCTACAGAAAAATTTGCCTTCTGTTTCATAGGATGAAAATGACTCTATATTACTCATCTTTGTATCATCTGAAATGACTACCATCATTCTTTACATATACCCAGTTCAATAAATGTGCTGAATTTAATCTACTATTTTTTTATCTTAGCTGTCAAAAATAAAGGAAAATAATGACTTAATGAAAGTGCTATCTATTCATTCTGTTTTTATCTTGAATTTTCATATTTTACTTTACTTTTGTTAAGATAATGCAAATGTTTGGAAGCAGACAAAATATAAATTATATATAGCCTATGACATTCTTCTAGAATCATTACCTCATTATACTAAGTTGTAACCAATAAAGCACCTATATTTAATTGCATTATATATTTTTGAGGCAACATTCTCTTCTAACCAAAAAATCCATGATAATAACAAAACAAAATAATAAAAAGTAATAATGTAATAATTCTTTGACTCAATAACTCATTCCTTCTCTCTTCATTCCACCTAATCTACAAATTTTAAAAAGTGAATTCAAATGAGATTTTTATCTTAGATACAGTGCCATGCATGCCATGACTTCAAGTATTGGTTTTCTTTAAAATCTTCCAATATATTTGACTATTAAAATGAAATTACATTTAAGCTATGGAATGCACAATAATTTTATTACTTCCAGGATCTCTAATTTTCAGATAGAGCTTAATTCTTATCTTATTTTAACCAACTTTTGTGTGGTGTTGGATAGAACTGGAGAATCTGTATAAATGAAAAAATTTAACTCTCTGTCACTGCCTGATATGGCTTGGCTGTGTCCCTACCCAAATCTCATCTTGAATTGTAGTTCCCATAATTCCCACATGTCATGGGAGGGACCTGGTGGGAGGTAACTGAATCAAGTGGGCAGTTACCCTCATGCTGTTCTCCTGAAAGTGAGTTCTCACAAGATCTGATGGTTTTATAGGTGGCTTTTCCCCCTTTTGCTCATCACTTTTCCTTGCTGCCTCCATGTAGAGGATGTGTTTGCTTCCCCTTCTGCCATGACTGTAAGTTTCCGGGGGCCTACACAGCCAAGCTGAACTGTAAGTCAATTAAATTTATTTATTTTATAAATTACCCAGTCTTCAGTATGTCTTTATTAGCAGCATGAAAATGGATTAATACAATAAATTGGTATTGGGAATATTGGGGCATGCTGTAAAGATACACCAAAATGTGGAAGCAACATTGAAACTGGGTAACAGGTAGAGATTAAAACAGTTTGGAGGGCTCAGAAGAAGATAGGAAAATGTGGGAAATTTTGGAATGTCCTAGAGACATGGAGGGATCAGAAAACAGGAAGACGTGGGAAAGTTTGCAACTTTCTAGAGACCTGTTGAATGGCTTTGACCAAAATGCTAATAGTAATATGGACAATGAAGTCCAGGCTGAGGTGGCCTAAGATGGACATAAGGAACTTCTTGGGAAGTGGAGAAAATACTACTTTTTAAAATTGTATGCTTTAGCAAAGACACTGGCAGCATTTTGCCCCTGCCCTAGACATCTGTGAAACTTTGAACCTGAGAGAGATAATTTAGGGTATCTAGTGGAAGGTATTTCTAAGCAGCAAAGCATTCAAGGGGTGACAGAGCTTGAATGTTTGGAAAATTTGAAGGTTGATCATGCAGTAGAAAAGAAAACCCTGTTTTCTGGGAAGAAATTCAAGCCCACTGTAGACATTTGCAAGAATAATGAGGAATCAAATGCTAATTGCCAAGACAATGGGGGAAAATGTCTCCAGGGCATGTCTGAGACCTTCCTGGCAGCCCCTCCCATTACAGGCCCAGAGCCGTAGGAGGAAAAAACGGTTTTATCTCTATCTCTGTTTATCTCTGTATTTATATTTATCTCTATCTCTATGTATCTCTATCTCTATTTATCTCTATCTCTATATTTATCCCTCTATTTATCTCTATATTTATCTCTATTTCTGTATTTACTTATCTCTACATCTTCCTGGGAACCTTTTTTATGACCCTGGGTAGAGCTCAGCAATCCACCCTTTAAGCTTCAGCAAGAGACAAAACAGGGACCCCAGGAACTCACTGGAACTAATAGGTACAGACAGGGACAGATAGGGATAGATGAAGACTAGCAGTATAAGGTCAGTGCCCTAAAGAGGTACTGGTCAGTGCCCTAAAGAGGTACAAAAGCAAAGAACGGCAATATAAGGTCATGATTTACAGATGTGACGGTTTAGTATTTACATGGCCAATTCTAAGACACAATCAATCTAGGAGCCTGGGAGGGCTAGAAACAAGGAGCCAGCAAGTCTAGACACATTCCAGAGCCATAAGCCCTGGATTTTATCCAAGCCGCGAGTGGTTTTATGCTCTGGGCTTATATTATGCTATGTCAGGGTAGCCTTCCACCCTTTAGCACAGAGCTTGGTGGTCCAAAGGCTACAAGGGGTTTTAGACCTTGGACCCCAGACATATTCCAAGACACTTTTACATTATGTCAGATGTGCAAGCCCTACCTCAGCTTCTCCCAACACTCAGCTTTTCTTCCAACATTAAGAATTAATTAGTGCTCTATTGGACTTCAGACTTGTGTGGGGCTGTAGCTCCTTCATTTTGGTCAACTTCTTCCATTTAGAATGAGAGTATTTTCCTGATACCTGTACCCCCATTGTATCTAGAAAGTAACTAGCTTACTTTTGATTTTGCAGGCTCATAGGAAAAGGAACTTTCCTTGTATTAAATGACACCTTGGACTTGGACTTTTGGGTTAATGCTGGAATGAGTTAAGATTTGGGGGGACTGTTGGGAGGGCATGATTGTGTTTTGAAATGTGAGGACATGAGATTTAGGAGGGGCTGGGGGGCTGTGATATGGTTTGGCTGTGTCCCCACCCAAATCTCATCTTGACTTGTAGTTGCTGTAATCCCCACATGTCATGGGAAGGACCTGGTGGGAGGTAATTTAATCACAGGGGAGGTTACCCTCATGTTGTTCTTGTGACAGTGAGTGAGTTCTCACAAGATCTGATGGTTTTATAAGAGGCTTTTACCCCTTTTGCTCAGCAGTTCTTGCTCCCACCATATGAAGAAGGATGTGTTTGCTTCCCCTTCTGCTAGGATTGTAAGTTTCCTGAGGACTACACAGCCATGCTGAACTGTGAGTCAATTAAAACTCTCCTTTATAAATTACCCAGTCTCGGGTATGTCTTTATCAGCAGTGTGAGAACAAACCGGTACACTGCCACATCATCTATTGTTGATACAGAAAAAATATATTCATAAGAAACCTTCACCAATTAAAAAATTATTTTATGGCACTGAGCTCTGAACTTCTACAGCCAGAAATCTCAGAAGAATATTGCACACACACAGACACACACACAGAGAGATGGTGCTAAGAAATTTGTGGGTACATGTAAATAAAGCAAATTAAATATGTTTTTCCTATCATCAGTTTTGTGTCTAAACATATGTGGGTATAAAAACTATTATTTAGTTGGATTAAAAAGAAGGAAAAATATAGGGGGAGAAAAAATGAATCATTATGTAACATATTACCACAAGAGCTGTCCTTTCTGAGAATAAAAATATGTTTTCTATCATATGTAAATCCTCTTTATCCAGTAGCTGTCTAACTCTACTATAAAGCAAAGAAACAGTAAACCCACTTAATTTCCCATAGAAGCAGGAGCCATAGTCAATCTTGTTCATAGAGTTAACCTCATATTTTATCTGGCTTCGTTTGTGAAGTTGATTTCTTTTTTGTGACATCACAATAATTTCTCATCCTATGGTAAGCTATAATGATGATAATATAAAAAATGAATAAAAATATACTATAGGAATATTCTAAACTGAATTATTTTTCAGTTTCCTGGGAGATGTCAACACTAGGTCTTTAAAACAGCATTTTATAATGTCAAAAAGAGTTTTTCATACTAGTTTTGCCAAGGAGTAGCATTAAAAAACAAATTAAAAGTTTATGCCAAGCTAGAAAATACTTTTGAATTGTAATTGTGTCACTGAGTTGTGCCAATGCATCAGTCTATTTGTCAGCCAAAACAAAGTGAAACAAAACAAAATATTATTTTTACTACTCGCTTCTTGATTTCTGCTTAAGGTGCTGATGAAATAATTGCTAACTTTTGATCATATCTGCGTTTTTCAGGAAATGAGTATTTTAACAGGAAAAATCCTTTCTATTAACACAATAAATGATCATTGTGACAGTCCTGGGATTTTGCTACTCTTATTATTTTGTAGATTTAAAATGGACCTACATTTCTGATTAATTGTTGTGTTTTACTGTGTCATTTAGACACTCTGCATATTGTTACTCATTGTCAGAATAAAAATTAGTCATTCCTTATTATCAGAATAAAAACTAGAAATCTAAATCATCTTTTCCACTTCAAAAGACTCAATGGAATGACATGCTACCGAAATATTTCTTTATATTAGAAAACTAGCAAAGGAGACATCAAATTTGTCAGCAAAACTGGAGATATGACTCTATCAACAATCCTTGGCACTTTTGTATTCCCCATCTGAGGCTATTATATAGCTTTGGATGACAGCCTGCTTCGACTTCATCGTCTGATCCACTGGGACAGAAACTCATAACTGGCTTTCGACATAGAGCCTTCGTATAAATCATAATAGCCACAGCCAGTCAGTATAGGAGGATTATAAGAGTACGGCAATGAACACAAAAGTTTGGGGAAAAGCAGTTTAATACAAAACCTGACAAAAAAAAAAAGCCCGGAAGGACGGCTCCTTAAATGTTAAAGGCAGGAAAGGAATGGGCATTTTAAAGTCATGCTTTGGATGATTTGAAAATTGTGTTCTTTTAGGAGCTGCAGCTATTCATTTTAAATTGCTCCACACAATCTCCAAACACTTTCCCCACACAGACACACACACAGACTCACCAAGGATGAAAAGAGTGTTCTCAAAACAGGCCACCCAACAGCACTAGAGGGTCATTGCTTCTAAATACACAGTTTACTACATTTACCTCTTATAATTATAATTTACTGCTTTCAGGATCTCTCAAGAAGAGCTCCACGGAGTTGTTGAGACACTGGTGGATTGGAAGTGCCCTATACTACTCGTGAGCACTGATTGATAGTTTCTGGAAATTTGTGTGCCAGTTATTAAATACAGACATTATTAAAAATTAAAGTATGTAAATTTGAAATTAAATCATGCTGAAACAAAAGTAATATGTAAACATAATTATTTTTTAATATATTGTTACCATCCTTTACTATTATCATAAACTCCTGAAGTTATGTACATCTATGTATCTGCACGGCAGAAATGTTGTACGATGATGTGCTGCTGTGCGTCTTTTCACCACTCTGTGTCTAGTGCATCCACACTAGCATGTTGGTGGCTTAAATCAGCTACAGTGGTAGTGTTTACATCATGAAAATCAGCAAATTCCACAGCGCATAACTCATTTTCTCCCTCCGAGAGCTAATTTGAAAACATTTTCCATCACACCACTGGGGTAAGACGTTTTCAAGCTTTGCATTTGAAAAGTGGTATAGTTATTCCTTCCACAAGACACCCTTATTGAGCTGTCAAGTAATAATCTGATTATCGCTTTTTGATACCATCAGGGATAAGAAATGGTTTCCTTTGGATTCTCAAGAGTGTTATGAAACTTAACTTAGCAATTAACTTTACCTGCTCATTACCAGAGTTCAAAACTTTAACTCATGTGTCATGAACTCTACTTTAAAAGTAAAATAATATAAAACCAAAAAGTAAAAAAAAAAAATTCAAAATGCATTAAGTAAAAAACATTAAGTAGAAAATATTTTTAGAAGTTTTAAAGCACTGGTCTTTTAGATTTAAGATAGCAGGTATATAACCACTTTTATTCATAATCACTCCTAAGTGTTTTATGTGTCTGGAGGGCTGACTGAAATAACTCGCACATAAAAATCATTAAATACATGACTAGGAACTTAGGAAAACAAAACGGCATGACCAGTGAGTTGCTGACTGTTGTATGATGGAGAAGTGGGTGAAATTGTGCCTTTGTGCCTAGTGCTTTTGGTGAAGCTATGAAACCTGACACAATCATGGAACAACTCATTCATTTATCTGGAGAAGTAATGGAAGAAAAAGCAAAAACAAGGTATAAGATAAGACTGTGCTTGAATTAGCCAGGTATACAGCTGAGTACTGACAACATTTTCAAAGAATATCTCTAGTAATTATTTACAAAACCATACGGAATCCATATGAATTGGTAACGAGATCTTACTTTATTGTCAAGTGTGTATTGAAGTGGCAAACCTGAAGAATTTAATAAACTGTATTTAAAAGCTACAGAGCAGCTTTCCCAAGAGTTGAAAAATAATTTTAACTAGTATTTATAGACTGATTATATTGAAAGTGGCATTGAGAAATTATCTGGTCTGCCTCAATTTCTAAGAAAGATAAATGTTTATCCATCCATGTACTGTGGCGTGTATTCACTTTTAAATATCACAAGAGGGAATAGTTTATTTGACACTCATTGATAATCTAATCAATGGTTTATTAATTGTCACAAATTACTTGTTTAGTAACTTCACCTTTACTACAGTTATACCCACACATGTTGTATGAATAATCATTTTTAAAATACATATTAGCCTTTTACCATTTTTGTACACATAAAGCAAATGCCTCTTGGTCATCATTAAGAGGACATGCAAATAAGAGCAAGAAAATATACTGAGATTTTGTATGTTTTTTACAAAATTGAAAAAATCACAAGGCCAGATGCAGTGGCTCACACCTGTACTCCCAGCACTTTGGGAGGCCGAGGTGAGCACATCACTTGAGGTCAAGAGTTCGAGACCAGCCTGGCCAACATGGTGAAACCCCGTCTCTACTAAAAATACAAAAATTAGCCAGGCGTGGTGACAGGTGCCTGTAATCCCAGCTACTCAGGAGGCCAAGACACAAGAGTCACCTGAAACCAGGAGGCAGAGGTTGGAGTGAGCTGAGATCATGCCACTGCATTCCAGCCTGGGCAATAGAGCAAGATCCTGTCTCAAAAAAATAAAAATAAAAATAAATCATAAATAAATAAAAGAGAGAGAAAAGAAAAAGGAAAAAAAACCCACAACTGTTTACTTGATTAGAGCACAAACAGAAGATAATAATGGGGCTAGAAGCATATTTTTGCTTATATAATTTACATACTGCTTATATTTTAAATGTACATACTGTATGTATATTCCTATAACAGTTAAATAAAGCATTGCATCTATTGTGTTTGCTAGAAAGTTATTACATTCAAACTGAAAAATGACAGCAATTTAAAACATGTTTTCTCCTAGGGTAAATGCTTTGTATAAGTAATCACTGTGTTAAAAAAAACAATGGCCATAAAGGTAGGAAGTGAAAATTATTGCTTAAATGCTCATATTTTTTTTCTTTAAATAAGCCATACTCCCTCATTACTTGAAAAAGGAACTAGCTACATCACTAATAATATATGTATAAATATAGAGTTTTAAAAGTATTTCTTTCAAAATACTAACTTTGAGATATGAGAATCTCTGTGAACTTTGGACTAAGAAGGTGAAGAAGCAGTTCATTCTTTTTAAATCCTATATGGAATTCATGTTGTTTGTTGTTTGGATTCCCATTCACTCTTCAAAGATAATTTATAAATACACAGGAATCTGTTGAACATAATTACTTAGGTAGAAAAGTATTAAAAATTCTGCATAAAGAATTTGTTTCTTTTAATCACTCCTGGAAAAAATTAACGTAAATAAATACATTTTTATAAATCTTTTAATTTGAGTTTGGTGGATATTTCTTTCGTATGTAAAAGTAATGTATTCTCCATCTAGCGACCCTAGGTTAAAGTTGACTTAGAGAAAATAACTATTTACCACGTTTATTTATTGCCAATATTTCATTACAAAAATAAGATATCTATTTTTACAAATCTTGTAAATGTAATATTGTAGTTAGAGAAAGGAGATGATTCTATAGAAATAAAAAAATTTAATGACATTTAAAGCAGGTAATGTGGTAAATATTTATATTGACCTTTTGCTAAAAATAATGCTTTTTCATAATTAAAAATTATATCTGTTGAAGCTCCTGCTTTCCAGAAAATGTGCCTGAAGCTGGGGAGACTACTAAAGACTAAAGGATCTGTGAAGCTTAATAATAAAGATCACTACAAATGTATAATGCATTGCAAATTCCTTGAGTCCCAGTCCAATTTTTTTCCCTACAACATTTTCATCTATTTCATTAAAGTCAAAAGAAATATGACATGGTGGCTCTCCTGTAAATCACAGTTAACTAACGGCCTGGGTTAAATAATAATAACAATAACATTAATTATAATACCTTCAGCAAAATCAGTGCAGATTTGCTAAATTCCATTGGGCCTAGATTTAAGCACTGATCAAGAAAGGAAGGCAGGAGCTTAGTAAGAGTGTTTTTTTTTTCATTTCCCTCCAATGGAATGAAATAGAATCAGAAATTTAAGATAAGAGAAATGGATGAAGAGCTTTCACGGGCATTTCTATGTTCATTTTCATTTGAATTCACAGTGTGAACAAATATAAAGCTATCTCTGTGGGAATAGTAAACATTTTAAATTCTGTGGTTTAACAAAGTTAAAAGCTTCAATCTAAAATTTGCTGGTTTGAAATAACTTTGAAATTCTGAGAGTAGTTTCACGAGTGTGAAAATCTTCAAAGTCTGTAGACAAAAGTAAGGGCAATCACAGTTAGTGGATAAATCATTGGCAATTAAAACTCAGCGATACGATTGAAAGGTCAGTGCCTCTGTCTTTGATTTTTTGCTTTAAACTGATATTTCATTTTCTTCGATTTTCTAAAGCTGCCCATATGTGCCTTAATGTCCATAATTATGCTTAACAATTTGTCTGAATTTGGCTGAGAGCACTCAATATTTTGGATGCTGAAATATCTGCATTACGTTTTTCCTTTGCTATGCTTCCAAAAATAATAAAAATTATTCACACATACACTGGTGATCATCCTAAAAATACTCATAAACACAAGGATATATAGAGAATATTTTCTTCATTTGTTTCTTTTAGGAAACAAAGATAAAAAGTTCCATCCATATTAACAAACGTCTGTTTTTTAGTAAATAATAAATGATTTTCTTCGTTAATATATTTTTCTACCTATTGTGGATTTCCTATTTATGCAGAGATAAATCCATAACAAACAAAAAAGTATTTCATTCACTAAATGTGTAAAAGATTGAAAAGCACTTTATTTTATTTTGATCCCTGTATTTTGGTCTTCTTTAAAGATTTGACTTCAAGAATTCCTTTTGAGTTTTAAATATTTGCTGCAAAACATTTTTGTATATAAATTAATACATGAATATACAGTGAGATAATTCACAAATTTAAATTTCTATTATGTCAATAGTAAGACAAAACTGACTTCCTTAAAACATAGTTTGATAGATACTCAATCAGAAATACATAACAAAAATAAATACAAACCCCTCACATCCTAAGAATATTTTTCTTCTCCCAACACTTACATGTAGATATTCAGCGAACCGTTATACATTTGCCTGCTTAGGAGTGATGACAATCCAATAGGAATCCACACCTCACTATCAGATCTTGACACTCAAAATGCCATTCCCCACTAAAAGAAAATAAGAATCTTTGTGGAAGGCACTAATTCCAGGGCTGACACATATACACAGTAATTCAAGAGGAACCTCTTGTATCCACCATAGAGAAAGGAAGTGCCCAAAGAATGATGACAACATACAAAATTAATACCCAGGCCAGCCTGACTGTTTCTTCTAAAACTTAGCATCCAAGTAAATAAAATAATAATCTATTATAATCCACAAATAATATGAGAATTTGTGAGCCTGTATTGATATAGATCAATAAAGAGATTGATAGTTTGGTAAGAAATAGAATATTAACAGGTCTTCAAAGTATCTTCCCATAAAATACTTACTAAATTACAAAGAGGAAAAGAGTAACTTCACAGCACAGGAGCCTCTGAGACAGCACTTAAGTGAGTCATCAAAATGGCATCAATAAGTAGTGAAACGAAAATAAATCTTGTAGTGAAAAGAACACAGCATCACTTCTATGATATTCCTGCCAAAGAGGCATCATCTCAATCTGATCAAGAGAACACACCAAAGAAACCCAAAAGGAGGTACCTTCTAAAGAAGAGCTGGCTTCTAATTTCCAAAGCTTCAAGGTCGTGAAGGTCAAGGAATGGCTGAAGAATTCTTCCAACCTATGGGAGATTAAAAAGAAATTGCTGGTAAATGCGGCACTTGATGCTGAACGTGTTCCTTTGCCATAAAAGAGATTGTTGGCAAAACTGCTCAAAGTCAAATGGGAGATAAGGATTAGATGATACAAGAAAGAAGTGTTAATTTTCATGGTTTTATCGTGTTTGCTTATAAAACGTTCTTGCTTATAAAAAATATGCAATAAAATGGTTGGGAGTAATGGGGCATCAGGTTGGCAAATTACTCTCCAGTGCTTCAGAAGAAAATCTTGTTTTGTTTTACTAAAATTTTACTTTTCTGTGAGTTTTTTTGCTATGACAAAACTCAAAAATAATTTAAAAATGGAATAGTTATTCTGAATGGCTAATATGCAATGACATATAGAGAACAGACATTTAATCCCTCACTCTTCCAAGGCCTGATGTAAAAAAAGTTATAAAAAGGTATTATATGAAGTTCAAAATATCAACTACATCCTCTCCAGATGAGATTTTAAAACATTTATGGAAGATTGAAAATTGATAGAAGTGACAAAGGAAGACAGAGATAGACATGGCTGGGTGTGGTGGCTCACACCCGTAATCCCAAAAATTTGGGAGGCCAAGGCAGGTGGATCACTTGAGCTCAGGAGTTTGAGACCAGACTGGGGAACACAGCAAGACCCCATGTCTACAAAAAAATATATAAACATTTAGCCAGGACTGGTGGTTCAGCTTGTAGTCCCAGCTACTTGGGAGGTTAAGGCTGGAGGTTAAGACAGGATGATTGCTTGAACCTAGGAGGTTGAGGTTGCAGTGTGTTATGATCATGCTGTATTAGTCCATTTTCATGCTGCATAAAGACATATCCGAGACTGGGCAATTTACAAAAGAAAGAGGTGTATTGGACTTACAATTCCATGTGGCTGGGGAGGCCTCTTAATCATGGCAGAAGGTGAAAGACACGTCTCACATGGTGGTGATGAGAGAATGAGAGCCAAGCAAAACAGGTTTCCACTTATCAAACCATCATATCTTGTGAGACTTATTCACTGCCACGAGAACAATATGGGGGAACTACCACCATGATTCAATTATCTCCCACCGGTTATCTCTTGCAATATATAGGAATTTGGGGAGTACAATTTACGATGAGATTTGGGTGGGGACACAGGCCATATCCATATCATTCCACCTCGACCTCTCCCAAGCCAAACCATATCATTCCACCTCGACCTCTTCCAAGTCTCATGTCCTCACATTTCAAAGCCAAACATGCCTTCCCAACAGTCCCCCAAAGTCTTAACTCATTTCAACATTAACTCAAAAGTCCACAGTCCAAACTCTCATCTGAGAGTTTCTTCCACTTATGACCCTGTAAAATCAAAAGCAAGTTAGTTACTTCCTAGATACAATGGAGGTATGGGCATTGCATAAACACAGCTATACCAAATGGGAAAAAATAGCCAAAACAAAGTGGTTACAGGCCCCATGCAAGTCTGAAATCCAGCAGGGCAGTCTAATTTCAAAGTTCCAAAATGATCTCCTTTAACTCCATGTCTCGCGACCGGGTCACACTGATGCAATAGGTGAGATCCCATGGTCTTGGGAAGATCCTCTCCTGTGTCTTTGCAAGGTACAGCTTCCCTCCCTGCTGCTTGCATGGGCTGGCATTGGGTGTCTGTTGATTTTCCAGGTGCATGGTGCAAGACGTCATTGGATCTGTCTTTCCGGGGTGTGGAGGACAGTGGCCCTCTTCTCACAGCTGCACTAGGTGGTTTCCTATTAGGGACTCTGTGTGGGGGCTCCCACCCCACATTTCCTTCCTGCACTGCCTCAGCAGAGGTTCTCCATGAGGACCCTGCCCCTACAGCAAACTTCTGCCTGGGCATCCAGGCATTACCATACATCTTCTGAAATCTAGGCAGAGGTTCCCAAACCCCAATTCTTGACTTCTATGCACTTGCAGGCTTAACACCACATGGGAGCTGCCAAGGCTTGGGGCTTACACACTCTGAAGCCACGGCCCGAGCTCTATGTTGATCCCTTTCAGACATGGCTAGAGCAGCTAGGACCCAGGGTACCAAGTCCCTAGGCTGCATACGACATGGGGAACTGGGACCTGGCCCATGAAACCAGTTTCTCTGAGGCTTCTGGGCCTTTGATGGGAGGGGCTGCTGTGAAGACCTCTGACATGCTCTGGAGACGTTTGTTCCAATGTCTTGGGAGTTAACATTTGGCTCCTTGTTGCTTATGCAAATTTTTGCAGCTGGCTAGAAATCTCAGAAAATGGGTTTCTCTTTTCTATCACACTGTCAGTCTGTAAATTTTCTGAACTTTTATGCTCTGCTTCCCTTTTAAAACTGAATGTCTTTAACAGCACCCAAGTCACCTCTTTAATGCTTTGCTGCTTGGAAATTTCTCTCCCAGATACCCTAAATCATCTCTGTCAAGTTCACAGTTCCACAAATCTCTAGGGCAGTGGTAAAATGCCACCAGTCTCTTTGCTAAAACATTACAGGAGTCACCTTTGCTCTAGTTCCCAACAAGTTCCTCATTTCCTCTGAGACGACCTCAGCCTGGACCTTATTGTCCATATCGCTATCAGGCTTTTGGTCAAAGCCATTCAACATTCCTGTCTTCTTCTGAGCCCTCCAAACTATTCCAACCTCTGCCTGTTACCCAGTTCCAAAGTTGCTTCCACATTTTAGGGTACCTTTTCAGCGGCACCCCACTCTACTGGTACCAATTTATTATATTAGTCTGCTTTCAAGCTGCTGAGAAAGATATAACCAAGACTGGGTTATTTACAAAAGAAAGAGGTTTATTAGACTTACAGTTCCACGTGGCTTGGCAGGAGGGTGCCTCACAATCATGGTGGAAGGTGAAAGACACATCTCACATGGTGGCAGCAAATGAGAGAATGAGAGCCAAGCAAAATAGATTTCCCCTTTTCAAACCATCAGATATCGTGAGACTTATTCACTATCGTGAGAACAGTGTGAGGGAAACTGCCTCCATGATTCAATTATCTCCCACCGGGTCCCTCCCACAACATGTGGGAATTATGTGAGTACTATTCAAGATGAGATTTGGAGAGGGACACGGGGAACACAGATCCAAACCATATCATATGCCATTGCACTCCAGTCAGGGTGACAGAGTAAGACCCTATCTCAAAAAAGAAAAAAAGACAAAGACTAAAAGAAAAAAGGAAGAGAGAGACAGACACAGAAAGAGAACTACAATCTAAGGTCACTGCTCAGCAAGTTGATGGAGTCACAAAGCAGTCACTCAGAGAGACATGGGACTTGGAAATTCCAAGTACAATTTTAAAAACAAACAAACAACAGAAACCATTAGGCTGAATACAAGGGTTTAAATTGAAATCCTGGTAGTTAAAAAGCCACATAATTTCTAATCCAACATAGAAAGTTGAAAATTCTTTTCTTAAGAAATTTAAATAAATACTGGAGTTACAAGATCTTTTCACTTTGGAAATTAGCGATTGCACATCCAAATGGCTGTATCCTCACTCACATGGTCAAGAACAATGATCACCAGTCCGCAAGCCCCATGGATTTTCATAGCTATTGTTCTAGTCTTCAGCAGAAAGAATCAAGCCGGAGATTGCCAGAGATTCAAGACCTTTGAGCAAAGCACTGAACATAAAATAAAGAGATAAATCAACAAAATAAATAAACTAATGAGTGGAATCATAGACAGGTTCAGAAATTGAAGGAAAAATCTAATATTAACAGACTAGAGGTTAAAATAAAAAATAGAAACAACAAAAATAAGGAGGGACACACACATTTAAAATATGGTAGTTAAAATTAAATGTATTGGATTTTTATTTTAGGTTAACTTTAAAAGTTTAACACAAGGTCCCAGAAAGTGAGACTCAGAGAGAGAGGAAAGAGTGCTTGTTCGTGGACACAGAAAGCTGATCTCCCATAATATTTATGAGAAAAAAAAGATTAATGGATTTAAATAATTTATTTTACAGGACATTTAGAAAGAGACAGTAAAGAGAAGGGGGAAATTTATTAAATAAATTAGAAAATTAACAGGACCGTTTCTAGATGTGACTGGCCTTGATCTGCAGATAAGAGAGTCACATGTGTCCAGAGCAAAAAATAAAAAATCAAACACACAAAAAATTTCTTGTCTATTTCAGTATGTTTTCATAACACCAAAAATGAAGAGAAAATCTTAAAGGCTTTTAAAACAACAACAATGATGACAACAGTAAGTAATAACAGCAATAACAAATAAATATACGACCAAGAAAGATGTGAGTCAAGGAGATATCAGACTTCTCACTGGTGACATGGAATGCTGAAAGACAGTGAATAGATTCCCTTAATTTAGTGAAGACAAAAGTAATAAACTGTAATTGTATGATCAGCCACACCATCAGGGAAATGTTAGTACAGAATAAAAAATATCAGGTGTACAAGAAAAATAAAAGTACTTGCACTGATTTTTAAGGAAGTTTATTAAGAATATATAAAGCAGAAACAAAATATCAATAAAAAGATGAAAATATTGAACAAACATCAAGAGCACAATGAAGAAAAGTGCAAGGATAATAGCTAGGTAGGAGGACTTGAAAAAAAACACAATTGGAAAAGAAAATGTCAAGTATTGGAGAAAAAAAGACATTTGGAAGATTTACAAATATCAGAAAGAAAAAAATGTGATAATAGTAGATTGCTTGTCTCTGCAGTAAATGAGATTCACAGTAAAACAGATTGCAATTTTTTAAATTTCAATCCTAAGAATTCACTTGCAGATAAAATTTAAATTTTATTAACTTTGACATTATAAAACTAAAAGTGTAAATGAGAGAGGTTGAGAGATCAAAGTCAGAGAGAAGAGTTGGAAGAAAGAGAAAGAACACCAACATTTTCTAAAATGGAGACTCAAGAGATCAAGAGAGTAGCTATGTTATGCAAAAAGGAACAAAGGTATGATATATTACTTGAAGTTATAATGAATAGAGAAACTAAAACCAGTGCAACTAGTATATGCTGCATCATTAGTTTTACATTATAAAGTTCTAATGGGCTAATCTTCAGCAATCCTTTCTTCTATCTTCATCTATCCTACCTAAGTCCATACAGGAAGCTTAAATATGAGAACACAATTAATTATAATGTAAAGATATTATTTAGAAATATTGTTAGCATTTTTTTTTTTTGAGAGGGAGTCTCACTCTGTCACCAGGCTAGATAATACAATGGTGCCATCTCGGCTCACTGCAACCTCCACCTCCCTGGTTCAAGCGATTCCTTGCCTCAGCCTCCCGAGTAGCTGGGACTACAGGCGCATGCCACCACACCCAGCTAATTTTTTGTATTTTTAGTAGAGATGGGGTTTCACCATGTTGGCCAGGATGGTCTCGATCTCTTGACCTCATGATCCGCCCACCTTGACCTCCCAAAGTGCTGGGATTACAGGCATGAGCCACTGTGCCTGGCCAAAAAATTTTTAAATTAAGATTTTAAAATTTGTTTGCTTTTGGAAAGACCAGGAGTTTAGTAAGGAAGTAGTTCAAGTTGCTGTTTTTTAACATATGTATTTTTAAATAATATTTTATTCTAGATTCAGGGGGTACATGTGCATGTTTGTTGCATTTTTATTTCATACTAGTAGGGATTGGGCTTCTAGTATACCCATTACTAAAATAGTGAACATAGTACCCAAAGGTAATTTTTCAACCCTTGTCGCCCTCATTGACAACCCTTGTTGTCGACCTTCTTACACTCCCCGTCGAGTTGCTTTCTATTAAGTCTTTTTGTCTTAAGTTTTCAGTATGTGCAAGGATCAATGGATCATGACGTCATTGCTTAGAATTTGTGTTAAAAACAAATTATTTCAAAAGATTTGAGATTTATTTATGAAAAGTTTAGTTTCACTATAGTTACATGCAAGATATAATAATATTCTGGTTTTTGACATTTTCACATAACACAATCTATACCCTGATTATATGAATTGTTCATATAATATAGAAATATTATCGATTTTGAGAGAGTAATTTTTGCCTTTATCTTTTGATATCTTAAGACTGTCTCAAAATTATGAAAATGGTGAGAATTTGTGGAATAATTTGTATGTTCTAAATTGATTCCTGGATTAGGTATTGAAGGTTCACCTCCAATCCTCAGATGCATATAAATAACAAGTTGTGTACATCACAAAACAGTACAGTGCAATCATCGTGACTCAGCAAGGACTGTCTGTCAGGCGACGGCCAGCGTTAAAGAGCCGGGCATGGAGGCAGTGAGGAGATGGTGAAGGCTGCTCTTCCTCAATTACATAGGAGCATGGAATACGTACTCTTACCCACATCCGATCAGTAAGTGCACATTTTTAAACTCTTTCTTGGCACTGTAGTATCACAGCAATGTTAATCCCATCCAAAGGAAGCAGTTGCCATACAGACTTCAATAGAGAATTTTTACATTATAAAATTATATATATATATATATATATTTTTAATGGGAGCTGGAATGTCACTGGCATTTATTTAGCAAGTCAAGGTGAATGTCTGTTTCAGTCATCTACGAAGACCCTGAAACAAGATGCACATACGCCAAGGCAGAATCAACTAGGTATAATAAGAATGTGGAATAAGAATGACTGGAGGGGCTGGGCGCAGTGGTTCACACCTGTACTCCGAGCATTTGGGGAGGCTGAGGTGGGCGGATCACCCGAGTTCAGGAGTTCAAGAGCAGCCTGGGCAACATGGCAAAACCCCATCTCTACTAAAAATACAAAAATTAGCCAAGCATGGGGGTGTGCACCTGTAATCCCAGCTACTGGGGAGGCTGAGGCAGGAGAATCACTTGAACCCAGGAGGCAGAGGTTTCAATGAGCCGAGATTGTACCACAGCACTCCAGTCTGGGGCCACCGCACTCCAGGCTGGGTGGCAGTACAAGACCCCATCTCAGAAAAAAAAAAAAAAAAAAAAAAAAAAAATTTGAGGATCACAAGATAAGATAAAGGGTGAGGCTGAAATGTTTATGTAGCTTCTCTACCTAAGGGTTTTCACAATTTTTAGTGATAAAAATTGGAGATCAATAACAGATCTCAACGGAGCCTTTAGTTTTCTTAACATCTATTTATGATACACAGTGTATGTGTCTCATTACAATATACAGATGCAATTGCAGTCACTCTCAATAGATAATTGTATTAAATTAATAAATTCCCAAGACAAAGACCTCTTTTTAAAGGAACCAGCCCTGACAGAACCATATCATACCTGGAAGGACATAAGCAAGATGAGGAAATTTTAGGGCCATCTTCACTAGAGTAACACCTATTATAAGTATCTTACCTATATCAGTACATTTGCCCTCTTCCTGTAACACCTGTGAGAACTTCTTGTGCATTAACACGTCTACAGAGCCTGGCTTGTTCCCTGATACTCAAAAGGAGTCAGTAAATACATTTTAAACAAAATACAATTCTAAATATACATGATGAGAATATTAATCATCAGCTGAATTTACAGACTCAGTTAAGATAGTTAATTTTTGCATGCATTTCAGTGGAAAACTTTCAAATATCCTCAATCCTGACAAAGTTTACTTATGAGTTTGTGGCATTTTCATTCTTGGAATTTTTAATAATTGAAGAGATCTTCTTTAAATATTAAGTTGCCTTTTTACGTTAAAATGACAAGATTACAATAAATATGTCTATGCTTCCAAATATCTAACTCTAAGCTGCTGTAAACAATGTGATTGAAGGATAGATGAATAGGACCCTACTTATTCTGGCTCATAAGAGCTTATTGCTAAATTTTCAAGAATTTTGCAAGAGCTGGTTGTTGAAATGTTGATAGTTTGAAATTGGCTATGGGAAATCATTATAAAAGAGGGCCGCTCCTCATCCTTAGTTGTTAAACATTTACAAGTATATCTCGGAATAAATCTTTGCTTAAGGAAAATACACAACTATATAAGAAATTAAATTTTGCAAGATCTATATCCATAATGTGTTCAACTAAAGATTAGTCCGAGGCAAAATTGTGAAGTATGCATTTGTATTTGCATCTCTTCCCTTCCATTATGCTAGCCTAATCAGAGGCAAAACACATTTTTGTAGATTTAGTATACTTAATTTTTAAATGTCAATAATACCCATAAAATGCCCTAGATTATTTTATCTAAATTTTCTTTCAGCCTCCCATAAAACTCCCCAGCTAACAGCACCTCAAAATGGTATTAACTTTCATCTGTTTTTCCCTTTCATTCTGTTGTCTTAGTGAAGTTTATGGTCCCCCACATGTGCCCCCAATTTTCCAAGATTCTCTGGAGCCTGATCTAGTATAAACTCATGCACTCATTTTTTCCCTTTTTGTTTGTTTACAGTAACATTTGCATGTTATTCTGCCACATGCTCAAATATCCAATTACCATAGGCTATACAGTTATCTACATGGTAGTTCTCACAATGCATCAGCATCATGTGTAATGCAAGTTCATGGCCTCATGCCAGACCCACTGATTTAGAAATGCTGGGAGTCGGACCCAGCAGTCTGTCCTGCAGCAGGTCTTCTAGGAAAGTCTGGTACATAAGAATGTCAAGCTCCATTTCTTTATACTGTATGCTTTGTAAAGACAGAGATTGTGTTTGTTTATTAATCACTTTATACCCACACCCCTGCAGACTGTCTGGAATAAGGAAATATGATTCAAATGAACAAAAAAATAGATGAATGCATTAATTAATCCTTTAAAAGACTAAATTCTAAAAGGTTTTGCACCCCCAAAAAGCTGTAAACTACTATTATGTTACTGAAATAACTCTCCCCCAGAGGGTTGAGCTTCAGCATGACATGGATAGATTATTATTTTAAGTCCTCATTTGTTCTAAAAAGACATTGGGAGCACCAGTTAATGCTTAGGAAAGGGTTCCAGGATACTTGCATGAAAGTGCCCAGAGTACAGGAAAGCACAGTGATATTATTTTCATACTAATCCTGCTAGAAAAAAGGATATTTAAGCTTTTATGATTGGTCTTCTCTTCAGAGCCCTGCAGCAGATTTTTTTTAAAACAAAGAACAACAGTAAAAAGAATTGAGATTAGGATCCAGACTGTAATACTGTGAGGGAAAAAAAAATCAAAAGCCTTATATGAAAGAAGAAATATCTAACAGTAGCTTTAATCTTGGAAGTCTCCAAAACAGCTTCCACATGGAGAGCCAGCGTGCCACAGGTGCACTCCACATGAGCAGGTGAGCAAAATAAAGAGGCTGTCAGGCTGTGATGAATTCCTGTCCATGATGCATTCATCCCAAGGTGCCCTTCTGCAGCTGGTATATATCTCAGTGCATGTAAGTTTTCAGCTGGTAGTTTTCAAGAATGTAAAAGATCTCAGAACCAAAAGAGGCTGTAAGATAGTCTACAAGCCTAATGAGGTTGCTTAAGCAGTGGTTAGAAAGGAAGTATTCAGGAAGAATTGTTGTTTACCAAAGAAATAGATACATGTATTCTGATTTCATTATCCATAAAGATGTTATAGTAGGTCATTAGAGTTGTTTGGGCTACAATTATTTAACAAACTTAAAAGCCAATGGTAAATGGAGAGCTTAATAAATTCATAAAATGTATTATTTTTAAAATTAAAATAATATAGATTGTATTAACTTGATATCTCATAAAACTGTGTATAACATGGCATGAGGTAGGTAGTTATATTTCTAATAGGCAAATGCAAAACTAAATGTATATTTCTTCCTTCTCTGCATTTTGAAAGCTAGCTGAAATGTAAATGTCTCACAGGCACCTTTGTTAAGTTTTTAAATGATTTCTATGTTTACATATATATCAAAACAGAAATGACTATGGCTATAACAATGAATTGAAAAATAAAAAAATATTTTTCAAAATTTAAAAATGTTAATATGATCTAATAACAAGGAATTGTTTATTTAGTTGCTCTTGCAACAAAGTCTATCTTTGATACCAAGAAGCAATGCTCCTGAATGCTGGAAAATTGCACACATCATGTTTAGAAAAATCTTGGAAAATTCAACAGTTTTAGAAAGGAGTGTTCTGGATTTTAAAATATGTCACAATAAAAATATTTACCAAACTGTATCAGTTTTCTATCACTGCCGTAATAAATTGCTGCAAACGTAGTGGCTTAAAAGAAGACAAATTTGAAGTCTTGCAGTCTCGGGTTCAGAATCTAAAATGAGTCCCGCTGGGCTAAAATCTAGCATCTGCAGGGCTGTGTTCCTTTATGCAAGCTCCTCCAGAGGAGTTTATTTTCCTTCTCCTTTCCGGTTTCTAACCGAGCACATTCCTTGGCTCATGGCAACCTCCATCTTTAAGCTAGCAATTCTTCTTTTAAATTTATTATTATTATTATTTGCATAAATTTATGGGGTACAATTGCAATTTTGTTACATGCACATATTGCATAGAGCCTTTTAGAGTACCTATCAGCCAAATAACATACATTGTACCCATCAAGTAATTTCTCATCATCTAACCCTTTTTCACCCCCAGATTCCTAGTGTCCTTTGTCTATCATTCCACACTCTGTGTCCATGTGTACACATCATTTAGCTCCCACTTGTAAGAACATGCAATATTTGTCTGTGGCTTGTTTCACTTAAAACAATGACCTCCAATTCCATTCATATTGCTGCAAAAGACATGATTTCATTCTTTTTAATAGCTGAATAGTACTCCATCGTGAGTGTATACCACATTTTTTTAATGCAGTCATCTGTTTATGGACACTTAGGTTGATTCCCTATCTTTGCTGTTGTGAATAGTGCTGTGATAAACACATGGGTGTAGGTATCTTTTTGATATTATGATTGTTTTTATTTCCTTATGAGTAGATACCCAGTAGTGAGATTTCCAGATCAAATGGTAGTTCTGTTTTTTTCTTTCAGAAATCTCCGTACTGTTTTCCATAGAGGTTATACTAATTTACATTCCCATCAACAGCATGTTAGAGCTTCCTTTTCTCTACATCCTAGTGAACATCTGTCATTCTTTGTGTTTTTAATCATAGCCATTCTGACAAGTGTTAAATTATATCTCATTGTGGTTTTAATATGCATTTCTGTGATTATTAGTGATGTTTAGCATTTTTATATGCCTGGTGGCCATTTGTATGTCTTCTTTTGAAAAATGCCTACGTGTGTCTTTTGCCCTCTTTTTAATGGAATCATTTGTTTCGTTGCTGTTGAGTTGTTTGAGTTTCTGACCTTTTTTCTGATGCCACACTTCTCTCTGACTCTCTACTCTCCTGCCACCATCTTTCAAATTTAGGGACTCTTGCAATTCCACTGGACACACCTAGATAATCCAGAATAATCTCCCTATTTTAAGGTCAGCTGATTAGTAACCTTAATTCTGTCTGCTGCCTGAATTCCTCCTTGCTATGTAGCATAGCATATTACCAAGTTCTAGGGATTAGCAGGAGGACATCTTTGAGGGGCTATTATTTGGTCTACCAACCATCCAGGAATTTCTTACTCTAAAATAGGTAATGTGTGAAAGTATTTTGTGCACTTCCAGGACATGCTTAGCAGGATCATTGTATCTGTGGCAAACTTTAATACAGTTCTCTAGGTCTCGATGGTGTGAACTTTGTGCTTAGGGCCAAAGACATCACAACATAAATGACACATTTCAGTTGTTATTGTTTAATAGAGATCATGAGTTAAAACGTTATCCTCACCTTTTTAAAAACTCCTTTAACATTTTTTAGCATAGTATGAAAACAATTAAACCTAATGATCACAATGTCTAGTATCATAAAAATATGATATCATCGTTAATATTCCTGTAACCATTTATGAGGAGAGTACTGAAATTTAATTCTATGGTTAAAAAATGAACTATTTTAACTTTACAATAATGATAACTATAACTACAACTTTTAAAAAATTCAAGGTAGTATTGAAAATCTTAATTTAGCATGATGGCCTTCTAAATTATCTACCTACAATTAGTCTTTCTACTCAAACAGTGTTCTTCATTCAACAACCATCCGTTGAGTGCCCACCATTCTTGAGGCACTAATTTAAAGCAGTCAGCAGTTCCTGAGTTTCTGTAGGATGAGGGTATGCTCCCTGATATGGTATGATGTATAGCACTCTTCATAATGTGTCCCAACTTACCTCTGCAGCCATATTCCTCCTCTGTACACAATATTCACTTCCTTCTCATATCCATTCTAATCTGCCTTACCATTCTGTTCTCTGCACCTACGTCAATCTCATTTATGAAGAAACATTAGTATCAAATCTCACAGTCCCCAAAAGTCATCTCTTCTCAATAAAGGTTGAAGTAATATTTTTTAATTCTATGAAATAAAGCCTGTAAAATAGTGACATTAAATACTCATCAGTCTTGTGAACTTCTGTATGGCTGTTATGCTCTGTTATTTTAACTATTTTTTGTATGGAGATTTTAATGCCATTATGTATTAACTATTTGATTTCGTATTTCTTATAGACAGGAGTCATGTCTTCTCCATCTCTGTCTCCACCATGTCTCTCAATACAGTGGTTTCTAATGAATTTTCTCCTATAATTTGGTGAGTAACATAGAGCCATGGGAGGTATCATTTATCATTTGCTCCAGAAAAGCTTCATCCAAATCAAATAATTGGTATTATAACTTCATTGGAAAATTCATTTTCACAAAATTGGACATCTTTTACCATTTTTTATCCCGACAACTTTGTTAATGGTTTTTCTGAACAGATATAATGATGTCAATATTTTTAAGAAACTATTATCCACAGAAGGGAAAATGCCATAATAAATAAGACCTTAAGATGGCACCAAGATAATGAAATAAAGCATTACCAAATGGAACCATTGCTTGCATAATATATGTCATATTATTAAGTCTTAAAACAGAAATATAGAAAAACCTAGGAGACTAAAGGAGTTTACATAAAATCTGGAAAGATCTAACTAGAAATGATTAGTTTTACAACAAATATTTAAAGTTTATAATCAGACAAGTTACTTGAAAAAACTTCCCAAAGGAGGCTAAAATACAACTCGTTACATTACGGTTCCTTGATCTTCACTTTGTAGATGTTGTAAACACAAAAATTAAAAGTTTATGTAGTGTTTTTTCTTCCAAGAATACTTGATCAATGCCACATTAATTTTGAGGACACCAAATGTCAGTGTTAACTACTTTCTTTCTTAAAGTGTGTATATGTTGTATGTTAAATAAGTGTGCAAATTAACATAAATTTTATCTTCATGATCTCAATCTAAAAATAATTTTAATTAACACCAATAAAGTAAAATTATTTTCTCCAAATTATCTATCATGCAGCTATTTTGTCTTCAGCATGGTTAGTGGTTACATTTGGGCAGAATTATGATAATACTGCGAATAACAATGTCATCCTATAGTGTGCCTTACACACACTCTTATTTTATCACAATGAGAGTAATCTGGATTCTCACACCTAAATGGAGCAAAATATAAAGAAGAGCATAATTTTAAGCTCCAGTAAAATCTAATTTTTTCTTTTCAGTAAAAATAATGAAGCAATTTTATTCCTTTATGTTCTATGATACCTATGTACAGTTACAAATGAACTGGCTTACAGTAAAATAAAATTAAAATATGTAAGTGCAAAATATGAAATCAGAAATACTTCATTTTTACCAAGTGTATTTGGCCCCATATTCTGGTAATTGTGATCCCAGTACTTCTTGCTCAGTTTCTAGGGACTCATGCTGTTTGCTAAAATAAGTACCCATGTCTTTCTTCAATACTACAATCTCCAGAATAACCCTAGATGGATAGAAAACCTGTAGAAAATAATCAAATTATTCTCTTTGCTACTAGTGCTTATGCTTTAATTAAAGGTAAACGAATTGTCAATACATTACTTTTCTTCTATAGTGCATAATTTCTAGCCAGCAAATATTAGGTCTAAAGGTAGAAACACACAAAATAAAGAAACCTACTACTGTCTCTTATAAACTTTTTTCCCCCTAGACACACACACATTTAATAATTTTTTGAGAGTTTATATCCATCTCTTTCTTCATGTTCTGATACATGCACAGGTTACAGAAGGATGAAATCATCAGATGTCAATGATGATACAAAATCCAAGCTTATCAGTTTTTCTTCTATCTGATCTTAACATCTTACTAGAAGGTCATTGTGCTAAGTTACATTTTATTTTGAGTTACCGGGAGTATTTTACTATGAAATTAATTTTAAAGCACATTTTCCAAGTGCCTCAATGTGGGGAATTTTGAGCAGCCCTTTATCAAGTAAATTAAGCAACAACTTGCATATAGAACCCAATTATACATGTTCACCCATAAATATGAATAATAATCTCCTTTGAATTAATTGACAAATAAACTGCCTGACCATCATTCCATGTTACTATTGGAACAGTAAAATCATTTCAAAAACAGAAAACCTTTGAAATTTATATATTTAGATGATGAATAATTTGAGGTAACTGTTCTACTATTTTTTCATCTGTAAAATCACTTGACTTAAGCATGAATAATACATCAGCTACAGACTGGCCAAGTCATGTATTGTGAGGTCAAAAATCACGCTACTGAATTTACTGTTCTGTGATTCTGAATAAACAAACAACCATTAAAGTGTAAGTGATACCTGAATCAATTTGCGGTCCTGGCCTTTAAGACCTGCCATAATGTATCAGGATCGTTGTCATCTTTGCCCGGCATTTTACTTTCCAAATTACCACTTCAAGTGTATTGTGGAAGCAGGTGCCTGTTTGTAAATTCACTTTACAATTTTTGAAATGTGGTAAACCCAACTTATTAAATTTTTTCAAGCAAGAAAGCCTATATCAGATCTAATAAAAGTACATTTACGAGAGAAGGAAAATACAAAATATATTTTTTAAATGTTTGACTTTCTTGCTTTCATTTATTTAGCTAAACAATTTTGATGAGTATAATATTCCAATATATGGAGCGCTTACTACATGCCAGGCCCTAGTGCTCTTATAGCTTTAATCTTCACCACATCCTTGCAGAAGAGGAAATATTATTACTGTCTTGCAAAACAAAGCGTCAAAGCTTAAAGAGCTTCAATTAATTAAAGCCAGTCATTGGCAGAACTTTGACTGGAGTCCAAACTGTCTAATTACCAAGGTGGTCATATTGGTTTGCTAGGGTTAGTTAGGGCTTCCATAAGAAAATACCATAAACTATGCAGCCGTAAAAAAGTATGAGCTCATGTTCTTTGCAGGGACATGGATGAAGCTGGAGGCTATCATTCTCAGCAAACTAACACAGGAACAGAAAACCAGACACCCACACGTTCTCATTCATGATGGGGAGTTGAACAATGAGAACACATGGACACAGGGTGGGGAACATCACACACTGGGGCCTGTTGGAGGGTGGGGAGCAAGGAGAGGGAGAGCATCAGGACAAATACCTAATTCATGCAGGGCTTAAAACCTAGATGATGGGTTGAGGTGCAGCAAACCACCATGGCAAATGGACACCTATGTAACAGACCTGTACATTCTGCACATGTATCCTGGAACTTAAAGTAAAATAAAAAATAAAAATAAATAAAATAAATAAAAATAAAATGTTCAACCAGGTTTTTAAAAAAAGAGAAAATACCATAGATTGGGATGGCTTACAACAAAAATTTATTTTCTCACAGTTCTGGAAGCTGAAAGTCCAAGATCAAGGTGCCTGTAGGATTGGTTTCTCCTGTGGCCTCTCTCCTTGGCTTGCCGATGATCACCTTCTTGCAGTGTTCTCCTGGGGTCTTTCCTGTATGTGCACGCACAGAAAGATTTCTGATGTGTCTTCTTCTTACAAAGACATCAGTCACGTTAGATGAGAACCTCACTCTTATGACCTGGTTTAACTTTAATCACCTCCCTAAAGGTTCTGTTTCTAAATACAGTCACATTGAGAAATAGGTGTCGAAAAAATGAGTTTTGGGGGATGCAATTCCATCCAAAACAGGGGTGTTCTTTTCACTCTGCTGAAGCACTAAGTCATGGACCGAGTGCTTACTTGTTCCTCACACCACGTGTGCACCAAGAGTTTCAGATATAAAGTGTACTAAGCATCGCCTTTGTCATCCCCTTGATCAGCATCTGAGAGCAACACAACAGAAAGCGCACTGACAAAGACACAGACAAAATGCCGCGTGCTCTGACCTTCTGCAGATTCGTACAATGGTTGAATTGTGGTGTTGAGGTTGTAACAATGTCCTGAAAGAGGCTTCCAACATTTGAGATGTTTAGCTGGACTTGGAAAACTTTTATTTATGGTTAAGACTATATTTGCTTATCCAGTTGAATTTGATGGATTAGTATGACATCTTTCAGTTGCTTCTAAAGTTGGTCCTGTCACTGCTGGTATGTTAAAGGAGTGCTGTATTGACGGAGATAATAGAGATATTGTATCTGTGACAATTGATGGCCGGTAAGCTATTTCCATTGTCCTTTAAATTAATCTGTTGAATTTTCCATGCCACACTACACATTCTAAAAGCCCCCTGCTGGTTTTCATTAGCTAAATCCATGAGGCTGACCAGGACAGTCATAATGTTCCCTACAAATTGACTAAACTTTAGACAGGTTTCTTTCTCATATTGGCCCCTGGCCTCCCTTTTCTTAGAGTGTTTGCTTTAGAAAAGTAATTACAATTTGTAGTTGCACATTCTTTCTCTGCCCTTTTGAAATGCATACATATCTTCTTAAAAGACTACTACTGGTTTTATGCCCCAGGAAATGTGTTTCTGAAGGGTCTGGGAAGCATCTTTGACACGTAAATGTGAAGGAAAATAGCACCCCTGGCTCTGGGTCTCTACAAGAGTACATAGGAACCTAACTTCAGTGGAAGCCTCCATCCAAGTTGTAAAACTACCTGTTTTCATGAAGTCGTGAGGACTTAGACTTTCACTTAGAGTAAGGCGCATTAGAAAACACATGGCCTAAGATTGCCACCACCCAAGCTCTTGAAAACGCTCCAGCCTTTTGATTCAGATGAGTTTAATCCCTCTTACCTATTATGATAGTCTTGAATAAAGTCTTCCTTATCTGTTTAGCCCTGTCTGGTGATATATTCACTTTTAGAAGGCTAACAGACTGATCATGGTCTTAGATATGAACAGTTGACTTTCCCCTCTAATCAACAACCAAAGAGTTGAGGTGCCAAGAGGGACAGCTTTGCAATACAGTCTTGGAGAGTAGAAGGATTTCTATCCCAGCCTGAGGTAAAAACATCATTTCTGCTACTTTCCATCATGTCTAAAACATAATAACTGCTCAGTTAAATTAGTATTTTAACATGATTGTTGACTGTCATACTTTCTTTCTTATAAACCACCATTTTGATGAACAGTCATTGTTTTTCTTAACTCGTGTTAATAAAAAAATAGCAATTGAGGAATCCTGTCATGGAGGACAGTGGGAGTCTGTGAAAAGCATTCTATCAGTTTAATTTAGGGCAAATTTGGAAAAGCAGTGTTATAAAGTACCAGGGAATGTTTGGAAAAATACTGGTAGATAATTTAGGAGAATACGCCATCCCCATTAAAACCCCTATTACCAGTTTTATGCCCCAGGAGATGTTTTTCTGAAAGGCCTAAAAACCATCTCTTTGAAATATAAACATGAGGAAAAATAGCACCTCTGGCTCTGGGTCTTTACAGGAGTAGATAGAAGCCTAAATTAGCAAATTCTTAAAAGTTGGTTGTACAACATCATTAAAATAATATAGTTGGAAAACTAGTGAATTAAACTATTTATTGTTTCTACTAAGAGTTTTGTGTCTTATTATCTGGTTATTATGAAATACCCTTGTATGTTATTTTAATACCCAGAGCATTTCATAATATGTATGAATTTTTTTATACCAAGAGTTTCATATCTATAATTTTACCCTCACAAGAACCCTGTGATGTTATCCTTTTTATTTCAGTTTGCACATCATCAAGCTGGAGTGTGTAGATCACACACTAATTATAAGACAGAGCTGGGATTCAAGCAAATGCTTGTTCCTTTGGCTCTGATGCGTATATATCAGTGGCACAGCATCATGCTGCCTTCCTCTTCCTCTCGCCTTTCACCATGAAGAATTTTCAAATGAATTTCTCCTATCATTGGCTCTAACAGCAATTCTGTGAGACAGATACATTTCTCTGCATTTTATACATATAAATTAAGAATCAGAGAAGTTGGGCAATTTTCCAAAAGTGACAAATGTAAAAACTGAAAGTGTATTCATCAGACTTAAATCCAGGTTTGACACACAACTTTAAAAGTTTAGCAAATTCGTGTAAGATAGCAAGGAAACCTGAGTCATTGGCAGGCTAATCTGGAAATGAAGTGCCTGGTGATCTCTTTCAAAAAAAGGAACTTACATAGAAGAAATATAACAGGGATGTATTATTTCTCTGTGCTATGATATACTTACTGTAGTTTACAGTAAATAATTACCTACCAGGAAAACAAGAGAAAATGTAATCATTTAAAGGCATGATTTCTATAGTTTGTTTTACTTTTAATGATAATTTCACCCCCAAAATTAATTAATCTGTATTGCTCAGAGAAGGATTTTTCTTAGTCAATTGAAATGTTATAAGTCAAAGAAGACAAAGTGTTTTAAAAAACAAATAATACGTTTCTTCATGTAGTTAAAAATAATTATAAATGTTGCAATACTCCATGAAAAACTTTAATATATATTTTAAGAAAAAATGTATAAACAGTGAGATACTTAAATACATGAGGTTTACCTGGTGGTCAGCATCTTGGTTGTGACACAACTGTTGAAAATAAAATACATCCACCTCTTTCTCTACAGACAGAGTCAAATCTATATCAAATAAAAATATGATTAGAAATTTAAATATTAGTTTTTTTAACTTACTAAGGATACAAAAGCATTCATGAGAATCACGCAATTATAGTACATTAATTCTGTAAACACTTAACTGTGTAATTGGAAGCATATATTTAATATGAGCTATTTTCATGTCCCAGACCTACTTTGACTCTGGGCACCAAATGACATAGCAAAACATAGCTTAACACATTTAACTCAAGAATAGGAAGCAGAATCAAGAGATGCCTAAAACCTCAACGGGATCAATTCCTTCTTTTCATCAGCAGTCAAAAAGTTGTTTTTTTTTAACTGTCATTTTGGTCCTAAGTCCCATCCAACTATGAAGCCATTTCTAATGGTTTTCCTAACCTCAGATGCTGATGGTGAGATCTCTGTAAAGTCTTGCTTATACTATCTCCACTTCCTTACCTCACATTCCTTATTTTAATCAGTATCCTTAGAATTTTGTTCCTATTATTCCACTAAAACAGTGTGTCTAGTCAAATATTATAGTCAAGTCTCTGTCTATATGGTATTAAACACTCAATCATTGTGTATGATTGACTATACCGCCTTCTTAAAATCTTTTGTTTGCCTCTGCATACACTATCTTATTCTGGTCTTCCTCCTATCACCCTTGCCTCTCCTTCTCAGTCTCCTTTGCTAGCTTGCCCTCCTGACCTCTAAATAATAAGGTTCAGGAGGATTTTATATATATATATATATATATATATGAATTCTATATATATTCATCTATATTTATTCATTTAGTCATCTATAGAAAACATTTCTCTATATTTATTCTCTAGGCAATAGAATATTCATCTACAGAAGATATTCATCTATATTTCTTCTCTAGGCAATCTCAGTAAGTTCCAGTTTTACATGCTATCCATACACTGATGATGGTCTGTTGCCCAGGTTGGAGTGCAGTCATGCAAATACGACTCACTACAGCTTCAAACTGCTGGGCTCAAGTCATTGATCCTCCCACTTCAGCTTCCCAAGTAGCTGGGACTTGTACAGGCACATGCCCATATTCGGCTAATTTTTTTTTTTTTTTTTTGAGACAGGGTCTCAGCATGTCAACCACACTGGGATACTAAACTTGTCGCAGTTCTTGATTTCTTTCATAAGTCCTAGGCTTCCATATCTCACCATCTACTCAATATCTCCACAGGTATTTTTCAAAGGCAGTTCATATTTAGTACATCTAAGGCACATTGCCAAATCCCCTTACCCCATTGTGGATTGGCTTGCTCTATATCCAGTATGATGTAGTTTAGCTGTGTCCCCACCCAAATCTCATCTTGAAATGTAATCCCCATCATCCCCATGTGTCGAGTGAGGGACTGGTGGGAGGTGATTGGATCATGGGAGCAGTTTCCCCCATGCTGTTCTCACGGTATTGAGTGAGTTCTCACAAGATCTGATGGTTTTGTAAGTGTTTAACAGCTCCTCCTTCACATCTGCTTCCACTTCCGCCATGATTGTAAGTTTCCTGAGGCCTCCCCAGCCATGCAGAACTGTGAGTCCATTGAACTTCTTTGTTTTATAAATTACCCAGTCTTGGGCAATTCTTTATAGTAGTGTGAGAACAGACTAATACACAATATGATCTTTTTCTAGTATACCCTTCTGAGCTATGAAGGCTGAGAAACCACAGTCTAGCTTGCCAATTCTTCCTCACAGTCAGGTTTTCTTAAATAATGTAAGATCTGCCAATCAAATACATGTGCTAGGCTTATATTGGGAAGGGAGTCATTTGAAGCATAGATGGGAATGCTCTAGTCATAATCAAAAGAATGCTTTTGCAGTAAGCAGGTCAGTAGCTTCCTCAGTCATAACAGGGGACATGTGATTCTAAGGGTGGGACACTTTCCTGGGAAGCTCAACATAAAGCTAACTCTCAAGTCCTTCCAAAGACTTTGTCAGCTACCTTATACAGTTATTAAATTGCTAACTTCATAAACTAGCCAGAATAATTTCTGTTGTCTGTGACTAAATTGCAACCCTCACAGACCTGAAGCATCCTCCTCCAACAGGCTCCTGCTTGGCATCATCATCATCCTCCCATGTCGAAGAACAAAGCTCTGGGCATCATACCAGTGTCTCTCTCAAGCCCACGCCAACCCATTGGTTCTGTGCCTAAACACCCTCAATGTCCACACCAGTCCCACTGTCACTTCTTGCCACTTAACCAATCTCCCTCTTTCCATTCTGCCACTTTAAAGTACATAGGTTACCCAGAGTGATCTTTGAAAGACATAAGACATTTTACATCACTCCACTGGCCATATGCTCCTGTGAATTCACATCACACTCTCAACAAAATCTAACCTCCTTAACCTAGCTCACAATGTTCCATAAAACACAGCCCCCAACTACTTCTCTGACCTCATCTCTGACCCTCTGCCCTATATTGTGTCTCTCACATACACCAAGCTTCGCCCATCTCAGGGACTTCACAGTTGCTGCTCCCTCTGCCTGAAACATCTCTCAATCAATTTAAGGTGATTTGCAATTTCACATTACTTTGGTCTCCACTCAGAAAAGCTTTCATAACCTTCTTTCTTAAATAGCAGCTCCTGTCTCTGTCCCTTTACCATCTACCACCTTATTCTGCCATATTTTTCTTCATCTGTCACTAAGGAAAGCACACAGATGCACATTTGCTTTTTTTTTTTTTATTTCCAGTCACTTCCATCAGGGAAGTCAGCAGCACCACAGCAGGGACATGGCCTCTCTTATTTGGTCCCTGGCCTCTAGCACATAGAGCAAGGCCCTGCTTTTAGGAAGATTTCGGTGACTATCACATGAATAAATTATTGAGAAAATAAATGAAAGAATGATTATTTTAACGGTCCAAATAATAACACCTATAACTGGTTCCCAAAGTAAGAGCCAGCATCAACCTTTCCCCTAGTCATTAAATAGCCTTGAAAACTTATGATGAATATTACAAAAGCTATCTTAGTTTCTACCTTTCACAATATAAACAGAAATTATATTTTTTGAGATGATTCATATATTGTTCCAATATTTTGTGTGTGTGTGTGTGTGTGTGTGTGTGTCAAAGGAAATGGAATAAGAATCAAGACATGTAACACTTAGACACTAGGCACTTAAAAGAACTTTTAAAACTCACATCAGTAAAGAAGGATCTAGGGAATGGAGAGAAGGAGGGACATATGGCAGACTCTGGAAGCAAGATTAAATACATTTCATGTGCCTCCCACACTGAGGTTACAACTAATGAATGGCAGAATGACCTCCAAAAGCTGAAAGTTAAAAATGGGTTTCCGAGACACGAACATCTTCTGAATATACAGTAGTTGGAAAATTTTCTATGTATCACTAGTCATAAAATAAAATATAAATTGTTTCTTTGCATACATATTAACTGCTCTCAGTAGTGCTACCATCCTCTTCAAAGGATTTGCAGTAGCAACTTTTATAAATGATTTTTAAAAGAAATGTTCCTTGCGTAATTCCCACATGCAGCAGCATAGGTTGTATTAAATCCTCCTCATCTTCCCTTTCTTCTACTCTCTTTCATCTGATTTCCACTTTTGTCTGTGATCATTCCTTTATCTTTCTTTCTGATCCAACTTTGAGGTGATTCACTGGCTAGAATGATAAATTATAGGAATTATAGTCAGTGAACTAGAAGCAGAGATAAGATTGAAGAATACCATCTTGCTGATTTCAATAATAATAATATTTTATGTATATCACCATTTATAATTTTCAATACACTTTTAACATCAATCAGCTATTTTCCAGTCTGATTACCACCATTCGATAGAGTAATATAGGTAGACATTATTAATTCTATATTATAGAATCAAAAATTTAGTTATTAAAAGATACAATCATTGTTGTTCTAGGAAATGAGTGTTTTAGAATAAGCTAGCCTGTCCATCATTTCCTTGCTCACACATGGATTTATATATTTTTTTCAGCTTTAAAAATTATTTTAAGTTCCTGGATACATGTTGTATTAGTCTGTTTTCACGCTGCTAATAAAGATATACTCAAGACCGGGCAATTTACAAAAGAAAGAAATTTAATTAAACTTACAGTTCCACATGGCTGGGGAGGCCTCACAGTCATGGCAGAAGGCAAGGAAGAGCAAGTCACATCTTACCTGGATGGTGGAAGGCAAAGAGAGCTTGTGCAGAGAAACTCCCGTTTTTAAAACCATCAGACCTCATGAGATCCATTCACTATCATGAGAACAGCACGGGAAAGACCCCCCCAATAATTTAATAATCTCCCACCGAGTCCCTCCCACAACATGTGGAAATTATGGGAGCTACAAGATGAGATTTGGGTGGGGACACAGAGCCAAAGCATATCACATGTGCAGAACATGTAGATCAGCTACATAGGCAAATTGTGCCATGGAGGTTTGCTGCACCTATCAACCCATCACCTAAGTATTAAGTCCCACATGCATTAGCTATTTATCCTGATGCTCTTCCTACTGGCACCCCACCAGCAGGCCCCAGTGTGTGTTGTTCCCTACCCTGTGTCCATGTCTTCTCATTGTTCAGCTCCTACTTATAAGCGAGAACACATAGTGTTTGATTTTCTGTTCCAGTGATAGTTTGCTGAAGATAATGGCTTCCAGCTCCATCCATGTCCCTGCAAAGGACATGATCGTCTTCCTTTTTATGGCTGCATAGTATTTCATGGTTTATATGTACCACATCGTCTTAAATATAAAATTTAAGTTAAGAATTTTAATCTGTGTTTTTCCCTATGTGGGTCAGAAAATAAAACAGCATAATTATTTATTTCAGAATAAGCCACTGCTTTTTCAAAATGCATTGAATCTTTTAAGAAATACACAGATCTTGTGGTTTGGATTTGCATCTCCCTGATGACGAATGAGTCACGCTCTTGTTGGCCATTTATGTCTTCCTGGGAAAAACGTCAATTGAGGTTCATTGCTGTCTTTGAATTGTGTTGTTTATTTTTACTATTGAGTTGTATGAGTTTCTTATATATTTTGTATATTAATCCCTTATCAAATGTATGGTTTGCAAATATTTTCTCCAATTTCAATATTTACTTCTTTATTTTGCTGATTATTTCCTTTACCGTGCAGAAGTTTTTGTTTTGATGTAGTCCCACTTCTTTATTTTTGCTTTTGTTGCCTGTGCTTTTCATGTCATACTAAAATATCATTGCCAAGATCAATGTCAAGGAGCTTTTCTACCATGTTTTTTTCTAAGTTTCAGGTCTTACATTTAAGTCTTTAATCCACTTTGAGTTACTTTTTCTGTTAGGAAGGCTATTATTTTTTTAAAAAAATTAAGCGTAGTGAGGATGTAGAGAAAGGGGAATGCTTACACACTGTAGGAAGGACAATAAATTGATACAGTCATTATAGGAGAGCATAAGGTTTCTTAAAAAATGGAAACAAAACTACCTGTGGGTGTGAGTGACACATGTCCTATGTGTGAGTGTGAGTGAGGACACTTGTCCTGTGTGTGGGTGTGAGTGACACGTGTCCTGTTGTGGGTGTGAGTGACACATGTGACTTATATGACTTAGCATCCCTAGTTCTGGGTTTGTATCCAAAGGAATGGAAATCAGGATCTGTAAGAGAGATCTGCACTCCACGTTCACTGCAGTATCGGTCACAAGAGCCAAGATATGGAAACAACCTAAGTGTCCATCGATGGATGGATGAATAAAGAACATGTGTTACTTATACATACCATGGAATAGTATTCAGCCTTTAAAAAGCAGGAAATCCTGCCACTTGCATCAACACAGATAAACCTGGAAGACATTATGCTAAGTGAAATAAGCCAGAAGTAGAATAAACAAAAATTTTATGATCTCACTTCTATGTGGAATCGAAAATAGTCATATTCATAGAAGCAGAAAGTAAAATGGTGATTATCAGGGGCTGTGGGGAGGGGAAATGGTGAGATATTGGTCAGCGTACACTTTAGTTTATGCAAGATGGCAAAGTCTGGGGATCTAATGTATAGCATGGTAACTACCAGTAACAATACTGCACTATGTACTTGAAATCCACTAAGAGAGTAGATCATAAGTGTTATCACTCCAAGAAAAGAAATGGTAGATATATGAGGTAAAGGATATGATAATTAGCTTGAATGTGGTGATTATTTCACCATGTTTATGTGTACCAAATCATCAAATTATTTACTTTAAATTCACCCAATAAAAATAATGCATATATCAAACTTTTGTTGGGAAGATTTTTTTTTAACTAGAGAAGCAAGTCTATTGAACTACTAGGGCTTCCAAGGCATTATTGAAAGAATAATGAGAGAATAAAAATCCAACATTTTGATAGCTGGATAGCTGATGCATGTGGCATCAGCTCTTCCCCTGAGCCACCCAGTTGTTCTCATCTCTTCCCACTGCCAACTCCTATTCTAGCATCTGCCCTAATGTGTGATATAGTTTGGATACGTGCCTCACCCAAATCTCGAGTTGAATTGAAATCCCAAGTATTGGAGATGGGTCCTGGCGGGAGGTGATTGGATCATGGGGACAAATTTCTTATGAATGGTTTAACATCATCCCCCTTGGTACTGTTCTCATGATAGTGACTGTCTTCTCACGACATCTGGCTGTTTAAAAGTGTGTGGCATCTTGCTCTCTCTCTTGCACACTCCTGACTTCACTGTGTGACATGCAAACTCCCCCTTTGCCTTCTGCTATGATTGGAAGTTTTCAGAGGCCTCCCCAGAAGCAGATGCTGCTATGCTTCCTGTACAGCCTGCAGAAGTATGAGGCAATTAAACTTTTCTTTTCTTAGAAATTATTCAGTCTCAGATATTTCTTTATAGCAATGGGGAAATGGACTAACACAATGTTAATCCACTTTTCAGTTTATACTTAATGCTCAGATGTTCTTTTTTGTATTACCAATGTTTTAGTTAGTCACTGATGAGCAAATAATGCCCTAAAGAGACATATATAAGCCTGGGTTTCTTAAAAAAAAAAAAAAAGAAAAGAAAGCCTTTGGAGGTGGTGTCAAGTAAACTTTACAGATATTTCACTCTTCCCATCTGCCTGAGAACTTCTTACAATAAAACAAATTCTAAAGGAAATGCTTCTGAAAGGCTCACATTAGCAGGGACTTTTGCGGACTTGGCCTATACGTAGATCATGGTACACAGATTTTCAGACCTACTCAAAGACTGGCAGATTTTGCTGGCAAGCAGGTCTCTGTCCAGAATATTTTACTGATACTGTCTTATTGAAATGCTGCAGCCAAGGGTCAGTACTACTCCCTTTCTCCCATCTGATCAATTTCCATATTTCAATTAGGAGAACCTAGAAAAGTTTCTAGCTGGTGTTACACTTTGAAAATTGTCTTCCCTGGTCAATCAGTGAACCAACCTAGTGGCCTTCAGGGCTCTATTTTTTTTTTTTTTTTAGATGGAGCCTCGCTCTGTCGCCCAGGCTGGAGTGTAGTGGCGTGATCTCGGCTCACTGCAAGCTCCGCCTCCCGGGTTCAGGCCATTCTCCTGCCTCAGCCTCCCAGGGCTCTCTTTTAATCAGGCTTTTACATTACAGCTGTAAGGTAAATTGAATGGGAAGACCATTAATTAGGATCACAGCTATGCACAATCACTTAGGTGTTGTAACCAGGATCTGTGTCTCACGACAGGACTACAGTGAAAGAATGAGAATCTGCTTATTAAACAAAACAAAACAAAAAAACAAAAAAAAATCTTCTTCCATAAAATTGTGATGAGGTGTTCCTCTTCTTACAGCTTTTGGTAGGCTAGACAGGAATGGACTATTTTAGGCTTTCTTACAGCTATAGTTAAGAAAATCCCTCTGGCCACTTACTCTGTCCTCCTTCCTCTGTCTCAACACTTGTGTGCACCCAGAGTCAGGATGGCTTCATACAATTTCTAAAACAGTTCTTTAACACTGTACCGACTGCCAGAGATTTGGTGAACAACAGCTGCGGCAGATTTTGTAAGCTAAATGTCCAGTCCACCACTCTCCTGACTTGATATTTGCCAGAAGTAACCAAAGGGCTTCTCACTTCATCATATCTCCACCTGTCTGTCAAAAGTCTCTTGCTTTGTGGCGCTTCACGTTACCTTGCACTGACCCTGAAGCTGTGCCCTCTGCTCACAAAGCCCTTGACTAGTGTGGTGACTGGAGTCTAAATTTGTGAATAGCATTTGGACATATCTTCTAAATGTTTTGTGTGTGAATAAAAGAATAATAGATACAAATTCATATGATCTCATTATAACCTTCTTGAAATATTCTCTCAGATCAACTTTTTTGCAAAAATATGTCAAGAAATGAAATTGAACAATTAGATTTTTTCTGACAGTTTATATTGTCCTTGTACAAGTCATAACTAAATGCTTAAGAGACAGTGAGTATTTAAAGATAAGAGTAATGTGAAAATAAGTCCTGATATCATTTGGCTGTGTCCCCACCCAAATCTCACCTTGAATTGTAGTTCCCATAATCCCCATGTGTCATTGGAGGGACCCAGTCAGAGGTAATTGAATCATAGGGCAGTTACCTCTCTGCTGCGCTCCTGATAGTGAGTGAGTTCTTGAAAGATCTGATGGTTTTATAAAGGGGAGTTCCCCTGCACATGTTCTTTAGGCCTGCTGCCATGTAAGACATGCCTTTGCTCCTCCTTTGAGTTCAGCCATGATTGTGAGGCCTCCCCAACCATGTGGAACTGTGAGTCCATTAAACTTCTTTTTCTTTATAAATTACTCTGTCTCAGGTATGTCTTTATTAGCAGCATGAGAACAGACTAATACAAAGTGCTTTGTACGATTTAGCAATAGCCATGCTAACACACTACATTGCAACAGAGTTTAATGAAACGTGGTGTGATTTTTGGTAACCATAGGTGTAAAGGGGAGCAAACAGGCAAGACCATGGGATACAGCAGCAAAATGTGTGTGTGCGTTTGTGTATGCACACACACACGCATGTGTGTACACATATGGTATGCTGGGGCACAAGACCTAAAATTAAGGCCTGATGTTATGTGTGCCTTGACACCTAGGGAGAACTGGGATGCCTAGGAAAAACTTGGGGGCCTAACTGCAAGTTCTGGGCCTTTCTCTGTTGAAAGTCCCCAGCTACACATCCTTCTTTGTCATGGAGACCAGCACAGTGCTTGCCTATCCCTGAATTAGAGGCTTCAGTTCCTGGCCAGCCTAGTTATTCAGACAAGCCAGTCTCATCACTTACAGGAAGTAGGTCCATGCCACCCTCTTGTTACTACAGAGCTGGCCTTCCCCAGTCCTTGCTTTCTCACTGTCTTTCTTAACGCAGCCCCTGTGTGGTCCTGCAGGCCATGCAGTGTCCTCCTCTCCCAGGCTGTGTGTACGTGTGACTAATTCACTGCTGCCAATCTCACCTGCCCAGTGCTGGGTGCTTTGAGTTCAGCCACCCCCATAACCCTCAGGTGGGAACCCTCCTTCCCCAATGAGTGAAGAGGAAGTCATCAAAGCTTGTGGATCTTCATGTACGTTTGTAAATTGAGATTCCACAGGTTTTTCTTATATACACATTTTCTCCTTGAACCAAAAGTTAAAATTTAGAATTTGTTACTAAGATGCTGTCTTTGTTCTTGTTTCAGAATTGTGTAAATGTTGTTTCCTTGCAAGAATTGTGAGTGTTCCTTAAAGAGAACTGGCAGGGTCACACCTCCATGCTGCAGCCAAATGATCAAATGATAATTTTAAAGACTTTTTCATGACGGATCCAATGATAAGAGACAGAGGAGAAATGTCCTGTTCTAAAAATTGTAGGGCACATGAGTAATGACCAATAAGTAGATAATTTGCAATGAGTGCTACATAATGCTTGTGTCTAAGATATTTCCTTGCAATAAAGTTGTCTTATCCATCAGATTATGAACTGATTTGTAATATGAAATAGTCCAAGGTTAAAATTCAACTACTCAGGCAGGCATGATTAAGTTGGAGTGATTTGAAGTGTGCCAGAAAATTCCCCATGTACAAACATTTCTTACTTTGCTGACATAATGCCTGGAACTCCTATCATTATGTCAAATTCTTTCTGAATGATTCATTCAGAAAAACCCTGATAAAAGAAATATGTCATCTAGTATAAGCAGTAAGTTTTTAAAAATTTATCTTTCATAGCTAAGTGCAGCATTCTCAGGGGAAGTTGTTGAGGAGAGAAGGATTTAATGTAAGTGAAGAAAAAAGAGAGAAAGGAATGTCATCTACCATTTGTGGCTCGGGTGGGGATACTGTAGCTTGCCTGGCATGATGAGGTCAAAATCAGTGATGACTGATGTCACAGGTAAGAAGACTACTGAAGACAAATGACACCCATATCCTAAGGACAAATTCCACATAATTACTCCTGGGCACTTAAAACACGTATTTGAAGTCAACTGTGTTTTAACACATAATAATATTAATATACATAATAATATTAATCTCATTGAATTATTGTGGGAATCAAATAAGACACCTTGTACAAAGCATCCTTTGCAATCAATTCTCAATAAAAGTCAGTTATGTTGTGCTTTTGAGTATCACTTGCACTACACATTAAAAACAATGAACTTTGTTTTTCTTTCTACAATTGAATCTTCTTCATTGTCTTTCTGTCTCCCAAGAGTGAGGGACAAATCGCTCTACTATCTTTCCACACCTACGTACGGCCATTTATGTTTTGTCTAATCCAGTAACCTTGTCCCAAACCAATAATTTTAAGTATTTAAATGTACATCTAATTTTCTTTAGGTATTTAATTTATTGTGCACAAATATCCAGCCTTTATTCACCTCTCAAGCCTTGTTCTCCCTTCCAATACGGTGTCTGCGTCTAAGGAAGGCAGGTAAGAGCTTCTGTGATTTCATAGAAGGGCTTCTTAATTCCACCCCTAGCCATCCTGAAAAATACACTTTTCATCTAAAATTTTTCGGCCTAATGGGATGATACACACATACTGAGTCTATGTAATCTAAACCCCTAGACCTATTAAAGCTTTTCCTAAAGAAAAGTTTCATTGTTGAGAAATTCCTCTTTGCCAAAGTGTCTGTCTTTCAAAACCTATTATTTCATTCAAAAGTCTACTTAGCACTGAGACTCATTTCCCCTAGTATCTCTGGTCAGAATGGAATGATTCTCTCATCCCTGGAACAGTAAATCTGACGGCTTAGCCTTTACAGAAAGCTGAATGAAAACATAATATGGAAAAACATAACCATAAACAAACAGGTTAGTATTTGCATAATTCATTACTCTTGCAAATATTAATGCTTATTAACAATTATGATATTCAGATATACTCCCTGAGAAATAAAAAGTAGCTGCTTTATGTGAAAATGTAATGATTCAACTTGAAAACCTCAAGTTACTGTCCTTCAAACCAGCAGTCAAGTGCATTCTCTAACCAAAAGCAGTATAAAACTTTTAAAAAGTCTAGTTGTGTGAATGAATCATAAATTTCTCAGGCCAGATGGTATTAAGTCATAGCCTGCCAAATATCTACATCATTTACAGTACTACAGTAAATGAAATTAGCACTAGTTGGCACTTTGAATTGTCAAGTGTTAATTTGCTAGACATTCACAATCTTCCTTATGCTTGCTGCATTATAGTAGCTGATTTTATAGGTACTGTTTTAAGAATGTATTAACATATTTTTCTCTGAGATCACATTAGTCTTTCATAGGTATCTGAGTACCTCTTTAGAGATATACACAAACATGAAGTTACAGGGGGAAAACTTTGGAATGAAGACTCTGACACTTTGAATTTTCATGGTGGTTATGCTATCCACTTGTATCACTTGGGTCAGTCCCTTCAATTCTCTGGACTCCAGCTCACCATAGGACATTAATGACCAGCGGCAGCTTCAGTGGTTCCTTTCAGGCATAGTATTCTGTGATTATGAAATTTTATTCTAAGGTTGATTTTGACTCAAGACCAGCCTTGTCTTCAAACATTTTTCTATCCTGCGTCTAAAATGTCTACTTGCTATATAAAAGGCTGTGGTCAGTGCCTTTTGCAGTTGGGCAAGCATGTCAAGACATAATTGAGATTTTATTTACAAAATATATTTTTTTCCTAGAAAACTCATGTACATGCAAAATCTTGCATCCTAACTTAATGGTTTACAAAGTCCCTAAACTCCATATGTAGAGACTTACGGAATCATAAAAACCATGATAAGATACCTTTGGTCTCCTTGTGTTAGGCATTATTTAAAAGAACCTCCAGAACCTACACACACACACACACACAAACACACAGTCTATGTGTACATATATATAGTATATGCATTCAAAAATATATATGTGATATGTGCAAAATTGCATACACACATATGCACTCTTCGATCAGTTATCATTGCTAAAGATTACTCAGTGACTACCATCAGCTCAAGAATTTCTTTTTCACTATTCTATTAGTGCATAACAAACAGCAGATAGCTTACTTTATGTGTTCATATCCTGGCACTGTTTTTGACATTCTACATAGATGAACACTAAACCTATAATACATCTGCATGTTGCATATTGTTTCCCCCTGTAAACATATAGGAAACTCAGGAACAAAGATTTTCAGTGATGTTTCCTGTCCAAGGTCACCTGGTTAGAATATGACAGTTGGGTTCATAGCATAGACTCACTGTGACCCAGTGTCTTTTCCTCTCCATCACACTAGTATTTTTAGTTAGAGAAAACTAATGGAATGATCTTTTCTATTGCTTCAGTTCTCCGCAGATCCTATGAAGTAGGTTTGGGATAGGGAGCAGGTATCTATAGGATTTTCAACCTACCCGGTTATTCTGTCCTACTGCAGAGCTACGGACTGAGTCTCTGGAGAAGGGAAATATGATGGCAGGATGCCCAGTACCAGGAGGTACCTAGCAGGGCAGTTGAGAGGCTGTTCTACTGGAGAAGAAGCTGTCTTGCTAATTCAGCTTCTGGGATCTTGGGAAAGTATAGCATCTCCTCAGCAGTTCTGACTCATCCACCAAGCCTCCTGTTTTTCTCCTTCTGTCACCCATAAAAATCTGTGAGGGGTGTGTGTGTGTGTGTGTGTGTGTAGTTGAGGCCATGAAAAAAGTGACTTGGCCTCCAATATGAACTGTCCCTCACTCTCAGCCAACCTAAGTTGCACTTCTAAGTGCAGGGGAATGTGTATGTGCTTTCTGAGAGGGAGGATGAAAAAATTACTTGCTTATTATTAAGGGATAGGAAGCCAAATGAATCATCTCCTGGAGCTGCTTTCTGCTCTCAGGAGGATGGTTCCGGGTTTCTAGGACAGAAGTCTTTCTTTAGGCAGAAAACCTTGTAAGTTCTCCCATTCCTACTGGCCTTCCTGACAACTGGTGTATCTTCCTAAACTGAATATGACTATATATATAAAATTTTTATTTCACTTTTCTGTGCCTCTGTCCTTACTTTAGCCAAGTAGAAGAAACAGTAATTCCTTCTTGCAGGTATTAGTTTTTTACCATTACTGGGAATAGAAATTATACATAGTTTAATCATTATCAAATATTTATGTGGCTTATGTAACACTAATGCTTTTAATTTATATTTTTTCAGAAAAGGAATTGTTCTTATTTTTTACTCAAGAATTTTATGGCACTTACCAGGTACCAGTTAATGTTTCAAATATTTTACAAATATTAACTCATTGTATTTCCCACCAATCAGGCAGGAAGATCCTGTTCTTATCTCCAGGGGGAACTGAGGCACGGTTAATCTCACTATTATGCCCAGGCTCACACAGTGAGTCAATGGTGGGGCTGGGCTTCAAACCCAGGCAGTTGGGCTTCATTAGGTTTTACACTAATCATGAAATTGAGCACATCCCAATGGAAGTAGGAAACTGGGATAGGCAGAATGATACCCCCTCCAAAGATGTCTACAGCCTAATTATTCTTAGACACACAAATCTGCTAGGTTCCATGGCAAAGAAGAATTAAAATTGCAGGTAGAAATAACGGTACTTAGTTACTTAGGTATATTAGTGTGTTCTCACACCTGAGACTGAGTAATTTATACAGGAAAGAGGTTTGATTGACTCACTGTTCAGCATGGCTGTGGAGGCTTCAGGAAATTTACAATCATGGTGAAAGGAGAAGCAAACACATCCTTTTTCACATGGTGGCAGCAAGGAGAAGTGCTGACCAAAATGGGGAAAAGCCCCTTATGAAACCATCAGATCTTTTGAGAACTCACTCACTATCATGAGAACAGCAGCATGGGGGTAACTGCCCTTGTGATTCAATTATTTTCCACCAGGTTCCTCCTAGGACAAATGGGGATTATGGAAACTACAATTCAACATGAGATTTAGGTTGAGACACAGCCAAACCATATCATTAGGTGCTAACTAATGTTTTCTCAGTTGTCTTTGAAACAGAGGAATTAAACTGGATTATCTGGATTGGTCCAGTGTAATCACAAGGAGTTTTATAAATGAAAGAGCACAGGGAGGGTCAGAGTCAAAGAGGGAGATATGACAACAGAAGCAGAGGTCACAATAAGGTGGGACCATGAGACAATGTAAGCAGGAAGCTTCTAGAAGCTGAAAAAGGCAAGGAAAAGGATTATTCCCTAAAGACTCCAGAAGTAATACAGCCCTGCAGTCCTATTTTAGACTTCTAACGTCCATAATTATAGGATAACATGTTTTTCTCATTTCAAGTGAGATATTTTTTTAATTTGTGAGATTTTTTCTACAGCAGAAAATGAAATAAGACAAAAAAATTAATTATCTCCAAATGTGTTCAAGTTAAAAACATGAAACTCAAAGTTCAGGTTTATTATTTACCAGGTGTGTGAACCTGAAGCAATTACTTAATCTTTCTGAGTCTTGGTTAGCCTTTCTGTAGAGTGAAGAAAGGTGTATTTACTTTATATGATTATTAAAGCTGGGTTGTCACAAAGTAAAAAAAAATGGCACTGCCTGAAACCCAACTTTACTTTTTAAGTGAAAGTTTCCCTCTGGAATTGTGCAGAAGATTAAAATAGCTAGCATATGTACAGTCTTGTATGATTGTTAAAATAGATAGCAAATGCAAAGCATCTTCCCCAGAACACTGAAATAGAGGATATACTCAAATAATAACTATGATGATGATAATTACTAATAGAACATTAGTGGATGATATAGGAATTTAATCAGAGGGCTAGGATGCGCAGTGAAAAGTATCTGTATTAAAGTGTTTTGGAAGCCAACTAGACTTCAAATTCAATTCCAATACACTCTAGTTGTATGATATGGAAAAAGTTTCTTTGTATGTTAAACCTTCTAGAAATGCTAAGCTTTTAAGGTTGATGGAGGTCTAGTAGAGTTGACATAGTAGGGTGCCTAGGATGTAGTAGGCACTCATGAAATGTTTTCTGCAGGATTATAATTCTCCATGTACTTCATGCCACAGTTAACTGTAGATATTACACAAAAAACTCCCAACAACTATCCACTCTTTTAAGTAATGGCAACATTTTGGAATCTTCCACTATGGTCCCAATCCAGTATGGCTCTTATATATGTTATTTGTTCTCAATAATACTGAATATCTACTAGCATTCAAAATCAAAAAAATGTATAGTGATTCTGACAAAACAGAGTGATCTACAGCTACATCAATAGCTGAAAAATATCACTAATGTAGTACTGGAATTGAAAGTTGCAGTGAAAAGTGACAGCCATTGTAGCCCAGTGCATATCTATCAATAGTTCACCTCATTAATACTGTCAGCTAATATTGATTTCAAGGAGAGCGATTATATGCTAAAATGACAACTGCATAACTGATTCTGCTAGGGCAGGAAAAGCAGAATGAAAGTCAACTACCCATCACTCCCATAGCACTTTATGAACGAACTTTCTGATCAGTACTATATTCTTGGCGTAAAGTTCACCTTGAGTTATTTACAATGAACAAAAGAAAAGTGATTTTAGAGAAACGTCAAAATTCATCTGTCCCCAAATTATTTATTTTTCTAGTATTTTGATATTATCTTATGAACAAAATTTTTACAACAAAGTAAATAATCCTAATTATATATTTATAGATGTCTCAAGTTCTTAAGTTTCATTCAGTGCTAATGAATCCACTAAGTGACTCATCTGCCAATTACACTTAGAAGTGTAACAGATTTTGTTCAGAATGTTCAATTACTAGATGTTCATTTCAGTTTTGATACCTAGTGAACATTTCATCAGGGACCTGAAAAATATCTTTGAATGAGGAGAATGTATGTCTCTGTAATCAGCATCATTTGATAACAAAAATTAGAAATAACTAATGTTGATAAAAACAGTGCAATGTCACTTTCCTATGAAATTGAGTCATTTTAGACTTCTTGACAATGAAAAAAGTCAGCTTTATTTTTTCTGGAATTTTTTTAAATTGTGGTTGTTCTTTTTAATAATGCCAAACTATTCTTTTAAAGTACTTTCATAATAATGAATATTTAATGTGTATAAATATGAAATGTGCGATATTGTCTATTAATTCAGCAAATGGCTCCTTTTATAGGACTTCATTATCTATGGATGCATATGAGTGTTTATGTGTTGCAGTAACAGTAGTAGTCACAGACATAAAAACATTTGCACCATCACTCTATCCCACTCAAACAAAAAATAAACAAAAATGCACGATAGCTATTTTTGTTTGCTCACTCTTAATGACCAATTTCTTTGATTATCCTGTGAACTCAAGACATTTACTGGCATGGTCATAGTTCCTTGTATAGAAATTATAATTAGCATTTACTTGAAATAGCAATGCAACATTCTAATTAGTATGACCTCTTTTCTAAAAACTATCTCTGTGAAGATCTTCCTGATGTGGTGGTTGTGTTATTACCCTCAACATTAAGATGACAGCAATTCCTAGTTAAAATACGAATTTCCTCTAAAATGAAGATTGAGGCTGTCAAGGTCCATTGATGTGTACCAGCATTAGTGGCTAAAACCTCAAAGAGAAATTGAGCATTTAAGTAGCCTCAATCATCTTCTTCCACAATTATATTAATCACTTAATAATTTTTATACATGTTCATGCAGACTTTAACATTCTTCTCTGTAGGAGGTGAAGCTTACTGCACTCACCAGTTCCCTGAGTGTAAGTTGGATTTACGGATAAGCTTCTAAGTATGGAAAGAGAAAAGCAGTAATTTTATAGTGGAGAAACATGGCAGTCATCAGCTTAATGAAGTGATCAAGGTTAACACCTCTAGTAATTACTCATGTTGATATATTACATGCACCTGATATGAGATGAGCACACAGAGCATGTTTGACACTCTTCCCCAAATCCATGATCTCACTTCAGTATAATCATTTAAAAAGTTAGACAAATCCAAATCTAGGGACATTCTACAAAATACAAGGTGACTTCCAAAAGTTTGTGAAAAAATAAAATTAAAAGATAAAAATGAAAATTATAAACTTAGTATCTCAACATATTCTCTATCAAGCTCAAGGTACTTTTTAAAACAATGATATCATCCATTTAGTCCACCTTTAAAGAACTGAGGGTCCTGGAACTTTAACCATGTCAATGCAGTCTAGTTTATATTATTTGCTGAAGAAAAATAAATGCCATAATTTTTTTTAAGATTAGAAAACGAAAAGAAGTCAGGAAAAGCCAATTCAGGACTGTAAGGTGTGTGCCTTATGATTTCCAATCAAAACTCTTACAAAATTTTCCTTGTTTGATGAGCACAATAAGGAGCATTGTCATGGTGGAAAAATAATCTCTTGTGAAGCCTTCCCAGGCATTTTCCTGCTAAAGTCTTAGCCAATTTTCTCAAAACACTCTTATAATAATCAGATGCTATCATTATTTGACCCTCCAGAAAGTCATCAAGAAAAATGCCTTGAGTATCCCAAGAAACTGTTGCTGTAAACTTTGCTCTTGACTGGCCTCCTTTGTTTTGACCGGACCAACTCTACCTCTTGGTAGCCATTGCTTTGATTGTGTTTTACGTTCAGGATTGTATCGGTAAAGCTATGTTTCACCTTCCATTACAATTCTTCAAAAAAAAAAAAAGAAAAGGACCTTGATTAAAATGTCCTTGATTAAAGGACATTAAAATGTCCTGATTAAAATTGGGACCTTTATTAAAATGTCCACTGAAATTTCTTATCTTGTCTGCAGATGATCTGAGTGTTTCTAGTAATTAGGAGTTTTTTTCTTGAAAAGGGTGCATGTGTGTTTGTTCAGGAATTTATTCCAGGATAAAAACTATGCAAATTAACTCTATCTAGGTTACCAAATCAAAATAGTGAAAGGCTAGGGCTAAGTGAAGATGGTCAGAATCTATAAGGCACTGATAAAATAAACAATGAAAAACAACCATGCAGCCCAGGGAAGTCCTGTGAACTGAGAATCACAGAGGCTATTGTAGTTACCTACCATATAGTATAGGTGCTTGCATGGTGGTTTTAAGTAGAGCTTAACACCACATAGAAAATGGCTTGGAACCAGACGAGAGTGGAAAATATTTATCTTTCCATTTGAAAGTCAAAGAGAACTGAATTTACACAAAGAATGAAGCACAGCTGGATGTAAGTCAGAGCATATGTCCACAGGTCAGTTCATGACCTAGGTATGGAGTGGGGGATGGGGAATGAAGCTTGAATTAAAGGAAAAGGTCCAGCCAAATGTCACCTAGAGCTAGCTTTGATAAGGGTGCTTATCAATGGTGTATCAGTGCATAGACTTGAAGCAAAAAAAATAGTATCCACTCAGGTCTCAATGCGACCAACTTAAATTTTCTCTTTCATTCTTTCTTTACCAGTAAAAATATAAGTAAACATATTTCAAGACTTAAGAAAAACTATTAGAACATTCAAAATAATTATAAAAAATAAGTACATGATTCATAGCTAGACCAGTCAAACACGAAACTGTTAGATTCTGAAAGACTGATAAGAAAATATTGTCATGGCATTAGTCAGTGTGTGTAGAATAGGCATAATGCCCAGGTTAACTGGGGTGAATAATCAATGCAATATTTATGAAAATATGTGTTTAGCAATAAAATTGACTTTAAATTGCTCGTGTTAAATAATCTACGTGGTAAAAGCATTTACATATTTGGCTGATATTCCTATTCCAATATTGTATTTTTTATTTGCCTACCTTTTCCTTTTTAATTTTTAAAGATAAAATGTCTTTAACACTTGCTAGCCAAATGATTCATGGTCATTACAAAAATTTCCAAAAACACAAGAAAGTAAAAAGCTGAAAAAGGAACGTTGACTGTACATCTTCCCAGATACGATTTTATGCTTATGTGAAGAGAAAAAGAGGGATGCATTGAAAGATCAAGAAATGGAATGTTGAAGTAACTGATGAACAAACCGGTTAGATAGACACAGTCAACAACAGAAGCAACGTATGTCATCTTAATTAAAGCATTTTTATTCAAATTAAATATTTTATAAAGCTAATTGCAAAACAATTTGTATATAATTGAAAGAGTTGCTGGATTTCATCCATTTGTTTCATCATCCTAAGAGTTATTAAATCTTAAGAGATTTCTCTAAGTTTAAGAAGAAAATCACAAAAATATCCTTATGAAATATTGGTCATAAAGCTTTGATTTTAAAATATTTTTGATTATTAATATTATATCCAATATTCATAATTAATATAATTAATTTTCTATAAAATATTTTTGTGTATTAATATTACATATAATATTAACAATTAATATAAGTAATATTATACTAATTATCTATTCTATTATATATTAATATATAATATATTTATATTCTAAACATGAATATATAGAATATTAAAATTATTATACATAATATATAATATACAAGTATTCTTTACAAGTATATATTAATATCATATGTTTATGTATATTAACAAATTTTATGTTAAAAATGTGAGAATTATGTAAAAAATAAAAAAGTAATTATGTATAAATATATATTTTTATAATTTTATATTTATATTTAATTTTATATTTATATAGTTGATATATAAATGTTAATACTATTAATTTGTTAAGTTTTAATATGTAATATTTAACACATTAATAATACTGGTAAATATATAAGTATACTATACATTTATATAGTTTTATAATTTATATAATTATTATATATATATTTTTATTTATTTGACCCTTTTAATATTAAAAATGTAGTTAGAATTATGTAAAATATGTAGAGATAAATAAAGAGAGAGAGAGAGAGAGAGCTATGAAAGATAACAAAATTGTCCCACTAATTTTCCTTCTCTATTCCTTGAATATAATGTTTATGATTTTGCCTTTTCATAGTTTACAGCCTTTACATTGTGCTGTGTGGCCATGATTTCTACAATTACTTAGTCTTATTTATATCTAAAAATAAATTCAATATTTATTCCCAGTTTTTTCATAGATTCTGTACTTCTAAATTATTTTTAATATTTACCACTTTATTAATTCTATTGAAATTGTCTAGCTAATATTTTTGTTTATTTTTATTCGTTTCCCCTGAGACTTGCTAATTGTTTTTGATTCACTGAGTTATTGCATGTGTAAAAATGAATTTTTCAGCTTAGAATTAAAATCCTGAGATATCACTTCCTAATCCTTAGAAATTTCCCCGTTATTATGCCTTTCTTCTGAAACTGTGTGTTGTTTTAGAATGTATCAACCATTCATTCATTCAATAAGTATTTTACTGATTGCCTACTATAGGATCTTAAGTTCCTTGTTCTAGGAACAAGAGGAAGGCAATAAACCAAATACACAAAATCGTTTCACTTAGAGGTCACATTCTAGGGAAGGAAAACAAAAACAGATAAGTAAAAAGAACATAAATTTAGGTCATACATGATTAGCTCTTGGCTCCTGTCCTCTGCCTCACCACAATTCTCAAGCTGGACTTGGCTAATGTTTCTACCTTGAGTTGAAGGGTGAAGGGAGAGAGTACAAAGGTGTCCTGGGAAATCATAAGCAGCTCCTTCTCAGAAAGGGAACGGGCAGAGTTCCCAGGTCCTCTTTGTTCTCCCAGCCCGACTCTCCAATCAAGCAAATGGTGGTCATCTGAACACAAGATTCTTGAGATGACTGCTCCTCTCCTGCAAGTCAGCACCCATAGTCTTTCCTATCCATATCTAAGCTACAGCCTACATATACTATTAGGTGGCAACAAACTCTAACTGAAACCATGGCAGATTTGAAAACCCTACAAGACCCTACAAGATAGATAATAACAAATGTTGGAGAAGATTTTGAGAAGTTGAATCCTCCACACATTGTTGGTTGCAATATAAAATGGTACAGTCACTTTGGAAGACAGTTGAAAAGTTGTTGAAAACAATGAACATAGAGTCATCATATGACCCAGAAATTTCATTTCTAGGTACATACCCAAGGAAAAAAAAAAGAAAAGAAAAAGAAAACATATGCTCCACAAAAGCTTTTATACAAATGTTCGTGGTGCCATTTTTCCTAATAGCCAACAAGTGGGAAACAACCCAAAGTCCGTCAACTGATGAGCAGATAAACGAAAGGACTGAGACACACTATAATATACGTGAACCATAGAAACACTGTGCTAAGTGAAAGAAGCCAGTCATAAAAGGCCATACATTGTAAAATCCTGTTTATTTGAATATTTCCTTTGTTTTCTTGCTTTCATTAAAATGTGTGCTTTCCTTGAAGATACAGTTTCTCCATCTAATATTTTGTAGAAGCTGTTTAATTTCACTTTTCTGAAATAGCTTTTCTACCACTGGGTCTGGAAGTAGCAAAGACATTCTTTGTGTTCTTCATTGTCAGTTCTAGGCTCTTCTTCCTCCATCGTCCCTAAATAACACCAAGAGTGAATCTCCTGTTATCAGATTACATCATCTATCTTCCATCTTTGGTTCAAATATCTTATTTATTACTTCTCTGCCTCTTCAAACTTAGTTTAATTGATGAACATATTAACTAGCATAAAATTATCATGTAAAATTCTAAATTAATCACTTAGTTTCCAGGAATTGGTGTGTGTGTGTGTGTGTGTGTGTGCGTGTGAGTGGTATGTGTGGTGTGTGTGTGTGTGTGTGTGTGTTTTGTTTGTTCCTTTGGTGGGGGATGGTGTCTCCCTGCATCCTAAACGCATGCACACAAATGACTGAAATAGTTAAAGAAAAAGCCTTGTGATGACCTTAGTACTAGACTACCATGGGTAACACAAGAATTTTACACAATTGATACTTCCAGAGTGTTCCTAAGTTTCTGTAGCAGACATCTGTCCAGCATCATGTAATTGAAATTAAGGATGTCAGATGCCCATTTATCCTACAGGACATCTTCTGCTCACCCAGACAAGAGCTACGTAAGCCACTGTCATTCTTTCTTAACTCAGAAGGAAGGTAGGACTGGCAGTCTAAAACCTGTTTGCTTATTGTTTGTTTAGTTCCTACTAAATGTCAGGTGCTTTTCTAAGATTAGAGAATATTAGATCATTTCGTCATCACAATATGATATCCATTTAAATGTTGAGTTAATTGAGTTGCTGATTAATAAAGTTTCTAAAGTCAAACAGCTAGCTTCCAGGAGAGCAGGGACTTCAACACTGCAACCTAATTCCAGATGTCTCCTTTGTAAATAAAATGTGTCCTACCTCCTAGACATGGTGAGGATGAGTCCATGTACTTTTAGCTCTACCAAAGAAAAAATTCTTCTCTAAGTACATCAGAGGCCACAGAGATCGTGAAATGCAGTGATGAAAAAAAAACATTTCTGAGACTCTAAGAGCCCTAATTTCATTTCTTATAAATCACTTGTATTTCATAGTTGGGTTTTTCAGGACTCTTGATTCCTACGTTTACATTTCTGGGATCAGCTAATATGTGGTAGATTTATAGAAGCTGGAGACCAGGGCTATGTATAGTTTCTGATCCACTGAAGTGATTTTGGTGGCTTTGTGACATCATTTTACTCATGGATTTATGATGAAGGAGATCACAGTGGGCGGGCACCCAATTGCCAGTGGTGTTACAGGTGGGCAGTAATGATGCCCCACTCCTGTCTTGGGCAAACTTCTTAATGTTTCTCCATCATGAATGAAAGTCTGAATGTTACTGGCACTGACAGACACATTCTGGGATAAGTTTCTGTCTCCCAAGTCATACCAATGTCCACTCCCTCTTTGCATATCATTAACCAAACATGAAAACTCAGCCCTGTACAAACCACTGAAGCATTTGTGAGGGATGTTGCAATGGGCTGGCTGCTGACCACATACCAGCTATTGCAAGTGCCTAATGGATGGTATCAAGACCAGAATTCATTAGGCCATTTCAATCCAAGACTTACAATGTTGGTTGTGTTGGGTTCCAAGAAGTTCCTTGAACTCAGGTCTGTCCACTGACACACCATGGGCTGGCAATCAAACAAAGCTTGTCTGAGTCACACTTGGTGGGACTATTGCCTTTCATTCCAGCCTTACCCTCCTGTCCTCCTCATGCCTACATAGAATTGGCTTCTGGACTTGTGCCTCTCCCTGTTCTAACTGTGCCTTCTTTCTTTGGGCGTAGATTCAGCTTCTCTATCTTCGTCCTTAGAGGGCTGCATAGAGGTTTCACACTTTTGCTTTTAGTTGAAGATTCTGATAGAGATGAAAGGCAAGAGAAAAGAGGAAATGGGCCACTGTATGACCAAAAGTGGTGGGCACCAGTAATAAAGTTACTAACATGGTTTAATTGGACCAAATAATTTCCTTGCTTCTGGTAAAATTCATTTTTTTCTTTGACTGTGGATAAGAAGGGCCTGTCTGTCTGTTTATAAATGTAGTTAAGGAAAACTTCCACATTCCTGGAAAAACCCCGGCTACAAGTCAAAACTAATCGAAGGACATCAACATGAGATTTCCTGTGACTTGGCACAGTGATGTGTATTCCCTAGAGGCCTGTTATGTTTGAATTAACTTAATCATGCTTTATGAAAATACCATATAATTTTCATTTGTGATAATCTGGCAGCATTAAAAATATTACCGTATATTTTAAGCTAATAAATCTCTTAGGTTGATAATAAAAATCAGCCTCTTATACAATGATTGATAAAACCACAAATATTATTTCAATAATCATTAAAAGACAAAGAAAGTATTAAGATGATTTTCCTTTAGCAGTAGTGTGGTAAATAAATGTTTAGTGATAAATAGACAACGTATATTTCTACATTCTAGAAAGGTGAATTATTTTAAATTGACTAGTAATTTGAATTCCACATATCTACAGAAAATATTCAACAAGGTATACACAAAATAATGCTCAAGAATTGATCTCAATATTCCTTAAGTTATGCAAAATCATATCAATCTTTTGGAGTAATGTCAACTTTATGCTAATTTACAAGCACTACACAGGAGCTTATTAGATTTTATAAATGGCTCTGAAAGGAGGTATATATTGCTCTGAAAGAACAAAACATATTTTCTTCTGTAATAAATGCAAAATGTACTCTTGGCTAAAAACTAAAACCTGGTAACAGAATTTAAATTATGACTGTGTGCTCTTTATAAATTTTCTTTCTAAATATTATGGTTTTTAACTTACATCCTAAATAAGAAATCATGTGGATGATTTTTTAAAATATTTAATATTCTACTGTGGACTAATTACTTAGTAATAAAGACTGACAGTTTTCCTAGGAGAAAAATCTAATTAGACTGAGTTGACTGCCAAAGAGATGGCTCCACAAGTAAAGTCACTTTATTGGTAATACTATGCAGATTGCCACAAAGAAAGTAGCAATCGAAGGGCTAATTTCATTGTTACATCAACATGTGTGAACAAAAGAGCTTTACAATCATCCTGGCTAATAAACTTAAGGGAAAGTTTGTGGCATGTATTTTGTGATTCTGATACTTGACAGGGCTATAAAGTCCAGAGTTAAATCAATCAGCTCAGTCAATTAAAAGAAAATAAAATGAAACAAAGTTAAATTGTTCTTTGAGTGAATTTTCCCCTTGTTTACTTGTTCTTTACCTTCTATGAAATCAAATGAACAAAACTTTGTATAGATTTGTCTTTATGTGTTACTACTTCATTACTTCAGCAATTGAATGTGGCTTTAAATGAAATGGATTTAATATGTATTATAAGAAATACACCTTGTGGTATATCTTAAATCACCTGAGATCTCTTAAAAATGCTTAGAGGCATAGTACTCATAAAACTTAAGACAGAAGATAAATGTTGGTCAACCAGATATTTATTTACTTATTTATTTGCTACATTTACAACATGTTAACAATTTTCTGGCCAGGCATAGTGACTCACACCCGTAATCCCAGCACTTTGGCAGGCTGAGGTGAGAGGATCGCTTGAGGCCAGGAGTTTGAGTCCAGCCTGGCCAACATGGCAAGAGCCCGTCTCTACCAAGAAACAAAAAACAAAACAATAACAACAACAAAAACATTTTTCTATGCTTCTAATTAATTTATAGGAATCTTTGTATAGCCTAAACTTTATATTAACTTAAGGCTTACTATGTGACAAAGCATATTTAATCATTAGGAATTATCATAAAAAAGGGAGCAAAGCTCCCTGACCAATAACAGCCACTACTGCTTCTGCGACAGTCATTCTAATTCTTGATCTTGAGTCAAATCAAGGAAAGAAGCTCACATAGGCTCACTTTGTTAGATCTTCAGTGTTACAAGTTAGCTTAAGGAGCCCTCTGAGGACATGGACAAGCCTGTGTAAATAGAATGAGTCTAATGTGAACTCTGAAAATCCGAGATAGTTCAGCCTCCCTTCAGAGTGAGGTTTGCTAAACACTGAATACCAGAAATGGCAGGACCAAAGGTTAGGCACTTCAGAGCTCTGGAAACCACAAATAACCTGAGTCTACCTCTGTTGGTATTACAGGCTTTGAGATAAAACCACAGTAAAATTCAATTTTATATAACTAAAAGAGGTTAGAAAACTGTACTTTCTTGATTCAACCATTATCTTTGATTCACTGCACAACTACTAGTTCCAGGCAGAAATCATGTAATGGGATACTGGAAATATTCATTCTGTAACCCATATAGGTAACTTTAGGCCCTCTCATTTGGTCCCACAAATCTGAAACATTGGCATTTATTTAATGCTTGGTATAAAAAGTCATAGGGCTGAGAAATGGCAGTATTGTAAGCATATCTGGATTTACAGAATCAAGAAAAAGCCTTTACACCAGAAGTGGCAAGACAAGAGTTAGGCACTTTAAGGCTATGGCAACCATTAATATGATGAGCTCCCCTCAAAAACAGTGAGAAATGAGCAGGATGCCTGACCTTCTTTAATGAAAGGTTTAATTACGATATCTTCATGCATCTAATGTTTTCCTGCAAAAAAATAAAAGTACAACAATGTGCTATTTTTGAAAAACAAATTGTCTTGGTGCACCTGCTACAAATCTGAAGGAGAGGTGCCTTAAACAAAACAAACATAAAACTGGCCTATCAAAAGAGGTGAGATTAAAATTAATGGTCTCTCTAGACCACATTTCATCAAAATTTAAGAGAAGATTCTTAGTTCTTTGTTTACATTCCTTGCCACATCAGATTCATAACCAAGTACTACCTGTCCTACCTTTGAAGTGTGCTCGAAACCCTCCTCCTCTCTCCACTTCCCATGCCGCCACCTCAGTAGAACCCTCCTCAATTCTCACTGAACTCTCAATAGCCTGCTGACTTGGCTTTTTCCACTTTGGGTGCCTCACATTCCTCATAAGAGTTAGAGTGACTCGTTTCATCTGAAGTAATACCAAATTACTCTTCTACTTAAAACGTTTCATAAGAGATCACAGCACCTAGAATAAAAACCTAAAAGTTATCCCTTAGGACACTCAAAGCCCTTTGCTGAGGAGCAGCCCCTTGCCTGCATCCTCCAGCTTATCTCCTATAACTTTCCAAGAATGAACTAGCATCCAGCCACACCCCGGCTTCCTTTCTGCTCCTTGAATATCCTCTGCTAGTTCTTGACTCATGGTCTTCTCCGTAGTTCCTTGTGCCCAAGTGCTTCCTGGTTCTCTTTGGGTGAACTTGCATCTTCTCATCTTTCAGATCAGGATGAAACACCCACTCCTTGCAGGAGGATTTCTTCTAGAATTGTCCCATCTCCTCGGTGGAGATGGGACAATTCCCACTCATAAAACCCTGTTTATTCTTTCTACATAAGGTTTCATGCCCTTAAATTACGTCGGTAGGAAGTAATACCTCAAGACCATTCTCCATTGTTTTTGTATGATCTTATTTTTAATTTAATGTATTTGTAATTTTCTTTTATATTTTTGGTATGCATCTACTTAGTAGTCAATATCTAACTTAATTTCCTCGCCCAAATAAGCAATTGTTCTTATATCATGTAGCAATGATACATCAATTTTCATTTAACATAAAATTTAAATTTAGTAAGTACTTGATTCAGATATAGTCTTATTTCTATTTCTGCACTTTTCATTCTATTTCACTGATTATTTTTCTTTGTGTTATCACTGGTACACTGCTGTTGAACAAAAAGTAATTTACAATAATTTCACTTTCTGATGGGATGATAAACTTCTATTCACTCTTTTTTTCTTCTTGTTTTTTTTCTTTTTTTCAATAGGAAATACTTTTTAATTACCACTTACTTTTCCAGATGATTTTAAATACATATTATCCATTCTTCTTCCTTATAGCACATTAATATACTGCTTATCATTTACATATGTAAACACACATATATATACCACATACATATATAGCAGGAAAATTTGGATAGATTTAACAATATTGAGCTATCTCTTCCAGAGGCATGCTGTATCTTATTTGTTATATTTACTATTAGACATGTTACAATATTTTGAATTATGAGTATGACTGGAGTTTCATAAACTTTAATAATGTTTATATGCAATAATAATAATTATAAATTATTATAAAATAATATATAAAATTTATTATTATAAAATAAAAAAATAATTGTTATTTATATGCAATATAATTATTCTTACTCACATCATCTCATTTCACAGAAATTTATTGTTTACCCGTTAGTTCTAAGTTTTAAACTGAGTCTTTTTTTGTATCCAGCCATATTGACTGTAAATAATCATGTTTTGTATTATTCAAGTCTGACTTTTTTTTATTAAGTGGACTATATTTATTCTTCCCCTGAAACAGGGTCTCCCTCTGTTGCCCAGGGTGGAACACAGTGGGGCAATCAAAGCTCGCTGCACCCTGGAACTTCTGGGCTCAAGCAATTCTCCCACCTCAGCCTTCTGAGTAACTAGGACTACAGCCACCATGTCCAGCTAATTAGAACTTTTTTTTTGTAGAGACAGGATGTCATTATGTTGTCGCAGGCTAGTCTCAAACTCCTGGACTAAAGAAATTCTCCCACCTTAGCCTCCCAAAGTGCTCAGACTACAGTGGGTTCACAGTGGTTCACAGTGGGTGTGAACCACTGTGCCCAGCCGCGGACTAGATTTTTAAAACATTAAAGAATCACAGTGTTGATCCTTACCTTGTGGATGTACTTGAATATTTTTCTGTTGAATATAATTTTTAGAATTAGCTGGTTTCTTATAAATACATGCTTAGGAAGTGCTCTTTTATTTATAATTTGCTTAAATTTAAAAAAATGGCTAATATTGCTAATCAAAACTTGTAACATAATGATGGATTAACCAGTTTTCTTTTCACATTGTTAATATAGTAAATTTTGATTAATTACCTAAAATTGAACCAATCTTGTCTTCCTGGAACGAACTCTACTTTTTCTTTTGATGTTATTCTTTAATGTTCTAGATTTTATTTACAAATGTTGTTTAAAAGTTAGTGTATATATATATACTAACCCAGCTAATTTTTGTATTTATAGTAGAGATGGGGTTTCACCGTGTTGACCAGGCTGGTCTCAAACTCCTGACCTCAGGTGATCTGCCTGTCTCAGTCTCCCAAGGTGCTGGGATTACAGGCATGAGCCAGCATGCCTGGCCTAAAATTTTTATATTTACATTTAAAAACAAATATGCTATGTTTATGTATTTATCATATTTGGAAGCTAGGCTTATGGTTGTTTCTTAAAATGAAGTGAGATGCTTCCCAAAGCATAGTAGCATAACATAGTAATAATCTGTTACTTGAAGGTCCAATGAAGCCATATGGACCCCACACTTCCGTAATGTATATCCCCAAAAGGTCTGAATTTTTTCTATGGTCATTGATGCATTTAAAATGTCTGACTTCATTGACTCCATTTTAATAATTTGTGGAGAAAACATGTATTTGTTCTGAACTTACAGGTTCATGACCAGCTAGTCATAAAAATACTCTCAGAAGGATACTGATCTCTTCCATCAGTATGGTTAAATCTCTTTCTTGCTATTTGTAGTTCTTGTTGTCATGAGCATTTCTACTTTATTTTCAAAGCACCAGCATTTGGCTTTAAACATCAGTTCTATTTTTAACTCTAATTTATTAATTTTAACTGCAATTTTTATCAACGCCTTCCTCTTTTAGCTTACCTAAATTTTTATTTTTCTAGCTCTTAAATTAAACTGCTTATGTACTTTAAATACTGCCAGGTAACAAAATCATTTTCTAAATAATAAAATGGTTAAAAACATTCTTCATAAGCATTATAGACAGTGTTCTTGTTTCTGTCATTTCTAAATTTTTATAAGATTCTTTTTATTTTAAATTTTAAAATGCCTAACAATTTTAGTTGTGGCTGTTATTGTTAATATCTAATTTTATTTCATTGTGGTTACAGAATGCGGCTTTAAAGATCTCTATTTTTTGCAAGTTTCATTGTGGCTAAGTACATTTTGTACATAAATTAAATTTATGCACATATCATTTGACCTGGTAATTCAACTTACAGGAAAGTAATTTTTTTCTGAGAAAATAATAGATTAGTATACAAGTAAATTTATTATACATTAATCATACAAGAAAAATTGGTAGCAACCAAATTGTCATACTATCCATGATTTTTGGACAGCTATGAAGAGACATGCTTTTAAATAAAAGTCAAGCATCTAAGAATTCCCAAGGATCTATCTGAGAAATAGTCATTGAAAAGTATATGAAGCAACATATTCTGTAGATAAATAAAATTATTTACATACACACAAAAATGACTGATTCAAATACATCTCAAGGCTAACTATAATTGTTTTGCATAGGGTTTTGTATGTTTTATGTCTCACCTTACTGATTTGGTTATAAGAAAACACTTTGGGCCAATAAATATCTAATGAACTCTATGGTGTTGTCCTCATGCCTCAAGCCACAAAATCCAAACAGCAAGTTTACTAATTCAATCAATAAAGGTGTCATTAGCAGGGTTTCCTCAACTCCAGCCTTGGATGTCAACATTCAATCTCCAAATGTTAAAGACTTGGAATTCCTAGTCAACACTATTAGAAATCAAACCTAATTAGGAAAAGCTACTCAAAATTATAGTAGATGTCACTCAGTATTGCCATTTTAAGTTTCATATTTGATGCCTTTTTATCCAAAAACAAAAACAAAATTCACAAAAAGTGGATGGGCAAAGGGAAGGCTTTGCAGCGAGACCCTGCCCAGTGTGGCATTCTCAAAGGTATTTTAGCTCACAGCTATGAGCTGTGGTTTTTAATGTACCTTTGTTGGGAAATGATCAGGCACAAAGAGCAAATACCAGAATTTTATTAAAGGATTATTATTGGGTTTTGAGGCATACAAACAAAACAGGAGTTCATATATAATCTCCACATTTCCTAGAATATTATGACCCTGTCCTTGAGGATGAAAGTGAGGACATTTCAGGAAGCTTAGATATTGAAAAGAAAAGTCTTAAAAGATATTATATTAAAGTTAAAGTGACTAGAAGTAGATAAATATTCTGAAAAGATATTTGATATGTCTCAAGAATCCTAGAGACTGCTTCTGTAAGTTTGAAATAGGTTAATAACTCATTTTTCTGTTATTTTCCTATGATATTAGCTAACTTTGTGGATATTTGTCTCTATGCATATAAATGTATAGTATCTATCTAGCTATCTATCAGTCTATTAAGTGGAATCTTATAACACTGAATTTTGTAGGTCAAAAATTGTCTGTTATCAGCAATTTTATATGATTAATTTAACAAACATAAGAGTAGTTGTGTCTTATACAAGACTGATCTTTCGCAGACCAGTCTCTGAGAAAAGGAGTTGCCCTCCTTTAAATACCCCAAGAAATTGACTAAAATCTAGTACCTAAAGTACAGAGTCATACTCAATAGCCACGCTGGATCCCAGCTCACAACCATATCTTACCTGCACAGATGAACACTGAGCTGACAAAAGGGCGCTATCATAACTCAGTCTCTGATCGTGTCAGGGAAGAGCCTGCTGCATCCATTGCACTCAGACCCTAATCTAGCACACTAGGGCTGGAGTTAAATTCTTGCCATGTTATATTGCTATTGTATCCTAGTGCCTGATGTCACTAGGAGAGGAGGGACCAACACTTCTCTACTCATGCAGTTTAAACTCTCCACAGCCCAGGATTTGAGATGCATTTATTAGAATCCAATGTCCTGACAGCTTTCTGTGTCATCCTAGAATGAATGGGTCTCTGGGGGTCAGTGTGTACGTTCTTGCTACAGATCTTACTCTATTAGCTTCTATACTGCCCCAGAAGGTCTGGTATGTGCTGTCTGTCCTGTATGTACATTTATGCTTGAACTTTGCACTGACTTGACTTAATGCCCAACAAGTACAAGGAACCATACCAAGAGTGATGTTGGGACTTGGGAGATGTTAGTGGTAAAACCAAATTCTGTGTACTTTCTGTATCCAAGGTACCTATAGTCTATTTTGGGAAGAAAAACATAAATATTAACATTAAAAATGGTAAATCTATAAGCAATGTCAGAGAGAATAATATAATCATAATCTGAAAGCTACAGAAAAATGCATGCATAAGGAATGATGAAAAGAAATCATTGGCCTAAAAGAGTCAAAAATGGCTTCAACAAAAATAAATTTGGTCTGGCTAGGGGATTGTGGATAGAGCAAATAGTGTTAAAAGAGGCATGGAAATGATAAAGAAGAAGAATATATTCAAAAAATAGTGATTCAAAATTTTTGTTTGGAGTGCATGGCTCACAACAAAATACAGTGGGAGATCAGGATTAAGAAGAACATCAGGGCAAAACCACATTTACTTCAACCAACCCATTGGTTCTCTGTTGAAATCCATCCCTTGAAGTCTTAGAGAAAGACAACACTGATGAGGAGGGGCCTCATCAGTAAGATGTAAGATGAGGACTCCGCCCATATTACATAGCATGCCCAGAGACTCTCTATTTGATCCCTGATATGGTTTGGCTCTGTGTCCCCACAAAAATCTCATCTTGTAGCTCTCATAATTCCCACGAGTTGTGGGAGGGACCCATTGGGAGATAACTGAATCATGGGGGTGGGTCTTTCCCATGCTGTTCTCGTGATAGTAAATGAGTCTCACCAGATCTGATGGTTTTAAAAACTGGAGTTTCTCTGCACAAGCTTTCTTTTTTGCCTGCTGCCATCCACCTAAGATGTGACTTGCTCCTCCTTGCCTTCCACCATGATTGTGAGGCCTCCCCAGGCATGTGGAACTGTAAGTCCAGTTAAACCTCTTTCTTTTGTAAATTGCCCAGTGTCGGGTATGTCTTTATCAGCAGTCTGAAAACAAACGAATACAGTAAATTGGTACCAGTTGAGTGCGGTGTTGCTGAAAAGATACATGAAAATGTGGAAGCTACTTTGGAACTGAGTAACAGGCAGGGGTTACAACAGTTTGGAGGGCTCAGAAGAAGACAGGGAAATGTGGGAAAGTTTGGAACTTCCTAGAGACTTGTTGAATGGCTTTGCTGAAAATGCTAATAGGAATATGGACAATGAGTTCCAGGTTGAGGTGATCTCACATGGAGATGAGGAACTTGTTGAGAACTGGAGTAAAGGTGACTCTTGTTATGTTTTAGCAAAGAAATGTGGCATTTTGCCCCTGTCATAGAGATTTGTGGAACTTTGAACTTGAGGAAAATGATTTAGGGTATCTGGCGGAAGACATTCCTAAGCAGCAAAGCATTTAAGAGGTGACTTGTGTGCTGTTAAAGGCATTGAGTTTTAAAAGGAAAACAGAGGATAAATGTTTGGAAAATTTGTAGCCTGACAATATGATAGAAAAGAAAATTCCATTTTCTGAGGATAAATTCTAGCCAGCTGCAGAAATTTATATAAGTAATAAGGAGGAGAACGTTAATCCCCAAGACAATGGGGAAAATGTCTCCAGAGCATGTCAGAAGTCTTCATGGCAGCCCCTCCTGTCACAAGTCCAGAGGGCTAAAAGGAAAAAAGTGGCTTCTTGGGCCCAGCCCAGGGTCCCAGTTATATGTGCAGCCTAGGAACTTGGTGTTCTGCGTCCCAGCTGCTCCAACCGTGGCTGAAAGGGGCCAAAATAGAGCTTGGGCATGGCTTCAGAGAGTCCAAGCCTCAAGCCTTGGCAGCTTCCATGTGGTGAGCCTGCCAGTGCACAGAAGTCAAGAACTGGGATTTGGGGACTTCCACTTAGAATTCATAGCATGTATGGAAACACCTGGATGTCCAAGCAGAAATTTGCTGCAGGGGTGGGGCTCTCATGGAGAACGTCTGCCACGGCAGTGCAGAAGGGAAATGTGGGGTCAGAGCCCCCACACAGAGTACCTACTGGAGCACTGCCTAGTGGAGGTGTGAGAAGAGGGCCACCATTTTCAAGACTCTAAAATGTTAGATCCACTGACACCTTTCACCGTGCACCTGGAAAAGCTGCAGACACTCAAATCCAGCCCATGAAAGCAGCTAGGAGGGAAGTTGTACCCTGCAAAGCCACAGGGGTGGAGCTGGCAAGACCATGGGAACCCACCTCTTGCATCAGTGTGACCTGGATGTGAGACATGGAGTCAAAGAAGATCACTTTGGAGCTTTAAGATTTGAGTGCCCTGTTGGATTTTAGACTTGCATGGGGCCTGTAGCCCTTTGTTTTGGCCAATTTCTCCCATTTAGAATGGCTGCATTTACCCAATGCCTGTACCCTCATTGTATCTAGGAAGTAACTAACTTGCTTTTGATTTTACAGGCTCATAGGCTGAAGGGACTTGCCTTGTCTCAGATGAGACTTTGGACTGTGGACTTTTGAGTTAATGCTAAAATGAGTTGAGATTTTGGGGTACTATTGGGAAGGCATGATTGGTTTTGAAATGTAAAGATATGAGATTTGGGAGGGGTCAGGGGCATAATAATATGGTTTAGCTCCATGTCCCCATTCAAATCTCATCTTTTAGCTCCCATAATTCCCATGTGTTGTGGAAGGGACCCAGTGGGAGATGATTGAATCATGGGGGCAGGTCTTTCCCATGCTGTTCTCGTGATAGTAAACGGGTCTTATGAGATCTGATGGTTGTAAAAATGGGATTTTCTCTGCACAAACTCTCTTTTTTGCCTTCTGCCATCCACCTAAGATGTGACTTGCTCCTCCTTGCCTTCCGCCATGACTGTGCGGCCTCCTCAGCCATGTGAAGCTATAAATCTTATTAAACTTCTTTCTTTTGTAAATTGCCCAGTCTTGGGTATGACCTTATCAGCAACATGAAAATAGAATACAATCCCCCAAACTACTGGAGCACATCACCATATTCTTTGTGCAGAAACAAATACCAGTGGCATGGACTCCTTCACTGGACACCATGGCCTACCCTAACAGGCCCAGGTCCATTTTACTTTTGATTTCTATGACATCCTTCTTCCTGCTTAATAATTCTTCAAAAGAAAAAGGAATAGAAAAAGTTAGGAAGCAAAGTGTATATGAAAGAGTTTTCTCATACTGAAAAAGGACTTTGGATTTGAAGTGTCTCATGATGTGCTTTAGCAGAAGCTAAAATAAAGGGAAAATCTTCTCTCTCCAAAAAGCTAACCTTGAAAATCTAAAGTCAGACCCACTATTAAAAGAGCTCACTGAAATTATTCTGTCTTTATATTTTGTTCCTTTTACCAAAGTTAAACTATTTTAACATTTGTTTAATGAATCTAGAAGGAAACCTGAAAATTGTGTGGTTTTGTTCTCCTGCAATGTAAATCCCCTAGGATTTCTTTGTATTAGTCCACTGTCTCATTGCTATGAAGAAATACCTGAGACTGGGTAATTTAGAAAAAGAGAGGTTTAATTACTCAATGGGTCCACAGGCTGTACATAATGCTAGTATCTGCTCAACTATGAATTCTGCTCAACTTCTGAGGAGGCCTCAGGAAACTTACAATCACAGTGGAAGATGAAGGGGAAGAAGGTTCCTCTTACATGGTGGGAGTAGGAGGAGCAAGAGAGAGAGTGGGGAGGTGTCACACACTTTAAAACAACCAGATCTCACCAGAGCTCACTATCACGAGAACACCACCGCATGGGAAATCCACCCCCATGATCAAATTACTTTCCACCACACCCTACACTCAACTTTGGGAATTATAATTTGACATGAAATTTGGGTGGAAACCCAGATCCAAACCATATCACTATTTATTTAAATATTTTACGTACTAGTAGGAAGGGTTTTTTTTTTAGATGTCTTAGTTTGACTATTATTGAAAGTTAGTAGCTGAGTCATTTGGGGGTGGCTTCATTTCATAGTGAGTATTTAAAGCCTATCTAGACACTCTATATGAATGAATTTTAGTCTTCACTTTATATCACAATTCACAGAGCTTTTAAAAGTTCTGAAGCCCCAGCCTGGTCTCAGATAATGATATCAGCACTTTTGGGGTGGGATCCAGACAGTGAATTTGTTAAACTTCCCCACAGCCAGTGTGCAGCCAAAACCAATACTACATACCATGCTCTTGGATCAGAAGAATTAACAGCATTTAAAATTGCCATACTGCCCAAAGCAATCTACAGATTCAATGTAATCCCTGTCAAAATACCAACATCATTTTTCATAGAATTAGAAAAAAAAATTCTGAAATTCATATGGAACCAAAAAGGAGTCAAATTTGCTAAATTTCTTATGCCTGAAATACAATCTATACTCTTCCTTGGCACCAGGACACTATATTGATACTTTAGAAAATATGTGTGTAAATCACAAAAGAATTTTGATCAATTTGTTGTGAGACTGCACAAGATAGCAGTCAGACAGGCTCCTTGCTCTGAAAATCATCTACCAAAAAGATTGACATGGTCAACATTTTTAAAAGTAGTTTTAAAAAAGGTATTTTTACTGTCTTGTCTCCTGTGGAATAAGTGATTTCTATGATGTAGTGTGGGAGATTTAAACATTCACTGTTCCTACAATTTGTGCACATTAAAATATACACTGCAAAGTCAGGCAGAGTTCTGTAGAGAGAATACTAAGTTGGTGAGCTTCAAGAACGTTGTGTTTCTATAGCACCAGAGCTAACCACCACAAATTTCTCAATAAAATAATAAATCTGTTGAAGCATTTGAGACTCTATAAAAAGTAAAAATAATATGGCTCAGCTTATGACTAGGCCAGTTTAATAATTTGCATGTCACTTATCTTTGTAATTCCAAGTAAATTGTGATATAGTTATTCCATTTTCAAATTTACAGCAAGTAAATCAAGTTTATAAATAATAAAATTATTAATTTGTAAATCAAAGCAAAAGGCTGTATTTAAAGGCAACAAAATGTTGGAGCTAAGCACATAGTCTCTGGTGGTAGACACCAATAAAAAATCCAGAATCAACCACTAAATAGCTGTGGAAAATTACACAAATTATTTAGTGTCTCAGGACTTTGTTTTACTTATGCTTATTATGGGAATAATAATATCTGCTTCGTAAATGCTTTTTAGGCATTAAATGGGATAGAATGCGTGAAGTGCTTAGAATAGCATCTAACGATTATTTTTAAAAACACGCAAACGATGTTATCTAATGATTATTGTCATGTAATCTTTTTGGGGTAAGGGACACTCTAAATAGTAAATGTATCTAATTATATAAATTTACTTTGGATAAAAGGCCACCAAGTAATTTTGCAAATGTACTTGGTTTATTTGCTTTCAAAATAAGGATGAACAAACCTGAAATAGACTAAAAGATTAAAACTTCAAAGGAAAATCAGCATATCCTAGAGGCTCTGCTTGCGCCATTTCATTTAGACTGCCTGAGTTAGAATTCTGATGGTGCCACAGAACTTAAGTTTTCTAACTGTGAATGTGCCAGCTGTAAGACTGGATTAGTAAGAGCCCGTAGTTTGTCACATCATGAGGATTCAATGAGGTGCTTCATGTAAAACATAGGGGAAACTGCCTGCATATATTTTTCTCTTTTTTAAAATTTTTAAATTTTTTTTTTTTTTTTTTTGAGACAGTCTCGCTCTGTCGCCCAGGCTACAGTGCAGTGGCGCGATCTCGGCTCACTGCAAGCTCCGCCTCCTGGGTTCACGCCGTTCTCCTGCCTCAGCCTCCCGAGTAGCTGGGACTACAGGCGCCCGCCACCACGCCCGGCTAATTTTTTGTGTTTTTAGTAGAGACGGGGTTTCACCGTGTTAGCCAGGATGGTCTCCATCTCCTGACCTCGTGATCCGCCCGCCTCGGCCTCCCAAAGTGCTGGGATTACAGGCGTGAGCCACCGCGCCCGGTCTATTGTTCTCTTAATAAAAGTGCATTTTGTTATTACCAGCATCTTGACCAATAATTGAGTCAACATATCAAGGTCTTTTTTTTTTTTTTTTAATGTTTCTTTGCAATGGAGTCAACGAGATATCAGGCATACACTTTTCTTATATATACTTTTAGGTAAACCAAAGAATCTGGGGATGCCAGTGGTCAGTGGGAATCACATTTTATATGTTAAAATGCCTGTTTCAAGTAACAAAGATTTCCACATCAAATTGCTTGTACAATGAGAAAATGTGTCATCTCATAGCTATTGTCCAGAGATAAGGCCTGTTTCAGGGTAGGATGCTTCAGAGATGGTGACTTCATCAAAGATCTAAATTCTCCCTGCTTGTCCACTCAGCCTGCTTCTGTGCCACAGGCTTAGCTCCCCCACCATGGAGGTAGCTCCGTGCATCACATCCCAACATTCCAACATCTAGAGGCAGAAATGAACTTCTATCAATGTCTCTGACTCATGAGCCAAAAGGCCTCTCATTGGAGAGACTAGGACCATCTTCACCACTAAACCTATCCCTGAAGAGGAAAAAGGCACCATAATATTTGGATTAGAACAACAACAAATTAACTCTAAAAGCAGCCATAAACCCACCTGTCTCTGAGTTGTGTAGGGAGGACTAGTGATCACCAGGAAAAAGCAGGGCTCTATCTCCAGGAGAAGGGGCAAAGACATTTGGGGTATGAAAAAGAGTTTCTTCATATCCCCAAGATGAAATAGTTCTTTTACCTGCTAATGCAGTACAGGTTACAAAGTTGTGCTCAATAAATCATCATTTTTATTCCTGCAAGTGCCAAGAAAATGCTGTCTGAGGGTTGAAGACAAAATGGCAGGCAAAACAACTTAAGAGCATGACATGTCTTGTTCAACATCATATGAGACTGAGTAAAGGAGACTAACTGAAAACCTGATTCTAGGTGTCTCATAATTCATATTTTTAAGGCATTTAATTTATGAGCATATGACATTTTATTTGCTTTTAAATGTCTTATGTTAAACTGTGCATAAAATTATAATTTATGAAAATTTTTTCATGATTAATAATTTCATGAAGTTGTTTGCACAACATAAAAGGACAAAGTAGTAAAGGTTTAAGGTGAATGAGCTAGCTTTATCCTTATTTATCTGGTACCTGCCAAGCATTAGTCAATCCTGTGGAGGTATTTTGCAAAAATAAATTTCCTAATAAATTTGTCATACTGTGTTATATCAGCAAACCCCTGGAAAGACTTGGCTAATAACTGAACTCAGCCAGCATGTTCAAGTGAGTGTTTAATAATAAAATGCATATCTCAAAAGATAAACTGTGTGGTCACTAAATTAAGCTCCTAATATCGCTACAACTCTCCAACCCTAACTCTACCAATAGAATAAATAAAAGTCCCTACATTTGTATTTACAAAGATGTTCCCATTATAGTTTAAAGACTTTACTATTTTAGAGCACTTTTTGATTCACAGAATAATAGAAAGGTACAGAAATGTCCCATATACTCCCAACCCCTACACATTCATAGTCTCCCCCATTATCAACCTCACCTATCACAATTAAACACCCTGTTAAATTGAGGACTCTACATTACACATCACTACTTCCCAAAGTTCATAGTTTACATTAGAGTTTTCTCTTGGCATTGTGAATTCTATTGGGTTGGATAAATTTATAATGAGATATATTCATCATCACAGTATCACATAGAATATTGTCACTGCCCTAAATATCCTCTGTGTTTTACTTATTCACCCCACACCCGTTCCTTCTAAACCCTGGCAATGACTAATCTTTTCACTGTCTGCATAGTTTTGCCTTTTGCAGAACATCATATAATTGGAAAACGTTATAAAGTATACCTATATACATATACAGAATACATATATACAGAATATATACATATATACATATATACAGAATCATAGAGTACACAGTATGCACATATAGTCTATGTAGAAATATGCATTTAAGTTTTCTCCATGACTTCTCATGACTTGATAGCTCATTTCTTTTTAGCACTGAATAACATTTTGTGGCCCAATGTATAATACCACAGTTTATTCATTTATTCCTTCACTTACTGAACAGAACCTTGGTTGCTTCCAAATTTTGGTTACCATGAATAAACTATATACACTATAATATGAATAAACTATATATTATAAGTTTTCATGAGCAGGTTTTGTGTGGACATAGGCTTTCCCCTCCTTTGGGCAAATACCAAGGAGCGTGATTTTTGGATCACATGGTAAGAGGATATTTATTTTATTAAGAAACTGCCAAACCATCTTTCAAAGCGGCTGAGAATATGCATTCCCATGACCTGCGAACAAGAGTTCTTGCTGCTTCTCATCCTCACCAGCATAACACCTCACCAGTGCTACCGGTGTTCTGAATTTTGGCCATTCCGATAGGTGTATAGTATCTCATTGTTGTTCTAATTGGTTCACATTGCTTTGCTAGTTTAAAGTATGTAAACCCCCAGTCAGGCACAGTGGCTCAGGCCTGTAATCCCAGTGCTTTGGGAGGCTGAGGCAGGTGGATCACAGGTCAGGAGTTTGAGACTAGCCTGGCCAATATGGTGAAACCCTGTCTCTACTAAAAATACAAAAATTAGCCACTGGGTGTGGTCGTGGGCACCTGTAGTCCCAGCTACTTGGGAGGCTGAGGCAGGAGAATCACTTGAACCCAAAAAGTGGAGGTTGCAGTGAGCCAAGACTGAACAACTGCACTCCAGCCTGGGCAACAGAGCAACACTCTTTCTCAAAAAAAAAAAAAAAAAAAAAAAAGAAACAAAAATGTAAACTCCCAAAAGACTAAGTTATCTTTAAATAGGATTCATAAACAGTGTATTTATACACAAATACTTTGAGTGCTGATTGTATATCAGCAATCTGATTTGACTCATGTAAAAGGACTTTAATAGTTTTAAAACCTAAAATATTTATTCTATAATTGTGAAGATAATTTGAGGAACAATGCATTTTTAATAAATATTTATAACATGAGGGTCTGAAGTGCTTTATATTTATATTTTTTGGATGAATGGATAACTTTTGGATGAATGGATATCTTTTGGATGAATGGATGGTATATTTATATAAAGCACCTCAATAAAGTCACGGTGCATGGCATGGTACATACATCTGTAACACATAAAAGCTGTTGATAAGACTGAGTTTTAATTTCTGAAATGAACTTTTGAAATAAGTTTCCAATGGACTGTTAGGAATCTTTGAGGTTTATTTTTGAAAAGCTGATCACACTGCATGCTTTCAATAGTTACATAGTACTAAGGGAGTGCAACATGCTGGTTTTGGTGCTTTAGATATATTAACACTTAATCATACAGCAAATGTATTAGATGAGAGCCATTAATATCCTTATTTTTAAATGAGGAAAATGAAACAGGGAGAGGTTAAATACCCTGCATATAAAAGTATCAAAGCCTGGGCTTGACCCCAGGTAACCCAGCTTCGAGCGAGTGCTTACCACAGTATCCTACTGTCTGTCCCACTCTCTCTTTAGCAAGCCAGAATCATTAGATTTCCTTGATAGAACTACTGCAGTGAAATGCAGCTTTTAATGGCTAGACTGGTATACACTCTTCTGTTTGGGTACAAAATGAGATGAAAAAGATTATGGTTTTGATTTTTATTGAACCATGTTGATAGCCCATTTCTAAAAGCTGATGAAAAAATGTACCAACTCTATAATTAGTAAGAGAAAAGTGAAGCTAGAGTGTCTTAGAATGTGAAGTTAGTCATCTACATAGAATGTTTTTTCCATTTGATAGGTAATTATGATATATTTAGTAGAAGTATGGCATCAATTTTCTTTGTAACATATAATTAATACCCTGGTGTTTTGTCATTTCTGAAATCATCGTCCTCACATTGAACAAGGAAAGCCTTATTTTTGACCAAGAAGTGCTCTAGGAAGCGAGCACATGAAATAGAGACAGAAAGGAGATTATATAGGTATTCATTTTATATTCATTAGGTCTGGGGAGGAGAATAATAATTTGCATTTTAACAAAAGCCCTGGTGAAGCTGATACTGCTGCTGAGGGAATCACACCTTGGGGAGCCACAGTGCACTGTGGTTACAGATTAACACACAAATCTCAGTGGCTACACACAACTCAGCTTTATTTCCCACTCAAGTAAGTCCACTGTTCATCAGGAGGATTTTCCCCATGTTGGAGCTTCTCCATCAGGAACAGGGCTGCTGAGGTCAGAGAGGCCAGAGTGTGGGGGGCCCGGTGCATGAGGGGATCTTAAGGACAGGCCTGAGGGGCTCATACAGTTACAACCCACATCTCACTGACCAGTGTCCAGTCATGACCCAACCTAATTAAAACAGTTAGTGGAAATGTGGCCTACCTGTGTGCTCTGGAAGAAAACAATGTTCTCGGGTTAATGAACACACAGCATCGTGTCTACCTCAGCGATATCCACTGAGTTAGCATGGCTGAAGTGATTTTCACTCGTTGATCATTATGATTGTCAGACCACCCTTGGGTTTAAAGAAGCACGTTAAAAGTCTGTATGTTACGAGGCTTTAGCCCTTTCCTGTAGATAGCATTGTGCTTTCTCTATAACACGTGTTCACTAAGTATCTCCTGGATGAATGGATGGTACTTGCTCTATATGTTTGCTAATCATAAAGACAAAAAATTCAATATTTTAAATACCGTGCCAAAGATACCATATGGAGTTGTATAATAGATAACATTTTTCACACCTAGGACCCAGTTCTGAGTAATTTTCAGGTATCATCTTATTTAATCTTTAAATCTATGGAGGGTATATTCTTATAACTAAGATTTCATGATAAGAAGACAGGCCTCATAACTTCTAGGGGAACTAGACATTCCTCCTTGGACATCAAGGATAGAAAGAGGCTGGGCGCCGTGGCTTATGCCTGTAATCCCAGCACTTTAGGAGGCTGAGGTGGGTGGATTGCTTGAGCTCTGCAGTTCAGGACCAGGATGGGCAACATGGCAAAACCCCACCTCTACAAAAAAGTACAAAAAGTAGCCAGGCGTGGTAGTGCACACTTGCAGTCCCAACTACTTGGGAGGCTGAGGCAGGTGGGTTGATTGAGCTCCTGGGAGGTCAAGGCTGCAGTCAGCCGTGATCTTGCTGCTGTACCCACACTGGGCAACAGAGCAAGATCCTGCCTCACACAAAAATAAATACATAAAAATAAAAAATAAAAGAAGAAGAATAGAAAGATGCATGGGGAGAAACTCTCTGCTTTTCATTTGTTCATACTTCCTTGAATAGAAAGTATGCCTTTTAAAGATTAAAAAATAAAAATAAATAATACTTGAACTGAACACCTGTCTTATAGGTAGAGGGTTCGTGAACATCCTGACATGAAATGCCAGGCAAAAGAGTTATTGTTCCTAAGCCAAGTTACTGATGCACAGGTTAATATCCATTCTGTCCAGGTTCGCAGCTGGCTAATGGGTTGATTGGTTGTGTGTGTCGATCCACTGTAAGTTTCTCTCTGACTTCCCCACGAGAAGATGATGCTTGAGGCAGCCCTAGAGAACCCGCTTGAGTTCACTGCTTACTCCCTCTCATAGAGTAGATAATAAGTCTTCAGAAATAACTTATAGAGAACAAAGCACACTAAAATCCTATATAAATGGTGTGCAGTTTAATTTTTAATAAACTGAGCACACAGTGACCAATATGTCAGAAAGTACTAATTATTGTCAGCAATAACATAAATTTGTAGTCAGTGGTTTCCAGGAGAAATATTTAAAAAGCAAAGACACTCATAATAAACTTTTGGATAACACTGTTTATCTTCCTCTTTGTTTTATCTACTGGAACATCTGAAACTCTTCTCACTTCTGCATGCCTGTATCCAACACAAGCAGCCGCACAATGCACCTACACACACATGAAAATATCAGTGGACAGAAATGTAACTCACTATAATCTGAGAATAGCCATTTATATTTTCAAGATCAGAAATTTGGAACAAAAATTACCCCCTTTTCCCATTTACATTGTTAGTAATCAACTAAGAATCTATGCAATTATTCAGAAATTATTCATTTGAGTCCGAAAACAATATTGAAACAGAAAAATAATATTAGAAATAATATATTTAAATAATATTAGAGCTTGACTGATTATGTTTCTTGACAGCAAAAACAACTTGTTGTCCTTTTATTGTACATATTCTGTATATATTGTGCCTACTAATGTACTTTTTTAAATTACATAGTTATTTGATCAAGGGAACTAAATAGTACATATATTTGTATGCAACAAAATTTAATTAGTTTATTAGTTTAGTGTGATATCTCATTTTATTTACAATAAAGTGAATAACTAGTTTAACTGAATTGTGGGTATAACCAAGAAAATCATTTGTTATTCTCTAAATTTTGGCTTTGCATTCTATAATATTCAGGATTAAATTTGAGTCTCCTGCCCTAAAATGAGCCCTGCTATTCTTGCCATTCCCATCCATTATTATTCCACAAAGGAAAATAATAGTGATAATGGTCCTGGTACCAATGCTATTAAATGAAAAATGATTATTTTCTTTTAATTTCTTCAGAATAAACTGAGTATCAATAACACTTTCCAGATATTTTTGTCATACTCCAAAATGCAAAAAATAACTGGGGGATCAGAAATCAGATATGTAAGTTCAGTTCACCTGCAACACAGAGTCATACACATACATGTACATCTCTTTCTTCTTGAATATTTTGTTTGTATACTTTTTTAAATTGAAAGGAGATGGATAACAGGATACACTGGATATAGTTTTGTTCTTAGGAACCAAACTGGCAAGGTGGGAAATATTAACAAAGAGGGGTGCTCTAATTATTGGAATAGGGTATAGAAGATAATTTATAGCAGGGGCATGGGATCTTAACTTGTTCAATGTTAGGAGATGTACTATAATTCTGGACAGGGTCTAGTCTTTAAAAATACTATATATCAAATTAAATCTTAAGAATCAACATATGTAGAGGACATAGTACATCTCAGATTTTTTTTTTTAATTTCTTACTGTAAGTTAGTTTCTATGAATCTCCAAACATCCAGTAGAACTTCAAATTTCATTATCACAGTTAAAGTATTTTCAATAATTTAACCTACAGGCATTAAGAGCATATATACTGGCGATAGCTTCCCTGAATTTTGACTCTACTTCTAACAATTACTTAGTGGCTTGGGGCAAATTATTAAACAGCTCTGTACATCAGTATCCTGATCTGCAAAATGGGTATTATAAGCTGATTTGTATGTTGAGGCCCTAACCTCCTGTACCTCAGATTGTGACTGTATTTGGAGATAGAGACTTCAAAAAATAATTAAGTTTAAATGAGGTCATGTGGAAGGGCCTTAATTCAACCTGACAGGTGTCAGGAAATAAGCTATCTTTGTTCTTAGGCTTTTGACTGATTGATAGAGTCCCATTCACGTTATAAAGGTGATCTGTTTTACTTTAAATGAATTGAGTATAAATATTAATCACATCTATAAATACCATTACGATAACATCTAAACTAGTGTTTGATCAATCTTCTCCGTAGCCTAGACTAGTAGACATGTGAAATTATCCATCACACAGAGAAATTAAAAAACATGTTAATTATGAACATTTGTCTCATTTACATAATACTTAGTTAGAAGATCAGTGGAAAAAGTGCCATGATACTATTGCGAAACATCTGACTTCATAAATCCAAGGTTTTTGAATTATAGCAGAAAAAAAAAGCATTTAACTTGATTTTAAAATTGGAGCTATTTTTAAGCTGATAGGTGTAAGCTGACAGTCTAAATGATAGCAAATCATCTAGACTTTCCACTTCAATATTCTCATCCTGAAGTAAATGTTGTGATTTCTGTGTTGCCTAAATTATGAGGTTATTTAATGAACAATGACATTGTGGGCTTAAATATTCCTTGTCTTGTGCAGGTACTTTCCTAGGTAGTTTTTGCCACTTACAGCAATTCACTATGCCAAGAAATATGATTTGTTTAGTGCCAAGTTTCCAGAAGACAACAAAGCGTGGCACTAAAATGAAATCACGTAAGATCAGAGGCAGAGCCATTGTTCCAGTAACCAGAAAAAATTCTTTGAGAAGTGATTAGTAAAGGCCTCACTAACCCAACAAGAAGAATACCTACAGGGCTGAGGAAGTCACCTGGCTCGTCCAGGTAATAGTGTAGGCTATTTAATGTGATACAGAATCAGATCCATGTTGGTCACAGTTTGGTGGATTCCTGGCCATTTCCTTGGGTCCTATTTGAAATCACCATTAAAAGCACAGAGAAGGAATGGTTTGGAAGGTTAATTTTTTTTTAATGAGGGATTTAATAAAATCTGATGAAATACTTTATACTGTCTGCTTTAATTATGTATTTATAGACTTTTATTACTTGATATTATTTACTCTTGAGTTCTGCTTTTTACTTCATTGATTTTCATTATCTGATAAATAGTTAATAGTGATATACTTTGATAAGTTGTGTTTCCTGTTTTTTAGGTAAGAAGAAAATAGATTTAACTTGTATTTTTTAATCATACAAAAGCACTCTTCAGACACTAATTACATATATCTTCTTTGAAAATTAAATATAGAAGTAGAATTTATAAGGATTTATTTATTCTCATCATGAGTTAAACCTTGCTGTTTGTTTGGGAGTCCACTTCTTTTGTTTCATTCTTTTTCAAAATGTTTATATTTAATAAAAAATATTACTTTAACACAAGATATCTGAAAATTCTAAGATATAAATTTTGATTTCCATGGTTACATCATGGTATCCTCCATCAATTTTGGGATAGGCTCAGGAACTGAACACATTTCTTTAACTGACTTAACTCCTAATAGCATGTGTTAATGATCATTTGTCCTGAAAATTCTCCATAGTTAGAACGACAAAATATTTTGTCACTCAAAATATGGCACATAGTTAAATTATGTTCTGAAGGACTGATGATGAAATTAAACATGTAAGATAAAGACCATTCTGAAAAATACAGAACTAATTTTTCCCTACTTAGGTACAAGGGTAACTATTTATCTGATTCAATGTCTTATATGTTAAGGAGACTTCTCAAGAAGTCTCTGAAGAGGAATTCCGTACCTAATTATGTAAATCCCAAATGGGTCATAAAAATCCATTCTATTTTTCATATTTCTTCTAGATTCTTGTTTGAACATTATTGATCAATCGTAGAATATACAGTTATTGAGTACTTATTCTATTACAAAAATGAATTGGCCAAAAATCCCTCTGCTCAAGAAGCTAAAGAGCTAGTGATGAATCAATAATTGTAACTTAACATAAAATATACTCATATCTTATCTTAAAGTAAATAAAGCAAAGTTAAAGCAAAAGAAGCAATAAAAACAGAAAGGAAAACTCTATTTTGCAAATCCTAAAAGCAGAGATAATCTCTGTAATATGTCTTGGAGAGAAAGTAAGAGATTTGTTATCTTTAATATCCAAAAGAATAGTAATACCTTTGCAAAAAGTAAAAGTCCTATATGTTGAATAAAAGTAAATTAAGATTAGAAAACATATATTAATTATAATTACTTAAATTTTTCTCTCTCTCTTCTCAGGCAATGTCTGAGATATGATTATCATTTACACAATCATCAAATCATCTTCATCAAAAATATAAATATTTATTGTAATAACACTCAGGGTAGATGCTATAATTCTCAGACATAAAAAAGCACAGAGATTTGTGGGCAGCAGTATCTATGATGCTTTTAATTTTAAAAAGTGCAATCTTATTTGAAACCCAATAATGGCCACTATATAATACATATCCTATATGTATTGTGCCTACTAACGTATATAATAATTATATATAACAATAATAACTATATAATAATAATTGAGAGAATGGTTATGGATGGCAAATATCTTCTTTCTCCCAAAAGTGAAATGCAGTCCATGATAAAATAATGTGTTAACCATAAATTATTTACATATTTCTCTGATCATTTGAAAAATTATATTTGAATGCAAAATATTAATGTACTATATACAGGACATTTTATTTAGTAGAGGGTGTTTAATGTTTTCATAGCTGACAAAAATATATATAAAGTTATATGTTGGTGCCAAATTGTAGCTCCTCATAATTTTCATGTGTTGCAACATGGAAACTAAATGGACAAAAATTCTACATTATCTCAGGCAGTTTTAGGTGATTGATTGTGTATAAGTTGATTTTAGAAGATCTAGATGAGTAGAGTACAAGCAGAAAGCAATTCTCCCCTTTACCACTGCCTTCCACTACCACACTATTTTCACCTATAGGGGGTTCAAGTATCCTGGCTTGCCTGGGACTTGTCAAGTTTTAGCAGAGGGTTTTCTGTCCCAGGGAAATACCCAGATCCTAGCAAACAGGGACTGTTGGTTACCCTAATACTAGGAGTGAAACTGAGCATCTCAAGTCAGCTTGTGGCTGTGCCTCCTCAAAAAGCTGCCAGATTCATGGGGAAATACTCAATACTACTTAGATGGCACTAAAATCCAGATGCACTGGAACATTATTACAGAAAACTTACTCAAAGTTGTAACATTGAAACACACATTACCCTTAAAGAATATCTAAGAATAATAAAGAAGAAGCACCATTAGAATAAATGGGGAGTTAATACAGTGTTTCCATCGGTGTTTTAAAAAAAATCTTAACTACAACTTTTATTAGGAATACCCAGTAATTAACTATTAATATGGACATCTGTTGAGCATTTAGATGGTAACTAGGCACATAAAATTTTAATCGGAAGTTTCTTCAGTATTTAAGACTGTATTGCTATCAACATATTTTTCATAAACAAAGTCATGCACTACTGTCAGTTATATTTATTACATGAAGGAATGTTTTAATATAATAATGCAGATGTCTTCATTCTATAAACCCCAGTGGTACTTAAAGCTAGGATTTTATTACTTGTGCTGAGGACCAAACAAAGCTACAAACCTGCTCAATTCTAAGTGAGCTACTGCTGTTGAGTTGTGCACATTTGAGTTGTAAATTACAATATAAGGTAATCAAATATGTATACAAATGGTAGTCATGGAAGCAGTATCATAGATTCATAAGATTTCATAAGAAATCAAGAAAGGAATTTATAAACATCAATACTCTGCTCTGGGTTTATGAAATTCTCTTTCCAAAATATGATAACAGTGTTACAATAACTTAAGAAATGGTCTGTCAATCAGCACCACCTACATTGTTCTCCTCTTTATAATCTCTCCTTTATCCACGACCTATTTCCAAAACAATCATATTAGCCAGTCTGCTAACACTCAGCTTATACTGAGAGTGACCAAATGCTCCATGTAGTATTATTATAAAGATATTAAAACCATTACAAAGGATCTCTCCAATGACACTTTGTAACATGCAGAGCATTTAGAAACACCAGTAGCAAAATAACAGATTTCAAGGATGGGAAATTCTGCTTTCAGGTAGAAAAAAATAGCAAAACAGCTGAAATAACCCACACTGAAACATGGAATTTACATATGTGTGTACATAAAGTCAGTAATAAGTACGAAAATAAGCAGGCTATTTACTCCTAATGTATTGTTAGTCCTTATATAATCATACTATGCACTCTTCCATAAGAAAAAATAAAATTAGATATTGCATATCTTGTGAGCATTAAAACTGTACTAATGGAACAAAAAATAAACCCACATTTTTTTCTCAATATTCTTAGCAACTATATTATGAGATATATAATTTCTGGAGTGGACTATTTATTAAAACATATATTATTAAAATGAACAACAGTGAAAGAATGTGACAAATATCTTAATGCTGGAAACTGCCTCCAATAATCCTTTACAAAGCTTAGATTTGCTATGTTTTATACATTTGGAGAAAATTTGTATAATTACACTTTTATAAAATATGTCTCCTAATATATATGGACCTTTGGAGTAAGTCAGTTCTCAGATGAACTTCAGTTCTATAGCATATTCAATGGGATACTTTAGGCAAATTAAATTATTGGAGATGCAGGTTCTTTATACATAAAATGAAGATAATAACAGATTAATTGAACTGCTAAGAAGAAAATATGAGCTGATAATACATAAAGAGAAAAACATCATAAGTGAAACATAGGACATGAATAATTGGTGGTAATTTAGTGTTACTAATATTTTATTATTATTATTATGACTGGATTATTTTTATTGTCCTGGAAAAAAACTGAAAAAGACACTCACCAAATTTTAACAAAGCTAAATATAGGAATTATAGATGGATATATTTCTTTGAAGAGCTTCTCTGGCATTTACAAATTTTCTGTAGAAAATGTACAACTTAAAGTGAGAAAAAAATATTTTTAAAATAGAGGATCAATATGTTGTGCTTTATATTCTCTCCTCTATAAAATACTTACTCATGAATTTTATATTATAAATAACTTCCAGTAAGGAATAATTTTTCATTTTGGTCTGAGAATATCATCGTGTAAGCATACCTTTACTAATTAAAGCCCTCACCTAGCAAATGAATGCCCAGCATTGATACTTACTAAATGCAACTTTCTAAATGAAAAGAGCAGACGCTTACTTAGTACTTACTGCATGGCTGGCACTAAGTGCTTTCCATCGTTCTCCGAACCACACAAGGTAAGTATTGTTGTCATCTACCGCACATAAAGATTGTGAAATATACCTAAAAGCTATGAAGCAGCAAGGGACTTAAACTCAAGAAATATAACTCCAGAGTCTGTGATTTTAACCCCTATGGTGCACGGGCTTTTCAAGTAGTGGATGCCGTTAATCATTGAAGATTATGACTGTGTCAGAACAGTCAGCATGCTTTATCCTATCCCTCCAGTCTCAAAAAGAGTTTATACACCAGGAAAGTGAAGTATCCTGTAAAAATGTCCATAGACAATCCAGTTTATCCCAATTAGTGAAATAATGTTACATACCTATTTGTATGAAAATATATATCTCAGTTAAATAAGTAATACATTTATATGAAGAGCTTTGCCATTCAGTACAGTGTGTGTGTGTGTGCGCACGTGTGTGTTTTAAGCAAAATAATGGTGAGAAGGCAATTATCGCTAACACAGAGACAAGGCATTGGGTGACACGAGGGTACTCTAACTGTGTAAAATGTTACTATAAACGTTGCATATGTTTAGATAGGAAATATGTTAATATTTTCATATCTTTAAAATATTTTGTGCATGTATTCCAAAATATGTTTTGAAACAGTGTGAAAATAATTAAGTCAACAGTTACTTGAAGATATTTACTTAAAGACAAGACATGTTGATCATTATTTGCTTTGTTTTTGGCGCAGTGCTCTATCCTCTAAGCAATACAAAGGTAAATAAATGTTCTTCCTATATAAAGGAGTTGCATAGATGGAAAATAGTGCCACTTCCTGAAACAAATAAGTAGAATGGTGCATGTTTTGCAGGGAAGATAATGAGGTTTTTTTTTTTTCCTATGACATGTCAAGGTAAGAAAAAAGGAGCAGGATATAATGAGATAGTAGCTTGAAAAATTATTTTTGAGGATAAGGGACACATTGGTGGGAGAATCTACAAAAGCAAGAGGGTAACTGTACAACTAAGAAAAAGAACAACGAATTAGTAAGCTTGGGACTAAATTTCCATCAGAATAATTTAGAAAAGAACTCAGAGAAACTGATGTTAGAAACAGGGTGGAGAAGAGGGTTATAGATAGCTTGAGACAAATATGGGAATCAAAACTCAGAGAGAATAAAGATGCAGAGTATTTTTTAATCAAGACATAGGTAATTAATTCACTTGAATTCTCTTGATTTAAGAAAAATACAGAAATTTGATAAACTACAGTGTGGGAGCAGAGTGAGGTTGCACTTTAAGAGTTTGGAGGTTGAAAACAACTGTGAGCAGTTTGTAGAGTTTACATATATATTGGACAATAGTCTGGCTGAGGTTCATGATAGAATCATTCATATGAACTTTCCATGATTCAACCGTGACAGCAAAATAGTGTCAGGGACATTGGAACTCTATTACAGGACAGCAGCTTACATTCTGGCTTCATCACTTCTTGACTATGTGAATTTATTCAAAGTACTTAAAATACTCAGAGATTTATCTGTTAATTGAGGAAAATAGTTGTGTTTTGTGATTCTTGTAAGATATTTTGAAGATGAAATCAGGCCATATATAAGCATATCTGTATATATAAATATATAGACATACAGATATGCAAACTGTAATGCTTCATTCCAATGTTAGCTGTTATATTCAAGGAAGAGTAGCATAGAGCAAAAATTGAAAAAAAAAATAGAGAGTCGATTACCCAGGGCTGATAATTAGCAAGACAGGAATCAAAGAAGGGAAGTGTGAATGAGCCTGTGCAGGAGGAAGGACGTGATTGTATGGAAGGCAGAAGGAACCAGAAAACGGGGACGAACTCAGAAGATAAATATTGGCTGAGGAACTTCACATCTTGGGGGGTACAAAAGGCAGAGGAAATTGGAGACATAGAAATGAACTGGAAATTGGTGTTAAAATGGCAGATTTCAAAATTTCAAAAATGCTTTCCAGTAGAACAGTGTTAATTGATGAAGTAAGTGATTGAGGTGGAAGTGTTTGGAGATGGAGCCTTTGAAAAGGAGAAAGTAATGAATCTCCCCTCTGGGCTGGTGGATTCAATGAAAGATATTTTTTCTTCCTCTGAGCAAGCAATAACAGCTAGTATTTGTATGAGGCTTTGGTTTATGAACTCATTTTAAAAAATTGTTGATTTTAATATGACTTTATGCGGTCACTACACCTTGCATGGTGGACAGTGTTTCAATGTTTCTTTGGAAAAGAAAATGAAGCTTAGAGAGATTAAAATAACTACCCAAATTCAGAATACCAGCCCATAAAGAGTCAAGTGCTTGAACTTAGAAATTTGACCTTCAAATACTATACTATTTTCATGCATTACTTTACTACATCTTATTAAACATAACATTAAATTCTACATAAGAACATATTTTCCTCCAAAGCAGAAAAAAAAATTAGGGAAAAGCATGAGGAAAGGTATGAAGTGAGAAAAATGATTAAATGCTTACATATCACCAGTGAATTTGCATAGCCTGAGACTAAAGACATAGTTAATATTCTAGTTCATTACTTACAGCCTTCTTTAAGAGATAAGCAGATCATCACAATTCCTCAGGAATTCAAGTGTCCATTTCAGAGCAGCAATTTGCTAAGAATATGAGCAATGAGCAATTTGCAATACTGAGTAAATGGTACAGTTCTAGGACCAAATTCTTCTTTCGTTTTAAAATTAACCATTGTTAGTTTTAGGGTGAGGATATTTCACAAAAAAATACAAAATATTTTTACAGTTTTGGGGATAAATGATATATATTTATTATTAGCTGAAAACAAGTAAATTTTTGCAAATTTGTATTAAAGACATAATTTAAGGTGAGGTGACCATGAAGTTCCCTGGTTGTCCCTATCAAACATCTGAATCTCTTTCTCTCTCTCTCATCCGCGCTCCTTTCTCTCTCAGATCTTGAATGAGAAGACAACACCTTTAACATATGATACAATTTTCTTTATTAAATAAGCTTATGTCAGGTTTGTTTTTCTTGTCTCTGATTATACCATGTCCTAAATTAGGTCTTATACAAGTTTTCAAATCTCTTTTCATATTAAAAGATAAAATTATTAAATGAAAAATATTCTAAGTTTTTAATAACTATGGCCATGAATTCTATTATATAAAGCCATATTGAGTTGCTAATTCAATCATTAAAATGAATTCATAAAGACAAAGCAAAAAAAATTCCTTAGGAGTGAAGTCCTTCGTGAAGTAAAGCCATGGAATAACATTTCTCAAAACTGCAATTACTTGAAGAGAAAATTAAGAAAAGAAAAAAAATTACCTCCCCATATTTGAACATAATATATTTAAAAGCAAAGATGTGATGTTTTCCTAGTTCATTTTGCAATCTTTCTTCATGATCTAAATTAGATCACCTTATCACAACCTACTTTCATTTTCCTGTGTAGTATGTCACTGTAACAAAGACATCAACCAGGATTTTCCAATTCATTTAGAATTATCCAAATTATCTCACACCTTAACTTTTTTGATCTACATAATTTCTCTTTTCTAAAATCTCTAAAAAGCTAATTGCATACCCTTCCTCCTATGAGGAAGCCTATAAATGGAGTTTCTCACAATGTCCTCAGATATTCAGCTCAAGATATTCATAGATAGTTACTGACTAAGGCAGCACATCTTGTTTTTGACACATGCACTGTTTAAATGATGTGTGAGTTCACCTGCCACCTAATTTCCTAAGTGTATGTATGTAGGTGTGTGTTTAGAAATGATTGTGGCAGAAAAGATGTCTACGATACAAGTAAAAAGCAATCATGGAGAAAAAAATATAAGGAAAAGGAATAGAGTTACTTGCGCTATTTTTTCTTGCTTTTATTTATTCATTTATGTTTGCAGGGTGGAGTTTTAGACATTCTTTTCTTTCTCCTCAATTTTTTTTAAAAAGCCATAATTAGTTTAAATAATTCCCTTACTAATAAGTATTAGTGGATTATAAAAGTTAAACACACATCAGCAACTAGGAAAGGACTCTTCAAGCTCAATTCCCTCTCCCCTACCTCTGCTCACCTTCTCAGGACATTATGCACTTTCCTACCAGGTCCTCAACTATAAAAAGCTGCAGAAAATATTTCAGAGAGCGACGGATAAGTAGCAAATGAACAGAGATCCGCAGCTATAAAAAGCTGCAAAAAGTATTTCAGAGAGCGATGGATAAGTAGCAAATGAACAGACAGTGTTTTTACTCCTGCACATTCTTCACCTACTTGACCCTGTTTTGATTTGCATTTCCTTGTTTCGTTTCGTTTCATTTTGTTTTGTTTTCTTTTGCTTTACTTGTTAAGTCTTCCTTCTTTGAAGGTCTTTTCAACATCAAGCTCAGGCTTTGCTGGAAAAACTCATTAACCTTTCAAATCAGCAGAAGAAAATCAAATAATATCTTAAGACCATTACAATATTTTACTGCTATTGATTCCAGGTTAAGCATTGCCTTTTTTCTTCTCCTCTAAAATCATGATGATGTCACTTCGGGGCGGAGAGGAGGAGGGAGAAGAGCCCTCTTTTAGAAAGTTTCGATAATGGGCCGGGCGCGGTGGCTCACGCCTGTAATCCCAGCACTTTGGGAGGCCGAGGCGGGCGGATCACGAGGTCAGGAGATCGAGACCAAGGTGAAACCCCGTCTCTACTAAAAATACAAAAAGTTAGCCGGGCGTAGTGGCGGGCGCCTGTAGTCCCAGCTACTCGGGAGGCAGAGGCAGGAGAATGGCGTGAACCCGGGAGGCGGAGCTTGCAGTGAGCCGAGATCGCGCCACTGCACTCCAGCCTGGGTGACAGAGAGAGACTCCGTCTCAAAAAAAAAAAAAAAAAAAGAAAGTTTCGATAATGAGTTCTCTTCAAGTCCCAGTGTTACCGGATCTTTGGGGTGTTACTTTGCTGACTGGAAACTTCTATGGCTGGTTGCGCCTTTGCTGGAGTTATTGTCCTGCGTCCAGGAAGAATGAGTTACACAGACAAGTGGAAGGGAACAAGATAAAGAGGAGCTTTACTGAATGTTACAACGAAGAGGAGACCGCAGTGTTGAGTTCCTCTCTGTAGGAAGGTGGTCCCGTCGTCTCTGCTGCTCTCAGCAGAGAGGGCAGCTCCTCTCTACAACCGGTCTTTCCATCCTCTTGAGCCCTGAGCTTTTATGGACCTCAGAGAGGAGGAAATGTGTGCCCACTGGTCCATGCGTGGCCATGGGCAGGCCCAGGAAAAAGCACCATGAGTTACCCCTCCAGTGGCCAGGACTGGCAGCCCAGTCCCCAAGCTTCAAGCCTGCCCCGGCCTGAAGGTGGGGTTTCACTGGGGACCCACCCCCTTCTGCCCAGGAGCCTGTCTGCCTCCTGGGGCCATCTGTGGCACCCAGGCTGCTGGCACCAAGCGGCACCTTCAGGCCAGTGCCCAGCCACCTTCGGCTCCCCGTCAGCTTCCCCTCTCGGGATCCTCAGTGTCCAAAGTCCAGAGGGGGTCAAGGCTGCATGGGGCTGGCATGTCAGCACTGCTTCAGGGGTGCGCATACCCGGCCAGGCTGTCACAGTGTCCGAGCTTGGCTCCAGACCTGCTCCCAGATCGGAGGTGGGGCTGGGAGATGGGAGAGGCTAGGCAGCGGAAGCAGGCAACTCTGATCCTGCAAGGGCAAGGGTGGCCTTCCCAGGACCCCAAGAGTGCAGGGATGCCTGGGTGTGCAGCCCTGGTTTGGGTGTGGTGGGTTGGAGGGCTCCTGCTTACTCCTGGCACAGGGATGCCCGGGTTGCAGCAGCAGCTTGGGCGGGGTCAGTTGCACCTGGGGAGCTTCCACCCCACCAGCTTGGAAGAGGCATGTCTCCTGCTTGTCCTCGGCTCCCACCTGCTCCTGGAGCACTTCACCTGCTTGCCTTGCCCCCTTGCATACTGGGGCGGGGGATCCAGGTCCTCGCTGGACCTGGGTCAGCATCTGGGCAGAGGTGACATTGCCAGGAACTCCCTCTGTGGCCTCTGGCGCTCAGGGGTGGCCCAGAGCTCCTGCAGCAGTCCCCCAGGGTGGCGGACTGGGGTGGGGAGGGCTGCACCCATGCCCCTCCATGCAGCGGCCAGCAGGATGGCAGCGAGGCCCCAGACCGCCCACTGCGGCTATCACCAGTGGTACTCACTCTTGTTTGCTTAATTACCCACCAGCATGAGTATTAAACTGTCTCCTCTGCATTTGTTTCATCTTAAAATGGTAAAGACTATGTCATATCCATCCATTCTAGTCCCTTCAGCAACTAGCAGAGGTATACGTACTTTGATTAAATTAATTCCATTACATCATATGCCTAGTTTTTATAGAGCATTGCAAATGAGAAACATTCTCCATGTGATGCTCGCTGATCTTTCTCTCACACGTAGGATGCAATTGCACAGTGACAGGAAAACCATGTCTGAAAAAGTGCCCTGTTCACTCTTTACCCATCAGAATTCTAGACAAGGTATTCGCCACAAATAAAAATAAAAATAAAAAAGTTGAGATAAACAAAGAAAGTTTTTGTGTAATGGTGCATAGACTTCTTTCATGATCCTGCTGTTCAGGATAACTTTGTCATCCGTATCTTTCCTATTCCTTCCAACTCCTTTTTCAAATTCACTAAATAAAGCATACCCGCATTTTTTTCTAACATATTCTAAGAGTTTAGTAGTCAGTTTTCTGCTATTTGCTCACTTTCCTCATCTAATTCATCAACTTGCTATGAGATAATCTGTGAAAAATATTATGCATAGTAGTTGGCTAGTTGTTGGCTGCAATTAAATATGTGTTAGTGTCATTTGTTTTACATCATGCTTGATAGCATCTTCTCAAATGCAACTTTACTGAAGGTTTATATGTAAAAAAGGGAATTAAGCTGCCTACAACCTGATTCCATCTCTTGTGGCAAAAGGAGTTTGTTAAACAGCAAAATTACTAGTTTAAAGTGAAAAACAGTGAATTAGTAGTTTACACTTTAATATTTAAATACAATAAATATTTAAATATAATAAATACATACAATAAAACAGCATGAGCAAGTCTTTTGGTAACAAATTACTCTGATCAACAAACTTAGCATTCATGAAATATGTGGTAGAAAATGCTATGTACATACTATAAGAATAACTCTGAAACAGATAATGTTTTGGTGAAGGCCCTTCATGTTTTTTGCAGGATCAACCCCATGACTTCATTTCCAATGTATTGTTTTAAGTAAAAAATATCAATACCTTGATTTGTAATTGCATTGAGTAAGTTACTAAAATGGATGATTTGTACATTCAGGCATAAAGTAAAGAATTAAAGAAACACAATGAATAGATTTGTCAGAATAGACTAAAGACATGAACAATATTATTTTTAGAGAGGCTAATCTGAAAAACTAAAATATTGGGAGATATCCAACATCTGGGGAGAGGACCAAATATTATTTTATCCATGAAAGTTTTGTCATTCTGACTTTATTAAACTATATTCTATATATTTATTTACAAAATTGATAAGCATTAGGTTTTTAATATGAATTTTATTAATTTTATCCTGAATTCACACATCAGGTTTTCTGGACCAGAGACAAATATTTATTAATAAATGCAAGCCAGACATGCTGGCTCATACCTGTTATCCTAGAACTTTGGGAGGCCAACGTAGACAGACCTCTTGAGTCCAGAGGTTCAAGTCCAACCTGGGCAACATGGCAAAACCATGTCTCTACATAAAATACAAAAATTATCCAGGTACACTGGCACATACCTGTAGTCCCAGCTACTCAGGAGGCTGAGGTGTGAGGATCACCAGACCCTGGGGAGGTGGAAGCTGCAGTGAGCCGCGATTGCCCCACTGCATTCCAGCCTGGATGACAGAGTGTACACTCTCCCTCACTTACCTGACAACCTTGGCCCTGAGGCTGTGCCATGAGAGCCAGGTCAACGATCTCGTGTGAATAGCCAGGCACTCCACAGGTGAAAGACAAGGAAAAATGACTTTGCCTGCTTATAAAGGGAGTGAAAGCAGCAGTACCCCCTCTCTTCTGAAAGGATATCCTAGAAGATGTAATAGGTCTGAGTTCCAACTCCAGACCTTTGGTAAATAAATAAAATCTCTCCAGGATCCAGATAGTGCCAAGTGTATCCAAGTTCTAGGGTATCATCTCCTGAAACCTTTAAATGCCTGGGAAGGAAATGCTCTGGTCTCTGGCCTCCTGGTATCTAGTTCAGGCTACAAACATTCAGCCCTATCTCGAAAACAAGAGTTTTATTGTCTTTTCCTCTCAGGGTCAGAGATATTAACTACACAAATGGCCACCGATGTAGATCTTTTAGTATCTGAGGAGCCTCAGCAGGCTAAAGATTGTACAGGAACACTGGAAAACACAGGGAAGTGTTATTTCCCCATAATATTTCTCAATATTAATTAATTCCACTTAATGGATCTAATTATATTATTAAAAATAAGAGTAATAGCTCTTTATTTAAATATTTCATACATAAACAACAATGCAAATTGTTAAATATGAGAAGCATTCAATCTTTATGCAGAAAACTGTGATCAGTTCACACATTTTTTAACACTTAGCAAACATATTTTTAAAATCATATTAATGTCAAATCAAGAGCTAGATTCTAAATCTTGCTTTAACTTTTCCCGAGTGAAATAACTGTTCCCTTTTTCCTCATTTGTTCATTCATTACAAGTCTGTAATTTTTAAAGAAAGAACAAAAACAATTATGTAGGCAGTACAAATTAAGTAGAGTGTGTTTGCTTGGCTTTCTATATTAATGAGAAAAAATAGGGGGTCATGCAATGATAATTTACTATTTTACTAATTTGAAGATACATTGAAGATGTGTCTCTGTTCAGGGTTCCCACATTTTTAAACATTTACCCATAACTATGTAAGTTGCCAATGATAGGTCACAGAGATCAATATTGGAACATTCATACTTAGATGTCATATGTTTCATCCAATATGTCTCTCATTATTTTCAAATCTTAATACCTAAAAGTATACATTAGTCCATTTCATGACATCCTGTCAATAGAGATAATATACGTGGAGCAACTGTACCATGTCTGCTATATCATTAACACATAATAAATTGCAGCATTTGTTGTTAGGGTATTGTTTGCTCATGACCTTTGCAAATCAGGGGAAGAAAGTACAGCCATATGCAGAAAAAGGAAGGATTATTTGTGGAAAACATAGCTCAAGACGCTAATGATGTATCATCTAATTAGGTGAGTCATTAAACCCCATGACACTAAGGCTTACTTACCTAAGTGTCAAGTGCATTTAAAAAATCAGGACAGTTTTCTTACACAGATAAGTAAGATAAGGGAAAAATATTTTAGAATCCTCACATGCTAAAATTATTCTTAGTTGCTGAGTAGGATGTAGAAAATAACCCGTGCATTCAAGTACTATATACCTAACAAGCTTAATGAAAAGTTATCTAGTAAATACAGATGACATCAGTCTATTCTCTTAACCTCATAATTGCCTCCAAAACTGCACCTTTACCATTGAACATAGATCTTTGTCTTCATTATGCTGTGGACTGTCCTCCTGACTCCTAATATCATTTAACTAACCTAGAAATTGATGTTTAAAGTAGAAGGCATATGAGGCTTTCCTATTAATTGACATTATCAGCAGAGTAAATATTTGCAAGAAATGTTTTAAGTCTAACCATAAACCCCAAAACATAGATTACAACTCCCAAATATGGAATTAGATATGGAAATATATATATATATATTAGATAGGCAAGCAGGCAGACAGACAGACAGATAGATGATAGATAGATATAGATAGATGATAGATAGATAGATAGATAGATAGATAGATAGATAGATAGATAGATGATAGGCAGACAGAGAGACAGATAGATAGATGATAGATGATAGGTAGATAGATAGATAGATAGATAGATAGATAGATAGATAGATAGATAGATAGATATGGAAGTACACACACACACACACACATATATATATATTTGAGATGGAGTTTCGCTCTTGTTGCCCAGGCTGGAGTGCATTGATATGATCTCAGCTCACTGCAACTTCTGCCTCCCTTGTTCAAGCCATTGTCCTGCCTCAGCCTCCCGAGTAGCTGGGATTACAGGCATGTGCCACCACGCCCAGCTAATTTTGTATTTTCAGTAGAGACTGATGTTGGTCAGGCTGGTCTCAAACTCCTGACCTCAGGTGATCCGCCCGCCTCGGCCTCCCAAAGTGCTGGGATCACAGGCATGAGCCACAGTGCCCAGCCAGATATGGAAATATTTTAAATGTCTTTGGAGCTCATTGAAATGCTTAGTACACTCTCTTTTTATCCATTAGACAATTGGCTTAAATGCTTCAGGAAGAGATTATGAATTGTGACAGAGGACAATATGATAAGACAAGATCCATTGCAGACCCGGGCATGACACCAGTTTATCTGTCATTAGATTCTGAAGTTTTCTATACAATATCTCACATGTTAACAGTGATAGCTTTCATTTTACCCACATCAACTTTTTAAAGGTTAGCGGGGATTATTTTAACTAAATGTACTTGTAGAGGTCTGGAGATGAAACATTTGTTGTTTCTAGTTTACCAATTACTTCATGAAAATTTTCTCATTAATTTTAAGAAAAGGAAAATCATGACCATTGGCTGTCACTGGGATCCTTTGTTAGCAGCTCTGCAAAACCCAAGAAGTAGGGAGAGCTATTCCTGCCCAAATTAATCCCTTCAGCTTGGCATTGATACCCTGTAGAAGGTTTGAGGGCTTTGGGGACTGATCATGGAAAAAAAAAAATAAAAGGCAGTAACACACAAACGTTATCAGGTGGGGCTTGAACAGGGAGAGTTGCATGAAAGGGAAGCTCCCACAGCATGAGATCATGGTGGGCCACACAACACGGGCGTCACCATCCTGAGGAGGAAGTGAAGGAACTTCTAAACACTGGACAGGCTTCTGCATCTAGGTGATGTTGCTCAGCAGCGTAGTGAGGAGTGTCTGGGTCAGGGAGCTCTGAAGGACAGAAGCCGCTTGGATCTTCTGACCACAACACCATCTTCCATTGACCAGCAGATGTTGGACACAGTTTCACAGCATGGGCAGAGCTGCAAGGCACCAACTAGCAAAAAATCATTTGTGCTAGTTTTAAAACAATTGGATATTTAAAAATTTGAGTTTGGTGCTGCAAGCTTTGGAGCTTTGGAGCATGCTGTGAAGATAAAACAATACCTAGGGGCCAATACTAGGACCTCTTTGGCTCATTTGTATAACAACCCAATTTCTTAAAACCATCAGAAGGACAGTCCTCAGTATCACATCTTGAATTTGAGGACTTTTCCAGAAAGATAAAATACTGATAGAAATGAAGGTCCAGAAGTCATAATAATACAAGTACAGGCTAGACAATTACCAACGTTTATTATTTCAGAAACTAATGACCTTTTCTTTGACTAAGCATGTAAAAGAGATGACTCCCACATATGGTTATTCTTATTTGGTTGCTGATGCCCACCTGCTACCTCATCCTTACCAGTTTATTTGCTTTCCAATATATTTTACCTTTCTCCTTTCTGCTATTGTCTCTGCAGAACAATTTCACTCTTCCTTTCCTCTAAAACTGCTTTGTGTATCTTCTCTTATATTATCCTTTGTGTGGAATCTCCAGAACTGTCTTACTTTCTCTGCTCATAATCAGTCAAAAGATGCTCAGTGGAAGACATTAGGGTTTCCCTTCTGCTCCCAAAATGACACAGCGTATTAGTTCCTTGTCATGCTGCTATGAAGAAATAACTGAGACTGGGTCATTTATAAAAGAAGGAGGTTTAATTGATTTACGGTCCTGTAGGGCTGGGGAGGCCTCAGGAGACTTACAATTACGGCAGAAGGGAAAGCAAACACACGTCCTTCTTCACCTGGCAGCTGGAAGGAGAAGAATGAGAGACAAGAGCAAGGGGAAGCCTTTTATAAAACTATCAGATCTCATGAGAACCTACTCACTATCACAAAAAGAGCAGGAGGGAAATAACCTCCATGATTCAATTACATCCTACTGGGTACCTCCTACCACATGTGGGAATTGTGGGAGCTACAATTCAAGATGAGATTTGGGTAGGGACACAGCCAAACCATATCATTCTGCCCTGGCCACCCCCAGATCTTATGCCCTCACATGTCTAAACACAATCATGCCTTTCCAACAGTCCACCAAAATCTTTGCTCACTCCAGCATTAACCCAAATGTCCAATTCGAAAGTCTCATCTGAGACAAGGCAAGTCCCTTCTGCCTATGAGTCTGTAAAATCAGAAGCAAGTTAGCTACTTCCTAGATACAGTGGAGGTACAGGATTTGTACATCCATTCCAAATGGGAAAATTGGCCAAAACAAAGGGGCTACAGGCCCATGCAAGACCAAAATCCAGTAGGACAGTAATTAAATCTTAAAGCTCTGAAATAATCTCCTTTGACTCCCTGTCTGACATCCAGGTCATGCTGATGCAAGAGGTAGGCTCCCACTGTCTTGAGCAGCTCTGCCCCTGTGGCTTTGCTGGGTACAGACCCCATCCCAGCTGCTTTCACAGGCTGGTGTAGAGTGTCTGCAGCTTATCCAGGTGCATGAGGCAAGCTGTTGGTGGATCTATTATTCTGAGTTCTGGAGGACAGTGGCCCTCTTCTCACAGCTCCACTAGCCAGTGCCCCAGTAGGGACTCTGTGTGGGGGGTCTGACCCCACATTTCCCTGCTGCACTGCCCTAGCAGAGGTTCTCCTGTGGGCCCCACCCATGCAGCAAATTTCTCCCTGGATATCCAGGAGTTTTCATACATCCTCTGAAATCTAGGCAGAAGTTCCCAAACTTCAGTTCTTGACGACTGTGCACTTGCAGGCCCAAAATCACATGTAAGCCACTAAGGCTTGTGGCTTGCACACTCTGAAGCCACAGCCTGAGCTATATATTGGCCCCTTTTAGCCACAGCTGGAGCTGAGGTAGCGGGGATGCAGGTCACCATGTTCCAAGGCAGGGAGGCTGCAGCCTGGCCCAGGAAACCATTTTTCCCTCCTAGGTCTCCAGGCCTGTGATAAGAGGGGCTGCTGTGAAGGTCTCTGACATGCTCTGGAGATATTTTCCCCACTGTCTTGGTGATTTGCTCCTCTTTACTTATGCAAATTTCTGCAGTGGGCTTGAGTTTCTCCCCAGAAAATGGGTTTCTTTTCTATCACATTTTCAGGCTGCAAATTTTCCAAACTTTTACGCTATGCTTCCCTTATAAAGCTGAATACCTTTAACAGCACCCAAGTCACATCTTGAATGCTCTGCTGCTTAGAAATTTCTTCCACCAGATACCCTAAATCATCTCTCTCAGGTTCAAGATTCACAGATCTCTAGGGCAGGGGAAGAATGCCACCAGTCTCTTTGCCAAAGCATAGTAAGAATCACATTTTCTCCAGTTCCCAGCAAGTTCCTCATCTCCATCAGAGACCACTTCAGCCTGGATTTCATTGTCCATATCACCATCAACATTTTGGTCAAAGTCATTCAACTAGTCTCTAGGAAGTCCCAAACTTTCCCACATTTTCTTATCATTCTCTGAGCCCTCCAAACTGTTCCAACCTCTGCCTGTTTCCTAGCTCCAAAATCATTTCCACATTTTCAGATATCTTTACAGCAGCACCCCACTCTCTGAGGTACCAATTTACTGTATTAGTCCGGGAATCAACTCACCATCAACCCTAGTGACCCACTAGCAATTTTTTTTCTTTCTGTTCACATGACATTATACTGGCCTAGACGTCTTAATTCCAGAGGGAAGAATGCTGCCACCAGGAGACACAATGGTGATTTCATTAAATTGGATGTTAATATTCCCACCTGGCACTTTGGGCTCCTCCTACCTCTAAGTCAACAGGCAAAGAAGGGAGTTACAACGTTGGCTGGGGTAACTGACCCAGACTATCAAGATGAAATCAGTCTACTACTCCACAGTGGAAGTAAAGAAGAGTATGTATGGAATAAAGGAGATCCCTTAGGACATCTGCTAGTATTACCATGCCCTGTGATTAAGGTTAATGGGAAATTACAACAACCCAATCCAGGCAGGACTACAAATAGTCCAGATCCTTCAGGAATGAAAGTTTGGGTTACTCCACCAGGTAAAACCCATGACCTCATTTAGCTAGGAAAGTAGGTTTCTAGTAATATCTGTAGGAACCGTGCCCTAATATAAAAAAAAAAAAGATTTATTCCCCCCCATTAAACCCAGGCTGCCTTCACCAACTACTTGAAACAGAAACAGAAGCAAAGTAAATGTTTATCTCCTTTAGCAAGCAGAAATCTCCTGAGTAGAAGTGGTCATTAGCCTCTTCTCTGCCAAACTCAGTTACTAATCCCAAAACTCCATCAGACCTAAAGGTGATGAATACATCATTATACAGGGAGGCACAATAATGGCCAATAAAGTTTGCCTTTTCCCAGTCTAGTTCAGAGTAGACTATGCTTGTTTTAACAAGTTGAAGATGAAGGTTTTAGTGGGCTTTAATTCACTTTTTTTTTCACCTTGTATCAATTTCTTATTCAAATGAAGTTCCAGGAATGCAGTGCCTATGGACTTTACTAAGACCAGGAAAATAAATATAGAAGGAGGGGGAGAGTTTGTGTTCATGTGTTATCAAAGGTTGTGGATTTTCACAATAATCTTGCTGAGAGATTAAGGGTAAAATAATGTCTTCTAAATCTGAAAGATAAACTCCATTCAAACTGATCTCCTAATTTTTGTTACCTTGTTCTGGTACTTTATTTTGCAAGTCGCTATCATAACGTTGCAATAACATATTTGTTTCAGCTACAATAACAAGAAAAATGCCTTAGACTGAATAATTTATAAGAAAACAGCAATTTATTGCTCAAAGTTATAGAGGTTAAAAAGTTCAAGATCAAGGTGCCAGCAGATTCAGTGTCTGGTTAGAGGCTATGGATATATCTGTAATAGATCATAGGGGTAATTTTATCACAGAAAACTTATAATAAAGCCTCAAATAAAAATATTAAAATGAAAAATAGAAACAGATGAAAAATGCCTTTCATAGACTCATCAGTTAATTCAACATAGTCAAAATAAGAACCAGGGATTTAAAAATATTCTAATAAATATTGTCCAGAAGTAAAACACAATGAGGAAAAAAATAGTAGGAACAAACACACAAACTCATGCATGCACACATGGGAAAACACCAAATATGACTGAGATACATGAAATAAGAATTTCAAAAGGTAAGAGAGAGAAAGAATGAGAATGAGAGGAAATATCTGAGGAAACAAGGGCTGAGAATTTTCCAAAATTAATGATAGATACAAAACCACAGATCCAAGTGTCTTAGAGAATACCAACAAGAAAAACAAAATGCACACCTAAGCATGTCAGATTCAAACTTCTGAAAAGCAAGGGCAAAAAGAAAATCTTGAAGTTAAATTTAAAAATAAGATTGTGAAAACAGGAACAAATATAAAAATTGTGGAACTCTTTTCATAATAAGTCATACAAGCCAGGAGATAAAAAAGTGATATCTGTAAAGTGCCAGAAAACCAAAAAAAATCTACCAACCTAAGTTCTATTCCCAGTGAAAGAATGTTTCATAATAAAGAAGAAATAAGATCTCCATGACAAAGATATGTTTTGTCAGGAGAATTCATTGCCAGAGGCCCGCACTACAAAAAATGTTAAAAGAACCCTTCAGAAGGAATACAAAACCAGATGGAAATTTGGATTCACACAAACAAATGAAGTGTGCAGGAAATGGGATAAATTAAGGTAATTTTAACATTTTTATAGTACTCTAGAAGATAATATCCAAAACAAATATAGTTGCAACATATTTTATGTTTACATTATATGTAAAAGAAAAATATATGACAGGAGTGGCAAAAAAATGCAGAGAGGAATTGAAAGTAACTGTTACAAGATTATTAAACTAAATGCAAAATAGCACAAAAGTATCTGAAGGTAGTATTTGATTAAATAAAAGTGCATATTTTGCGGAGGATGATGGCTTCCAGCTGCACAATGAGAACACATGGACACAGGGAGGGAAACAACACACACTGGGAACTGTCAGGGGGTTGAGGGGAGGGAAAGCGAGCATCAGGACAAATAGCTAATGCATGCGGGACTTACTACCTAAGTGATGAGTTGATAGGTCCAGCAAACCACCATGTTTACCTATGTAACAAACATGCATGATCTGCACATGTATCCTGGAACTTAAAATAATTTCTTTTTTAAAAAGTGCATATTTTATCGCTAAGGAGTAGATTTTCAATATTCTCACAACAAAAAAAAAATATATGAAGTGACAGATAAGTTAATTAGCTTGATTTAATCAGTTTACTATGTATACATATATCAAAACATCACCTTGTACTTCATACATATATATAATTTTTATTTGTCAACTACACCTTAATAAAAAGGCATATATTTTAAACCATAGAGAAATCACTAAGAAAATTTTTGTGATAGATAATAACCCAAAAGTAGAAATAAGATTAAATCATAAAAGTTACTCAATCAAAAAAAGTAGAAACAAATGAGAAAAGGAGAGATAATAAATGTAAAACTCTTAGCAAGATGGTATATTTTAATCCAATTAAATCAATTATACAATTAATGTTAATGTTCTAGAATGACGGATTAAAAGAGAAAGATTGCAAGGTTTGTTTGTTTGTTTGTTTGTTTGTGAACACCCAAATCCCAACTATATACTCTCTACAAAAAAGTAAACTTTAAATATAAAAGTATAAATGGCTTAGAATAAAAAGATAGAAAAATATGTACTATTCTAACACAAATTAAAATAAGCTGAATTAGCTATATTAATATCAAAATAGTCTTTGGAGCAAACACCATTGGGATCAAGAGAGATATTATATTATGATAAAAGGGCCAATTCTCTAAGGAGATATATCATTCTTGAGTATATATGCACAGAACTTCAAAATACATAAAAAATAGACCAAAAGAAAAACTAAGAACTATAATAGCCAACAAATGTTGAAAAGGAAGAAAGAAAACACTATAATCATACATACTTCTTGGTCTTTTCCTAATATTAAACCATGCACACTAGTCCAAACAGTGAGGTATTAGATAAATTTTGACATATAAATTAATGAAATAGAATACAGAGTCCAGAAATTGATTCACAGATATATAGTGAGTTTATTTTCAATAAAGACATCAAAGGTAGTCACTGAAGAAAGCATACTCATTTGAAGAAATATTGCAGGAACTAATGGATATTCATATGCAACAAAATAAACATCTATCTATATCCATACCCTGTACAAAAACTAACAATGTAGAACATAGAAAGTGCTATGTATGAAAATGCATATCAACCAGCTTTGTGGGGGAAAAAAAGACTTGAATTTTTGCATTTGCTGATTTTTACTGTGTAAATAACATAGACACGACAGATCTTTACCTAATAATGTGACATCAGCAATTGCACAAAAATTTTAGGTTTTTACAATTGACTCTTAAGAGCCAATAGCCAACTAGCTGGCTAGAGAACACAACTGATTTGAAATTGTAAAATCTATATTATAAGCAATCCAGATAATCCAAAGGAAAAAATATTTATGGCCTTACATAAATAAAAAAAATTAAAATTTTACCACAAAATGTGATCCATATAAGAAATAATCTTACACTGGAATGCATCAAAATTTAAGATGTCTGCTCTTCCCATAAAACAAGAAGACAATGTAAAAAGAAAATACTGACTGGAATAAAATTATTTCTAAGTCACATATGTTATTAAAAATCTGTATCCAGCACTCATAAAAGACTTTCAGAATTCAACAATAATCACTGCATTAGTCCATTTTCATGCTGCTAATAAAGACATACTTGAGACTGGGTAATTTATAAAGAAAAACAGGTTTAATGGACTCACAGGTCCACATGGCTGAGGAGGCCTCACAATCATGGCAGAAGGTGAAGGAGGAGCAAAGTCATGTCTTACATGGCAACAGGCAAGTGACTGTGTGCAGGGGAACTGCCATTTATAAAGCCATCACATCTCTTGAGATTTACATGCTATCACAAGAACAGTAAGGGAAAGACACGCCCTTATGATTCAATTACCACCCACCAGGTCCTTCCCACAACACATGGGAATTATGGGAGCTACAATTCAAGATAAGATTTGGGTGGGGACACAGCCAGGCCATATCAATCATTTTGGTCAACATAGCAAGATACTGTCTCTACAAATTTTTTTTTTTTTAATTAGCTGGTCATGGTTACTTGCACCTGTAGCCTTAAATAGTTGGGAGGCTGAGGTGAAAGGATTGCTTGAGCCCAGGAGTTGGAGGCTACAGTGAGCTAAGATGGCACCACTGCACTCCAGCCTGGGTGACAGAGAGAGACTCGGTCTCAAAAAAAAAAAAAATCAATAATAAGCAAATACTTTCTCAAAATTCATTGGCTATTTACAGCTCTTATTTTTTTGCCAATTTTAAGTGTGTTTTGAGTAGAATTTCCCTACAGAGTAGTATTTCCACTCTCACTTATAGTGTCTTAAAAGCAATTGATATTAATTGCTTCACTCTATTAGAATGGGGGCAAAACAGTCACTGCGAAGTGCTGATGAAGATCTACACAACTGGAACTCTTAATCGTTACTGGTAAGAATGCAAAATTGTGCAGCTACTTCAGCGGCCAGTTTGACAATTTCTTATAAAGTTAACCAAACCCTGAAGAAGACAGTCAGCAATCTTACTCCTAGGTACTTACTCAAATGTAATGATGACCTATGTCCAAACAAAACCTGCATATAACATTTATAGTGGCTATATTTGTAACAGTCAAGAAATAGAACACAATAATATACTATTAATACTCAGCAATTAAAAGTAATGAACACTGATACACAATAAAACAGATAAATATTAAAATGCATTACGAAAAGTGAAAGAAGCCATACAAGACTGCCTGCTGTAGGATTATGATATTCTAGAAAAGGCAAAACCATAAGACTGTAAAGAAATCCATGGTTTCCAGAGGAAAATTTTGGCTACACAGAGGAGGAATTTTGGGGGAAGGATGGACCTATTCTCTATCTTGATTGTGGTTGCTTGACTCTATAACACTTTCAAAAGTTGTAGAACTGTACCCTAAAAGAGTGGGTTTTACTGTATATAAATTATTTCTGAAAAATTGGAAGATATTAAAAGTCAATAAATCAACCATGTAAACTACAATTAACCACTATAAATAGACACATTTGTTCAGGAAAATTATTATAGCATATATGTTGCCCTGCAAATTATTTCAGAAATCAGAATGAATTTATGTTTTTAATACAGCTATTCTTTCCTTAAAAATCTCTATATCGTGCAGGTGGGAAATAATGATAGGCTAGAAATAAATGAGTGATCCCTGGGCATTTCTTTTGCGCCTCTGTAACAAACCAATGTTCAATTATATCACTAGTAAATGCATTTCCATAAGGAACTATGGAAAGATGTGCAAAGGCAGAAAATGTTAAATATCAACATTACATAATACAGTTTCTCTATAGGTTTTTCTATTCATATAATAAGAGCCTCATCAGAGTGATTTAAGTTGAGTCATAACACTTGTTAAAACTGTAAAGAATTTACCTTTGAGCTAAATTCCAAATTCTTCTGTATGTCCTAAAAGCTTTTTGTATGACTTTCTACCTCTTTTCCAGCACCTTCACCTCTCCTTTTCCTCCTACCTGCTCCTCTCCTCACTTAGACCCATCTCTCTGAACCTTCAGAGGAGCTTGAACATCACCTCCCTATGACGGCTTCCTGAGAGATGGGATCAGATGCACCCCGTGTGTTTCCACTCTGGGAGTTCTAAGCTTGCCAAAGTCCTAACACTTCCTGTAAGGTGTGTTAGATTCACATATGCTTATAAAAATTCCCCCAAACCTCACGCTTCATGAACTGTGACTGTTCATGTCATCATATCTCCAGCACCTAACCCTAATAAATAAATGAATACATTGAGTCTGGTTGCAGATATATTAAGCCATCAAGATAAGTACTCCAGGGTTTGGATTTAAATTGGCATTGTATACTTGGCCAAAAGATATTATTAAATATATAAATTAAATTAACTTCAGAGATACTTGAACTTACAAATGTGATGAACAACTAACTGATGGAGTGAAAAGGAAAACTTTTGTAAGATAGGCATCTGACCACAGTAATCAATGAAAGAAAGAAAGTTTCAGTCTTTATCGAAATTTTCTGATGCTCCCAACAGTGCATGGTGCCATAATCCATAACTGTACAGATTTTGAGCCAGTTAGGCTGGGCCCAGACCTTGGCTAGGACAGCCCTCAGTGAGACCCTGAACAACTTCACTAACTTCCGTTCTTCAGTTTCCTCAGCTGTAGACTAGAGAAAATGGCGGTATAAGGAGATGTAACAGGAGTCAAACACAGAGTGACACCTGGCAGCAGGTAAGCTTTCAGTAAATGTTAGTCATTTCCATTAGTGATATTATGTAGCCTCTAAGTAACAGAATTCTCATATAGAGGTCAAAAAAGCAAATCTCCTAGTTAACATTCGCTTTTCTTTAGAAATCTTTTAGGTATAGTCTGAAGCAGTTTTAGAATCCTAAAAATAAAGGAAAATAACAGATATGGCTGTAACAATTAAGATGTAAAAAGCACATTAATGCTGTAAATAAACTTTATTCTCCATGTGTCTTCTGCATAAGACATTAGAGGTTTTCTGGATATATTTTATGGTATTTTATCACTTTCTAGTTCCAAGATTGGGGCTCAGTCAGCCCCAGGAACTACTGAATTAATCATCAAATTAGATTTCATAAAAAATATTAAATCGACATTGTAGCAAATTTAGTGCTATGTTTTGAAACAAAAATGGTGTTTATTTTTATGTAAGATAACAGAACCCACTAATCATACATATTAACTTAAAATAAACCAGTCTTGACAGATGAAATTTGTTCATTTGGAATGCTTCATGGAGGAAAACAGAGATAAAACATCCCATCCCTGGCTACCCCTGAGTTACACCATAAATAATTTTCCCACATGTTAGAGGTCCCTCCTTTACAAATCATAGCTTACATATTTCTGAGGTGCAGAAGATTTCATTAAAAGTAATAAATTTCACTACATTGTAAATCACATCACATTTCTGATTCCCGTGATTTGCCATAGGTACCATTATTTTGCTATTCATCTAGATCCAAAAACTATGGCAATCAGTAACCAAGTGTTTATTTTACCACCAAGTCTCTTGCTTTGATCATTTTCTTCCTATTCCTAGATTTTGCATGATTTTCAAGTTCCTCGGCCACCTGGACACCAGCAACAATCTGCCCATCAACCTCTGTTCCTTCATGTTTTGCCTTTTCACGTGGGCTGCACACCACTGATGAGCTGACCAATCTAAAACTCTATCTTTATTGTTGTGTTTTTCATGGAAAATTATCATTATTTATATTGGTTGCCTCTTGCTAAGACTGGCAAAAAAAAAAAAAAAAGAAAATAAGAAAAAACAGAAAACTGAAAAGCGACAGGTGTCTGCAGGGGTATGGGGCCGTAAAACGTTTGAACACTGCTAGAGGGAGCCAACTGGAGCTGTCAATCTGTAGAGAAGTCTGTCTGAACTCAGTTAAATTTAGGGTATCCATTGTGCGTGTGTGTGCATGTACAAGTGTGAGCATGCGAACACATGCATTTTCTTGAAATAAGTTTATTCATCTTTTCACCTAACCAAATTCTAATCCTTCTAGAATTCTTACCACTTACTGGCTACTTAATTGGAGAAAGTCATTTAATCTCTTCTGAAAAATGGGAAAAACAATGCTCACCTTATAAATTTATTGATTATTACTTTTAGTAATATGGATCAAAAAATAGATAAACATGCTTATAGTGGCTTAATTAATAATCCCCGAAAACCAGAAGAAATCTGAAGGTCCTTAAGCCAGTGAATTAACAGTAAACTTAGGCTTATAACGAAATACAAATCAGAATTAAAAAGGAAGAAATAATCAAAGCAAGCACTAACATGGACAAATCTCAAATACATTAGGCTAAGGGAAAAAGCCAGCCTCAAGAGATTGAGTTTTGTTTTACTGTGTTTGATGTTCTGGAAAGCAAAGTAGATCAGGAATTGCCAGGACTTGGGAGCAGTTGACTGCAAAGGGTCCTGTACTGATGGGATAGTCGAATGTACTACATCTCGATCATGGTGGGCTAGAGGTCTGTTTGAGCTTGTCAAAACTAAGAGAACTGTGCACTAAAAGGGGTAAAATTTACTATAATCTGTTCCTTAAGAATTCTTACTAAAACAGAAAGTTGATTGAGCTGATGATATAAAGTAACAATTAAATTAAAAAAGTAAACAAGGCACTTTGTAAGCTGCAACATGATATTTGAATTCAATAGATTATTAAAAGAATCATTCATTACGTATTTAATAATTGATTAACTGAGTGGTTACACACATATATAATATACAGATAAATTGCTATTACTTAATGAAATAAAATACATAAAATATCAAAGTAACTCAACCATTAAAATTTATTTACTCTGGGGCTATGAAACATCAAAAAGAGACAAGGTAGTAAACTATACACAATTTCAGTAAAATTTGGCACTCACATATATGACTGTGCTACATTAACTATGGTTGTTCTTATCCCATCTTGGTGAATATGACCACTGTCTCTCTGTGACTGTATAGCCAGTTATGCGAACCCTCTGTAATGCTCCTCTCTCCTCCATTCCCATCTACAAGCAGTGAACACATAATGTCAAGATTGCCCCCTTTGCATCTCCCTAACCCATTCATCCACATCGTTAAACTAATACTATCTGAGCTTGAATTCTCATTGTTTCTTACTGGACTACTGAAATATGCTCTCAGTTTTCTGTGATAGTTGATAGTTTGATAGTTTTCCGTTTTAAGGAAGATTGTTTCACTTTTTTTTTTTTTTAAACGGAGTCTCGCTCTGTCACCCAGGCTGGAGTGCAGTGGCGCAATCTCAGCTCACTGAAACCTCCGCCTCCAGGGTTCACGCCATTCTCCTGCCTCAACCTCCCGAGTAGCTGGGACTACAGGAGCCTGCCACCACGTCTGGCTAATTTTTTTGAATTTTTAGTAGAGATGGGGTTTCACTGAATTAGCCAGGATGGTCTCGATCTCCCGACCTCGTGATCCACCGCCTCGGCCTCCCAAAGTGCTGGGATTACAGGTGTGAGTCACCGCGCCCAGCCCACTCTTTCTTAAAAATGGAAGAGCTTCCAAAAGAGAGCTTAGTAAAACAGTAGCAATTATGACGATTTAAGAAAAAAGGTACTGAGGGATAAGATGTCCAGGAACAAGAGATATTTGGAAATCTGAGGAGCAAGCAAGCAGATAAACTGGGTGACCAGCACTCTTTCACGATTGGAGAGGTCTGTAAATACACAGCAGGAGCCCAGGACCTCAGGAGAATGACATTTTTCTCAGGAAAAGCAACTGGCAGGAAGAAAATTGGGGGTACCTAGACATAGCGAAATTCGAATAAAAACAAATACTAATAATAAGGCACACACATAAGCAAAAGGTCAAAGATGGAGTTATTAAAATTAGGTGGATGTTGGAAACCAGGTCTTAAGACCACTTTATTCCTGGCTGATACAGAAGCACAAGCCAGACCAGAAATAATCAGGATTCAAGGCTCAAATTTAGGCTTCTGTGCTACGGCGACTGCACGGTATAGCTGGTAGGAATTTAGCAGATAGCATAATGACTTCTGCTTTGGAAACGTTAGGAGTGCATGTCTGGGAAATGAGTGGAACTTGATAGCTCAGTTGGGCTGTTCTTGGGAAGGACTAAAATAGCTTGCTGGAACCCTCTATGACTCAGGTGTTCACTGAAAGATTCATCATCCCGATTGTGGCATTGATTTATTTTTGCTAATCACTAAAGTTGATTCAGCCATCACAGTGGCACAGTCTGCTTGCCACATCATTGGAGTTTATGTTACAGTCATCCAGAGGGATAGTATAACATAGTTAGAAGCAGAGACTGGGATCAGACTGGCTAGGTTTGAAGCAGAGCCCCTCTACTTACTATCTGTTTGACCTTGGGAAAGTTAGTTAAATTTTTAGTGTTTGTGACCTTAAATTGTTAACATTCAAGCTGGAGATACGAATAATACCTACGTTATAGGGTTAATATGACTAAATATACTTAAACCACTCAGGACACTGGCTGGTACACAGTAAGTGCTGCATAATTGTTACACTCACCTGATAAGCTGTGTGACTTACCCGAGTTTACATTATGTATAGCAGGTTCCCGTGCAGAAGATTAACTTAAGTATTCTGAGAAGATGAATATGTTTCATAAGTATTTTTGAAAAGATGCATTTCTTCTTTGAATGGTAGTTTTCCTCATTACTCTTTTTATCCCTATGGTTTTATATCTGTGTGATGGTATGCTATATATATATATATATATATATATATATATATATATATATATGTACATACACAGTTAAAATGTATATAAATTATATTTATATATTTATCTAAATATAAATTATATTTATGCATACATTTGTCAAATAACATATTATTCTGACAATAGTTAAAATGGTAAGGGAAATTTTATTTAGGGCTATCATATTAGGTGTCAAGACCATCACACAATGGTGAGACTCCAAATACAACAAAGACAGCTGGAGATGTGAAGGCTTACAGCAGAGTTAGTGGACAGAAAATTACTAAGAGAAGACTTCAAGTGCAGGGAATCTTGCTAAACCGATTTAAACTGATTCCTTTTCCTAAACTTTAATTTCAGGTTTAAGGGTGCATGTGCAGGATTGTTATATAGGCAAACGGTGTCACGGGGGTTTGGTGTACAGATTATTTAGTAAAAAAGGTATAATAGGCATAGTACTCAATAAGTATTTTTTCTTTCAGATCCTCTCCTTCCCCTCAACCCTCCATCCTGTTGTTCTCCTCTTTGTGTTCATGTGTTCTCATTGTTAAATGGAGTCATGATAAGACAATTCAAGTGATCAGGTATCAAGGGAAGGGAGCTTCTCCTTAAGCCAATTCAGCAGGATTCTTGCTACAACCAGCTAGGCAGTGCTGAGAACAAAGCCCAAAGACCAGGCCTCATCAAAAAGAGGGTTCAGTAGAGCCTGTCTAAAGTTTGGTCAAGAGAGAGTCTTTGTAAGTCTCTCTTGTTATTCAAAGAAGAGGCATTCTCTTTTCCTCTGAACAATATAAGTCCATGTCTTGTTTGATCACCTTTATTCATTAAAAACAAGCCCTTCGCAGTGGCTGCCAGGAACAGTGGCTCACACCTGTAATCCCAGCACTTTTGGAGGCCGAGGTAGGTGGATCACTTGAGATCAGGAGTTTGAGACCAGCCTGGCCAACATGGTGAAACTCTGTCTCTACTAAAATTACAAAAATTAGCCAGGCGTGGTGGCAGGTACCTGTAATCCCAGTTACTTGGGAGGCCGAGACACAAGAATCACTTGAACTCAGGGGGCGGAGGTTGTAGTGAGCAGAGATCATGCCATTGCACTCCAGCCTGGGCAACAGAGAGAAACTCTGTCTCAAAAACAAACAAACAGACAACAAACCAGTGAACCATTTGTCCAGGCTTAGTGGTAGAGCAGTCAGCAGAGAATATTCGTAGATGTTGGACTGGAAGCTTCCTGATTGGCAATTACCACACGGCAGCAGCTCCACACACAAAGATCTTCCAGTGGCAGCTGGGACGGCTGCTTTATATCCTGGGGTTGGGTGGGGGAGGGTCGGGGAGAGGGAAAGTGAGCTATCAGATAACCTAACCTTCCAATAAGGTTGTGGAAAGTCAGGTTTTAGTTATTAAGAACACCACGTTAGGAGAGTGGAATAAATACTGGAAAAATTAATTTGAACAATTGTAGCCAAATATTGAGGAAATGGGAGAACTGAGAATTTTGTAAGGACTGAAAAAATGTGCAAGCTGTAGAATCCATTCTGATTTAGAGGTGGGTAACAAAATCTCAAAGACAGTGAATGGGACCAGAACCCGATAACCCACATGATGTGCGACAGTTTTCTACGGAAACAAAATCTCTCACTACAGTCACCATCATTTTTGGTCCAAGATAACCAAAGTTAGGTTATTCTTGTTTACAAAATAAGTGTGGTCTCATTACATTTGGCCAAATAATTTACACAAGTGCAACAAAAATGGTAACTGACCACACTGGCCTTTTAAAGTTTCCCTTGCTAAAACTTTACATACGGAATTTCAGATTTGACTTTCAGAAGCCCATTGAGCAAAGAAAAAAGCCAAGAACCTCCCAGCATGCTTCACCTACATTACCTATAGATGTGGGTGAATTCCTCTCTTCTCAAGGTTCCCAAAATTTCCTTTTTCCGGAATCTCCCGGAAAGTGATTTTCCTCACTCACCTGTAAAGCTGGAGACCCTGTGAGCCAGGGCCAGGCTTGCTTTTCCGAGGTAGCTTTGCAAGCATTGACTCCACAAAGTCCATCTTAGTTTCTTAAAACTGTCTGATCAGACCTTATCTTACGCAACATCATTCTCAAATATGACTTTCCAGTCAAAGCCTTTGTTACATAACCAATTTGTCCAATTATACCCCGCTATGAGGAAGACAGACTCCTATTGAAGTATATAAATATTTATATTGCCATGAAACAGAGAACACTCAATAAGACACACCAAATTTTTCCTTTGGGAAGGCAAAATGTTAATAATGTTAATATTTCTTGTTTCCTAGGGGGATTAGTGAGAAAGAAAAGGAGAAATGTTTTTCTGCTATTTATACTACATGTTTATGGGTTATAGATAGTTTAATACAGAAGGGAAAGGAGTTATCACATCCAGAAAATAGAACATTGAAGAACCAGCAACGTTCCAAACAAAAGCCATAAAAATTATAATCATTTTTTATCAGTTCATTCAGTCCCATGTAATTCATGATTATTCTACTTGATCTGGGGTTAGCAGTTTTACAAATCCATCAGCTTCTTCACTAGAGTTCTGAAAATCTTTATTCAGTCTAGTGGGATGGTCTCAAAATAATTTAAAGACTACCATCAACAGCCTGTACCCACAAGTAACTATTATAGCTTTCGAAGTTTCTTTCAGACCATCCCTTTTTGTTTAAGATAAGCCCTCTGGCCTGTAGCTGACTGCGAATGCTTTTAGAGAATAATCAGATTAAAACAGAAACTATCTGTGAATTAAAAAAAAATGTAAATGGCCATGGTGAAAGATCTGATGAGAATTCATTTGACAAGGAAATGTGGTTATTTCTGTGACATGCGATATTTTAAAATATTATCTGGAATTATGACAATAACATTATAACCAGAAATAGCATGGACAATGAGGTTACTGAAAGATTTCTATGAACTTCATACAATTTTTGAAATTTTTATGGTAATAATATTTACAAATATAACATAGGAAAGATTAAGCATCTCTTCTTCGACAATCTTTTTCATGCAATTAAACATATCAAACAAACCTATTTTTTAAAGGATGTTAAAAAAGTCAAATCTTTTGAGATTTTCTAGGCTGCTTCAGTGGAATCTCAAAGTCAGTTCAATATCAATAATATTTCATTTAGGATTTGATTTTGGGAAGGCAAAATTTTAATAATATTAAAACGTTGACACATTTGATTAAATGGGATCTTAGTTCATTGTGAAACAATATTAGCTACCTATTTAACCAAAATGTCCATTTAAAAATTCAGAACTAAACATAGGAGGAATATAATCATAATAAAATTTTAATTTTCATTCTTTTAACAAGTGAGAAGACTCAGTTCTCTTAAATAATCAAGAACATGATAAAGTCAATATAAAGCACAGGAAATTATTCTGATAAGAAACAGAATCTTTGTTGCTCAGGCAGATTGCTTTAAAAAAAAAGAAAAAATCTTTTAAAATCTCTTACTAAGAACAGACAAATAATCTGAGAAAACTTTGTTATTTTAACAAAGAAAACTAAATTCTAGTTTGTATTCATGTACTATTAATAGGAAACCTTAACAAAAGAAAGTAAACAAATCTTATAAATAAATTCATGCAGCCTTATCCATGAGGTAAGATTGCTTTTCCAAGATTCATTTTCTGCAACTTTATATATCCATTAAGTTTTTCCCCTATATTTTTCATTGCTTTTTACCTAGAACAAAATTATACACTTTTTCCCTTAACAAAAATACACCTTACATTCTTGAATATGTTGCATATCATGTTGTTTCCCATCTGCATATTTTTACTAATTTTGTTTTCATATCTTGATTAGCATGTTTACCATTCGTAGTTTTTTTCTTTTTCTCACAATGAAAATGAGGAAATAGACAACTGTGAATTGTCTTTTACATATAAAATTCTGTAGCCTAAGAGTAAACTTTATGACTATACTATCTCATAATTTTTATAGGTGTATGCCTCTTCATAGTACAATTTTTCAATGCAGCATAAAGAACATGCTTATTTACAGACCCAAATATATTTAATCTCTCATTACCACATAAAAATAAGAGCTAAAATTATAAATACTTAAATGTAGGCTTAATAATGAATGCTTCAGGAATTTATCCTATTTATTAGTGAATATTCATTACTTAACTTTGCATAAATCTAAGGCTCAAAGTTAACAAAAAAGATTTTGGAAACTATTTTTTGGCAGACATATTATAACTTAAACGAAGCCAGCTATTATCTCAAGCTGTTTTCCTGTCAATCGTCTTTAATAACACATGGATATTAGGCAAGTATCAGAAAAAAAAAATCTAAAAAGTTATGTATATGGGTTTTTTGTTTCACTGCTATGGTTGGTATGAATGAAGTGATTCATTCTTACCGCTTCTTTGTACATTTGTCCTTAGGTTGAATTCATAATTTTCATACTCTTAAACATGTCATAAATATTACCTCATTTGACAAGTAAATCAAAGCAGAATAGAAATGTATGTTTATATTTTACTTAATTATTGATAATTCAGAAGACATACTAATTTTTATTAAACCAGTAATACCAAACAAAGTCTTATTTATCAAAGATTTACTCAAATCTTGTGAACTAGAAAAGCATTTGGTTTAGTTACCATATTTCTGAGAGTTTCAGGATTTAATACATATGTGTGTGTGTTTATCTCTAAACAAATTTAAATAGAGCTTCCTACAGGACTTAATGAATTTATTTGCTAATACTATCCAGATGCAGAAAGATGTCACATATATGTATACATAATATGTGTATACACACACAAACATACAGACAGATGCATGTAGATACTCTGTGCCTTTTGTTTTAAAATTCTAGCTAGGAGTCAGGTAAATATAATAATACAAAATTCACTAGCTGATATAAGTTAATTGGTTCTCTCTTTGCTTCACTTTGTATTTTTATCTAAATTGTGTTTCTGGTGGAAGAAATGTGTTAAGGTTACTTGTTAAATATGACAGCTTGTGATTTTTTTATATTTTTTTTATTTCAATAGCTTCATGGTGCAAGTGGTTTTTGGTTACATGGATGAACTGTACAGTGGTGAAGCCTGGGATTTTAGTGTACCCATTACCCCAATAGTGTACACTGTAACCAATGGGAAATTTTTCATCCTTCACTTCCTTCCCACCCTCCCTGCATCTGAGTCTCCAGTGTTCATTATGCTACTCTCTATGCCTTTGCGCACCTATGAGAGCTAATATTTTCACCAATATTTATGAAAAAAAACTTGATATGGTTTGGCTGTGTCCCCACCCAAACCTCGAATTGTAGCTCCCATAAATCTCATGTGTCATGAGAGGGACACAGTGGGAGGTAACTGAATCATGGGGGTGGGTCTTTCCCATGCTGTTCTCATGATAGTGAATAGGTCTCATTAGATCTGATGATTTTATAAAGGGGAGTTCCCCTGCATAAGCTCTCTTGCCAGTGGCCATGTAAGATGTGACTTTGCTCCTCCTTCACCTTCCACCTTGATAGTGAGACCTCTGCAGCCATGTGGAACTGTAAGTCCATTAAACCTCTTTCCTTTATAAATTACCCCGTCTCAGGTGTGTCCTTATTAGCAGTGTGAGAACGGACTAATACAACACTTTAAGATTGCCTTTTGCACTGGTATGTAGTGGCTTTGGTGGTCCATGAGATCCTTGAGGATCCTAAATGTGGAGCAGGGGCCTGAAGTTCAAGGGATAGTCAGGAGTTGAGGGGCTGGAATGGGGATGGAAAAGCCTCACAAGAGTGGGTGGAGGAATGGAGAAGGTAGGGGTTGGGATGGGGACAAATTAAAGGATTCAAAGTGACCTAAGCTGGTAAGAGAAGGGAGGAGCGTGGGCACTGGGAAGGGAGAGGTCAGAGAGGTGCCTGTTAGAGGGCATCTCAATTTTCCTGAAGAAGCCAGTGAAGTTCCAAAATATCTAGTAAAGGCATGCCAATAAGAAAAGAATAGGACAGAGTTAGCATCTTAGTGTAGAGCATGTCAGTGGGGATTTGAGAAGGATGTTGGGGCAGGAATGGGGAGTGGAAGGGTCTAGTCCACTGAGAAGCTCCCATGTTCTTAACTAGTGGTGCCTTGCAAACAAAGAAGCCTAGGACTCTAACCCAGCCTTTATGTCTTATAAACAGAAAAACTTGAGACTCTCACCCAGCTTCTAAAAGAGTGGCATGTATTAATCTATTTTTATACTGTTATGAAGAAATACCCAAGACTGAGTAATTTATAAAGAAAAAGAGTTTTAACGGACTCACAGTTCCACATGGTTGGGGAGACCTCGCAATCATAGTGGAAGGCAAATGAGGAGCAGAGGCACATCTTATATGGCAGCAGACAAGAAAGCATGTGCAGGGGAACTGCCCTTTATAAAACCATCAGATCCCTGGGACTTATTCACTATCATGAGAACAGTGACAGTGTTCTCACTATCACTTTTTTTTCTTTTCTTTTCTTTTTTTTTTTTTTTTGAGACAGAGTCCTCCTCTGTCACCCAGGCTGGAGTGCAATGGCACCATCTCGGCTCACTGCAACCTCCACCTCCCAGGTTGAAGCAATTCTCCTGCCTCAGCCTCCCACGTAGCTGGGATTACAGGGTAAGACCCATCCAATGATTCAGTTACTTCCCACCAGATCCCTCCCATTGCACGTTGGGATAATGGGAACTACAATTCAAGGTGAGATTTAGGTGGGGACACAGCCAAACCATATCACAGCCTCACAAAAGAGCCAGAAGTTTCCACCTCAAATGTCAAGTCCTTACTACCCTCCCCCGCCCCACCAAAAAAAAAAAAAAAGACAAGACAATTTCCATCCATGAAGATTTTTGCCCAGAGCCTGGAATTACAACCCATTCTTGAGAGTACATTCAGAATCTTAAAATCAAAATCCTTCTTACTGTGCTTCCATGGACTGTAATTTGGAGCACTGGATTGGATCAGGAATTGGACTCACCTCTCCTTAAATATTAAAGTGACTTAACAGGAGTTTTGCTACAACTGGGTTGGGCAGGCTCCAGGATAAGGCCAAAGGACAAGCCCTCATAAAAAGAGGGATCAGAGGAGCCTGTCTAACATTAGGTCAGGGACAGAGTCTTTGTCATGTTCAAGCTACCATATATTGAAAGTATCTGTCTAACTATCTATCTATCTGCCTTCCTATTCATGTGTACATTCATGTGCAAGTTAAAAAAATGAGGACTTTTATTCTTTGTTTAAAATATTAAGAAAATATATATTAGATTAAAATGCTTGGTAATAAGTTCAGAGTCAAAAATTTTAAATGTAATCAATTTCCCATCTCTAAGCTAACATGTGGGCTGAAAAAAATGTAATTAAAGGCAACAAAATATACATACATATATATATATATATATTCTTGGCCATGCGTGGTGGCTCACACCTGTAATCCCAGCACTTTGGGAGGCCAAGGCAGGCAGATCATCTGAGGTTAGGAGTTCGAGATCAGCCTGGCCAACATGGCAAAAACCTGTCTCTACTAAAAATACAGAACATTAGCTGGGCGTGATGGCACACACCTGTAATCCCAGCTACTTGGGAGGCTGAGGCAGGAGAATTGCTTCAACCTGGGAGGTGGAGGTTGCAGTGAGCCGAGATGGTGCCATTGCACTCCAGCCTGGGTGACAGAGGAGGATTCTGTCTCAAAAAAAAAAAAAAAAAAAAAAGAAAAAGAAAAAAAAAAGAAAAATATTCTCAAAAAAGCTTTTTTAGACATATTTTGTTTTGCCATTTACTACCTAAACTAAAAAATGTGTTTTCCTCTGGTATAAGAATGCAATAAAAGGATTTAATACAACGAAATGCTGCTAATCATCGTTAAAATCTATAATTACTTCATGTAATTGGTTTTAATTTTGCTTAAATAAATAATTATGCTTTCAGGGAAAGGCATCTAATCTCTGAAGGAACATCCTGACTCCTGATTCTGAAAGATATATCTCAAACCAGAGTTTAAGCTTAAAGTTTCAGGACCAGCTTTAAAACAGCAAATTGTTCAATTCAAGGATAGCTAATTTGTGTCTTGCACTTGATTTCTTAGGCTAAACTTCAGAATTCTAAACAGAGAGGGATCTCTGGCCTTTATAAAATATACATTACATGGAAAAATGAACTATTTGTGTTTATAGGTTCGAGTATTTTGAGTTTATCTTTGCAAAGAGTGCTGGCAACAGAAACAGAGGAAAAAATATTTCCATTATCATTTTCTGCATGGGGATGATGACTAAACATGAGAGCCCAAACTTTGGTGTTTCCAATGTAAGCAGTTTAGTAAATTTATATCAGCTGTTGCAAGACTTCTCTTATAATTACAATGGAACAGATTTTATGTTTGCAGCATGCAAATCTAAATTGTCCTTTTTAAACAATGTGTTATATTTAAATAACTGTGATAGAAACATTTATGAATAATGAGAATATATAGATTTCTGGATGAAATTGTTTTTTCACACTGTATCTTTTATACTGGACATGTAATATAATACATGTTCCAATAATATAATATAATAGTTCAAAGAATATGTTCTGAAGTTAGAAAGTTCAGGATTTGAATCCCACCTTTGTAATTTATTTACTTTGAGACTTTGACCATATCATTTAATCTTTTTGAACATTATATTCATCATCTATAAAATGGTAACAGTATACCTTGTATGGTTGTCATAATGATTAAATGGAAAGATAATTGTTCAGCACTCAGTATCATGTCTAGCTATATTAAGTGCTCATTGTCAACATCAGTGGCAGCATCATTCTGCCAAAATGCTTCTTGCATCTGCAATTTTTTTTCTCATCAATATGAAGCAAGAATCTATTATAATTTGTACTATAACCTTCACATTATAGCTTCACTAATAGACTCTTGAAGCGGTATGCAGGAAGAAACTTGGAAGGCCTCTCAGCTCATCTTTTGCAGCATTCAATTGTGTTTGCATTTATGTTTCAAAGATATTTGAGATATGAACAATGAAATGAGGAGTAATTTCTTGACCTCAAAACATCAAGAAATATTTCTAAAGTTTTCAAATTATACAATTATGTCAATTTGCATTTAGCAAAAATAAAGCCACATTCTTGTCTTTCTATAACTTGATGGAAGGGAATTCCCGGAGGCCTCTCTCTGGAGCTTTTTTGCATACTAATGATGCAGTGGTTTAAATCACAGCACCAGCACCATCTATTGGGGAGTTTTTTTTCCTGAAACAAATGTTTCTGCAATTTTGGAAAAAATATAACCAAACAAATTTAGGTTCATTTCAATTCTCCATTAAGATAAAAAGAAAAGTTTTTTTTTAGTACAGAATTTCTTCTAATGAATATACTCAGGAATTGGTAAGAATCATAAGTGAGAACTGTATGACATTCACTATTTGGTGCAGTACATTTTGAGACATTTAAAAAAATATAAGTATCAAAAAGTAATAGGCCTTAGGGGAGAATAAGTCTTCCCTAATTGTCACAGTCTGATGCATGCATGCCTTTTGCCTGCTAATGACTGGGGAGATGTGGCAATTTCCTTTAAAAATCCGGCCCCTTGTCATTCTTTTGTGCCAAGATAATTCAGATGCAATGGATGAAGAGCAGATTAGGCCATGATCCACTGATCATAACTTTCCATTGGATTTATAGCACCAGATGGCCTAATTATTCTCAACAGTTCTCAATCTCTGTCTGTCAGGGAGACCAGATGTAATTTCTACCTTCTGGTGAAATAAACTCCTAAGATTGAACACAAGAAATAAAATGTGAAACATGGACCAAATACTTGAGATTAAAAGTTAGAAGTATGTAATGGGTAAAGGCCCTTGGGCCCATCATCTCCTCATCTGCCGAACGCAAGTTTCAGGAATGGTGCAGCTTCAGGGACATGAGAGGCATTTTCGTAGTGGGTACATTTTGACTGTAGGTATTTGTTTATATTCAAACACACACACGCACACTCACACGTGTGTGTCTGGCCCCAAGTGTCTGGACCCTAGGCTGCTATACTTAAATGCTGTATAAAACATACAGAATTCAAACTTTCTTCTGGTGCCATTTGGTCTCACATTTATCTTTCGTTTCTTAGTTATTCTTTATTCAGTAAGTTAATATCTTGCAAAAAAAGAAAAAAAATCAATGTGTTAAAATGGTCCCCAATTCAGTTCTGTTTAAGATAGCCTTCAAATCATGCCTTATTTGCATCTTGGTACATGACTGTCTTCTAAGGATTCGACTAATTCTAGCATGCCTTCTGTCTTTCGAAGTAATTCACTAGATAGAAGACAAGAAAAAATAATAAACTGCAAAAATGGCTACTATAGTTTACCCCTCATGTTTTAAAATGATGGGAATTCTCTGCGTCTTTCCCTGTCCACTTCAATGCTTCCAAGGTTCACAAGCCCTAGTTTGCGATTGGTTTGCTAGACCTGTGGCCATATTCAAAATGGGGGGCCCTTTCAGTCGGGATATCAACTGATGTTCAGTATTCAATGTCAACGTCAAAATAACATTCTCCTCCTCATATGTAAAAAAACGAAATTATATTATTCACTTCAGTAAATACGCATTTACATTTCCACCCCACCCACCCCAGCCCACCCCCTCACCATCAGTTTAGCTGAGTATCCTCCAGGATTATTCTGAATGTTACTTTTTAAGAAGGACTACAAGCTCTTTCTGCACATCGAGGGCATCTTCAATTTTCTGTCACCATCCTTAAGCACACTGTCTGTTCCTTAGGCTGCTATACATAAATGTTGTGAAATGAAAAGAAAATATCTACACTCTGTTCCCAAAAGAATAGATCATTTTTTATAAGTCCTATAACTGCTCCTTCCACTTAAGAGTTTACAATTTCAGAGCAAAAACTGTGCTATGACATCCTGACATGGTGCTTGGGAATTAGAAAAGAAGGTAGTATCACATTTTCATGTCCTAAATTTGTTTTTCAGTGATAATCTCCTCTCTGAAAGAATTATAAAAGAAAATTAGCAATTTGAAGATAAATATTACATAGAATAATATACTTTTAAGACTGGAGGGAATCTTTAAGATCCATGTAAAAATATTGCAAATGAGGGATTTTAGTAGTAAGAAAAATTTGCCAATTTTTACTCAATTAGTTTGGCTATTTTTATATATTCTTTTTCCTATGATAATATTGTCATTGTGTCAGTTCCACAATAATGCTGCACCCAGAATCACAAGAAATGTTTCTTTTTGGTATAAAGTGAAGAAAATGCCCCTGTATCCTAGAGGACTTTTGAAGACATAACAGATTAATATAAGTATTTTTAAATGAATAAACTTAGATCAAACAGACTTCAGCAAAATATTCAGGAGTTTCACATTCCAGATTATTACCAATATTCTTCTCCAACTCAGTGTTTATTGCAACCTGATATGAATGCAAAAGAAGTCAGCATTCCTGAAGAAAGTGGGTGAACAACAATAAAAGTTACATTCATTACTAGTCAGGTTGCAAGACTAGTAGTGGCTCATCAATTAGTAGCTTCCATTTTGCTAGGATAGCCTCAGTGCAAAGCAGCATTCTAACCCTGGGGAGTCCTGCTGTAGGCATTAAGAAGAGAGAATGAAGATTTCTTTTCCAAATTAAGTTGTCAAGGAGCTCATTTACACTACACAGTGAGTGTATGTGGGCGAGCTGATGAAGATGATGATTTATGATGCTGTAGACACTTGAGTAATTCTGGTGATGGAAATCCACAGCAAAACCTACTTAGGATGATAAAACAGAATTCCTATTATCTGTAGGAGGCAAAATCACGTGGCTTTTGCCCTTACAAATTTCAAGTTACCCCACTGGGTATGGGAATGCAAGGAAAGCTCATTTACTTGTGATTCATGTTTTGGCATAATGCTATTATACAGACTTGCATACATGCCCATTTTTTAAAGTTTACATCTATTGGATCTTATCAAGGATTTTTAATATGATGTCTTCTTTTGGGGACTGGTGATTTGGGGACTAGATCTGTCCAATCACATCATGGATAGCTATGTAACAAAGCAGATGTTTAAAATATCTTCAAAAATTGTAGCCATCCATCTGCAAAGGCAGTAAATATGCCTTTTGGTGAGATCTCTCTGCAAAAATAAGTTTCAAAATGTGGGGCAAATACACAAACACATTTGACTAATAATTGTGGACATCATCAGCTAACTTCTTCATAGTGTATCATAGGAAAAAAGATACAGAGCACAAAGAGCATAAAATGATAAAACCAAAGCAAAATTTGTATTTTAACATACTTCAGTATATTTGGTGTGCTTGCTCTTTAAATGTCAAGAGAAAATAATTTTAAGAGTCTCATGAGAATTAACAGGCTTTGATATTAAATTTAAAAATGTTTGTAATATCCCATTTTAGTAGCAAAGTGCCAGCTTTAGAAATAGAATCCCAATGACAAATAAATCTCCATATAAGCAAGGCAAAAGGGCAAAACTCATTGTAGTTCTACAGTTAATCTTTCTACATTTTTACAAGAGTTTTTACACAGTACTCAATAAAGCCTTCAGAAGGATTCACTGTAAGCTACTTCTATGAGTTCCCCATCTTAAATATAATGTAAAAGAGCCTTTCATTCATGTGTATCTGTGCGTTAGGTTATTATATACTTCTTCTGCTGTCGAAATATAAACAAACATTCACTACTTTATTCACACAAACATTATATCTCATTGCAACATTTTTCCTTATAAAAGATTGCAAAATTATGGTCCTACAAATTGACAGAACATTCTTTGCTCCTTTTGCGACATCTAAAGTATTCTGGAGCAACCAGCGCTTTTGTTTTGCTTGCATAAAATAATTTATCAACTTTTCCTCTCACATATTTCTAGATTCCAGGAGTATGTGGCCAACCCCTGCAGTTTATTTTGTATTTCTATGCTAAAAATTCAGAAGGGGAAGTTCATGTATTTACAAGCAAACAGTATTTATGTGATAGTTACTAAGTATGTGACCATTGTAATTTCTTGATGGTAAGAAAATACTACGAATAAAGTTAAAGATTCAACAAATATTTTTTGCTTTATATATATTTTCTAATTCTTCTGATGCTTAATATAAGTAGATTTAGCTTTAAAATTTAAACAGGTCAATCTATGAATCTATGTAGTCTCTACAGGATTCTGTGAGTTTTTATACTAATATTCAATAAGTTTTTATCACTTTTACTCTGAGCAGCTATCATAAGCACACGCTTTAAAACTGTAGATAATTTCACATATACATGAACATATAAATCAAAATAATTAGGATGCAATGAAGGCTCAGAAATTACAGATAGTAAACATAGTTTCTCAGGACCTAGAGTTGACTCACCAAGGTTGCGATTTAAATTAGAATATATTTTAACTTAAAAAACTGTGTTGTTTTATAAGCATTTACAATTTAGTAGGGCTAATATTTATCAGCCGAGGCAATTTACTGTTATAATGCCATAACATTACTACCTCATTTTTTATTTGTGTTAAAAATGTTACAGTTGTATATTTTTATAAAATGTTGGCATTCCACACGGAAGCAGAGAGCTGAACTTGAACCACACAGGACAGCCAAAAAACATAATTGAGAATTGATTACAGCATATAGATTTTGATATTATCATCATCCCTACAATCAAATGAGACAAAATTCTAACCCAGTGCTACAGTTTTAATACTCTATTGAGAAGTATGGATATTTACTTTCATAAAATTGTCCTTCTGTCAGTCATATTAAATTTTTTCATAAATTGCATGTTAAAAATATGCTTTTGCAGAAACACCCTCCCTGCCAACAACACACCCCATGTTATCCTGGTGCCTTCCAGCTTTCAAAGAACTTCTGTGCGGTCCTCACAGCTGTCCTGTGAGGTGGGGGACCTTGCAGGGCTACTGCCCTCACCCAGATGAGAAAACCGAAGCTCAGAGATAGGGCTCAGATGGCCTTTCAGATGTTACAGAAGCCTCTCTTCTTTTTCCAATTAAAAAAATACATATTTTACATTTTGATCTGACCTATATATTTTTGTAGACAAAACACAGGAGCTTCAGATGCCTCATAGATCCTCAGCCAAATAGAACCTTGGCAGATGCTGCAGGGGACAAGAAACCACTTTAGAGACACTAGCAGCACGGCTCCTTCCTGAGGCAGGTTTTGGAATCCATCTCAAGAAAAAAAAAAAAAAAAAAAGAAGAGGAAGATGAATAACTAAAGTAGAATAATCAGGATATCATGTTTTTTTCTAACACAAAATAAACTCCTGAAATATACTCTTGTTTAAATTGGTCTACTTAATAGCTTATTAGACAGGATAGCCCAGTAACAACCTGTATGTAATAAAGGTGTAAATACAAACATACATACGTTATATATGATTAAGTGACGGAAGTAACAAGTACTCGTATACGCTTCAATCTGTGGCATATTATATTGTCCTCTAACAAGGTTTCCTGTTTGTTTGAAATTGAAGATAAATTTAAGGAAATGAGGGAAAAAGGACTAAAATAACCAAGAGCAATAAACCATATTCCAGCATTCTTCTTCTTATCTGCCTTGATAAATAATGTTCTTATTTAGAAGTATGTCTCCTAATCACAGAGCCAAGGTACCCCTAATGCTCTTTCATTGATGTTTTTCCCTCATAAAATGCACCAGCATTTTAATTCAAATAAAATTCTGCATCCCATTATGCTCTTCATCTGAGGACAGTAAAACTTAGACCCTTAGTCAAACTATACATTTTGTCATTTATGTAATCCCCACTGAATTTCTTCTTCAAAAATGGAATCTAATTCCTCTCCATCCTCACACACACATTTTTGGAAACAACTTATGCGCTTAAAATGTTAGTTTCTTTAATATCAGTGTTCACTGATGAAAATACTGGATTGGAAATTGCACCCCATCAAAGATGACATGTGATAAAAGCAGACTGCCCAGCCCTAAAACCTTCTTAAGCTGTCTTCTTCACATATCTCCCCCAAGATCTTCCTTTTCAAAAAATATTTATGTATAAACTGAAATATATCTAAGTGTACAATATCCATCCATACCCACAGCCAGGTCTGCACATACCGGTGTGTGTGTTTGAGAGTACAATTTTTACAGAGGCACTGTATAGATTTATCCTCCCCAGGTCCTTGACAGTTGGCCTTTACATCCACACATTTTGGGAGTTGGGAGACAAAGTGGAGGATGACAGCAAGCCAGACATCAAACCCATTTATTCTGAATCTTAAATTATGACTTTTATCATCAATATTTTGGTTACATTGTTACACAAAGAACAAATTAACATCTGGTTTGAGGTCTCCTTTTTGATTGCTTTGGGATTAGTGACATTTCCTTGGCATATGAATTACACACCCATCAACTCTCAGCTGTGTCTTAATAATATTGTACGAGATGCCAAAACAAGAAGGATTTGTAACAGTGCTCCTGGGGTACCTCCACCAATATCTTTAACCACAGTGACTTCCAGGTGGCTTCTCGCCAGGTGCATGCAGGAGAGTGTCAATGCATCCCTTTCCTGGGCAGATCAAAAGAGGATCCGGAGGAAGAGGAGCTTGTCTGTTGGCTTTGAAGCACCTGATCACTGTGCGCTCACTCAGAGGTGGATCCAAATAAATTAAATCACCCGCTGAGAAGTCACAGCACACGTGGCAAAGAAACAGTATGTTTAGGGGACTTGGTCATTACAGCTTCCATTCCCAACTTATACGATTCAGGACCACTCAGGAACACCAGGTCCTTAAAGGATTCTGAAGTATAAATTAAAAAAGAAATGCAGGTTGCTATTAATAGTTCTAAAGGTGCATCTTAGAATCTCTTTGAGAGAATAAGCAGAATTGTCCATTGTGTTACTTTTACTTTGATAAACAGATACTTTTTGTTTAGTTTGGTCTCGTCTAAAACAAAACATACAGGTATTTTAATGTTTTGTGTTGTTTGATCTTATCCAGGAATTCTATATTTTCTCTCCCCAACCCCAGCAAGAAAAATAAAAGTGGGGTTGAGGAGGGAGAGCTGAGTGTGGAAAGAAAAGTAAAGCTTTTCAAGAAAAAACACAAACAATACAAAACAAAAATTGCAGTCCAATCGTGCAAAATTTGCTTCTCTGGATAAAGCACTTCTTGACAGGTTCACAATGTCCCCATCCCCCTCCCAAGTCCTCCCAGCCACATGGTGGGGGGAAGAATACAGAATGAAAGTGAAGCCATTCTTTTTCTTAAGGCTATACAGACACACGCAGAACACATGTCAAGGACTGTCCAGCAGGTGGTTCTTTGCTGGGCTCCTGCTTCAAGCCGTGACTGCAACCTGCAGCCCATCCCGGAGTCAGGAGCTCTCCTTCCATTGGGACGACAATACAACATACAAACAAAAGAGGTCCATGGTCTCAACAATAAAATCCGATATTGACTTTACAATCACAGGTACAAATTGCTCAAATCGATAATTTCATTTCTCCTTAAGACCTTGTCATCTAAAACTAATTAGAGGCCAGGTTCCCGAGGAATTGTCAGTATTCCAAAAAACAAAAACAAAAGTACTGGAGGTTTCAAAGGAAATCATTCTTCTACTGCAACAGTCTGATGGAGGTTGGAAACAAGGTGTCCAATTCCAGCAAGTTCAGGGTGTTTTAAAGGGCGGAGTCCTGGGTCCAGTTTGCCATTCCCCCACCATCTAGGGGGCTCTGTGTTTATAGAGGAAACACCAAGAAGCCCGAGAATGTGGAGTATTTCCAGCCCCCCATGAGGTTGCCTCTCTCAAGTTTGAGATGCACTTTGTCTTCCCTTTCCATGAGCAGCAGCACACCATTGCTAGCAGCTTCTCTGGTGACATCCTGGTCTCCTGCAAAGGCCGAGATCACTGGGTAGCCATTCTGCATTAAACTGACCTAAAATGCAGAGAGTAGAGCTCAGCAGACCATAAAGCACCCAACTCCCACACACTGTTCTCTCCTTTGCCAATATCCCCACTCCCACCCCCATCCTTCCCTTAGAGTACACATCAGGGGAGCCTGACAGTGAGAACTCCCAGCTAGTTCAGAGCCACATCACCCCCTGGACAGACCAGTACCCTGTTTCCCTCAGCCTCAGAGACCAGGTGAAGGGGCCTTTAGCAATGGGGAACTATTAACTCAAACCTGAAAGGATCCAGTTTCCAATCTACCCACCTGGATGGTTTGTCTGTTATACACTTTGACCACGTGGAAGCTGAAGCTATAAATCCCTTTTCTCGGTGCTACAAATATACTGGAAGCAAGATCAAAGTGGTTGCCAATATTTACTAATACCTGAAAAAGAAGAGGTAACACAGCACACAATAGCAAGCCCCTCCTCGGTGTATGTTTTCATCATCCTTGGATAACCAGCAACACTGCCTCCTTCATCAGTGGCTGGGAACACAAATTCAGCATCCTCAGCATTCTGGCTTCCCCAGGAAGGAGGCAGTGCTGAAGTTAAAAGATCCTATAGCAGGAAGTAATCTCAAAGGTATTTTAATAAATTGTAACTAATCAAGATTTCTAAAGCATATTTTAATTATGCATTCAAAAACTGGCTGTGAATTTTGTAAGTTGAGGGGCAGGGCAGAGAGAAAGGAATCGAAGATGGTAAGCTTGTTAAACAAATCCTAAATTGAGTCCAGGGAGGTCTGGGGGATTATGGGGGCATCAACACGATGCCTTGTTTGACAAAAAAACGAACAAACAAACAAACAAACAAAAAAAGTTCCATTCTGAGTGGGTAGAGAAGCGGCTATGGGGCAAGAGGCCAATTAAAGGAGATCACTTCTGTAAGTTCAGGCTTGGGACCTAACTTCACGTGCTCCCAGAGACAATGGGCTCTGTGAGGTTTGGATCTCCAGTGTTTCTCAGTGCCTGGCACACTCTGGACGCACACAGTAGGTGGTCGATGATGGGTGGTGAATGAAAGACCTTTGTAGAAAAACATTTGCTACTCCTGTTTTTCCTTAATTTTCCCTGAGCAATGTGCTGCTCCCTTGCCTGAGCCATGGTGCCCTGCAAATGAGCTTGAATAAATAGAGAACCGGCAGCTTGGACATCCTTAGCTTAAGCTAATGGGAACTCTACAACATGCAAAACAATGACAAAATTAGCCACCTGGAATGAGTGCATGACCCTGCAGATGGCTTTCCTCAGATAAAAGGGCAGGGGTGAGTATTTCATAAGCAGAATTTCAAGAGTGGCGGGACCCCCGTGATGACCCAATTTCTTTCAGATGCTCAACACAGACTCTGGCCACTTTCTCTGGATTCTGTCTCCATCCTCCTCATCCATAAATGCACAACTGCTTTATCATAAGATGGCCTGCCTTTTAAAACAAACAGCCAACAACAACATCAAAATCCTGGGTTTAAGATTTTGTTACCTAATGGGAATACAAACTTCAACTGGAATACCTTTGCTGTTATTTCTTACACGCTCATTATAGATGAATAACATGCAGTTCCCAGCGCAATGTGAAATGCTGCCAATGACGATCGCCGAAATTACTTGTGAAATATGCCTGTTTCAGCTTCTTCAACCCAGCTGTGAGCACCACTTCAGCTCCACTCAAGGGCAGGACTGAGACAGACACTCTGGGTTCCATTGTTAAGACAAGCACCCCGGGATGCCTATTCTCAGTCTCACAAGGCTGTGCTCGCTGTCTTCCTTACAAAGCTTTTAGAAAAGAATAAAGCATTCTCCATTTAAGCCTCTGGAGCTGCTTCTTCCTTTCACCTCAACTCCTTCACCTCAATTTTACATTCTGGAAACTGATAAATTCAGGTAGAATTTAGCCCTGCTGTAGATGAAAGAACACCCAACCAGACCCTGAAAAGCAGACCTCAGCTCCTCATTAACTGGGGAGCCAGAGAAAGGTTGAACGCACCCTGCCATAGTTTGCTCATGTATAAAATTAGAATCCTGCTACTACTTATCCTGCCCTACATCACAGAGCTTTCTTGCTACACAAGTGCAAAGGTGGATATAAAAATGCTATGAAAACTTTGCAAGACATTGGTAAGTGAATAATAATAATATAACAATAACTGCACGTAAAGGAAACCTTACTAATAGAGTATTAGTTCCCAAATGCCTATTCCATTGCTGTCTCATTTGGACATAATCAAAATAAATAATTTTACATTTTGTAAATAAAAATGAATTAAAGAGACACATGCCTTCCCCTGCCAAGAAAAAAAAACCTCAAATACTTCATGCTTAACAACAATTAAGAAATAAATACGCTGATTTAAATAGAGTCAAGAGTGTGTGTGTCTGTAGGTTTATGGTTATTAAGTTTAAGAGTTGCCTAACAGACCAAAGGAAAGTCAATTAAACACGTACAGAAAGCCCTGGTAGGTTGTCAGTGACTGCCAGGTGCCCCATTCTGTGGGAAACACTTTGGTAAAATGATTAGGTAATTAGCTAATTAGCTAAAGCTTGGAAACCTCTATAGTGTTTTTAATTATTTTTCCGAAAAACAACAGAAACCAGGCGAGCAGGACACAAAAAGAAGGTCATAGCTTTTAACCCTGAACACCAATAACCCAGAGAAGGGTTTAGAAAGGCCTGATCATATCTCTGAACCTTCTGCATTGAACCAAATGGCATAAGTGGCTTAAGGTGGCGTAAGTCACTGCTCTTTTAAAAAATTTGTACCAACACACTGTTCATGTATACATTGTATATATTGCATTTGCTTATGGTATATATTTCATTTACTATATATTTTACTTACACAATCACAATATTTTGTTTTGTATTTATATATCCATCCCTGTTCTTCCTCACTTTTTTTTTTTTTTAAGATAAACATCCCTTCCCCAATCCATTCCTCAAAATAAGCAATAGGAATGTATTTTCCAAATGCTGTCAGAGACTTGGGAAGACTCCTTTCGTGAGCGTGGAGAGTTTTAAATGCGCTCAATCCTTCAGGTGGCCACCTGGGTGACTGAAGACCATCAACCACACCGCCGTGAAAAGTAAAACGTGCAATGCTTCCTTTTGGGAAACATATTTCAAATCTTTAGGTTTACGGAACTCTTAGAAAGCTTAGACAGCCTTAAGGGACTCTCAGTCATCCAAGTGCCAAGTTAGCTGATCATTTAAAAGTTTTTAAAAAGCCAAAATGTGGAAAAGGGAAAGAGTAGGAGTGCGTTCTATGAAACGGGAGGAAAGAGAGTAGCAGGGCAGAGGGGGAGGACAGAGCCTGGGAACTACAAGTCCAAGAAGCCTGAACCCCAGCCCGCGCGCGAAGGTCCCCGCCCCTCTCCCCGGGCTGGGGGCGGGGTGGGCAGGCCGGCGGCTGACCTGGTCGAAATAGATGGTCATGGTGCGGTTGCTCATCTCGGACGGCTCGTGGTTGGTGCTCCGCGTGGCAGAGAAGGCCACCTTGGCGCTGCCGGAGCGCACGGAGATGCCTAGGGAGGAGGTGACGGCGCCGTCCGCCGACGGGCTGGAGTCGCACACCACCAGGCACTTGCCCTCCAGCACGATGGGCTCCGTGTCGTTCTGCGCCCGCACGGGGCAGCAGGCGGGCAGTAGCAGCAACAGCAGGGACAGCGCCACCCCCAGGCAGGATCCGCAGCCGCCGGGCTCGCGCAGCGCCCCCCGGCGCCCGGGCATCATCAGCCGCAGCCCGAGTGGCCCCCGGCCGGGCGCCTGCATCGGGACTGGTGGGAGGCGGCGCGCGGGTGTGGAGGCCGGCGGGGGCGCGAGCGGCGCGGAAGGGCGCGAAGGAACGCGCGGAGCCCGCAGCAGCCTCCGCGGGCCTTCGTCCCCCGCTCTGACGTTCAAGGCCAGGGTCGTTCTCAGAAGAAAGGCGCCTGTGAACCTGTCAGGGCACAGAACCCAAAGCCTTACACCGGGAGGTGGAGCCACCGGGAAGAAGGGGGACTGGGAGCAGGTGCCTGCGGCTCGGGGGTTCTCCCCGAAGGCCACCCCCTTGGTCCTGCGCACAGCCAACCCGCTTTCCGATCTGGCACAACAGGTCCGGAGAAACGCCCGGGCGCAGCTGGCAGCGCATCCCTGAAGGCTCCCGAGCGGCGCGCGGCGCTGCGACGAGGGAGGGGGCCGCGCTTCTGCAGGTCCTCGTCGCTAAGACGGGCCCCGAGACCCTCAGAAGGCGTCACCGCCACCCCGCCCATTCACCAGCGCGGAGGGGGCTAAGACGCAGGCAAAGAAAAACCTACGAATGCTTGCCTTCTCGCCTTCATCTCACAGCATTTCCTTGGAGCAGCACCAAGGAACCCTTTTCCTATCCCTTGTTTCCCTGCTATCCTCTATTTTTCAATCCTCGAGATGTTTTTAAAGTCCATTTAAGTCCCTTTGGTACAGATTTTATCTATTTTCCACCCACAGAACAAATCCCAGGAATCTCCTTGGGGCGAATAAGATTAATAGGGGGGAAATGACACCACACACACACACACACACACACACACACACACACACACACACACACACACACACAGAGGCAGTAAAACCAAACACCCACTTCCAAGGTCCCTGCAGCCACTAGCGAGCCCCCTTGGTGAAACCCCTGGGATTCCTCTCTTAGGCGAAGGACCGATTCCAACGACGGAATCCCAGGCTTGGCTTATTCTCCAGCTCTGGTTTCCAGACCACTGGGATTCTCTCTTTCTCAGCGGGGGCGGCAGCCCCTGCAGGTTTCTGCGAACTTACGCGCCCGTCTGCACTTTTGCCCGGTCCCCGCTCCTCCCAGGAAAGCAGACAGGCCATTTCAATACCAGCCCAGAGACACGCAGAGAAGCCGCCCCCTCGCCGCCCACAGCCTCCCATTAACTCTTCCAATATTCTTTCTAAGAACAGAAAAGTTGGCTCTTGATAAATATCCGCTGTCCGCAGCCCCGATCCTACATGATTTCCCTTCTCTCTCTCCACCTCCCCCACCCCTCGATCCGCACCAGGGAGAGTCTTGGTTAAAATCCACGCAGAAGGCGCTTGCATGCGGAGGGGAGGGCAGGTCGGGGGTGGTTACCTGGAACATCCATGCTGGGCGAGCTCCGCTGTCCGCGAAGTTGCTCTGCTTAGAGAAAATGAGGCGAGTGGGAGCTGTCGGGAGGAGGACACGGAGCGCGACCCTGCTCCCAGCGCGTGGCCAATAACCGCGCCGCCCCGCCCTGCCGCTTTCCCGCGCCAGCCTGCGCCGCTTCAGGGGTGCACCACGCCCCGCGCGCCCGCTTAGGCGCCGCGCCCGGGACCGGGAACCCCGCGTCTCGCCCGGCTCAGCACCCCGCGCTGTGCGCCCAGGTGCCTCCAACCCCTGGGCTTCGCGCCCGCACCGCTGCCTGGGGCCCCTCGCGCTCCCGCGCTCAGCGCGTCCGCAGCGCGGCTCCCTCGCGGGTCCCCTAGGCCCCGCAGCCCCGCCAGTCTCCAGAGGGCATAGCCGAGCGCTGCCGCCTCCCTAGGACTCGGAACCTTCCCTGCTCCCAAGCCCGCCGCACCCTCCAACGCCCCGGTCCTGCTCACCCAAACGCCCAGAGCAAAATACTCCCAGACGTCTCTTTTGAAAATTAGGCACCCTTAAAAGCACCGGTCGCTTCTCTTCTTTTAGATTCTTTCTTTTCTTTCCCCAATTCCCTCCAAGTCTTAATATTGAATGGCGTGACCACTTTCATAATGACAGGAGCGAAAAAAACAATAAGTTAAAAAAAAAAAAGAAGAAGAAGACTGGGATGGCTGGGACGAAGAGAGGGAAAAAAAAAAGCTTGAGAATTTGATGATTTAGGAGCTGTGGTTCCAGAGTCCCCAGTTGGGGAACTGTCCGGTTCCCGCAGGGCTAGAAGAGGGGCCTCCGGCCCGGGTCTGTGTGTCTGCTCCTCTGGACCTCGGACTGGTGGAGCGGCTGGCGCTTGCGCTTATTTATTAAATTGCGGTGTCCGCGCTCGCTCAAACGACCCGGGGAGACTCGCTGGGTTTCCCAGCTGCGCCTGGAGCGCGGCTGAGGGCGCAAACACGGACGTGGGGCGCCACCTGCGGGTGCCCGGGCCTCCCTGCCGCAGGCTGCGGACCGGCGGACTCCGACAGAAGACGGGGGAGTCCTGGCGGCAAGGCTGAGGTTTGCTGATGGTCTTCTTTCACCCCAAAAGCCGCGCTGACCTCTGCAATAATAATAATATAATAATAATGATAGCAACCACAAGAAGAACAATAATGACCAGTATTCCCGGTATCCTTCAGTACTTTTACTCCTGGCAAAACCAAGCAGCACGCCGCCTGATTTTCCGGATCTTCACTGATCTAACAAACAACTCTGCCAAGATGATAAATGCTGCGGTGAGGTTATCATCTGTTATTATCGTCGGCACAACGTTTGCACAGACAACTGGGCCGTATAGTTTATGCCGGTCTAAAAAAAATCAATATTTAAATCTACACTCTATAGCCTGATTTTTTTTTTTAAACATGGTTAAAAAATACTTTGTCCTTTGACATGCATTATATGTCTTTTCTGATAGGCTAATAATAATAATAATAATAATAATAAAAGTTAGCCAGTGCTGTTCATTAGAGCATCTGTATTTCTTATTCCTCCAGACTTCACACCGAACCCTCTTCCCTTTGAAGATTTCAGCAGTGTCTGATTCCACCTTAACAAACGGAGGTCTTTTCAGGTAGGGGTTTTGAAGGCCTTATTTTCCCATAGGCCCTCTCACCGCTGTTCTCCCCATTTAGAACAGAACTGCCAAGGCATCATCTCTAAGCACTGGAGATGAAATTCACGATCAGTTCAACTGGAATGGATATGCAGAAAGTCATTGCACACTGCTAGGTGAGACAAAATATTTAGTATGGGTGTAAGGATGTGATTAAAAGTACCTCTGAGCCAAATGCTTCCTGGTTAACCTAGCATGCAAAATAGTAGAAAATATACAATACTTCCAAAATCTTTCATCCTCCTAAGCTATACTCACTGTAAAGTAAATGTCATACTTCAACACTTTTGTACCATGCTGGAGATAGGTACTGGCATTTGCCAGGATGCTTTTTCAAATCCACCACAGTTTGCCATGTTTTGTTACCATTTTTGTGAGTTTAACAGAGTGGAAATGCACTCTTACTTTCAAATAGTTATTTTATTCCATTATTTCATCCATTTGATAGTGTCTTACTGTCAAAATAAGCCCCCATCCATCATTCCACCATAGAGAGAACTGATTTAAGTGTAAGCATAGATAGCAAAGAACACTAGATATTTGAAAGACATGTGAGACACAGACATAATTAGACCAACCTGGGGATGCTAATTTATAGCAATACCTCTCACACATCTATAAATCTTTAAATAGCAACTCTACTCAGCATCTTTCCTCAATACTGTAAGCATTCCTTTTGACTAATATAAATGCAAGCACACATGAACTATCATCATCAACATTGGGGGAAAAAAGAAAACCACTTTCTATGTGGCAACGTAAATGTTTAAATTATATATATGTAGAGACACCTTTAATCTATGTGACTTATTGGACTAAGTTATTGAAAAAAGCTATAAGCATTCTTATATAACAAACAGGTTAGGTTTAATTTAGACTAGAGATTGTTTTAGAAGAAACCATAAAAGATAGCAAATTGACAGAGAAGCAGATTATTTATTCATTGATTAATTAGTTGTTTCACGTAAGAAGATATTAAAGTCGGCCGGGCGCGGTGGTTCACGCCTGTAATCCCAGCACTTTGGGAGGCCGAGGCGGGCGGATCACGAGGTCAGGAGATCAAGACCATCCTGGCTAACACGGTGAAACCTTGTCTCTACTAAAAATACAAAAAATTAGCCGGGCGTGGTGGCGGGCGCCTGTAGTCCCAGCTACTCGGGAGGCTGAGGCAGGAGAATGGCGTGAACCTGGGAGGCGGAGCTTGCAGTGAGCCAAGATCGGGCCACTGCAGTCAGGCCTGGGTGACAGAGCGAGACGCTCTCTCAAAAAAAAAAAAAAAAAAAAAAAAGATATTTAAGTCAAGTGTTGGAATTTTAGCTTGTAAATATGCTTAGAAATGTTTTAAGAAAATGTCTAAGATTTAAAAGCAAAAGTTTTTCTAGTTATCTCAGGGATTCCTTTTTCTCTCCCTTTTTCCATGTTAATAATTGTTGCTATTACTACTAGAACATTAATAGTGGACATTCCCACAGACAATAACAATGACAGCCATTTATTGAACACCTGTGGTGTGTGAGATATTGCACCATGTCTTTTGTCTGGGATATAACACGATTTAACACCCACAACAACCCTGTGGTAAAGACAGGTGTTCACATACAGCTGAAGAGGAACATATTCTAATATTAGGGAAAAATGTGGGAAGGGGAGACGCTGGGATAATTCAAGTACCCTTCCTCTCATTTTTTCTAACTATCTGTCTTTCATAGAACTTAAATTTGAGTTATTTGGGTATAATCTATCTCTGAAATGCATCTTCAGCATGCATTATAGATTTGCTGTTGGATCCATCAATTCCACCACTGAGTATCTACTCAAAGGAAAAAAATCATTGTATGGAAAAGGATACCCACACTGGTAGGTTTATTGCAATACTATTCACAGTAGCAAAAATATGGAATAAATCTAAGTGTCCTTTAACAGATGATTTGATAAAGAAAGTGTCACACACACACACACACACACACACAATTGGAATACTACTCAGCCATAAAAGGAATGAAAAGAATGAAATCACGTCTTTTGCAGCAACATAGATGGAACTGGAGGCCTTTATCTTAAGCGAAATAACTCAGAAAGTCAAATACTGCATGTTTCCAGTTATGAGTGGGAGGTAAAAAATGTGTACACATGAACAAAGAGAGCAGAATAACAGATGTTAGAAGCTCAGAAGGGCAGGAGGGTAGGAGGGTGGTTAAGGATAAGAAATCACTTAGTGGGTACAATGTACACTATTTGGGTACCCGTGTGAGAAAACGGCACATGTACCCCCTAAATCTATTTTTAAAATTAAAAATTTAAAAAATTCTATTATCCAGGAGGTAGTAGAAAATCAGTAATATGTAGCTAAAGCAATTTCTAATTTTTATTTATTTTTTTCTCTTAATGTAATTGTATAGCTTTAGTTTTAGAATGAGCTACAGGTATGATTTTAAGGCTTTTTATATTTGGATTATTTTGAGTAAACATAATATACATAAATAATATATTTTTATCTAGAAGGGAATTTCAGAAAAAAGAAAATGCATGATTTAAGGAAAAGACTTGTGCTTTTGTATCTGAAAAAATTTATATGAGGTGATATATCAATGTGTATTTCCCTCTCAAGTGTTCTCCCGTAGAAATAAAATATAAAGGTATGCTGTATTTTTGATTGTTTAGTAAAGTTTTAAGTCCAACAGTTGGAAGCGAACTTTAAGCACATACATAACCATTAAAGCTTTCCAAAATACATTTTCTTTTCAAATTGTCCTTTAACATCAGGCGATTGTTCTGCTCGCTCTTACCAGAAGACATACCTACATCTTCAAGAAGCAACAGATCATAGGGTATGATGAATTAAAGGAGTGAAAAGCTGAAGGCTTAGGAAAGAACCATCTGAGAGGCTCTGTTTTTGAAGAAGCTTAGAGATCTGAGTGTGGTATCGGTGTCTGGAGTTGTTGATCTGGAGTCAGCAGAGTTGAGAGGACTCCTTGTCACCATCTCCTCAGTGCGTGCCACTAAGCTGCCTTCCATTGCCCTAGGGATCTGCCATCAGAATGTATTCTGACTGTGCTGCAGCCACAAACCAGATTACAGATGTGACTGTTAATCCAAGTCAGAAGAAATGTAACTCAAATATTGCCTAGATCTAGATCTGAATAGGACCTTTTTATTGTTTCCAAAACTATTCGCTAGCACTAACTAGTTATTTTATACTTGATATTAATTCTTGATCTTGAGACTACTCTTTGAAAATAGAACATCCAGAGGGAATATTAAGGAAAGATTCATAGGACTATTTTGTTTTTAAACTGAGCTACTATAAGGCTAGTGTTTCATGGAGTTGCTCATTGCCCAAACTAAGAATACCTGGTTATCGCTCAGGATCCATTCTTCTGATGTAATCCACTATAAAAGCCATTTTGTACTGATCATAAGTTTTTAAGAGAAATATGGTTATCCCCTGCACAGAGATCAGAGTCCAGGACCAAATATATTTAAGAAATGATTATTGATCTGAAAATGAAGCCCGTGCAGCCTGGTCATTTGAGCAAAGCCACAAGTCAGCAATGGCTGAATTTTATTTCTGACCTTGTGCACGCAGCATCTGTTTTCCATGGGCATCCTCTGCACACTCTGTCCTAGCTTCCTGCACCATAAATGCACCCAGGCTGCGAAGATATGTATTAACACCAGATTCACATACGATAAAAAGGTAGTGAAATTGAGGAAGGGGATCGAAACTGTAATGAGCACGTGAATTATTGGGAAATCCTATTACAAATGCTGGGTGGAGCCCGAAATTTTACATGTCTGCATTTCTTTCTTTCTTTTTTATTTATTTATTTATTTTTTATTTTTTTAACGGAGTCTTGCTCTGTCACCCAGACCGGAGGGCAGTGACACAATCTCAGCTCACTGCAGCCTCTGCCTTCTGGATTCAACAGATTCTCCTGTCTCAGCCTTCCTAGTAGCTGGGATTACAGGTGTGCACCACCATGCTTGGCTAATTTTTGTATTTTTAGTAGGGACGGGGTTTCACCATGTTGGCCAGGCTGGTCTGGAGGTCCTGACCTCAAGTGATCTGCCCGCTTTGGCCTCCCAAAATGCTGGGATTACAGGCGTGAGCCAACGTGGCCAGCAACATTTCTAACAAGCTTGCAGCTGATGCTGATGCTGCTGGCCTATAGGCCACACATTGAGTAGCAAAGATCTGTCTTTTTCTATTCCTGTGGGAATATTAATACCTGAAAAATATTCTGAAGGTTTACTGCAGACACATAGGAGGAAACGTGTGATTAAATATACGATGTTAAACTCACATCAGAAAATGGTCTAGTGATCATATAATAAACACGGAAGCCAGCATCCAACAGTATGATTATACAGCTGTTCTTTTTCATTAGCATCTGGTGTTTTGTGGCTACTTTCTCAAGTTGAATGTGCTATATTCTATACAATTATTCCAAAAAGAAAAGAAATCATGATTGTGTTAAAATGTTATAATTTTTTTCACCTTTCTAAAACCCAATTTGGGCAAGACAAATGAAACATTACTGAGAAAACAGGAGAAATGGCTTTCTAAAGGCATTTTTAATTGGCAGCTAGGGGATTTTATCATCCTGTATAAGATTATTCTATCAGGGGTTACTCTGTCATTGTCATGGATGGAGTTTCAGTTCATCTGCACATTACTGGGCAAATGCTTACCTAGGCTTGAAGATTTTATGTGTTTTTGTGAAAAAAATGAAAACCCTCTGGCTCCTGGGTCAAAGGTATTGCGGTTCCTAACAGCAATAGCAGAGGGAATGGTGAGATTTATATTTGGATCTGCTAAAAACTGGTAGACGTAGAAAGCCTATACACATACACAAAAGCAAATGTTCTCCTGGTTGTAATATCAACATATTCTTCTTCTTTATATGAAACTTGGGCTTTTCTTACTCACTGCCAGAAATGTTAGGAAGTTAAAATTTGACTTTAAAATAAGGAAAATGAGAAACAAAGTTCATCCCTTGGCAGGTTTTCTGAATGTATGTTTGATAAATCATGGAACTGCTATCTCATTGTAATCTACAAGAAAGTATATGGATTTCCCCTCAGGATCTCATCCTCTCCAATAAGCCTAAACATTTGTGAAATTTCTGATATATCTGAGGAATAGATTACATTGCACCATCATTTCTCTTGAGCAAACTTGAACCATACAGGGAGGTAAGGAAAAACCTCAATTAATCAAAATGCAGGAAGGCCCAGAAACAGCTGATAGCAATCAGTGCTGATAAGTCAGAGGGTGGAGAGATAGCTCAGTTTAAGGGCTGATACTACTGTATGGAGTTTGTGGAGAAGATGGGCTACGGAGGCAGGGGAAAGAAAAGCACTTTCATTAGTGAAATGATATTCACACTAAATTTCCTAGACGTTGAAGCCTAAGCAACTAGAACTATTTTACCTACCTTTCGAAAATACTGAAATAAAAAGTTTGTATCACGGAAAATAACATAACACGCATTGCCTTATTTGAAAGAGAAATTTTCTTTTTCTTTTTTTTTAATTTTGTAAATCCTCTGTGTGCCTTTAGGGAGATTTCAGTGAATATTAAGTATTAAATTAAGTTTTGCTTTAATTCAAAATGTTATTTGAGATGTTCTGCACAGAATAGCTTTTAAATGATAGACTAGTACTAACCTATTCCATGATTTATTTTTATGCATTAAATATTCCCCTAAAATGATATATGGCTATATTCTTAATAGGTACCTCATGTTGTTTGCAGCTCTGCTATGGTGCCTATATTGTTGTGTCCTGTATGCCGATGGGTAATGCAGGGCACAGTGTAAGAGTAACACATATACATGTCTTTCACACCCATAAACTGTAATTTCATTGCAAACAAGTACCGTGACATTTTGTTTTGCTGTTTTTCAACACATCTAGTATAGCATCTTTACTTTTTGAGAGTCCTCTATTTAAACATTGATAAATTGATTCTGATGCTTATTAAATAGAAATTTTAGGTGTTTCTACCGTGTATCTTCATACTCACTTTCAGACATGTCTAATGGGTAAAATGTTTATATATATACACATCTATACATATATATGAAATGAAGAGAAAATTGTTTTTTACTTACCCTACCAGATTGAAGATACCTTTATTTTATTGGTGTATGTTTTGGTTTATAGAGGTTTCACATTCTCTAGACTGATCTGGGAGATTCTGGGGTATAGCCAGAAGACTGGACACATTTTAATCCTGTGCTTCCCTTTGTTGTCTTTTAATTTCTGAGAGATCTAAATCTTGCTTGAAATAGAATTGACTAAAAAACGACAGAATTCGGTGGACTAAGAGTGTCACTAAGTCTTCAGAAATGGAAGATCTACCATCCTTGCGCTCCTTGAACACACCCCATCACTGAAGTCTATATGTCTGCATGGAGCTGGACTAATGTGTGGGTCTCTGTGTGTATACACAGGTGAGGGATCTGTTTCAGAGAAATAAGTCAAAAAGTACCCAGCATTAATACTGTAACCATGCTGAGATTATTCAGATGCATACATTACATGAAATTATATGAACACCATTACACATATAAACACATATTTATCATTTAGGTTAATATTAATTAGCACGGCTTAATATTTCATTAAGGAAATAAATTGTCCTTACCTTCTTGACTCACCTTAGGGAATGTGAATGCTCATCTGAAGCTTTAAACTTAGAAGGCCAACTTTTTCTTTTGTGATTTTGAGATTGTACAGTTGTGTTGACCTTTCATATCAAAAAGTTAACTACTGGTTGTTTCTTTGTGTATGTGATTGTGTTACCCAGTTCCTATGTTCTCTTAGCCTTTTCTTTCTCATTTATCTAACCTGTTTTGTCAGCGTTTTCTGAATTTCACTGTTTATTAAAATGTCCAACAGAGCAAGATACTTTTTTTTTTTTTTTGAGACAGACTTTCGCTCTTTTTGCCCAGGCTGGTATGATCTCGGCTCACTGCCACCTCTGCCGCCTGGGTTCAAGCAATTCTACCTCAGCCTCCTGAGTAGCTGGGGTTACAGGCATGCACCACCAAGCCCAGCTAATTTTGCATTTTTTAGTAGAGACAGGGTTTAGTCATGTTGATCAGGCTGATCTCGAACTCCTGACCTCAGGTGATCCACCTTCCTTGACCTCCCAAAATGCCAGGATTACAGGCATAAGTCACTGAGCCCTGCCAAAATACTTTTTTTTAATAGAAGAAATAGATTTAAATCAGCTTATCATATAAATATCTAATATTTATATTTTTTCAAAATACATAAAAATCAACAAACTCCTTCCTTAAACATGTCATTCAAAACAACCCTTTCTGTAATACAAAAGCTAACAATCTTGGTAACAGAAAAATAAAAGTGGAACTCACAAAACATGAAGTGAAAGCCAGTGACATCCACGTTCTCCTTTTTCACAAAAGATGTTGAGATGCTCACTAAAATTATGAAAAAGAAGTACATCATTTCCAGGTACATAGCGAATTAATAATATAATTTTAAATAATATATTTCCTTTTAAATTACTGGAGAAAAAAGAAATAAAGAAGGCTAGCGATAGTGAGCTAAATCCCCATCTTTTAAGCAGAAAATAGACATTGAATAAAGTTGACATATTTGTAAGTAGGCATATAATCATTTGATTTTGATTTTGGGAAATAGTAGGAGAAAGGGAAACATTGCGAAAATTGTTTCAGAAGAGGTTACTAGTGGAATTAGGAAAGTGTTAGGCAAGAGATTGTTATTACTATTATTTAATCCTATGTGTCTCGGTATTTTTAAATTTTCCACCACATGGATGCCTTACTTTGGAAACATTTTTTTAAATGACATAAAATTATTTTCTCATATATGTGCATATGTGAACTTTGTGCAAAATGCTGCTGAGAGGAAAACACTGGATTTTACAGAATGGATTCCACAGGAGCAGAAGAGGAGGATTCACAACAGGAGACCAGAGGGCAGAAACTGTCTCGGTGCTTGTCTCTCCCTGGGCTTCACTACTCTGATTTACGTGTTCACAAACAAAACACTGAGCTAGATCTCAGGGCTCAGCAACTCCAAAGAGGACTTTGGGAAATACAACGACAAGTGCACGGGTGCAGTGGGAATCTGCCCCGGTCCTTCAGGGGCTTTGTCCAACGTGTCAATGAGGGAAGGAGCGATAAACTTCTTTTTGTGGGCATAAACGGAAAATAAGAAATATAGCTCAGGAAAAATAGTAAATATCCCAACAGACAAATATTACTACATAGACTAACAATTTGTGATAGATAGATAGATAGATAGATAGATAAATAGATAGATATGAAAACAGATTATACGTGTACATATATATTACAAATGTGTGCATATTTTTGGTTAGGTTACTCAACAAAACCTTACTTTAAATAAATAAGTAGAAAATATAATTTTAGTGATTGGAAAGCTCAGACAAATCCTTATGTTTAGATAATTTCAGCAAAAGAGCTAATTCATCATTTGGTTGATACACAATCTAACCGTAGGAAATTTCCTAATCCTGGACATAGAATGGGGCAAACCGTGGAGCAATGAAAAGAGGACAGGGTTAAAGTCCATAATTCATGCCTCGAAAGCTGAAAACATTATAGAGTGACAAAAATCATCAGGCTATTAACTCTGATTGATGTTATAAACTCTGATCAAAGATCTGAACTGGGAGAAATTCGAAACATTTGGCTAAAACGAGACTTGAAGACAACTGTCAGATTCGTTTTTCAGCTTATGCCTAGCCTTCATTGCCATGCCTGGGTGCAATCTGATTATATTACATGAAGTGCATATTTCCATAATGAAGAACTAGTGTAGCATCCTTTGGTTCTCAATCCTGCAGGGAAAGAATTAATAACGAATCACATAATCTCTTCTATAATTTATTTTTCATAATCCTTAGAGTGTAATATGATGAAGAATGTTTAACGAATTAAAAATTATAAGATTATTCTTATTTGCTGTTTTCATTACCCTTTTTTTTGTTTTGGTTTGACTCTGATTAAAGCAGTCAAATTGAAATGTATTATAAAAGTTGTAATCTATTATGCCTGATTTACCTAGAGGATGTTTGCAAGAAAGTGACAAGAATAATTTTTAAGAGAAAAATAAACATTTTCTTTAGCCAGCCTTTTAAATTTCTGCAAAACAAAAAAAGTATATGAAAAAGGGGTTTTTTGATGGTGATTTTTGAAGTTATTCTAACTAGAGAAATTGTTCCCCTTTCCTTTCAAATTTCAAGTATTGGAATTAAGTTCTGGAGTTTAGAATTACTATTTTAAAATGGTATACATTATGTTAATTAGCCTAATGTAATCATTCCACAGTATATACATGTATCATAACACCATATTATATCCTATATTTGTCAATTAAACATCTTTAAAGTGGTTCATATTAAATAATTGTTCCCAATTACCTGAGTATATTAAGTGAGAAGATTGACATAAAAAAACTCAGCTTAAATAACACAAAGTAAAAAAAAATTGAATGCCTGCAAAGGAAAAAAAAAACTAAAAACTCAGTGACAAAAAGTTACATACGATCTCTAAATACGCTTAGCCAAAATTTCAGGCAAAGTCCTCAACAAAAACGTTAAAGAAAAAAAATTGAAATGTAGAAAAGTTCATCTCTTACCATTGCAACCCCTATTCATTTCCCCCTTGCTGATATTGATTAAAAAGAAAAAAAAATTAGTGGCCTGGTGCGGTGGCTTATGCCTGTAATCCCAACACTCTGGGAGTCCTAGATGGGCGGAACACTTGAGATCAGGAGTTCCAGACCAGCCTAGCCAACATGGTGAAAACCTGTCTCTATTAAAAATACAAAAATTAGCCGGCATGGTGGCGCGTGCCTGTAATCCCAGCTACTTGGGAGGCTGAGGCAGGAGAATCACTTGAACCCAGGAGGTGGAGGTTGCAGTGAGCCGAGATCATGCCACTGCACTCCAGCCTGGGTGACAGAACGAGATTCTGTCTTTAAAAAAAGAAAAGAAAAACACGGAGAGAGAGAGAGAGGAAAAAAAAAAGCAAATAACTGAAGGCACAATGCCGTGTTTAAAATAGGGACAGGGCTTTACTCTAAAGGTGCCCTCGGCTGGAAAGCCTGCTGGTGGTCAGAGATCTCAGAGTGCACGCACCTACTTTCAATATGTCTTCAAAAGTCTGTCGTGGTTGTTAAGGTATTCAGTTTAAAGAAACTAGATAGTTTTTGAGGGGGAGGGAGAATTTCCTATTGATGAAAATGAAAGAAATTCACTGTGAATATGTGTTTGACTATGTGTGTGTGGGTGTGCGTGCGTGTGTGTGTGTGTGTGTCAGGGAAGCAGAAAAAGTATGAATATTAGGTTGAGTTGTTGCCATTGAAAGTAATGGCAAAACAGCAATTACTTTTGCACCAACCTAATACAATCTTAATTTATGAATTATAGAATTTTATATACAGTAATCTACTTTTTCCATTTAATTTATCATAAGCATTTTTAAAATGTACTTTATGTTCAAATCTGAAATTAATCAGTAACAACTTGAAAATTCCTTCTCTCTACAGAAACTGGAACTTAAGCAAAATAATGTAACTCATTCATGACCTTGTAGCAAAGTGATAACCACATTATCTAAAATTCAACGAACACCTACTATGAGCTCAGCACTTTAGATAAACATCTTGCAGAGAAAGTCAGTAATTCTAGTCCCTGAACAAGTTCCCTCTGAGCGCAAGGTATTTGCACTGTGGGGCATCCTATTGGTTATGTGGAGCAGGATGGCTTCAGGTGAGGCTTGAGGGAAGTGCTTCCTGTTTCTGTGGCTCTGGGCTGGTGACAAACACCCCCCAGTTGAGCCATTCTTCCTACCATACCCACTGGCAATGTTTGGGATGGCAGGTGCTCCATTAGCCTGGGTCCCAAGCTGAAGAGGTAGGGGATAGGACCCCTAATTACCTGTCCTGTGCATGTAGCATAAGGAAAAAACAAGTTGTTTTCATAATGAGTTGTTAAATTGCAGCACACCCCACTCCATGCTGACTGGAACACACACGTTACTTCACTTCCTCTTTTTAACCAGCTAATAAATGTGGAATTCTTTTACTAATTGTAATAATGCAGACACAAAAAAGAAAAAGAAAACACTTAGGGAGATAGGATAACTCTTCCAAATAAATAAATAAGAATGTCAGGTCTGCAATTCTAAACCTGGCATCAATATTATCCATTTTCTATCTGTCTATCAGTGAATTTTCTGCCACATACGTGTGAAATTTCAGTTAGCAATAGCTGTTTACTATTATCTGAAAGAAAGAGCAGAAGGAAGGAAGGAAAAACACAGATAGAAAGAAAGAGAAAAGAAAAGAAAATTCCTCCTGCACACTTAGAAGGCCTGTTGCCTGCATTTGGTGTGGTTGGAGGAAGAGGTGGTAATTGCTCAGCATAAAACAGTCCTTTCCTGTCTCTATTTCTGCTGCACAGCAGTAAACATGCGGGAGAGTTATGGAGCAATGAAAAGACTTTACTAGTGAGACTACTGGTTCTAAGACTCAAGGTAAATGAGGGTGTTTCTTTAGCTTATCTTGAAAAAAATAAGAAAAGTGGAAATTAAACCAACTTAGAGCAAATTACTGATAGGTAGTTTCTCAGTGTATTATGATGCCCAGGAGTGGAAAGTAGAGAACCATAATGAAAGGCTTGAAACAAGAAGCAGGGGTCAGGAAAAAAAAACTCTTAAAACCAACAGAGTAATAGCTAAGGATCTGAGAAAAAAGAACCAAATTATATGCAGACATAGGCTTTTAAACCACCTCATAAAAACTGAAAATGTTTTCATCATTCTTACGCTGACATCTAAAGAGTAATTGAAGAAGAGAAATATATTATTTTCTATCTTCTATCATGTCAAGTTCTTTGAAATCTACTCAGTTTTTCTCCTACAATATCTCGAATGCAGTGCTTACCATTGTTTACCAATGTACCATGCAAACAAATAAAAATATGACAAATACAGTATATGCTATTTAATTTGCTTTAATTTAATTTGAATTTTAAATCTTTGATTTTCTCATAAAATGAACTCAAACTGAATGAAAATGATAAAGCAAAATAAGATGTGTATGTACCACATTTTCTTTATCCAGTCTCTCATTGATGGGCATTTGGGTGGATTCCATGTCTTTGCTATCATGAGCAGTGTGGCAATGAACATACATGTGCATGTATCTTTATAATATAATGATTTATATTCTTTGGCTATATGCTCAGTAATGGGATTGCTGAGTCAAATGGTATTTTTGTTCTAGATCTCTGAGGAATTGCCACACCATCTTCCACAATGGTTGAAGTAATTTTCATTCCTACCAACAATGTAAAAATGTTCCCATTTATCTGTAACCTTGCCAAATGTGGTACATACACACCACGGAATACTATGCAGCCATAAAACAGAATGAGATCACGTCCTTTGAAAGCACATGGATGGAGCTAGAAGCCATTATCCTCAGCAAACTAACGCAGGAACAGAAAACCAAACACCACAAGTTCTCACTAGTAAATGGGAACTGAAAAATGAGAACTCATGGACACAGGGAGGGGGAAGAATACATACTACAGCCTTTTCAGGGGTGGGGTGCAGGGAGAGAGCATTAGGAAAAAATAGCTAATGCATGCTCGACTTAATAGTGAGGTGATGGGTTGATAGGTACAACAAGCCACCACGGCACATGTTTACCTACGTAACAAACCTGCACTTCCTGCACATGTACCCTGGAACTTAAAATAAAAATATGTTTTTTAAAAAAGTAAGCACAAGAGTCCAAGCATAAGAAAAACAGGCAGGCTGGATGGGCTTTTCCAGCACAGAGTGCTGGCAGAAATGAATAGCTCTCATGAAATATGTCACGGAAGGTTTCCTAAAGGAGCAGAGTCATACAGAGGTGAACACCCAGGTCTTCCCTAATGAATGTAGGATGTAAACAACTTTTGGGATCCTCCTAGAGAAGATCTATGCTGACCATGTGACTCAGTGTGGCACCTTGGGCCGTGTGGCATCAGCTTGACTCTGGAGGGGCTAGAGACTAAGGTTGGGCACATGGGGGCTCAGTCATGTCTATGTGACCTGTACCCCATAACATCTCTGGACACTCTGGGTTTGGTGCTTGTCACTGATGGGGGATACCCCACGGTGTTGTCACACATCGTAGCTAGGAGACATAATACTCTGGGCACCCGGAAGCTCCACACTGGGTCTGTCCTGCCCCTGTTTGATGTGCCTTTTCCCATTGCTGATCTTAACCTGTGTCCTTTCACTATGAGTCTAACAGGTTAGCTGAGCACTGCAAACCCTTCTAGTGGATCCTTGAACCTGAGGGTTATCTTGGAGATCTCACAACGTGCAGTTGTTCTAAAGAAAGGGTGTGCAAAGCTTCTGTTCTTTTCTCTGGAAGTAATCCCGTTACTTCACTCCCCATATATTGTGACAATACTGCTTTTTGTAGGAGTAAGAAGGGAGAAGCACCTGTTTGAGGAAAGGGTCGACAAAAAAAGCACAGAACATTCCAGGACCAGAAATCACTTTGTAGGTAACTTTATAAATATTTTCTATTGTATAAGCATATGAGGTTTTAAAATATCACTAGAGGCCAGGCATGGTGCCTCAATCCTGTAATCCCAGCACTTTGGAAGGATGATGCAGAAGATCACTCGAGCCTGGGAGTTCAAGACCAACCTGGCAAACATGGCAAAACCCTGTCTCTACTAAAAATACAAAACATTAGCCAAGCATGGTGGCACACATCTCTAATCCCAGCTACTCTGGAGTCAGGGGTGGGGAGAATCACCTGAGGCCAGGAAGTCAAGGCTGCCGTAAGCTGTGACAGTACCATTACACTCCAGCCTGGGCAATGGGAGTGAGATCCTGTCTCAATTAATAAATAAGAAAATATATTACTAGAAATAAAGGATATAAAGTACACCCTGAAGCAATGTGGCATCCCACAGCCCACCAGCACTCCCCAGGTCTGGCAAAGTCAAGCATCTTTGATGTGATTGCTCTGGGTCTCAGGCAGCAATGCACTTGATGTTTTGTGACCTGCAATACAATTAACCAATCAGCAGTGGGGCAGCCACGGACTTCCCTTCAGGATTTGCAAGTTCCCTTTTCAGAGGTGAAAAGAACAATTTCTCTGTAGCTGTGGAGTCCATGTGAAGTCAACATTTGATGAATTTGACTGAGAAGTATCGTGTTCCCTAACCTATTAGGGGCTTCAAGAAAGGCCTGTGCCAGGCTCAGAGCACACATCCAAGTCGCGCCATTTTGGATTTGACTCTGTTGGTGAGTTTATGGCTTGCTTTCATTTTCATAGAAAGGATAACTTATTATCAAATATTTATATTAAATAAAATATTTTATTGATAATCACAGCGGAGTATGAAATGAAATGCAATTAGATAAAACATCTTGATCAATATGGGGTTGATTGTGTATTTGAAAAGAGATTTGAAGAAAGCACTTTTCATTGCCAGCCGTTGGCCGGCATTTAAAATGAATTCACCACTAACATATCCATTTGATTTTTTCGAGGATAAGGCAATGCTGAGTGACATGGACACAGATGACATTATTGTGTTTAGACTTCTAAAGGGCACTTCATATAGCATTGGAGATAAAAAGCCATTTTGAAATGCAGTCTCTTGGGGTTTCTGAAATCAAATAAAGTGCAATGAAAACTAGCAAAGAAAGACACAGAGCACCTTGATTTTGTAGTCAGCTCCAAGGCAATCACCTCGGTGACACTTGTTAATTTTTTATATATCCATTGATCAAATATCTATTATTTTTATCCTTTCTTTCCATAGGAATAATAATATCAGCTCTCTTCTCATGAACCCAGGAAGGAGCTCATCAAACAGGGAACAGGCAGAGGAGTTTGTGTATTTCCTGAGCTCCCAATTTTTCACTGTTTACGTGCTGCTCACTGACAGGCCTTAAGAAAGCCATTGTTCTTTGTAAGCACAAGGGCTGTGTCTACACAGATCCAGCTGCTCCTGCCCCTTGTGGGTCTAAAGAGGGAGGGTGCAGGATGGCTGGGTTCCTTCTTGCACCCAGATGCAGGCCAGTCGTGGACAGAGATCATCTGTGCACGTAGGAAAATAATTATTCTGTGTTTAATAAGGTGCATGAGCGATCACATGGCTTCAGGAAAAGGGGCAGGCTTCTGTATGCCTCTTAAGTAGAAAAGTGAACAGCTTTATCAGCCTACAATGGAGAATTTCCAAAGCCTTCAAAGCATGTTAAGACAACCTAGAGAATTATAGAAAAACGTTTGAATCAACTTGCTTTTGGATCAATTTTTCCTTGGGACAGGGGTTTGCAAACTATGACCAATAGAACAAAGCCAGACTCATTCGCAAATTGCTCTCTGATTTCAATACAGCAGCAGAGTTGAGTGGCTGTGACAGAGACCGCATGGCCTGCAAAGCCTAAAATAGCTACTCTCTGGTCTTTTACAGAAAAAGTTCGCTGATCTCTATTCTATGATACATACGTAGATTCCAAAGGCTTACATTGGTATGAATTTAAAAAATAAAAATAGGCCGGGCGCGGTGGCTCACGCCTGTAATCCCAGCACTTTGGGAGGCCGAGGCGGGCGGATCATGAGGTCAGGAGATCCAGACCATCCTGGCTAACATGATGAAACCCTGTCTCTACTAAAAAATACAAAAAATTAGCCGGGCGTGGTGGTGGGCGCCTGTAGTCCCAGCTACTTGGGAGGCTGAGGCAGAAGAATGGCGTGAACCCAGGAGGCAGAGATTGCAGTGAGCCAAGATCGCACCACTGTACTCCAGCCTGGGTGACAGAGCGAGACTCTGTCTCAAAAAAAATAAAGAAAGAAAAATAAAAATAAATAAATCAAATGACTGTGAATAATGTTGTGATAGGTGTAAGTGGTACTTAGATAAAACATATAGATAGCTGTGATAAAAGCTATATATATATATATATATATACACATACACATACACACAAACACACACACATTAGCATTTATTTTCATTAAGTTAAAAAGAACAGTAAACTTGAAATCACTCCCAGGAAACCAAAATAAAAACAACAACCTAAAAAAAAAAAGATGCTTGACATTTATCTCCATAAAATTATAAAGAATATGAGAAGTTAATTTTCAAACCAGAAGAAAAGTAAAATACAATATTATATGAGAGTACTCAATGCATGAAACAAAATGTTCTGATTACTTAAACCCTGTTAGTTTTAGGGCCTTACAGTAAACAGCATCCATGACTTTAACACATCTTTATTTTATCTCCCTCTCTCTTTCCTCTCTCTCTTCCCTCTGTCCCCTCCAATTTAATATAGCATTCTTCTGAAGATTTGGCACCATTTCTCTCTCTAACAGGAACCTGAGATTTTAGATCTCTTAACAGTGCATACATTATTTATTAACTTGCACCAGGAGTAATTTTGCAATTGGCAAGCTTCAGAAAGCAGCAGAAATTATCACACCACCACTATAGTGCGTATTGCTTCTCAGCACTTTATGACAGATAGAACATTTAAAAGGCAGCCTTCTTTTCTGAGAGTTGGATATGGAAACTATAACGTATTGCTTATTTCATGCACAATTTTCCCTCTGTCCGTGCGGCAATAACTTGTGCATTAGCATGAGGGCTTAAAATTACATAAACATTAATCTCAGAGTGCTCTGGAGGCTCATGTGAATTATTATATGTCAGGGGTAAATAAAAGATATCTCAAGACACTAGGTGTGAGTTTGTAAACTTTGGCAGGTGGTCTATATGATAAGTCACCTTATCATGTAACAGAATCATTGCTAGGTTACACAATTCCCCTGTGATAATTGATTATAAACACAACTAACTCACAGAACAGTACCTCCAAATTTATTGTTTTATGTGTCTGCTACTACCCTTTAGGGAGCAGTAAGCCATGCACACGTTTGGGACTTCATTTACAACAGATGACAGCTATTTGAAGCCAGCTATGTATCACATAAATTGAGCGTATATGTGTGATAGGTGAGGACTGATATGGGGTGTGAGGAGCATGAGTAGCAGTAGGGATGACAATGTAGGCCATACAGGGACAAAATTATAATTGAGAGATGGTGGAAAAGAGGATAAAATATATATCAAGCACAGGAATGAAATCATGTAGGAAGAAAAGTAAAACATTTAGATAAGACGGAAAAGAGGATAAAGTATATCTCAAGCACAGGAATGAAATCATATAAGAAGAAAAATAAAACATTTGGTTTGGGAAGAATGTTTTCTCTCCTCTAGAGGTAAGATATGGTCCAAATGACCCATTTAGGTATGATTTCTCAGTATATCATTTGTCGTACTAAAGTGATAGGAACACATTTGACCTAATTTGACTGATGTGGTTAGACGAGTCTCTTTGACTAGCTTTGGTATAAAAATTGTGGAAGACTATTTTATCTCACTATTTTGTTTTACTTTTATTTTAAACCCGGATAACACAAATGCTGAATGCATATTTAGAGTCTTTGGAAACAGACAATAGTGGAAAATGAATCCTACTTTTAAGGAGGCAGTTTAAAATGTTAGTCTGCCAAGTATAATTTAGGTTTGATGTTATGTAAAAATGTCTTCATGATTCACGGGGTTTTTAGAAGTTGGTTACCTTAGTGATTTTATTTATCTCTCTGATACTGTCTGACAGTTGAAATGTGCTTGGATACACCTGCTGGCAGCTGCTAGTTTTAAACTACAGGAAATTGAAAGCAAGTTGCTTCTAGGATATTGAACCTAGAATTCCTTTTCCATTTTAGCAAGTGGTGCTCAAATAGTGGAAGTAATACCATTGTAAAACTTTGTCTTAATATTTAGAGAAGTCTCTCATTAAAATCAGCACATATAGATAGTTACATAGATTTAGATACAGACATAGACATACATACGCGATGCTCTCTCACACAAAGAAACACCTATAGAAAATAATGAGCATGTGCTATGAATCCAGAGATTAAATCACAATGGGGTAAAGCGAGATTTACATTATAAAAAGGGAAACCTAAAAGATGCAATAAACTCAGATTATGTTTTTACAATTAAATTAAAAAAATACTAAATGGTCAAAGTTTTCTCAAAACAACCAATTTAATGAGTTATTAATATTTGCATTATTTATATAAGTTTTATTCATCTATAAGATGAGTGGAAATGGTTCTGAATGAAGACTTGTCAAAAATGTAGCTTTATTTAAACTAGTCTGTCTCTAGGACATCAACAAGATAGCTGATTAGAGATGCCTAATTTCCCCCCACCCCATAACACAAGGAGGAACAAATAAAATAAACATCTTGACTTGAGTATCTGGATGAGAGCACTGGCGTACAGCAAGGAAGTGGTAAAGATTCAGGATGGCCACATAGAGAAAAGAAAAAAAGACTCTGCTCCTGCCACCTCATCTTCCCAGTCAAGATCAGCTTGGAAACAAGAGAGTTCTAAGTGCACCACCCACAATTCAATAGGCCATTAACATGCTCCATTTGTTTGTAAACCAACCAAGAGTACCTGTGGCCATCTGGTGGGCTAGCTCAGGTCCCCTCTGCACATGAACAAAGTCCAGCAATTCACTGAAAAGGGAGCAGTGTCCAAGCCAGTGGGCCAGCCTTGCACTCTCTCAACATCCATACAAACCCAGCAATTCACTCCCAATGGAGCTATGACTGAGCCAGCAGACAAGTCATACAAACTCCTACAGCCTAGGCTACTGAGGCACTCACAGGCATTTCTGACATTCTGTGAATGTCATTCTATGACATTCTAAAGAAATTGCATTGAAACCATGTCCACTCGAAACCAAAGCCAACACACGTTACCCAACTGACACTGTAAAACGTACCTGCAGGTGGAAGACTTGCATTACGAAATCCATCTTATAAAACTAGAAAAGGTGACTGTTTCACCAGATATGCGGAAATCAATGCCTGGACACACACACAAAATTAAAAACAAGGCGACATGATACCACAAAAGAAACACAATTCTCCAGTGACTGATCCCAAAGAAATGGAAATTTAGAAATCATCTGAAAAGAAATTCAGAATAATAATCTTAAGAAAACTCAGTGAGATGCAAGAGAATGCACATAGACAGTTCAATGAAATCAGAAAAATAACTTATTATTTCAATGAAAAATCCAACAAAGGGATATCATAAAAAGGAACCAAACAGAAAATTTGGAGCTGCAGAATTCAACGAATGAAATAAAAATACAGTCGAGAGCTTCAGCAACAAAAATTCAAGCAGAAGAAAGAATTTCTGATTTTGATTTTGAAGACAAGTCTTTTGAAATAACCTAGTCAGATAGTCAGAGATACAATTAAATTAAAAAACATATACTATATGGTCAAATTTTCTCAAAACAACTGATTTAATGAGTTATTAATATTTGCATATTAGTCAGAGATACAAAAAAGAATGGAAGAAAGAGAAGAAAATCTACAATATTTATGAGATACCATTATGTGAACAAATATTTGCATTGTGAGAATTTCAGAGGGAGAATAAATGAAGAAAGGCATAGAAACCTTAATTAATACAATGATAGCTGAAAACTTCCCAAGTTTTGGGAGAGATGTGAACATCCAGATCCATGAAGTTCAAAAGTTTTCAAATAGATTCAACCCAAAAAGATACTCTCCAAAGCACATTATAATCAAGCTGTCAAAACCCAAAGTCAGAGAGAGAACTCTAAAAGCAGCAAAAGAAAAACACTAAGTCACATATAAGATTTTCAATAGACTATCAGCAGATTTCTCAGCAGGAGCAGTTAGGAGAGAACGAGAAGACATAAAGTGTTGAGAGAAAAAATCTGTCGGCCAAGAATAGCACTCAGCAAAGCTATCCTTCATAAATGAAGTAGAAATAGTCTTCACCAGACAAGCAAAAGCTGAAGGAATTCATCAGCAAAGATCAGCATTACAAAAAGTGTTTAAGGAAGTACTTTAACTGAAGGAGAAAGGATGATAGTTACTATCCTGAAAATATATGAAAGTATAAAATTCACTGGTAGAGATAAATTCATAGACAAATTCACAATAGTCTATTACTGTCATGGTAGTAATACATATTATCATTACATTATGGTAGTACTACCATTACAGTATTTAATATTATTACTGTATAACATATTACAATATGTAGTACCACCATTACGGTATTTCTAGTATAAATATTTCTAGTATGGAGGTTAAAAATCAGATTTCTAGTATGAAGGTTAAAAATAAAAATGGTCAACAATAACTGTAGCTAAAAAACTTGCTGAGGAATGTATAACATAAAAAGATGTAAACAAATGAAAATTATAAATCGTGGGGCAAGGGCTGATGTCTAGAATATTTGTATGCAACTGAAGTTAAGTTGCTATCAACTTTGGAAAGTCTGTATGAGAATTTTTATGTAAGCCCCACAGTAACAACACATAAAAGGTACAGTAGTTACACAAATAAGAAAGAGAAGGGAATCAAAGCTTACTGCTACAGTAAATCACCAGAACACAAAAGTAAATAACAAAAGAGGATGAGAGGTTCATGGTTGCATGACCTTGGTCTGAGCAAAGATTTTTTGGCTAAGTCCTCAAAGGCACAGGTGACAAAAGCAAAAATAGACAATTAAATTTACATTGAACTCAAAAGCTCCTGCACAGCAGAGGAAACAATCAATAGAGAAAAAGAAACAACCTATAGAATGGGAGAATATATTTACAAACTATACATCTTATAAGGAGTTAATATCCAATATACATAAGCAACTCAAATAATTCAATAGTAGGAAAACACATAACCAGATTTTTTTAAATGAGCAAAAGAACTAAGTAGACATTTCTCCGAAGAAGACATACAAATGGTCCGCAGGTATACAAAAAATGCTAAAAGTCACAAATCATCAGGGAAATACAAATCAAAAATACACTGAGATATCACCTCATGTCTATTAGAACAGCTAAAATTAAAAAGACAAAAGATCACAGGTGTTGGCCAGGATATGGAGGGAAGGGAACACTTGCACACTGTTGGTGGGAATGTAAACTAGTGCAGCCATTATGAAAAACAGTATGGAACGTCCTCAAAATATTAAAAATAGAACTACCATGTGATCTAGCAATCCCACTACTAGGTATATCATCAAATGAAATGAAATAAGTATGTCAGAGACATTTGCACTCTCATGTTTATTGTGGCATTATTTACGGTAGTCAAAATAGAGAATCAACTTAAGTGTCCATCAACAGATAAATAGATAAGGAAAATGTGGTATACATACACAAATTCAGCCATAAACAGGATGAAATCCTGTCATTTGTGACAACATGGATAAGCCTAGAAGACATTATGTTAAGTGAAATGTCAGGCACAGAAAAACAAATACTGCGTGTTGTCACTCGTGTGTGGAATCTAAAAAGGTCGATCTCATAGAATTCAATAGAGTGGTGGTTACCAAGGCTGTGGAGGGTAGGAGCAAGGACAAGAGAAGAGATTTGTTAATGGGTACAATGTTACAGTCAGATAGGAAGAATACGTTCTGGTATTCTATTCCACAGAAGGGTAGTTAACAATGATGTATAATTCAAAATAACTGAAAGAGAGGAATTTGAACATTTGCACCAAAAAGAAATGTTGTTGTTGTTATTATTATTATTATTACTTTAATGGAGACAGAGTCTCGCTCTGTCACCCAGGCTGGAGTGCAATCACAGCACACTGCAGCTTCCACCTTCTGGCTCAAGTTATCCTCCTACCTCAGCTACCTGAGTAACTGGGATTTCAGATGCTTGCCACCCTGCCCCGCTAATTCTGTACTTTTTGTAGAGATGGAGTTTCGCCATGTTGTCCAAGCTCGTCTGGAACTCCTAGGCTCAAGCAATCCACCTGCCTCAGCCTCCCAAAATGCCAGAATTACAGACAGGAGCCACCGCGCCTGGCCAAGAAATGTTAAATGTTTAAGGTGACGGATATGCTGATTATGCTGATTTGATCATCGCACAGTGTGTGCATGCATTGAAACATCATACCGTATTCCATAAATATGTATGATTATCATATGTCAATCAAAAATAATAATAAGAAGAACTAAACTAGGATATTTCTGTTTCTGGAGATTAAAATGTGAATTCTTTTTAAAAAAATCCATTATGTATTCTATGAAAGTCCAAAGCTCTTCCTAAAATGTATGTGAGTGGTTTGGAAGCTAGCATTCTGTCAGTCACCTCTTGTTCTAAATTACTGCTTGTCCAGAATTATTATTTCTGTTATATGTTATCGGGATGCTGTTATCTGAGTTTTCTCTCTCAGGCATGTCCATACACATACTCAAGCACGTTAGCTGATACCCACACACAAACGCACATGAAATGTAAAGATACAGAATATGGAGAAGTCGAGGGTTACATAGACAAGTCAATTTCAGATTAAATATTTCATATTCTTATGCATTATTTCACAAAGTCTCCAGCCTCTAAGATGAGTTCTTGTCTTCCCTCTTTCCTTTTCTCTTTCTCTTCTTCTTTCTCCTGGATTACTCTCCGAACTCCAAAATTCCTGTTACACAGATGCTCTCCCATGCCTTCAGGCTCAGCTTAGGCTTATTTTGCACATCAGACCCCTGAAGAAGTTTAACAGATCAAAAGGCCTTTCTTGTAATAAGATCTTAGAAAGCAGTTGCAAGTATACATTGCATTTATATTTATCTATTGCACAAGTTAAAATCACACAAGAAGCAATAATTTTCCATTAGAAATAAAAGCCTATAATAAAATTATTGTTAGGATTAACATGACATCACAGTTCTTTTTTGTTGTTGTTGTTTACATACTCATTTTCACCTCTTTTCTCACTCAGAAGCTTTGATTTCATTTCTTGTCACTTTTTATTTCGTTTCAGTACTCAGTTCCTCTGTCAAATGCCGCTATATCCATTATTCATTCTGTAAGTTTGACCTGTTGTGTATAACCAGTCACGTTCTAAGCCACTGGGACTCTCTAGGATCACTGTCATCCATGCACTGGCTCCAGGGTTAAAACGAATGACCTCTCTATACTCTAACAGGGTAATTCTCAAACTTTGGTCTCAGGATCCTTTAACCTTCATAAAACTATGGAGACCCTCAAATAGTTTCTGTTTATTAAGGTTACATCCATCGATGTGCTGGAGCCAAGAAGCATCATCAGCCAAAACTGATTCTGAACATCTCTCAGCTGTGCTTGCTGTGACTTCATGTCGGTAGCTTCCAAATGACCGCGGCAGGCATATTTCAATAGTGTGATGGAGTCAGCTAGCAAAAATGATTACTTATTAGATTTTCATGAACTTTGCAAGCCAGTCTTTAAAGTAATTATTATTAAAAATTAAATTACATAAGCTAAAAAAACTAAAATAAAAATAAAAATAATTAAAAAAATAAAATATTAAAAACAAATGTAATAAACATTTCTTATTATTGCACTATTACCTATTCTTTTGAGGTTAGTTCCTACTATATTTGCACAGTGGAAATTCTATTTAATGTTGTGTTATTGTGCATCCCTGTAAGACTCCCTGTTCTGTGATGTTAGGTCCATGGCTTGAAATCAGCCATGATAATATTTATACCACAAAATTGGCAAGTGCTACAATGCAGGGTTTGATTTGTTGTTTTGTCGATTTAAGAAAATGTGTATTAGGCAGATTATATTTAAAGTGTTTCCAGTCTCTAACAGTTATGTCAGGAAGAGTGAAAAAAAATCTGAGGAAATAATCTAATATTCAAAACATATTATCATATTCAGCTTAAAAGTCAATCCTTATGAATGAGTGAAGTTCCAATTTGCGGATTTGCTGTTTCCCATTTGTTTCACTTGTTAAAGCAGACATTCATGTTGAAACTTCTTTGGGAAAACAAGTTGTTAAATATTTACTCTGATACCGCTGGAGTCATCACCACAGGAAATCAGGACTTTTTACCTTTTTAAGAGAACCAGTTTACCAGCATGCCACTAGTGATACCACTGATGTTTTAGGCAAAATTTTACTCTTTTTAAAAATAATAATAGTAAAATTTTTTAGATGTTAATATAACAATAATTTATAACCACTAAAATTGTAATATAGACATCATTTTAAGATAGCTGTATTTACTAAAACAAAAAACAATTTAATGAAATAATGATATTGTTTTACATTTTTTCCAAATCTTTTCAGTATCTGGTTTAATAAAAGACAGCTAGATTTTTACATCTCCCTCTGGAACCAATCAGTTATGATAAATTATTTTGATTTAATATATGAAAACAATTATCTTATTCTGTGTTACAATAAAGGAATACCTGAGAATGAGTAATTTATGAAGGAAAGAGGTTTAATTTGGCTCAAGTTTCGGCAGGCTGTACAGGCAATGTGGTGCCAGCATCTGATTCTAGGGAGGCCTCAGGAAACTTCCAATCATGGCAGAAGATGAAGGGGGATCAGGCCCCACACATGGCGAAGGGCAGAGCAAGAGAGAGCGGGAGCAGGTGCCACACTCCTTTAAATGGCCAGATCTCGTGTGAACTACCAGAGTGGGAACTCACTCACTCATCACCAAGGGGAAGGCAATAAGCGATTCATGAGGGATTCTCCCCTACGATCTACACACCTCCCACCAGGCCTACCTCCAACACATCCAACACTGGAGGTTACATTCCAACAAGAGATACGGAGGGAACAAACATCCAGAGCATATTATCAATACAGTGTCATAGAGACGTATAGTTTAAATGGGAGACTCACAGATCCACAGAAACGTCTCAGAGACTGAGAAGAGTCCTTACATTACATTTGTCACATTTAAAGGCTTAGAGGATGACATTAAATTTCCAGCGAGTGTATACATACAATTGATTCTCATTATTTGTGGTGGTTATGTTTTATGAAGTCACTGTGAACATTGACTCATCAAATCCTAGAGGAATTATAGATTGTGTGAATGTATGGTCACATTTTTACAAACTGATCGATACTTAACCTTATATGTGTTTCTGTTTAAAGACACCTATTTAATATGTATTTTTGATTCATTAACTTAGCACTTGTGGCCAGCAGCACTCTTTTCTTCCTTTCTTTCTGTTTTTTTTTTTTTTTTTTTTCCGCAGCTTACTGCAGTCTTTACCTCCTGGGCTCAGGCAATAGGCCCACCTCAGCCTCCCAGGTAGCTGGAACTACAGGCATATGCCACCACGCCCGGCTAATTTTTGTATTTTTTTATTTTTTGTGGAGACAGGTTTCACCACGTTGCCCAGGCAAGTCTCAAACTCCTGGGCTCAAGCAGCCCACTCATCTCAGACTCCTGAAGTGCTGGGATTACAGGCGTGAGCCACTGTGCCCAGCCAGCCAACAACATTGTAACTCATGCCTGAATGAGGCTTATCTAACACATGCATTTTTTTCCATAAAGCACCTCACAGCCTTCTTGTGCTTGGGAAGACTAGATAGCACATCAACACTATCACTGCAGGACATCCAAGCATCAAAATCATCAACGCAAACCCCACGATTTCATGAAACTCATGACACAAAGTAAACTGCAGAAAAGGAGACAGGTTTCCAGTAAGAGAGCTGCAACAAGAAGGCAGAGTGTGCCCTTGTTCAACCTCAGCTGAGATTGGCTGCTAACTTTCTTACTGCTCCAAGCACATCCATGAATGACTGCAATGGAGCCACCAAGTATTGATTTGAGTGTCATGAACAAATTTTAGTGATTAGGCAAATTCACAAATATATAATTTATGAATAATGAGAATTGACTCTGTGTCTGTATACCTTATATCTCTCTATATATATTTGTTTGGATGTTTATCATATTATATATGTATGTTTATATATTATGTATGTATATTTATACACTATGTTTTAAGAAAATAGAAGATAAATATTTTATATTGATAGATGATAGTATCAGGGCACTTCTAATTTCTTAAAATTAGAGAGAGTGAAGCATAATTTCAAGGATGTTGTTTATCTAAATTAATACTTACTTTAAAGTCTGCAATATCAATTTTTTGAGCACAAATTTTAACCAGAAATCCTAAACACATAAGGACTATAAAATCATTAAAAATTAGTTTTACTAAACGAGAGTGCAATGTGATTGGACAGTTCTTCAATCAGTCCTGTCACATGCTCATTGGCTAAAAATGGACACAGAGGACAAACTGATGACAGATGGAGAAGCCAGAAAAAAAGAAAAAGAAAAAAAAGCAAGAGCATTGCCTAGAAGGTGGCGAGCAGTTGAAAAGAGCAAAAGTGGCGAAAGACGTGGGGAAATTTATGGAGTAAGCAAATAAATCAGCCTGTTAAGTGCAGTGAAAGAAAATGAGTGGAATCATTGGTGCTTTGACAATTAGCTGTACATATTCTAAGAACATGATGAGATTTAATTCTGATGTGAACAGGCCCCTTAACTACTTGAGTCCACCACTGTCTGTGGCGATTCAGTAGAGAATAACAGCAAACTAAACCTATTCAGTTATACAGGGAAATGTTAGGACAGATCGAAGTGTATTTGAGCTGAATGTTAGCCATATGGAATCTTCCAGTAAACTGCAAAGACAAAGAAACATATATATGAAAGCTGTGTCAGACTTAAATGAGAGCACTGACATCTTAATCTCGAGAGATGATTTTTTTGATATATTATTGGTTAATGTAAGAGTAACATCATCGCAAGATATCAAAACCAGGAATAACCTTCTATATCATTAAAAATGAATCTCTCATATTTTATTAGATTATATAATACCTTGAATATACAATACAATTTATCATACATAATTTGCTAGAACATGCACTGCTAATTTTAACATTGAGACTGTGCTCTCTAAATCTTACCACAGAGGCTTTTGCATTGACTATTACTGTGGAGCCCATAATCTAGGGTTTGGGCTCTGAAGAAAGAAACTTCAGCTGGTCATTCCTCCCCATCTTCTGCATTATATGAAGCTCGTGGTCATTGTTGTATCATGCATGTGGCTCAACTGAGATTTTCCATTTATTTATAAGAACTAAGGATCCATTATCTGGCAGAATCATTGATTTTTTTTTTTTTACAAAAGAGTTTTATGCAAAAACATGAATCAAAGGAGTTTTATGCAAAAATATGAATATATTTTCAGAACTGTGGCTTTGGCATTTCATAGTCATTCTGTAGCAACAGATGACTAGTGGAATCTTTTAAAGTATAATTAGAAAACTACAAAATTTAAAATAATTTAGAATTCTTTTAAGAAAAGTATTTCTTACCATAATGTGATTGTTAAAAAGTTTTCAAATGTCCATTTATCTCTCCTGTTTCTGAATGATTGTCAAATTTGTCCATGGCAGTAATCAACAAATTGATTTTAACTTGAATTATCATCAGTTTTACTGCCTTTTTTTGAGATTGGGTCTCACTATATTGCCTAGGCTGGTCTTCAACTCCTAGCCTCAAGGAATCCATCCACCTCAGCCTCCTAAGTAGCTGGGATTACAAGTGCATGTCATCACGTCCAGCTTGCTTTTGATGAGATAAATCTTAACAAATTCTATTTTTAAGAGAGCCTCGTGAATAGAATATTATCATAGTTTTTTAATTTAACAAGTTTTATGTGTTCGTTATAAGACACAAAAAATGTTATTTTTATTATATATAAAAAACAAAAATAAAATAATTTTTTAAAATTTAAGTATGCTAAAGAATAAGAAAGAGTAACTTGTATTGATAATTATACAATCTCTCATATAAATTCCAAAACAGATTATCTTGATTAGTGAAGGAGCTTTTCTCTAAAAGGTAGTTCAAAGACCCAGAATTTTCTATTTATTTTGTGGCTTTGTGATTTTCTATAAAGCTGCCACACTTGTTTTCAATAAATCATGGGATGATAAAAGCATAAGAAAGATATCAACATTGTAAAACTCAGGGCAAACACACGTCACTTCTGCTCAGATCCTGTTGTTAAAATCTGCTCAGATGGCCCTACAGAATTTCAAGAGCAGCTGGAGACAGACGCAAGTTTTGTTGCTGGGATCTAGCAAGAAATATTTGTTATTTGAAATAAATATCTTGGAGGAAAGGTAGACATATCTCTCACAACTGAAATGTAAAATTTTAACATTTAAATCTGACATCCAATTAAAAGGGAATTATTATATAAAACAGTAGGAGTGTCACACAGAATAGTTCCATTTCCCTGTAAACCTTCCCTGCTCTGCGTGTTCGTCTGTCCTCTCCTCCCTCCTTCTCCCCTAAGCCCTGGCAACCACTGATCTTTTTGCTATCTCTACATTTTGCCTTTTATTAGATTGTTATATAGTTGGAAGCATATGTATGTAACAGTATGTAACCTTTTCAGATTGGCCTCTTTTACTCAGTAATAGGAATTTACATTTCCTATGTCTATTCCTGGCTTCATAGATCATTTCTTTTTAGCACTGAATAATATTCCATTGTGTGTTGTACCATAGTTTATTTATCCATTCAACTACTGAAATATCTTGGTTACTTTCAAGTTTTGGAAATTATGGATAAAGCTGCTATAAGCATCTGTGTGAAGGTTTTCACGTAGATCTAGGTTTTCAAATCATTTGGGTAAATACAGGTGGGTACAACTGTCGCATCTTACGGTAAGTAGTTTTGTAAGAAACTGCAACACTATCTTCTGAAGTGTTTGGACCATTTTTCATTCCAATCAGCAATAAATAAGAGTTCTTGTTGCACCACATCCTTGCCAGCATTTGCTGTTTTCCTTATTTTCGATTTTCGCCATTCTTATAAGTGTGTAGTAGCATCTCAAGCTGTTTTAATGTGCAATTCCCTAAAGGAATGTGAAGTTGAGCCTCTTTTCATATCCCTGTTCGCCGTTGGTATATTTAATTTGATGAGGTGTCTGTTCAGGTTTTTTGCTCATGTTTTACTTGAGTTGTTCATTTTGTTTATTGTTCTGTTTTAAGAGTTCTTTATATTTTTGATAATAGCTATTTATTAGATAAGCCTTTTGCAAATATTTTCCTTCAATCTGGTCTTTCTTTATGTTCTCTTGATAGTGTCTTCTCAGATCAGAATTTTTTAAATTTTAATCAAGTTTTATGGATTGTGCATTTGGTGTCGTATCTAAAGAAATCATCGCCACTTACAAGGTCATTTCAATTTTCTCCCATGTTTTCTTTCAGGAGTTTTATGGTTTAGGCGACTGTTCTGAAGACTTTTGCTGCCACAGGAACAAAGAAATGGGGTGGTACCAGGAGAAGGCGGCTGTGGCCAAGAACAACATTAACTAAAATAATTATATCAAAAGCAGGGGGTTGCTGAAGGATATCCTTGTGTATGTGAGAGGTGATGGAATCCAGTGTATAGATGGAGGGGATTGTCTCAGATGGGATCATGGCTCGTTCATCTGTGTGAACAGCAGGAAAGCAAAGTATATGGGTGCAGATGCTAGAAAGTGAATGGATGTGATAGTGAGAGTCTGCAAAGTTATATTCTAAAGGCTTAATTTTCTCAGTGAAAAGAAAATAGAGAACAAAAATGGGAAAGCAGTGCTGGGTGTCTGGGAAGAGAGGAGCAGAAAATAAGGGAGTAAATGAGCTAGGAAAGTATGTCATGATTACCATGAATCGCTAACGACACTTTTGAAGTTCCCAGTGATAAATTTGAAGGGCAAATTCAGTCGTCATAGTTGCATATATTCCTCCAGCTATGTGAACTGTGGAAATGCAAGCAAGGCTTGTGGATTATCTCAGATTGTGGTGTTTTCCGGTGAGGACGATGAAACAGGTCGGGGCAAGGGAGTTGAGAGTGTATGGGTGGAAGTGATTATAGTGAGTAAGCAGAGGGTTAAATGAAGTAGTTAAGGAAAGGAGGCTTTCAGATGTAGAACCAACAGATTAGAGAACCTGGGAGGGTGCAAGTACGGTTGGAACTAACTGGGCTGCTAAAGGGATGGAGCTGAAAGTATGGGAAGTGGTGGTCGGAGAATGTGATGCAGGTGCTGAGACAATGGAGGGTCTGGAATTGTTGCTGATGGCAAAGTCAGAGATTGGCCATGGCTGTGAGTGAGTGAGGTCGGGTGTGTGCCTGTCAAGATCATCAGAAGAGAGGATTTTAAATACCTTGAGGATAGGATGTTGGAAGGATCATCCATGTTAAGACATGGATATTTTGGACAGAATGGCAATGAGTCAGGAGCTAAAACCATCAAAATGAGGGAGAACCGCTACGGGATATGCATATGACAACAACTGTAAGGAACAGTGGCTGACACAATCTGCTGAGGCGGGATTCAAATGGGAAGGTTTTTAGGAAGGGGGGCGTGGTGTGATCTGAGAGCAGCAGTGAGAAGGGAGGTCCATTTCTCCAGGTCCTGTAGCAAAAGCCCTGTGGGAGAAAGAAGAGCCCCTGTTTCAGAGGGCTGCCGGGGAAGCCGGGCCCTCAGGAGGCGACTGGGCGGAGTCCATAGGAGCCAGAGGATGAAGGGCCAGTCTCTGGAGAGGCTCAGGATGCAGGCGATTTTGTTGATGCTGGACTGGGATTCTAAAAGGGCCAAGGGTAGGACTTGGGGTTTGGAAGGAATGAGACAAGGAAAGAGAACGGGAGATGTGCGGTGACCTGACTGGCTGAGTAATCATCCCTAGAAGGTTAATTTTGTTTGCCAATTGCTGGAGTAAAACCATTTGAGTCTGACCACTGGAATAAAAATAAATGAGGCAAGTCAGAGGAAAACAGGTTTTTCCTGGAGTGTAGCACCCTTTAGCCCTTATCACCCTAAACCTGAACCCAATCCTTCCATTTTGTAAGCTATTAGTTATGTTATTCATTCAATAGTATTTACTGAGAATATACTATAAGTCAGGAAGTGAGTAGATGTTAGGGAATGGAGAGAAATTTGTTAGCTAAAACTAACATTAAACTAAAACTCCGCAGTTTGCACGTTTACAACGGCAGGTATTTCTATGCAGCTTTTTGTTGTTTTCTCTGCTGGCCTTAGTACACGTGGTTTATTAATGGTGACTTTGCTTCCTATTTTGTTTAGAATGTGAGCCTTCTGACACACAACAGACTATGCAGAAGAGTTATGAAGTAAGCACACATTTTTAGCCTTAGAATGCTTAAAGCAACTTCACATCCAGTCCAAACGAGTGTTATCACCAAGGCCAAAACACTGCACCAAATAGAGGTCAGAGCTCGTCCACCTCAAATTTTGCCAATATTTAAAAAGTGTGCAGCAGGTTATATCATAATGAAAACAGATAAAATAACAAATAAGTTAAAAGGAGCACGCTCTAATCAAAGGTTATACAAAATGAAATGAAAAGGTAGTGATTTTAAAACTTATAAATGTTTTATAATACGTACCCTCAATGCTATTATAACATTGTTTTCATATACTGCTGTCAAGGGTATAAATTGGTTCCATTTGCCCAAACAATACCAGTCAGTTGAGTTCTAAAATCCTTTTATTTAGTATCTATTCTGTGCAAGAGTCTGTGCTGGGATATGAGAGCAGAAAAATAAATACTAAAGGGTTTTTTAAAGGATATTTTAGTATTTTGGAAAATTAAAAACACATTTTAAGAGTTTTAACAATCACCATTTATCCTGACACAAAACTCCATATGTAAAAAAACTACCTGGCTGTTAACTTTAGAAAATTAGTGATAAATATATATTATATATTAGTGATAAATATATATATAAAATTAGTGTGTATATATACATTTATTTTCATTCTAGAATTTTATATATATAAATGTGTATATATAAATATATATAAATGTGAATATTTAGAATTATAAATGTGATAATTTATATATGTAATGTGATATATATAATGTATAAATTATATATATATAAATGTGAATATTTAGAATTATAAAAAGGATTCGGTCCTTAAAAATTATATGTACAAAGAATGTTGATGGCAATAGAAATGTTTGCAATATAGGCTTTAAAATGCAGTTTCAATACTATATAAACATAAATATATATGAATATGAAAGAAAAAATATTGTGCTAATATGTTAACAACGGTTATCTGTAGGGCATTTTTATTTTCTTATATATAATTTTTCTTTTAAAAACTAATTTGCCGCAAATTAGTTTTATAATTATTTTTTAAAAAGCACATTTTAAAGTGTATAGATGAGGAGAAGCTTTCTCACAAGTGTATCATTTTATTCTAGTTTATTCCATATTTTTATTGTATTGGTGACTTAAGCTAAATAAAGGGGAGTATCTGAGGACAAGATGTCAGAATTCTTAATAAGTCCATGCTGACCCCTGTTCTCCACAGCAAAGCATCCCATTTGAATGTGAGCTTCAGCAATTGAGAAAAACAATTGCAGGGATTTTCATTGTCTAAATGACTCCATCCTATCTTGTGAAATTAACACTTGGGTATTAACTATTTCTCAGATACAATTAGTCTCCATGGGCAAGAGCCAGTGCGTGCAAAGTTTCCCGGGTACGCTCTGGCCTGGTGCTAATTGGTGTCCTTTTATTTCTAACGTGCTTTGGTGCAATAACACAGATGGATCCATCGCAACTGATTTCATGTTCATCTCGTGAGTTGCACATTTCAATATGTAGACGTAAATGTTGTTCACTGAATATGATGAGCATTTGTAGCATAATAGTTTGTACTAAGAATTATACCATTGCCATCAGCATTACAGCATTGTGAAGTGAATAAAGCATAATAAGACCACTTTCAAGTCTCATTCTGATCATCGATGAATAATGATATGTTATGCTTCAAAGACCATATTATTTCATTTTTCTGTAGTTGGCATACAGATTCTGCAGTCAGACAGATTGGGGTTGCTAGGTCAGCTCTGCGTACTCTTTGCTGAGGGAATCGGTGACTAAGTTCACCTTTTGAAGCTTCAATTCACTCATTTCTAAAATAGGGATTTTACTACCCAGAGTATTGTTATAGGGACAAGCACCTGGTATACTATAAACATTCAATAAATGGTAGGTGTAATCTTAAAGTGTTTAAAATTTAATTAGCAAAGTTTTCATACAAGTGTTACCATTTTAACAATTCCCATAACCCTATCAAGCCAGTGTTCAATTTACTGTTTAAAACTGTCTACCTGGAAATTACTCCTAGAATTGTTTGAACACTTAATTTGTATTCAAAGATAACATGATGCATACATACAAAATACATCCCACTTATATTGAGGTAATGGAGACACCACCACCGCAGAATAGTTGTGAACTGTATGGCTTGAAGTCATTCCACAAGGAAAAAAACAAGGATGAGAATAACTTTCTAAGCCAAAGTCAAAACCGCTGGTGAAGATCATCATTTCTATTGTCTGGTATACTCTTTGTCCCCTCCTTTTTCTACTAAGCATGCTTATGAAGTTTTGTTTTTTTAAAAGGCTTACAATGTTTCACATTTAAATTAAACCATTTTGTTTTTTATTTGTGTAAATCCTTATTACCAGGCTATTAGAGTCTGTGGTATTTACTACGCAGTAATGTGGAAAGAACTCTCAATCCATTGATTTTTCATTCTTGTCTCCTGTAGACACTCTTTAGTGTGCTACCTGCCTAGAAAAATGCAATAATGATGAAGGTTTAAGAAAAACATGCTTTTCTAAACTATATTCAGTTGCACGGCATAAAGTAAAATCAACATTCATGATGGAAATAACTTTCCTTTTTCCTCCTGAAAGCACCCTTCACCTCTCATTTCTTCTAAACAGTGACACTGTGTCGCTATCCGTGTCGCTCTCTGTGTCACAATCTGTGTCACTATCTCTCTGAGATGGAGCTGTCCTACTGTCACCAAGCCTTAGTCTAAGCTTGGTCAATTACAAATGATGCTCAATATCTAATGCACTGTGGTCTATGATAGACATCTATTTGTTGCTTTTGAGTAAGAGAAGCAAGATATTGAATGACACCACTAATTGAACTGCTGGAGTAACACAATACTATTACTGCCTTTATCATTAAATAAGATAGTAAAATCTTCTCCAAAATTTGAAGTATAAATCACTCTGACGTGAATAAGAATTCCCACTAATGTTTTCAAATTCTCAAAAGCATAATGAAAGTATCAATCATAAATATATACATACATAACTCGCCATAATTAAAATGATTTATTTGCTTGATTTAATGCTTTTAGATAAGCTTTTAATATTACTAAATCAAAGTAAGAGGTCTAGCAATTTCCAATTTCAAAAACAGAATGTATTATTGAGCTGGAAGAATTTAGGCATATTCTAAGAACTAGTAATACCACGCCTGTAATCCCAGCACTTTGGGAGGCCGAGGTGGGTGGATCACAAGGTCAGGGGTTGGAGACCAGCCTGGTCAACATGGTGAAACCCCCATCTCTACTAAAAATAGAAAAATTAGCCGGGTGTTGCGGTTGGCACCTGTAATCCCAGCTACTTGGGAGGCTGAGGCAGGAGAATTGCTTGAACCTGGGAGGCAGAGGTTACAGTCAGCCAAGGTCATGCCACTACACTCCAGCCTGGGTGACAGAGCGAGACTCCATCTCGCAAAAAACAAAAAACAAAAAACAAAAACAAAACAAAACAAAAAACTAGTCATAAAAAAATAAGTCAACTCAATTTTTTTCAAGGCCTTCCCAGAACCACTAAATTGATTGACATGAAGATTTTTGGTCATATTATGTTTGTCTCCAAGGCTTAGTCATTTAGTCTCCGAGTCTTAACGCAAAGTTGGTTTTGCATTAAGGAAATGGAGAATTTAGGGGATAATAAAAATAAAGTATTTTGAAATTTAAATAGATCAATAATTAATACTTCTGAAAAGAAATATGAAAACTGGAGTTTTATTCTCCTTTTTCAAAAGAAGATATGATTGTAGCAGTGCAACTACTTTTTTCCAAATTATAGCATAATATATATATATACAAGAAAAAATAGTAGGAAAAAATGGCATGGGTGACGTTATAATTAATGACATTTCTGATTTTTATATGAAAAATGACTAGAAGTGTTCTTAAAAGCTAACAGGAAACTCAACTCTAAATATTATACTTTATAAAAATACTTAAAAATTCATTTGAATAGAGGTGTCAACTCTTTTTATTATAAAATACTAACTCATGCCAAAAATATATTAAGGAAAACTGTTCAGCTATTGACTTATTCCATTGCAAACACATACATAACTACTACCCAGAGCAAGGACTAGAATATTGACAGAAAGCCAGCATACCCTCAGAGGTTTGTTTCTATCATAACCCTCCCTTTAGCCTCTAAAAAATGACTACTTATCTGAATATTATGGCATCAATTCATTGTTTGCCTTTTCACCACCCAAGTTTACATTCCTACATATTATAGTATAACTGTGGCTAATTTCATAGAATTGGAATCACACACACACATATATATATATACATTTTGCCATTCAGCCATTCATCATTTGTTCACATTAAACATGATGCTTTTGAATTCATTTGTATTATGTTGTATAATTATATGTCATGCATTTCAAAGTATTTTATTGTGTAAATATACCACATTCTATTTATTCATGCTTCTGCTGATCAACATTTAGATTATTTTGAAACTATGTCAATTATGAATAATGACCCTATGAACATTCACATTATATCTCTCCTGGAACACATACACCTATATTTTTGTTGAGTATTGACAGACTCTCTTCTTAACCAAACTTCAGTCATGCTCCTTTGAGCCCTCTTCTCAGTAAGACTTCCACCTTGGCCCCATCCTGCCCTCAGCCTCCTTAGTACAGTATTAGCCAGTATTCTGCTAAGCCAGTTTGAGAACCCTCCCACCCTTGATATCTGACCACGTTTTATGTTTAAGTCCTTGGCTTGCCTTTTGCAAGAAATCTGTTAGGTCAGTTTATCAAGAATCCCCCTCCCCTTAGTAATTTTCTATCCACTGACCACCTCACTCTGCTCTTTGATATAAATCCTCAGATATCTCTCCTCTATCAGGAGCCCAATCTCTTTTCCCTTCACAGCAGTCTTGAATAATGTCTTCCTAACTTTTTTAACGTGTGTCAGAATATTTTTAATTGTATACCTTGAGGAATAAATTGCTTAGTCATATGACATATGCATCTTAAAATTAATCAAGAGCTCCTATCTTCTGCAATGATTATAACAATTTATATATCTACTATCAATATATGAGAATTTTATGATTTCTCCTTGTGTGCCATCCCCTGGTTCTTTAAATTCTAGCCATTCTTATGGATGTTATAATAAATTTTATTACTGTTTAATTTGTATTTCCTTGGTTACCGATAAGGTGAAGCACATTTCTTTATGTATACTAACCATTTAAATCATTAGAATATCCCACTTTGTGTCTTGTATATGTATAAGCTTTAGCTTATGTTCTCATGAGTTTTCTTTCTTGTTTACATGAAGTTATCTGTATATTCTCAAAATAAGTCTTTGTGATTACATGTGTTGCGAATAACATCTTTTCCCCTCTTTAATGTCGAATTTTGGTTTACATTTAGAGATGTTACATTTAATGCCATTTTGTCTGTAAATTTTTTCTCTATGATGAGTGTTTTTTGTATGCTGCTTAAATATTTTTCTAGCCTGAAGTCATATTCTATTAGTGAAATTAAATTCATTTATTTGCGTGTTTAATTGGTTAGTTCGTGTATGTTTGTGAGTGTGTTTTGCATGTGTATGTTCAGTCTCTGTGGGTTTCAGATTTTTTCTGTCCAATATGCAATAACATTCAAAGTTTTGGGGTTTTGCTTGTGAGGAGCTTCTCTTGTCTTCGCACCATTTATGAAAGGACTGCCTTTCCTCCACTGCTTCGATGTGACATTTCTGTTGTAAATCAAGTGTCCAAATCTCCACAGGGCTATTTGAAGCACTCTATTTTTTCCCTGTTCTGTCATCTACCCTTGCATCAGAACCATATGCTTTGAAACTTGGCTTTATATATGGCAGTGCAAGTCCTCCCACATTTTTCTCTAAGAGTGCTTTGGCTATTTTTGGGTCTTTGCATTTCCATGTCAATTTTAGATATATCTTGCCAAGTTTCATATAAAATATTGTGAATGAATGATTTAATTTGCAGGCAGAAGCCTTTTAGTGTCTCCTAACTGACATGATCTGAGTGTGGTGGAGCATCCGGGAACAGTATGGAGTTTGTAGGAAGATAACATCTTTTAAGGTAATTGGCTTCTATCACTCAAGCTGCCCCATACTCTAAGGCTTGTTTGTTCGGATGTCAGCAGACAGGCACACTTGCCATAAAACTTCCTGGTTCTGGGAAGCAGAAACATACTGTTTCTGATATGAGGCGAGAGATGTGAAGGAGCTTTTTCCTGGGGTCTGAGGACAAGATTAATAGGAGAGAATGCATGAGTTGTGCTGTGCCTCCTGCACTCTCTGGGAACCAAACCTTGAGTAAAACAGGTGCTCACACATCCTTTAATAATTGCATATAATATGTGCATGAGATATCCAGGACTGTTTAAGAGCAGGGGCCCACATACCCAAGTCTAAAGCCAATATACTTAAACAGATTGGAAAAGCAGTTTCCCTGGGATTTGTGGATCATGCTCAGATTAAACCCCAGTGGAAACATGAGACCTAGAGTTAGACAGCAAACAGTCCTTAAGGAAATACCATGATCTTACTTGGAATTACAATGCTTAATTTAGACCTACATCTTATGTTGCATGCTATGTCTAAATATTTAAATGTTTCCCATCAAAACGCTGGTATCTCAGCCTGCCTTCCCAGGCAGGGTCTTCTTGCACCCTCTGCTGAGGTTCACTCTGTGAGATGGACTAGCTTTCTCCCTTCCAACATGAGTGGGAGTGAGAATTTGCAGAACTGAAGTGAAGAATGGAAGCTGGGCCCGGGCCCAGGCCCAGGCCTCGAGGGCAGGGACTAGACCTGCCAGGACGAGGGTGAGGTCTGATCAGATTAAGACTCCCAGGTTGCCTGGCAGGCAAGTTTCTCCTTAAACCACATATGTTCACCTGAAAATTTCCAATCCTTTTTCTAAGCCCCAGGCAGAGCTAAATCCTTGAAAAGAGAGGAGGGAAGAAGCGCAGCTGTCTGGGATACCTCATCTACCTGGACTTTGGAGCAGCTCATGTTGAACAAAAGCAGCGGCTCTTTCTTGGTTTTCTAGAGCAGAGCCTGTTATTCCCTCTCACCCACGCCCAGTCCCTCCTTGCAAACACAAGCATACACTCATGCTATACTTTGGGGGCTCAATACTGCTCCCAGAGTGTTACCAAATCTGGAACTCTGCCAAAGCAGGTGTGAATGAATTCCATTTATCCTGGACGTTGTAGAAACCATTGCATTTTAGCTATTTTTTCAACTTAAAAACATCAATTTCATCGATTATCATAAAATTTATAACCTTATTTTGACATGTATTCTTTTTAAAAATATATATACCAGAAGCTTTACAAAATGAAAATGGCCCAGAATTCTATTAATCTCTCAGAAACTCTTGTCTATAAAGCAACCAAGTGAGCATTCTTAACACTTATAGTAATAATGAAATGTAATAAAGTACTCTGCAAAATATTTTGTGCAAAACCTTTGCTACATGTTAGAATCATGGCCTGGCCATCCCACTCCTGGCATTTTTCATCTTTGAGACTCAGTCTCTTTTAAAAGTTGCCCTGGCAATGTGATTGCACAGTCACACTTGAAAGCCATTGATCTCATGTTCATTAAGCTTCTGTTCTGTGCAGGACACTGCTAAACTCCTTGAATACATTTTCTTTTTTTCTGTAATAAAACTGCATCGTCACTTTGTTATCATGACCTGGAGGGCCTGAAGGACCTGGCTACTGCCTCTTTCCTAGCTCAGTTTTCTCCAGGACCTCTAGTTTCTGTTTGTGCATTCAAAGCACCAGCTGCAGACAGAAGGGCACACACATTGCCTGTGCCTAGGTCACTTGTCCTGCACATAGTCACAGTTGCTGCTTGATTCTCATTCATGTCTCAGTTCAAAAGCTTTCTCCTCAAATAGGCTTTCATGAACTCTTAGTGGCCTTCCTCCTGTCACTCTTTATCATACCACACCACCCTCTTGGCTCTCTTCAGAAAAAAAAATTACCAATCCTTTTTTTTTCTTTTCCCCGAGACGAAGTCTTGCTCTGTCACCAGGCTGGAGTGCAGTGGTGCAATCTCAGCTCACTGCAACCTCTGCCTCCCAGGTTCAAGCGATTCTCCAGCCTCAGCCTCCCAACTACAGGTGCATGCCACCATGCCCAGCTAATTTTTGTACTTTTTTAGTAGAGCTAGGGTTTCACATGTTGGTCAGGATGGTCTCGATCTTTTGACCTCGTGATCTGCCCACCTCAGCCTCCCAAAGTGCTGGGATTACACGCATAAGCCACCATGCCCAGCCTACAATCTTATTGTTTGTGTATATAAACTGCTTATACATTCTTTTATAGGGAGAGAACTAAAATTGCTTATTTTATTTGTTACATTGCCAGTAGAAAAAAGACTGCTTGGGACATAATAGGTACACAATAAATATTTGTTAAATAAAGATTGAATATATAAACCTTAAAGTGTCACAGGATCCTTGGGGTGTCAATTCACCAGTCAGAAACCTCTGTGGGCAGTGGCATCTTTGCCTGAGTTTTGATAGAGCCCACTGGGCTCATTCTACCCACTAGGCCTGGCAGGCTGTGCTCAGCTGATACTACTCCCACACCTGCCAAAGGTGAGCCAGGCACATTGCAGTGAAGGGTGTGTGAGCAAGTGAGCACAGGGTCTGGTCACTGTGCACAGCCAGACACACCAGCTCCCTGTGATGCTGCATCTGGACCAGGTATGCCACAAGCAGCTTCCACTGCAGGTACCAGGGAATGCAATGGTGCCCAGAAGCTTGGAGACAACAGGAACCACAGAGCCCCAAAAAGGGTGTCACAGCCCTGGCTCACAGAGCTCCTAGATTTGGGCTCCCCAAAGGGCTGCAGCTCTCCTCTCCTTCTGTCTTCTATCCCTCTTGTCACCCACAACATGGTGAGTGGAGGTGGACGTGTTTCAGACCCATTTGTATTAAAGCTCTTTTAGTCCCACAGTTTGGCAGGTCCTGAGTTCCTATCCTGCATCCAGGAAGAATGAGGTAAGCAAACAACTGGAGGTTGAGCAATGGGAAAAGGTGCTTTACTGAGGACAGTACAGCTCTCAGAAGATTTGAAGTGGGTAGCTCGTTTCCACAGGCAGGTCACACCATTGTCTCTGCAGCACTCAGGGTAGAGGAAACCCAGAGTGGGTAGCTCCTAGCCACAGGAAGGTCATCCCATCATCTGTCTGAGTGTGGCTGAGTCCGGGGTTTTTATGGGCTTCAGAGGGGAGGAAGTGCATGCTGGTTAGTTCATGGGTGGTGATAAGTTCTCACTCCAGTTTGTGGAACTGAGAGCCCAGCCACCAGGCCTCAGGCCATCCCTGGCTTGAAAGTGGGAATTCACCAAGGACCCACCCCTTTCCACCCAGGAGCCTGTCTGCCTCCTGCTGCCATCAACCTCCAGGGTGCCCAGGCTATTCATACCAATGGACACCTGAAGACACATGCCAAGCCACCCTCAGTACCCCCTTGGCCTCCCTCTCATGCCCATTGGCACCCAAAGTCCAGAGATGGCCAAGACATCAGGGAGCTGGCATGTCAGCACCACCCCAAGTGTGTGCCCACATGGCCAGCTTGCAACAGTGCTGGGGCTCAGCCCCAACTTTACTCCAAAATCAGAGTGAGCACCAAGAATGTGAAGATGCCAGGCAGCAGGAGTTGCCTGTGGGGGCAGGAGGGCTTCCCAGGTTTCCCAGAGTGCAGGGATACCCAGGTCCGCAGCTGCAGCTGGATGGCTGCAGCTGTGCCTGGGAGGGCGGGGCTCCCAACCCTCCAACTCAGAAGGGATGGGGCTTCTGCCTGTTCCTGGCTCCCCGCTTGCTCCCTGGAGCATGCAGCCCTGGCCATGCCTCCCCTGCTGCAGCCAGCAACATGGCAGCAGTGCTCCAGATGGGCTGTTGTGGCCATCAAAATTATTCTTGTTTCCTCTCTCCCTTTTCCTTTTCACATTATTCCTCCATTGTATAACTGTGGCTGGCTTTTTCTACTCCTTTTCTTTAATTTAATATGTATGCTGCAGGTGGAATATATAAGTTCTATACGCTAAAGGTGGGGGAATTTGCCATAAATTTCTTTACCAACATTGTTATGTCCAAAACTTCTTAAATGGAACCAAGAGGTCTGCTGAGGCTAGAAGAGAGTGAAACAGTGACAGTGGAAAGAACATAACTGTCATGTGGGCTAGTCTTCTCAAAGAATCACTGAAAGAAAAGTCATGCCCTATGCTTCACAAGTATTCTCTCATCTCATTTTAATTCATGAACGGTTAAGCATTCGGCTTAAGCCAAACTTGAACATTTTATTGATTCGTTCAGTACTATTCGTGAAGATCATTTGTACTCACACAGTACGTTAGTGACTGGTGTTATTAGGTGAAAATGGAAATCTAGCTGAAAAGAGAAAAAGGAGCCATATATTGGGGAGCAATTACCATATAAATAGGCATTAACTATCTAAGAGAATTCTCCAACACAAAATAAGTGAAATAGGCCTTTTGGGGTGTTATTGCTGAGATTTCAAGTTGAAATGCTGTTTTAACACACTCTCTCTCCCTCTTTGGCATTAGCAGAGGGAGAAAATCCTAAGGTTAAAATTTTCAAATGTTCATACTATAGCTATGATACATATATATAAACCTGTTATCCAGTTACAGTGTATAAAAGGGTACAAAGTTAGAAACACTGCTATGATTTTTTATATGGAAATCAAAATAGCATATCATCAACATTCTAATAATATATAACAAATATATTATGGAGGTTTAATAAAATCATGCAGATTAAAAATACTCAGAGTTTTCATTTATTTTTTGTGAGTTTTTAAGGGTTATAGAGGAGTTTCCTGAAATCGGTTTGGCATGAGGTGGTGATATTTTCAAGATAAATAGAAAATACAAGAGAATATGAAAACTTTTAAATCTAAGTCCTTATGGAATTCGAATATATGTATTGATTTGCTTTGCCATTAACTTAATATGCAACTTGAAATATAAGTTATTCCTTCACTTTGTTTATCTAAAAAGTGAATTAAAGTTGTTACACAATAAAATAAATTTTTTAAAAGAAAGAATAATTTATTGCAGGGACTGTTTATTCTTTTTATGTATATGTTCAAATATATTTTCCTATAATCTCCCCAAAAAGTGAATTAAGGTTATTTAACTATAAAGAAAATAGGTTTTAAAAAAAGACTACAAAGTTAGGAAAGATTTTTCTCTCTCCTTTATTTCTAATATGTGTTGTTTATATTTTGAAAATCCTACAATTTTTGCATATTTGTTGAAGATACAGGTGACTCTTTCTGTTTGACTTCAAAGACAATGATCATTACATTTGAATAATGTCTCACATTTCACAAAATCAATTTAAATTATGTAGAACTGATAATAACTCTGCAAGGAAATTAATGCTCAATGAGCATGTGCAATATAGCTAGTGTCTAAAGTTAAGTAAAAATTACTGAGACACAAAGCCAAGTGTAAACTTCTACTTCTGTATTATATCCAGTATACTAAACTGCTTCTGAAATAACAATGAAATAGATAATCTTTTTAAATAATAAATTATGCCTTCCTTGCAAGTATATACATTGGCTAATGTAATTTATAGGGTCCCTGAACATTAGCCAAGTCGATATTTGGCATTACCTAATATTCTTATAATAATTATCATAGAGATTGCATTGTATTTGAATAAGGCTTTAGGGTTTATAAATCGCTATTATGTAAGTTGGCTCATTTAGCTATAACCAAATGTATGGCTTAGTCATTTGCTATATGACCTCATCCCAATTCACATAGGAAAATTTCCATCCTATCACTTATTCAGAGCTAAAGCTTTCCAGGGCGTCTGTGATAACAGTCTTTGGAAATTCAAACAAGTGTGAGGAGGTTATGTTTATTCAGCAACAATCCCCACTCCAAATCAGTTGATACTGACCTCCAAAACATTTCAGTGTCTTCTAAATAAGGTTTATTCACCCACTGAATCTAAATGTTTTGAATGAACCTCTAAACAAATATACATCTTCTCTTTTTCTTTTTTATTCAGGTGAAATTTGTATAACATGAAATTGACCATCTTAAAGTGAAAAACTCAGTGGCATTTCATACATTCACAACGCTGCGAAACCACCACCTCTATCTAGTTCAAACACATTTTGCATTTTCAGTTTTGACTGTGTTCCACTCACTGTGCTAATGCTGACTGAAGGCTGAAGAGACATCATTTCTGAGCTCAAGAAACTCCCAGACTAGTGGGGAAGACACACTTCGACAGGACGATTTCCAGTGCTCTGTGTTGGTGCCAGGACAGAGGAGAAAACAGAACCCTCTTGGATGGGAAAGGAAAGCTCCTCTTGGGGTAGGGAAAGTGTTGGCAAAAGAGAAGCTTATCACTTCTGATTAGATCTTTAAAGGCTAGAAAAGAATTATCCATCCCAAAGAGGAAAGGAAAACATTTTCCAGGCTGAGAGAATGCAGAGATGAAACTATGGAAGCTTGGAACAGCACCGTGTAGGGAACATTAAGTACTTCGCTCAAGCTGGAGCGTAATATTTGGAAGGCAGAAAGAAAAAGTGCGCGGAGATGGGACTAACGCGTGGGCAGAAGCAGATCATGAAACGCAGTGAAAAGCACTCTTCTTAGGAGCTAGAAAACATTATTTGGCATGAAATAACCAAATACTGAACCATTACAGCTGCTCTGGTCAGATGTTGATTTTGCATAGATCACCTCTTTGTGGTATCATTCACTCGTCGGTGGGAGGCAAGAGTGGAGGCAAGGATGGACACAAGAACGTCAATTGCGGCTGTTACTGAAATCCTGGATGGCCAACTGCAGCCACAGAAACAGAGAAAGAGCATTTAAATAATAATTGGGGAGTAAAATCTGTGAAACATGGAAATTTTAGATATGTTTGCTGAGAGTAAGAGAGGCCAGAAGTAGTACCCAGGTTCCTAAGTTGATTGACAGGAGAAAAGCTTATACCAACAAATTCAAAAGTAAATTCAAGTATAAAATGAGTTGATTTCATTTGTAATGAGTTCTGTTGAGACACACTGTATTTGCAATGCCTGTGGTCTCTCCAGTGGTGTAACCCTGGAGTTTGGGATAGAGGTGGGCCACAGATACGGTTAGCATACCACATATGGGCTGTGGTTAAACTCAATCTCAGGCATGGATGAGATAGTATAAGGAGATAATGTAAACCAAGTAACTGGGTAAAAATCAAAACAAGGTCACAGCCTAGGGATATTAAATAAAGATTAAAAATGAACATTTAGCAACTAGCATACTACTGGATGACTGTATGAGAACAATTTCACATTTAAGATACGAGTTGACACATGAATTTTGTATAATGAGGTAGAGACAAGACATAATCCAATTATCTTGGAAACCATGTCTGAGAAGATTAGAAATAGTAGAAACAAAAGGCTATTGTGGGACCTGCCACAGTGAGGGCCACAGGTGATCTGAGATCATAGTTACTTAAAAGTTTCAATAATGATGGTTGTGGAGGTCAGCTGCAGTGGCTCACACCTATAATCCCAGCACTTTGGGAGGCCGAGGTGAGCAGATCACTTGAGGTCAGGAGTTCGAGACCAGCCTGGTCAACACGGTGAACCCTATCTCTACTAAAAATACAAAAATTAGTCAGGCACGGTGGCTCTCGCCTGTAATCCCAGCACTTTGGGAGGCCGAGGCGGGCAGATCATGAGGTCAGGAGATCGAGACCACCCTGGCTAACACAGTGAAACCCCGTCTCTATTAAATACAAAAAATTAGCCAGGCATGGTGGCGGGCACCTGTAGTCCCAGCTACTCGGGAGGCTGAGGCAGGAGAATGGCGTGAACCCGGGAGGCGGAGCTTGCAGTGAGCTGAGATGGCGCCACTGCACTCCAGCCTGGGTGACAGAGTGAGACTCCGTCTCAAAAAAAAAAAAAAAAAAAAAATACAAAAATTAGCCAGTCATGGTGGCAGGCACTTTTAATCCCAGCTACTTGGGAGGCTGAGGCAGGAGAATCATGTGAACTGGGAGGTGGAGGTTGTAGTTAGCCATGATCGCACTATTGCACTCCAGCCTGGACCACAGAGCAAATGAGACTCCATCTCAAAAAAAAAAAAAGTGGTTTTGGCAAATGGATATGAAAAGTAATAGAAATTAATATAATCATTGAAATTGTATTTGTTTTAGAATTTATTGTGATAATGACTGGGTTTTTCTTAAAAACAACAACAACAAAACACCAACACATAAAACGAAAATAAAAAATATGACTAGAATTATGTCACTAGTGTACAGATTTTTATCTTGGGCTGGATATCTATGATAATAGAGTAACTGAAATTCCAAAAATATTCCTGCACATTTTATTTTCAGGTCAAATAACCTATAGTGTGATAATAAAATCATTGATTCCTTCAGGTGAATAGTGATGTCTAAGTCCCATCCTTCTCATTACTAATTACCTGAGCAGCTAGAAGACCAAGTCATAGAATACTAAATGAAATAAATACAAAAACAAGCATGTAAACAATATTCTAATAGATTACTGTGTTGTCACATTTATCTTGGAAAATTTAAACTATTTCTCCAATGACATTGCTTGACCATTTGTTTCTCTGTCTTTGGGGCATTGCTGAAGATAAAGGGCTGCTGCTATATTTGATAGCTTTCGTATATTCAGCCCATCTCTAGCTGTAAGGGTGTTTTTCCTGAATCTAATCATCAATATGCCAAGAGCCAGTGTGACTGGTGTTTATCTTCAGCAGAGTAGAGGAAAAAGGGATTAAAATCAGTTTTCATCATGTAATTGTTACAGTGACTACCCAGCTAGTCATAAGTTTTAAAACACTAAGTACAGTTGCTGACTTATTAACTCATTTCACTCTAACTCAATTAATGTAAAGTGATGAATATTATATTGTGAAAAGAATAAAGGGTAAAAAGGAAATTCCTAACAATCTATCAGAATCTTTATCAATATATTATTGCTTTGCATAACTTTTTAAAAAATTTATGTAGGTATGTGGTAAGTGTATATATTTATGGTGTACACGAGATATTTTGATACAGGCATACAAAGTGTAATAATCACATCACTGTAAATAAGGTATCCATTACATAAAGCATTTAACTGTTCTTTGTGTTACAAATAAGCCAACTAAACTCTTTCATTATTTTGAAATGCACAAGAAATTATTGCTGATTGTAGTCACCCCATTGTGCTATCAACTACTAGATCTTGCTCATTCTTTGTATATTTGTACCTATTAACCATCCTTATTTCCCCATGTCCCCACTACCCTTCCCAGTCTTTGGTAACCATCATTCTACTCTCTATCTCCATGAATTCAATTGTTTTCATTTTTAGCTCCCACAAATAAGTGAGACCATACAAAGTTTGTCTTTTGTGCCTGGTTTATTTCACTTAACGCAATCTTCTCCAGTTCTATCTATGTTGTTGGAAATGACGGAATCTCATTCTTTGTTTATGGCAGAATAGTACTCCATTGTGTATATGTACCATATTTTCTTTATCCATTTGTCTGCTGATAGACACATAGTTTCCTTCCAAATACTGTCTATTGTGAATAGTGCTGCAATAAACATAGGCGTATAGATATCTCTTCAACATACTAATTCCCTTTCCTTTGAGTATATACCAGTGGAATTGGCAGCTCTGTGTTTAGTTTTTTGAAGAGCCTCTTTACTGTTCTTCATTCTAATTTACATTCCCACCAACATGTACTAATTTATATTCTGACAAGTAGTGTACAAAGATTGATTTTTCTTTACATTCTCATCAGCATTTGTTATTGCCTGACTTTTGGACATAAGCTATTTTAACTGGGGAGAGATGATATCTCATTGTAGTTTTGGTTTGCATTCCTCTGATGATCAGTGATGTTGAGCAACTTTTCCTATAACTGTTTGCCATCTGTATGTCTTTTTTTTTTAATATCCATCCAGATCTTTGGCCCATTTTTTAATAGAATTATTGCATTTCTCCCTATTGAGTTGTTTGAGCTCCTTATGTATTCTGGTTATTGATCACTTATCAGATGAATAGTTTGCAATTATTTTCTCCCATTCTGTGAGTTGTCTGTTGATTGTTTCCTATGTTATGCAAGGGCTTTTTAATTTGATGTGATCTCATTTGTCCATTTTTGTTTTGGTTGACTGTGCTTGTGGGGTATTACTCAAGAAATCTTTGCCCACTCAATGTCCTGGAGATTTTCTCCAATTTTTTCTTATAGTAGTTTCATAGTTTGAGGTATTATATTTAAGTCTTTAATACATTTTGATTTGATTTTTGTATATGGTGAGAGATAGGGGTCTAGTTTCACTCTTCTCCACACGGTTATCCAGTTTCCCCAGCACCATTTAATGCAGAGACTGTATTTTTACCAGTGTATGTTCTTGGTATCTTTGTCAAAAATGAGTTCACTGCAGGTGTGTGGTATTTCTGTCTTCTCTATTCTGTTCTATTGGTCTTTGTACCTGTTTTTACACCACTACCATGTTGTTTTGGTTACAATAGCTCTGTAGTATAATTTGAAGTCAGGTAATGTAATTTCTCCAGTTTTATAATTTTTGCTCAGGATGACTTTGTCTATTATGGGTCTTTTGTGGTTCCATATAAATTTTTAGGATTTTTCCCCTATTTTCACGAAGAATGTCATTGGTATTTTGGCATGAATTGCATTGAATCTGTAGACTGGTTTGGGTAGTAGGGGTATTTTAACAATATTGATTATTGCAATTCACGAATATGCAATATCTTTTTCTTTTTTGCTGTCCTCTTTAATTTCTTGCATCAATGTCTTATAGCTTTCATTGTAGAGATCTTCCATTTCTTTGGTTAAGTTTCTTCCTTGGTATTTTATTTTGTTTGTAGCTATTATATTTATTTGTAGCTATTATAAATGGGATTACTTTCTTGATTTCTTTTGCAGATTTTTCATTGTCGGCATATAGAAATGCTACCAATTTTTGTATGTTGACTTTGTATCTTGAAAATTTTCTGAATTTGTTTATCAGTTCTAACAGGGTTTTTGGTGAAATCTTTAGGTTTTTCCAAATATAAGACTATAACATCTACAAAAAAGTATAATTTGACTTCTTCCTTTCCAATTTAGATGTACTCTGTTTCTTTCTCTTGTGTGACTGCTGTAGGTGGGACTACCAGTCAGTGTTGAATAACAGTGATAAAACAGGCATTCCTGTCTTGTTCCAGATCTTAGAGGACTGGCTTTCAGTTTTTTGCCTTTGAGTATGATACTAACTCTTGGTCTGTCATATATGGGTTTTATCATGTTGAGATATGTTCCTTCTATACCCAGTTCTTTGAGCATTTTTATTATGAAGGCATGTTGAATTTTATCAAATTTTTTAGCATCAATTGAAATGATCATATGGTTTTTGTCCTTCATTCTGTTGAGATGATGTATCACATGGATTAATTTGCATATGTCATGCATGCATAAGTTTACTGCAGCACTGTTCACAACAGCAAAGACTTGGAACCAACCCAAATGTCCATCAATGATAGATTGGATAAAGAAAATGTGGCACATATACACCATGGAATATTTTGCAGCCATAAAAAAGGATGAGTTCATGTCCTTTGCAGGGACATGGATGAAGCTGGAAACCATCATTCTCAGCAAACTAACACATGAACAGAAAACCAAATACCACATGTTCTCACTATAAGTGGGAGTTGAACAATGAGAGCACATGGACACATATAGAGGAACATCACACACTGGGGCCTGTCAGGGGTTGAGGGGCTAGGGGAGGGATAACATTAAGAGAAATACCTAATGTAGATGATGGGTTGAGAGGTGCAGCAAACCACCATAGCATGTGTATACCTATGTAACAAACCTGCACATTCTGCACATGTATCCCAGAACTTAAAGTATAATAATAAAAAAAATTGCATGTGTCAAATCATACCTGCATACCTAGGATAAATCCTATTTTGTCAAGATGAATGATCTTTTTAATGTTTTGTTGAATTCAGTTTGCTAGTATTTTGTTAAGTAGTTTTGCATCAATGTTCATCATGGATATTGTCCTGTAGTTCTCTTTATTTTTTAATGTGTCTTTGTCTGGTTTTGGTATCAAGGTAATACTGTCCTTGCAAAATGAATCTCGAAATATTTTCTCCTATTCTGTGTCTTGGTATAGTTTGAGTAGGATTGGTATTATTTATTTATTCTGTTTTTTGGAATAGTTTGAGTAGGATAGGTACTAGTTCTTTAGATGTTTGGTAAAATTCAGCAGTGAAGCTGCGGAGTCCTGTGGTTTTCTTTGTTGGGATTCTTTTTATTATGGCTTTGATCACATTACTTGTTGTTTGCCTACTTAGGTTTTAGATTTCTTCTTGTTTCAATCTTGGTAGGTTGTATGTGTCCAGGAATTTATCCATTTCTAGGTTTTCCAATTCATTGGCATATATTTGCTCATACTAACCTCCATTGATCCTTTGAATTTCTGTGGTATCAGTTGTAATGTCTCCTTTATCCATACTGATTTTATTTATTTGGGACTTCTTTCTTTACTTCTTAGTCTTGGTAAAGGTTTGCTGGTTTTGTTTATCTTTTGAAAAACTCAATTTTTAACTTTATTGACATTTTGTATTGTGTTTTTTTCAATTCAATTTCATTGATTTCTGCTCTGATCTTTATTATTTCTTTTCTTCTACTAATTTTGGGTTTGGTTTGCTCTTGCTTTTCTAATTCTTTAAGATGCATAATTAGGTTATTTATTTGAAGTTTACTCCTTTTTTCTCATAGGTGCTTATTGCTATAAACTACTTTCTTAGGAGTGCTTTCTCTGTATCCCAAGGTTTTGGTATATTGTGTTTCCATTTTCATTTATTCCAAGAAATTTTTAAATTTCTGTCTTAATTTTTTTATTGACAACTGGTCATTCAGGAGCATATTCTTTAATTTTTGTGTGTTTGCATAGTTTTCAAAACTCCTCTTGTTATTGATTTCTAGTTTTATTCCACTGTGATCAGAGAAGATAATTAATATAATTTCATCATTTTTGAAGACTTGTTTCGTGGTCTAACGTATAGTTTATCCTTGAGAATAATCCATGTGCTGAAGAGAAAAATGTGTATTCTGCTGCCATTGGATGAAGTGCTTTGTAAATATCTATTAGGTCCATTAGGTCTATAGTGTAAATTAAGTCTGATGTTTCTTTATTGATTTTCTGTCTGGATGATCTGTCCAATGCTGAAAGTGGAATGTTGGCATCTAGGGCTGTTGTCACGCTGGGGTTTATCTCTCTCTTTAGCCCAAGTATTACTTGCTTTATATATGTCAGTGCTCCAATGTTGAGTGCATATGTATTTACAATTGTAATATCCTCTTATTGAATTGGCTCCTTTATTGTTACATAATGACCTTCTTTTTCCCTTCTCATAGATTTTGTCTTGAAATTTATTTTGTCTGATATAAGTATGGTTACTTGTGCTTTTTTTAAGTTTCAGTTGGCATGGAATATCTTTTTCCATTCCCTTATTTTCAGTCTATGTGTGTCTTTATAGGTGAAGTGTGTTCCTTGTAGGCGACAGATTGTTGGGTCTTATTTTTGTATCCTTTCAGCCACTACATGTCTTTTGATTGGAGAGTTTAATCTATTTATATGCAATGTGATTATTGATAAGTAAGGGCTTACCCCTGCCATTTTGTTACTTTTTTACTGGTTGTTTTGTGGTCTTCTCTTCCTTCTTTCTTTCCTTCCAGTCTTCCTTTTACTGAAGGTAATTTTCTGTTGTGTTTTGTATTTTTTGTGGATAGGTTGTATGTTTTTTGATTTGTGGTTACATGAAGCTTGCAAATAATATTTTATTGCCCATGATTTGAAACTGATGACAATTAACACTGCATAAACAAAGAAAAAATTAATAAAAACTCTGTTTTTTATTAATAAAAAATTAATAAAAACTTCATCCTCCTGCTTCTTAACTTTTTGTTGTTTCTGTTTGTATCTTATTATACTGCCTGTGTTTCCAAAAGTTATAATTATTTTTGATCAGTTCATCTTTTCATCTTTCTACTTAAGATATGAGTAGCTTACCCACCACAATTTCAGTGTTATAATAGTCTGTGTTTCTGTGTACTCACTATTACCGGTGAATTTTTTACCTTCAGATGATTTCTTGCCCAGGAATGTCCTCTTCTTTCAGATTGAAGAATTTCTTTTAGCATTTCTTGTAGGATGAGTCTGTCGTTGATGAAAGCCCTTAGCTTTTGTTTGTCTGCGAAGGTCTTTATTTCTTTTTTGTGTTTGAAGGATATTTTTACTGGATGTACTATTGTAGAATAAAAGTTGTTTTCTTTCAACATTTTAAGTATGTCACGCCCCTCTCTCCTGGCCTGTATGGTTTCCACTGAGAAGTCTGCTGCCAGATGTATTGCAGCTCCATTGAATATTATTTGTTTCTTTTCTCATGCTGTCTTTAAGATCCTTTCTTTTCCTTGACTTTTGGAATATGAATAGCAAATGCCTTGGTAGTCTTTTTTGGTTTAAAGCTGCTTGGTGTTCTATAACCCTCTTGTACTTGAATATTGATATCTTTCTCTAGGTTTGGGAAGTTCTCTGTTATTATCCCTTTGAATAAATTTTCTACCCCTATCTTTCTCTCTATCTCTACTTTAATACCAATAATTATTAGGTTTGCCCTTTTGAGACTATTTTCTAAATCTGGTCAATGTTCATTGTTGTCTGGGCATTGAAGAGTTAGGTATTTATTGTAGTCTTTGCAACCTGGGCTTGTCGGCACCCATCCTTCTTAGGAAGGCTTTCCATATATTTGAAGTGACTCCATGTTGTGATCTAAGTCTTTGGTCACTGCAGCCATATCTACATTAGGAGAAACTCCAAACCAGTAAAGCTGTGGCTTTTGCAGACTTGCAGAGATATTACCTTGGGTCTTGGGTAAGATTCTCAAGAATTTCTTAAATTACCAGGCAGTTACTCTTGTTCTTTTCCCTCACTTCGCCTGAACAAACAGAGTCTCTCATTCTGTGCTGAGCTGCCTGGAGCTGAGCTCAGGATGGCACAAGTAACCCTATGGCCACTATCACAGAGATTGCACTGGTTCAGACCCAAAGCCAGCATAGTACAAGGCCTTGTCCAAGCCCCATGGTAACCATTGTCTAGCCACTGCCTATGTTCACTCCAGGCCCAAGGTGTCTATAATCAGCAGGTGGTGAATCCAGCCAGGCTCATGTCCTTCTCTTCAGGGAGACAAGTTCCCCCTGTCCCTGAGAAGGTCCAGAGATGCTGTCTGTGAACAAGGGCTTCTAGTCAGAAACCTTTGGGATCTACCTGGTGTTCTATTCTACTGAGGTTGAGCTGGCACCCAAGTCACAAGACAAAGTTTTCGCACTCCTCCTTCTCCTTTACACAAGCAAAGGAGTCTCTCCCTATGGCCAGAACTGCCCAGGCCCACAGCAAGTACTGCCTGGCTGTCATCAATGTTCAGTCAAGGCAGAAGGGCTCTTTAGTCATCTTGCAATGAATGCCGCCTGGCCTGAGTCTCTTCCTTTACAGACTTGGGTTCCCCTTTGGCCCAGGGCAAATCCAAAAATGCCATCCAGGAGCCAAGGCCGGGAATTGCAGATCCCAGCTGCCCACTTTGTGCTCTATACCACCGTGGCTGATCTAGTACCCAAGCTTTAAGACAGAGTCCCCTTCACTGTTCCTTCTCCTTTCCTAAAGCAGAAATAGTCTTTCCCCATAACCACCAAATCTTGGAATGTGCTAGGTCACACATAAAACCAGCATGGCTCTGAGTTTCATCCAAAGTCCAAAGTAGGTACTCCCTGGTTCCCACTGCTCATTATTCAGGGCCCAAGGGCTCTTTAGTCAGCAGGTGATGAATCCTGCCATGACTGCATCCTTCTCACCAAGGAAATGGGTTCCCTTCTGGCCCAGGTTGTGTCTAGAAATATCATCTGGAAGCTAGGGTCTAGAATGAGGGCCTTGGGACTCTGCCTGTTGGCCTATTCTACTGTGGCTAAGCTAGTATCCACGTTGCAAGACAAAGTCCACTTTCCTATCCTCTTTCCTCTCCTTAAGCCTACAAAAGAGGCCTCTCCTGGAGCAGTGAACTGCATTACCTGGGTCTGGGGCAGGGGTGATGCAAGCACTCCCTTTTCTTGGCCACCCTGGCTGGTGTCTCAGTAGGCCACATGCCCCCCAAATCCACTGGCTTTGAGCCCAGTTCAGCACTAGGACTCATCTAGGAGTTGTAGTCCTTGTGTCCTAGACTGTCTTTCTAGTTCGTTTCGGAACCCAGAGCGTTTTAGCTCATGGTGGCAGGGTGCTCTAACTCAGGTTCTGACCACTCAGATGGACGATTTGCCTCTGGCTATAGCTGATCTAAATGCTTCTTGCATGGACATCAGCTGAGTTCTGTCCTGTGTCACTTTCCACTGATATAGGGCAGCACTGAATTCCAGTGCAAAGTCCCAAAATTGCTGCTCTCTCTCTCCTCTAAGTGCACAGATTTTCTCCATGCTACATGGTCACTTTCGGGGAATGAGAGAAGGGTGTTGTAGGCGATTCAAGGCTGCCTTTCCTACCCTCTTTAGTGCCTGGTTCCTTAACGTGATGTTAAAACCAGGTACTGTGATCACTCACCGGATTTTGGGTTCTTATGAAGGTGCTTTTTTCCTGTAAATAGGATTCATTTTGGTGCTTCTGTTGGGGGAACAATTTCTGGAGGCTTCTATTTGGCCATGGTGCTCCACTTCCCCCTCGCTTTTAATTTTTTTAAACTCAAAGCTATCAATAAATTTTCTGTGCTAACACTGTGAAATTCCATGTCATTATTAATTTTTTAATTTTTAATGAAGTACATTCTTTACAAATTTAGTCCGTAAAGTCTGTTACTTTATAATTAAAAATCATTTAAAAGACAGTATTAGATAAGAATGGAGTTAAAACTTTTCAACAGAATAATTCATGGGTAGTAATACAAAAATGGATGTACCCATATTTGTCCATGATTTTACTAATGTAGAGGACTCTAGGATAACTTAAAACATGAAAACATATGTATATATAAAGGATATAATCTTCTTATGACAGCATCTTATTTTAATTTAGATTTGAACTTTTCACTTCCATTTATAGAACAAATTTTGTGGAGTTTTTTAAAAAGTATATTACTTGCTGATTAACCAAATTAGATATTTATATGGGACAAATAAATTCCTTGTGGTTAACATGGGACATTCATACCAGAGTCCATTTTTATAAAGCTGTGAGAAAGATCCAGTAGAAAAAAAGAACAGCATAAGATACTGGAAAAAGAAGGAATAATTGATAAATCAAGGTCTGGAACAGTCTGAGAGAAAAGGGTCAAGAGCACAAATGATGGATCTGGCTTTCAATCCAAGTAGGGATGACCTGCATCTTGTGAGATTACAAGGAAGGGAGGTGATAAGAGAGCCCGTGCAACAGTTTGAGAGCTGAGAGTTACCTCCTCAGTGTCTCAATTTTCCCAGTGAGAGGTGATGGCCTGAGGGCCAAGGCTGAGTGAGCTGGGATTCTATGGGAAGCTTGGAGAGTGGGACTGCCATGGCTGTCCCTGAGAGGGACTTGACCTGCACAGGTTGGAATGAGAGCCAAGCACCGCCTGTGGTTACAGCCTGCTCATTTGTCACTGCAGAAGCACTTGTGGCCACACCTGTTTCCCTAGCATCGTAGAGAAACCCAGGTTTCCAGGTGGAATATGTTGGGTAAACAAATTTTAGTAATGTGAGTTGATCTTCCTATTGCTACAATAGATCAATCATTTGGAATTATAAATTTTAGTTACCAAAATTACTCAAAAAGAAGGAATCCATACGATTATAAACTTGATCCTGAAATTGGGGTGTGTCGAGTAGGTTTTTGGAAAGTACAGTGGGAAAGGAATTTGAGATGGAAGAGGAAGTAGTTTCTGTGCTCAATATACGATTCATATAGGAATGGGGCAGTGAAGAAAGTCAGGGGAATCAAGAAACATGGAGCTCTGCAAGGCACAGGAATAAACACTACGGGAATTTGGGTGTGAAAGAATGGCAAGGCTAAATGTGAGACTAAGTGTAGTTTATTAGCGTTTCACAAATAAAATATTTCCTTTTGCAGACAGAGTCCTTGGCATGGCTGGAGAAGTCGTGGAGATAAGAATGATGAGAGTTAGGGGCCTGGAAGGATATGGAAGGAAAAGGTGTAATCGCCTGGTGGGGTCTTCCTACCCACTACACAGACAAAATCAATTCACTGAGACTGCAGCACTGCAGTAAAGAAAGAGTTAAATTGACATGAGGCCAGTCACATAGGAGAAGGGGTTATTACTCAAATCAGTCTCCCCAAAGGCTTGGAGGTTAGGGTTTTGCAAGGATGGTTTGGTGGGTGGGGCTAAAGAACTGGGAACATTGATTGGTTGGGAATGAAATCACAGGGGTGTGGAAAACAGTTCTTGTGTGCTGAGTCACCCTCTAGGTGGGGTCACATGACCTGTTGGGTCACATGACCTGTTGGGTCACAAGTCAGGGGTCCCGGCAGAGTCTGCAGTCATCAGAAATTCAAGTCTGAAAAGGCATTTCAAAAGGCCAATCTTAGGTTCTACAATAGTGATGCTACCCACAGGAGTAAACGGGGAAGTCACATATCTTGTGACCTCTGTAACTGGCTGGTTATCATTTAACTATGCCTATATCTTAATAGAATTCAGGCCCTTCTCATAATCCGAACCTTGTGGCTTTTCATTGGTTTTACAAAGGTGGTTCATTATCACCGTTGTAAGGGCTATTATCATCCTTGCTTTAAGGTTGAAGTACAAACTCAATTTCTTCCCAAAGTTAGCTTGACCTATGCCCAGGATTGACCAAGGACAGCTTGGAGGTCAGAAGTAGGATGGAGTCAACTATGTCAGATTACTCTTACTGTCACAATTTTGCAAAGGTGATTTCAAAGGTTGGGATGGACTATTTGTGTAAGAATGTAGGATTCTCTCAGGTAGATAGAAAGGTTGAGGGTAGAGGGAGGTGTATGCCATGTGCCAGCAATTCCATAAATAGATGTGTCCAAGAAGGAAATAGATTCCCCTTACACAGCAAGCAGGGGTCTCCGTGCAGAGGAGAAGGTTTCCCACATAAATAAAGGAGTGGAGGCGCCTGTTAGCCCAAGTCACGCCATTTTGCAGACCCTCACCATTTTACAAACTTGGGTCAGAGTGGAAAATTCCACCAGGGCGTGGGCCGTGAGAAACATCCTGTTGGGCAGGGGACAGGTCCCAGGCCTAACCCCTGACTGAAGTAAATTCCTTCCTTATCAGCAGCCCAAGACAGTGTCCCCACCCCGTTTTGCAACAATCCCAGGCCTCTCCTGCCTGGGCCTATAACTGCCCCAGCCTATAAGCGGGAGGGGGGGCTCCAGCGCTCACTGGTGCTCCCCCTCCACAGACTCTTTTGTACAATAAACCTGTGTTACCGTTGAGCTGCTTCTGTTCCATTCCTTCTCCCTTTGGCTCTAACAGTACCCAGTCAGCCCTGCAGTGCCTTCCTCCATCACACTGTACTAGAGCAGCCAGTTTACAGCCCCTCAGAAGCTCCTGTATCTGAAGATGCCTTCCCTGGAAGTGCACCGAAGCCTGGAGGGCCTGTGGCCCTGCTCTAGCCCCTGCTGAGCCACATCTGGGCTCACTGGCAGACTGCAGGCTGACTGCACCAGGCTTGTTTGGCTCCATTGTCTGAAGCAGAACAAAGACATCCCCTTCCGGTCCCCCCAGAAGTGCTGCTAGTGGGACTTTTAGATGTTGGTTCAATTCTTGTGGAAACACTATTCATTTCACAGGTTAGATAACATCTTCCTTCAAGGACATCCTGGGATCACACAGGCCCCTGCAATAAGGGAGGGGATGGTGGACGGCAAAGCCTGTTGCTGGCGGCTGTGCTCTGGGTCTGGTGAGGAGAAGGCCACCCTTCTCAGCATCCCCGTGCTGTCACTATGCTTCTGGTATCCCATTCCAGTATTATTTTCACTTTGTTTCAACAGTTTCTCTTTTTTCTTTCAACATTCTTTTCTACCTTTATTTCTAATTTTTACTGAGGCCTCTTTTTAACCCCTCATCCCCAACTCATCCCTGCATGAAAACATGCTGTGATAATCAGCTGGATGCCAGCTCATCTTGGCAGCAGTCCCCAGTCAATCAATACAGCAGTTGTCAGGGTGCTGCCGTGAAGGTGTTGTGGAGATGTGGTTGAAGCCCACATTCAGTTTATGTGTAAGTGAGATTTTCCTAGATAATCTGGGTGGGGCTGATTCATTCCCTTGAAAGAATGTAAGGGAAGAGCTGAGATTTGCCACAGAAGAAAAAATTATTCCTGGAGACAGCAGCTTCAGCTCCTGTTGGAGTTTCCAGTCCAACAGTTCTCTTCCTGACTGACAGCCTGCTCTAGGGATTTTGGTCTTGCCTAGCCAGCTTCCTAATCAAGGAACCCATTCCTTGTAGTAAATCTCTTAATACTTACCTCTTACTGGCTTTGTTTCTCTGGTTGAACCCTACCTGATTCCACCTTTTTGTTTTCTCCTTCCATGGTGTGCTGGAGGCAAATAGAACACCATTTACTAGCAGGACAGGTTGCCTAAGTGATTCCATCATCTGTAAAAAACCAGCATATGAAAGCTGGTCTTCAAGGCTCACTGAGAGGATTAAATGGTGTGTTACACGGGTATGCCATGCCGCAAGGCAAAATCACAATCCTTTAGCTCCATTTCCTTCCTCTGTCCTGTTTCTTTTTCCTCTTATTTACATTCTTCCTCTTCTAGTAACATATTTTACAATGTGTATTTGATTTTATAAAAACCTTTCTCATTTAAATCTCCAATATCCATAAATAATAAAGTATCTTTTCAATGGCATGGGACAATTAGCACTTGAGATAACTGAAATCATCAGAATTTGTAAGCAGATCTCTTCGTTTTTCAGGTTTTAATTCAATAAGTGAAAGCTGTGGGTCCCTTTTTTTTCTCCTAACAAAGGATTCAGAGTGTAGATTACTAAATAGGCAGCATAGAGGAAATCAATAGGTGAAAAGTAGTCACTATATATTCTTGAAACAGTCAAAGCTTTTCAACATTCCCTTAAAATGCTAATTCAAGCATTCATATTTCATTGTTTTTCTGCTCTTGCCTTGCTCAGAATAATGGATTCTTGGTAGTAAAAATCATATATTTCTTCCTTTTCATAGAGTGTGCCTTTCCCTCCTCAAGTCCGCCTGCAACTTCCTTTCATTCATCATCAGTTTGAGCACTTCACTGCTAGACGTTCTCTTTGAAATGTTTAAGGAGCTCAACGTCTAATCCCAAATGCTCTATCCAGTGTATCATCAAAGAAAATAAAACCATACAACCTAAACAATTATAGATTGCCTAAATAATTTCAATGGGAAATCAAAAACAGAAAAAATACATGGAATACACATGTAAAGTAGCATAATGCTTCATCTTTCAATGGGAAGAAATTGGCCTCTGGAACTCACTTGCTCTAACTAATAATCCTGTTATTTCCTAAAATGTGGAGCACAGTCTACACTAGGAGCTCTCTGAGGTGGCTACACATGGAATCCCACTAGGTTGGAAACATCTTGACTCTCAACTTGCATCCAGCACCAATTACATCGGCATACCTGAGGGTGGGGTCTAGGAGACAGTACTTCTCAAAAGGTACAATGGAATTTGAGAATCTGATTTACACTGATCTCTTCTTCCTCAAAGTGTGGCTCAGTGGTTCAAGGCCCACCAGCACTGGAGACTTGCAAAAACACGGGCTCCTCCTCGGACCTTTTCAAACAGTCTGCTTTATAACAAGAGTCATAGGTGATGCACTGCTCTAATTAAAGCAATGCTTCATTCCTCTACTTGTTTTGCTCAAAGGCCTTTCATAATTTTTTTGTTATTTCCCGCACAGTAAGGAGTGGGTTTAGATTCTCCAGTATTCTAAGAAATCACTGTTTTTGTCATATTTATTTTGCATAATTCACAGTTTTTATTTTATCAAAGTGTCTATTTACCTGACCGGCTAGCTTTTTAAGATGGAATATTCTGTGTTTTAAGCAACACACAATTTATTAAACAGTCATATTCTGCTGCCATGACTTGAGTGTTTGTCCTCTCCAAAACTCATGTTGAAATTTAATACCCAATGTGGCAGTATAGAGAGGGGGGCCTTTTAGAGATGATTGAATCATGAGAGCTCTTTCCTCATGAATGGACTAATCCATTTGTTGATTAGTGGATTAATGGATTAACGAGTTACCAGAGGAGTAGGACTGGTGGCTTTATAAGAAGAAGAAGATGAACCTGAGCTAGCATTCTCAGCCTCCTTGCCATGTGATGCCCTCTGCAGAGTCCTAAGGCCCTCACCAGATGCAGGCCCTCAACCTTGGACTTCACAGCCTCTGTAACTATAAGAAATAAATCCTTGTAAATTACCTACGTTGTAAGCAACCAAAAATGGACTAAGACATTTTTCCTTAGAAATATTTTCAATCTGGCTAGACCAGGAGGAATGGCAAGCATGTAATTATAACCCAAGTATAAAAGACTATTCCTTTAGACCTCAGCCTGTCACAGAAGAAAAACTGGTGGATTAGAGAAAATTTCTAGGAGAAATGTCCCTCCATTTTGTATCTAATTTGGTTCTTGTCGTATCTAAACACTTGACCCTGCCTTTCACAATGAATTAGCACCTTTTCCTTCTTCCTCTCTTAAAACTTTCCAATTGAATTGAATTTACAGTCAACCAAAATATGATGGCCTTACCAACTTCCTCACATGCACATCTTTATTTTATTTTATTTTATTTTATTTTATTTTATTTTATTTTATTTTATTTTATTTTATTGCTTTAAAGTAACATTTGAACACGCTGTGGAAATACAGGCATTGTTGTATTTAATTTATGACTCTACATGCTCTTCACTTTTACTTCTCCCCTTGGTAGAGATACTTAATGGTTTTTTAAACAAAATTCAGAAGTTAATTACTGACGTTCTGTTAACAGTGCCAGGCAAGTTTCGAAACTAAACCCAACTGGCCTTTGCTAAAGTTTTTTCCACTTCTTATAATAGATGCAAGGGGATAATACAATAAATAATTTGAAACATAAAGTAACAAATTTTTATTAATGCATTTTTCTAACTTTAGTAAAGTGCTTTTTAAAATTTTATATCAATGATGTCACTTCATACTGACATAGCTGGTGACAAGAAAGATAAGTCAAACAATGGAGAAATTTAGGGAATGTTTTCCAAGGGTCTGGCCCTGGTGATATTTATGTCTGGGGCTACTTCAAATTCACATTACATGTGGGTAGAACAAAAACTGATGCACTACATAAGAGTTTTCTAATATATAATTTTCCCTCCTTAGGAGAGTTACTACAAAGAAAATAAAAAAAACAAAGTCAACTTAAAGATGGGCCTCACAGCCCAGCCTTCCTTCTTACTCTGCTTTTAGATGTTACTTTTATTTCTATCTTGTCTACACATCAGTGCACACACAGAATAATTTGTTGTACAACCAAACACTACAATGGCACCTGTGTGACTGTACCCTAAATATATTTAAAGAATACCAGAGCCTCATTTCCTTTTGGTCAAGTCTCAAAGCATTCAATCACTCCAGTGCCAATGTGGTTGATGGTGTGGAGTTAAGCAGCCAGTCCCTTTGGGAGCGAGGCTGCCTGCTGCATTTGCTGTCACCACATCCTTGAGATTCTTCCCAAAGTAGAAAGCTTTTCCTATTCTTTAGGATACCTTCAGAGAGAATAGGTATGTTGTTTTTTCTACCTTCCTTTTTTGCCTTTTATTCCAAGCCCCAAATCCAGTACAATTGCAACACTTTTATCTGGCCACAATTTTCATAATTATCGTACCATTTCAATACAATAGCTCTCCAAAGCCACTGTTATTACTACTATACATTTTCTCTTCCACTAATGTAGAACAGGTTAATGACAGATTGGCATATTAATCAATATGGAAATCGTTTTCCTGTATAAGAATCTGTATGATTTTTTCCTTTGGGGTTATAGTAGTAACCTGTCAACTCCCCTACATAAGCCCTAAGATACAGACATATTTGGGTATGTCTGTGTTGTCTGTAGAATGTTTTGAAAATGATATTCTGAGTACAACAAGATGTTTCCTTATGTCAGGTCCCTTAGAATCATATCCTAGTGTAAAATCTAAAATCTCTCAGAGAAACTAAAATCAAAGGGCAAAATATCTTTTAGTCTTATTTAGTGGTTACTAATGACTTCTTTATTGAGCATAGAAGAGGCTTAGCTGCTTAAGAAACAGGGCACAACAGAACACATCTGGACGGGAGAAGATACCAGCTTGGCCAGGAGTGTGGGGACCTCCATTCAAGTCCTCAGTGAGAATAAGTGGGACAGAAAGCTGCAGGTCTCACATGGTCTGGCCAGTAAACTACTTGGCAAAAGCCATCACACAGAGGGTCAAGAGTGGGGAGGAAGAAATTGGAAGATTCCAAAGATGAGGCCATGGACTGTGCTCTTTCATGCACACAGTATGTCTCCCTCTTGGAGGTAGAATTGTATCCCTGTAAATTCAAATGTTGAAGTCCTAATCCCCAGAACCTTGGAATGTGAAATTATTTGAAAATAGTCACTACAGAGGTCGTAGGTTAAAATGAGTTCATTAGGGTGGGCTTTATCCCAATATTATTGGTGTCCTCAATAAATAAGGAAGCTTGGGCACAGGCATGGTTACAGGAGAACACCCTGTGAACATGATCATCTGTGAAGCAGGAGGAAGTCCTGAAACAGATTCTCCCTCACAGCCCTCAGAAGGAACCAACACTGCCAACACCCTGATTTTGGATTTCCAGCCTCCAGAACTGTGAGATAAATGCCTTTTGTCTAAGCCATCCAGTTTGTGGTACTTTGTTAAGCCATCCTTAGCAGATGCACACAAATCCCTTGAGGACCTCCTAGGTTAGCACCTGGGAAGGCATATCCGCCCCACTTGGAAATGCACATGTGTTCATTACTCACTCAGGAGTTAATGAGCATCTTTTCTAAGGAGAAAGAATAGCAACTGTTCCCTTTCTCCTGTAGGATCAGTTGTGGCTACCTTCTTTTTATTCAAGCTGTTAAACACAAAGTCTAAAAGCTCTCTTCCTTGTTGCTTCTAGAGAACCCCACCAAACACAGATTTCATGGCTTCTTTTCTGACATGCTATGCTAATTACACTTTATTCTGTAACATTTTCCTTAAGTGTATCACCAAACTGAAGCGTTAGCCAAAATAACATTTATAGGAGCTATGTAGATACCCCTCTCTCTCTCTCTCTCTTTCTCTCTTTCTCTCTCTCTCTCTCTTTCTCTCTCTCTCTCTTCCTCTAAATTTAAAAGACTGAGTGGAGGATTGGGTCCCTTCTTTCCTTTTCAATTCAGATTTTGAATTCCGTTTTTTTAGTCTACACCCCTAATCAGCGATCCATTCCCCTCATCACACTGTCACTTTTATTGAGAGCATGAAACACATTAGAAGCTTTTTTTCTAGGCACATCCAGCAGTAGTCTAATCAGTACCTTTCTGGCAGCTGTTTTATTTCCAAAGAGAATTGTATTTAGTACAGGCATATTTAAAGGCATATTCCCTGAACTCTTTCAACAGGCTTGCAACTTCTTATCTATTTTCCACCAAAATGAGCCATTCATATATCTGTAAGGTTTTTTTTCTCCCTAAGGTTCATATGACTGCAAAAATATCTTAGAATTATACGTGGTGAATTTATAATAACAGTTCCCACACTACTTTTCATACGACAGCTGCTTTATTCCTTGTAAACAAATCCTAGAAAGAAAACTCCTTCATAAGAATCCATTCCTTTCCTTCATAGCTTTTGAAACACTGTACATTTCTGTTTTAGCCTCTGACTTCTTTTCTTCTGGGGGGATAAGTGCAGGGAGAATAAAAGAGTCAGAAGTTCCTGTCTTTTCATACTTTCCCTCCCCGCTCTGTTCTTCCTTTGGGGCTCCCATGCACAGTGTCTCACATCGTTGGCTTCTTTCTGAAGCCCTTGCCTGCCAGCTGCCTTCTTTTCCTGGGGTGCTGACACTCAACAGGCACCTGGCTGCACTTAAACCTTCATAAATTCAGTCTCACATTTCCTGATCTTATGGATTTCACATTTTTCTAAATTCCTGATTAGTATTTTATTAGCGAGCAGCAAGTTGAGCCTGAAAGTGAATCAAGCAAGCCTTCATCTTCTGTTGAAATGATATAAACCCCATCTTCTCATGTTCATGTATAAGGAACCATTTTCACAGTGGAAAGTGATTGTGAGAAAGATTTGCTCCCACGTGCCTAGGAGCACAGGTGTTGGGGCTGAGGGGCAGTATATTAGTCTGTTCTTATGCTGCTAATAAAAACATATCTGAAACTGGGTAACTCATAAAGGAAAGAGGTTTAATGGGCTCACAGTTCCACATGGCTGGGGAGACCTCACAGTCATGGTGGAAGGTGAATGAGGAGCAAAGTCACATCTTACATGGTGGCAGGCAAGGGAGCTTGTGCAGGGGAACTCCCATTTATAAAACCATCAGATGTCATGAGACTTATTCACTACCATGAGAACAATATGGGAGAATCCATCTCCATGATTCAATTATCTTCACTTGGCCCCACCTTTGACATGGGTATTATTACAATTCAAGGTGAGATTTGGGTGGGGACACAGCCAACCCATATCAGGCCTCAGCAGAAAAGATGGAGAGAAGGTGTCTGTATCTCAGCAGAGGCCAATAAGGTAAATTTGACTGACTCTTTTATAACTTACTAATGCATTTGCATAAATAAAAAGGGTTATGGGATGAATTAATAGAAATTTTTATGGGCCTCCCATAATTTATATGTTGTATCTAAATCCACAGTACCTCAGATATGACTATAATTATAAACAGGGTCTTTAAAGATATAATTGTGGTAAAATGAGGTTATAGGGGTGGTCACTAATGCAACATGACTTGTATCCTTAAAAGAAGAGGGCATTAGACACACACAGAGGAAAGACCATTTGAAGACACAAGAAGAAGATGGCCATTCACCAGCCAAGAGAGGTCTCAGAAGAAACCAAGCATGCTGACACCTTCATCTCAGACTCTAGCCTCCAGAACTGCAAGAAAAAACTTTATTTCGCTTAAACCACCCAGACTGTGGTACTTTGTTATGGCAGCCCTAGCAGTCTGAAAGCCATCCTGCATAACCTCCACCTACAGCTATGAGAAGCTGTAAAACAGCAAGTTTCTTCAACATGTCACACATCAGTTTCAAAGGAGGTTTCAATTTGCCATCCCCAGGTGCCATCCCTGTCACTCCTAATCACTTCCTGTAAGTTGGATGGTACGAGTAAGCATTTACTTAACTCCATTTGAGAGCAAACTTCAGAAGTGCCTACTTCTTGATTGTCTTCCCATGACTGGAAATCGTTGTCACTAGCTGGTGTACAAAGCTTCTACTTCCTACTTCATGCCATTGGGCACACTGGGCAGTTCTGCTTTGCTCACAGCTGTCATCTGGGGATGGTATTCCCTGGGTTGTCCTGCCACCTCTACGCCTGTCTCACTGAAACTTGCTGCCATCCTGTGTGTACAGGCAGGACCATTAATGTTCCCTAATGTTCCACAGCCTCCCTCAGCTGGTTGTCAACACAGGGCCACCCACACTTTTGCAGGCTGAAATAGGACATACTCAGCTCTTCCCACCATGACCATCCTAATGTTTCTTTCTTTTAGAAATAAATGATGTAGACTCTATTTATGCCTTTTCTGAGATAAGTTGTTGTTGTTGTTTTTAGCCTGAGCCTCAGCGCACTCCTCTCCCCCATCTCTCTTCCACCCTGGCCACCCCTGTCCCTTCAACACCAAGCACACTCCATTCTGAGCATGTGTGCAGTGCTGTTCTCTAGGGTACCTACCACTGGGAAAACAATGGCTCTTTCTCTTCCTTTCTTCAGGTCTTTGCTCAAAATGTTTCCCTTCTTATAAACTTTCCTGATTATCTTAACTTAAAACACATCACTATCATTTTCTTTAATCTAGATTTATTTTTGTGTAATACTATTTTTCACTGCTCTGATACTACACCAAATATCTATGTATCTATTATTGTGCATTTACCTCCATTGGAATGTAAACTACATGAGGGAAGGGACTCTGTATATCCTGTCTACTGCTGTAATCCCAGCACCTAGAATAATATTGACTCATAAATGCTTCAGAACGTTACTCCTCTGAAGCAATGTAGAAATCAATAAGGAGCACCCCTCCTTTATAGCAGTTCCAAGTAATTCCAAGGCACAAACCCAGTGGTGGTAAATCTGGCTTAAACCATCAAATGGCTCATTTAAAAATAGAATTTAAAACTTTTATTTTTGATTGGGGGTACATGTGCAGGTTTGTTAACTGGGTATATTGCATGATGATGAAGTTTGGGATACAATTGGTCAGTCGGGTACTGAGCATAATACCCAATAGTTAGTATTTCAACCCTTACCTCCCTTCCACCTCTAGTAATCCCCAGTTTCTGTTATTATCGTTATGTCTGTGAGTACCCCCTATTTAGCTTCCAGTTATAAGTGAGAACATGTGGATCCGATTTTCTGTTTCTGTGTTAATTTGCTTAGGAAAATGACCTCCAGCTGCATCCATGTTGCTGCAAAGAGCATTATTTCATATTTTTTATGGCTGCATAGTATTTCATGGTGTATATGTACCACATTTTCTTTATCCAATCTACCATTGATGGACATGTAGGTTGATTCCACATCTTCACTATTGTGACTAGTGCTGTGCTGAACATATGAGTGCATGTGTCTTCCTGGTAGAAGGTTTTATATTCCTTTGGGTATTAATCTAATGTCATGCAATTGCTGAGTCAAATGTTAGTTTTCTTTTAAATTATTTGAGAAATCTCCAAAATGCTTTCAACATGGTCTGAACCAATTGACATTCCCACCAGTAGTGCATAAGCATTCTCTTTTCTCTGCAGCCTCACCAGCACGTACTTTTTTTTTTTTTGACTTTCAATAATAGCCATCTGACTGGCATGAGATGGTATTTAACTGTGGTTTTTATTTACATTTCTCCAATGATTAGTGATGCGGAGCATTTTTTCATGTTTGTTGGCTGCTCATATGTCTTCTTTTGAGAAGTGTCTGTTCATGTCTTTTGCCTGCTTTTTAATGGGGTATTTGTTTTTGCTTGTTCAATTGCTTAAGTTCCTTATAGATTATGGATATTAGACCTTTGCTGGATGCATAGTTTGCAAATATTTTCTCCCATTCTGTAGCTTGTCTGTTTACTCTGTTGATGGGTTCTTCTGCTGGGCAGAAGCTCTTTAGTTTAATTAGGTCCCACTTTCCAATCTTTGTTTTTGTTGCAATTGTTTTGGAGGACTTAGTCATAAATCATTTCCCACCACCAATGTCTAGAATGTCTCCTAGGTTTTCTTCTAGAATTCTTACAGTTTGAGGTCTCACATTTAAGTCTCTAATCCACCTTGAGTTAACTTTGGGATATGGTGAGAGATAAAGATCCAGTTTCATTCTTCTATATATGGCTAGCCAGTTATTCCTGCACTATTTATTGAATAGGGAATCCTTTCTTCATTGTTTATTTTTTATCAATTTTGTGAAAATAGATGGCTGTTAAGTGTTTGGCTTTATTTTGGGGGTTCTCTATTCTGTTGCATTGTTATATGTGTCTGTTTTTGTACTAGTACCATGCTGTTTTGGTTACTGTAGCCCTGTAGTATAATTTAAATCAGGTAGCATGATGCCTCCAGCTTTGCTCTTTTTGCTTAGGATCACTTTGGCTAGTCAGGCTCTTTTTTGGTTTCACATGAATTTTAGAATAGTTTTTTTCTAGTTCTTTGAAAAATGACGTTAATAGTTTGATAGGAATAATGTTGAATCTGTAGATTCAAGTTGTTCGTTTTTATGTGTGTATGTGCCTGTATGTGTGCACATGCAAGTGCACATGAACACTCACATTTGTTGTGTGTCTGCTTTCTACGTTTAAGAAACATAAAAGTTTACTTCCCTCAAACTGATTGCAGGCTCCCCAACCTTACCTTCAAAGCCCTTTGGAGAATGGCCCCCTTACCTCCCTCCCTCCTTTTCTCTGGGGTCTTATCTTGCTCTGTTGGATGCATATTTTCTGTGTTTTTCTGTACTTAATGTCTTCCTCTAATAAAAAACATCGCCTCTCTGCAATACACGCAATCTTACTGCACCTGCTCCAATTCTGTCAATTGCTTTAAGGTTTAGCTTAAATGTCTATTCTGTGGAGATTTGTCTGATCTGAAACACCCACTTACCCTTATCCAGAAGTTTAAAATCCTACATGATTTTGTTTATTCTTCTCTTCTAACTTGTATTTTTGTTTTATATTTTATGGATGTGTGTTTGTATTTTATTTCTCCCAGAACAACTGTCAAGCTCTGTATGAGTTTGCTGGGGCTGCTGTAACAAAGTGCCATAAACTGGGTGCCCAAAAAACAGAAGTTTATCATTTCACAGTTCTGCAGGCCAGAAGTCCAAGATCAATCTGTCAGTAGGGTTGGTTCTTCCCAAGGGCTGGGAGGGAGAATCTTTTCCAGGCCTTGCCTGCAGATTCTGGCAATTTTCCAGCAATCATTGGAGCTCCTTGTTTTGGGGAAGCATCACCCTGATCTGTGCCTTCTTCTCTTTCTCTGTGTGTTTCTGTGTTCACATTTCCCCTTTTTATAAGGACACAGTCATTTTGAATGAGGGCCCATCCTACTCCACTATTATCCCATCTTAACTAATACATGTAAAGCAATCTATTTCCATATGTGATCACATTGATGTGGTAGAGGAGGTTAGTACTTTAACTTATGAATTTAAGGGGGGCAAATAATAACCTTCTTAAAAAGGGTCTTTCTTCTCTGTCTTTGTAGGTCTCTCTATAGTGCCCAGACCAGTGGGTTTCACATTACAGTGACTTCATAAATATTTTGTTGGATTGAAGTATGCCACTTACTCTGTCTCAAGAGTGCCTTTCCCAATATCTGGCACATAGCTAGCATTTCACAATTTATTTTTAAATTATTATTAGTAATAGGTATCTTTTTTTCTTACACACTTTAGTTGAAAGATTAACCTGCAATTCCATTTCCACCTTAATGTGGCATGCCCTGGTGACACAAGCCTTGGTACAAGCTTTGCTATTTGCAATAACCTAATACTGAACAATGCTGGGGTCAGAAGGAGGAAGGCTGTGAGTGAGGGAGTGTCAAAGAAGATGAAATGACAAAGGGGAGAAAATAGGACTTCAGCCTGCTCAGAATGCAGAAAATCACCTATTTGAACAGTATCTCTACACGAGGCCCCAGGGACTCATTTATTTACATGTTTTCCTGAAGCTATTGCTCATCCATTTCTTTGAAAACCTCATAGATTCCATGCTTGTTGACTCAGGAAGTGAAGCATCAGATTTATTCCTGTACACCGTTGCCTTTCAAATTCATATTAGCGACTTCCTTTTCAGTGTCTTGTGGTATATGCAATTTGTATTCAAAACGTCTTCTAAGACAATATATCCCTCTAGCCCAGCGATGTGTTTTGAAGTTCCTTTGTAAGATAGTTCCCTCTGTAACTCCCTGTCAAAGAGATTTTCTAAATGTCCTCCAAGATCATGTTTTCTTTGTTACATAATTTTTAATAGCCCTTGGTACAACTCTCAGTTTGCTGCATAACTGATATCCTCAAAGGAACATTCACCTGAGTCAACTATGAATGAGCTTTACAGATAAAGTGGTACATTTACCTTTGGGAGAGGAGCAACAACTTTATAAACAAATGAAAATATGCATTTCTCTTAAAAGCTATTTATACATTTCAACATAAAAACACATTGATTTAAATAAATTAACCAAATTTCAGAATTAAAATAGGTAAAACATTGAACTTTTGTAGTCTCTATTTATGTATATTATTAAACAATTTAATGAAAATATCACAACAGATTCTTAAGAGTTCATCAGGTAATAATGTTATTAATTCTGAGGTGTGATTTCTTCTTTTATTTAATTCAACAGAATTGCAAAATAATTTTTCCAATTTTTTGGTGTACATTAGGACTTCTTTACAGAACAAATTATGTGGAAAGATTTATTCCATTGGATTTGGTGGTTTGAGAATTGCAGGTGTGATTTAAAAATGCCAGACTTATTTCTAAGTACAATGTTCATATACTATACCAACATTCATCTAACCATTGGTATTACAATGTAGCCTGTGCTAAATTCTAGGTTGTCAAATGTAAAAACAAATCACTGATTTAACATGATATTAAATGTAAAGAGATTTGGGACTTTGACAAATTACTACATAGTTAAGTGTATTATTAAATTCATTCCTTTTGGTAGAGTTGGGTAATTTGTTTTTGATAACTAAAATATACACTCACTAAGCTAATAAAATTGTTTCAGGAAGATCTATCTTTTCTGGGTTTTAAAAATCTTTTCAGTAATAAAGACTTCATTTAAATTAACATAGTTATGTATTACAAGAATATTTCCACCGCTTTTCAAAGCATAATATACGTCTATTGGCCTAAGCTTGACAATACTGACTATACACATAACATAGGTGGGCTGTTTGTCACTTAGCAACTTAAGGAGATCAAGTAAATATATATATATAAATATATTATATAAATAAATATAAATATAGAATATATATAAACATATATGTATATATGTATATATTATATATAAATAGATATGTATATATGTATATATTATATATAAATAGATATTTATATATGTATATATTATATATAAATAGATATTTATATATGTATATATTATATATAAATAGATATTTATATGTGTATATATTATATATAAATAGATATTTATATGTGTATATATTATATATAAATAGATATTTATATATGTATATATTATATATAAATAGATATTTATATATGTATATATTATATATAAATAGATATTTATATATGGATATATTTTATATAAATAGATATTTATATATGTATATATTATATATAAATAGATATTTATATATGTATATATTATATATAAATAGATATTTATATATGGATATATTATATATAAATAGATATAAAATATATATGTATATATTATATATAAATAGATATAAAATATATATGTATATATTATATATATATTTATATATATTTTATATATATATATATATTTTTTTTTTTGAGACAGAGTTTTGCTCTTTGTTGCCCAGGCTGGAGTGCAGTGGCACAACCTTGGCTCGCTGCAACCTCCTCCTCCCGGGTTCAAGCGATTCTCCTGCCTCAGCCTCCAGAGTAGCTGGGATTACAGCCATGAGCCACCATACCCAGCTAACTTTGTATTTTTAGTAGAGAAGGGGTTTCCTCATGTTGGTCAGGCTGGTCTCAAACTCTTGACCTCAAGTGATCCGCCTGCCTTGGCTTCCCAAAGTGCTGGGATTGCAGGCGTGAGCCACCTTGCCTGGCCCAAGTAAAATCTTATAAGATGTGAATTAGAAGGTATAGAAAATGCTTCCTATTGATTTGCTTTTACTAATACTGAAATACAAGTTTCTCTTGCATAATATATATATTAAGCATTTGTTTTGTTTGCTTTGTTTTTTATGATTGTCTATGAAACGTGACCAGCAACAAACATACTTATTTCATGACGTCAAGAGAATTTCTACAATATAACAAGTGATGCACTCTAACTGATAATTCTAGAATGAAATTAGAAGAATTTGGCTTACTTTCAGGGGCTGAATATTCTATGAAGTTGTCTTCTGAAATGTGAGGTCCACTTGTATTAGTTTTTAAATATCTGAGAGAATAAATCTTATAACGGTTTCTAACTTTCTTCCTCCTCTATGAATTAACCTTCAATTCTAAGGACTCCTGTCGACTTTTAACAGTAAAAAAAGCTTTCAGAAGTTTTCTAAGAATTACATTTTCAGTTTCCTCTTGTTTCAAACACTACTGTGTTCCTGATAATGTTGAATTTTACCCGAGTCTTATGTTCCTGGAAAATAATCAAGGTTAAGAAATCCCCCTATCCTTTTGAAATCAATCAATGTTTTGCATTCCAGAAAGTGGCGTCTAATATATGACCACCCTGCTCTTTCATACCAAGAGAAGACCTGCTTTAGTCTTCCTCCAGGTATCCCTTGTTTTATAAGGCCCAATGTTTCCTCCCTATATGTAGAGATGATATTCTTTAATGAATATGTTCCTACTACCGTTGCCTGAACAAAAACATTTCCTTAATTGGTGCATTTTTTCTTTCACTATTTGGGTGCCGTGGCTTGGGTCATATAGGAACTCGCCTTTGGGTCCCCCTTTGCTCTGTCCAGGTCTGGAGGCTTTTGGTGTGCTTTGTGCTCTGTTTCTCATTGGAACAGAATGAGAGAACACAATGGTGAGTCTGATTCTTGGTCTTTGTTCTGGACTCCTGCCCACTGGTAGCGTGGAAAGGATATGATTTTGATTCCTTTTGAGTATTTGTTTGAGTATGGATGCTGCAATATTTTTCCATTATTGTGTGAGCATGTGGCAATCTCCATAAATGGATTAATGGTTTATAGAGATCTTTTCTCTGTGGCGTAAAAAATGACAATCTAATTTGTTAGTCTTTTCTGTTTGTCTATTTCATCTATCTTGAGCTCCAATCAATTAAAAATTCATACCTTCTATGAAGAGAATAACTCCTTAATATAGAGCAATTCGTCTTGTGTTTCTGCGTTTATGTTTAACCCACTGCTGAATTTCTGTGTGTGTCTGTGTGTTTATATTTCTAAAATTCAGAAAGACCTTTATCTCTTATGGTATGTATGCAATATATTCCTAAATGGTATTGTCGAATTAAATCATTAAACCTTTTAACACAGTCCTAATCTGACTGGCTTAGAGATAAATAAATGCTTATTTAAATGGTATATTCCTAATTTCTCAGAAATTAAGAAAACTGAACTTCAAATACTTTCCCACCACACCTGGCTGACTTTCAATATACTTTAAAAGCACGTTCTTACAGAAACGAACTCACACATCTTAATACATCTTACAAATTCAAGTTCACATATGTAAGTAAACTTTGGCAAGAGAGATTAGTATAACATTGTTGGTTCAGTAGAAACATCTATGTAATCTCTGAATTACCAATGTTAAGTATAATACAAGCTTACATTCTTATTCTCCTTGGGTATGCTCTCCGTAAACTTATACATGTTTACTGATTGAATGAATTACCATGAATTCTACTAAATAGTTAAAATTATGAAAAAAAGGTAAATGTGTATGTTATATAAGCAAATCAGATCAATATTCTGACAAACTTTATTTAATAAAGTATGTTTTATAGTATATCAGTTACAAGATAATTTCTAAAGCCTTGGAATGATACTGAATTGAGTCAATTAATGGAATTTTATTAGATATCAAGATCGTCCTAAGAAAGATAAAACATTAAACCATTAATTACTAAACATAATTTTAAGTATGTAGACATTTTGCCTCGCGTGTTTTACATGATATAGAAAGATGAAATTTATTTGCAAATGCTCATGAACCTGTTCAGTTTTGCCACTTTGAGGAGTTGTACCATATAGGATGCTGTGAAATGCTGGCGTGAGTACAGATAGCTCACAATTATTTTCCTCCTGTTTTTCTCTATGAAGTAGAAGTCAATGTTGTGAAAACATATAATCTGTATATATGAATGAGACTCAGTTAGTAGTAATAGTGGAAAGGAGGCACAACCTGGTATGCAAAATATACTGGATGAGTTTTTGTTAAGAAAAAAGAGAGTAATTATGTTGTAAAATAAAATGATTGCTTATTCCAGAATGAGAAAAAGAAAATTATAGGAAAAAAAATTAAATGGAAGAAAAAATTTTAGAAAGTTATCAGAAAGGGAATTTTGGCTGCTATGGTTAAACCAGTTAAGGTTTGATAGGTTTATTTATAAGATTTTCAAGTAGAGTTTGAGTATCAAACGTTCTAGTGCTGTAAAACTAGATTTTGGTTTTCTCTCTGTTCTACTGAAATTTTCTTATATTATTGGTCTTTTCAAAACAGGCTATAAAAGTTTCCTTTTTATGAGATCTCTTTACCAGCTTACTCCTTTCTGCCCATGGACGCTGCCAAGGAAGCATTGTTAAAGTCTCTCTTCCCCCTGCTGTCATGTCTAAGTCGGAGTATCCTAAAGAGCCAGATTAGCTGCGGGAGCTCTTCATTGGAGGGTTGAGCTCTGAAACAACCAATGAGAGCCTGAAGAGCCACTGTGAGCAATGTGGAATACTCACAAACTAGGCGGTCTTGAGACATCCAAACACCAAGAGCTCCAGGAGCTTTGGGTTTGTCACGTGCACCACTGTGGTGGAGGTGGATGCAGCCATGAATGCAAGGTCACACAAGGTGGATGGAAGAGTTGTGGAACCAAAAAGCTGTCTCAAGAAAAGTTTCTCAAAGACCAGGTGTCCACTTAACTGTGAAAAGGATACGTGTTGGTGGCATTAAAGAAGACACTGAAGAACATCACCTAAGAGATTATTTTGAACAGTCTGGAAAAATCGAAGTGATTGAACTCATGACCGACTGAGGCAGTGGCAAGAAAAGGCGCTTTGCCTTCATAATCTTTGATGAGCATGACTCCGTGGATGAGATTGTCATTCAGAAATACCATTCTGTGAATGGCCACAGCTGTAAAGTTAGGAAAGCCCTGTCAAAGCAAGAGATGGCGAGTGCTTCATCCAGCCAAAGACATTGAAGTGGTTCTGGAAGCTTTAGCGGTGGTCATGGAGGTGGCTTTGGTGGGAATGACAACTTTGGTCATGGAGGAAACTTCAGTGGTCATGGTGGCTTTGGTGGCAGCCATGGTGATGGTGGATATGGTGGCAGCGGGGATGGTCATCATGGATTTGGTAATGATGGAAGCAATTTTGGAGGTGGTGGAAGCTACAGTGATTTTGGCAATTGCAACACTCTTCAAATTTTGGACCCATGAAGAGAGTAAATTTTGGAGGCAGAAGCTCTGGCCCCTATGGTGGTGGAAGCCAGTACTTTGCCAAACCACGAAACCAAGGTGGCTGGGGTGGTTCCAGTAGCAGCAGTAGCTATGGCAGTGGCAGAAGATTTTAATTACAGTCAGGAAACAAAGCTTAGCAGGAGAGGAGAGCCAGAGAAGTGACGGGGAAGCTACAGGTTACAACAGAATTGTGAACTCAGCCAAGCACAGTGGTGGCAGGGCCTAGCTGCTACAAAGAAGCCATGTTTTTGACAAATACTCATGTGTATGGGCAAAATCTCAAGGACTGTATTTGTGATTAATTGTATAACAGGTTGTTTTAGTTTCTGTTCTGTGGAAAGTACAAAGCATTCCAACAAAGGGTTTTAATATAGATGATTTTTTGTACCCATGCGGTTGATTGCTAAATGTAATAATCTGATCACGATGCTGAATAAATGCGTCTTAAAAAAAGAAAAGTTTCTTTTGTACCTTCAGTGTAATCCACCTGGATAGCTAAGATTCCATCTTACCAAAGTAACCTCCTATGGTTTGTACGATTGTTTTTGCCCTTGATTATTTATGAAAACAAAGGTTTCTCATTTATAGAAGAGCTAAGGGTCATTATGATCATCTTAACTCCTAGTTTTACTTTTAAAATATGTTTGTTGTCCCTAGGTTAAATAGATAACCAATTGTTATTTCTTAGTAACATATTGAAGCAGGATATTTTCTTGACCCCTTAATGGGATTTGTGACAGAGGTGCCTTGTTTTCTCAGTCCACCCATGTCTAACCCTCATGGCAGGCAGCGTGCAAGCAAATGAGTACAGGAACTGAAGTGAGCACTTTTAGGCATTGGCAGGAACAAACTTCATTTACTCAGCTCACCACCCCTTGTTGGGGGAACACATGGGTGAGCAAGTAAGCGACCCAGCTGTCTGCTTTTGGGCACCAGCAGGAACAAACTCCATGCAGGCCCCACGGCAGTGTTCAGGTAGGGCTGTTCAACTCTGAAGCCCCGGAGGGTGTGCTACAATGCTCTTTCAGCTCTGCCATCCATGGACAGCTTAAATGTTAACAGCTCAGTAAGCCCTTTGCCTTCTTGCACAGGGTGGCTGCCTTCCACTACTGAGGGCAAAGGGCCAGTGTGACAGCCTTTTTTTTGAATATCTGCACTTGTGGCTCCTGAGCTCTTGTCTGTCATCCAGGAAAAATGAGGTAGCAGGAACGAATTGAAGGATGGTGAATGTAGAGAATTTTATTGAATGATGAAAAAGTGGCTCTCAGCAGGAAGGGGAGCTGGAAAGGAAATGGGATGGGCAGGTAATCTTCCCCTCAAGTCTGGCCATCTCTGGCAGGACTCTTCTTTGAAATCAAGCCATCAAGTCTTCCCTCTGAAGTCAAGTTTCTTCTTTCAGATGTCCAGCTTCTTCTCCCTTTCTCTCTGACTGAGTCTGGGGTCTTTATAGGCACAGGATGGGGGGCAGAGTGGGCTGTTGGTAGTATAGGAAAAGGCAACATTGGAGCAGAAAAACAGGGATGGAAGTTCTCACTTTGGGCCATGGGTTTCAGGATTTTCTGCTTGAAGGAAGGGTTTTGCCAGGGACCCACCCTCGTCTGCCTAGAATTTCTCTGCCTCCTGCCTCTATCATTGTATCAATATGAACTTGTTCAAGTGTTCAGATCTTCCAACAACTTTTGATATTTTGCCTTTCCAAAATTGGATTATTATTTTCTCTAGGAAATCTGTCTTAAAAACCACCCAGATGGCCCCAGTCATAAACGTGTTTTTTCACATTATAAAAAGAAAAGTGCTATAAATAATCAAATCTATTTGATACTTTATGACTGATAAGTGCATAGGAAGTGCTAGAAAATTAGAAGAGATCCTGAGCTTTCCCTAGGTGAAGTTGGTATGGGTAAAATATTGTTAATATAAATATCTCAGAAACTGTATGCTGGATTGGAATTACATGGAAACTTGCCAGTGCCCTTTCCTTTCATATGTTTCTATTTGTTAGAGTCTAGTGTTGCTTTGCCTGGGTTAGACAACAGCACTGTAGCGTTATGACTCATAATTCTAGGTATTTAAGTATTGACTTGGTCACAATTTTACCTCTTTAATTTGAATCTAATATCTTCTAGATCAGTGGTTTTGGACTAAGAATTTACATGACTTACTTATGACATTTTACTAATACTCAGGTGTTGAGGATCTAGTCTAGACTTCCATAATATTTTAAGTGATATTTTTGATAGAACTATAAGCTTGATATATTTGTGTTATATTATGTATCAAGATTAGTATATGTAATATCTGAGCTTTTTCTTTGTAAAGATTACATAGAATATCTCCTCTTTTTGACAATAATTAATTGTTGTGTTTATAAATATTCTGTCTAAAACCTTTTTGGGTTGACTTTATTACCTTGTGTTGTAAGCAACAAAAACAACAAATTTCTTTGCCTATTCAATTATTTTTTAAAACAAATCTCATCAGGGCTTGCACTTTTTAGCCTTATAAGTAAGAAATTAACCACAGCCATTTTAAGTCTTTGGTCATTTCCAGATATTGTTTGTTTTACCCTGAAGCTTTCGTGAAAGCTCTGGTAATCTACTACAGCTCAGAATTTTCCATCCTCAACAAAGGAGACTGTATCAGAGCCCTGCAAAATAGGACTACGTCATGTATGTTTGGTTATAGGTTTCCAATGGTATCATTGCTTAAATGAGAACCTACCAGTGGAGTGAGCCAAGGTTTCCAAAACTGATGGAAAAAAACAGTTTTTCAGTTGAGAAAACAGCTGAGAAACCGATGGATTCATATTCATGAGACTGTCAACCCAAGATCGAGTGGAACACACATTAATTACATTGGACTGAAGATACTGAAAAGGGATTGCTGTGGGTTTTGTTTGTGGTGTTATTGGCATTTTAATTTTCTATTTTTATAGATATATAGGAAGACTTTTCTCCTTATGTGTAACTCAGAACAATGCAGTAGATTTTGCTTTTGTAAACTGAAATGAAACATTTTTAAATGAAATATTTTTCTCTTTGCCCAACACTCTCAGAATTGTGAACCTCTTGAATGTTCTTATTTTCGTAGCAATATAGTTCTGTGCATACATTCACATTATATAATATAGTTATTTGCATGTCCTTGTCAAAAGAACACAATTAGAAACATTGCTTATGCAACCAAGATCTTGCTTGGAATGTCATATTTGAGAATGATGCTCATTTAATCAGATGCAACTAGATACTTTAAGCTAAGGTTGACTTTCTGGGGCCAATGCTTACAATGCCCTCTTGGAAACCTGGCCTGGCGCTCAGTTTACAAGATTCTCAGCCTTATGAGTGAGTAAGAAAAGTGACTTACTGGCAAGTCCAGAAATCAGGATATTTTGAAAACTAGAAAGGAGAGAAATTTGCTCAAATTTCTAGTGCTGAATTGTTGCCTTAGATTCCCAGGCTTCCCGAATATCTGATCTGAGATCCCTTATAAAAATTTCCAGCACAGCAAACATAAGAATGCCTGTGTGGTAAATTACCATTCTTGCTGTACTTGTGTACATAATCAGGGCAAATCTAAAGAGACCAGCCTTATTTTGTGATTAAGAATGCACTGTCTTTGAGATTACTTTTGATCAAAATGCTGTAGTGAAAAATGACAGGTCTCAATGGAAAACCGTGTATCACATGCAGTACACCCCTCCGTGTAATCAGATTTTATCCCTGCTTATCGTCTTTGAGCTATGTTCTACTTCTCTATAAATTAAACATAACTTATGGATATGTACACTCTATTTTGCCTGGTGTATTAGTCTGTTCCTGCATTGCTATAAAGAACTACCTGGGACCGGGTAATTTATAAAGAAAAGAGGTTGAATTGACTCATAGTTCCACAGACTGTACAGGCATGGCTGGGGAAGCCTCAGGAAACTTACAGTCATGATCAGAGGCACATCTTACATGACAGGAACAGGAGGAAGAGAGCGAAGGGGGAGGTGCTACACACTTTTAAACAACCACATCTAGTGAGAACTCACTCACTATCATGAGAACATCATGGGGGAAATTCACCCCCATCATCCAACCACCTCCCACCAGTCCCCTCCTTCAACACTGGAGATTACAATTTGACATGAGAGTTGGATGGGGACACAAATCCAAACCATATGACCTGGTAAACACTTAATTGATTTCTACCCTCCCTGTGGAAAAAGGAGGGTTGGTACTTAACTGCAAATTGGGCTGGAACATGTTACCTTTCCCAAACTGACAATCCTTATAAAATTCTCCCTTTTTCTGTATTTTCTTTAATATCAGGTCACTATCCTCCAAATGACCTTCTCCAGTTTTTCTCATTTGTACTTGATTTGAAGTCACTGAAGACTAAAACCGAGCTGTCCGGATCCCTTACTGGGTCTCTTTGTGGCCTGGAAGCTGTCTCTGGATCTGAAGAAGCCCTAAGAGCTGAAGCCTGATGACTTTGTATAAACCTCAGAAACCTCATCACGCTGCAGACAACCACTGGCCTGAGTTCGCCCTGGACAAGCTGCTTGTCTATAAACTACTAATGTAGTTTGAAGAAATGCTCAGGACATGCATGCCCTCATATGAGAGGGGACTCGGATTGTGAACAACATTACCAAGGGCATCAGCATCCCAGCCTGAGAGCTTCAAGAAACTCAAGAAGTGCTGCGGCATGACAAGGGATTTGCTTACACCAATCTTCTAGAATTCACCGGACTGATCGCTCTCGGAGTTCAACTCCTGGATCTTTAGTATAGCCCTTAAAAATATTTCTGCTTTTTATTTCAGGAATCCCTCCTTTATGTAAATAACTTGATCTCTGGGAGTTAAAGTCACCTGGGACCTTCACGAGAGGTTTCTGCAAACCAGTTGAATTTTTTAGAAATATCCTCAACAAGAGCCTTTCAATGATTATTTCTTAAACTCTCTTCATCTCATTCAGAAAGTCTATGACATGCTCAATATTGCTCACTGACTCACAGTGGACACATAGGAGGACTGACAACTCTGAATTTGTCTGAGTTCAGCACTTTCAGAGATCAATGAGGGTTAAGAAATCCAACCCCCTCTTTTTTTTTTTTTTAATTTAGGAAAATGGCTAACCACAAAGGACCATCCTGCCCTTGCATACTCCAGACCCATCTCCACCCTCCCTCTTAACACCTTTCCTTTGTAAAACCTCATGTTTTTTCCCTCTTCTTTGAGATGTTTCACTTACTATTGCAATTACCCTAACTAAAACTATCTTCCTGTAATGCCAGCACTTTGGGAAGCCGAGGCGGGCGGATCACTTGAGGTAGGGAGTTCAAGACCAGCTTTGCCAACATGGTAAAACCCCATCTCCACTAAAAATACAAAAATTATCTAGGTGTGGTGGCACATGCCCATAATCCCAGCTACTCAGGAGGCTGAGGCACAATAATTACTTGAACCCAGGAGGCAGAGTTTGCAGTGAGTCAAGATTGTGCCACTGCACTCCATCCTGGGCGACAGAGTGAGACTGTCTCAAAAAGAAAATCAAAAACCTATCATCTTAATTATCTTTTTCATTCCTGTCTTTGGTACATCATACAATAATTAAAAATGCTTAATTTTGCTGAGATAGCTTATGTTTTCATTACATAATTATGTGTGTGTGTATTGAATAATTGGTCTGACAATTAGTGCGCAATCCACCTTGCAGTTTCTTTTTACTTTACATACTATTTAAATATGGGGAGAAGAAGACTTTAATAAAAAGTTTTTAAAAATTGTCAAATACTAAAATAGGCTGGTATTAAATCCTGTTATACCAATGTATGGGGCAAATGATAATTGGAAGCAGCTTTAGAAAAAGTAAAAAATTTAGGAAAAGTAAAGAAAAAAACAAAATTGTTTTCTCAACTTTAGAATTATTACAAGTAAGTGAAGGTGCTTTAGTGAGCCTCTCTCCATAAAGTCTTATCATCAGATAGGTTTTTACCACCCTTTGTTAGGGATATGGTGATTTGGGAAGCATATTTTCTAACTCATATAGAGAGCTTACCTCAAAATCTTCTGGAAAATAACAGCCAGGAGTCTGAATGTCAGAGAGGTGAGAGGCACATTGAGAATCTGAAAAACAACCGCCGGCTGAGCCATAACTACTTTGTGTATTTCATGCTAAGTTTCATGTCTCTGTCCAGTTAACTCTGAGAGTAACTCTGGCTGTGGATGCTCAGGAGGACAAACAATCAAGCCTTTCTCCCCCTCCTCCTCCCCATTTCTCTAAATTGGGACCCTCCTTGTTCCTTCTTAATGTTTACCACTCTTGTAGTTTTATGTTATTGGTGTGATTTGTAAAATTTTATCCCTATCCCTAGATTTTAAGTTCTAGGAGTGGGTCAACCATGATGTTTTTTCAGTTCATTCTTGTATCAGTTGCACCAACACAATGCATAACACACCATAGCAACTATTTGTTACATGAATGAACGTATAAGTAAATGAGTCTGAGAGTAATACTATATATACAAATATACAGTATTACTCTATTATTATTATAGGATTATATTATTATAGTATTATTATATATAGTATTACTATATATATATATATACACTCTTGTCTGTTAGACCAAATGCTGAAGAGTATATATATATATGACTATATATATATATGACTCTCTCTCTCTCTCTCTCTCTCTATATATATATATATACACACACACACACATATACTCTTGTCTGTTAGACCAAATGCTGAAGATGTTCTTATACTATTTTGGATGTGTTGTGATTGAGGCTACTCCTTGGCAAAGTTGTGCAGAAAGCACAATTTGTTTTCATATTTTCAGTGTCCATTTCCAGTCATTTATCACAGCTTCCCAGCTGACCGTCACTCCCCAGCCTTGTGGTCCAGTGAGAGCAACGTCTCCATAACAAAAAATATCCCTGAGGAAAGAATCTGGGATTCATTAATGGCAGCGTGAAATGACTGAAGGGTTATCTCCTGTTCAGCAAACATTTTTCATTTTTATTTTTTTGTCAAAAATTGGTACAAGGTACTGGGTTTACAAAGAAGAATAAGAAATGATCTCTGTCTTAAAGAAGAAGTTGTAATTTATTACTTTCCCTGGGAGTATTTTTTTTAATCAGTAGGGACAATGTCGTAAAAAATCCAACTCTTTACAATATTGGTATTAGTAGAATTTCAAATAACAGACAGGTTAGTTTGGAGTTCTTTTGGTGACATCAATGAAAAGTATTCCCTTAGCCATACACTCACCTGAAAAATAGTCACCAATCCTTGATGTGTAAAAAAGAAGTCCACTTTGGGAAGTTGAGGCGGGTAGATCACCTGAGGTCAGGAGTTCGAGACCAGGCTGGCCAACATGGTAAAACCCCGTCTCTACTAAAAATGCAAAAATTAGCTGGGTGTGGTGGCGGGTGCCTGTAATCCCTTCTACTCGGGAGGCTGAGGTAGGAGAATTGCTTGAACCCAGGAGACAGAGGTAGCAGTGAGCCGAGATTGCACCACTGCACTCCAACCTTGGCGACAGAGTGAGACTCTGCCTCAAAAAAAGAAAAACAACAATAAAAAAGAAGTCCAGTTCATGACCCAGAAGGAGCCAAAAGGAAGACAAAACAACAAATGGTGACTCTCTGATTTGATGACCACTAGCTCAGGCAGAAAGTCTTGAAACTGAATTGTGGCTTTCATCCAACCTTCTGCTCAGCCTCTCTTTTCGAGTGATCCAAACTGAACCCAAGGATTTTTCACCTCATTTCAATATTTTGGCTTCTAATGCTGCAGGTTTGTTTGCCCGTGTTTGAACTTTATATAAATGGACACATGCAGTGTGTACTCTTTCATGTTGGCTTTCCCACTCAACGTTATTTTTGTGAGACATCCATATTGTGTCAGGCAGTTGGAGTTGATTTATTTTTACTGTTGTGTGATATTCCACGTGTAAAAACACAGAATATTAAAAAAATGAGTATCTATTGCATATCCATTGAATATTCAAGTGGAGAAATATGCACTGCATCACTAATAGACACAAACTAAAATTTACCCAAATGGCAATCAATAGCAGAATGGATAAATAAATATATTCGGGATGCTATTTTGACTGTTTGCTTTTCTTCAGCAAATGTAGCATAGCACACAGTACAGAACATATGTTATTCGAGGAGTTTCTTTAAAAAGGAAATGTGTCAGAAAACATTTTATATCTGTATGAGGGCTTCATAATTGCATTGCTATTTTTGTTAGTAATATAATAATAATAATTTATGTAAGAAGATGTTGCTGCATGGCAGGCCCTAATAGGACTATGCGTTGCTCAAATACTCTTCGAATGAGGAGCTCTGCTTGCTTTGAATACTGTCTACTGCTTTGAATACTGGCATCTTGATCGCCATAGTTGGTTGTGCTGCACCAAATCCCAGTAATTATTTGTAACAATCATCTGGGCCATGAGGCCGAGGGGCAGATACTTTGAGGACACTGTGTTTATAACAAGAGAATAAGAGGGATTGATCAAAATATGCGCAAGCACGATCCTAAAACCTTTTGAATGGTGATTGCACATATTAGTAATCATGACATTAGCTCACATAAGATCAGAGCCTTTCTAAAATTTTAAGTAATTTCACTGTCTTTTGTGCTACAAGTGTTAAAAGTTCAAAATTTTAAATAAAAGTTGTTCTATTTCTTATATTTATAGCTTCAGATATTGTTGTTCTATTTCACGCAGTAATTTAAAAAATTATGTTTCTTGTCAATGTGTTTAATAAAATGCCTATGGCCAAATTTTATTACCAGGAATTTATTTGCATAGCTCTAAAACTGTCCCATTCTTTGCATTTTCTTATGTCTTTGTATTATCTCCTGCAGTAAATCATCAGAAATATGATTATGTAGTCTCTGAATTCTTGATGACAACAGTGATTTCTACCTCAACAGGGCTGCCTTGGTGGGCATGCAATCAGTCTCATCACATTGGTCCTGCCTGTAGAAGACTCCATACTTGGTTTAATGTTCTGCGTCACCATCTAGAGTCTTACAATTTTTTAAGAGATCCCCTGTGTGTTCATTTTGCACTGGAACTTGCAAATTATGGAGCCAGTTCTGACATTAAATAGAAACTGAAAAACTATTTGCAACAGTCAGGTTTTCCAGGAGGCAGGCTCTGCACTGGAGTTTAGTACATAGGATGTTTATTAAGGAGGGCTCTTGGGATCCATATGTGTGGGAAGGATGGGAAGGACAAAAAAATTGACAGAGGGAGAAGCTGAGCTGTCATTCAGGACCAATCACAGCCCCAGCTGACCCCTCAGGGAGCTCAAGGGCTAGACTGGCCTGTCTGAATTGTCCAGCATTGGACGGAGATGGCCCAGCCTTTATACTCCTTCCCACCTCACAGTAATCAGGTAATGGATTTGGGCTGCTCCCGCAAGAGAAAGGGGTGAGGCAGTCTCTGAAAGGGCTGAGAGCCAAAGGGACATGTCAACAGCACTTGAGTCATCTCAGACAACAGTCCTTCATTGAAGGGGGAACTGTTTCACACATTTCGTTGTCCCCTACAGTCTTCTACATTTATGGACAAATGTTTGATTTCTGAAGGCACTTAGGCATCATCTTCAAATATCCTCTTGGCATTAGGAATCAGCCAGTTTGTCACTATTCAATCATTTCCTAGCTGCTGGCTTATAAGCTGTTTCTGTTTTTCTTAAGTTGTGACAAGTTTTTATGGATCCATCTCCATATTCTCATTATTTCCCCTTTGGCCTGTGCATAGATTTATTTGTTGGATGGATATCTGTACTTAGAAATTCAGCCCATGGAAATGAAAAGGGGCAAAGCTGATTGAAGTGGAATGGAATCTATGACCTTGACCCTATTAAATATGCCTTGTAGACCAAAAAAAAGACCCCATTTACCTTACTAAACTAAGCTGTTCCAGTCCCAGACAAAGAAGCGAGGACTTCCCAACCATCTGCTATATTTACAGGTAGAAATTTAAAGAGTCCACTGGTCTTCTTTTAAGAATAATGAAATCCATTTTTGTTATTGATTAATTAAAAAAAGTGCTTAAGTGTTTCAACTATACTAACAACGTAGCAGAATTTGAAGTGCAAGATAATTGTTGTGCTTGGTTTGCTTTATAAAACCAGAGAGAACATTGAAGAAGCACACAAACACAATCAAAAATTAAAAAGCATGTCCTAGAAACTAAAACTCCCAAACTTATATATAGTATTAGTATCCTTTATAAGAGTAAAGGAATTAAGATAAAGAAAACAAAGAAGATGAAAAAAAGGCAGTTAATTAATTAAAAAAAATAAAAATAAAAAGCAATGTCCTAGTGACTTCTAGGTAGAAAGAAGAAGAAGACAGATTACAATTCTTTTATGAAAACATTTCAGAGATGCTGGGTAGGGCAAAAAGAAGAAATCTAACTTTAATTTTGAATTCATTATTTATATTGACTGAATTTATTGCTAATTCTTTTAAGTTGAAGGCCCCTCAAAACATCTTATTATTTGCAAATATAATGTTTGGACTCTCGGAAAGCCTAGATGGCAATATTTCTCTAGTAACTTGACTTCTTTTTCCTTAGGATTACATAAATGCTGGATGGTAACTTTATTTAAAGAACAGAAAAGACAATGTAAAAAATATTGTATAGATGTTTTCATTATTCTTAATATTTCAAATAAACAATTCCAAGGATCTCTAAATATTTCTAATACCACAATTTTTATATTTATATTTTTCATATTCCAGAGATACTGGAAATCCATTTGAACCAGCCAACTTGTCTCTTAACCAAAAGATACCAAAGTGGAAGTTATAAAATTAGCAGCTAAATTGTTATTGCTTAAAAAGGGAAAACAAAATCTTACATTATATAATTTTAGATATAGTAGAAGTATCTGACTACACTAGCTGAAAATGTATGAATTTTATTACCATGGCTTCATACGCTTAAGATTTTGTACCTATAAAACTGTCAATCCCCTGGAAGACTATACACCAGCATGGTATCACTTTTTATACCACAAAATGAATTATCATTCGATGTCTAGATAGCAGCACTACGGGTATAAAGGTGGACAGGAAGCTTAAGTGGGTCATAGAAAGGATTCATGCATGAAAACCCAAGTGAAATATTGTGATTAGTCCTGTCCTTACTTTTAGCATTATAATTGTCTTTTGATATGTCACTTGTCTATCTCTTTCATTACACAGCGGACTTCCTGAATTTAGGGATTTGTTTAATCTCTCTAGCACACTGATGAAGTAAACTGTCAATGAATAACTATGGAAAGAAGAGATGATTACATTGGTCATATCTACTGCTCCAACACACACACACACACACACACACACACACACACACACCCTGCACAACACTCACAACCCCCCCCCCACACACACACACATGCAGAGAGAGAGAGAGAGAGAGAGAGGCTTTCTGTATTTAGACAAGAAAATTGAGATCCAAGCTGTTTAACTGACTTATACAAGGACACTTAGCCTGTTGACAGATATGATTATAACATGAAACCTCTTGATTTGTAGTCCAATGTCCTTTCATAGGTACTAACTCTTTCTTCCTCTGCAATCATTGTAATATCTGTTGAATTATTTGCTGGTTTCCTTCCTGTGGAACTGAAGGACACCAACATTCTTGCACTACAATTTTTTCCCCTACTTTACTCAAACACATAATAATGGATCCATTCTTATTCTGAAATTAATACAAGCCATATATGCCTGCTGTGTGAAAATAGGCCTTATTGAATTCTCAAGCACAGAAGTGTAAGAGCCGTTATTAAATTGTTTCTGCCTTAAAATAAAATCTTTACGGTAACGAAGAAAAATTGTTACCTGTCTAATAATAGGATGCTTGTCTCTCTCTCTCTAAGAAAATGGGTGGAATACACTTTGCTGTGGAGGACCTCAGCGACACAAACATACTAACAAGGAGATTAGATGCTTCGCAAACTTTTTTAGTAAAGAGACTGCTCCATTCTTTTTTTAATGGGCATTTTTGTTGCCTAGCAACGGGAACGTTCTAAAGCAATCTATACTGGCCTTCTTATGGGAATATATCAACTCAGGTGCTATTTATGGCAGTTAAGCTCTGGAAAGAAGACAAGAGGGAAAGCTTGTTTCATTTTGTTTTGATCCCTACTGTTGGTTCAAATTATACGGTCCCAATTTGACTTTCTTGGGGTTGCAAATTATAACACTGAAGCCTGATTCTATAGGTGCTCTATAGTTATTAAATGGAAAAGGCTAGTGTGTATTAAAAAAAACCTTTCCCTATTTTGCTTAATCTCAACTTATAAAATTATTCATTTTAAAATCTGTTCCAAATCCACAAAGCACTTTCTGGAATTGGGTGCTTGGAAAACGTGGGGTGACTCTTTATCTCCCACACATCAGTATTTCTAAAGGAATCAGGGAATGGAAAATAACAGTGTCACATCTCAACTGACTTGGGCAAATCTGGGGATAGAAGTCACGGAATTAGAATCTCAGGACCTTTGTTTGCCAAAACCCAACCCTCATAAAGCTTGACACTCCTGCCTTACACCAAATTTTCTCAAAACACCTCACTAGCAGTAGAGCTGCAAAAATTCATCTGAAATACACTCAGGAAATACAGTTCAAACACTCAGGAAATACAGTTCAAATTTAGGCACTACACAATGTAGCAGGGATGAAGTCTGAATCAGTAGCTTACAAATATTGACTTATGTAATTTACAGGAAATTTAATATCATCATCTGATCGACGATTTTGATGTACTAAAATATGCCTTTTTGAATTAAAATTAGACTTATCTCCACTTTAGGCTATTTGCTTTTTTCTTATCCTCTTACCTCAATCCATTTCTAAGTTAGAAACTATTTTTTAGTTAATATCATAAATGAAAACAATCAAGAGTTATATTAGTATTTTTCATAGTTGAAAAATAGTAATGATCAAAAACAATCATAATTTACTTACTCTTTGTTAAGCATTTTCAATATTTATATACATAAGGTGTGTGTAATTAATCAATATGAGAAGCCCTGAAGGGTAACTGGTTTAACATCATTCATACAAATTATAAAGGAGAGATTCAAAATTTTAAATGAGGTCTCTGTTTTTTGATAAGGTAATGTTTTACCTTGTTTGTTTGTTTTCAATATATAAGACTGCCCCAGGAAAAATTTAGTGATTTAAAAGTATTTTTTAATTGAAGTCAAAAATAAATCAAGCAAGCTTTCATTCCAAACATAGAACAAGTTAAATACCTCAGACTCCACTGATGGGTGTATGTATATGCTTTATAAATAACTTAATCATCTGTGATTATGTTTTCATTTTCTGCCTTCATGCTGTGAACTTTGTCTCCCAGCTCTCCTCCATTTAATCACTCTTTTACAATGTGGCCATGACTGTCTTCTTAGGACTCTATCTGATAATGTCACACACCTGCTTTAGATTTTTTACAGTATCAGATTACCAGGTGAAGTCCAAACTCCTTAACATGATAGAAATAAACTTAGCTCAGATATCTCTTTCAAATGTTACCCTCTAGGCACTATTATTTATAGACTGGTATTCAGATTCAGTCACACTTGTGACCACTAGGTTACTTCAAACTCTCTTTGCCCATGCAGATCAAGAGCACTGACTGGTATCCAGAGAACCCCCAAAGAGCTGGTTCTGCTGTTTTGTAGCTGGATCTACAGGATAGGAAGCTCCTTGCAGGCAGGTCCCACATCCCTGGTAATTAGTACAGTGCTTGACATAAATTTTGAATAAATTAATGAATAAATGAACAAACGAATGCAATGTGATTTTAAACAAATTCACTTAGTGTAACTATAGCTCCATTTCCTTGTTTGTTAAATGAGAAAGTCGCTTCGATTGTTTCATTACCTAATTTCGAGTAATAGTATAAAAAGTCGGGTATGTACTAAGTATTCAAAAAATCAACGGCGATTGTTACTTATTTCATTATCACCTTTTCTCTCCTTAGAATTTTTCTCTCCATCTACTGAAATCAACCTATTTTACAGAGTTGCTCAAATTTTGCAAAGCAGACTTACTTCATTCAGCATCTGTGTTGTTCAAACATTGTGGGCATACCTTTAATGTTGTTTTTAACACATTGTGTTGCATGTCTACGTTTATAGGATCTCTCCTCCACTGTGCTATGACTATTCCTAGGACCAGAGCCCTGTGTTACTCACCACTTTCCCAACACACGGCTACATTTGTTACTTATAAGAAATGCTCCGTTTTAGTTGAATACAAAAACACAGTAGTAACAGGATAGTAGCTAGCTTAAAACATCACCAGCTTATTACTGTATCTATAATAGCTGGAGCAGCAGGAGAACTCATAGAGCAAAGAAGAGCATGCATAGGTAGAAAGGTATTCTCCTGAATACACAACTGAAATAATTTCTAAACATTCTGCTGTAATAAACTAATGAAAAGTAATCAGAACAGTTATTGTGTAAAGATAACAATCTTAAATATGCCTTATCCTCTGTTTTGTTGATTCAGCTTTCACAGAACACTTCCAAATAATCTAAACTTGTGTACTTAAACATTTTAATTAAGTGGATTTAAACTGCAAATTGAATTTTATAAACATGCATCTCACCTCTTCTTTACTTCGAAATTCATTTCTCATAAAATTATAGATTAATAAATATTGTAAAAGCAATCAAATCAGTCAACAATTCTACTGTTTATGAATCTTGATAAGAGTAAAATAAATAATCCAGATTGCTCAAAAATACAAATAAAACTCTTAAAGAGCAATCACACAGGGGACAAACTAAATTACTCATGAATCCTGTTTTAGAGAAATTTTCTTTTATTGCAGTATACAAACTTCTCTTTAAGTTATGTTAAATAAAAAATTAAAAATTCATTTTTAAAACAATAACCAATAATTTAATAATCTGAAAGAAGGAAATGTTTATATGGTATGCACAATAAAGGTTTAGACATAAACAAAATGTATCCCTTTGTGATTTTAGAACTGATTTTACACATGCCTTAAGTTCATCATTCCAGAATATACAAGGGTTTTTAAGAAGTTCCGTAAACAGTAAGTTTGTAGAAAGATATTACTGTAGGAGCCTATGAATCTACCCAAATATGTTAAAGGAGATTTAGTATTTCTTCTTTCTTTTTCAATCTATTTACTAACCTTTCTATTATGGCCAATGATATAATTTAATTCAATTAAATATTGTTTATTCCTTATAAAATAATCTATGTGATACATATGATACTGAGTTGGCCTAGATAAATTGGATAAGACCCTAAAAATTATTAAAATTATAATATAAAGTGTATCTTTCCTGGGAATGTAGGAACACATAAGGCCTGAGGGAATTACAATACAAAGGATGTGATGGACATGCAGATAAGTATTCTATAATATAACATGCCAAGTGTTAGACAAGTGGTATTAATATTAAAAATTAGTTACACTATTCTGCATGGCAGGCTGGTGTCAGGGATTTATAATTGCAGCCACAGTGGCCTCCTATGGCCAGGAGATATTTCTACAAAGTAATAATCTTTAGTTATGCTCAAATAAAATTTTACAGCTTATTCATACAGATTTTGCAAGTCCCGAAGTGTAAGAAGAGTGACAAGTTGTCCAGAAAAACACTCTTCTTTAACACTTCTCTTCTGCAAGCATGTTTACTTTTGGAGATTTGGAAAATCCAATGCAGTCAAACAGGCAAAATGAACCACGCAGTTTTTGTTTTCTAGATGAACCCATTCTTCTTTGATCAAATTGACCAAAGACATGTTTCCTTCCTTTTCCCCCATTTCTTCCATGGCTTATATTTGTTAGTGTTAGTGCTTTCCTGAGGGCATGGGTTGTCTGAGCAATGCCTTTACTCATATTTTTCTGCACAGAGTTCCCACTTGGAAAATTGTTAAACACTCAATTGAGCTCAATTAATATTAAATTAGTTAAATAAGCTACTTGAGTACTGGACTCAAGTAGCATTAATTTCAGTCTCAAAATAAAATCAGTTTCAACCTCCCTAATGCAGTTTATTCACTGTTAGTATTTGAAAAGCAAGGTCTCTAACTTTGGTCAACAAATATTTTTTTCGACAATGTACTGAGCATCTGAAATGTTCTAATTGTTCAAAGTGATGAATGCAAAATGGAACAAAACACACAAAAATTTGTTTTTATTTTCTTATATTCTATAGGATGGAGGCTAGAGTTAACAAGCACAAGAATGAATGTTAGGGGGTGTTAAGTGCTATGAAGAATGCCTTTCAAAGTAAAGTTGTAAATCTACGACTTCAGCACATTATGGCTTTCTTTTCCATATTTGTATTTTATCTTATTTCCTTAGGTCAACCGATTTATAACAATGTTTTATAAAAGACTGTGGAGCAGACATTTTTAGAAAAAACATTAACCTTTTAAGAAAAACATCATTTTTTAGGAAAATAAATATTATTTTAAAATCAAGTAAAATATTTAGAGAGTTCAAAAACAACAAAATTATTCAAAATTCAAGAAAGATTCAGATATTTATCTTTAAAAGTCCAACTAGGTTTGATGGAAATACCTTACTGAAAAAATGAATCCACTAGGTTATTATTTAAAAGAAACAAATTATCAAACCATACTTAATTCCATCATATTGGTAAATAAAGTGTCAGGGATCATATGTAATTATCTTCATGCACATCAATGGGGAAGCAAAAATAAAAGACAGTATAAATGTTTCTATAAAGGAATGCAACATCTGCCTACCTGCAAATTCTTTTAAGGTATAAATATAGAAGGAGATACATCAATTTACCCTGAATCAAATATGTTATTTATTTTTAAAGTTTGATGTTCACAGTGAAAAAGAAAAATCACCCTTTTCTTCATTTTAGAAATTTCCAAATAAATGATCTATGTCAAAAATACCCAGTGATATTTATAGTGTTAATCTTTGGACATTTACATTATCCAAATTCAAATTTAATTTTCTTTATAAAATGGAACATTATCTAAATAACACTTCACTGAAAATATTCAAATACTAGTTACGTAGGTCTTGAAAATGACCTCACATTTTTGTTTAATTTTATTTTTACATAAGCAAGCATCTATTTCTTCACTCAGTACACCTTATACAACAAGCACAACTGATCATTTAGCAAGTCACAACACGGTAAGTTAATGTAACATAGCCAATAAAATGATAAATGAAATTAATGATTAAGTGCCAAACAGATGATTCTGTTCTTTATGGCAGAGTGGTTTGGGCACCTTTCCCTGCATGAAAAGCATCCAGGGTGAGGGATGGTTGTATCTTTATCAAATTTGGGTCATTTCACCAGCTGGGCACAAATACTTTCTAAGCATCCATGATATGTGGATATGCACATGGCAATGACCCTCCCCTAGAAGTCTCCCGTTCCCCGTGGTACATGTAAAATTTTTAGGTGGCTTATCTTCTCATTCCCTTCAAAAGCCATAGATAACACCCAACTCTGGCTTTATGTTTAGATTGAGAAACTATATACAATAAAACATTTAGAAGAAATTCCATGGCACAGTCCTACCATGAGTCTGGGTTTCTCACATGTAGAATGAAAATTGTTTCCACTTGGCATGGTTGTTGTAAGGAGTAAAGATACATTTGTAACACCCTGGTATGAAAAATTCATGACTTGAAGTTTTATAGCTCTTGTCATTCTTACTATTGACAACAAAATTGGCCTTGGATTTTCACATTTAAACTTCAGTTTCATGAGCTTCAGTCATGCAGAAGCTCAATACACATGACAAAAAAATCTTAAATGTTTATCCCATTTAGGCAAGTAATCATGATCATAATCACTGTTTATTAAAAACAAAACTGCAATAAAACCCCAGTTGCAATGAGAAAACAGCTGAAGCAGCAATGAGGTAGGGAATGGAAAGCAAGGGGAATTTTATTTTCCTCTTATATGAATTTTGAAACTTAGCAACTCTGAGAAACAATTGTATTGTATTTTCCACATATGTTTCTATTTTATTAAAGACAAAAATCATTTTTGATGAGTTTAAATACTTGCAGACAGCTCAAAGTTGGGCGATTGTGCCACAGAACAAGCAAAAAAAAATGGCCCTCCTACGTATCTACACGGTATGAACTGGTTACCAGCTACCAATCCCTGAAGAATGAATTGCAAAGAATCAGATTGTTAAGCAGTCAACTTGGTGACAGCAAATGCAAGCCTCTAAGACTCTGATTACATTTTCTGAGCAGAGCCACAGCCCTGACACCCCAGCAGCTGGTGGTTTTTCTGGGCACAGAGGCTGGCGTGAATAGAAAGCGACAGCAGCGTGCTCCATGTCACATGTGAATGAACAGCTACCGTGACAGGAAGACTTTTCTTGTCAACACAATCACTGTGGCTCTGTGAGCGCCCGAGTTATGTGCTGTTTTCCCCTGGACGGGAATTGGTACCTGATAAGTAAAGACTTCATTCAGTGAAATCAAAATACATGTATTAAGTGTCTACCATTGACAGGCACCACGATTACCCAGAGATTGACAGGGGAACCCCCATCCCACCTCTCCTGGATCTTTCATTCCCTGAGAGAAATAGGGGAGAAAAGCAGTAAGCAGAAACCAAAGCCATAAATAAGATAATTTCCAAGAGTAGTATGTGGTATGAATAATGGAAACAATCAACGGGGCAAGGAGGCAGAGTCACTGGCAGGCGCTGAAGAAGACAGCGGAGCTCTGATGAGGAGCCAGCCGCTGAGACGAGACTTGAAGGATACGACGGAGCAGAATGTGAACACCAAGGAAGTGAGCATCCCAAGACTGTGGTAGGAAAGCTTGGAGGGGTTGTGGAAATCGCAGGTTTAGAGTGAGGGCCCTGCTGTTTCTACCTGCATAATGTATCGTACATGTAAGAAAATGAAACGCCCACTGAAATAATTGGTTTGCAAAACAGCCTGTGGCTTCCAGTAAGTTCCAAAGGAATACTTATTATTAAGAAAGCAGAAGTAAATACTTTGCATTACATTTAGTCCTTAATTATTTATCACATCTCCTTGTTGTTCATTCCACAGTCTTTGGGAGCTGACCTTTGCTAGGATAAAATACTCACGTTCTGTCTAGCCTAAAGTTTTAACACGTACCTTGTCCCAATCCATTCCAGTACTCACAGAAAATGAAAATATGTCCCAGCAGATCTGAAGAATGTTGTCCAGTAAATTCAATTCATTTCTCTTTTATATCTAATTTCACTTAGGATCTATCCAATGACAGACTTGTTATCCTCACTGACGGACGCAAAGTCCTGTTGTACACTCTTAGAACATTTATGCTTATGACTAAATTTCAAGCTGCCCGTGATTCATCTGCTATTTCCCACATATCTATTTTAGACTTGCCAAGGGAAAAACAGTTATGAAATATGTTGTTCAAGCAGTGCTTTTTTTCAAATGACATATGCCTTATAGCTCCCCATGCTACAACAGAACATCCTGGGCAGTTTCTCTGTCAAAGTCACATCCACTGCTATCAGTAGAGTTGCCAGTGTAATATTTGGCAATGGGATATTACACTACCCAAAAGCAAGCAGTATTGTGAGCCAGAAACAAAATCCAGTAGTATTTTGAGCATTTGAGAGAGAACGGACAACTTTTCCCAACATGAGACTGTCTGATGGATGCTTCCTGGCTAGATCGAGTCTCCTGTGCGTTGACACCACATTATCAGACCACTTAGAGAAAGGTCAAGCTCTCAGATCAGACTGCAAGAATTTCCAGAGACCTCATCTTATTTTGAAGGTTCAGTTTCAGGCACAGCTCCCTTTTTTTTTTTTTTTTTTTGCAGAAATGGGTACTCAACAAATTAGGTTTGAGCAATTAAAGCTTTCAGGAATGAATCCTGATATGCAAATCATGAATTTGCAATTTTTTTTCTTAAGGTGGAGTGGTTTTAATTAGAAAAATACTACCTTGGGCCCAAATGAGTGCTTTTGTAATCTTTAGTTTATGTCGTTCGTGTGTGTATGTGTGTGTATAACAACGTATGTCTTCAGATGGGTAGGAGACAAGCATGGCGTATTCAGGATGAAGTATGCTGAAGACTATTAACAAGTAAGACGTTGCTAGTCAGGCTTTATTCTAATCATACAGGATGGAAACCCACTGAATAGACTCTTACTGACTCTACACGAAACTTGATATTTCAAAATCATGGCATCGAAACAAAATAGTCTGGAATAATCAGGCATTTACATACCTTCATTGTTGTTTCTTTATTTTTAGACAATCTAGACACTTTTAGCTATGTCTGTCATGATCATGCAGTGTCTTTGTTCAAGGTCAGCTACCTCATGGACTAGGATAGAGGTAGAGGATCCACCCAAATCAGTACAAACACACACATAATTTAGGGCTTTGGACTAGTTGGGTTACCATACATCTCCCTGGAATGTCCAGGTTTATGCCTCTTGTGGAATTAATAGGACCAATGCTAAGATATGAGTATCATACAGATGATGTAATTGTCAACCTCAGTTCAGGCAGGTGAGACTTGATCTCTTAGCATTTATGGTAAGATCATGGTAAATGTTTTCTGAGGGATGGTTCACACTGATGTATTATTATTGAGGTAGGAATGATTGTGTCTATGTCTTGGTGCATATATGTGATTATACTTAACCACACAAACCCAGAAATAGAAAAACTGAGTCAATAATTATCAGTGTTTTTAAGTCTCTTGATAATTATTTTCTTTAGGAAAAAAATTACACTAATTTTGATATATGTTAAATAATAGTGTTCTTTTGCATTTTTGATCACATTAAGTATTATCTTATTCATACTTGCTTATTTGGAGTAAATATTTTTATTACATTTAAATTATGCACCTTTTACTAATGAAAATGAATATTGATAATTTTTATTCATTTAATGCCATTTATAGTTTTCTTGTATAAATTGTAAGCTCATGTCCATTCTTTTTACTGGGTTGTTGGTTAAAAAATATGTTTACAAGGCCGGGCACGGTGGCTCACACCTGTAATCCCAGCACTTTGGGAGGCCGAGTTGGGTGGATCACAAGGTCAGGAGTTCAAGACCAGCCTGGCCAGATGGTGAAACCCCATCTCTACTAAAAAAAAAAAATTAAAAAATAGCTGGGTATGGTGGCAGGTGCCTGTAATCCCAGGTATTCGGGAGGCTGAGGCAGAGAATTGCTTGAACCCAGGAGGTGGAGATTACAGTGAGCCAAGATCATGCCACTGCACTCCAGCCTGGGCAACAGAGCAAGACTCCATCTCAAAAACGAAGAAAAAAAAAAGTTTATAAAACTTCTTAGGAATGAATTCTTTTCCTGGTCATTTTTAATAAAAATATTTTATGTTAATTTCTCATTTGCTTATGATATTATTGAACCATAGACATTTTAATATTTGTATGTGGTCAAACAGCTTTTTTCTTCTCCTTTTTTAAATCAGGAAAGATGACACATTTGAGTTTTATGCATGTGCACGTTAAAAGGATGATGGACTTTGCAATCTAATCTGGAAAGCTGCACCCAAAAAAAGTGCTAATACAACAAAAGGACAAATTATATTAATGAGATAGATATAAGACTGGATGAGATATTGAGAAAAACTATCTTGAGAGGAAAGAGGAAATAAGATGAAAATTGACATAAACCTAAATGAGTGAGGAAGCAAAGGGGAAAAGAGACAATTTAGAAAAACAAAAAGGGGCATTTGATTCAGGAAAAAGAGATAAGGTCCAGCACAAAGTGAAAGTAAAATTCCTGGGAGGAGGGCATTCAAGAAGAAAGCCATTAGGAGCGTTAGATAATGCAGAGCTGTCAAGAAAAACAAAGATTGAAAAAAAGGCACTTGAATTTATCTGCTATTTGTAAAACCCTCATCTGCTACTCAAACTATCCAGTACTTCCTTGATAAGCCCTAGTTAATGACTCCAGGTATCACCTACAACACAACAGAGATATGGGGAAAATCCCATTTAATAGAGCTAAGAAACTGACATTTATCATTCCATTCACCACAATGAAGAATTTGCTAATATACAATGTCCTGGCATTGGGAAGTTTGTGGAAATATGAACACTGGCTATGAAAGTTCAAAATGTGACATTGATTCAAAAAGTTGTCATCACATGGTATAGATACCTACTTTTAAAAATGCAATTTCAAGAAGCATTGTCCCAGCATAACGACATCTCCTTTAACAGCCTCCATTGTAAAGTACAGTTTCTGTTTGGGAAAGCACTGTAGCTTTCCACCCTGGGGAAGAGACTCAATCTGTGCTTTCCATGCCAGTCCGCTGAGTTCTGCATGTACATGTGCGCCTCCACCATGCAAAACCCGTCTCACGAAAGCATACAAAAGTCTGTCTCAAGCCACAAGCCACTGTCTCATTTTTTATCTATGTCTAAACATCAAGCTTCTGAAAAACAACTGGCTGCCGTCACCATTCTTCATGTCCTTGCCCTGCTACATGCCTTTCCGATCTGACTTATGCCTCTGACCCCGACCCAAACAATTCTGTATGAGTTTCTCAGGTGTCTATTCACTGAATTCAGTGAACTTATTTTCACATATCAAACATTAACTTCTGCATTTGGCCACCAAACTCTTTTTTTTTTTTTTTTTGAGATAGGATATTGAACTCTTAACTCGAGTGATCCCCCTGCCTCAGCTTTCTGAGTAGCTAGAACTACAGGTGATAGTCACCATGTCTGGATAATTTTTATTTTAGTTTTATTGAGACAGGGTCTTGCTATGTTGTCCAGGCTGTTCTCAAACTCCTGGTCTCAAGCAATCCTCCCAACTCAGCCTCCCAAAGTACTGGGATTGCAGTCAGGAGCCACTGTGCCTGGCCTCTGGGCAAACCATTTCTCTCCTTGGCTACTAGGATGTGGTAATTTTCTTGCCCTTCATGATTGTTCCTTCTCTCTACCCTTTAACACATCCTTTCCCATTTCCACCTCTTAATACTCCATTACCAGTATTTTCTAAGGTTCCACATTTAAACTCCATTCTCTGTCTCTGTATTTCTCTCTGCCCCTGGCTCTGTCTCTTATCTTCATACTTTCCACCCCACCCTGCTGGCAATCTCATCTACCCCAGGAATGTAACTCTATCCTGTCTTTGTTATGTTTAAAGAAGAGCCACAAGGAGAGGGCCAGATTTTTTTTTTTTTTTTTTTTTTTTTAGGATTTTCCTTAAGGGACATCTGCCTTTTTTTTTTTTTAAGACGGAGTCTTGCTCTGTCGCCCAGGCTGGAGTGCAGTGGCAGAATCTCGGCTCACTGCAAGCTCCGCCTCCTGGGCTCACACCATTCTCCTGCCTCAGCCTCCCGAGTAGCTGGGACTACAGGCGCCCGCCACCATGCCCGGCTAATTTTTTTTTTGTATTTTTTTTTAGTAGAGACAGGGTTTCACCATGGTCTCGATCTCCTGACCTCGTGATCCACCCACCTCGGCCTCCCAAAGTGCTGGGATTACAGGCGTGAGCCACCGTGACCGGCCAACATCTGCTTTTTGATGTAGCCACTCTAAATCCAGTAGCTTCTTTGCTATATTGGTATTTCTTAAATTTGTTTTTATCTACTTCTCAGTGATAAAGACAACCCAAGGAAGAAACCTCCCCTGTGAGCTCATGAGATGTCTGAGAGCCAAGTGGCTGCCAAAGACCCCTTCCTCCTGCTGGAAACAAAATAATGACCAGGAGGTTGCTGTCAGAGAAAAGAAAAAAAAGAGTTAAACATTTTTTCAGTGAAATTTTGATCAAGCCATGGTGGTTGGATGAATCGCATTTCTCTCTTTGATGGTGATTTTTATCTGGATAATCAGGACTAGTTATCAGCATCAGATAATTCTTTCTGCCAGACAGTGCAAGAATGACACTGACAACCTCACTCTCCAGTCTCCTAATGCAGAGTTTCCTACAGCCACCTGGTAGGTGTCCATCATTATAACACTTCCCTGTGCTAGGTCTATCACCAACACCACCGCCTTATGTCACTTTAGTTACATTTGGATTCGAGATGCCCTTCTGTTATAAGAGACCTCCGACTTTCCACTGAGATGCAGAAAACGACCTAGTTCTATCACCAGAACACTGAGTGATCACTTTTACAACCAACGGGTTATTTTTGGGAACTATTCTGCAAGTAGCTCACATCATTCATCTTGTGTTGATTTTTATTAGTCTGAAGTTACGTATTTTCTCTTTACCTCAAATGCTGCTGCATATTTATTTCTCACAGGCTCTCTGTAGAATACTCTCTAGTTTTTTTCCTGACTTTTTAGTTCAAGATTTAATAAAAAAAAAACAAAAACGTGTAGAACATTTCTGTTACATTTTCATAAGTAACAACTTAAACTAAGACACATTCAAGGTCAAGTTCATCACCACTCCCTGTCCTCTCCACCCCTTCCTTCCCAGGCCCTTAGCAATATAGATTTGCCTACTTTATTTCCTATTGGATATTGATATCAATATCCTGGCCGGGTGCGGTGGCTCACGCCTGTAATCCCAGCACTTTGGGAGGCCGAGGCGGGCAGATGACCAGGTCAGGAGATCGAGACCATTCTGGCTAACACGGTGAAACCCCTTCTCTACTAAAAAATACAAAAAATTAGCCGGGCGTGGTGGTGGGCGCCTGTAGTCCCAGCTACTCGGGAGGCTGAGGCAGGAGAATGGTGTGAACCCCGGAGGTGGAGCTTGCAGTGAGCCGAGATTGCGCCACTGCACTCCAGCCTGGGTGTCAGAGCGAGACTCCGTCTTAAAAAAAAAAAAAAAAAAAAAAAAAAAAAAAATCCTACATGCTCTGAAATATCACCATTGTCTTTGGTTTCTCACTAACTCAATACCCACTCTCCTGGGTGTACCTACCTTGGAAATATTTCTAATCCCAGGACATCTATCATGGTTCAAATCTCCAATACTTGCAATAACCTCTTCATTGTGCTCCAGTTTCTAATTATCTCTAATAAATCTATCCAATGCACTAGAGCTATCAGAATCATCCTAAAATACAGTCCTATTTATATTACCTTCCTACACTAAAGCCTTTACTGGCTCCTCTTGGATTTACTAAAACCTAAGCCACATAAAGAGAATAATTAAAACTCAGGCTCAATCACACTAAGCTGGGTTTTTATCCTAACAACGCCACCTGTTAAACATGTGACTGGACTGGATTTCCTCCTCTGTAAAACTGGTGTAATAGTGTTACTTATCCCTTGGTGGTTGTGACGATTACACTGGAAAAACAAATATGAGACTTCAGGGTACACATAGCATATTAAGCTATCATTATTATATATATATATTCTTTAGCAGAATATTGAGGGTAATTTGTCTCCAAACTCTCAACTGATGTTTTCACCAAACTGACCCACACATAGGTTCTCAGCAATCATTTCACTTTCCTGTTTCCATTTTTCTCTTGTTATTCCATTTTTAGAATTTAAACTCTAGATGTCTACTTACCTAATTCTACTTGTTATTTTAAATCCAGATTGATTGCCATTATCTTCAAGAACACAACTTCTCTTTTCATCACCCTCAGACAGGATAAAAATGATATCCATAATGAGAACTAATAATAATTGAACAACTGCAACCTGCCACACTATGTCTGAAGAGCTTTATATATATTGCAGCATAGCCTCCTTCCCCTGGATTCTCTCTGCATTGTGATAGCTCAAACTCCTCTTATGCACTATGGGCAGAATCACAGTATAAATCACTGTTCTGATTATGTCATCTCCCTGCCCAAAAATCTTCTCCTGGATTCTAATTACACCCAAAAGGATAATGCTGGAATTGCCCAGGTGCTAATTTGCTCCACTGCTCCTCACTGCTCCGATCTTCTTTTCACCCCTTGGACACAGTGCTTGTCGCAGTTGGAGCCATGCACCTTCCTGCACATCCTCCTTGCTTTCCTGTTGCTATGCCTCTGCTCCTGCCACTTCTCCTACCTAGACACCCTCCCTATTTCTTTACTCTCTCTGTCATTAGGGCTATGTCAAGTCCTACCACCCTCCTGAAGCTGTCTTTAATAGCTCTAATCCCAAATGATGTCATGAAATATGCAAGCACTGCTGGCATCACTTATTGGATTTGTTATTGGAACCTAACAATGCAGGGAGTTTTCGATGTGTTCTTTGTATTTGTTGCTTGCCTCTACAAATAACTCAAAAGCTTCTCAAGGACAAGGAACATGTTTTATGCTTCCTTGTATAATGAAGAAACTATTTTAAGTATGACAAAATGACACATCGTCATTTCATCCTTAGGTTGCCTTTCCTGGCTGCCTTCTCTCTCCTTGGCTAAGCAAAGAGGCAGAAGATTATATGAAAAGAGAACACAGACCTTGACCAGAAGAATGAGACCCAGATCAGCTTTCAACCTCAAAGAGGACTGCCTTGAATTCTGCAGCCAATAATAGTCTTGAAAGCCCAGCTTTGTTGAGGTGAAACTACCCATAAGTCTCAAGTTCTTTAGCTCCCCTTTTACATATCAAGAGGCAGGTTTTGCTAACTTAATCACAGACTTTAAGAAGGAAAAACTTCAACCAGACTTGGGAAGGAGATGGGAAGCCTACACTTTGAGATCCTTGGTGGTTGGGAATGACAAACTGATCAAGAAGGAGCAGGATTGGGACACCAAGATCCTGCCCTCCCCTCTCCAGCTCACATCTTAGAGGGAAGGCTAAAGGTGTGGTGCAGTTACTATGGCTTTTTAACATAATGTGTGCGTTAGAGGAACTTGACTCTGTAGCCTGGGCAGGCTCTGCTGCACACCGTCACCCAGGGCTACCGTAAACGAGAGTTGAAATCATCAGAAGGCTCCCTCACTCACTCATTCACAGGCTTGGCACCCAGGCTGGGAAGACACTGGCATCTCTGCCGTCTGGGGATGGGGCAGGGGAGGCTCCTCAGGAATGTCTCTAACTCTCTGTGACCTCTTCCCCTTGTCCCTCGAGCAGATAAATCAAGGTAGCTGGACTTCTCACATGGTGGCTCACTACTTAGAGACCAAATGAGAGACAGGGACTATATGGAAACAGTTTCCTCTTGGCCTGGCTAGCCTGAAAATTAATGCATGGCTTCACCAACTCATTAGAAACAAGTCATTGGAGATAGGTCATATTCAGTGGGAGGAAGTGTAACAGCATGGTTTGTGAAGGAGTGTCAGAGAATCTGCAGATCTCCCTTAAAACCACCACGACATGTTATGTAGTTTGAATGAAAATGTGAAAATAGAGAAACACCCTTGGACCACTGCCCATGTGGAAACCTTGCAGAAGACACCATCCCAGGTGTCTGATGTGGATGAAGATGAAGCAGCATCTGTATAAAAATGACAGGGCAGCCTGGCTGGGCAGAGAAAAAGCGCTACTGAACCCTATGCAGTTCCACGTAGGACACAAAGGATTCTGAAGTTTCCACAGCCTTGCATTGATACAGCAAGTAGCCCAAGAGAGAGAATTGACTCAATGTGTATGTCCAAAGTTGCAATAAATATCAGGGAGGATTTTTATGTGTGGATAATTTTGTATAAGTTTTGAAACCAAAATGGATATAACAGAGTGTAGATTGTTATGATGGGGAGAAAGGAGGAAGAGAGGGAAATATGGAGCATCTCTTAGGTCGGTCTGATGGGAAGAATGGTAATTATGTAAAGAAGGAGGCTTGAGAAAGTGAGGACACTCCCCTCCCCAAAACAGATCTATGAAAAGAGGACAAGTGAGCAGAGGGAATGTCACCAAATGTATGAGACCCAAGGACAAACAGCTAGAAAGTTAGTGTTTATGATCAGAAAGAAAAAAAAAGAGAGAGAGAACAGGATGCCCTGGTGTGGGAACTTGTACACTAATAGAGGTTTGAGCGAAAATCCAAGAGTTGGGGCTAGACTATCTGACCAGTGTCCTATAAATTATTATTTGTGAGATCAACGCTATGATAAGGAGCCTAATGACAGGAAGAACTGGAGAGTTGAAGGAAAGTGGAAATTATTCTCCAAAATACTGTTTCTATTGCTTGGGTTCTAGGTAGAAGCCATATAGACTATTTTTTTAAAATGTACAGATGTAATAGGAAGAACAGCAGACATGCTAAATTGCAAATGTCAACGCCTTTATATATGCGAATAATGTGATTTTCTATCTTACAGAATCCTCAAGCTTAACTCCTTTTACATATTTTCAGGTAAAATTATATAATAAATAATATAATAAACATCAAGCTGCCTTATAGATTAACATGGTGTCATCTAAGGGGTTGTCTCCTGATAATAGTTTTATTAACTTCTTATTGGTCAATAGCCTCTCTCCAACCAGCAAAGTCTTTGAGAGTAGGGGATTTTGACTTGTTTGTATTCCCCACGATGACCAGAAGACCGTCTTACAAATATACATAATAATATTCTGTTGATTTTCTTTAAAGTAGTAGCATCAGGCAGAATTTAGTACCTGTCAGTTTTTGGAAAAATTGAAAGAATGTCTGTGCATAATGAAGGTCACCCCCCAGTACACATTCAGGGCAGGGAAAGAAGAGAGGGTCGAACTCTGCAAATGTTTAATTTGTGTCAGGATCGGGTAGCCTCTATCAATGTAATTTAATGCAAAATCAGATTGGTGTCTGAACACTGAATAATTCATAGATAGCTTACATAAATATGTTTCTATTTGTGCTACCTCATGCACATTTAGGCTAACTTGAGTTTTGGCCCTTAACCCTTAAAAAGACCCCCCTCAAATTAAGCATAAATGTGTTATTTTAAAATGGACTTGTTATTCCTTAGGAAAAGATTTGTCATGTCATCTTGCAATCACACATTTAGCTAGTTTGCATAACATCTATGGTTAAATGTGGTCAACGATATCACTGCTTTATAGTCATCTTACATAAGTTTCACATAAAAAATTAGAGTCAATTCATTGTTGACATGGGAAGAAAAAAATGATGTTTATTACAAAAAGTTAGCCTCGCAATGTTTAAAAATATTTCCTGTCTACATTCTCCCCATTTTAATGTCTTAATTGAGAAATAATTCATATACCATAAAATACACCCATTTAACAACATACAATTCCGTGTTCTTTAGTGTACTCAGCATTGTGCAACCTTCATCACAGTCCGAGTCTGAAACATTTTCATTACTCCAAAATGAAACCCTGTACCTAGTGGCTGTCTCTCCCCATTTTTCCTAACCCCCAGCCCTACACAGCCTTGTAGCTCCTCCACCCAGTCTCCAGAGACTGCCTGTCTTGGACATTTCGGATCACTGGACTCATACCCTATACAGTCTCTCTTTTGCTTTGCATCCTGTTCTCAGCATAATGTTTTCACAGTTCACCTAAATTGTAGGATGAATCCATTTTTCATTTAATTTATTGCAGAAAAAAATATACCATTGTATGGATATACCACATTTTTTTTATTCATTCATCAGTTGTTGGATTTGGATAGATTCCACTTTTTGGCTACATCTTGCAGCATTTTAAAGAGATGAACTGTTAAAAATGTATAAAACCCACTCTTGCTTTAACACTTTGGAAGTGTGAACATCTCTCTTCTCTACTCTCCAACAGGGCAGCTTTCCCAGCTTGTTGGTGGGGCAGCCATTCAAGCCCCTCTGGTGTTTACTGTCTAAGGAAGGACTTCCATTTCTTCCCTAAAACATGTTTTTTCTCCACTCACTGGCTAGATTCATTTTCCAATTCAGTCTTCATAATGCAATGGAATAAAAATACACATTTTGTAAAATTTAACACAAAGAGCACTGATGTGGAAGTTAAAAATATCTGTTTCTCTCTTCAATTTTATCATTGCCTTTTGGGGAAAACAAGTACAGTCTGAAATTTCTCTGTTCTCAGAGTTACATCATAGCAGAGTGACCACCTAATAATACTCTGCACTAAGCTTTAGGAAACTTGACGAGGAGGAACTCCTACAACACAAACTTGCACCAAACCAACCAAATGAAAAACCAAAACCAACACCAAAAGCCAAATAATAAGAACCCAATAAAACTCACTACTATGTATTTTGTTTGTTTGTTTGCTTTGCTTTTTAAATTTCTTGATTGCTAGCATTTAATTTAACTAGAGATGGAAATTTTAACACACACACACAGACACACATCATTTAATTCAGTTAAAGTAAGTTGTTCTATGTTGTTTTTTTTTCTTTTCTCCTTTTTTTTTTCATCAGAGCTGGCACCCAGAGACTTTCTCCCTGAGCAATATATAAATTTAGCTCTAATTATTTCTATTTTTGTGAACCTGGGTATCTCTGGTAGGAATGTGGTGAATACGGGGAAACAGGCAGGGTGGCTTGCAAAAAAATAAAACACACATTAAAAAGCTGAATGGGCTAGATTTATGAAGAGCTACTTGAGAGAGGTATATGTTGTCCTTTTTACACCCAGTATGCAAAATATAGGGGAGATGGCCAGCACCTATTATGTTGAAGTTCTGCTGCACTTAACGGAGTCAGATCTCACATGCGGATGTGAGTGTCTGATGGCCTTAGCAAGTGGCACACAGGAAAATAAAAGAGAGGCATTTTGAAAGGTGAAGAAGAGGGGCTAAGTCATGCCCCCAAAGACAGCCAGGGCTCAATTTCATGCAGTTTGGGTATTGCACTTATTAAGACCCCATCCCATATTCACAGGTGTGAAATGAAGCCTGTGTGTAGTCATTGCAAGAGCCTGTACTAGCAGCCTCCAAACGCTTTGATCATGTTCACACCGCTATCAGAAAAGAAGGATCAAGCAACCACTCACAAAATGCATTTACAAAGTATGAATGAAATACATCTACTACTGTAGTGATATATTTATATATGACAGATTACACACAAAATGGAGATCGTAAAAATGGTGAGGTGGAAAAAAATAGTGAGGGAAGTCCTAATACTTTCCCCAACTCCAATATATCATTCTAAACAATCTTTGGCACGAACCTCCCCACCTAGGAGACTATGGACGCGGGGACTTGGAGGAATGAGGTTAATTCAACATTTATAACAGGAACTCTGCTAGGGTTTCTGATAAAAATAAATAACATAATTTTGAAAAATAAGTAAGTATCTTTAAATACCTAAATTCTCTTTGTAGAGATAAAAGATATCGACAAATCATTATAATTTAGGGATAAGTACAACATTCAAGTTATGTACTGGATACTGACACAGTGATGATCATGTCTGACAATCAGAAATGCTTCATGAAAAATAAGATGTCATAGAAAAAAAAACAAAGTAGAGAGATATTCTCACTGGTGAAGCAAGCCCCGGCAAGAATGAGTATTAAGCATAGAAATATCTCACCTCTTGGTTTGATTCTCTGTGCTCCCAAACATAGTACTGTACAGTTAAGTGTGCATAGATAGATATGAGTTAGAAAGACCATGATTATTATAAGTAAATTAAAAACAATCTCAGAACTTGGATTGATTGATTCATGTATTCATTTTTACAGACACTCATTGCTTTTTATCTCTACTTATTCATTCAGTCAAAAATATTTTGCCAATACTGATTATGTTGCAGGCATTTCTCCAGACCTAGAAATCAAGAGGGGAATACGGTCTCATAACCCCTGTCCTCATGGGACTTATATTTTATGGGAAAAGACATCATGAATAGAAAGATGGATACACATATTATATATCAGGTACTGATAAATTCTGTGAATAAATGTAAATATAAGAAATTTGGCAGTGACAAAAGTGTGATTTTTAGCTAGGGTGTAGAGAGAAGCGTTCCCTGAAGATATTTTAGCATTTGGCTACAGAAAATAAAGGAGCAGGACCCATGAAAATTTGTTCATAAAACAAATTACAGTACAGTTTTGGGCAACTTAAGTTTGAGGTGCCCTTTAGCCACCCACATGGCAATGTACAGTGTGCTGTCAGATATACAATGCTGGGGTTTAGGAGAGAGGCTAGACCTGGAAAGCGCTGTGAACTTCATTGCTGATGGTCCGGTCTCTACAGCCAGGGAAAAGTTGTGTTAACCTGGGGAGAGGAGTAGAGATGGACTCTAAGCCCTGGGGTTCTGCCGCACCCACAGGTCAGAAGAGGAAATACACTGGGGAGAGACACTGAGGAGGTGCAGCCATTGAGCAAGGAAAAATGCCAGGCCAGTGTCATGTCACAAAAAAATAAATAAATAAAATAAAAGAAAGAAGTAACAGTCTCAGGAAAGAGAAATAGCAACACTGTCAAGTGCTGCTGAGAAATAGAAAACAATGAAATATAAGAACTGATTTTTACTGATCATGAAAAGATCTGGAAATTTAGTTCTCATATAATAATCTCAGAGGCAGTTCTTTTCAATATATGATAGATTAGAACAAAAAAGTTACAAAAGATGTTAGTGATTGGGATGATGAGAAAGCCTAGGCTGGTGGGTCCCAATGTACCAAGGGCTTAAAATTCGACTTAATTTACCCACGTATTAATATAGAATCACACATCACCAATGCATTAAAAACTAAGTCACATACAATCATGACTTTTATTTGTATTGCACTTTCCCTCTGAACTTTTTTTTTCTTTTTTTTTTTTTTTTTTTTTTTGAGAGGGAGTCTTGCTCTGTCGCCCAGGCTGGAGTGCGGTGGCACGATCTCGGCTCACTGCAAACTCCGTCTCCCGGGTTCATGCCATTCTCCTGCCTCAGCCTCCCAAGTAGCTGGGACTACAGGTGCCCGCCACCACGCCCGGCTAATTTTTTGTATTTTTAGTACAGACGGTGTTTCACCGTGTTAGCCAGGATGGTCTTGACCTCCTGACCTCGTGATCCGCCTGCCTCGGCCTCCCAGATTTTCTCTGAACTTCTACATAGATCACCCGTAGAGGCTCCTCTGGTCTAGGCTGCAGGAGGATGGGTAAAGGTCGAGGTTCCAAAGGTTTTAGCAAAAAGACTCTGGGCACGGTCTCTGAAATGACGATTAGAACAAGGTCTCAGGGAAGAGAGAGATGATGTAGCATGGGTAGCAGAAAGGACCACTTTACCCTTTTCTTCCATTTTCACTCTTATTCTTCCTTCTATTGACTGCCCTTTACTATCCCTGTTGTACATTAAGAGACGCAGCCCATAGGGTGAGGATGGTTTTGGTTTTAAAGAAATTTGTCAGATGAAATTTGTCGGCAATAATAGCGATTTGTTTTCCTCCCTCTCTCCATTTTTCTCCTCACAGCCTTCTGCAATTGTGTGAGGCGGGAGGTGGGGAAATGGGGTCAGCACAGGGTTATCTTAGAAGGGTGGGGAAGGAACACAGAAAATTACCAAAATAAAGTGACTGCTTTCTTTTCTCTATAAGTTTCTCAAGTCTGCATTAAATTATGGCTGAGCATTGGCTCTTTTCAAGTTTCTGGAAAATGACGATGAGTTTTGGTGAACATACAGCAGTTTAATCATGTAATCATGCATAGCACTGATTTAGTTTTAAATTCTCGGGAAACCTCAGTCAAGTACACGAAGGCTTAATTTCACTCAGAATCAAACATAAAGGTGACATTTCAAATAACCCTCTCCTATCTATCTCACCATCTTTTTCCTTCTACCCTAACAGAATGACACAATACGCAAAGTGCCACACAAACACACTGCAATTAACTGTGAAAAATGAAAATAATTCTGTTTTTCTACTTGAAGCCCAGCTTTCCCAGGGAGACAGGCTGCAGTTGCTTAGAGAACACAGCATTGTTTTGATTCTGGACTCCAATTCACATGCTCCACCTAAAGTTCAAGGATTGTGTATTTTTTCAACACTGGATAAACTTTAAGGGGGAACCCGAGGAACAGCAATTACTTTGGAATTGATTCTGCCATTTAAGTGGCTTCTCACTTTGAGGAAACAATTAAAGTTTTCTCTTCTGGCCCTCAGATCCCGGGATAATTGGATATCAAAATTCCTCAGAATGAACTTAAGAGACGAAGCTGAAAGAGACACACGACAATCTGTCTCATACAAGCATCTTGTCTTTGTCACTCCACAGTGCTCCTGCAGCGGGCTACAAATCACAAGATACCATGTGAGTGTCAGAGGCCTACTGGCTTTGATAGCTGCACACACTTTTTTTTTTGCTTTTTTTTTTGCACATTTAATACAATGTTTCCTAAGGCAATATAGGCTTGCTGTTTGCAAATCCATAAGCACCCATACCATGCTGAAGGCATGCAAAGCAAATTGGGAAGCAAAGAAGAATATGTCCCACTTTAAGGGATGCACAAACAGCAGTAGTTTGACAGATACTGTTGAGACAAAGGCCAGCTGGAGTCAGAAGTTATGGGTTGTTAGATCCATACCCTATGATTTTGAACATATCTGGCTATAGAATCCTTTCTTTGTTGCTGTTTCTTTCTAGAATTCATGGATAACTTATATCTAAAGGCAGAAAACATTCACAGTAAGAAATAAGTTAGTGCATGCATTATCTAAACAGAGATTGGTGTTACAAATATACGCATAGATAGGAAGTATCTATCCACAGGAATATTTCTTTAGCAAATGAAATTATGACATTTGAATGACTGAATACAATGGAATTAGTTAATCTTAATCGTCTAAGATTTGGGTTAGATCCTAGTAGAACACAGTTACTTTGGCTGGCTATTTACCTAAGGCTTAGAGTAAAAGGACAATAATGAAAATTTTACTATTATTTCCATCATAAAGTTCTACTTAATGTCATCCACTGAGTATCTCTTTATGCCAGTGCTTGTTCTATAGCACTCTGTCTCTTTGACGGAGTCTCACCCTGTTGCCCAGGCTGGAGTGCAATGGTGCAATCTTGGCTCACGGCAACCTCTGTCTCTTGGGCTCAAGTGATTCTCTTGCCTCGGCCTCCTGAGTAGCTGGGATTACAAACATACATCACCATGGTCAACTAATTTTTGTATTTTTGGTAGAGACAGGGTTTCACCATGTTGGCCAGTCTGGTCTTGAACTCCTGACCTCAGGTGATCTGCTCGCCTTGGCCTCCCAAAGTGCTGGAATTACAGGCACGAGTCACTGCTCTCAGCCGCTCTGATTCTTTCCTCCATGATATGCCACATTGTCTGGCATGTCCAGATAGACTAAACTAGGTTTCTAGAAATACATAGTCAAAGCAAACATACTGTAAAATGTAGATGCATAATTATTACTAAAATATTCTGATGAATTAAAGTGGGGTTATTTCACTTCTAATCCTTCTTCGGCTCTTTCTCTCTCTGTGTAGGCAATATTCAAGAAGGATCCATCTACCTTAAGAATATAGTCTCAGATTCCCTCACTAGAGGAAAACAAAGAATTTGAAGAAATCAAGGATGCTCTTATGCCACAATCAAAATAAACTAATCTAAAATTGGTTAAGGAAACAGCCTAAAGAATGAGAAAGATGCATCTCTCAGCTGGAAAGATGATCAGGGATTTCTAGACTTACTAACACCATATGAAAGAAATAAATTGGCATCGTGTCCTTTCCAAAGTGAGAGCACCAAAGAAAGTTTTTGATTTCATAGCATTATACATGAAAAACTGGACAGGGCTCTGGCCTTTGTTATAGTCCCAGTGACTCCCCACATTGCTAATTCCTGAGCAAGATTTCAACCTCATATCCGTGACCTATCAGCAATATTTAGCAAAGATGCTTTCTTCTTCCTCCTTGCTATACTTTCTTGATTTGGTTCTAGGACACTGTCTTCTTCTGGTTTTCCTTCTCCTTCACTGATTTTCTTTCTTAGGTACCCTTTTGTGGATTCTACTCCTTTGCCCCAATCTTTTAAAACCGAGGGTCAAGGATTCAGTTTTGGGTTCTTTCCTCTACCTTACCCACTCCCTTGGTGAACCAATCTTCCCATGGACTTATATCATCAATATGTCTGGATTTTCTTTATATACATCTTAAGCCTCAGCCCTTCTCCTAAAATCCAGACTCATATATCCACTGAAAACATGATATATCACCTTCGATGTCTAATAGATATTCCAAGTACAATATATGCCCACGCGGCCCCTGCATGTTTCAATAAACCTGCTCTACATCAGCTTTCTCATCTTTGTTAATGTCAAATTCTTGCTTTCATTTGTTCAAGCCAAAGTCCTTGGAGGTTTATTTTACTACCCTCACTCTCTTATACTTTGTATCCAATGAAACTGTTAGAAAATCCTGACAACATTGTTGCCCTACCTATTAAAAAGTAGAAATTCCTTTTGGCTCTGTCTTTGAAATATATCCGGAGTCCAATAATTTCTTGCTACACTCACAAGTATCATGCTGTTTCAAGCCAGTATTATCTCCTGCTTACATTACTGCAAAAGCCTTCTAGAAGCTCTGTTCCTCTGCTTTCTTTTGTCTATTCTTAAAATAATAGTCAAAACAATCCTTTCAAATATTGCATTATGTCACATCACTGCCTCCGACTCTATTCAAAAGTCAAACTCTTTACAAGGAGCTATTTGGTTTAGCTGTGTCCCCACCCAAATCTCATCTTGAATTCCCACACGTTGTGGGAGGGACCCAGTGAGAGGTAATTGAATCATGGTGGCAAAGTCTTTCTGGTGCTTTTCTCATGGTAGTGAATAAGTCTCATGAGATCTGGTGGTTTTAAAAAGAGGGGCTCCCTTGCACAATCTCTATCTCTTTTCCTGCTGCCATCCATGTAAGACATGACTTGCTCCTCCTTGCCTTCCACCATGAGACTTTCCCAGCCATGTAGAACTGTAAGTCCAATTAAATCTCTCTTGGAAATTGTCCAGTCTCAGGTGTGTCTTTATCAGCAGTGTGAAAAGGGACTAATACACTATTAGAATGCCCATAACCTGGCTCTGGACTTGCTGGCTACTCCAGTCCTCACCCATTTCTCCTACTCTACAGTATTCTTGCAAGCCGTGGAGCACTACAGGAAAATTCCCACCCTAGGGCTTCAGCATCCTCTGCTTCTCTGAATGAAATGCTCACTCCTCCGGTGTCCAGTTAATTGGTCCATTCCTTCCAGTCTCTGCAACTTCATAAGGCCTACTTTCCCCACGATTTTGAAAATTGCAACCCTCTCCCCAAATCCTCTTTACTCTACATTTGATTTTTTTCAAAGCATTGATCAGCCTCTGAATTACTCTGTGATTTACTCATTAATTATAATTATTACTATGATGAGTAAGAATGTAAGATCCTCAAGGGATGGCATCTCCATTTTGTTTTGGAATATGCACCCCCCAATACCTAGAAGAGTATGAATTACATAGTGTGAAATGCAAAAGAACTACTAAACTGTCAAGTATGCTGTGAATCAAATACCAAAATTTTAGAAAATTAAAATGGCATAAGGAGGAAATTTAAAGGAATGTCAAGCCAAGCATTTATATGAGAGTCCTCTCAATGAGGAGAGAGCCCTTTCTCCCTCCTTTTTTATCTCCCCTGATTAATACTCACCTCCAAAGGGCTATGTTTACATGGATCTAAAACTCATAGCACAGACAGAATAAGCAGAACAACTCAAAACTACCATGAAGCATCCATAATTCTTGGCTTATTTTATTTGTTTCTCTCAGCCTCCTGCTTTTAGAGAGAGAAACTTCCATCATCCCTTCTCGAAAACACTTTAGTTCGAGAGTAAAAACAAACAAATAAAAACTATTTTGTAATATTGTGATGGTTAACTTTGAGTGTCAACTTGATTGGATTGGGGGATGTAAAGCATTGTTCCTGGGTGTGTCTGTGAGGGTGTTGCCAAAGGAGATTAACATTTGAGTCAGTGAACTGGGAGACTCAGACCCAGCCTCAATTTGGGTGGGCACCATCTAATCAGCTGCCAGTGCAGCTAGGATAAAAACAGGCAGACAAATGTGGAAGGCTAGAGTACCTGCGTCTTCTGGCCTCCATCTTTCTCCCATGCTGGATGCTTCCTGCCCTCCAACAACGGACTCCAAATTCTTCAGCTTTTAGACTTAAACCAGCGGTTTGCCAGGGGCTCTTAGGCCTTCAGCCACAAACTGAAGGCTGCACTGTTGGCTTCCCTACTTTCAAGGTTTTCGGGCTTGGACTGGCTTCCTGGCTCTTCAGCTTGCAGGTGGCCTATTGTGGGACTTTACCTTGTGATCATGTGAGTCAATTTTCCGATAAATTCCCCTTCATATATACATCTATCCTATTAGTTGTGTCCATCTAGAAAACCTTGACTAATACAAATATCAAGAGCAATTTGACTTCATTATATTTTTCCTTGTTCTTATTATGTTGGCCTCATTTTTCTAACTCAAAAGAGTAAAAAGATGAAAACACAACTAATTTTTTCTTCTCTTTGTTTCCTGTGGTTTCATGTCACTATCAAGATATTCCCTTTTCAATCCTTGACTTTTATGTGGCAGAAATAATTATTTGAATTATCTTTCAGAATTTCTAAATTGCCTTGTATATTGTTGTTTTGATTCTCTCCACCTATTGATGATGAGCTATGCCTTGTTTTAAAGGAAAAGTAGATGCTACTTACATAAAGAATCTATTGCTGCTGACCTTTGACTTTCAAAAGATGTGTTTAAAAATTTATAATAGTGAGGATAGCGATTCAAAGCCTGTACTTCTATTGGGATGGGTAGAGAGAATTGTATACAGAAGAGAGAGAAAGACAGACAGACAGACAGACAGACAGAACTGTACACAGAGAGAGAGACAGAGAGAGCATCTAAAGCTATAATTTTAATAACATAAGTTATTGTTTAGGATAATCCAGTGTATAATCTAACCCTAACATCCTGCCTGCTATTGTTTGAATGTGGAATGTGTCCCCCAAAATTTCATGTGTTGGAAAGCTTAATCACTAATGCAACAGTATTAAGAGGTGGGGCTTTCGAGAGGCGATTAGGCCATGAGGGCTCTTTCTTCATGGATGAAATAATGTCATTATCATGAGGGTGAGTTTTCTCCAGAGTGGAGTCATGATTTAAATGAGTTCAGCGGGCCAGTTGTGGTGGCTGGCACCTGTAATCCCAGCACTTTGGGAGGCTGAGGCAGGCAGATCAGGAGGCCAAGAGTTCGAGACCCATCAAGACCATCCTGGCTAGCACGGTGAAACCCCATCTCTACTAAAAATACAAAAAATTAGCAGGGCGTGGTGGCAGGCGCCTGTAGTCCCGGCTACTTGGGAGGCTGAGGCAGGAGAATGGTGTGAACCTGGGAGGCGGAGCTTGCACTGAGCCGAGATTGCACCACTGCATTCCAGCCTGGGCAACAGAGCAAGACTCTGTCTCAAAAAAAAAAGAAAAAAAAAAGAGTTTGAGACCATCCTGGCCAATGTGGTGAAACCCTGTCTCTACTAAAAATACAAAAATTAGCCAGGCATGGTGGCAGGTGCCTGTAGTCCCAGCTACTCAGGAGGCTGAGGCACAAGAATTGCTTGAACCCAGTAGGCAGAGGTTGCAGTGAGCCCAGATGGCACCACTGCACTCCAGCCTGGTGACAGAGTGAGACTATATATATATATATATGTTCAGCTTTATTTCTCAGTCTCATGTGCAGCTTCCTCACCATGTGATGTTTTCTGCTGTGTTAAGGATGCATTTCTGCATCCTCAATATTTGACTTCTCAGCTTCCAGAACTGTAAGCCAAATAAACTTGCTTTCTTGATTAGTTACCAAGTCTGTGTTATTCTATTATAGCAGTAGAAAGTGGACTAAGATACCACCTCACAGGAAGAAACCAAAAAGCCCTTCTAGAATTAAGGAGAAGAACCCAAGGACTGTGAGATGAAAAGAGCCAGGCCATTGAGAGAAGTGTATCCTTATTTCACTCTCATTGCCTTTGGTGGGCATTAGGTGTAGACACTGGAAGGAATAAGTATCATCCACCTGGAGGCTTACTCTATACTCTGTTCCACCTTAAGTGACAAAAGGTGGCTTACAATCCTAAAACCATAGCTTAGCATCTGTGCATTGAAGTTAAGACTCCTAGCTTCCTCCAGCAAATGCATCACTGTCTCTAGAACCCTGTATAATCTGTTAATGATCATGACTCTAACTGGGCATCAGGATGAGAAGGAATTAAAGTCACCGTGTGCCTCTCATGGGGTTCACCCAGGTGAAACATTAGGATTTCCATAGCTGAGGCTGTGGAGCAGCGCCCAGAGCACTCAGGGATGGATAGAGGAGGAGGTAACTGAGTCTCAGTGGATGCTGATCATGAATTCCATGTCTGAATGTGAGCTACTCCTGCTTAACAGTCCCAAGAGATCACAAATTGAAGTACCTGGAGAGATTCAAATAAGATGCTATATTAGTCCATTTTCATCTTGCTATAAAGAACTGCTCAAGACTGAGTAATTTATAAAGGAAAAATGTGTAATTGACTCACAGTTCAGCACGGTTGGGGAAACCTCAGAAAACTTACAATTATGGTAGAAGGAAAGGGGAAGCAAGGCACCTTCCTCACAAGGCAGCAGGAAGGAGAAGTGCCGAGCGAAGGGGTAAGAGTCCCTTATAAAACCATCAGATCTTGTGAGAACTCCCTCACTATCACAAGAACAGCATGGGGGAAACTGCTCCTATGATTGAATTACTTCCACCTGGTCTCTCCCTTAACACATGGAGATTATGAGGATTACAATTCAAGATGAGATTTGGGTGGGGACACAAAGCCTAACCATATCGGATGCCCTTCTCCTGATGTCCAGAGGCTTGATCAGCCTTGCCCATAGATTTCACCTCAGGATAGAAAAGGGGAAAGGAAGAAATCTGAGAGGGGAGAGAAGCCATGACAGAAAAGTTAAAACTTTCACTCACCTGAACCGAAGTCATAAAATGGCTGAGTAACTTGAGACAGGCTATGAATTCTCAAATAATAATAATAACAGGGTGGGAGAGGCGGAGGGATAGCGTTAGGAGATATACCTAATGTAAGTGATGAGTTAATGGGTGCAGCACACCAATACGGCACATGTATACATATGTAACAAACCTGCACCTTGTGCATAGGTACCCTAAAACTTAAAGTATAATAAATATATATAATAAAAAATAAAAAATAAAAACACAGAGAAAGAAGACTAAAAAAGAAAGACCTAAAAATAATAATAATAATAAAGTGAAAAATGTTTTGCAATGTTGTAAAAATAGGAACTGCCAAGGAAGCTAATTTCATCTTTAAAAAATAAAGACAAAAAATCATTAAAATATAATGTGTATATTTTGAAATTGATACCTATCTACCTATCAGTGCTTCTCTGAACATTCTCATGAATCCGTATCTGCACTGAAACCTGATTTCAAGCCCTCATCCAATTACTGTTGAACGAAATGATTATCTTCAATGGTCTTTGCCTTGCTGTATCTCTGCAACATACTACCACATGCCGTCAGGCTGAATTAATATTGAATACCTGCTTTGCACTAAATCTAGGAGACCTTCAATAGCTTTTGTGGCTGATGATTATTTATAGGTATTGTATTCCTTCTATAAAATTTTTCTAAACTTTTAAAAATAACTTTGAAATCATGCACTTTAATAAAATACAGAAAGTAATTTCTGAAGATTATTCGCATATACACTTTCTTCTGTGAACTGATAAGAAATTCATAGGACAAAAAACGCTAACACAATTTGAGCATCTAAATGGCATGTATTTCTACTTTTATCTCTACATTGCCAGAAGCCAGTTCGCAAAATATATTTCAAAAATAAAATAGGAAATTATTGGAAAGACAAAGTTTGTTCTCTACTTGAAAACCCAAAATGAAAGAGTAAGTAACTACTCACCTGGTTTTGGTAGCAACATTTCAAGGAGACTAGTGCCAATGTGACGATAAGATGGATGATACATAAAAGGACTGAATATTATTTTTTAGTGTATGGTAAACAATAATTGATTTTTTAATGGAGAGGACAAAGGTCTTGGCCTTGACATGAGTAGAATTATTATCACTTTAAACAGGAAGTGAAGGGTTCTCTCTTATTTCTTTCCTTTTTTTTTTGGCAGATGGATGTCCTATTGCTCAAGGTGACCTCAAACTCCTGGGTACAAGGGAATCCTCTTACCTCAACCTCCAGAGTAGCTGGGAATACAGGTGCACCAATGATCAGCTCTACCTGTCTTATTAATGGAGCTAATCTTGTTTTACAGTTATATTTAAATGATCTTCAGGCTTTAGTTCAAATGATTCTGTCTTCATATAAAGATTACCTGTGGCTCTCAGACCTCTCAAATAATGTTCAGAAGAAAATTAAGTCTGAATCCAAAAGCAATACACAGTAACCCTCAATTTTACAAATTTTGACTTAGAGATATAGAATAAGGTCCTTACAGCATCCACTGATGGGTAAATTCTCCTAAATATCCCCTTTATTTTTCACCCCTTAGGATTTCTCTTCCATCAGAAGATACCAAATTCTTCTTTCTCCCTCTCTCCAACTGTTTGACTGTTCAGTAACTACTCTAACTCAAATCTCTTTCCCACGTTCCTTTCTAAAATCCTGTCCATGTGCATGGAGATAATTTGAGCAAAATGAAAAGCCATCCTTAACTAGAGCTAGAATCACCTCCTGCTGCCTTTTAAGCTGTTGGGGGACATTTATTCCCACCACAGTGTTTACAGAACAATTTGAAATAGAATCATCGTGTTTAAGAAATATACAAAATAGGCCGGGCGCGGTGGCTCATGCCTGTAATCAAAGCACTTTGGGAGGCCGAGGTGGGTGGATCACGATGTCAGGAGATTGAGACCATCCTGGCTAACACGGTGAAACCCCGTCTCTACTAAAAATACAAAAAATTAACCGGGCATGGTGGCTAGTGCCTGTAGTCCCAGATTCTTGCTACTCGGAAGGCTGAGGCACGAGAATTGCTTGAACCCGGGAGGTGGAGATTGCAGTGAGCCGAGATCATACCACTGCACTCCAGCCTGGGCAACACAGTGAGAATCCGTCTCAAAAAAAAAAAGAAGAGAGAAATAAAGAGAAAAAATACACAAAATAATTTAGCTGTTGCTAACTATGCATATCCTTGCTACTAATAATAACAATTTATTCTTCTGGAGACAAAGCAAAAATTAAGTCTTTTTGTCAGTTTATGAGAAGAGTGTCTATATTGCTCATTCACTAGTCAACAAATTTAAATCGGAGCAGGGAATTTATATAAAATTAAAAGAATGCAGCTAACTTACAGAAGATAAAAGAACAGCAGCCCCTTGAGTCACTTGTTCACTCTCTTAGATACAGTTCTCCAGAGAAACAGAACCAGGAAGACATATACAGAGAAAGAAAGAAAATAGAAGTTTAATATAAGGAATTGTCTTACATGATCACAGAAGCTGAAAACTCCCATACTCTGCATTTGGCAAGCTGGAGACCCACATGAGCCAATGTGTTTCAGTTCCAGTCATAAAGTAGAAAATAACTGATGTACCAGCTTTTTGTCAGTCAGGTAAGAGAAATTCCCTTTTATTTGGCAGAGGGACAGACTTTTGTTCTATCTGGACTTTTAGCTGATTGGATGTGGCCCACCGACATTGGAGAGGATAGCCTGCTTTACTCCATCTACTCGTTTAAATGTAAATATCATCCATGAGCACATGCCTGTAATCCCAGCTCCTCGGGAGGCTGAGGCAGGAGAATCACTTGAACCCAGGAGGTGGAGGTTGCAGTGAGCCAAGATTGCACCACTGCACTGCAGCCTGGGTGACAAAGTGAGACTCTGTCTCAAAAAAATACAATACAATACAACACAATACAATGGAATCCAATGCAACACAAAACAAAATTTAAAAATGCCATCCATGAACACCCACATGGACACATGCAAAATAATGTTTATTGCATATCTGGGATTCCTATGACCCATGAAGTTGACACATAAAAGTGGAAAGCGTACTGACCATCCATGAGGTGGAAGGACAGGAACTGAGGAAGTGGTGGCTGCACTGCTTTTCTCATTGGGTCTAGTGGTGTCTGATATTGAGCTGCCAGGATATGTGGCTGGTACATCTGACCAGCAGGTCAATAGGGGTGACATGAGCACAATTGAGTCTGTGGACTTAATTCTTTCCACACTCAAGGCTGCAGAAGTCTGAATTCTTCCAAACTATCTTTGGAAAACTCAACCCACTGAGCAATAATAGACAAAAAAACAAAACAACTTTTTTTGTCCCTAACTTCCATGAAGAATTTTGTCTTTTTTCAGTGAAAACTTCTGCTTTAAGAAGAAAGAAGAGAAAACATTGTTTGCTGTACACAAGTCTTACAACAGAAGGAAACCAACTCAGTTATCCCTGGGGCATTATTAACATTAGCTCTCATCTTGCTGTTTGCCCCACAGGTGACAGAAATGTTCTTAGAAAACCACAAACTCTTTTGCAGATTAGTTTTGGTGCTTTGATTTTTGTAGGCCTATATATTGAATTCCATGACTAGGCACAAAATAATTCCTTTTTAAGGAGAGTTTGCTCACTTGATTGAAAGACCTTAAAGAAACCACTAATGTGAATACAATTTCCTTAACTTTATACAAACATTAGGTAGGTTTATCATAGCTAAACTCTCTGGCTGACACCATATAGATGGCAACTGCAGCAAATGGTTTCAAGGAGAAAAAAATCAAGAAAAAGTAGTGTATTAGTTCGTTTTCATGCTGCTGATAAAGACATACCTGAGACTGGGTAATTTGTAAAGAAAAAAAGGCTTAATCGACTTACAGTTCCACATGGCTGGTGAGGCCTCACAGTCATGGTGGAAGGCAAAAGGCACATCTTACATGGCAGCAGGCAAGAAAGAATGAGAGCAAGGGTAAGGGGGAACCTGTTATAAAACCATCAGATCTCATGATACTTATTCACCACCATGAGAACAGCATGTGGGAAACCGCCCCCATGATTCAATTATCTCCCACCATGTCCCTCCCACAACACACGGGAATAATGGGAGCTACAATTCAAGATGAGATTTAGGTGGGGACACAGCCAAACCCTATCAAGAGGTGAGGATTTACTAAGTGTAATGAAGTAATGGGTGCCCTACCAAATGTGAGTTAATGTTTTCCCAGCATGCTCAGATATTGGGTAATGTCTAAGTTTGCTGTTAGATGAGCACAGCAAATTAGTCTTTCTGAAGTACAACCCCACGCCCTGGTGGGAAGTTCCCACCTTGACTGCCCACTTTGATTGCTAGTTACTTAGTAGGTGATCAGTCCCTCTACATGTGGAGATTTGTAGCTAATCCATTTCACTTTCTCCCCTTGATGGATTCAGAAAATGAATACTCCATTCAGGAGCATCTTAAGGGACACAGACTGGAAATGCAATAGGTTTGTCTGATAGTTTTTTCCCAAGCATAGAGCAATGTGGATGGATGTTTGCTGGATACTAACACATATGATTCATATGTCCTGCATTCATTGTAGTCTTACATTTAAATTGTGTGTCTTCACTGAATCCACTTGTTTGCTTCAGCACGATGGTCTGTGCAGTATAGATTTCTATGCAAATCTAAAGCCATTTATTGGAAATTTTTGGAGGAACTCTTCTCTACTCATCAATAGACTGAGAAAAAAATATTCTAGGACTATAGTGAGGGATATTATATTTTAAAATATAGAAGGGTTTACTCGTTTTTTTTGGTAACTCATAGCAAATAAACTCTCACTAAACCATAAACCCTTTATACAATATACACTAATGATTTTCCTCTTCCATTTTTGTTCTAATACATTAATTAAGTATTTCTACATCCTTAACCTAAATGGTTCACACAGATGTCTTCTTCTCCAGTAGCAAAATGAAAAAGTCAGCGCTGTTCTTTATTGTCAGCTTCTGGTGGGTGAAGTGGAGAGGTTATGGCACAATGTATTCAGCGTTTGCTTTTATCAGTCACTGCTTCTGCTCTCTTGAGCCGTATTGCTTTTATCACTTTCCAGAATGATGAATATTGTTAATTTTTTTCTGCCAGGAGCCCCCACCTCTACTGCCAGTTCACATGGCTGTCAAACAGATGCTATATTACCCATACTCCACATCTTCCTGGTCCATTGGCAGAGGCTGGACATTGGGAACCTTTCCTGAGGTTTATTATTATTATTGTTATTATTACTATTACTGTTATTATTATTATTACTACTACTATCATTACTTTGTACATAGAGAGATGGGTAAAGTCTCTCTGGTAGCTAAATCTCTAAGATGTAGACGTTAGGAGTTATTGGTAGTGTTTTCCACAGTGTAGTAAATCCAGTCTTAATGAGAAACATCACATGGAGAGATTCAGAAAAGAGGCATGAAGAGGAGTCCTCTGGGAATGCCATCAGGATCCTCCTGGGACTCAGGTCTGTCACTGTCTTTTCCCTCTGCTGTCAATTCATGAGCTTGTCCAGTCGTCTCCCAATGCATTTCCTTTTACTTCCCCCTGCAGACTAGTTTGAATTCTTCCTTTTATGTGTAACATATCTTTGTCACCCCTCCTGAGAAATTTAGGACAATTTCAGAGAGGATGAGACAGAAGGTGATTTTTGTTTTTTTTTGGTTTCTGTTTGTTTGTTTGTTTTTGTTTTTGTTTTGGAATAGCTCCTTTTGATCCAGATTCCAGGGAAGTTCCAGGCAGCTACTACCTGCAAATTATTAAGCACCTATTATGTGCCAGGGACACAGGAACAATATGAATTTTTTTAAGGTTAAAACTCTTTTTAAAAATATATTATTCTTCTCTCTGTTTTTTTTTTTTTTTTTTTTTGAAACAGGGTCTCCCTCTCTTGCCCAGGCTGGAGTGCAAGATCATGGCTTACTATAGCCTCAACCTTCCAGGCTCAAGCAATCCTCCTACATCAGCCCCCTGAGTAGCTGGGACTGCAGGCACAAGCCACCGTGCTCAGCTATTTTTATCCTTTTTCTTTTCTTTTTTTTTTTCTTTTCTATAGCTATGGGGTCTCACTCCTTTTTATTTTATACATTGTAAAACCAAAGCTCAGAAGAGGTAATTCAATCTCCAAAGTCACAAAAGAGATAGCGATGAAGTTAAGATAAAAATCCAGTTTGGTTTGGCATCCGATTCAAAAACTGTTCTTAGGAGATGCCTTAGTATGCTATTCCTCACTCCAACCCTCCACTTAAATCTCCCTTTAAGACAGACAATCCGAATAACTCAGCTACTTAATCACTTGGTCCAAAGCCCACAGTTCCTCATTCAGTCTTCTAACAGCACTAGCAGCAGAGTGATTCTGCTACCCTCTTGCTTTGGGTTGAATGTTTGTTCTCCCCAAAAGATGTTGAAGCCTAATCTCTCATGTGACAGAATTAGAAGGTGGGGATTTGGGGATGTGATTAGGTCGTGAGGGCAGAGACCTTATAATTGAATTGGTGTGTTGTGAGAGAGGCCCCAGTGGTCTGCCTCTCCCTGTCTACCATGTGAGGATGCAGCAAGAAGGAGCCATTGACGAACCAGGAAGGAGCCATCGATGAACCAGGAAGGAGCCATCGATGAACCGGGAAGTGGACCTCACCAGAAGCTGAATCTGCCAGCACCTTGACCTTGGCCGTCCCAGCGTCCAGAACTGTGAGAAATAATTGTCTGTGGTTCTTAAGTCACCAGTGAATCAAACAGACTGACAGAAACTGGTACTGACAAGTAAGGTGTTATAACAAATACCTACAAATGTGGAAGTGGCCATGGAACTGGGTAGAGGCTGGAAGAGTTTGGAAGCCCACGGTAGAAAAAGCCTACACTGCTGCCAACAAACCACTAAGGGTGATTCTGACGAGGACTCGGGAGAGGAAAAGAGGAGAGTTGCAGAGAAAGCCTCCATCTTCTTAGAGAAAACCTAAGTGGTTGTGAACAGCATGCTGTTAGAAGTATGGATGAGAAAAACTGCTGTGATGAAGTCTCAGGTGGAAATGAAGAGTATGCTCCTGGACAACAGAGAGAGGCTAAATATCCTCAGCTGTACTCTGGTCATGTCCTAGTGTTTTGTGGAAGGTAGAACTCGTGAAGGATGAAATGGTATATTTGGCTGAGGAAATACCTTAGCAAAGTGTTGGATGAGTGGGCTGGTTCCTCCTTACTGCTTAATAGTAAAAGTGAGGAGAGATAAATAATTTAAAGATGGAACTTAATCATAAAGGAAGCAGAGCTTAAAAGATTTGGTATATTTTCAGCCTATTCATATTGTAAAGACTGAGAAAGGATGTTCAGGTCAAGGGCGTGACCAACAGACTGTTTGATAAGATTAGTCAGCCACCTCAGCAGAAGTCAGAGGCTAAGTCGCACAGGTGCCAGTGGCCCCTCATTCAGTTCTTCCATTGTGTAAGACATCATCTAAGACAACAGAAGAACATAAATGAGGGCCATTGGTGCCTGTGGGACTTTAGTATCTTCTGACCACCTGTGCCTCACATAGAAGGCTGTACTCCCTGACTCCTGTGCTGCACTCCTCAGCTACCCCAGGTACCACTCTGACGGGCCCTGGTCCCCAGCAGAGCCATGAGAGCACAGCTGTATCCACCAAGATTTCAAAAGACAAAGCTGTAGGCTTGATATCCCAGCCTCGGAGAGCTGTGCAGCCTAGGCACAGAGCTGCTGTAGGCCAAGCTGTGAGGATGCAGCTCCCCAAAGCCATGGGGGCCCAACCCATGTGCAGCAAAGCTGCAGGGGCAGGATCCCCATTCCAGTGATTCCAGAAGGCAGGACCCCCGACCACATGAGTCCAGGAGATGGGACCCGGGGCAGTCTGTCCAGAAGGCAGGACCCCCAAGAACATGTGTCCAGGAGGTGGGACCCGGGGCAGTCTGTCCAGAAGGCAGGACCCCTGACCACATGAATCCAGGAGGTGGGACCCCGGGCAGTCTGTCCAGAAGGCAGGACCTCCACTCCAGTGGGCCTAAGGAGCAGAGCATCAAGTCAAAGATTATTCATGAGTGTTAAGGTTTATTGTTGTTTGCTCTGATGGGTTTTGGACTTTTTTGAGACCTGTAACTCCTTTCTTTCCTTTTCTCCCTTTTGAAATGGATGTGCCTGTCCTAAGCCTGTCCCACCAGTGTATTTTGAAAGTACATGACTTCTTTTGGTTCTCAGGCTCACAGCTGGAGAGGAATTGTCCTTGGAATTAATTGTACATTGAGCTTTATCCATTATCTGATTTAGATGATGTTTAGATGAAACTCTGGACTTTAGACTTTTGAGTTGGTGCTGGAATAAGTTAACATTTTGAGGTTGCTGAGATTGAATGAATGCATTTGGCATGTGAAAAGGACATAAGTCTGGGGAGCCCAGGTGTGGAATGCTATGGACTAAATGTTTGCATCCTTCTATTAACTCATATGTTAAAGCCTAATCCCCTATGTGATAATATTTGGAGGCTGGCTCTTGAGAAATAATTAGGTCATGAGTGCAGAGCCCTCGAGAATGGGATTAATGTCCTTATAAAAAAGAAGAGAATTCCCTCAACCTTTCTATCATGTGAAGAAACAGCGAGAAGCTGCAATCTATAGCAATGAAGCAAGCCGTCACCACACTGACTACCAGCACCTTGATCTTGGACTTCTGAGCCTCTCACATCTCTATGTGAGAAAAACATTTCTGTTGTTTATAAGATACCAAATCTACAGTATTTTGTTATAACAGCCAGAATGGACTAAGGCACCTCACACAATAATTTGTGGTAATTAATGTTCTAACCAGACTTTTTTCCTGGGTGTGTGAATCCTTATTTTGGACCTTTAAAAAAAAGGTATTTTGCTTAATTCATGTTCTAACCAGAAATGTGGTACATAAGTCATGTGTGTGGGGCATTCATGTAGTGTGTGAAGTCTGTAGTGTGTATATATATGTATATGTATATGCATGTACATACATATATGTCTGCAACCTGTGTGTGTATGTGTGTGTATACACATACACACTACAGATTGCAGACACACACACAGTTTAATAGTTTTGAGGTAGCCTGTGTTCATCTGAAATTGAGATGCAATATCTTTATAGCAACAAATTATATATGTCCATCTATGAACACAAGGTATATGTACAGATAAGCAAACACTTGTTAACATGTACAATTAATAATTACCAATCAAATTTGGCAAGTGATTACCTGGTGCCAAGCACCATCCTAATGATTTGCTGGGTAATATCCCAGTCAATCCACCCCAAGGCTGTGAGGTAGACACTACAGGGATTTGCCTAACTTTGAGAAACCATGAAATTGGCCGGGCGCAGTGGCTCACGCCTGTAATCCCAGCACTTTGGGAGGCCGAGGCGGGCGGATCACGAGGTCAGGAGATCGAGACCATCCTGGCTAACATGGTGAAACCCCGTCTCTACTAAAAATACAAAAAATTAGCCGGGCGTGGTGGCGGGCGCCTGTAGTCCCAGCTACTCGGGAGGCTGAGGCAGGAGAATGGCGTGAATCCGGGAGGCGGAGCTTGCAGTGAGCTGAGATTGCGCCACTGCACTCCAGCCTGGGCGACAGAGCCAGACTCCATCTCAAAAAAAAAAAAAAAAAAAAAAAAAAAAAAGAAATCAAGGCATACGTGTAAGCGTAGCCAGAGTTCAATGTGGTAAGAAATGAAGTCTAGATCCTCTAAGTCTTGTCCCTTCCTGCCTACCTGCCTTCTCCTTCTCAATTTATCCAAGGGGGCACACACCGTCAATACTGGTTTCTCTGCTCATATGTCATTTGCATGATTCTGTTGCACTGGGTGAGTCCTAACTGCCAAAATAAGATTTTTTGTTTACTCTGAATTGATTCAGTAAATAAAGTAAATGTAGATTTTCCCCCATTTTTAAGTTAGTCTGAAGGAAGAATTCTTTTTACAATACCTCTGTCCTATTATGTTAAGTGAAATAAGCCAGGCATGGAAAGAGAAATACCATACGATCTCACTTGTATGGAGAATGGAATCTAACAAGCTCCAACTCTTAGAAGCAGAGAGTAGAATGGTGCTTACTCAGGGCTAGAGGGTGGGGTGGGAAGGGTAGGAATGAGGAGTTGGTCAAAGGATAAAACATTTCAGAATGACAGGAAGAATAACTTTTGGAATCTAGTCCACAGCAGAGTGACTATATAGTCAATAAAAATGCGTTGCATACTTAAATATAACTAAGGGTGAATTTCAAATGTCTCTCTACAAAAAATGACAGGTAAGCAAGGTGATGACCATATTAATTAGCTTGATTTAATCATTCCCTTGTATACCTAGACCAAAACAGTATTGTACCCCACAAATGTATATAATTATGTTTTGTAAATTAAACCTAACATTAAAAATATACCTTTGTTTTAAAGGTTCAAAATAAGGATTCACACACCTAGGAAAAAATGTCATTATGGAAACATATATAATAATTTGGGGAAATAAAGTGTAAACTTACAGGTAATGATGAGACTGCCCAAAGAGGCTAAATAAAGTCAATGCAACCAGGACTGGTGTGACTTAGGGGTGAGTGCCCTGAAGACTTGCTATCTGAGCAAAATTAAAGGATGACAGGAAGAGGGGCAGGTCTGGGACTGGCCAGGGAAAGGCAGTGGGACATAACTGGTGTAATACACAGACCCAAATGGCTGGCTGGGGAGGACTTTACACTGGTTTCTATAAGAATAAGCATCTTTATACTTGTGTTGATATTTTGACATGTTCAAAAAAACTGTAATTAATGGAATGAATTGTTCAGTTATGTCACCTTTGGATAACATGATGGTCAGCGTTTCCCTTAAGAACAAGTACACCACTTTTATTTTAGACCAACTTACTGATTGTCTATTCCAATAGAATTGTTAGTAGATTTTTTTTAACATGAGTTAGTACCTATTTTTCAGTTTTCTCAAACAAATGCTTGCTTATTTGAGACATTTGTCTGTCCTAATTATTGGCATTCACTTCGCAGGGAATTTGAAGTAAATAAAATTGACAACGGTTTTAGATCTTCTAGTCCAAAAGGGTCTGATAATGGATCAGTTAATCAAAACTGCACTTTATATTGAGAAATAAAAAGAGTGATAATTACATGTTAAACATCAGATGTGACAATGAAGCACATGTTGATATTCATTTGCTAATCTGTTGATATGGAGCCAGAATTCTTCTCCTAGTTTGACTTGAGATCTTGAAGTTTGATCTCATCTATCATGAGTAAATTACAGCCCTACGTCATCTTTTATGATTTCTGGCTTCATTTAATTTAGTGGGAGCAGGAATCTGAAGACTTATGAAGCAATCTGATTTCAGATTCAGAATTTTACATTTTCACATTTTTTTAAGATCTTTTAAATTTCTACTTACATGTAAACAGTGATTTTTTCCCCACACGAATCCAGTTTTTCACATCCATTCCACAAAGTCTTTACAGGAATAAAAACAACAACCTCTAGATTTGCCTTCACAGTTGATCTGTTCAGATGATATTTGATTATATTATATAATTTAAATAATAAGCTCAGCCATTACAAATGGTATTTTGAAGAAACAACACCAAGTCTTGGTAAACGTACAAGTTAGCCATAAGAAGCAGAAATTGGAGAGTATTCAGAAAGTCGGAGCAGCACTAGGCTATGGGTTGATACCACCATGTCTAAGAGACAAAATAAATAAAAGAAGCAATCTAGCTGAAATGATAATCCATTATGAGAACAATTCCATTAACTCCAATTAACTTCTTAAATAATTATTGCCTTAAACTCTTCCGAGAAGCCGAAACTAAACTCACATTCCGAAGACCATGCCTACTATATAAATGCACACAGGAACAGAGGCCCCAAAGCTAGGGAAGTAGACGTCCCCTCTCATACATACACAAATAGACATTCCTGGGTGGCCCTCATCTGCACAGCCATAAATGTAGGATCGCATAAAGAGGAACATAAAACAACCAGTTCAGAATCTCTCCTCAATGCTCTCCTTTCAATCACCTACGCTCAAAAAGACAAGTCAACTGCTAATAGAATTTTTCCTGATAACAAGAAGTTAATGCATCAACAAACTAGAAGCTAAGCATAAATTTTTAATCTGATTTGAAAACAGGATGTTAAGATGTGTTTTGAAATTAATGTTGCATTTTATTTTATCTCTGATCAATATCTGGAGGCGAATGTGAGTGGACTGTGGAAATTGAAAGCACTTCTTTGCATGTGCAAATATCTGGGTGATTTCCCTTTAACCTGTCCCATCCTTACTCTACCCTCTTGCTTCTGGAAGCAGAGAAAGAGAAGGGGCAGGCTTTGGCAAAAATAATTTTATTTTAAGGCTTTAATCACATTTTAATAAAAATCAACACACCATTTTAAAATGTGAGTTCACTGGATGAGATCCAGCAATCAGATTTTATAACCTCCGTGTTTATAAACTTTCCTCAACCTTTTCTGAGAAGTAATGGTCCATGTGAAATTCATTGGCCCCCTCTGGTGGCATCTTGAAGACATTACCAGCACACAGCTTTCAAAGGATTTTAGTAAGTTTCTAGGCTTTCAGGAAGTCATTTTGAAGAAAGAATCAAGAATATAATTTTGTTTCCATAACTGAAATTTATTTGAGAATGTCATAAGCAATTTTTATTTATACAAATTTTAATAAAAATGATAATTGCCTGAATCTCCAATAAGTTTGATAGATACATGTTTTTAGTTGAAGAAGACGGCTAAATCTCTTTTACCTTGGGCCAATCTTAAAACAAAAGCAGGAATATGTCAGTGGCCATCTCGAAATTTTGAACCGAAGAGCCTGACATGGTGAGACAAGGAATTCTGCTTTGCTGGTTCCTACCCAGTCAAGCAGAAGATTGCGTAAGTCCCCCCAAGCACTTGCAGAGAGAAAGGACATAAAAAATACACACTTCACATGCTACATTATGAAGGGCACGAGGGCAAGTTTTAACCAAACCCGAGGCCCCATGCGGCCTAATTCTCCTCAGTTTGCCAGTGATGCATGGTGATTGACAATATTGAGAATGTCATGGTTGTTACCTGGAAAGAACACAGCCGGGAAAGAGAGCTTCTGGAAGGTTCGGTGTGCAGAGTTACACCAGCGATGTTCAGGGGCACACAATACACAAGATGTTTGCAGGGAGACAAAGAGGCAGTGATACGACACATTTAGGCAATTGTGAATTTTTATAATTAGTGTCACATCTCTTTAGAAGTTTCTCTGAGTAATACAAGGTCAGAACTAAAACAACACCATCAAAATAGAGCTGTAAAAGCATCGTAAGAAATTTTTTCTAAGGCAATTTATATGGATTTTTCAATACTATTTGAATAAATTGTCATGTCAGCTATATATGTGTGTACATACAGGATTACACAGTCAAACGCCCACTGCAGTTTAAGATACAGAAGTAAGTGACCTTTCTTACATGTTCAAACCTTAGTGATTTTCAGTGACTCCCTGAACAGAGTAGCAGGGAACCAGGTTTCTCCCTCGTGGAGATGTACCATTGTCACCGTGGTTGTCTGGACTCTGCTTCCTTCCTCCCATCTGCGAATGTGCTCATCCAATCAGCCCTGCATCACGGCTCTGAGGGTCCCTCCAGCTCCCTCAAAATCACTCTCTATGCACTTCTCCCTACCTGGATGCTTTATTACAACATCGACAGAGACCCTTAATTCTCCACTAATGCCCCCGAATCTCACCTGTGTGTTTTGTTTTTAATTATTTAAGGCTCTTTTTCTATTTTTCAGCTTTATTGAGGTATAATTGGCAAATAAAATTTTTATTTAAGGCGTACAACTTGAGGAGATGGAATGCGTTGTGAAACAATCACCAAGCTATTCAATAGATCCATGACCTCACATAGTTATCCGTGTGTGTGTGTCACCTTCTTGACAAATTTCAAGAATTCTAGACAGTAGTGTTAACTTTAATCACAATGCTGTACATTAGATCTGCAGGACTTACTTATCCTACATTACTAAAGTTTGTATCCTTCAAACAATATCTCCCCATTTCATTTTCCCCCACCCCACCCCAGGTCCTGGTAACCACTCTTTTACCCTCTATTTCTATGAGTTTGACTATTTTAGATTCCACATGCAAATGAGACCATGCAGTATTTGGCTTTCTGCATCTGGCTTAATTCACTTAGCACAATGCCTTCCAACTTCAACCGCATTGTTGCAAATGGCAAAAATTTCTTATTTTTAAGACTAAATAATAGTCCACTGTGTGTGTGTGTGTGTGTATATATATATATATATAAATTCTATTGAAAATAGACACTTGCAATTTCATGTCTGGTTTTGAGGTCTTTGACAGAGAAAACATACTTTTCTCTATTTACAGAATCTTGATCCATGCTGAGTATTTTTTTCTGGATCAGTGGTAATACATATTTCTCCTGGTCCATTTTTGGAGTAAAACTACCAGTTATTTGAGATGCCTTTATGCTTTCCAAAATGAATTTCAAAAAAGTTGTAGGGACTATTTTTGTCTGACTGCCTGACCTGGTCATTGATAATCTTTAAGAATACCTACATGATGAGTCTTGAGGAAGAAAACCTCTGACTCTGGAAAGGAGCTGAAATAGCAGAAGCTTCTTTCCTGGCTTCTCCTGTTTGCTACTCAGTAGAAATGGAGGCAGATCCTCTCTCTGGCTGCATTGCAGACTGTGTGGCAGATGGGACATGTGTTGCTCACATCTGCTACAAGAGTGCACCTCAGCAACAGGCGTGCCTTGGCAGGGAGCCTCCAGCCGCAGCCACCCCCAGGTCTGCCCCAGCCTCCCAGGAGAGGATGGTGTTACCCTGGGCAGTTCCAGCCAATGACCGAGCACAGTAGAACATGAGAACCTGGTTATTTGTGCGTAACAGGGGAATTCTGTATGAATGAAATTGCAAGTTTCTATTTTCAGTAGAGCTACTTCCTACCTGCACAGCTCAAGGAGAGGCAGGAGGAACAAGGAATTATGAATAGACAACGGTTTGTAATTCTCATCAGCAATGCTGGGCAGCCTGTTATATTAGTTTCTATTGCTGCTATAGAAAATTAACACAAATTTAACAATTTAAAATAAACTTATTTTTCCATAGTCCTACAGGGCAGAAGCTCGGGTACGAAATGGCTCAGCTAGTTCTTTGTTTAGAGTTCCAAAAGGTGAAGATGAAGGTGTTAAGAGGGTGATGTTCCTTTCTGGAGGTGTTGAGGGTGAATCTTTTTCAGTCTCATTCCATTTGTTGGCAGAATATGCTTCCACTGCAAATTCTGGTTGCATGATTGAGGTTCTTAATTCTTTGCTGACTGTTGGCTGGCCACCATTCTCAGTTTGGAGACACTGCCCACATTCCTTGCTCATGACCTTCTAGCAAGCCAGGAGACGCTGCCCACACTCCTCACTCAGGGCCTTCTATCAAGCCAAGAGACGCTGCCCACACTCCTCACTCATGACCTTCTATCAAGCCAGGAGATGCTGCCCACATTCCTCCCTTAGGGCCTTCTATCAAGCCAGGAGACTCTGACCACATTCCTCGCTCAGGGCCTTCTAACAAGCCAGGAGACACTGCCCACATTCCTCGTTCACGGCCTTCTAACAAGCCAGGAGACATTGCCCACATTCCTCGTTCACAGCCTTCTATCAAGCCTGGAGACACTGCCCACATTCCTCCCTTAGGGCCTTCTAACAAGCCTGGAGACGCTGCCCACATTCCTCACTCAGGGCCTTCTATCAAGCCAGGAGACGATGACCACACTCCTCGTTCACAGCCTTCTAACACGCCAGGAGACGCTGACCACATTCCTCCCTTAGGGCCTTCTAACAAGCCAGGAGACACTGCCCACATTCCTCGTTCACGGCCTTCTATCAAGCCAGGAGACGCTGCCCACATTCCTCGCTCAGGGCCTTCTATCAAGCCGGGAGACACTGCCCACATTCCTTGCTCATGACCTTCTATCAAGCCAGGAGACGCTGCCCACATTCCTCGCTCAGGGCCTTCTAACAAGCCAGCGGTGGGGGGCTGGGTTCTTCTTCTGCTGCAGGTTTCTTCGGCTTCCCTCTCTCTCCCACCTCCCTTTCCTGATGCGTGTGACTGTTTTCCAGGTTTTGAGGGCTCATATGATTACACTGGGCCAACCGACACGTATAATCACTTTATCTTAAAGTCGGATAATTGGTAACTTAATTGCATCTGCAAAGTCCCTTCACAACAGTACCTGGCTTCATGTTTGATTGAATAACCGGGGATGGGGGTTTTGTGAGGGTGGTATCATTAGAACTCTGCCTATCATAAGCATGTGGTCCAAACACTACATGAAGCCTTGTGGTCCCACGGATATGATCATTTTGACCTCACAGATAACTTTTTCTGTGCCTTGTGTACACTCCATCCCCTACACATGCACATACCTCTACACTGAAAACGACTTTAGAGCAAGGGCCATGTGGAACACAATGTGATTCTTCTTCTTTACTCACAAAGTTGGTTGCACATTTGCAATATGCAATAAATATCTATTCAATGTAGAGGGAATGATATATATTTTACACAAACTCACACACACACATACACGGAACACTCCACATATTCATAGAAATGTGGTATTCCAGGTAAAGTTATGGATTGGGTGAGGCTCCATTCGTCTAGGCACCGCCCCCCACCTGTACTACATATTCCAGACTCAGGTAGCCAATAGATCACTTCCTAAATTTACTTGAAACACCCTGGCAAGGTGGTGTTTGTGGACTCTGTGTCTGTCTGGGAAGCTTTTCTTTTGTGGATTGCTCCCCAGTGGTCGACTTCTACCAAGGACAATTTCTACATCAATCGAGTCCCATCAGAGTTGGGAAAGGAGCTGACATTGTGTGGTACCTCTGACTATATTTTTCCCATTCCAAAAGAACTTACGGTAATATCTGTCTTTCAATATATGAGAACTGTGCTCTCCTGTTTCTGAATTAATTCAGTATCAGTATTGTCATCCAAGGCGGTAAACCAAGGCAGTGACTGAGTGTCCCTGAGCAATATTTGTGCTTCTAGTTCTGCAACATGCCAGAAGTCTTCTCTTTTAGCAGCTATAAGTCGTCCAATAAACCTTGGAGGTTCGCAAAGAGAAAACTCTGTGACCCTTCTTAGCTTCCCAGAAGTCATTAGGAATTCTCTCAAGAGAAGAGAGTGCTCTTATTGCACTGAAAGGCTTCAATCTTTGTGTGTGTTTTTTGTTTGTTTTCCTTTTTCCGTTATCAGACACTCTTGTATCTTCTCAGTTTCACAGCCACTCAGCCCCAAAAGAAGATACAGTTAAAGATTTGTCTCAAAGACAGGATTTCCAGTAAATGAACAAAAACAACAAAGCACAGATGTGGGGCTTGTCAGCTTTTGAAGAGATCTCATAATTGCTTTCAAAGCAAATATATTCATGATGCTTTATGAGTCATTTACAATAGCCCATGCTATTTCATAAATCATTTTTATTAAATTATTTACTCCCTTGTTGATTCTAAACTTTTCTTATTAAGACTTGTACTTAATTGGCAAGATTGTAGCACACTTTTATTTCAAAAGCATATTGAAACATTTCAGCAAGAACAGAATAATCTCGGCCGGGTGCAGTGGCTCACGCCTGTAATCCTAGCACTTTGGGAGGCTAAGGCGGGCAGATCACCTGAGGTCAGGGATTCAGGAACAGCCTGGCCAACATGGTGAAACCCCGCCTCTATTAAAAATACAAAAATTAGCCGGGTGCAGTGGCGGGCGTCTGTAGTCCCAGCTCCTCTGGAGGGTGATGCAGGAGAATCTCATGAACCCGGGAGGCAGAGGTTGCAGTGAGCCAAGATTGCACCACCACACTCCAGCCTGAGTGACACAGCGAGACTCCGTTAAAAAAAAAAAAAGTAATAATTCCATTCCTCCCAGTTTCTCCGTCTTACAATTAAAAAACCCTGAACAGAACACAACAACCACAGGAGACTATGAAAGAAGAAAAGAATTGCTGAGGTGCCTGAGGATGTGAGGAATGGCACAGGCTGAGTTCTCTGGGTTTCCTTAATATCCCAGACAGGACACTGAAGAAGCCTCAAACGCACAAGGGCCAGCAGAGGCAAACATATACAACTCCTAGAAATGTGTGATTCCCTGGCTAAAGGACCAGGAATAGGGCAACCTAAGAACAAAACTAATATGTATTAGCAATACCTCCCTACTTCAGCGAACACCAACAGAAAAAACATAACCTCGGCCCTTGACGTTTCAGCGGGGTGAGGAGGAGGCTGAACTCCCACACTACCATCTCGCCCCACTGAAGTGGGGGCCAGCATGCTAGACTCTTGGCTGGAGTGATGCTGGTGGCTAAGTATTTAGCTAATGTTCAATGGAAGATCATGGAAGCAGGCGCTCCTCAGATTCCCACAATAAGATAGTGTCATCAGGGTCCAACTCTGAGCTCAGCCTCCACTTCCACCCAGGGATTATAGGACAAGCCGGTGTGAAGCAGGGATCATCAGAGCTCCATGGCTACATCCCCCGCAAGCATTAGGAGGATTGACTGGGAGCTGAGCCCCCACTCAACCAGCAGCAACAAGGTAGAATGAGGTGATCAGGGGTGGGACTGGTTGGCACTTTGCTTCTCCCCACTCCTTCCATAGTGTCAGGGCGCCTCATGCAGCGCTGAGCTTGCGTGCAATCCCACTCAGAAGCAAGGAGGTGGTGTTAGTCAGTGCACCTCTTTCAAAGTAAAAATGTCAGTGGGGCCACAGGCAAAGCTGGATGTCCACTTCCTCCATGATGGAGGCAGACTGAGTCAGTATCCCACATATGCTGGGGTGGTGCTTTCAGAGCCCAGCAAGAAACAGCAAAAACACACACCTGGGCCTCCAACCACACCTCAACAGGCAGGGAGCGTGATTAGAAAGAAAATTAAGTAGAATCCAGAGTCTGATAAAAAAACGCTATCCAAAATGTCCAGGACATATTTGAAATTCATTCATTATACTAAGAACCAGGAAAATCACAACTGGAATGAAAACTGACAATCAGCAGATGCCAGCATCAAGATAATGCAGATATTAGAATTACTCAGCAAAGATTTTAAAACAGTCATCATAAAGGTGCTTCAAACAAACAACTACAAATTCCATTGAAACAAAAAAAATTAAGAAATCTCTGCAAAGAACAAAATCATAAAGCAGAACCAAAGGGAAATTATAGAACTGAAAAATATAATGGCTAAAAATTCTCACAGAATGAGCTCAACAGACAGAGGACAGAATCAATGAACTTAGTGAGAGATTGAGATAACTTACCTAATTTGAACAACAAAGATAAAATAGACTGAAAAGCAGATAAACAATTCCAGAGGCAGGTGGGACAATAACACATGAATTGATATTCATTTCATCAAAAACCCAGAAGGACAGAAGGACAGAGAAAGTATTTGAAACAATAATGGCAGAAAAATTTTCAAATTTAGCCAAAGAAACAAATGTATAGATGCAAGAATACCAACTAGAAAAACTCAAATCTTCAAGAATACATATCATAATTCATTTCTGAAAGCTAGATAAATAAATAGTCTTGAAAACATCCAGAAGGAAACAACGAATCACACTCAGGGAAACACCAATGTCAGTGGCAGCAGATTTCTCATCTAAAACCAGGGAGGCCAGGAGGAAATGGCACACTTGTGAATTTCTGTGAGAAAAGAACTATTAAGCACTAATTCTATATTGAAAAAAACATCCTACAAGACTGAAACGGAAATAAAGGCATTCTCAGATAAAGAAAAATTAAATAAATTTGTCACTAGCAGACCTGTGTTAAAGAAGGCTAAAGGAAGTTAACTATTAAACCTAAAGGAAATGACAATGAAGTAGCCTAAAACTTCAGAAGAAAAAAAAATATATATATATAGGAATGAGGGCCAGGCATGGTGGCTCATGCCTGAATCTTAGCACTTTGGGTAGCCACAGTAGGAGGATCTCTTGAGCCCAGGAATTTGAGACCAGCCTGGGCAACATAGGGAGACCCTGCCTCTACAAATAAACAATAAAAACACAGGTGTAGTGGTGCATGCCTGTGGTCCCAGCTACTCAGGAGACTAAGGTGGGAAGATCACTTGAGCTGGGAAAGTCGAAACAGCAGTGAGCCATAATCATGCTACTGCACTTCAGCCTGGGTGACAGAGTGACATCTTGCCTCAAAAAAAAAAAAAAAAGTATTAGAATGAATACAGAGATAGAATATTCTCACTCATTTCTTAAATCACATTCAGTGGTTGAAAGAAAAATTATTACACCGTCTGATGAGCTACTCAATGTATGTAGAGAAAATATTTAAAACAATTACATTTAAAAGTGGAGAGGATAAAGGGAGCCAAGTGGGTACAAAATTTCTAAACCTCGCCTGAACCAGTAAAATATAAATACTAGTGGACTGTGATAAATTACATATGTATACTGTGATACTTAACTAAGAAAACTATGCGAAGCAATATACTCGAAGACACTATACATAAATCAAGATGGAATTCTAAAAATATACAAGGAACCACAGAAAGGCTGGAAAAAAGAAATAATACAGGAACAAGAAAATGGAGGAAACAAACTAAAAGCAAACAAAAGTAAATATTCAAATGGCAGAATTACATCATAATGAATTAAGCAGATTTGGAAGCTCAGAATACCTGGGACATTTGACAAAAGTCAGTGTGGAGGACATTGTTGACAAAAAACAGAAAATAACTGGATGTGGCACAATTAGGTAAATTTGTCTTAGATCCCGAAGGGCACCTGATTAACAGACACGTCTTAATTTTAGAGTTTTATAACTTAAGCTCAAATGCTGAGCCCCTCATTCATTTACCTGATGGGTGACTTTGGACAGCTTTTCCTCCTCTGGAACTCAGCCTCTCCGGAAACACATAGTTGTCCATTTCAAGGGTCGTTGTGAGGGTTAAATGAGAACTTGGATAAAGCGCTTGTTACAGTGGCCGGCGTACAACACCCCATGAGTGTGGCTTACCATTCTATAGAACAGGGAGAGAACATAGGTTTCAGAGTTTGGTCGACAGAGAGTTCAACATTTTATGAAATGGCCGAGGGAGGTGATAATCCTGCTCTGCTTAGCACTATTCTAATGTTACCTTGAGTAGTGCATTTGGGGGAGCTGCTTTTATAGGAACCTAAACCAGTGGTTTACAAAATGTGGTTCCCAGACCAGCAACATCAGCAGCATGTGGACATTTGCTTGGACCACAGATTATTGAGCCCCACCTACATCTACTTGAGGTAGGAGGTGGAAGTCCGCTCTGGACCAGGCTGAAGACTGGCTGAAACACGAAAGAGACTATTGCTATGCAATGTTTTCTGTTTTACTGAAGAAGCTAAAGTGTGTTACAGCAAAATTGGCTTGGGACTAAATTATTTCAATTAAGGGTAAGACTCAGGTATGTGTTAGATAAAATCTTATAGTCTACAGCTAACTTTATTTAATTGGAAACTAGCTGCTGTCAGGAGCCTAAAAGAAGAAAGTCTATGAAGATACACACAGTACCATCCAGCTGACTACTAGATCAGCAAAAGTCTGATGTAAGACGCATTTCATCCTTATTTAACTCCTTCAATCGCTCCCTCTCTCTCTGTCTTCATCTTCTCCTCTCCTCCCCTCTCCACTTCTCTCCCACTCCTCTCTTACTCCTCTTCCTCCCAGCACCCCTGTCTTCTGATTTTCTTTGGAGTCCTATGAGGCCTGCATTCTTGGTTTCACCTGTCCCTTGAAACTGAGTAAGTAAAGAAATGACCAAAAGAGCCAAATGTCCTTGACTTTAATTTCTTTTGTTGTCAATATTCTTTATCCCTTCTCTATCTTCTACACTTTTAAAAAGCCTGGACAAATAGTGGGAGTAATTTACATGACAAGATGACAAGATATCTCAAAGGGAAGGTGACAAGACTCTGCCTTGATTGCTTTGTCATAGCTGGCAATGATTTATTATTATTATTATTATTATTATTATTATTATTATTATTACTATTAGATAGAGTCTCACTCGGTCGCCCACGCAAGACCTCATCTTACTGCAATCTCTGCCTCCTGGGTTTAAGCAATTCTTCTACCTCAGCCTCCCGAGTAGCTGGGGTCACAGGCATGCACCACCACACCTGGCTAACTTTTTGTATTTTTAGTAGAGACAGGGTTTCACCATGTTGGCCAGGCTGGTCTCGAACTCCTGACCTCAGGTGATCCACCTGCCTCAGCCTCCCAAAGTGCTGGGATTATAGGTGTGAGCCACCACGCCCAGTGATTATTGCCCGGTTCTTAGTTGACAAATGCAAATGCACTCTTACACGACTAAATTACAGAAGTCTCACAGAACTTTTTGCAAAAGGGAGAAAGCAACATAGAAGCAAGCACATACACAAATATATACACACTCCTATAGACATTCACACACACACAAACATAAGGGTCCATCCCTCCCAGGTTCACACAGAATACCCACTCTTTGATTAGTTTCACAGAATCATGAAGCTGGAGGGGACAGAGAACCTTCAGCCATCAACTGGCTGTGTCCCGTTCAATCAGACAAGGTAATGTCAAACATTTTAGCTTATTACTTTCTTTGACATCCACTAAAGAGAACAGCAGTGACCCAGTTTCTGCAAAAATATTGAACAATTCTCCCTAGATGCCAATAAGATTGTTTCCACCCTTGAAAATTCTTGATCTTCAAAATAACTGCTTCTTTTTCTTATAGAAGAAGGGAGGGTATTGACAAAACAGAAGACAGCTTCCTTCACGCTCAAATGCCACAAGAGATTAAGTAATGGCTTCACAATTGTATTTAAGGCTAGGCCAAAAATGACTTGTAAACGTATTAAATCTAACATTTACTCATTAGTATATCCTATTTAATGCGAAATTGTAGAAGATTACACTGCAGAGAGGAATTTGAAGTTACAGTACAAGTGTAATTGCCACTCAGTCCCCTAAGAAACCATATCTCCTTGCTGGAGGCTGCCCATGGTAATTAAATGGTGATACACAGTTCTGGTAGCCCAAGGGAAGTTCTCAGACTTACTTCAGACAGAAAGTACAGGAACAGATAGACCATTACATCCATGATTGTGTGTATAGATTTGGATATTTTTAGACAACAATATTTAAATATTATTTCACAATCTACTGTCTAAGCTCTAAAATATCCCACTAGAACAAAGGAAAAAAAATCACTTCCTAGGCACTACTATCTTATTCAGAACTGTTTTTAAGTTGAATTTCTAAATATTTTATCTTGTTTTCTGTTTTATGTTGTTTGCTTTTGTTTATAGTTATGAAAGCTGTTTTGGACAATTTGCCTAACCCTTGCTTGCCCTATCTTATCTGGTTTCAATTATCTTTTCTTTAAACGAAAAATTATTATCATGTCTTCAAAAGCTTTGCTATTTCCTCTATATTACTTCTGCTGTTGCTTTATCTGTCTAGTTTATTTCTCCTGATAGGTAACCAGTTTCTAGGACTTCTCCAATCCTGCCCACTACAAATTGTCATTGATTCCTTCATTTTTCATATGCTATACAATTGTGAAAAATCCATTTAAAAGCTTACACCCCTGATTTTACTGACTGTGGAACTTGAAGATCTCATATAGATCCAATCTAATCGTGATTATGCAAATGAGGAAACCAAGAGACAGACAGTAACTGATCACAATCTTAAACTATCATGGTAGCCATGTCTGTGACACCCATTCTGTGCATTTGGCACCATTCGCTCTGCCTCTTTGGGTCATATTTCTGCCACAGAAGTACACATAAGCCACAAAATTTGGAAAAATTCTACTTTGTACTTCAAACATTTCCTCTCTCCCATTTCTCCTCCTATGTAGATCATGTCTGATAAAATATTCATTTGTATTACTTTATAAAAATGTTGAAAAGTCATTGGATTCCAGTCCACAGAGTAGGTTCTGGCATAACATGATAGGCAAATATATATGACCCTCACTGATGGGATTTACAGTGTAGTAGGAGGGTTAATCAAATAATCCCACACATAAATTTATAATGACAAACATTGAAAAGTGCTCTGTAGATAAATATTACCTGTGGTAAAAAGGTAAAATAGGGGAAGCTGTTCTTAAGAATTGCCTAAGCTGATGATATTTGACCCTAATTACCTAAGCTGATGAGATATGATAGATGAATGGATAGATAGATAGATAAAGATATATATCATATATATATAGTAATAGGATATATATCCTATATATATATATATATATACATCCTATTACTTCTGTTTCTCTGGAGAACCCTAATACTTTTGTATTAGGGTTTGTACATATTAGAAACCTAATACAACTCTTGTGTGTGTGTGTGTGTGTGTGTGTGTAATATAATAGATAGTAATATCCTATTACTATTTGTATCTATATGGTATAGGGTCATGTAATTATGGAAACTGAAAGGTCCCTCAATGTGCCGTCTGTAAGCTGGAGACCTAGGAAAGTGGTTAGTGTAGTTTGAAAGCCTGAGAGCTGGAGGGCTGATGGTATAGACTCTAATCTGAGTGGGAAGGACTAAGAAACAGGACTACTGAGGCCAGGAGAAGATGGATGTCTGAGTTCAAGAAGTCAGTGGGGAGAGAGAAGTGGGGGAAGGGAGAGAGAGAGAGAAAGAGGGAGGGAGGGAGAGAGAATATGACTCCTTCCATACTCCACTTTTTTGTTCTATTTAGGTCAACACATTGGATGATGCCTACCTACACTGAGGAAGGCCATCTCTTTACCCAGTTCACCAATTCAAATGGCAATCTCTTCCAAAAACACCCTCGCAGACATACTCAGAGATAATCTTTAGCAGGTATCTGAGCATCCCACGATCCACTCAAGTTGACACACAAAATTAACTACGATGGGTATAAACTAGAATGAAGGGGGAGGGAGAGAAAAATGGAGTGGTGCAGGAGGTTGCTAGCTGCTGAGTTAGGCAGGTGGATCCAGTCGTCTTCAGGCCAAGAGCATGAGGAAAACTAAAGAAAAGGAATTGCATCAGATCTTCATTGTTTTTCTTAATTGCTCTGACTGTATTTTGAAGACTGTTCTGCGATGAAGAAGGTGAAGGATAATGTAATGAGAAGGCTTGAAATAGCCAGAGTAATCTTAAACAACTGAAATGCTAACAAATATACTCTATGGAGAATGCATAGAGAGAGGAATAGCTGCAGATCCACTCACCTTCCTTGGTGATTAATAAATTTAAAGAGGCTTTGGGACTAATGAGCCTGAGGAGTGTGTTCCGTGCCTCTGTTAGAGTCACAAGTTCACTCTTTCTTTTGTGTCTTTTTTTAGAGACACAAGCCTTTGTGTCCTTGTTTCTGGTTTGCACACGAACAAGAATTTGTTCCTGTATTTATTTGCTTGTTTTTGTAGCAACAGTAACTGGGGATTTGGTTTTATTCTCTGACCCTTTCAGATATCTGAAAATGAATGAGTGAAATCTATTTGCTTGAATAAGAGAGAACAGAGAATCCACTTTCTTAGTATTTTTGTTGTTGTTTGTGGATTTGCTATTTTGAGCTCAAATCAATAAGAATTTTGAGCTCAGTGGAAAGGACAGCTCTTTGACATCAGCACTGGGAAATTTTGTTGGCGTTTTTCTTTCTGTGTTTATTTTTGACCTTTAGTTGTAGTTCTGGGACTAAAGCTATATACTCCCTATGTGTCTGTGTGCCTATATGTGAGAAACTGTGTGAAGTTAATATGTTTTCCTGTCTCTATATAGTATTAATAAATTTGATTTTAACTCTCTTAAGTTAAAGGAGCTCTGTTCTAATGTATTTGAAGTGATAAATAAATGCTTATATCAATTTAATATTCCTAAAATTCCAGAAGAAAGGAAATTAAACGTCTAAGAATTTCCTAACTCAGACACATTTTAAAAATTCAACTCACAAAATTAGCTTTGACAAATCAGACTCTTTTAATAATTTTGATTTTTAAAGCGAGCTATATGTTTTCTAGATTATCAGTATCCTAGATAGCACAAGCGTACATTGTATTTCACTTGGATTTATTTTCTCATGTAGAGAGTAATCTGAATTTCCTAATCTAATACAAATTACTGATCAAAGAAAAAATATTACTGCAATATAAAGTTTAAGATTATGAAAAAGCAAGTTGTGTTCAACTAAAATGAATTGCTTTTCTCATAAACATTTTATACTAACAGTAACTATATTTTGAAGTGTATCGGTTTCAACACATTTTCCAATATCTGTAGGTACTAAAACCTTAGTCTAATGTTAAATGGAGCTAATTAATGAACAATTCTTAAATACCTACATAATTTCCAACTAAACTAGGAAATTAAAACATTGACTTCTAAGCACATATTTAGTTGATATGTGATGCAATGTATTTAACTGATATAGCTGATATAGTTTTAATTGCTGTAGAGAGGCTATCTTATAGGTCATGTTAAGGAACATGTTAATTTTTGCTAATTTTAGTATCCAAAGCATGTGTATCACTATGTGTATTCATGAGACTTTCTCTTTTTTTTTTTGAGACAGAGTTTCACTCTTGTTGCCCAGGCTGCAGTGCAATGGCACCATCTTGGCTCACCAAAACTTCCGCCTCCCGGGTTCAAGCGATTCTCCTGCCTCAGCCTCTGGAGTAGCTGGGATTACAGGCATGCGCCACAAGGCCTGGCCTGGCTAATTTTCTTTTCTTTTTTTTTTTTTTTTTTTTGAGACGCTGTCTCGCTCTGTCCCCCAGGCTGGAGTGCAGTGGTGCGATCTCCACTCACTGCAAGCTCTGCCTCCCAGGTTCACGCCATTCTCCTGCCTCAGCCTCTCGAGTAGCTGCGACTACAGGCACCCACCACCACGCCCAGCTAATTTTTTGTATTTTTAGTAGAGATGAGGTTTCACCGTGTTAGCCAGGATGGTCTCGATCTCCTGACCTCGTGGTCCGCCCGCCTCGGCCTCCCTAAGTGCTAGGATTACAGGCATGAGCCACCCCGCCAGGTGCTTTCTCATTTTCTACAAATATTTGTAGATGGCACACATTTATTAATTCATACTCCCAATTTGCTCTGTAAAGTTAGGTATTTTTGTCAAAATGTATAGTTTATGTAGCTAATTAGTACTGTACTAAGAGCAGTAAGGAAAGAATTCTAGGTCTGGGAGCAAAGTGATAGATTAATTTTTTGTTTATGAATGAAAAATAATATGCAGTTTGGTCCTAAAGTGACTAGTCAGTCTAGAAAATGAAAGAAGATAGTACAAGACAAACCTTGAATAGATACAGAAAGTCATAGAATATTTGCAGAAAGAAAATGTATCCAGCTCATTTTAAAACTTCAAACGATGGATCCCAAAAGAAGTAATGGAATGTGTTAATATTTTTAAGAGTTTGCTCAGTTTTGATGGGTTTATTCACTAGATAGTTTGAAAAGGGAGCTCATGGATCCTTTACTCCTAAATATTATAAAAACGAAAAGCTAAAATTTAGTATTCTCTCTGCTAAAATGATATATTGGTAACAGAGTGTTTGGTTTAAACTAGGGATAATACCTTCTGTAGAAGCTGCCCAGATATCGGACATTCCATATCTCACCCCCAAAATTTTATCTACACTGTGCTGACTTTGTCATGCCCTTGATGGCAAAAGAGTTAAGAATTCTTACAATTGTATTACTTTCTTTGTATGCTTATTTTAAACTATTTTATTGTCACTTTGATAAATAGGTAACCAAGTGTTGTTTCTCAGACACACATGACCCTATCTTTTCGAATGTCCAAATCTCCTCTGACAACTGTTTTGATGTTTGCCTTTTCAAAATAGAATACTAAATTTAGTCAAAACTAAAATACCTCTAATGCTAAAAAAATCTTTGAAAATTCGAAAGATCCCTAGAAAAACACTAAGTTTTGTTGTTTCACGTTAGGAAAAAAATACTAGAGATATTTAAGTTTGTTTCATATATTTCATAATTTCTATTTAGTTCTACTAGTCCAAGAGATACATGTAAACAAATGTCAAATCAGAAGAAACACTGCACTTTCCCTAGGCTAGGTTTGTTTAGATAAGACGTGATCAACATGAAGATTTCAGAAACTGTATATTTTATGAGAAGGCCCTGAGCATGTTCTTGCCCCAAGAGAGATAAAAACTCTTATGAAATAGTTACATACGGTCACTCAGCAGATAATTCTAATTTACCCTATTTGAGTTTTACTGGCCACAGAAATACATTAAAAATAGCCATTAAAGTCTGGGTGCAGTGGCTCATGCCTGTAATCCCAACATTTTTGGAGGCCAAGGAGGGTGGATCACCTGAGGTCTGGTGTTTGGGACCAGCCTGGCCAACATGTGAAACCCCGTCTCTACCACAAATACAAAAATTAGCTGGGCGTGGTGGCCTGCACCTGTAATCCCAGCTGCTCGGGAGACTGAGGTAGGAGAACCATTTGAACCCTGGAGGCAGAGATTGCAGTGAGCGGAGATCACGCCATTGCACTCCAGCCTGGGTGACAGAGCGTAATGCTGTCTCAAAATAAATAAATAAACAAATAAATAAAGCCAGTAAGTAGTTTTTACCTATTTTCTGATGCTCACCTGAAGCATCTATAGGCTACATGTCATATTCTGTGTATTTAATAAAGAAGGAGCACAGCCTCATGGAAAATGTGTATCAGGTGCTTTAAACTATAGATACTCAAAGAAGTTACAGGCTTCTGAGCTGACTTCATCAAGGCAGCTTTTGGACCAGACCAGCAAACCAAATCAAGATTTCCAGGACTCTTTTTAGTCAAGAAGAAAACATTCTTCATGAAACCAGTTATTTGACCCTAGGTTTCACAGAACAAGAATGAATTACACAGCAGATAATTAGCTGATAGGGAGAATTATTTATAGCTATTTACTTTCAATATTATTGATGCTGCCTTTTCCCTTTTTATAGAAATTCGTTTTTCTTGTCTCTAATCATCAACCCTTTTATTAGATTCTGCTTTTATAAACTGAAATAAACCTTTTATTGAACCTCAGAATGTAAAAACTCTTACTGAGTCTCCGTATTTTTGATAGTGATATATCATTACTTATGTAGGTTCCATAAAATCTGTTCTCCTTCACATCTAGACATAATTGGAACAAATCAATTGTACAACAAAAGCCTTGCTCAGAGTGTGATATTTGGAAATGTTCTCTTTAAATCATATATGACATTCCACTTTATATGTAAATCCAGGGCTGGAAAATTCTCCCAGGATACTGACCTGATCCTTGCTTCCAGGCTAAGAAGTTAACTTGGAAAAGTTGGAGGTGCCGTAAGAAAAGAGGAATTTACTCAAATTTATAGGAACTGCAGGTTAAATATAATTGACAGAGGCTTGGCTTTAATTATTCCCCCTGAGGACAGCAAGTAACAGAGGTTTTTAAAAGTCCACTGTGAGATTCCTTATGAAAATAGCCACACCGGAGTTAATTCTGTGACTTCAGATGCTCAGTATTGCATGGCTCTTTATTTGCAAAGCGAACTCAAAGAGTCCCGCATAATTAACACTCTTGCGGCACCCGTATAAATCTAACCTTCTGGTGGATAGACGGTAAGATGAACGCGAAGGATCCCTACCTCCTGGTGGGCTGACTTCCCAGTTGCTCCTAACCCACAGAATGTGGCAAAGCTCATGAGTTGTCATTCTGATGACTAGCCTGCAGAAGTTAGCAACATCTGTGTTACTGGGCAGATCCTCTCTCTTTGGTTATCTTAGAATGCACACGTTGCTGAAGCAAGGTGCATGTTGGAGAGGAAGGAAGGAATTCTAGTTGTTACTTAGCAGACACTTTAGCATGGCAAGGAAATGTGGACAACCTTGAGCCAACAGGTAGCTAGAAGTCTTCCGTCCAACAAGCTTTGAAGTACTGAATTGTAACTACTACAAATACCTGAGCATAAAATCAGATTCTTCCCCAGTCAGAGCCTTCAGATGACTGATGCTGCAGAGGTCACAGCTCAGGGTCCTGAGCCAGAGAAATCCCTGGGCCAGAGAAACTGTAATAAAATTAATGTGTGTTTTTTGAAACCACTAGGTTTCGGATAATTTCTTACACAGCAATGAATAATTAGAACAAACCTAATAAACCCAACATTTTTTTGGTTTGTGATAAAAAATCTAATTTCTGGGGCTTTTGACAAGCACAAGGATGGGAAATACCGTCAATAAAAAACTTTAAATGGGCACAATTTCTACTGGGTATCTTTAAAATGGAATTCTGGTTGTTAATTAGCAGCCCATTTGGAATTATCTACTTCTATAGGGTGTTTGTATTCCATTGACTTTGAATTTTATAACTCTTGAAGTTGAAGAAAAACTGATTGTAAATACAAGTTATTTATGTCTAGAGAGATGTAAATTTCATCTGGCGAAGATTCAATTGATTTCTACTTCATGGAAGAAATAATCTGAATATTACATTTTATGCTCTATGAATATTGACAAATTTGGCAGCACTTAGCAATTAATCTCAGCATTTCTGACCGTGTACATATGTGTTTGTCTTGTCTTTGAATTATCTTATGAGTCAGTTTTAACTATTTACTTTTTAAAATGTTTGACACGCATTCATTTTCTAATAACATAAAAACCATGATCTTACATATCCTTAATAAAATATTATTTAACAGGCCTCATTCAATATTGTGAAACCATATAATTAGAACCCATTTGAGCTATAAAATAATTTGTCACTTAGTCATTAAGCCACTCACTTTCTCAATATCTAATCCAATATTTTACAATGTTGCTTTGTTTAAGGCACAAAGGCGTTTACATCCTAGGGTAATGTACACAATTAGATTCAGGATTTCTGAGGGTAACATCATTGCTTTTAAAGCAGGTATAGAGAGACCGGCAGGGTGTTGGAAAAATAGAAGCAGAAGGAAGCAGGAAAACACTGGTGTTAGAGGTGCGTGGATTAATTGAGTAAATACATGTAGAGCATTTAGAAAGCACCTGCAAAGAGCAAACACTTGAGCTCAGTGAATGTTCGTTTTTATTTACTTGTGTTCTACTGATCACACAGAAACCTGTCTCAAAACTGCCCCAAAAAAGACCCTGAATTGGGCTTATTGTGAAGTGACATGATACTTTAATTTATGGGAATTGTTATGTAATAGTAGACATGTAAGAAACATTTATTGAATAAATGGTATCTCGCAACTGGGGAAAAAGCCTTTTTTCTGGGTAATGTTTTCAGACAATGCTTTATTTTAAACTTGAATTATTTACCCTATATATTCCATAATTTCTATTCTTATTCACATACAAAATAAGCATACTATACCTACGTGTTAGCCGTTCTATATCCCCATGTCTTCTGTCTTTCAGGCTAAATGCCTGGTATTCTTCTGCATTCTCCGCATGGCACAGGGTTTAGCTGTGCCCTATCACCCCCATTTTGAACATTCCTCAGCTTGTCTACCTGCCTTACAATATGGGGTGAACTGCTCCAGATGTGGCATGACTGGAATGGACAACACCAATGTTGGTGTTACTCTCCTTCCTGAGTTTAGTCTTCTATTTGTTTAGTTTAAGGCTGCATTGGATGTTATTGAAGCCTCAGCCTACTGCTGCCTCATACAGAGGTTACTTGCAACTTGCCTGTTTTGTATCCATATTTTTGTATTTTCCTTGTATACGTAAATATCCAGTAGCATGAAAACTGGTACATGTGGTAAGTGTATATATAACTTTATAAGAAACTTCCAAACTCTTTGCTGCAGTGGCTATTCCATTTTGCATTATCACCAGGAAAAGATCAGTTTCAGTACTTCTACTGACTTATTTTTTAAAAAGCCATTCTAGTAGGAATGTAATGGTATCTCACTGTGCTTTTCTATTGAATTATTCTAATGACTAATGATTTTCATCTTCTTTTTCATGTATTTATTTTTAATCCATATCTGTAATGTTTTAATATATTCAACAAATTGGACTGGTAGTCATTACTATTGAGTTGTAAATAGTTCTTTACATTACTACATGTAAGTTCTTCCTAGGTATATGTTTCGCATTTTTTTCGGATCTGTGGAATGTCTTCCCATTTTCACAAAGCTGTCTTAAAGAAAAACTAGAATGCTTTACTTTGGATTAACTAATTTATCTTTTTTTAATGATTGTTTTTGTGGCTTAAGGTCATAAAACCTATGTTTTTTTCAGAAGTGTTATGATGTTAGGTTTTACATTTAGGAGTCTGATTCCTTTTGAGTTAATTTTTTATGTGGCATTGAGACGGCCAGGTGGGAAGGGCTCCCTGGCAAAATTCCAACTGGCCAGCGCGTTGGGAGGGGTGCGCGCTGGGAGGGGTGCGCGCTGGGAGGGGTGCGCGCTGGGAGGGGTGCGCGCTGGGGGGGGGTGCGCGCTGGGAAGGGTGCGCGCTGGGAGGGGTGCGCGCTGGGAGGGGTGCGCGCTGGGTGGAGCCACAGAAGTTCACGCCCTCCGCAGCAGGGAGGAGCCTGGCTCCTGCTCTTCCTGTGTGGAATCTGGGATTCAAACTGTGAGGCTGGAAGCACACCAGCAGTGACTCTGGCTTTGTGGAGTGTCTGTTTCCCCTCTGGCTTTATGGAGTGTCTCTGTTTCCCCTTTTCTTCCTTTTCATCCAATAAAATCCTGCCTTACTCGCCCTTCAAATTGCCTACAATCCTAAATTTTCGTGGCTGTGTAACAAGGACCCCATCTTTAGCTGAACTAAGGAAAGGTCCTGCAAATTTTTTGGCACACAACGTGGGGGCTCAAGAAGCAGTGAGCAAAATGGGGACTCAACACCTCAGTGTCCCTTCTAAGCCTGTTTATCCTCAGACTTCTGAGGGTAGGGGAAACCGTGCTCCCACCCCCATTGCTCCCAGGGGAGGGGGGCATTTTCATGGCCTTTTCCTGCCTTTCTCGGGACAGACTGGCGAGCAGTGGCTCCCAGCCACCCGTCCCTCCCTGCCGGGGCTGGCACATATGGCTCAAGGCACGACGGGCAGCTGGCTGGCATTATTCTGCCACATGCCCACGTAGTCTCCCCATCCCTGGGCCAGGGAGGCCAACTCCAACCCACAGTAATTAAACTTGTCTCCCTCGTGGAGGAAACACTTGCATAGGAATTAGAGGTTCTTCCCCAGGCATTTTAAAACTTTTTTCTTTCCTCTTCTCTACCCTGTCAGCAGTTAACTTTTAAGCAAGTTTTTTTGTTTTCTTTTGTTTTGTTTTTTTCTGTTAGAAGACATTTTACTAGGCCAGCCCGCCCCAACCCAACTATCACTGTTTATATTCTCCTAAAAGTTTTAGTTGTGAAAAAGGATCCTGTGGGAACTGGGTTTTCTCCTGCCTGTCTGTGTAGGGGTGTGTGTGTGTGTGTGATATCTGTAAAAACAGCTCTAAGTAATTGGGCCTAAAGAAAGACAAGCACTTGGATCAAATAATTTTAAAGGGAAGATAAAAGCTCTGGTACTTTTTGGTTCACGTGACTTAATCTTTGAGAAATAAAAACAGCCTTAAAGATTATTGGTAAAAAGCGATGTCATTAAAACGTAAATAGATGAACTAAATTATGCAGGTCAGATGCAAGGTTGGCTAAGTGACTTAAGGTTACAAACTTCTTTTTGGGTTTTGAGAATTATTTGACTTGCCAGCTTCACAATTGTTAAAGCCTTGGGACATATGGAACTAACCACACCCTTAATTATGCTGAAAAAAGTCAAACCTTGGCTGCACCTAGCACACAATTAAATCAACTTACCGGCCGGGTGCGATGGCTCACGCCTATAATCTCAGCACTTTGAGAAGCCGAGATGGGTGGATCACGTGAGGTCAGGAGTTAGATTTCAGGCTGACCAACATGGTGAAACCCCATCTCTCCTAAAAATACAAAATTAGCTAGGCGTGGTGTTGCACGCCTGTAATGCCAGCTACTCGGGAGGCTGAGGCAGGAGAATCGCTTGAACCCGGGAGGCAGATGTTGCAGTGAGCCGAGATAGCGCCATTGCGCTCCAGCCTGGGCAACAAGAGCAAAATTCCATCTCAAATAAATAAATAAATAAGTAATAATAATAAAAAAACCCAACTTATCAGGTTTTACATTACTGTTAAAAATTGCTAGGACTTACTATTATAACATGTAATTGAGACTACTGGAATTAGATTTACATACCAGGTGTGTCAGAACAATAAAATGTGTTTTTTAGTAAAAGGTTATAAGAAGGTATGGAAGTGTCAATTTTTGCCTAGGGTTAAAGGATTGTTTTAAATTAGATAAGATACAGCTGAAAGTTCAAACAAGGGGTGGAAGGATTGTGGAAATTAATCTTGCAAAAGAAATTCTGTGTGTGAACATAGACTAAATTCAAAAAAAGTATTATATGGATTTGCTGTAAATTGGACATTAAAATAAAAGCACAACAAGGTATTCTTAAGGTGCTAATCTGCTCTTTGGCAAAATTTGTAAGGGGTTATAAAAGGTTTTTGCTTCTTTAAAATTTCTGAGTCATCATTTTGGCAAAATAAATTATAGTAATCTGGAATTATATTTCATAATATCAAGTGTTTTGAACTTCATACATATTTATCCGGCTTCACAAAATCAAATTTCAGTTTCAAAATTGTCTTTGCTGACACCTGGCTTTTTGGATACTTCAGAGGGCCCCTGGAGTGTCCAGAAAAGAGAGGTAAACAAGAGTATTTGACATGTTTAGGTACATAGGGTTGTCAAATGGTGTTTAGGTTATATTTTTGTGAATAATGCTAATATGTGTTCCAAAATTGTATGGAATTTCTAAAATTCTAATGTATAAGTGTATGCTATCAATCATAATTAAGGTTGTTATGTTAAGTTATTGTAAACCACAGAGATAATCAAACTTCTTTTTCAATCATGTTTCTAACCGTAACTAGCCTGGACACTTCGCTTTTTGTAGACAATTGTCTTGTTTTAATCCTTTTCAAAAGATGGTTTATAATAAGCTATGGAACTTTGACAGCTGCTCTCAAATAATTTTGGTGATTGTAATATTGGAATAAAGGAAAATGTGCAGGACTCCTGAAGAGCTAAAATGTTCACAAATATCAAACAAAACAAGAGTTAACTAAATGGACTGAACTCAGAAACTGAAGCAACCTTTTTAACTTTGGCTCAGAATATTTCTAATCTTTGTTTTGTTTTTCGGAATCAACAAAACTTATTTTGAAATGTTTACAGCCTTTAATAATTGAGAATGGTATACTCCTATGAACAAAATTTGGAACATGTTTCTCTCTGCCTGGTTCCTCTAGAATTTGGAAACTATCTGTGAGTATTTTTAACTTACGGCAATATAGTTGTTTCCATAAGTGCAGTAAGAGTCCACTTTTCTTTTGCAACAGGACACAATTGGAAAAAGTTGGTTATTTTACCATGGCTTTGACTGGAAAGGTAGGCTTCCCTTTAAGGAGTCAATCTAGACTTTCAGAGCCAATAAAACCCAGTGGGGAAACTGGCCTCATACCCTTGTCTATGCAGTCCCTGCACACGGTTCCTGACCTGTGGTCAGTAAATAATGTCACTTTGTAATGGGTCCAGAAGCTCCAAATTTGTCTTGGGACCTCAAGAGTTGAGGATCACCCAACTCACAGATATTTGAAGATACAAACCTATGGCTGGGATCAGCTTTAAAAAGTCTTATCTGAGATTCCTTGGGGAACAGAATTCCATCAGAGCCAATCCAAAAGGCCTATGTAGAAATGATTATTCTTGATGCACTTTATGCAAATTATCAGGCCAAGTATGAGACTATAGCATATTTTGCAAACCACTCAGTCCTATGATGATTTTTTTTAACAAAAATAAGGATGGGAGAGAGAGGAATTATGTTTCAAACCTTATCATACATTTATCATTAAATTTTAAATGCATTTGTTGTTTTTAAGTTTTGCCTATATTTTAGACTAATTCTGCTTGTTCCTGTGAACGTAACAGCAATCTCCAGCCGCGGCTCAGAAAGAACAAGAGGGATGGGTAATGTAAACATCTGGATCAAGGCCGGGTTTGGTGGCTCATGCCTGTAATCCCAGCACTTTGCAAGGCTAAGGTGGGTGGATCACGAGGTAAAGAGATCAAGACCATCCTGGCTAACACGGTGAAACCCCGTCTCTACTAAAAATACAAAAATTTAGCCGGGCATGGTGGCCAACGCCTGTAGTCCCAGCTTCCTGGGAGGCTGAGGCAGGAGAATGGCATGAACCCAGGAGGCGGAACTTGCAGTGAGCCGAGATTGTGCCACTGCACTCCAGCCTGGGTGACAGAGCAAGACTCTGTCTCAAAAAAAAAAAAAAAAATCTGGATCAGTATTCTAGTTTTGAACAATTATCCTGCAAATCTTGCCAGGTGATGCCCATCACTCAGAGGTTTCCTTTTGGGAAAGTAAGATCAAGGGAGCTAACCAAAGCCAACTACCATGCACCCAAATCCGAGCAAGCGTAACTCTAGCCACCAGGTATCTGGGTGTGTCACATGGCATCCTTTTCTCTCCCTTGCTGGAGGAGGACTGAATGCCACAGTTTTACCTTAGCGTTTGACTTATGATAATGAGTCCAAGCAACCTTCCCAAGACACATTTTTGTCCCAAACTCAATTCCAAGCTTTGGCTCAAAGTCCTACGAAGGAAAAGTGGATCTGAGGGATCCAGAGGCAAATGATAATGGAAGTTAAAAGGCGCAGTGCAGGTGAGCGTGGCTGATTCCTGCCAATTAAACCGAGCTTCTCGCTTCACGGATGAAGGCCACATTACTATCCATGGCATAAATGAGGTCTAGGGAATCCAAGACTACCGAGAGTAAGCAGGAAAGAGACATAAGAGTGAATAATTCCAGCTCTCTAGGCCTTCCTTGCTTCATGGGTGCAAACTGTTTTAACACCCATGGTGGCACCTGGCAAGGTTGCCGGGACTCAGGGATACAGGATGGAAGAGGGAAAGACCTCTCTCTATCACTCCCATACCCCGGATATCTGCTAGGAAGAGAAAGGAAATGGGGACACCTGCTCTCCTCATTCTAGATGGGTAGCCATTCATCTTCAGTCTGTACCACTTTCAAATGCATCCTGAACTCCTGGGACTCCTTTGAAAAAATGCTGTCTTTTTTCCTTTCTCCTCCTCTCTACTCTCTTCGCTGATAGTTAATTGTGTCTCTGTACTATGGGAGACTCCCCTCAGATGCATCATCCAAACTGGGAAAAGTTAATGTCCCAAGCCTTAAACTGGTTGGCTTACAGTTAGGCTCAGGGGAAGGGAACCCAGAAGCCTAACATATTGGCAAAAGGTTAAAGTTTATTTAACCATTTGGGTTTTGGCCTCCCTCTCCCTGTGCAAACTGGTAAAAGGCCTTGGAATTTTTGAGCTGTCCTAACCCTTGCCCTTTTTCATTTTGATAGATGTTTTCTAATCACCCTGTTTGTCTCTTCTTGCCTGCAGGTAATCAAACTCGAAACAGCAATGGAACCAGAGCCTCTGAAGGTGGCCCCTTCTGCTGGCAACCCTTAGACAGGCCTCACAGGGAGCCCTGACTGCTGTTTCCCCAAACAGCATACCCCGTCAGTAGAAAGCACTTAGGATTGATTTTCGGGCCCACTTGGTGGCACGTGCCTGTAATCCCAGCACTTTGGGAGGGCAGGATGGGTGGATCACTTGAGGTCGGGAGTCTGAGACCAGCCTGACCAACATGGCAAAACCTCGTCTCTACTAAAAATACAAAAATTAGCCAGGCTAGCCAGGCATGGTGGCACATGCCTGTAATCCCAGCTACTTTGGAGACTGAGGTAGGAGAATCACTTGAACCCGGGTGGCGGAGATTGCACTGAGCTGAGATCGTGCTGCTACACTCCAGCCCGGGTGACAGAGCAAGACCCTGTCTCAAAAAAAATAAATAAATAAAAATAAATAAATACATATCAGGCTTGTCTTCATCCTTATTCTAAGGACACTTGGTTAGACTTCTTTAGAGGCGGGAATGACACTACCAGGTGACAGGGGGTCCAGGGAAAACTCCACCAGCCTGCACACTAGGGTGAAGCCTCAGCAAGTTTGCCCTCTTTGCAGTGGGAAGAGCCTGCCCCTTCTCTTCCTGTGTGGAACTTGGGACTCAGGCTGCGAGGCAGGAAGTGCACTAGCAGGGACTCTGGCTTTGCAGAGGGTCGTTTCTCCTTTCTTCCTTTTCTCCCAATAAAACCCTGCATTCCTCACCCTTCAAATGGTCTGCAAGCCTACATTCTCATGACCCTGTGACCAGGACCCCGTCTGTAGCTGAACTAAGGAAGAGTCCCGCAATCGCATGTGTTCAGGGTTAAGGCTAATTTGTTTATATGTAGATAACCAATTTTCCCAGTATGGTTTGTTGAAGAGAATTTTCACTTACTTCTCTGAGGTTTTGGCTTATGTCTTTAGTCTCACAGTTCACATCAATGATTCAAAATGTGTCAGAGTTTTTGAGAAAAAGATCAGCTGTATGACTGAAGTCTGTCAAATATCCAATTGTGCCACTGAATCCCTCTGCAAACACTGAAAGCTCAGCTTATTTCTCTAATACTGCCATGGCAGCCCTATAAGTTTCTCTGTCTTCTGGAATTTTATGCTTTTAAACACTCCCTGGTTGCACAGGTTTTCCAATTCTCACAGGTAGCATTGGCCTGATGTGAGCTACTTATCCTACCCAGAGGTACGAGTGTCCTCTTTGTGGAAAACATGTTCAATAAGTATTTTCACATTTCCGCAAAGTTGGGACTTACTGAGCAAAGATTACTAAAAACCTCAGCAAAAGAATGGCTTAGTAGAAAACATATCTTGTAAGTTAAAGATACTTCATTTCTCTGATAGACTTAAAGTCTTTCCCCTGAAGCCATTTGTTTATGTTCTAGGATGATAAAGGAAAAAAATAGAGACCTTTTTCTCTCCCCAGAAAGGATTTGTTTACATTTCAGAGCAAGGTCTCCTTCTTGCTTTAACTCTTGCTCCTGTGTCTCTGAAGGCAAGAAGGGGCAGATGGGCCAACTATCCTATAAAAGCTCCTATAGTCATAATTTCAGGGTTCCTCTCTTGTGGCGCAAATCCCACTGGAGACACAGGTGACATCTCGCTCTCATTGTCTCACAGACAACTGGGCCATGGAAAACTGACACAAGAGTCTCTGTGAGAAAATAAAAAATGTGTTCCCCGATACAAAGGTCTCATATTTTTTAATGTATATCTACATATCTATATATCCATCCATCCCAGCCTAATTATTTGACTTGCGAGTAACATCTCAGATCCTTCACATTTTGAACTTAACACTCATATCATTTAATAATCAAGCATTCTAGTATACTTGTCAGAGATGGAAATCAATTTTATTTAAATTAATTAAATTCTACATGGACTTCCTGGTATTTCAAATGCATAAGACCTCCTTTACCATTCTGTTTTTCACAAAATCTTAATCAGTATCATATTTTAAACATGCTGTTTGTAGGCTGGGCGCTGTGGCTCATGCCTGTAATCCCAGCACTTTGGGAGACCGAGGTGGGCGGATCACTTGAGGTCAGGAGTTTGAGACTAGCCTGGCCAACATGGTGAAACTCCATCTCTACTAAAAATACAAAAAAAATAGCCGGGCGTGGTGGCGGGCACCTGTAATTCCAGCTACTCAGGGGGTCGAGACAGGAAAATCGCTTGAACCCTGAAGGTAGAGGTTGCAGTGAGCCGAGATCGCTTCACTGCACTCCAGCCTGAGCAAAAGAGCCAGACTCCATCTCAAAAAATAAAAATAAGAATAAAAATACATACTGTTTGTCAAGATGAATAAAAAGTCGATGCTTAACAGATATTTGAAAATGGCAAATCAATATATGTGTTCTCTATGATGGCTCCGTTTGGCCTCAAAAATTAATAAAAATGATGGATATGTGAAACTGCATAGGTGATAAAATTGTGCAGGACTTAATTCACAATGTAAATGAGAACACATATAACTGGAAAACTTTGAATATGATTAGTGAATTATATAAATGTCAACATCCTGATTGTGATATTATATATAGTTTTGTAAAATGTTACCATTTGGGAAGTCAAGCAAAATATAATAGAGATCTATCTGTCTGTATTATTTCTTATAATTATATTTAACTCTATAATTATCTAAATTAAAATGTCTATTAAAAACTAGTGAAAGTGTTTTAGGAAGGCCAACAAGTGTAAGGAAATCACATGCTTTATCACCCCAAGATTATCACCTACACTCAGTATTTATGTAATTTTCATTTTAAAAATCCGGAAAATAAGCGGGGCATGGCGACTCACACCTGTAATCCCAGCACTTTGGGAGGCTGAGGTGGGTGGATAACCCGAGGTCAGGAGTTTGAGACCAGCCTGACCAACATGGTGAAACCCCAGTCTCTTAAAAATAGAAAATTAGCCAGGCATGGTGGCACATGCCTATAATCCCAGCTACTTGGGAGGCTGAGGCAGGAGGAGAATCGCTTGAACCCCGGGAAGTGGAGGTTGCAGTGAGCTGAGATCATGTCATTGCACTCCAGCATGGGCAACAAGAGTAAAACTCTCTCTCTCTCTCTCTCTCTCTATATATATATATATACACATATATATACACACATATATACACATATATATACACACATATATACACATATATACACACATATATATACACACATATATACACACACATATATATACACACATATATACTCACACATATATATACACACATATATACACACACATATATATACACACATATATATACACACATATATACACACACATATATATACACACATATATACTCACACATATATATACACACATATATACACATATACACACACATATATACACATATATACACATATATACACATATATACACATATACACACATATATACACACATATATACACATATATACACATATATACACATATATACACATATATACACATATATATACACACACATATATACACACACATATATACACACATATATATATACACACACATATATACACACATATATATACACACATATATATATATACACACACATATATACACACATATATATACACACATATATATATCGGGATATATATATCTCTCTCCAGAAAATAGGATCAATTAGCATTGCTCCACATGTTTGTCCAAATGGTATTTTTTCTAGTTCTATGTATTACTGTTCAGAGTACATGTGAATCAGGTTTCTTAGTGAGGTGACTGACAGCAAACAATACAGGCCGTATCTGCATCCCTGAATGTGTTATAATACCCTTGCATTTTGCATATCTGTACAACTGATACAATGTCCTGAGCACATATCCAGGCTCAGCTACGTGAAGAATTATTCCAAATTTATTTATATAAAGTAGGACTTGTTGCATTTATTTATATAAAGTAGGGCTTAGTTGTATTGGTGCAGCTGAGCTTACAGTAAATTTTATATGGTTCTCAAATATCACTTGGAATTATCCAACCACAGCTGTTCCAGTTGGTGGGGGAGCAAGACCTAGAAGTTATTTTCTGCAAACTACTCAGCTATCAACTGTTTATGCTAGCTGCACTTTTATTTTCTATTATTTAGATAAGCAACACTTGTATGATTCCTGTAAGTCGTTTCTGTATTTAGTTTTTAAATTGCACTTAGCCTTCTCCTGACAATTGACCATATGCTGTTCACACATTTTTACTACCAAATCTTTGTAACCATGAAAATATGCTCATCTCTGAAGTATATGATTTAGAATCTTAGAGCAATGAAAATGGAATTATGGTGTTGCCCTGAAACTGAAAATTCATAACAAGGCATGTTCTGTTCTCCCCACCAGATGTCACCCTCATACTTCCTTAAGAATCTAGAAACTACATTAGGCAATAATTTTTTGGAATTTTCTGTAGCTGTTTAGTGATACATTTCACTCTCTCAGCTTTGTGTGTTTGTAGAAAATCCATTTCAAGTCATGTCATCATTAGAGAAATATTTTCTACTGTTAACACACGACTTTAAATAAAATTGGAGACTGATTCTAACCATTACAACCGCTGGAGGAGCTTTCTGTTATTACTGATGCTGACCCACAACTTAGGAAAGCGAAGTTCCACATGCTCAGATATTTGCAGTCTCTATTTCCACTTCATTTGAAAGGAAGAGGATAAATCCATCAGGGTTCTGGAAATGCATGCAAACCGCACTGTCCACTCCTGCATCAAGCCTCAGACCATCAGATCTTTGGATGTTGCTACACTCGGTAGAAGGCACCCGGCAGCCGCTGCGGGACTACAGATGTGAGCCTCCTCCTTTAACCGAGTCAGGTGTGCCTTGAGACCAGGTAGGAGATTGTTAGATGCTGTTTGTTTGTTTTTCATTTGTTTTCACTGAATGTTGCATGAGACTATTTTAAAAACGCTTTGAGATACTCTTTCTCAAAGAAAGATTATTCATAATCCACCCAAGTCTGCGAAATTCACAACCCACCCCTCCGCCATTTTATAAACTATGCAACGTATTTGATAGTGGTCAAGTGAGAAAACCAAAATCAAACATCCAAAACTGGATATTCGAAATTGAGTCTGTATCACTCCAAAGTCAAACTATTTCCACTACAAAAATTGCCTACTCACAAACCCAAATGTATAACTGGTTGCCATATTTGAGTCATTTGTAGCATTAGTATTCATCACATATACATGGGTTCTGCATGAGAATCACTTAAAATAGTTTACTTTGAATTTAACAACACTTTTTTAAACTGCTACATTTATGAACCAATATAATTATGTTAACATTAATATAAGTAATATTGCTAATATTAATATAAGTAATATTATTAATATTAATATAAGTAATGTTAGTAAATACAAAAATAAAAAGGTCATATTTCATTTCACAGAACTAGTTTAAGCCCCATAAATTTATTTCAATTCTTAAACATCAAAAAATTATAGTTTGAGTTACCATATGTCTCTTCAAGTTAGATAAATAAAGTTTCTTTGAAAGTCTTCCTTAACTGCCAGTTCTGCTCGTTGAAATGGCTTTATACACAGTGATGACAAGGAACAAGAACCAGTGAAGCTTCTAGATAATGGATACTGAATGTTAATACATAAAAGCCAAATATGCAATTACTATTTATGAAACAAACAACCCCCTAATATATAATAATATTGAGGGTACTATATTGAGGGTCTGTTCTTGCAACATGATAAAGAAATGCCTGAAGCTGGGTAATTTGTAAAGAAAAAAGGTTTATTGGCTTATGGTTGCGAGGGTTGTACAAGTGTGGCACCTGCATCTGTTTGGCTTCTGGTGCAGGCCTCAGGAAGCCTATGATCATGGTGGAAAGAGAAGCAAGAGCAGGTGCATCACACGGCAAGAGAGAGCAAGGGCAGTGGGGAGGTGCCGTGCACTTTTAAACAACTGAATCTCAAAAGAACTCAGAGTGGGAACTCACTCACAAGAGGAGGGCACTAAAACATTCACGAGGGATTAACCTCCTTGACTCAAATACCTCTGACCAGACCCCACCTCTAACACTGGGGATTACATTTCAACATGAGATGTGGAGAGAACAAACGTCCAGACCACATCAGGTACTTATTTTAATGTTGATGGTTCCAAATTATATTCAATTTTCTTCAGCAAAGGAAATGACATAAAATTGTTATGCTAAACAAATTGTGCAAATCTGATTTAAAGTATGAAACAACATGTTTTAAATTGTTAAATTCAATTGTAAACATTGAATGCATCATATATAGATGATATTTTCTTTGGTGCTGATATTTAAGTTATAAGAAATAATTTCAGAGATAGGTGAGAAAAATTCATAGTAGTAATAGTAATATCTTGGCCAAAAATGTATTATCTTCTGTTCATACTTCTCAATTTTTACTTCGGTCATGTATAACTTCATGAAATATTAAAGTGGGGAGATTTGTACAGGCAACATGAGTTATTATTCGACATGCAAACTGCTGTCAACTCAATTCCTTTGTGATGTGATCCCTGTAAACTCTTGTTACTATCTGAAAACCTATTACTTAGCAACAATACAATGCCAGGCTCTGAAGAGGTTTAATACTCCTTCTCTACTATTGGCTGTGAGAAGAATGACTTCATGATTTGTTTGAATTGGTCAATAAATAGGACATTGTGGCCTTATTAATTCTAATAAATTAATAGGAATACTACACCTTAAAGATTAAAAAAATATAGAAAACTGCTACTTATGGTTAACATGAAGTAGAAGTACTTTTCCCCTTTTCCTTCTGCTAAGCACTAACAAAACTCTGAACATTATGTACAAAGAAAACATAAAAAGACTCTGAAATGTAGTCAGAAGAAAACAGACCAGGTAGTAAATATGAGACCCAAGGAAGGAATAAATGATGAGTTCTTGGTCTGCTTTGGCCTTATATATCCCAGACTTGAAACTGAAGAATTCTGTCAGCAACCTGGAAACATCAACGGACACAGTCAAAATAAGTCCCAACAAAAGCCTGCTTTCTCTGGCCAAAGCATCAGAAAAGGTGCAACATAGGAAAACAGAACATTTCAGACAATACGTTCTCTACTTCAGCAAACAGCACAGGAGCAAATGAGGCCCTATCCCCACCACCGCCATCAAAGGGAGTAGGGAGCTCAGATTTCCACCTTTGCTAGACTGTAGCAAGGAAGGTGTCGCCCTGGCTGAGCAGTAACAAGACACCCCCACACTGCAGTGCCAGCGCAGACCATGTAGGGAGCCTGGACTTCATCTCCGTTCAGCAGCAATGAGACACCCCTGCTGGAGAAGGGGCTAGGACAGATTCAAGACATTCACTAGTAGCCAACTGCCTGAACTAGTCAAGCCCCCTCCCTCATTGTCAGAGCAGGTCAACTGGGGAGCAGTACAAGACCCCTACTCCTCCAAGCCAGGGCAGTGTTAGTTGAGGCCAACTGAGGAGCCAAATTCTCACCCCACCAACAGCAAGGAACAGCCCTTATCCCCTCCTTTCCTGTCAACATAGACTGAGTGGGGTACCTGGACCTCCAACCCCACCTGACACTAATAAGGTGCTGCCTCCTCCCCCAGTCTGACAAGTGTGAGAGGTAGCCCGCTGAACCAGAAAACTAAATATAATCCAGGGGGTCATATTATATCCTGGTTTCAGCTGAAAGTCACTTGTCATGCTAAGAAGCAGGAAAAACAAAATTTTTCTCATTTAAGAAAAAGTGAACCAACAGACTGCAAACACCAAGAAGATACAGATACTAGAATTGTCTGATGAGGAGCTTAAAGTAGCCACAATAAAATGCTTCAACGTTACCAGCACACTTGAAACAAATAAAGAAGGTATTTATTTCTCAGGAAAGAAATAAAAGACACAAAAGGGAACCAATTGAAAATTGGAGGACCGAATTTAGAACTGTGAAATCAAACTAGAACACAAAACTCAATGGACAGGCTCAATTATAGATTGGAGAATCAAAAGAATCAGTAAACTTGAAGACAGAAGAATAAATATTACACAGCAGGTAAAAACGAGAGAAGTTGACCAAAAACAATTGCATAGAGCCACAAGGGCCCGTGTGATTATACCCCAAGATGTAAAATATGTATCATCTCCATCCTAAATGGAGAGAAGAAAGAAGGCAGGATTGAAAACATAGTTGGAAAATTAATGGCTAAATAGTTCCCAAATTTGGCAAAAACACATAAACCTACAGATTCAAGAAGCTGTGTAAACTAAAAACTGTATAAAACCAAGGAAATCTATAAGACACCTCATAGTCAAATTTATGAAAGCCTTGGATAGAGAAAAAAAAATGAAAGCAGAGAACAATACCTCACCTTTCGGGAAAATAACAGTTCTAACAACAGGGGATGTCTCATCAAAAATCATGAGGTGAGAAGAGGAAGTGTCACAGAGTTTTGTTTGTTTGTTTTTTGTTTGTTTGTTTGTATTTCTTTTTTTTTCTTTTTTAAGTGCTAAAGGAAAAGGACTATCAATCCTCAATTCTATGTTCAGCAAAAAGATCCCTCAGCAATGAAGGGAGAGTCAAGGCATTCTCAGATGGAGGAAATTTAAGATTATGTTTCTGGCACACCTACTCAAAGAAATGCTAAAGGAATTTCTCTAAACAGAAAGGAAGAGCTAAAGGAAGGAGCTTGGAACATCATAAAGAAGGAAGAACACAATAAGGAAAAATGTGGGCAAATACAATAGTTTTTTTCTTCTCCTTTTGAGTTTTATAAACTATGCTTGATGGTAGAAGAAAAATATAACACTGCTCTGGGTTTCAATGCAGGTAAATGAAAAATTTAAGACATATAAACAGAGAGAGGTAAGGTTACATAAAAGTGGTAAAGTATCTACACTTCACTGAAGCTGGTAAAATGTTGGCACCAGTAAAATGTAATGTGAGGTCTATATAATCTTAAAGTAATCACTAAAAGAGACTACACAAGAGAACTACTAGATGGAAAATCAGGAGATCCACTGATTCCAGGAATCACAGAGATCCACTCAAAACTTTACAGATAAATAAAAATAATCTAAAACAAAACTTTAACCCACAGGGAGGCAAAGGAATGAAGAACAGAATACAAAAAATAAAAATAAAAAAATAGCAGACTTAAGCCCTAACATCAATAACTACATTATAGTTAAAGGGTCTAAAGACACCAATGAAAATTCAGAGATATGAAGAACGGACAAAAAGAAAATAAAACTCAATCCAACTTTAAGCCACTTATAAAAGAAAGTCATTTCAAATATAATGAATAGGTTGAAAATAAAAGGATGGAAAAGATCTAGCATGCAAACATTAATCAAAAGAAAGCAGAAGCAGCTTACTAAAATTAGTTAGAGTGGACTTTGAAGCAAAGAAAAATACCAGGTACAAAGACAGTCAACACATCATGATCCACCAGGAAGCAGTCACAGCAATCCTAAATGTGTAAGTGCCAAACTATAGATCTGCAAAACATGTGAAACAAAAACTGATAGAAATGGAAGGAGAAATAGACAAACTCATCATTATAGCTGGAGACTTCAGTATCCCTTTCTCAAAAAGTAGTTGAACAACTAGACGGAAAATCGGCAAGGATAGAGAGGAATTCAACAACACTACCAACCAACAGATTCTAATCAATAATCATAGAACATTTCAAACAAGAGCCAAGTATGCATTTTTTTAAAGTGCTCGTGGAAGACTTACCAAGAAAGTCCATATTCTAGGTCATGAAACAAACCTCAATAAATTCAAAACAACCGAAATTATGCAGAATATGTTCCTTGATCACAGTGGACTCAAACTAGAAATCAGTAGCAGAAAGATAAGTGAAAATTCTCAAAACACATGGAAACTAAACAATATACTTCTGAATAATCCCTTGAAAGTATCTCAAAGGAAACAAAAGAAAAAAATTGAATCAAGTAAAACTTCATTGAACTAAATAGATTTATAGGAATTTACAGAATGGTTCCTAGAAGATGTTAAAAAGGGCAACAAACCAAGATTTATAACAGGAAATTAAGGCTGGATCAATATTTGTATCATAGAATATCAGTTTCTTACAATTATTAGGTTGGCACAATTGTCCTTGTGGTATTTGCCATTGAAAGTAATGGCAACACTGCAATTACTTTTGCACCAACCTAAAACAATGTGATTATCCAATATTTTAAATTATTTTTTCAGTAATTTGTAATAAAAATTGCCATTGGCTGTTAGGTATGTTGTGGTTTACATTTTTAAAAAATATATATGTTATGGCCGTGTGCAGCGGCTCACGCCTGTAATCCCAGCACTTTGGGTGGGTGAGGCGGGCGGATCACGAGGTCAGGAGATCGAGACCATCTTGGCTAACACAGTGAAACCCCGTCTCTACTAAAAATACAAAAAATTAGCCGGGCGTGGTGGTGGGCGCCTGTAGTGCCAGCTACTCGGGAGGCCGAGGCAGGAGAATGGCGTGAACCCGGGAGGCGGAGCTTGCAGTGAGCCGAGATCGAGCCACTGCACTCCAGCCTGGGAGACAGAGCAAGACTCCGGCTCAAAAAACAAAAAATTATATATATATATATACACACACACATATATATAGATAGATAGATATATAATTTGCATAAAGACTTTAAATGGAAAGTCACCAAAACATGACTGTACTTGAGAAAAGTCCTTCAACAGGTAAGTCTCTGGTTGGCAATGTAGGTAACTAAGCCACAGCCCAACATGTGCTTACCTTTATGTAGCATCAGAAATGGCTTCCTTTTGTGAAAGGATTTATTCTTTAGAGAAACAACAGAGATTTAATTCCATATCTCTGATTACAATAAGGACAATTTAACGTCAAAGAAGAAACAAAGGCTGTTGATGTACTTTCTAAACATCTGGCAAAACATTTTAAAACACTGAGTTAACGTGTTTAGAAGGATTTATAGAAGGTGTCTTTTTGGCATGTAGTATCCGAGGGAACAATTATGAAGTTGTTTCCTTACACAAACAAACTTCTGGCAAATTGATGTGCTGACGTGCTGTGAATTAGCATCCTGACCCACTGTCATTTGTTAGTTAGTGTGATGGGTACCTTAAAATCCAGCTAGAAGTTGTTATATAAGAAAAAGATACAATAACAGGCCATCTGTTATTCCTATTGGTAAATGAACACCATGAGCTTTAGTTAATGCTGTTGACATAAAATGTAAGGGAGGTGTTATAAAACTGCTCACTGACAGGTATAAACACACTTCAAATTACATGTTGGATCAATCAACAAAATGTGTGGCTCTCATCAACCAGCTGCTCCATGTAGACAAGACAAGTGCCATGCCCCAGCAGAAGAGAGGCCAATCAAAGTCCCTGCTTCCCTCACCTATGTCCACAGTGTGCAGGCGAAAGCTCACGTGAATTCAGATAAGAATATGGGGCAAGGGGAGAATGATTTTGAGCTATGTGACAGAAGTCAGTGCAACAGATAGAATAATTCGTATATCATTAGTATATCATTAACACTACAATAATTAGTATATCATGAATATAAAATGAGAGAAAGACTATTATTTAAGCTGTTACCTTAGGCAGTTCATTTATTGGAAAGTAGTTATTGGAAAAACAAACAATGTATTAACACCTTTAGGCAGATATTTTCAATTTGAAATATAAACTGAATATTTTGCCCTTGGGGAAATCACAAAATTAAGTGATTTACTCAAGGTCATGGCAAGTCAGTAGCAGAGCTGATGATAGAAACTGCTTCTATTTCTGATCAGACTATTTATCCCTCTTCCCAAAATGCTACTGTCAAACAGAACTCAGATATTTTTTAAAATTTAATGCACAGGAACATACTTTGTAGAGTTGACACCCAAGTCATGACATTCTGAGACATGGAAGCTGTCCATCTGCCCATGAGGAGCACTAGTGTCCCTGACTATAGAGACCTGCAGAGTCTCTTTGGCCATGGGAAAAATGTATTGTTGTGTTGGAGACAGAATGTGCATGGGGCCTTTGCTTTGCAACAGGCATGACAAGAAAACAAGGAAGTAGGTAGGCACTAAAATCTAAACAAACAACATTTTGGCTTCCTTTTTTTCTGCACATACTGTGAATCTCATGAGATGTAAGTCGTAGACTTGGTATGGTCAGTAATTTGTTAGGCAAGTTATTTCACCACTTAAAGTCTTAGTCTCTTAGTTCTTAAAATGAGAAGACTGATTACATGTGCTTCTGTTTCCATGACTGATTCCCAAATCTGTGAAATCAGGGTATAATTTGCTTTTATAGAGCTATGGATGTGAAATAATAATGTACTGCATAGAAAGTATCTGATAGAATAGAGCAATGGCAGCGAGTAAGAAAAAAACAAACAAACAAAAACACGTGCAGCCTCCACAGAGAACATGAACCGCATTTCATTCATGCAGGTTTTCCAGTGGCACACAGCAAGGACCTCATGATGTCCTCTTAGTGCACTCTGTCCATATCCAGAGTAAAGCTTAGCATGTTGGATGTGATGTTTCTGTTAGTAAGAAAGATTTTGAAAAGGACGAATCTCCATCATGCTACACATAGCTATTTCAAAGTGAGCCATCAGTATTACAGTCTTGAGGAAGGGCAAGCTGGAGTGCACTAGTTGGTGACTGCATTACAGAATTGGTAGGATCTAGACAGGTGTATGTCATATGCACATAGGCATGTGAAGTTCTAACCAGAGAAGCTCAATAGAATGTTGGTTTTTTTAATGGACAGTTCAGTTCTTGCGAATTAGGGTAGTTCAGAATTGCCTCTCTTTAGCTTCAATAAGCTCTTTACAATTTTGTTTCTATATTCTGCCATTAAATCAAATGAAAGTGCTCAGCAGGGTTTAGGGTGCCCTCACCTTAACAACAATAATCTAGCAAAAAATCAAACTACTGAGTATAATTCGGTGCTCTGATTCTCAGGCCTATATTCTAATCCCAGCACAGTTGATTACTATCCCTGAAGCCTCTTACAAGCGTTTTAAAACTTCTGGCCCTCTGTTTTCTCAGTGGCAAAATGCTATAAGAATTTAACTTTATAACATGTGAAAATATATAAGCAATTAAGCATGAAAATACACAGCTGGTATTATTCTCATGGCACTTTCTAATTGTTTCCCACACATCCAGGCTCATCTACACATCCACACATCAGTTCAAAGCAATATTACACATATTTTGAAGGAGAATCCTCTTAAATCATAGCTTTGATTCTCTGATCTCCTGTTCCTACTACTTCTCTGGCACCATACTTCCTCTATTCTAGTTGCCTACACATAAAGTCTAAATCCCCTGCCGTGGCTGTGGAGACCCTTCCCAGTCTGGCCCATGCACAGCATGTTCCAGGTACAGTGGCCTGAATACAGCCCTCACCTTATCACCTTTCTACACATCCCCCTCATCAGATCACCCTTTCCTTCTCTGTTCAGCTGCAGAAGGCCTCCAGCTCCCTAAGTGCTGACTGAAACACATACTCGTGAATCTTTACTGGGCCTCACTGCACTCCCAACACTGAACATTGATGTAGAAGTACCAAGGTAACATTTGGTGCCTCATTTGAAAATAATTTTATCATTAAAGTGACTTTTCACCATTTATTTTAATAAATATATGTATATACTAGGTAGTATATTTATATACCAGCATAGTTTTTCAATACAGTAGCATTGTATCGACTATATTTGGGGGCTGGAAACAACCAGCTTCCAAAATAATATCATAGATTCTTTTGAGATACTCTGACAGCAAACTCAAGATATAGCAAAATTTTAATTCGAGAGAGGACATAACTTAGAGAGCACTTAGTCACATTAAAAGAAAGTTCATCATTTGGTTCTTGCAAACAGTGATTTCCCTGAGTACCTTTAAAATACTATTTGATATATACTGAATATTTCAGGGGCATGGTGTTGCATAAATCAAGGTACAGACTCTTGGTTTAATTATTTTGAAAGAAGGGCTCAGTTGTGAGAGCTGTCATGGCAGAATTAAAGTTCTCAGAAACTAGAGTGGTCATAATAAGTTGATGTTTCAGGAAAAAATTACATATTCCCAAAAGTTTAGTACAGCTTTTCTTTTAAAACCTGATCAGGGAGACAGAGGAATGTCTTATTTTTCTTTGTGGGTAATTCAACTAAGTTAAGATAAACCAATCATTCTCTTAAGTATTGCAGTAGCACTTGTACTTAAAGAACAAAATAAAATAATTAGTAAATATACCTGAGAAACTGGCTCCAGATTTTATTGGTAATAAAGAATACAGATAGACAGATAGATGATAGATTGGTAGATACATAGATATATCACAATGTCTTCAGTGTACAGTACCATTCTAGGGAAAATTTAAAGGCCTAGACAGTCTAGCACACACTATTGTTTATTGTTAGTTGGTGTTTTATGTGGTAAAGGCAGAACTTCCCCATGCCCATTGGAAGTCAATAATTAATTAATCAATTAGCATTTGCAATAACAATAGCATACTGTATTTATAAACTGAGTTATAATACACAATACCAATATAGCTTTCTTAAATATCCACTAGAATCTCTCAAATAGCTTGTGCAATATGCAAGGCAGTTGCACACAAACAAAAGCAGTCTAGGCCACCAGGAAAATAGAAAATATATTAAATATATCAAAAACAAACCAGTGAATGGCTAGCTATACTTAGAATAGCTATGAGAGAGAGTATTACTGAGCAGGAACAAATACCACTTTGGGGAGCGTGCATTTGCTGAAGGACATGTGGTTCTCGAAAATTAATGACTGAAGAGTATGATACGTATGGTAAGCTGCCTGCCCCTCAGCTGTCCAAGACCATGAAGTTAGGTGGGTTATTACTGCTGCAAGACAAGGATGTTAATGCTACCCACATGCTGGAAAGGGTGGGCAATCCATGCTGCAAATTTTCCACACTAAATTGTAAGGTGCTGTATTAGTCCATTTTCACGCAGCTGATAAAGACATATCTGAGACTGGGATGAAAAAGAAGTTTAGTGGACTTACAGTTCCACATGCCTGGGGAGGCCTCACAATCATGGCAGAAGGCAAGGAGGAGCAAGTCTCTAGAAAGTTCTGAAATATCTCACATTTCCCTGTCTTCTTCTGAGCCCTCCAAACTGTTCCAACCCCCACCTGTTACCCAGTTCCAAAGTTGCTTCCACATTTTTGGGTATCTACAGCGGCACCCCATTCCTGGTATCAGTTTACTAGTCAGTTTTCACACTGCTGAAAAAGATATACCCAAGACTGGGAAGAAAGAGGTTTAATGGACTTGCAGTTCCACATGGATGGGGAGGCCTCACAATCATGGCGGAAGGCAAGGAGAAGCAAGTCATGTCTTACATGGATGGCGGCAGGCAAAAAGAGAGGCAAAGAGGGCAGGAAAACTCCCCTTTATAGAAACATCAGATCTAGTGAGACTTATTCACTATCATGAGAACAGCACAGGAAAGACCTGCCCCCATGATTTAATTACTCCCACCTCGTCCCTCCCACAACACATGGGAATTCACGATGAGATTTGAGTGGGGATACAGCCAAACCATATCAGGTGCATTATTTTCTCCAACCTCAGAAACATTTGCTATCAAATATGTTTTGCAATTTCTATTTTATATTGGCTATAGTAATAGAGAACAAGAAAAATGAAAGTGATATGAAATTGGCTCAGAGACAAAAAATTTACAGAAAAATAATTCATCTAATGGTAAATACATTTATTGCTTTTAACTTATTATCATTATTAATTATTTTCTTTTGAAACAGGCTCTGTTGCCTATGGTGGTGTGCAGTGGCAGGATCATGGCTGTAGTCTTGAACTCCTGGGCTTAAGGAATCCTCCAATCTCAGCCTCCCAAGTAGCCAGGACTATAGGCACACACCACCACACCTGGCTATATTTTTTAAAAATTTTTGTAGAGATAGGGTCTCACTGTGTTGCCCAGGCTGGCCTCCACCTCCTGGCCTCAAACAATCCTCCTGTCTTGGCTTCCCAAAGTGCTGATATTACAGGTATGAGCCATGGTACCCAGGCTTAACTTATTATTTGTTAAGACTAAATAATTCTTAAACTATAGATAACACTTAAAAGATAGAAATATGATATACTAGGTAGATATAAATTATGGTTTTATAATTTTACTTCTTAATGTTTATTTTACATTCATTTATAATATTTATAATATTATCCTTATATTTATTCTCCTTTTGTAAGTCATGACATGTAAGTAAAATATAAATCTCACATATTTCAAAAAGGAAAATATTTTATCCCTATAAGGGTCACCATCCAGAGACGACGGGTCTTAACATTTGGTTTATACATTCCTTCTTGACTATTCAGTTTCACACACACACACACACACACGAAAATGCTTACATATATAAGGTAAATTATATACACTTATTTAACAAAAGCATGATCTTTTACTATATGTCATTTTCTGACAATGCAACAAGAATATCTTTTCATGTAACTAAAATACAAACGTGTCATAATTTTTATTGGCAGCACTGTATTTCAATATATGGAAGTAACAATTAGCAAATTAATTAATTGATTTGGAATTAATGCCTTAAAAGAGGAAACCTTTGTTTTTTACCCACTGTCTTCACAATGTCTACTCTCCTTTCCCTATTCACTAAGACACCATAACTTTTTACTTAATTGCCATTTTAGAACTATTGTGCTTTCAGTTAAACTTTTTAAAATTCAGCCTGATTATAATAGACAATTCCAATTGTCACTCAGTTCAAAACCTGCCCCTCCTCTCTGCTCCAAGCTCATGTCTAACGGAGGAAGAAGAGGAACTCTTACTATCCTTATTTTTGTTTCTTTCCCCATCCCCAGCTTCCCATACTGATTCTGGGTATTCTAGGTCCTAGCGGTCACCTAGAGGGGGAGGACAAGGTGGTGGCAGAGACTGGGTAGTGGTTCACCAACCCCCATGCTCTCTCTCTCTTTTTTTTTTTTTTTTGAGACGGAGTCTTGCTCTGTCTCGCAGGCTGGAGTGCAGTGGCTCCATCTCAGCTCACTGCAAGCTCTGCCTCCCGGGTTCAAGCCATTCTCCTGCCTCAGCCTCCCGAGTAGCTGGGACTACAGGCACCTGCCACCATGCCTGGCTAATTTTTTGTATTTTTAGTAGAGATGGGGTTTCATGGCATCTTTCTAGATGGCTTTACTAGCCCTCATAGAGGTCGATCATGTGACTCAGACAGCTAATGGAGTGGGAGTAGAAGTGACACCTACCAAGGAGATGGGACCACGTGATTGAGGGCATCCAATGGGGTGCAAGTAGAAGTGATGTCTGCCTTCCACTAGTCCCTCCAAGCTGGAAGCAAAAAATCCAGAAAAGATCTCTAGATCCTAAAAGATGGAGAACGCACAAGATGGAAAGAACTTGGATCATGAATGACTGTTTTGAGTGGAGTACCTTCCCTTAGACCTGCACAAGACTGAGTGTGTTATGCCAATGAGACTGGAAGTGTCTGTTAGAGGAGTCATCTTATTACCAGCACGCACACACACACACACACACACACACACACACACACACACACACACACACACAAAGGCAAAGTGCTAAAGGCCAACTGCTTGCCTGATCTTCTTCTAACTTTTGAAAAGCAAATATAATTTGTCTTCACTGATGCCCAAATACTTGTTTTCATTTTCCTTCTTTTTTTTAATTTTTGGGGGAGTTATCATCTCTGTGTGGCATTTTTACATTTTTCCCCCAAAACACCACAGCCTACCCAATCACTAGGAACTTTCAAGATAATACCTTCTGTAGGATCTGCTTGATCCATGTTGACCATCTTTGCACAGCAAGCTCTAGTGTGTGGGTCACTTGAAAAGAATGATTTCCTGCAGCTCAGTAAACATCTTACTTGGGGGGCAGAATGTTTAACCTGTATTTTTGTGTTTTTGTATTTTTAATTGATAGATCATAGTTGTACATATTTTGGGAGTACATGTGATATTTTGATACTTCTATACAAAGTGTAATGATCATATCAGGTTAATTGGGATATCATCATCCAAAATATTTATCTTATCTTCGTATTAGTGCATCATAATTCTTCTTTTCTAGATATTTTGAAATATACACTAAATTATTTTGAACTATAATTTCTCTGCTGTACTTTCAAATACTAGAACTTATTCCTTCTATCTAAATTTGTTTCGGGTTTGTTGTTTGTTTTTCCAGAAATTTTCATGTCTATGTATGGTTTACTTGACTTGGAGAAGTAGAGAGAGGGAATCTCCCTCTTTTTTTCCCGGATTATTATGTGACTTTAACATTCACTGCAATACTTCATGGGGTAATAACTCTCTTAAAAAAAACAAAAAAAGCAACTAATGAATTTGGTGGTTCCCTTTCAGTATCTCATCCTCGGCTAGGGGAAGGCAGATGGTGAGAGTAGTGGTCTCAGAGCCAGATTTTATATTAACACTCTGGAAACTCCAGAAAAAAGAACATCTCCACCTGCTAATTGCAAATTAATTTTCCATTATTTCGATATTTAGAATAATTTATTGGATATTCAGTATTCATATCTATATTAGATAAACATCTCTGCAGCTCAATATTTGTTCACACCTTTAGTAGTTTCATTTAGGCAGCTTTACAAAAGTAGAATTGTTTTTTCAATAAGTATAAATTATTGATGCATATTATATCTATATTTTGTCTCCCAAAAGACTTTCCCAATTTACCTGTTTATCATTAGTCTAAAAAGAAGCTGCTTCTGTACACAAAACATCAATAGAAGACATCAAAATTGAAAGAAACAGGTTTTATCTAATAGCTATTAATAAACATTGTCTTAATGTTTTACCTATATTTTGAATAGTAATGAAGTTGAATATTAAATCCATGTTTACTGACTGCTGAATTTTTAATTTAACAAATTGCCTATTCATAATGAAATGAGAATTCTGGATTTTTGCTCCCCAAATTGCTCAGCACCTTCTCCATATAAGTGATGTCACTAAGCTATTGCTCAAGTTAAAATTTAAAATCTTGTGAGTCATTCTTGAACTCTTTTTCCTCACTCTCCACATGAAATTTTTCAACTCATGCTGTCCATTCTATCTCCAAAACATATCTGGAAGTCAAGGTCTTTTAAGTCTTTCATGACCTATTTTGTAGACAGCTGCTATAGCTTTCTATTTGGTCTCTGCTTCCCAGAGACTCCCTATGTATGGTCATCTACTTTGAGAACGTGACCCAGATCAATGCCAACCTGGAGGATGGGCTGCCATTTTATAATTCATCATCCCAGAGGGAACCCTAATTGCAATTCTTTTCAGTGGGTTCCAGGAGCGCTACGATCCTTCCACTCTCCCACACCACAAATATATTCTCCACAGAGAAGTCAAATTGACCTTTCAAAGATAAGAACCTAAGCACATTGATATACAACTTATATCCTATAATGGCTTTCTCTAGCATGTAGAAACATTTTTAAATTTTTTAGAAGTTTTTTTAATTTTGAAACAATCTAACTTATAGAAAAATGGCAAGCAAGTGCAGTATAAAGAATGTTTTTCCCCTAAACCATTTCAGGAAAAGTTTTCAACATGTTGCTCATCATCCCAAACGTTATAGTACATTTTCTATAAACAAAAGACCTCTTCTATGTAATAAGAAAATGATAGGCAACTTGAGAAATAAAGGCTGAAGGACGTGTCATGAGGAAATATATTTCACTTATTTATCTATTTATTCAACATGTATTTAGCAAATACCTATAATGTGGTAAGTACCATACTGATGTTGAGAATACAGCAATGAGCAAAACATTCCCTGGTCTCACAGAGCTTACCTTTATAGATTGTGAAGATCGATAGAAAACAACCAAATACAATGTGCTAAGGGATCTCGATCCACATGAAATTAAAAGGTAAGAAAAAGGGCTGAAGAGCGATGGTCGGGAGACAGAAGAGGATGGAATGCCGCTCATTTAGATAGAGAGATCATGGAATTCTTCTCTGTTAGGGTGACAACTGAGCGGGGGCCTGAAGACAGGAGTCAATTATAAGGGTAATGTGGGAAGGGGCAGGCCAGGTGAAAAATAAAAGAAAAAAAATAGATTGCTTTGCTGTTTGAGTAACATAAGGAGCCCATCCTGGCTGAAGATGGTTGAAGAGGAGTACATGAGAGATGGAGTGACAGTAATCTAGTAAAGATCATGTAGGGGCTATGGTCATGATGACATAATAGAAATAAATGGTACTCAATAGTCAATGTCCTGTTTTGAACCAACCATCCTTTTACAGTTTTATAACATGTTTCATTCTTCTTGATTTCTACGAACAAGTACCTTCTACTGCTGATGTTCAAACTCTTTAAATACCATGTGCTTAGGATGAAAGAGGCCCATTAGCTCATTGCCTCCATCCCTCTGGCAATGAAACGCAGAGGTTAAAATGATCCCTAGCTATTATCTGTAGGTGCAATGGCCTAACTTTTTTTTTTTTTTTGAGATGGAGTTTCACTCTTGTTGCCCAGGCTGGAGTGCAATTGCTTGATCTCAGCTCACTGCAACCTCCACCTCCTGGGTTCAAGCAATTCTCCTGCTTCAGCCTCCCAAGTAGCTGGGATTACAGGCATGCACCACAAAGCTTGGCTAATTTTTTTTTTGTATTTTTAGTAGAGATGGTGGTTCACCATGTTGGTCAGGTTGGTCTTGAACTCATAACCTCAAGTGATCCACCTGCCTCAGCCACCCAAAGTACTGGGATTACAGGTGTGAGCCACTGTGCCCAGCCAGTCTCTCTGTAATTGATCATTTACAACATCCCACTGTGGTATATCTAAGTATTACAATTTCCATCTCCAGGCAGAGATCTTGAGTCGGTATTCGAGTGAAAGGCTCCTGAGGAAGTTGTTTTCAAGCCTAGCTTAAATTTTAGGCTGACTAGGTTTGTGATAAATTATTAGACTGAAAAATCCCAAATCACCAATTGGAATAGATATAAAAACCACACGTCTCATATGCACAAAGGCAGTAACGGCTTATAAGTCAGAGGAGAAGAGTTACAATCCACAGACGCTGTATCATGGGATTTTCTGTTCAACCAGATGAATATGCATGGATTTAGGGCAGAAAAGCCAGAGCTTCCTGTAAACCAAAAATCAAATTCTAAGGCCCACCAAACTGTCTGAATGGACCCCTCTTCAGCCAGGGCTCTTTTAAATAACCTGGAAGACTGCTTCAGGCCATGATGGGAAGTGGGGGTCGGTCATGTCTCGTAATACCCCTCCAGCATTAACATCAACACAGACTTTAAGTCTGATAAGAAACATTTTACAAACTATTTGGTCTGTCTCCACAACCTCTTATCTTAACCCAGACATTTCCTTTCTGCAGATCCCAGGTCTCTAGACAAACTCAACCAGTTGTCAAACAGAAAATGTTTAAATTTACCTGTAGCCTGGAAGCCCCCACTTTGAGTTGTCCCACCTTTCTGGACCAAACCAATGTATTTTTTAAATGTATTTGATTGATGTCTCATGCCTCCCTAAAATGTATAAAACCAAGCTGCACCCCAACCACCTTGGGCACATGTTCTCAGGACCTCCTGAGGGCTGTGTCACAGGCCATGGTCACTTATACTTGGGTCAGTATTCTGTAAAATATTTGAAAAATATTGACTCTTTTCATTGACCTGTGTCTGTTAGGATTTCATTATATGAATCAAGGAGAAGTACTTTAAAATGTCATGTTCTTATCCTATAAATTTCAGAAACCATTTTGAAAAGCATAAAGAATTGCATTAGTCAGATGCACAGAAAAAAGGTTTTTACTTAAAAAAAAAATGATCCGGGTATTTCAGGGAGCATCAATGTTGTTAAAATATGAGCTTTGGCGTTTAGCAGATGTGGGTGTAATCACAGCTGAATAACCCTTGGCAAACGTTGGCAATCATTCTAATCCTCAGAACACTTATCTTTAAAATGGGCAAAAAATATTTCATAGGGTTGTTGTGGGTGTTAAATTGTGCCTGTAACTTGTTGAACAGAATCTCCTGCATATAGTAAGCACCAAATAAATAGTATCTATTTAGAAAAAAATTAAATAATTTCACTACATTGTACATTTAAGTAACAATATGCATTAGGTTCAATTTCAACCCTCTTTAAAATATGGCTGTTTTTAAGATCTATGACTGAATGTCATACCTAATTCTTTAAAGAGATCAATAAAATCTTTCAGTGTATTTTTGAAATTTATGGTTTTATACAATATAGATTTTATATACTAAAAATCCTTCTATAAAATAAAAGTATTTTTAGTAAAACTTTCATAAGTAATTGCTTCTTCCATAAAATATTGGTAATAATCTGTACAATGTTGAAATATATTTCCACATACTGTTTCACCATAAACTATACCTTTTAAGAAATAAGTTATAAAGTAGTAAATGGCTTTCCTATTTCAAGCTATTTTTTGCTATATTTCATTTCAGCAATTGTTATTGGAATGAGAAAGACACATACTGAATGGTTAGGAGAATACTGATACGATAATGGAAATATGTGTTGTTTATATTAAGAACACTTTAAATCCAAAATTGTTTCCTAAAACAATATGCACCCCTCAAATATAAATAAACTTTATAACTCATGCCAAAATAACTTTGAAAAAGGGAAAAAATTAACTTACCTTATCAAAGAAACATGAAAATTTCAAGATGAAATTCAAGTTTTCTTTCTTGCACAAATTAACAAGCTTGAGGAAAGTTTATCAGTTTTTATCTATTAATTTAGTTGCCTGTTCTTTCTGAAATAAACAAAATAAATCAAATACATTTCTCTACTTAGGATAATAAGTAGAATGTTGACACTAATACTAAACTACAAAGTTCAGCCCTTCGAGAGGGATCAATTAATAGGTATTCATACCACAAGACTGTATATACTCTAAAACGTAAATAAGAAACCCTTCTGGTTTTATTCTGCTTGGTGTCTCTGCGGACTGGCGAGTGCTAATTTAGATTAATGGTATCAGCTGTATCCTATACTCACTAACCACCTCTTTGCATTTGTTATCTCTCACAGCTGATTTCTCTTGCAGAGAGAAAGGAGTACTTTAAAGTGAGTCATCATGAAGCCACAGTACAGGTGGTGCTGGTAATAGTGATGAGTTTGCCTATAGAAACACTTTTTTGGGGTATTTATTGAAGAGTAATTGCTGCCATTTGTGTTATGTTGTAGCTGTCACGATAATGTAGTAACATGCTAGTTAATGGTGTAATGTTAATGGAGTAATGTACCACTATCTGGGATAACAAACTTATTTCCTGAATTAACACTCAATAGGGCCAGGTGTGGTGGCTCATGCCTGTCATCCCAGCATTTTGGAAGGCCGGGGGGGAGGGGGGGGCGGGGGTGGATCACTGAGGTCAGGAGTTTGAGACCAGCCTGGCCAACATGGCAAAACACTGTCTCTACTAAAAATATAAAAATTAGCTGGGCGAGTGGCACATGCCTGTAATCCCAGCTACTAGGGAGGCTGAGGCAGGGGAATCACTTGAACCCGGGAGGGGGAGGTTGCAGCGTTGCAAGATCGTGCCGCTGCACTCCAGCCTGGGAAACAGAGTGAGACTCCATCTCAGAAAAAAGAAAAGAAAAGAAAATATAAAGCCTGCATATTTATAAACTAAGACATGTCATCTTTTGCAATATAAAATCATCATCAACAATAAATTTATAATTTTCCAGCATTTCTCTGCGATCTCAGGTGGTCTCAGGTAACTTATATTTATAGCCTCATTAATCTTCAAAGCCACCGTGTTATTTCTGTTCAGGAGATGAAAAATCATGAGATTCAGTGCTATGAAGTGATTGCACAACAAGTGAATGGCCTTCCCTGGCTGGCTGATTTTCCCCCTGTGCAACGCTTTACTGACTCTTCAAAGTCTGCTGAGATTCTGTGGATATTTTATAAGCCATTATATATAAAGAAAAAGCAGCCCTTTGAAGTACAAATGTAATTACTAAGGCCCATGTAGCCAGATGCTTCATACAAATACATACATATTAATATGTATACATAAATTGTTCCTTTACTTAAAATTAATGTTTATGTCTTAGTAACTGATATTTCTCTTAGCAAAACAATAATAAAATTTTAAAAATAAACAAAACAAGCAAAAAAAAACCCTTAATACATAGTTGAGGTAGAAAGCCAGACTTTGTATTGTTACAATGGCTTTTTTTTTTTTTTTTTAAACAAAAAAGAAACAGTCAAGCTGTTCCTCAGGAGACAGAGAAGCGTTTGTTTTGCAGCTTGCAAAGTGCAGTTACATCAGAACAGGAGTGAGAATGAGGGAAAGAGAGAAGATCCAGGGGAGGGTTGGACCCTATTTGTTGCCTGGAAAGTTGATGGGAAAATTGATGAGAAAATTACCATCTCATGGGGCCCAAGAACAAACAAAATTAAACATCCCTGTTCCATGATCCTGAATATGTGTTGGCTGCAATAATATGAGGCCCTTCCTGTGATCTTCTGTTCTTCCTTAGTCTCCTTCACCTATGAATACTTTGTAGAGGGTAGATTGTGGGCATACTGAGGGGAAAGCAAGAGCCTCGATTTTTTCAACTGTAATTTCGTGACGATGGCAAATATTATCACAGGTAAGCAAAGGTGACCGATAAAATAAGACTTTGTTGACAAAACAGACAAAAATATTCCAAGGAAGGCCTTAGATACACTTAGATATTGGACTGTCAATGAGGAGCTGCCAAGCCATATAGGACTCTGAGTTAGTTATACTGGATGGCCCAGAGGGGTCCATAGATGCAGGAGGCTGTCCCGTCTCAGACTCTGTCCAATTCTCTGCTGTGCCATCCTTATCAGTGGACTTTGCTTTTATGAAATGAAAATAATGACTCCCACTTTAGGCTCCATGTCTATAGTCCAAGTAGGAAGAAGAACAGGCAACAATTATGAGCCAGCAAGTCCTATTCTTTTAGGTCAAAAACAATAGCATTCCCAGGATTCCCCCTCCACTGACTTTTCCTCACACATCGGTGATGGGAACTGGTTCAGGTGTCTGTGACAGGCTGGGCAAGTGATTACCTAAGGAGACAGACTGATATTCTGAACAAAATTGAGATTCTGTCCTTAACATGGTGAAATATTAGTACCAGGCTAAAGGCTGGGAGACTCTAAGTGAAACCTAGGATATCATTTCTCTTTTAAAAAACAATTCTTTTTTTTTATTTTTCATTTTTTTATTTTTTTATTATACTTTAAGTTTTAGGGTACATGTGCACAACGTGCAGGTTAGTTACATATGTATACATGTGCCATGTTGGTGTGCTGCACCCATTAACTCGTCATTTAACATTAGGTATATCTCCTAATGCTATCCCTCCCCCCTCCCCCCACCCCACAACAGGCCCCGGTGTATGATGTTCCTCTTCCTGTGTCCACGTGCTCTCATTGTTCAATTCCCATCTATGAGTGAGAACACGCAGTGTTTGGTTTTTTGTTCTTGCGATAGTTTGCTGAGAATGATGGTTTCCAGCTTCATCCATGTCCCTCCAAAGACATGAACTCATCATTTTTTATGGCTGCATAGTATTCCATGGTGTATATGTACCACATTTTCTTAATCCAGTCTATCGTTGTTGGACATTTGGGTTGGTTCCAAGTCTTTGCTATTGTGAATAGTGCCACAATAAACATACGTGTGATGTGTCTTTATAACAGCATGATTTATAATTCTTTGGGTATATACCCAGTAATGGGATGGCTGGGTCAAATGGTATTTCTAGTTCTAGATCCCTGAGGAATTGCCACACTGACTTCTGCAATGGTTGAAAACAATTCTTAATTTTGAAGAGCCCAAAGGTGCAGATAACTCTCCTAAACTTTAACAACCTTCTAAATGCTCATGCTAGTCCTACCATAGAGTTAATGTAAATGGTAGTTTTCTGGATTAGACTCATTAAGGAAATCCCAGTTGGGTCTCAAGCTGCCAGTTAGGAATAACCAGAAGAAGGCTTGCATACAGCCACTGCACTAATTAGAATCTCCACAAGGCAGAGGATGTGTGTCATCTGCTGTGGCAATGGCAACACCTAGGGATTCGTGTCAATCATCACATTAGAACACTAACGTGGCTGTACCTTTCCTCTGGGTTTTCCAAGGCTGCCCACCTCCGGCATGTTTCAAAAAATCATTACATTCCATAACATGGTGACCAAAGAGACCTAGTATTTTCTTTTCAATAAAGAGGCAATGTTTTCCCCTTTTAGATTTTGATAGCCTTGAAGAATATCATCTTGAAACTGAATTCAACTTTGCAGATCCACTGTGATCTGTATTGTTTTTCCTGATAGAGTTGACTTTTTAGACTATTTGGGAAATTATGCAAGCAGCCCCAGTCTAACAATTAGAAGAATGAAACTGTATTCTGTGATCTATTTAAAGACTTTGGGGAAGTAGTTTAACTTGCCTGGCTTTCAATTTTTTATTTATAAAACCAGCAGTTTGGAATAGATGACTCTGAGATTACTTCAGTTAACACACACTCTCCTCCATTCGGTAAGAGCTTGATTATACATTCTTTAATAGTCTTTAAAAAATGCCCACATTGGCTGGGTGAGGTGGTGCATGCCTGTAATCCCAGCATTTTAGGAGGCTGAGGCGGGCAGATCATGAGGTCAGGAGATCAAGACCATCTTGGCCAACATGGTGAAATCCTGTCTCTACTAAAATACAAAAAATTAGCCGGGCATGGTGGCACGTGCCTATAATCCAGGCTACTTGGGAGGCTGAGGCAGGGCAATCACTTGAACCCAGGAGGCAGAGGTTGCGGTGAGTTGAAATCGCACCACTGCACTCCAGCCTGGAGACAGAACAAGACTCTGTCTCAAAAAAAAAAAAAAAATGCCCACATTATGCTATGTAGATCATTTGTTATATTTTCTTTTCATTATAAAGCAAAGATGTGTTCACCTTCACCTCCACTCATTCCCAAAGAAGACTGAGAAGACAGTGACATCTCAGCAATAGCCTAAAATCAAAAGTAATGTGTAAATGTTGGCTTATGTCTGGACTTGACCCTCAGTAAGACCTTGATGGTAATTAATTAGAGTCACTCACTGACAGTTTTCAATTTCAGCAATTAAATCACCCCAAATACCTATAAATGTATATAAGCAATTAAATACTTCTTTCTAATAAGGGACAAAAACTACACTGTATAAAAATGCCTTATAAATGTAATTTTATACAGAAAATATTTGCAACAATAAATGTGGTAATCCTGATGAGGTAGCAAGGGAGTGCCTGGAGCATAGGAGTGGAGAGGAGAAGAGTGGGTAGCAGTGATGGAGTAGAAATAAAAAATTATTGAAAATATATGATAATAAATGATCAATAAGGTACACTATGTTTAGTAAGGTAAATTAATTAAAAGAATAATCACTGCCTTTCTTTCTGAAATAAATTCAAAGTATGCTTTGAATCTATCACTGTTCCATTCATTCCAAGAATAAATTCCCACAAAAAACTAAAAATTAATCATGTTAATAACCCAGATCATTGAAAAAAATTATTTAATAGAAGAATATGACTTAAATAGGTTGATTTTCACATTAAAGTTTTGTTTCTTTGCTACGTCACGTCTCTTGTGATTTTAAAAAATCACATATTTTTATTATTACCTAGCATATCCTAATCACCTTTAAATAAAGGAATACTATTATTACTAGTATTGACATTAGTTAACAATTTAGTAATTTAGAGAAGTATGTTTAATTTAAATTCACTCTGCTATTCTTGCTGACAGCTATTGCTTCAATTTCCAGGTCCCAAAAGAGATAAAAACCTCATCACATCCATCTCATTCTTGGAATACTTATGACAGAAAAATAAATGGACCTGACCACTCTCTCCCTCACAGTAATGCAGTTCATTGGGTTAATTGATTTTAAAGAAAGTCTACTCATACGTGATGCCTATTAATTGTTAATAAAGAGTCATTTTTAAGGAAAAATATAGGAAATCATGACTGGAATACTTAGTAAAATTGTGATATAAGACTGAGGTGGAAGAAGTTTATTCTCCTAATGTATAATAATTTACTTAATCTAGAATATCAGATTAGAAAACACATATGTCACAATGTCAGTAATGGGACAGATGGAAATTACATACACAATGATACAGAAAGGTAGGGCCTGAAAAACGTCAAAGATACTTAGAATAAAGAGGAATTTATTTTGTTGACAGTTGGCGACTGTAGTCCAAACTGACTGAAGCTACAAGAAGCATTGGGAAACTTTTGAAGGTTGCAGAACAAGAGATGGTAGAGAAGAGGTAGGGGTTAGCAAAGATAGTATATATGTAATTTTAAAATGAATTCAACAAAAGAAAGAGAAAATGAGGCTATTTCTGGATTTCAAAGCCAAGGGTAGGACTGATATTTAACTGGTTCAGACTTCTGCTTTCTGAGTTTAGTAAACGGTTTAACTTATATTAGTCCTTTGTCAGATGTATAGATTGTGAAGATTTCCTCCCACTCTGTGGGTTGTCTGTTTACTCTGCTGATTTTTCCTTTTGCCATACAAAAGTTCTTTAGTTTAATTGAGTCCCAGTTATTCATCTTTATTTTTATTGCATTTGCTTTTATGTTCTTGGTCATGAAATTCTTGCCTAAGCCAATGGCTAGAAGGGTTTTTCCAATGTTGTCTTCTAGAATTTTATAGTTTCAGGTCTTGGATTTAAGTTCTTAATTCATCTTGAGTTGATTTTTGTGTAAGATAAGAGATGAGGATTCAGTTTCATTCGCCTACTTGTGGCTAGCCAATTATACCAGCACCATTTGTTGAAAAGGGTGTCCTTTCTCCACGTTATGTTTTTGTTTGCTTTGTCAAAGATCAGTTGGCTGTAAGTATTTCGATTTATTTCTGGGTTCTCTATTCTGTTCCATTGGTCTGTGTGCCTATTTTTATACCAGTACCATGCTGTTTTGGTGACTATGGCTTTATAGTATAGTTCAAAATCAGGTAGTGTGATGCCTCCAGATTTGTTCTCTTTGCTTAGTCTTGTTTTGGCTATGCAGGCTTTTTTTGGGTTACATAAGCATTTTAGAATTGTTTTCATGGCAGATGAGAGGCAGGACTAGATTGCAGCTCTGACTCAGATGGACAGAGCAGCGTGCCGAGGCTTGCATACTGAATTTAGCTCCAGAACAACTGCAGGAATAAATTAGGAATCCTGAGAGAACCCACAGACCTTCTGAAGGAAGTGGACTGCTCCTGTAGGACCCAGCAGACATCCTAAATACTGTGAATGCCCAAACTGCAGAAGTGGGAAAGGGAGATCCTCCACCCTCGAACACACACCCCCACTGGGGAAACTGAAGTTCTAGTATGTGGGAGATGATTCCAACCTTACCTGGAGCTGAGTTAATTTAAAAAGCTGAGAGAAATACAGGGCTAGAGGAAGCACCAGGAAAGGCCCTGGGAGCTTGCTGGGTTACCCCAAGCAGGCCATTCCTGCCTGGCATCACAGGGATTTTTCAAGAGGGCAGCCAGAGGTGTGGGAAAAACGCCACAGGGAGAAGGAAGTCTCTAGCTGAACTTTGTAACAGTTTGAACTGGTCAAAAAGCCTCCTGTCCAGAACCTGGGGGGAGGGCACGAATCTGGCTTGCAGACTGCACAAGTGGCAGAAGAACTAAAGCCCCTTTCTCTTGCAGCTGGGAGGCGGGTAGCCTGGGGCAAGTTCTCAGCTCTGCTTGCCCACTGCCTGGAAACAGACTTGGTGCTATTGGTGGGGACACGATGGGAGTGAGAACAGCTCTTCAGATTGTGTGGGACAAAAAGGCCTGTGACTGCCGGCTTTTCCCTACTTCCCTGACAACCTGCATGACTCAGCAGAGGTTGCCATAATCCTCCTAGGTTCACAGCTCCATTGACCTGGGAAACTCACCTCCATCCCCGACAGCAGCCACAAAAAGACCCGCCCAAGGAGAGTCTGAGATCAGACACGCCTAGCCCTGCCCAATCTGATGGTTCTTTCCTACCCACCCTGGTAGCTGAAGGCAAAGGGCATATACTCTTGGGAAGTCTAGGGCCCCACCCACCACCAGTTCTTCTCCATACTACTACAGCTGATGCTCTCTGGAAAGCACCACCTCCTGGCAGGAGGCCAACCCACACAAAAATAGAACATTAAATCACCAAAGCCAAGAACACTCACAGAGTCCATTTCACATCCCTGCCACCTCCACAGAAACAGGTGCTGGTATCCAAGTCTGAGACCCATAGATGGTTCACATCACAGGACTCTGTGTAGACAACCCCCAGTACCAGTCCAGAGCCTGGTAGACTTCCTGGGTGGCTAGACCCATAAAAGAAATAACAATCATTACAGCTCAGCTCTCAGGAAGCCACATCCATAGGAAAAGGGGGAGAGTACTACATCAAAGAAACACCCTGTGGGACAACAGAATCTGAACAACAGCCTTCAGCCCTAGACCTTCTCTCTGATAGCGCCTACTCAAATGAGAAGGAACAAGAAAACCAACTCTGGTAATATGACGAACAAGGCTCTTTTCTGATAGTTCTTATCATCAGTCATTAGTATATGTGAACTCTCCCTTTATGGCCTTCCCTGGCTCTGTTTGTCAGGCATTTTGATTCTGACAGCTTTCCCAGCCCCACATGCCTTTTCCCTTTGCTGATGATACTAATTCGTATTAAGCTACCACTGTGAGTATAACAACCCTATCTGAGTCAGGCATGAGCCACCGCACCCTGCCTTATTAACTTATTTAATACTCATCACACAGTGAAGAGCCACAGTCTCTGGCATCACACAGAGACTGTCAACCCCTCATTCAATGGAAATTAGAAGGGGACACAGCTCATAATTGACCGATACGGAAATCTGGCTCAAGGGGCTTTGGGTATAAAAGCTTTGCTACTGTCAATTTACTTGCTTATCTTTTGGAAATAATTTGTTTTTTGTTTGTTTGTTTTTCTCTCTAGCTCCTTTTAAAATGTTTATTTTTGAAAATCTGAAATTTTATCAAAACATATCTAGATATGTGTATATTTTTCCTTACCCTGCACAGAACATTCTGTTGCTTCAATCTATTCATTTTGAATTTTCTAGAAATTTCTCCACAATTAGATCATCTAATATTTTTGTTTCTGCATCATTTATTTTTTCTATCTTTACCTCTTAATATAAGTATGTTGGGCAGTTTCCTGTGTCCTTCATGTCTTTTTACTCCATTTTCATATTTTCTCATTTCTTTCTCCTTTTCATCCCACCTCTTTTCCCCCTAAGCCAAATTCTAGTAAATTTCTTCAGATCTATTATTCAGTTAATAAATGTATTCTGCAGAAAATATTTAACACAACCAACACACATATTTTTTAAATGTATTATTATTATTATTTAAAGTTACTTGGCCTTATTGTGATTTCTGTTGAATATTTATACTTTTTTTTATTTCCTTTCAAATTATTCTTTTCTTATGTCCTTTACCTTCTTATTAATTGTGTCTCTTCACCAGTCCTTATGTAATGGATATTTCATTGATTTTAATTTATAGTTGTTTGCGCTTTCTTTTCTAGGTATTTTTGCCCGACTTGCAGCAGCACATCCCATTTACCTTGAGTTATGAAAGTGTTCCCCTGAGAGGTAACGTATTTTCTTCTTCCTTGTAAACAAGGGGTTTCATGCATTTGGGAAAAATTTTTTTCATTAACATCTATTTAGATTTCACACTATAATCATACATTTTGATCTCATACCGTGAATAGCATAATTCTTGGGTTTAGATTTTTCAAAGAAGACTTTTTTTTTTAAAGAGCCCTAAAAGGCAAGTGATCAACCCATCTAACTTGCTGCTTTTTGTGTGTGCTGGTAGGTGAAATATTTCTAACCTAATATCCTAATACCCTAATAATGGTGCCTATCAGTACATTTATAGTCCTAGCTTTATATTGGGGCCTCAGTTCCAGTTTTTCACATTTTACAGATTCAAGACAACATATTTTGCTCCAATTAGAATATTAAAAACACCGATTAGGGCCTAATTTTGGATGGAATACACACCTGAGTTTGAGCTCACACACAATATTTTACCACGTATTTCTTCATTTCCAACATAAGAAGTTTTGTTTCTTGTTTATGAAGACATGCTTTAAACAATTTAAAACAATTTTTGTTTAAATCATTGATTTTTTAAATGTATTTTTAAGCAAGGACATTTAAATTTCTTTATCTTAAATGAGATGGCTGTATGACTTTTCTAATTCATAAACTGCTAATAAATTGCTATTCTTTTTTGAAGGAAGTGGTTTTTTATTGAAGAAATTTTTTGGTAGAATGTTAAAATACAAATTCATAATACACTTGAGTTGTAAAACCGCAGTAAAATAAATGGTTAGGTATCTACTCACTCAAATTAAGAAATATACCATTTCTATTACAGAGACTCCAGTAACACCCCTCTTCCTCCCAAAGATAACTACTGTCATGACTTTGGGCATATCATTCTCTTGCTTTTCTAAAAAATGTTTTATTTATACATAGGATTATTTTCATGAATCAATATGAGGTGTTTAAACATAGCCAATCAATATAGTGTTTCACTTCAATTTTAACTTGAATGCCCCATGTATTGTTGAGATGCTTATACATCTTTATAACGTTTGGAGAGGGAAGAAATTGATTTATATACTTGTGAGTTTTTTTGTCTTTTGAGGTTTTTGATTTTTCATTGATTTCTCATTTATCATTTTGTCTCTGGGGGAAAAAAGTCATATCATTATTAAATTTGAGCTCTTGTTCTAAGAGCCTGCTCCCCACATTCCCCTCCAATCACCTCACATTCTTCTCACTGAATCCTCTCTCCTAGCTTACTCCTGCACCTGCCTCCACGGGATGGCAAACTAGACCGGAGGCTAACCCCTAAGGAGGCCCGCTCCCCATCACCTCACAAGCTAAGCATCCCAGCTGAGAGGCCAGCTGAGAGAAATGATCTGGTTGGTAAATACGGTTCCTCAAAACCGGGTCCTACGCTTTGGCCTTCTCCTTTGTTCTGTGGCCTCTTAAAAGGGGGGACATCCAAATCTTTGCACTCAGTGGTGACCTATGAATTACAAATTTCTATTTCCAGCTCAACTTTCCTCTGGCTCCAGAGACCCTTTGTATCCGTCCACCTATCTACACCTCGTTTTCAATATCTTAAAAACATTCAAGCCAAAACCCAAGGATACCCAAATACATAGAATCTGAACGTGTTCTCCCTACACTCTTGCATTGGTTTGTGTGAGAAGTGAAGGACTTCTCTTCCACTGGTCTCTAGACCATAACTTTTTCGAAGTCAGAGAAGCATTCTTCTTTTGTTCACAATTGTCTCTCTACCATGTGCATGGCAAAGTTTGAACTGAAGCAGTGAATGTTTAGTGAATATATTAATTTACAAGAGGGTCGGTTAAGCAAGACCATCACGATTGAAGTGAGATAGCCTGGCCTCTACGCACCTTCCTGTGTCACGTCCTAGGCAGAACATCTAGAATTCCCTATTCCTTTTTACAACAAGCAGCAGCCATCTTTCCGCTTGGAAGACCCTCAGTAAGCTTCCTTGCCTGGAAAAATCTTATTGTTTTTCTTTGACTCGCAGTTTAAGAGTCATGGAAATAGGACAGGCTTTGTACCCACGTAAACCGCACTTGAATCCTGCCTCTGGCACCTCCAGGCTGTGGGATTATGATGGATTGCAGCTTCTCGCCTGAGCCTGTATTTTCCATTTCTAAATAAAAAGATAGTTGTGCCAGTGAGGTTAGAAAAAGACATTGCATATAAAACAATTAACTCAATGGCAGGCAAGTATGAAAATATCTTCTTGATTTTCTTCGGGAGAATTCTCTGTTTCACAATACTGATGTTGTACTTACAGAATGCGGTATGTGGCCGGGCGCGGTGGCTCACGCCTATAATCCCAGCACTTTGGGAGGCCGAGGTGGGCGGATCACCTGAGATCGGGAGTTCCAGACCAGACTGACCAAAATGGAGAAACCCCGTCTCTACTACAAATACAAAATTAGCCGGGTGTGGTGGCACATGCCTGTAATCCTAGCTACTTGGGAGGGTGAGGCAGGAGAATCGCTTGAACCCGGGAGGCAGAGGTTGCCATGAGCTGAGATGGCGCCACTGCACTGCAGCCTGGGCAAGAAGAGCGAAACTCCATCTCAAAAAAAAAAAAAAGTGGTATAAATGCAAGTACATTTATCCTTCAATATAGCTTGTAATTATACCATAATTATCTATTTAATGTGCTCCTTATGGGATCATGAATGTTAATATTTACGTTCCTTTATCCTAGCGTAAGTGTCTCACCCACTCATAACTATTTAATGTAGGAAGCTATGATTGCAGGATTAACTGGACACACTGTAAATATTTTTGAAATATAAAAATGATCATGCTTTTACATGAGCACAAAGTAATATATTATAAAACTTCATTTTATGTATATAAAATATGTACACATATAACCATATGTACCATAACACTTTAAATATTTACCATAAATATATCTATTTTCTGCTACTGTAAGTCAAATGTCAAACTAATAAACAATTTTGATTTTTTACTAGAAGCCTAAGAATTAGTGCAACAAAGTGTCAAATTGTCATGAAACTAGGTAAAATTTATATTGCAACGTTACCTACATTTGTGAATTTTAAAGTTTATGTTTTAAGTTTAGATTCATTTCAGGAGAAATCTGTCAAATTATTTAAGCTCAGGAGATAGTACAAGCAGTCGCTTTATTCTGAGATGTTTTGAAAGAGCATGGGTGGGAGAAAAGAGAGGTTCTTCTTTAAGAATGGAATTGAAAAGCTGAGATTTCTTGCTGCTGGTAACTATGCTCTCATGTAAGTCTTTCAACACTTTCCTTGTGAAGAAGGACACAGGAAAAGACTCGAGGAATGACAGTGACCTGGTAGATCTCTAGAGTTAAAATGGGAAAAACAAAACCACTCTTTAAATTATATCTAATACTGTAGGTTGGGAAATTATATTACCTGAGGGAAGATACAGAAAGCAACCTGAAGCCTCAAAACCTACAGATAGATACCAAATCTCCGGCTTTAGGTATCAAATCCAGTTGGTGGTAAGTTAGCTAAGTTTTTTACTTCTTAAAATTGCTAAGAGAAAAATGATTTGAGAAAGCCAAAGGTCACTGAACAAAGCAATAAAACTAAATGTTTATTCCAAAAGAGAGAGATTTCAGAGAAAGTGAGAGAGAGAAAGAGCCTTGGCTCCACTGCAAGCCTGAAACTGTCCTTGGAACTTTTTTTTTACATGCTATCATTATATAATTTGCACAAAAGTCCTACAAGGTAGGTATTAATTCAATTTTTTCCCATACTAATGTTAAGATTCAGAAAGGCCAGAAAACCATGAAAGTTATAGAAGTCACAAATATTTTAGTTGCAAATCTCAAATTTAGTGTGTTCAATGGCAAAGACCTTTCTTATTTTCATAATTTTAGGTAATCACTTCGAATAACTAATTCTGGTCCTTGAAATCCGTACTTAAAATGGGTATATTTTTATAAAACGTACCTGCTTCACAGGATCAATTTTATAGAGAGGTGAGGTAGATTTATGTTTTCATCTCAACTATTTGCTCCCTTCTCCTTTATAAGATGATTTTCCACCCCTCCCCACTGATTCTGGGCTTGGCCATGTTACATATGTGGCTAATGGAAGGTCAGCAAATGTGATATAAGCCAAGAGCCAGCCGAAGTTTCAGAAACATCACTAGAATTTCCTCCAACTCTCTTTCCTTCTCAGATGAGAATGGCGTATCTTTAATAAAGCCTCCTCTTTCAGAATAGATTCAGATGAGGAATCTGGAGGGAGAGCCACAGGCGCAGAACTGCAGCCTCTGATATGTAAGGACAGTGAGAAATCAATGCTTGTTTGCACAAGCCATTGAGTTCATGGGTCCTATCTTAGTGTTGCCAAGCTATTAGTCTTGGTGCTTGAAACCACACGGCTAAAGTAAATAATCATTGATGTCATTTTAGAATATTCAAAATGTTGATTGACTCCTTGATATAAAAAAACTAAATATAAATTAAGATTTTTCAAAATCTCTTATCTATATAATACATTCTATATCATACATATCTATATCATTCATTCATCAAATATATATTACTAGTCTGCTATGTGCCTGGGCCTGTTTTAGACACTATACAAAGAGTGGTTATTAAGACATTCAATACATGGTGCCTTCCTTACATGGAGTTTGCACTCTAGAGGGATAATTGTTTTCATACTATTTGTTGGTGCATTGAAGTAGTGGTCATCCTAGGCGGGAGGTGGATTGAAGAGCCAGGGAAGTGAGCATCACTCAATAGGTATACAGTCATTTCGTGGGTTAAGCGGGAGATTGGTTCTAGGACCTCCACGTATAACAAAATCCATTCACATTCAGTCATTCCAGCTGTACTCGCTTACATGAGAAGTTGGCCCTCCATATACAATGTGTCCAACCCCACAAATACTGTATTTCAATCTGCATTTGGTTGAAAAGATTTGGCTTATGAGTGCGCCTGTGTGGTTCAAACTCATGTTATTCAAGGGTCACCCATACTAGTAATGCAGGCACTGTTCATTCGAATAAGATTTGACTGAAGATCCGTGACAGATAAAAAGTTTTTGCCAAAATGAAAGTTAAGCAACAAGGATCATCAGCAGGAAAACTGGATCTTACAGAAGCTATAAAATTAACCAAGACAGAAGGCTCCCAAGAATACAATAACATTTTTTTTCCAGAGGCAATTGATTTATTATTTAGTTTTCTAGATTAAAACTTGGCCTTATCATGTAATACATATGTGAAAGGAAACACCATCGGGTAGATTTCCCCTGAGGAGGTGGTGATAGTTATCATCAATCATTGTGATCATTGCAACAGATTCCAGTTGTGGATGCAGAAAGAAATGGTTTTCTTGTCACCATAAGTGACGTTCTTAATCGGGAATGGGATCCAGATACATTCTTCATAACATTGTTCAGGAAGAGTTCACTAAACATTCACCATATTATAGAACTATTTTTCATCCTATTATTAAAAACATTAAACTCAATGCATTTTATTTTAATTTCACACATCATTATTTACTCATGTGTAGAGAAGCATTATTTACAACTGTTTCATTCACAGAGTTGTATGTAACTGTTTTTATCATATTATCATGAGCCCAATAATATATTTGTGCATACATTGATAATTAATTCCATTCAATAATATATTCCCAGCAGTATTAGGCATAACCATTCTCTTATTTGCCAGAGACATTGATAGACTAAGAATAAGTAACATCCATAATACAGAGAAGGCTGTTAATCTTTATTTAGTGAACACTAATGAATGGGACTGAATTTTATAATGGTAATTGAATAAAATATTTGATAGCAAGTTTCATTTTCAAAGGACTTCCTTTGCATTCATCTTTATAATAGCATTGATGACATTACTATTATTTTATATGTTTAGGTTGTATAGTCTGCACACAGAAGCTATATTTTTGCCACATATATAGTTTTATATGCTGTCACTTAACACCTGGCAAAATTTTATCTTCACAATTTATGATTTTAAAAAATCCAAGGTTTTTCAATGTGTGCTTACCTGAATGTGTTATTTTTTATTTTTTGCACCGAAATACCTATTGCAAAAAATATAATTTCTTATAAATTCAGTGGCCTCAAACTTTTTACACACTCAATAAATAGTAGCCATATTAATAAACAGTAAAGTACATACTTTAGAGTACAGATTTTTCAAAATACAGTTAATAAATAATACAGTCAATATCATCAATGTATTTAAATCCTTAGACTCATTCCTAGATATTGATAAAAATACTGTTGCTATTTCTATTTTTATAATGTAAAAATCCTTTTGCATATGATTGTATAATCCACCTCATTTAAAAACCAATGCATGTAATTATGTCTCCCCGAAGCACTACTTGACCAATAAAAGTAATCTGGTTAGAGCATTCACCTTATTATTTCTACAGGATTCTTTGTATGTGTTAATTATTTCTCTGATGTCTTTTACCATTTTTTAATTCACAATCAACTGGGTGGAATTAAGTTTACTTATTGCTATGTAATAAATATACATTAGTATCTATATCTATATATCTATATATATCTCTATCTATCTATCTATCTATCTATCTATCTATCTATCTATCTATCTATCTATCTATAGTATGTTCTGCCCAAGGACCACTCTCTTTCTTTTAGAAAAGAATTACTGTACCTATATTGATAATATCAGAGTTTGGATCAGGTCACAGGACAAATCTACTACCTTTGTTAGTCTTAGTTTAGTGAGGAAAACAGAATTTTCTCAGCATTACAAGAATAAGAAACTTAATATAGGAATTAGGGCTTTCGCAGATACGGGAGGAGAGGTGTCACCAAAGGTCTGGAAGGTGGCAGCTGAAGGAAAAGGAGAAATGGTCAGTAAGTACTGGGACTAGGGCAAAGCCAGAGCTCTCTGAGAGGCTGAAGCCTCCACTTCTAGTCACTGCAATTAAAAACCAGAAGTTTGGGGCCGGGTGTGGTGGCTGTCACCTGTAATCCCAGTACTTTGGGAGGCCAAGGCAGGAGGATCACCTGAGGTCAGGAGTTAGAGACCAGTGTGGCCAAACGGTGAAACCCTGTCTCCACTAAAAATACACACACACACACACACACACACACACACACACACACACACACACACAAATTAGCTGGGTGTGGTGGCAGGCACCTGTAATCCCAGCTACTCGAGAGGCTGAGGCAAGATAATTGCTTGAACCTGGGAGGTAGAGGTTGTAATGAGCCGAGATCGCGCCTGCACTCCAGCCTGGGTGACAGAGTGAGACTCTGTTTTAAAAAAAATCTAAAAAACAAACAACAACAACAAAACAAACAAACCAAAAAAAAAAAAAAACCCAGAAGTTTGCAGACATGTCTAGGAAGCTGCTGCATCTTGTCACCAAGGCGTTCTGAGAAAGATGACTTCCACTCCAATTATCCTTCCAAATCCTGTGTGAGTTCTTTTCATTGACATGCTCTCACTCATAGCCAGAGAGGGAAGTCAAACTGTGGAGACGAGTTTCCAGTCCTAGTAGAGTGTTGGCAGTGCTTTTTAAAAAAACAGACACTGCAACACAATACTTATAAAGAGAAACCCAATAAATAATGCAGGGCTAACAAGAAAAATCATTTTCATAGAGATGAAGACACGCGTGTATTATAATTTTTTTTGCCCATTTAAATGATTTTACATCCTGTGCTGGTTAATTTTAGGTGTCACCTTGACTGGATGATGGAATACCCAGGTAGCTGATAAAGCATTAGTTCTGGGTGTCTTTGAGGAGTTGTCCAGAAGAGACTGGCATTTGAATCAGTGGACTGAGTAAGGAAGACCCTCCCCCATCCCATGTGGATGTTTGGCATTAATCCTGGAGTGAACAAAAAGGTAGAAGAGAGGTGAATTATCTCTTTCTTCTGGACCTGGGACACCCATCTTCTCATGCCTTTGGACATCAGAACTCCAGGCTCTCTGGCCTCTTTGGACTCTGGAATTTGTATCAGCAGCACCTGAAGTTCGTAGGCCTCCAGACTGAGGTTGAGATTTGCACCATCTGGTCCCCTGGACCTCATGCCTTTGGTCCTGGATGGAGCCACGCCACTGGCTTCCCTGTTTCTCCAGCTTCCAGACGGCCTATTGTGGGATTTCTCAGCCTCCATCATTGTGTGAGTTTCCATAATAAGTCCTCTCTTATCTATCTGTGTATCTCCTATTGATTCTGTTCTGGAGAACTCACACTTATAAAGATCCATTTTACAATTACTCATATAATGTCACTGAGCTTCAATTCCCTTGGGAAAATCATGGGCTATTTTTATCCACTTTGTAATGTGGTTGATCGAATGAGGTAATGTATAACAAACATAAGCACATTTCAGGTACTCTGTACAGGAAGTCATCATTTTGTTGGAAAATGAGTTTGTCATTAGGAAACCCAGTGACTGAATCCCTAGTTGACTCTGTAAACTGAATGAATCAGCAGACTTCTTTGACACTCAGTTTACTTAGTTGTAAAATTGTGTATGTAATAATACCTTTCTCTAAAATTATAATCAGGATATAATTAAACAAACCAATATGTGCCCAAGAATCTTCTTCACAATTAAACTTATGTTACTTTGCAGCAACTAGTCATTTTCTCTATGCATGCTTACTTCTAGACATTATAGATTTGAGATGTCTCTTGCTGAAAACCTGGCCCTCCTAACAGATGCATGACCTGTTTGCATTTGCTGTGACTGAGCTGCTTCAGAGCTCCAGCCTCTGTGCTATGCCGCCTGCCTGACAGTCAGGTATAGTAAGAATGGTCTATAAAAAGCAATGGCAGCGAATTGGATTCTAAAAGGGATTTGTTGTGATTGCATTGTGGTTTTTAATAAGCTTTCAAAATATTTTCTTGGATAGTCTTTAGATGTATTTTTTCAGAACTTGCCAAAAAGACTGAGCCATCAATTTACGATTTGATAAAGTATTGCACTAAGAAATGTAATGACATCTGAAAAAAATATAAATTCAATTTTACTCGACAAACTTTGAGGAGAATATAAATCTCTAACCTCTTTTTCCCTTTAATTCCATCATGAATAGTTGAAAGATTTCCCTGTTTTATTAGAAAAAAATAGAAAGAATGAAATGATATATTAGAAAGGTGTTGCAGCTGTTTGAAACCTGGCTGTGCCTTATATACAGTGGTTTCTTGTTTGTTTGTTTTAATTCCATTTCTTATATATTTTTATGCTCGTCACACCAGCCCTTCTGTCCAATACATCCTTCACTAACTGTCTCAAATTCTAATCATTTCATGTTGATAGTTGCTCTCAGTGTGGATCATTTTTATATACATCTCTCTACTCACTCACTTTGATTCTCTTAGCACATTAGCATTCAATTTGCCCATAATGATTCCCTTTATTATGATATACTTTTTCATTCAACCAAAAACTATTTACAGTGCATTCAGTATATCCCAGGAATAATGCTATATTCTGGAGATACAAAAATGAAAAGGATCTCTATTTTTTATCAATGAGCTAGTACTCTAGTAGGAAAGATATATGCTAAAATAAATGATTTAGTTTGTTATTTTAATTACCCTGGAGTAGATTTCTACTTCCAGATGACAGAATAAGACCATACATTTAGCTTCTCTCCCTACCAAGTCACCGAATCATTAAAGACATATAAAAAGGTTACATTGAAAACAATGCTAGAAATCAGATAATAACCGCCATTTAAGGAATGGTAGAAAGCACAAATTAATGATAGAATTTGTCAGTGATAGCAGTCATGATTTGAAGGAGGAAGAGTTAGAGAGCGTGGTATTCTCCAAAGGCACAGATAGCCAGAAGCTTGAACCAGGTGCATGGACGTGTGATATTCCCATGTGTGCAAGCATGTTTTTCAGAACCACCCTCTCTGTTGTACTTCCGTAGACTCACATAAGTTTTTGTAGTTTTCCAGGGAATCTTGAACATTGCAGAATCTTTCAGGCATCAGACCTGCTGTATTAGTTCATTTTCATACTGCTGTGAGAAAATACCGAAGACTTGGTAATCTATAAAGAAAAAGAGGTTTAATGGACTCACAGTTCCACATGGGTGGAGAGGCCTCACAATCATGGCAGAAGGCGAAGGAGGAGCAAATGCACATCTTACATGGTGGCAGGCAAGAGAAATGTGTGCAGAGGAACTGCCCTTTATCAAACCATCAGATCTCATGAGGCTTATTCACTATCAAAAGAATGGCACACGAAAACTCACCCCCATGATTTCATTACTTCCCATGGGTCCCTCTAGGGACACATGGGTATTATGGGAGCTACAATTCAAGATAAGATTTGGGTGGGGACACAGCCAAACCATATCACTTGCTTTGGCACTTCAGGCTGAGATCTTTGGCAACGTCTCACTACCTTTGCTTCTCCACATTTCCCAAAGCTTATTTAAGTACTTCATTCCTATGCATGGCTTTAAAGCCTTACATATTTATGTCAGCTTTAATTTTTCCTGACTGCAGGATGCACACCTCTATCATTTCTCACTGGACTATTGCAATAGTTTTCCAATTGTTCTTGCTGAATTAACTCTTACTCCTTCATGGATTATTCTCTGCAAGGGAGACAGAGGATAGCAGCTAAAACACAGCCATATCACACCACTGCTCTGTTAAAAACCTCCACTGCCTACTCATTTCAGTCAGTATGAAATCTACTTTTTAAGCCATGCTTGACCATCCCTATCTGATCTCATTATCATATGCTTCTGCCTTTATCTCCTACCACAATCTATTGCTCTGCTCCCATCACATCATCCTCTTCTCAAGCACATGAAGCATGCCCCCTATGGCAGGCAATCTCTCACCTCAGATGTTGACATAACTCAGTGTTCTACTTCTTTATTGTTTTATTATTATTATTTTATTAAATAAAACTTTATTGTTTTATTATTCAAACATCACACCATCAGAAAGGCCACTCATGTCTCTTCCACATAAAAACCCAATTTCATACCTCCAAACTCTCTATTCCTTTCATATGCCTTAATTTTTGTTGTTAAGGCACAACCACAACATGACATTTTTCTTGTTACTGTTATGTTTTTGTTCATTCCTGTTTCCTTTAACTAGATTCCGTGACAGCAATTTTTTTTTCAGGTTTGTGACTCAAACAGCTCTATGCACTTCATATGCATGCAATGAATAGTTATTGAATGAGTTGCTGGTGCTTGTGATGTGTTTGCCGGATAAAATAATAATGCCCAAACTAACTATCAAGAGAAACCAAGAGATCATACAACTTCAGCATTGAACTTCTTGGAATTTCAAGAGCTTCAGTATAGGCTACTCCTTAATAAAACAATGAGTCAAACTCTCTAATCAGACTTATAAGAATCACATATCTTACACGGAACTCACATTTACCAATAATTCAAAGGACACAGGTGATTGTGACATGCAGGTGAAGCATGTGGAAGTATAATATCGCAAACACAACTTTCCAAGTCCTTTATTGTTTTATTATAGTACTGCTCTGACACTGATTTAGCATGGGAGCTCTCTAAGTGGTACATGCCAGGCGTAACTTATACAAGAGGTGGTATTTCAGTTACAAAATATTATTATTTTTACTGAGATAATCACATGTTGATTCTCACATTTTCTCAGCAGATCTTGTATGCAAATCCATGAATTAAAATTTTATTTACCATAAGTAACCCGGACAGACCAGGTAGATCATGTAGATAAAGATTCTCCATTATTTTTCTCCAGTAACTATTACCAGGAATCTCTAGTAGCAAGTATTTAGGAGAGATGAGTGTGCTTCTTCTTTTGTTCCTGGTCTCTCCTCTCTCTCTAGGCTTGCTGGGGTACGAAGGTTGGGTTTCCAGCAGTGGCTAGCACTTGGCTTCTTCCCACCTACTTACATTAATGAGTGGATAATCAATGAGAAGCATTATGACATATGGTTAAGAGTATAGATTCTGTATCCATACTTCCCAGGCTCGAATACAGGCCTTGCCATTTACTAGCTACGTGATCTTAGGATGATTGTTTAATTTCTTTGGGTCTCATTTCCTCATTTGTAAAATAAATCTGATAATAACTACCTAAATACCTGTAAAGTACTTGAAGCTATGTCTCATGCAAACTGAACATTCAATAATGGTTACTTATAGTTAATACTTCAATGCAAGACTGATTGTTTTGCTGGTTATCTTTTGCAATGAGATTCATTCTTCTTGTACCTTCAGAATTTGATAAATGTGATTTACAAGGAAAACTGGAATACTTACATGTCAGTGTTCTGTAATAATACAAATTTGAGAAGTGTCAGTAATATTTTGTATGAAATAAGCTTAATTATAACAAGCTATGGCTTCTTCTAATTAAGCTAGAAAAATGAATCCTTTCCCTTTGTATAATCACATACTGTAGGAAGTCACGATTTAAACAGAACGCAGGCTGAGTCAAAATTACTCAATTCTCTTGTCAGACACATCTGGTTATCTCTCTGTTCTCTTAAAAGTTTGGTGATAGTTCACTTTAAATAGATTAAAATTCTTATCTCCTGGTGATTAGATTTAAAGTGATAGCCTGTGGAAAATTGAGGTTATATATTTTTAACTTTCCAAGCTCTGTGGCTGATTAGTTGGAATTTTTTTCTTTTTTCTTTTTTTATTTAAGTTCTAGGGTACATGTGCACAATGCGCAGGTTTGTTACATATGTGTACATGTGCCATGTTGGTGTCCTGCCCCCATTAACTCGTCATTGACATTAGGTATTTCTCCTAATGCTATCCTTTCCCCCTCCCCCCATCCCACCACAGGCCTGGTGTGTGATGTTCCCCACCCTGTGTCCAAGTATTCTTATTGGTCAATTCCCACCTATGATTGGAGTACATGGAGTGTTTGGTTTTCTGTCCTTGTGATAGTTTGCTCAGAATGATGGTTTCCAGCTTCATCCATGTCCCTACAAAGGACACGAACTATCTTTTTTATGGCTGCATAGTATTCCATGGTGTATATGTGCCACATTTTCTTAATCCAGTCTATCATCGACGGACATTTGGGTTGGTTCCAAGCCTTTGCTATCGTGAGTAGTGCTGCAATAAACATACATATGCATGTGTCTTTATAGCAGCATGATTTATAATCCTTTGGGGATATACCCAGTAATGGGATGGCTGGGTCAAATGGTATTTCTAGTTCTAGATCCTTGAGGAATCACCACACTGACTTCCACAATGGTTGAATGAGTTTACAGTCCCACCACAGTGTAAAAGTGTTCCTGTTTCTCCACATCCTCTCCAGCACCTGTAGTTTCCTGACTTTTTAATGATTGCCATTCTAACTGGTGTGAGATGGTATCTCATTGTGGTTTTGATTTGCATTTCTCTGATGGCCAGTGATGATGAGCATTTTTTCATGTGTCTGTTGGCTGCATAAATGTCTTCTTTTGAGAAGTGTCTTTTCATATGCTTTGCCCACTTTTTGATGAGGTTGCTTGATTTTTTTCTTGTAAATTTGTTTAAGTTCTTTGTAGATTCTGGATATTAGCCCTTTGTCAGATGGGTAGTTTGCAAAAATTTTCTCCCATTCTGTAGGTTGCCTGTTCACTCTGATGGTAGTTTTTTTTTTGTTTGTTTGTTTGTTTGTTTGTTTTGCTGTGCAGAAGCTCTTTAGTTTAATTAGATCCCATTTGTCTATTTTGGCTTTTGTTACCATTGTTTTTGGCATTTTAGACATGAAGTCCTTGCCCATGCCTATGTCCTGAATGGTATTGCCTAGGTTTTCTTCTGGGATTTTTATGGTTTTAGGTCTAACATTTAAGTATTTAATCCATCTTGAATTAATTTTTGTACAAGGTGTAAGGAAGGGATCCAGTTTCAGCTTTCTACATATGGCTAGCCAGTTTCCCCAGCACCATTTATTAAATAGGGAATCCTTTCCCCATTTCTTGTTTTTGTCAGGTTTGTCAAAGATCAGATGGTTGTAGATATGAAGTATTATTTCTGAGGACTCTGTTCTGTTCTATTTGTCTATATCTCTGTTTTGGTACCAGTACCATGCTGTTTTGGTTACTGTAGCCTTGTAGTACAGTTTGAAGTCAGGTAGTTTGATGCCTCCAGTTTTGTTCTTTTGCTTAGGATTGTCTTGGCAATGTAGGCTCTTTTTTGGTTCCATATGAACTTTAAAGTAGTTTTTTCCAATTCTGTGAAGAAAGTCATTGGTAGCTTAATAGGGATGGCATTGAATCTATGAATTACTTTGCGCAGTATGGCCATTTTCACAATATTGATTCTTCCTATCCATGAGCATGGAATGTTCTTCCATTGTTTGTATCCTCTTTTATTTCATTGAGCATTGGTTTGTAGTTCTCCTTGAAAAGGTCCTTCATATCCCTTGTAAGTTGCATTCCTAGGTATTTTATTCTCTTTGAAGCAATTGTAAACTGGAGTTCACTCATGATTTGGCTCTCTGTTTGTCTGTTATTGTGTTATTGGTGTATAAGAATGCTTGTGATTTTTGCACATTGATTTTGTATCCTGAGACTTTGCTGAAGTTGCTTAGCGGCTTAAGTAGATTTTGAGCTGAGATGATGGGGTTTCCTAAATACACAATCATGTCATCTGCAAACAGGGACAATTTGACTTCCTCTTTTCCTGATTGAATGCCCTTTATTTCTTTCTCCCGCCTGATTGCCCTGGCCAGAACTTCCAACGCTACGTTGAATAGGAGTGGTCAGAGAGGGCATCCCTGTCTTGTGCCAGTTTTCAAAGGGAATGCTTCCAGTTTTTGCCCGTTCAGTATGATATTGTCTGTGCATTTGTCATAAATAGGTCTTATTATTTTGAGATATGTCCCATCAATACCTAATTTATTGAGAGTTTTTAGCATGAAGGTTGTTGAATTTTGTCAAAGGCCTTTTCTGCATCTATTGAGATAATTATGTGGTTTTTGTCTTTGGTTCTGTTTATATGATGGATTACATTTATTGATTTGCTTATGTTGAACCAACCTTGCATCCCAGGGATGAAGCCAACTTGATCGTGGTGGATAAGCTTTTGACGTGCTGCTGGATTCGGATTGCCAGTACTTTGTGGAGGATTTTTGCATCGATGTTCATCAGGGATATTGGTCTAAAATTTTCTTTTTTTTGTTGTGTCTCTGCCCGGCTTTGGTATCAGGATGATGCTGGCCTCATAAAATGAGTTCGGGAGGATTCCCTCTTTTTCTATTCATTGGAATAATTTAAGAAGGAATGATACCAGCTCCTCTTTGTACCTATGGTAGAATTCAGCTGTGAATCCATCTGGTCCTGAACTTTTTTTGGTTGGTAGCCTATTAATTATTGCCTCAATTTCAGAGCCTGTTATTGATCTATTCAGGGATTCAACTTCTTCCTGGTTTAGTCTTGGGAGGGTGTATATTTCCAGGAATTTATCCATTTCTTCTAGATTTTCTAGTTTACTTGTGTAGAGGAGTTTATAGTATTCTCTGATGGTAGTTTGTATTTCTGTGGGATTGGTGTGATATCCCGTTTATCATTTTTTATTGTGTCTATTTGATTCTTCTCTCTTTTCTTCTTTATTAGTCTTGCTAGTGGTCTATCAATTTTGTTGATCTTTTCAAAAAACCAGCTCCTGGATTCACTGATATTTTGAAGGGTTTTTTGTGTCTCTATCTCCTTCAGTTCTGCTGTGATCTTACTTATTTCTTGCCTTCTGCTAGCTTTTGAATGTGTTTCTTCTTGCTTCTCTAGTTCTTTTAATTGTGATGTTAGGGTGTCAATTTTAGGTCTTTCCTGCTTTCTCTTATGGGAATTTACTGCTATAAATTTCCCTCTACCCACTGTGTCCCAGAGATTCTGGTATATTGTGTCTTTGTTCTCACTGGTTTCAAAGAACATCTTTATTTCTTCCTTCAGTTTGTTATGTACCCAGTAGTCATTCAGGAGCAGGTTGTTCAGTTTCCATGTAGTTGTGCGGTTTTGAGTGAGTTTCTTAATCCTGAGTTCTAATTTGATTGCACTGTGGTCTGAGAGACAGTTTGTTGTGATTTCTGTTGTTTTACATTTGCTGAGGAGTGCCTTACTTCTAACTATGTGATCAGTTTTGGAATAAGTGTGATGTGGTGCTGAGAAGAATGTATATTCTGTTGATTTGGGGTGGAGAGTTCTGTAGATGTCTATTAGGTCCACTTTGTGCAGAGCTGAGTTCAATTCCTGGATATCCTTGTTAACTTTCTGTCTCGTCGATCTGTCTAATGTTGAGAGTGGGGTATTGAAGTCTCCCATTATTATTGTGTGGGAGTCCAAGTCTCTTTGTAGGTCTCTAAGGACTTGTTTTATGAATCTGGGTGCTCCTCTATTGGGTGCATATAGATTTAGGATAGTTAGCTCTTCTTGTTGAATTGATTCCTTTAACATTATGTAATGTCCTTGTGTCTTTTGATCTTTGTAGGTTTAAAGTCTGTTTTATGAGAGACTAGGATTGCAACTCCTGCTTTTTTTTTTTTGTTTTCCATTTGCTTGGTAGATCTTCCTCCACCACTTTATTTTGAGCCTATGTGTGTCTGGGCACATGAGATAAGTCTCCTTAATGTAGCACACTGATGGGTCTTGACTCTTTATCCAACTTGCCAGTCTGTGTCTTTTAATTGCGGCATTTAGCCCATTTACATTTAAGGTTAATATTGTTATGTGTGAATTTGATCCTGTCATTATGATGTTAGCTGGTTATTTTGCTCGTTAGTTGATGCAGTTTCTTCCTACCATCAACGGTCTTTACAATTTGGCATGTTTTTGCAGTGGCTGGTACCGGTTTTTCCTTTCCATGTTTAGTGCTTCCTTCAGGAGCTCTTGTAAGGCAGGCCTGGTGGTGACAAAATCTCTCAGCATTTGCTTGTCTGTAAAGTATTTTATTTCTCCTTCACTTATGAAGCTTAGTTTGGCTGGATATAAAATTCTGGGTTGAAAATTCTTTTCTTTAAGAATGTTGAATATTGGCCCCCACTCTCTTCTGGCTTGTAGAGTTTCTGCTGAGAGATCTGCTGTTAGTCTGATGGGCTTCCCTTTGTGGGTAACCCAACCTTTCTCTCTGGCTGCCCTTAACATTTTTTCCTTCATTTCAACCTTGGTGAATCTGACAATTATGTGTCTTGGGGTTGCTCTTCTCGAGGAGTATCTTTGTGGTGTTCTCTGTATTTCCTGAATTTGAATGTTGGCCTGCCTTGCTAGGCTGGGGAAGTTCTCCTGGATAATATCCTGCAGAGTGTTTTCCAACTTGGTTCCATTCTCCCCGTCACTTTCAGATACACCAGTCAAACGTAGATTTGTTCTTTTCACATAGTCCCATATTTCTTGGAGGCTTCGTTCATTTCTTTTTACTCTTTTTTCTCTAAACTTCTCTTCTCACTTCATTTCATTCATCTGATCTTCAATCACTGATACCCTTTCTTCCACTTGATTGAATCGGCTACAGAAGCTTGTGCATGTGTCACGTAGTTCTCGTGCCATGGTTTTCAGTTCCATCAGGTCATTTAAGGTCTTCTCTATGCTATGTGTCCTAGTTAGGCATTCTTCTAATCTTTTTTCAAGGTTTTTAGTTTCTTTGCGATGGGTTCGAACATCCTGCTTTTAGCTCGGAGAAGTTTGTTATTATTGATCTTCTGAAGCCTATTTCTGTCAACTTACCAAATTCATTCTCTGTCTAGATTTGTTCCATCGCTGGCGAGGAGCTGCGATCCTTTGGAGAAGAAGAGGTGCTCTGGTTTTTAGAATTTTCCCAGCTTTTCTGTTCTGCTTTGTCCCCGTCTTTGTGGTTTTATCTATCTTTGGTCTTTGATGATGGTGACCTACAGATGGGGTTTTGGCGTGGATGTCCTTTTTGTTGATGTTGATGCTATTCCTTTCTGTTTGTGAGTTTTCCTTCTAACAGTCAGGACCCTCAGCTGCAGGTCTGTTGGAGTTTCCTGGAGGTCCACTCCAGACCCTGTTTGCCTGGGTATCACCAGCGGAGGCTGCAGAACAGCAAATATGGCAGGATAGCAAATGGTGCTACCCAACCCTTCCTCTGGAAGCTTCGTCTCAGAGAGGCACCCGGCTGTATGAGGTGTCAGTTGGCCCCTACTGGGATGTGTCTCCCAGTTAGGCTACTCGGGGGTTGGGGACCCACCTGAGGAGGCAGTCTGTCTGTTCTCAAATCTCAAACTCCATGCTGGGAGAACCACTGCTCTGTTCAAAGCTGTCAGACAGGGAAGTTTAAGTCTGCAGAAGTTTCTGCTGCCTTTTGTTCAGCTATGCTCTGTGCCCAGAGGTGGAGCCTACAGAGACAGGCAGGCCTCATTGAGCTTCAGTGGGCTCCACCCAGTTCGAGCTTCCCCGCGCTTTGTTTACCTAGTCAAGCCTCAGCAATGGCGGACACCCCTCCTTCAGCCTCTCTGCCACCTTGCTGTTCGATCTGAGACTGCTGTGCTAGCAGTGAGCAAGGCTCTGTAGGCGTGGGACCCACCCAGCCACGTGTGGGATATAATCTCCTGGTGTGCCATTTGCTAAGACCATTGGAAAAGCGCAGTATTAGGGTGACAGTGTCCCGATTTTCCAGGTACCGTCAGTCACGGCTTCCCTTGGCTAGGAAAGGGAATTCTCTGACCCCTTGCACTTCCCAGGTGAGGTGATGCCCTGCCCTGCTTCGGCTCACACTCCATGGCCTGCACTCACTGTCCAGCCAGTCCCAATGAGATGAACCCAGTACCTCAGTTGGAAATGTAGAAATCACCAGTCTTCTCAGTTGCTCACACTGGGAGCTGTAGACTGGAGCTGTTCCTATTCAGCCATCTTGGGATTAGTTAGAATTTAAGTTATTTACCCTCTTAGGAGATGCTCTGAAACTTCTAATAGACTGAAAGAATCTCTAGGCTCTCTTTGAAGACGTCAGTAAGACCATACTGGACAATCATTTTGAAAGGAACTTTATTTACACAGAATTAAAGTAAAATTTAGAGGCACACAAGAATGATTATGGTCCACATATGTGAATTAAGAAGTTGCCTAGAGCTGCCTAGGTAAGGAATGTCAATTAGAAAAATGTTCCTCTTTCATTCCAATGTTATTTCAATATAAATTATATGCTCCTATAAAACCCCCATGAGAATTGAGGACTGCCCACTCCATGAAAAGAGAATATCTGCACTCTTGTGTATTATAGCCATATAAAATTTAATATCTCCTGGTATAGAACTAATATTCCAGAAATAACTTAGCCAAATATTCTTTCTAGTGAGAAATTTAAGTAGGCCAAATTGTCGTAAATTAAGCAAAAGTATCTCAAGGAAGAATTTTTAAATGCCTGTAGGAAGAAAAAACTGTCCAATTAAAATTCATGCTAATCCTCCAGTCAGCAAAACAGGAAACATCCTGGATATATCAACAGAGGGGTTTTGACAAATGAATCCTTTACACAGGTTGGAGGGCAAAAAAAAAAAAAAAAAAAAAACAGAAAGGGAATGTGGAGGTAACACAGAGATAATATACTCCAGAAAGCTCTATCAACCCGGGTTGAGGAAACAATAAAAAGAACTTGGGGGGCTGCAGAATCTAGAAGCTTGGAGGAGGTGGCACAGACTTAGCATGCAGAGCTCCGAGATGGGGCACTCCAGGCTGGTGCTGAGGCCTCCAAGGCCCTTGGAAGGTTGGAATGGAAGCATCCAGGAGACGCTGGAGGCTGCCCCTGCCTGGAAATGTCCTTTCTTGGAGCACCATGATAGGAATAGGAAGCAAATAAACAGGCAAGTCCTTTATGTCCTCATCTGCCTTTCAATCTGGCTGCACTACCTCTGCTAGAAGCACCTGACAGTGGTCAGTCAGCTGGTACAGGAAAGAGTTTGTAGATTCTCAGTTCTAGTCATTCAGAGCGAACGGTAGATTGGAAGGTGAAGTGTAATATCTGCCTACCTAACAGGGTCCTTAAAAATATAATACATACAGATGAGCAACTAAAACCATCTGGTCAGAAACATTCTATATATTTGGCAAAAATCTCAATGTAGCTGAGAAAAAAAGCTGGGCTATAGAAAAGGAGTAGAAAGAGACAGTATTTTCTCCTAAGTATATCAACATTTTAAAAAGTGGTTTTATTGTTTTATTTTATTTATTTTTTTAGAGTTTGTGGCTTTTTTTTTTTTTTTTTTGAGATGGTGTCTCTCTTTGTCACCAGGCTGGAGTGCCATGGCACAATCTCAGCTCACTGCAACCTCCGGATCCAGGATTCAAGCGATTCTCCTGCCTCAGCCTCCGGAGTAGCTGGGATTACAGGTGACCACAACCATGCCTGGCTAATTTTTGTATTTTTAGTAGAGATGGGGTTTCACCATGTTGGCCAAGCTAGTCTCAAACTCCTGACCTCAGGTGATCCGCCTGCCTCAGCCTCCTAAATTGCTGGAATTAGAGGTGTAAACCACTCCACCCAGCCAAAAAGTGCTTTTAATATTATCATTTAATACATGTTAATTACTTTCTTAATACATGAAGATTATCCTTACAGAAAGGTGGGCAAACACACTGAATGAAAATGTTCTTATAAGATACACCTAAGCAACGATCTACTTAGAATAACTGCCTTATAAAAAGCCAAAACGTTTAAATTACACTTTCATTCATAAAGTTAGCCCATATGAGGAGCTAAAAATCTATGGTTTCTAAATAATACTGAATTGACATGTACTTCAAGTAATTTATTCTAAATGTTACTCTAAGTTTGTTGTGCTTTAAAGCTTCCCAATTTTTGTATTTTGAGTGTGACGATTTTGTTTAGGAAGCACACCCTGCTAATTAAATTTTTTAAAAAGGAGAAAGACTTCTATATCTTAGGTTTTTTTGTTAAAATGTAATTTACAAATAGTAAAATCCATTTTGGTGTACAGTCTGGTGAGGTTTGACAGATGTGTATAATCATGTAACCACCACTGCCATCAAGATAGTGAATACTGTCAACACTCCTCCCAAATTCATTCATGCTTTTTGAGGTCACCAGCTCCTGACAAATGATCTAGAACTCTTGCCTTATAAAAGGAGCTCAGAAATGTAATCTGCAACTCTACTTTTCAGACATGGTTTTATTTGGTGTTATTTATTTATTAAACCATTTAAATAATTCAGTGAAATTACTGGCGCCTGAAGTTGTTAACATGGCAAAAGTTTTTATTATTAATTCAATTTCTTTAATAGATTAAAACAACTATTTAGATTTTATATTTCTTCTTGTGTAGTTTTGAAAACTTGCATATTTCAAGAAATGTGTTCATTCTACCTAAATTTATTAGCATAAATGTGTTTATTATCTTATTTTAATTACTTATTAGCTCTAAGAAGACACTTATAATAATGTGTATTGTAAGCCATTTAACAATATCTGGAAACAAAAAAGAGGTAAAGCTGAAAATAAGTCTTTAGGATTATTAATGACTTTCCTTTATGTGTTTCTAACAGTTGTTTATATTGTCTTTGTTTTTATCTTCATCAGTCTTACTAGGGATTTATCTATTTTATTAATATTTTAAAATAAACTACTTTGGGTTTGTTGATTTTTCTCCACCATCCCTTGAAATGCAGTAAGATTTTATAATTTCACTTAGCTCATCTTTCGTTTAGCCTGTGACGAAAACTCAGATGACTGACTTTAAGATTTTGTTTGTTACTAATATAACCATTTAAAGCCATCTGTTTCCTTCTAAGGTATAAATTTCCCTCTATTTTTTCTTCAAGTTTCATTCAGTTTTGAACTAATTCGAGTAATTCCTAATATCTCTTTTAATTTCCTATTTAATTCATCCTTTTTTGTTGTTTAGAAATGTAGATGTTAATTTTTCAAGTATTTGGGGATTATTTAGATCTATTTCTGTTATTGATTTCAAATGTAATGCAAAAATGATCAGAAAATACATTGCAAGATTTCAATCTTTTAAAATTTAGGAATCGTTTATGGAACAACCTATACAATACCTTGGTGAACATTTCTTGTGCACTTGAGAAGAGTGAATCTGCTGCGCACACTGCTCTGATTGTGTCAGTTGGGTAAGTCAGTCTGTAGCACCGATCAATATCGAATATTCTTCTTACTGATGTTTTTTGTTTCATTGTTTTGTCAATTATTAAGATTGTTTAAAATCTACCATGATTAAGAATTTATCTATTTCTCCCGTTAGTTCTGTCATTATGCTTCATGGATTTTGAAGTTTATACACTTCATTTATTTTGAAAATCATCCTTATTCTTCCTGCTAATACTCCATAATTTGCAGTCTGCTTTGTATGATGTTCATATAGCCATGAAACTCCTTAAGTTTACCTGCACAATGTTCCCATCTTATCAACCTGAGTCATACATGGTTGTCTCCTGTAGGACACAAATAGTTTGATCATTTTCTAAAAATCTAATCTGTTAATACATACCTTTTAATAAGAGTTTAGTTCATTTAAACTTAATGTGATTGTTTGCTTTTAAGTCCACTGTATTGATTTGTTCTATTTGTACCATTTCTTTCACTGAGTCTGTACTTCTCCTTTCCTTTCTTCATGTGGGTTATCTGAATCGTTTTAAATATTAAATTTGAATTCCTCCACTGGATTTTTAGTTGCACTTCTTTTTATTAAAAAAAAATACCACTCTCATATTTACAGTGTGCATCATTGTCTGACCATAGTCTTCTTAGGGCTAACACTGCACCACTCTGGAAAAATATAAGAACTTGACTAACGATGGAATAAACTTGTCCTGCGCTATGTATTATTGTCATATATTTTACATATCCATATGTATAAGTGATGGAAATGAAGGTAAGGTTCAGATTAGTGCTTCTTAAACTACTAATATTTGTGATGCAAGGCTTATTGCACATGTGTATTTTCTTTATATCTTTTTTCTTTTTTAAAAATTATTATTTTATTTAAAATTTTTAATTTTTATGTCAATAGGTTTTTGGGGAACAGATGGTGTTTGGCTACATAAATAAGTTTCTTGGGTGGTGATTTCTGAGATTTTGGTGCATCCATCTCCCGAGCAGTGTACACTGTACCCAAGGTGCTAAATAATGTAATTAAAATAATTACATTATAAATATGAAGATAATTTCATTAATTTTAATGAAACTTATTCTCCATTTATATATGCAGTCTCAGTAGAAAGAAGCACATATTTAGAATTTTACAAGTTATAAATAGCATGTGCAAAAGAAAAATGCTGATAAAATGATGCTTTTTTTTTTTTTTTTTTTTTTTTTTTTTTTTTTGAGATGGAATCTCACTCTGTCGCCCAGGCTAGAGTGCAGTAGCGCAATCTCGGCTTACTGAAACCTCCGTCTCCTGGGTTCAAGTAATTCTCCCGCCTCAGCCTCCCAAGTAGCTGGGATGGTCTCGATCTCCTGAGTTGCTCTGTATTTTTTAGAGCTGATTTATTTCATTACTTTTTCAATGTTATCTTAATAGGCGCATATATTGGGAGATTTCCTCTTCTTCATGGGGGCAGGCATTGGAAATTTCTGAATCCAACTTTTGCACTTTGCAATTACCTTATTTTCTTCCAATAGTAAAATGAGAGAGACATAATTTAATTTACCCACATATCCAAGGAATTCATTCAGGACAACTGAAACATTTTAGGCCCAATTTATCACAGTTGAAAGTGTCTTACCTGAGAATATTTGAAAGTGGGCATTAAGATATCTTTGCTCTTACCTTGAATACTTACTTGCAAGTGGGTCCAAGCATCTATTAATAAATGGCAGTGGCCGGGAGCAGTGGCTCATGCCTGTAATCCCAGCATTTTGGGAGGCAGAGGCGGGTGGATCACTTGAGGTCAGGAGTTCGAGACCAGCCTGGCCAACATGAAGAAACCCCGCCTCTACTAAAAATAGAAAAAAATTAGCCAGGCGTGGTGGCGGGTGCCTGTAATCCCAGTTACTCGGGGGGCTGAGGCAGGAGAATTGCTTAAACCCCTGGAGATTGAGGTTGCAGTGAGCCGAGACTGCGCCACTGCACTCCGGCCTGGGTGATAGAGCACGACTCCATCTCAAAAATAAATAAATAAACAAAACAATAAATAATAAATAAATAGCAGTGACCATGATATGTATTGATTAGTCATCAACAACTTAGCTGAAAATTCTGCCTGAGGAACTATGGTCTGTGCTCACATAATAAATCCAGAAACAGTATTTTCCCTTTATTTGCCTTTTCCACACATTACTAGAACTTTTATGAGTCTGAAGATGTCATATTCTGTGTCATTTATCAGGCACAGGATACACACTCAAAAGGATGTACATTCATTGAGTATTATGCTAATTATTCTACAGTTAAAACAGCACCAAAGACAATGCTGTAACTTTACTTGGAGTAGATGGCAAGAGTAATCTTTACGCCTCAGGACTCAAAATAGTTAAAAATTAGCCAAACAAAAATGCTTCTGCTGTGGATCAGTGCATACAGTCAGGAATACGATAAAATCATGAACATTTCTTGATACGAAAAAATAATTGACATACCCACGCAAATTAAAGCAAAAAAAAAAACCCACAGGCAATTGTTATTTTAAAGGACTAAAAATAAATGAAAGGGGATACAGGAAGGGAATAAAGGAGGAAAGGAGGATGTGGGGGAAGGAGAGAGATTTTCTTATCTTTAGTTGAACATTATTATCGTAACCTAATTGTGGCAAAGCACGTCACAAAGTAGTCCACTGGAATCCAAAATCTAGTTGAAAATACAGATAAGCAATGATGAACTTTGTTTCCTTAATAAAATCTTTTGAACCAATAAGCTATTTATATATTTAATGGTTTAATTTTTATTCTACTTCAGTTAGACAAGTAATATTTTTCTTATTTGTCCTCCAGTAGCTGGTGATTATGGCTTGTGATTTCCCAAACTCTATGTGTGTATCTACTATGTTTAGCACAAATTCAATATTCTTATTTTGTTATGATGATGTAAGAACAATTTTAATTGTCCCAAGATGTGTTTTGCCTTTAACAGCTGGAATTTTAGAGCTATAAACAGTTATATTATTAAAGAATTTTGATATTAATTAATAATTGGGAACATCCTGAACTTCCTTTCCCCTCCCCACGTTATTTAAATGCTGTTTTCAGTGGTATTTATAAAAAAAGACTCATGGAGGTAATAATACAGAGTAATAGAGATTAAATAAATTCATAATATTTTGGGGTACAGTTTCTTAAAATAATATTCATTGATTTTTTAATAAAAATAAGTAACAAATAAATGATGAATAAAGTATATTTGAAATTGATTAAAGCCAGATTATCAGGCTGATGAGAATATAATGTATATAAATAGATTATCATTCTCATTTTGAGTGAGAATGCAAAAGATGCTAGAAAAGTGCAATTTCCAATTTTCTGTTAAAATTCCCTGGGATTCTGGAGTTTGCCTACCACCCATCATTGTGCATATGGCTAAAAAAGCTGCTTCGGCGGGTTCTCAGAAACTTTTACATTATAATGAGCATGTCTTTATGATTTGAACAACCTACTGACTAAAAAAGTGTATGACCACAATATAAATAAAAATAATAATTATATTATCATGTTAATATGTAATTTGTGAATAGCATTCTAGCTGATGGAACTTCTCAAATTGTAGATATTTTAGGGAAATGTAATTGTATAATTAATTGCTTAGAGTAATAATGCTGATGAGAAAGGAAACTGTTAGTGGTAATGCATCTTTTCTGTGCTTAAATAAACATAAATATTGTGCATCCTTTGTTATTAAATATTATAAATTTCATTTTGAATTATATTTATTACATATATTTAGAAAAATGATTTTTTCCAACCTGATGAACAATAAAACCACATTCACTTTGAGAGCTGAAGATGTTATTGTATGTCTAGAAAATAGTAAAAAAGAAAATAACTAGGAAATAATTGAGATAGTCATACTTTAGGAATTACCTATTTTGTGGCTTATATTTTAATACAAAATGACAAGAGTAACACGCTGAATTTTTTAAATGGGTCTCTTCTCTGTTTTTCTAAGTTAATAGTTAGTGATTTAATATTGCGCTTTTCAGATTCTGTTTTCAAAATATAGATTCATAAGACTGAAAATATGTCTTTGAGGACTTGTAATCCATTAACTTACAGAAAAAGGTGGGAAAGAAATTATTGTAAATGTGAATACCAACTAAAATTACAAAACTTTCTTGGAAATTTCAAAGCTTTTTTATAACTTTATACCTAGGCTTTGGCTAAATAATCTCCAGGAAATACCATATTTTTCCCTACTTATGGCAATTCACGAAAACAAAAATATACATTTATAAAAATATTGAATGAGTGTAGACAGAAAAGGCAACTGAAATTACAACTATGGTCACTATTTCCTTTTTAAAAAACTTTTAAGTTCAGGGTAAATTTGCAGGTTTGTTGTGTCAGGTGTTTGTTTTACAGATTATTTCATCACCCAGGTATTAAGCCTGGCATGCATTCGTCATTTTTCCTGATCCTTTCCCTCCTCCCACCCTCCTCCATCGGAGAGGCCCCAGTGCTGTATGGTTCCCCTCTGTATGTCCATGTGTTCTCATGATATAGAAGAATTGGTCTTCTCTATAATGATAATAGTTTATACATGGATAATAGGCCTTGGTGTCAGGGATGAGCTTCTGTGAGGAATAAAGAAATTTAACGAATGTAATTTTTCCACTCATTTGCGCTCATTTAACAACATGTATTGATTACCAATTACGTATAATGCACCTTGTTATTTTGAAGAATACGTAGCTTGGTCTGTTCTGATGCCTGTCTCTGAGCACATGTTCTAGAAATTAGCAATTCTCAATTACCCGTTACTGATAGCCTGTGTTGGCGCCTCTTCCAGTATGATTATCCTCTCTCTTACAGTGTATGGTAGCACACTAAGAGGTACTAGGCAGTGTCTGACTCTGGTTCCTTCCTGCCTTACTAGCCCCTACATTTTTTTTCCCATTTAGTCGTGTCTTAATAATCTCTCAGAAACTGATATTCACTGATTTGTGTCTTTGAAAGGTGAAGTCTGTTCCTGAACTATCTAGTACTATTGGAATCACTGAGACAGGACAATCATTTTTGTTGGGAATGCCTGAGCTGCAGGTACAGAAAACTGTAACACATGAGGCATTTTTCCTGCTCTGGAGAGCAAACTGCTAGAACACCAGTGTAGGGGCCATGGCCTCCACTGTGGTCCCACTGATGTCATATTGCCTGTGTGTGCACATCAGTTTTTTTTTTTTTTTTTTTTTGAGGCGGAGTCTCACTCTGTGGCCCAGGCTGGAGTGCAATGGTGCGATCTCAGCTCACTGCAACCTCAGCCTCCTGGGTTCAAGCGATTCTTCTGCCTCAGCCTCTCAAGTAGCTGGGATTACAGGCACCCACCACCATGCCCGGCTAATTGTGTGTGTGTGCATTTTTGGTAGCGATGGGGTTTCATCATGTTGGCCAGGCTGGTCTTGAACTCCTGACCTCAGATGATCCACCAGCCTTGGCCTCCCAAAGTGCTGAGACTACAAGTGTGAGCCACCATGTCCAGCCCAGTTCTAATGTTAACAGAAACCTTCTTCACTAGGTGTAGCCTCAATTTTACAAATAAAGAAGGTGAGGGCCAGACACAGTGGCTCATGCCTGTAATTCTGACATTTTGGGAGGCTGAGGTGGGTGGATCACTTGAGGCTAGGAGTTGGGCAACATGGCAAAATGCCATCTCTACTAAAAATACAAAAATTAGCCAGGGGTGATGGTGCAGACTTGTAATCCCAGCTACTCGGGAGGCTGAGGCATGAAAATCGCTTGAGCCTAGGAGGCAGACGTTGCAGTGAGCTGAGATAGCCCCACTGTACTCCAGCCTGGGCGTCAGAGTGAGACTATCTCAAAAAAGAAAAAGAAAAAGAGAAAAAGAAAGAAAGAAAAGAAAAGAAAGGAAAAGAAAAAGAAAGAAAAAGAAAGAAAGAAAAGAAAGAGAAGGAAAGTAAAGGTGAAACTCAGAGGATTCAGATTTTTAAAGAGCACATAAATAGTAAGAAATAAAACTAAATTTGATTTTCACTGCAGTACACCACTTTTATATATTGTAATGTTGCTTATGAAACTGCATTTACCGATACAGCTACTTCCTTGCTTATCTACCAGGATGCTATTACGTGAATTTATGCCAAACAATTATCTGTGACTGAAATACAAGATTTGCTTTCCAGTGTTGCTATTTCTGTGTATACTTCATGATGAGTGCTTTGGGGGTTACTCAGGAGCTCTGGCATTCAATGTTGAATGACAGATGATGAACAACAGCACTTCGACATGACGATGCAACAAAACAGCACTGGAAGAAATATCATCCAGACACAGAGTCATTGGATTTGGAAAGTCATATATTTTACGGTGGACAAGTTCTGAGGGAGGTTACTCTACATTGCTACTCTTTATAGATGATACTTTTGTTCCATGTCGATCATAAAATGAAGTTTACACATGATTTAGGAAAAATGATTTATTTTTATAATGCATTATAGGATATAAAAAATATCTTCCAATGAATGGTCATTTGATCCTCACACGCTGTAAGGTGGAGAGAAGGTGTTATAATACATACTTTTACAGATGAGGAAACACAAAACTACGGGGTTAATATGAATAAGTATCAACTTCTTTCAGCAGTACGTACTATGTTGAATATTAACGTGGTTATATTACACATTGGTGAAGAGTGTTGGTTGATCTTGTGGTTGGTGAGGTTGGCTTCAAAGCTTGATTCATCATTGTTTATTGTGTAATCTTAAAAAAGTTACCAAAACTCTTCAGTTTCCTCATCTGTACAATAAATAACAACAAATATTATTAATTAGTCATAGAATTGCTAAGATGACCAAGGAAATAAATTACATGTAAAACACTCAAAACGGTGTTTGGCATGTGACACTCAGTATGTTCGCTAGTCAACCATCACCTTGAAACAATAAAGTATAGTAGAAGTAAAAAAGCCAGACAAATATTCCTGGACATCTAACAATCTGCCAGTTACTCTTTCTCATGTCTTGTTTCTACACTGTTTTGATTCTACTCTATTTCACTCCCATTCAATTTAGCAAACATACCTGTCAGAGGCTTCTACTGAAAGTAGAACTCTTAAGTTCCATTCTGCTGAGATCTTAAAATATTCTCCCTTGAATAAAGTGTAAATTCCTTTGGATAGTATTCCATGCACTCAGAAATCATGATGTAAACTCAAACCTACTCTGTCAAATATACTTAGTATGTCTCCTGTCTATGTTCCAACCAGCTCAATTAGATGATCTTCTGAGGCTACATCTGCTTTAATTACTCTAGGTGGAAATTTCTCCCTGCACTACTATTTGACCATTGTCTCCATCCTTCAAGACCTGCTTAGAAGGTCAGTTATTCACAAAGCCTCTCTTGATCTTAAGAAGATACCTATATTCTCAGGTTTCTGCTACAAACTTCTTCATTATAAAGCATCATGTCTATTGAATTAACATTTGAATTTATTTTTATCTTCCATGGAAGATGACGAAGGAGGTAACCAGGGCTATGCAATCAGCTTTGCATGATGGCCAACACAGCACATAATGTTGGGCTTAATTTTCCTTATACAGCTCCTGTAAGCTGTCTGCCTTCTACAGGGCTCTGTAATTGTGTTCCTTCCTAGACTGCCTTCTTCATTTTACCCTCAAAGTACTTAGGAAGGAGCTTGGTAGACAGACTGTGCAAGCTCAAAACAGCCTAGCTATATTGATATCACACTTAATGGAAAAGTGAATAAAGAGTACAAATTTGATAATGTGATATAAAAAGAATGTTTTATTTTAAATAATTTATACATTGTTTTCTGGTCATTTTTAAGTTTTGTGTCAGTATCTGTGACTATTAAGAGAGGGCACAAAAACAATTTTTCAAAGAGCAAACCACTATAAAATAGCATGCCTCAGAGGTTGGAAAGATGGCAGAAGTTGGGGACAAAAAAGAACATGTTGGCTGCACAGTACTTACAGATATAAAGGAGTAGTTTAACTACATGATCATACTGTTTCAGGAATAAGGAGATTCTGGAAACCAACCCAAGTAAATACACAAGTCCAAAGCAGGTTGAGTTTATTTTTCCTACCTCTGAGGAACTAGAGGCATTTTAAGAGAGCATTTACCTCTTTAATAATACACAAGAAAGTACAGAATCAGAGGCTACAAGAAAATGATGAGTTGATATGAGTGTCTGACATCAGTCACCCTAATTGTTATTTTTATTACCCTGTTTGATTTATTTTGATGATATAATTCAGTTAAATTTGTAGTACAATTCAAACAAGGTTATTAATAAAATGAATCATGATAATTGTAAATTAACAAAGGGCCTCAGATTTATTTAGGAGGATTATTTATAAAAACATTTCTGGCTATTTTAACAATGTACTTTTATATTTCTACCTTATTACACCTTTAAGATGGGCTTGGGAAATATTAATTAAGTGCATAGAGATTGATAATTAACTCAAGACCTGTTTATTTTGTTGTTGAATCTATTTTACAATTTCTTGGCTGGGTCCTTTATGCTAGAGTGCAACAGATAGAAATGAATCCATGGAGGGAAAAGGGCACAGAGAAAAATGGCACCGAAGCTAGCGCGCCTCAGTGCAATTAGACAAAACCCTAACTCACTTTTCAAACCATATTTATTTAGAATTCAAAGAATTTTAAAAATGTTGTTTATTTAACTTCCCTTCAGAGAGGGAATCTGACATGACTCATTTTCATCAGAGATATACAAACTTCATAAGACGCTATTATTTATTTCACTGACAAAACATCAGTAAATTAATTGCCGTCACTTTAATCAAGGTAATAGGAACCAGGGGGTCATATCTTGTAATTTATTATGATATTCTGAGGTTGAGGAAAACCCATTCATGGAATTTTTTTAAAGCTGTAAAATTTGAGGAAGACCCGAATTAAATTCCTAAGGGAAAAATACAGAAAAAAATGATACAGAAGCTTAAGTGAATATTAAAGTAATGCCAACCGTCTAGTCTAAGTTACTTAACACTGAGGATCATAACTTATGGAGTCATCAGACTCACGGAAATACTTCTAGAGCAAAAGTAAATGTGAAACAGAAAAACCAGCATCACCACAAATGTGATTTGTTCTCCATTAAAAGCCCAAAGACACTGATCTCCAATTATGTGGACAGCCACATTTTAGTTACAAAATCAAATTCAAGTTAATTACGGCAGATCAAACACCACCTATGTCTACTTTGCAAGATAATGCTTAAAATTGGTATGTATATAAAAACATACAAAATAAATCAGATTTCCAAATTAGAACCTTGAAATTAGGCAACTACAATACATTTGGACAGAAGTACGAAGCTTAATATGCGGCTTCATTGGCATTGCATGTGATTATATGCTACCATTATTTTGAAAAGTGAATGAAAACTTGAAAAAATAAAATGAAAAAGAAGAGCTTTATGAAATTAACACAGGCTAACTTAATGCATTATTTGAAATCATCCTGTTAAATCAATAAAGCACTTGGGTTGGTAATATTTGAATTCACTTTATCAAAAAATATAATCATTTATTAAAATAACATGTCTTATAAGTCTTGAGACATCTCATTCCTTATCTATGTGTGTCACCACCTTTAGAATGTGGGCAAAAGGCTGCATTCAGGTGATAAGGTCTGATATAGCTACTAACTCGTTTTTGATATATTGACAAATCTCAATACTGGCTGATAAATAAGCACCGCCAGAGCCCTCCAGAGAACATCTCCCAGCTCTGCCAGAGCCCTGCACTCCCAAGTTTCAGCATCTAGAGTGAATGCCAGGAGAAAAGGCTACCTCCAGACACTGCCCAGCATCGTCATTATCTTCTTTTATGATTAGTCTGTGTCTGTACATTGTTGAGAAATGTTAGAGTTATCACTGAGGAGGCCTGTTCTTCATTTAAAATACAGTTGTTTTCCCATGAAGCTGCTGTGTGTTAAATATATGTGAGCTATTCATTCTTATTATTATACTTCATTTAGTGTTTTTTTCTAAAGTCCCATTGGTAGATTTCTGGTGAAAATACCTTTTAAGCAGGGAATCAGCATTCTGTATATTCAGGAGAAACTGGAGGGGACGGACATCCCGGACAGTTATAGAACAAATTAATAGTAAAGTGTTCACCTAACTTATTTCACTATTTTTATTGCTGTTACAAATAAAAAAATCTTGACAGTTATATCATACTTTTGAGATTATCATTCAAAGGGAAAGGACTCCTCTGAAGATTTCTAAATGGAGAAAGCAATATAAGATATGATTAATCCTTTAAAAAAATCTTTGGTGTATTAATTTTAAATTAAAGGGCAAAAAAGGAACCATGGTAATAAATAAACCAGTCAAGCCAAATAAAAAAGGGTACATTTTATCATAAGCAATGTGTATAAAACTATGTAGCATAACAATGAAAAATAATCTTTGTCATGTTCAAAACCTTTTCTGATTCCCTAGTTTATCAAATTCATTGAAGTGATTCTGTAGCTTGACATTTTTTCAAGATAGAGTGTTTATAATGGCTATGATAACTCTTTGACTTTTCTATTATAAAAATTTATTTTCTATTTACTTATTTTTTAACATATATGACATTGTATTCCTAGTAGGGAAGTATAACAGTAATTCATCTATTTAGTTTGCAAAGCCTGCTTGAATTGCAAAGTCCAAATTTTAGTAGACCAGACTGCTCTGCTAGTGGAAGGACAGAGTTCTTTCAACCTGGAGAATTCAGTAGTTTTGAAAATGTTGGCAAGCATATATACTGATAGTAATTCTTATTTTAAAAATTTATTTTGTAAGATTACACATTGAATATTTTAAAAAATAACCACTCACCAAATCAAACTTTACAGAGTGTGTATATAATTTAATAGCAACAAAATATATTTTAGGATTTTACTTTATGTTAAACACATCATAATCACTAAGCTTTCAGGTGTATTATGTGTACCTGAGAATAAGAATAATTCATAATGGTGGTTTAATTCATAAAAGGGCTTGTGATTTTAAAGCAGTTTTAAAAAGAGTTCCCTATTCTAAAAGAAGAAAATATTCCCCTAAACTTTTAGAAGCCAAATATTTTGGGAAGTAAACCTCAATACTGAAGGACATCCTGTACCCTAAAAGGTGGAAAGAGTTGGTATAAAATGTGTATTTATGTGAGTCAGTTTTTTAATCACTCTAATGGAAGAAAACATTTCTCTTAACTCAAATTAGGAAATTATTATACATTTTATATATATTTATATAAAAAGTCGTAAGTAGCAAGCATATGACATAAAGAAATGGAAGAGTAACAACAGTATTTGACAATGCATGCTTTTCACAATGTGTCTAACAAAAAGGATATTTTCCCAACTCAAATATCCAGTACTGACATGCAGGGTATTTTCTCAAACTGTCAATTTGGTCATATTGCTGAGTGCTTAATCAAAAACATTTCTACTGTAGAGTATGAATGGTAAAATACCTGACTTCAAAAAGGATTTCTGAAACTCAGTACTTTCTTTGATATAAAACAAAAAGGAAATCAGGGGTATACAGGAAAGACCAAAAAATGAATTTTTTTATTGCAATCTAGTAATTTTACTTGTTACTTTTTCCTGTATTTAATCAGAATATAATAATAGGTGTGTATAGTCCATAACCTCTAGCTGGTGATTCCATGGTCCACACTGTGACTTTTCACTGTAGCATGTTCAAAATCATTCAGGAACGCACTATTCTCAAGCTGTCTATATAATGAAAACAATGTACATGTAACACAAGGTTCATCCAAATTCGTGTTTTTTTTTCACATATCACACAATGTACAATTATATAACAAAGACATAAAACAACATAGAAACAAAAGTGAAACTGACAATAAAAATAAAGTTGGGATAGTCTTAATCGGGAACTAATTTCTTCTTCAAGTTTCCAGTTAATCTCAAAATGTATTTAAAAACTAAGGAGCACTTGGTGGCCAGCAACCAAATTACGAAATGAACATATCAGTGTGCAGCGGGGATGTCTTGCCGAAGGAATAACAAATGTCTGTAATTCTTAAGTTTGGATAAAGGCAGTGGAATGAATTTAGAAATATGTCCACTTTTCACAATTCACTATAGAATTTTCTTTTCACAGTCCCCATGTTTGTATAAATAGTTCTTCTCTGAAAATAAAAAACAGTTAAAACATTTTCTCCCAATGAAAAATGCATACAAATACACCAATTTATTAAGGTAATATAGAGCATGGAAATGCATTCACCTAGTTCAAGAATAGTTGAGAGGCTTGAGGAGTTTAGAAGAGATTAGCTGTCAAGCAGATTCAATTGGAGACAAATTAGGCTAATATAGATATAAACGATCAAGAGCAAAAAGTAAAGCCATTGTGATATCTGATGACAAAATCGATGTACACGTAGACAACTGGGATTCATGAAACCTTTTGCATTCAAATTTTATAGTATAAAATTTGACATAACATGCTGCATTTAATTTTGATGAGATGAGCTACATATTCATGCAAAAATAAGAGTCTATAAATTGTGTCAGTACCAAAAATATTTAGTGTATGAATTTTGAGTAGAATTGTTGCCAAATTACATAGAGTAGTTACCAGTTTTAAATATTAACTTCAGCTATACTGAGACTGAATATTCTATTTTCTTAGTTTAAAAACCTTGGTTTTTTTCGAGTATTTCTTTGGAGATAGTTCATTAAAACTTTACCTTAAAACATGTAAAGTTTAGATTATTAATTTGACGTCCTTCTAAATTACATTTTAGTACAATTCTTGATGGTAAGAATACTAAGATTTGTTTTAAAGGTATGTATCCTGAGAATCATCTCTCCTATAAACACTGAACCCATCGTATTTCTAATCATGAAATGTCATGAAACACGTATCTCAAGAAATAATGGATAAATAGCACATTCCCTAAAAAACTACAAGACAGTTGCAACAGAACAGAATACGACAAAGTAGGAAAAGGAACCAAGGGCATCTGCTTACCTTGAATTTTCTTTTTACACCCTAGTTGTGTTGTATTCAGATTCATGTTTGCTTAGAGACCCAATGAGGCAGAACCTGGAACGTTATGGCTATTTCATTCAACAAAGTACTATTTGCACAAAAAAATATATGTACACAAATATTTACTCAAAAGCATTTTTAAAATTCAGAAAACTGTGGAAATAGACTTATGTCAGCATGCAAAACATATCAAATCAACTGAAGTATTTTAGGTTTTGAGAATGTAATGAATGGAGAAAGTATGTCACGATTTATAAAATAAACTAAATGCTAGTAAGCATGCAAAACAAAGTATAAGTTGACAAGATTTCGGAATTTAAAATAATTTTTCCTAAATTTAAATGTTTTTTCTCAAAACTTGTACTCATTTTAAGGCTAATACTACAACACAGATAATACTGCATTTATAGTTGAAGGAAAATAAATCAAATGTTTCTACTATTTCTTACAACATTTAAGTGTAAATGATGAATATACTATACTATCCTATGCAATTCCTAATATAAATATTATGTAATATGTGAAAGAAAAGTATTTTTGTGTTCCTACCAAAAATAAATACATTATATTGAAAAATATGTTATTTTGGGATTAAAATTGTTCATCAAGATGGGTGAGCCATCTTGGTAAGGCAATCGTTTTCAAATATCATTTCATATCTCAAAATATATAAATACTGATGGGAGCAATGGTCACATGGAAGCAAGTTTGCATTATAAATCTGTATTATAAATTAAAAACCATCATTTTATAAAATATATATGTGTATATGTTTAGAAATAAGTAAAGTATCTTTGGTCTCTGTGTGCATGTGTGTTCACACACATACATATCGTGCACATGTATGAGGTTTAGGAAGAATATGGATAGCAGTGAAAAGGAAAAAGAAGAGGGAAACTATTGGAAAACTAGGGTTTAAATCATTAATTAAAGGGAAACTGAAATATGAAGACAAAATAGAAGACAATACTCTGGAAGTATTTCAGTCTTCAGGTTATAGTTGTCATCAAAAAATCTATTGATACTGACCGCTGGACGGCTTTATCGTGTCTGGACAGCCTGTGACTGGTGGTCGGCACCTCTTCGATTTCATCTATGTCACAGGCATCTGCAGCATCTTGCGAGTAGTTGTGTTTCATGACAAGGATATTTCTTCTGTTCATGGGTGGGATGAGGGGTTTTCCTGGCTGTGTGGGCATCTCTGTCAAGATAGAAGCATCTCTTGTGCTGAGGTTACTGCGGCTGCCTTTAGTGCTGGACAGCTGTGATCCACAGTGATGGTCATGAATGCATTTGGAAGATGACCTCCGCAGTTTATGGTAATTTTCAAAGTCATCTGCCACATCTGCAAAGTCAGCTGTAGCTCCTGTCCCTCTGAGAGTGCATAACTCATAATGAGGAGGTTCAAATACCTCCTGGAAAACTGTCTGGTCAAAGTCTGATTTCCTTTGGACATACTTTTTACGAGGCTGTTTGATCTGCACGATGACAGAGATGATAATGAGGATGATCACGATGCAGGAAGTCACGCCAATGACAGTCCCACTGGTGTTGGTCAGCTGGTCCAGCAGGCTGGTTTTCCTCTTCTCTATAGGTTGGAGAGAGTGAAAACAACAAACGGACAAAAGAAGCAATGCAGCAAACATTAATATTATAGTCAAAATGTGTATTAAAAACTTAAAGTAAAGCAGGCTGAGCACAGAATTTTTACAGGCTTATAATAACTTAAGAAAATATTTAAAAATAAATACAAGGTCTCGTTTTTCACAAAATATCCACTGAGCAGCCTTAAAAATAGTCCTCCCTCCCCATTGCCCAGCATCTCAGCTTAAAATACACACACACACACACAAACACACACACACTATCCTCTATCTAGCTAGCTAGCTATCTAATCTATCGTAGGTTAAGAAAATATTTAAAAATAAATACAAAGTCTCTTTTTTCACAAAAAATACACTGACCAGTCTTAAAAATAGCCCCCCTCCCCATTGTCCAGCATCTCATCTTAAAATACACACACACACACACACACACACAATCTATCTATAAAGTAACAACAATATTCTGATACCAAAGGATAATTCAATTTAATCTGAAGACACACACTTTTGGAATGATGGCATGGACTCTTTCCCAAATGAAATAATCACAACTGGTAGAAAATTATTTTAAAAACTCAACCAATTAAAGCCTGGTTTAATGAAACTCAGGAAATTGTCCTAATGATGTACATCAAGTGGAGATATATTTATATAAACCAATCTACTAAATGTCCTTAGGAACAGTGAGAGTCTGTGGCATTTGAGCCATGACTTGCTTGCTCCACTCTTGATTCACCACGATGGGAACCCTACTCAGGGAGGTGTGGACAAGAACGCAGGGCACCCTCTCCCTGCAGCTCCCAGTTAAGTGAGTTATGGAATCTCCTTAGAAGGGGAAAGCTACCAGCATTTCTCAATGCCCAACCAGGTCCATGTTGGACATGCTTCTTTTCTGGCCTGAGTGGCTGAGATGTCTGGGGCTCCCGAGGTTCCTCCTCTCAGCCTTCACTTGGAGGGCAGGAGCTCAACACCAGGTGTCTCCAGTGGAGAATGCCAGGCTTGGATCATGCTTACCCAAGTTTGCTGACACAGGAGAGCTGCCTGGAGTGGCAAGTTGACAACACCACATGTTAGCAACCTCACCCAAGTGCTCTGTGCATAAACAGACCTGCACCACTGTTCCTGCCCCGACCCAGAAGAAGCTGTGCCCAGAAAGAGAGTCAGGCTGCAAGTACAGAAAGCATTATAGCTTTCCCTAAATAAAGTTAGTTTATTTGAAATGGTGTGTGGAGAAACTTAAGCCTAATGATAATTTCAAAAACTATGGAGATTTTGTGGTATGCACAGGCTTTTAGATATTCGAAAGTTTGTCTTATTGCTCTAAAGACACTAACTGCCTCTTAGTGTTTTAAGAGGGCCTGGCTGGTACTTGGATAGGAGACCACCTGGGAATACCGAGTGCTGTATGCACTTAAGAGGCAGTATGCAATTAAGTATGCAATTAAGAGACAGTTAGTGTCTTAAGAGCCATAAGACGAACCTTAGAACATCTAGAAGTTTAACAGAACGAGCTAGGAGAGTAACAGCTAACGAGAGTCCTCCTGGGTTATAACAACTCACAAAGGCTAGAATCAAGGACTACCCTTGCAATTAATTAAATTTAATTGACTAGACTGTAGAAAAATTTATGATCTTGGGCACTGTCAAAAGCAGTAGAGCAATCAGCCGGCAATTGGTGGAGACTAAGAACTGTCTGCAATACCAACAGAGGTGATAGCTAAATAGAGAGAACAGGAAATGAGAGAGGCACAGAGAGCCCTGTTAAAACCGTGTTGCCCAAGGCTGATGGTGTGAAGCCCAAGGCGGTGGCCTCTGTGGTGCAGCATCAGAGGCTTCACTAAAATGGTCCAGCCAAGTCTACATTTAGAAACAAACAAGAAAAACTACAAGTCCTGGGAGGAAGGAGTTAGTATTCAGAGATGCTACTAATCTAACATGTGATTTTCAACAAAACATTACAAGACATGTAAAGAAACAGTAAAGCGAAGTGTATATATAGGAAAAAAAAAGCAGGCAATGAAAAGACCCTTTGGGGAGCCGGATATCGGAGTTGGCAGACAAAGATTTCAAAGCAGCTAAAATCAGTATGTCCAAGGAACTAAAGCAAACTATGACTGAAGAAGCTAAAGAAAATGAGGACAATGCTCATCAAATAGAGAATATTAATGAAGAAATATAAATCATATAAAAATGTAAAGTCCGGAATTGAACAGTACAATTACTAACATGATAACTTCCTGGAGCCTCAACAGTACATTTCAGCTGGAAGAAGAAAGTATCAGCTAACTTTATAAAGACAGAGGCATGCGAATAGCGCAACATGAAAATGAGTTTCAAAACAAGAAGGCAGAACAATAACAAAGCCTCAGAAAAAAAAATGTGGCAAATCAACAAGCACACTAACATACTGTAATGGGAGTGTAAGAAACAAAGGAGAGATGGAAAGTAACAGGAAAGACAACAACAACAACAAAAAACTAGAGGAGCTAAAACTTCGCAAACTTGATTAGAAAACTCACATCCAATTTTAACAAATTCCAAGTAGGATAAACGCAAAGAGATCCACACAAAGGCATATGATATTGAAAACATTAAAAAAATAAATAAATAAAACACCTTGAAAGCAACAGAGGAAAAAAAAACTCATCATAGAAAGGAGCCTCAATCAAATTAACACCTGAGTTATCATCAGTGGAGGCCAGAAGGCAACATGATGACACATGCAGTGCTGCAAGCAAAAGCAACACAAAATAAAACCAAACAACAGCAACAACAAAACCCCAGCAGATACCTGTCAACCAAAAACCCATTATCCAGCAAACCTGCCTTCACAAATGAAAGACATTGTGAGACTGGCAAAAACGAAGATAATTCAATGATAAAAGAGCTTCCTTAAAATAAATATGGAAGAGAGTTCATGTTGAAAACAAGTGAGTTCAGACAGTAACTCAAATCCACATGAAAAAATTGAACAGATACTAAATTAAACAGGGAAGCAAGTAAGGTCTGTAACAGTGAATATGTAAATAATTGCAAAGGACAGTACAGTAGCATCTTTCTTCTGCAGTCTTCACTTAACTTTTTTAAAAAAGCAATGTTCTATGTATATAATCGTAATGTTGGACTATAACTTACATAAATGCAATATATTTGGTGACAATATAGTATAAACAAGGTGGGAGCTAAAATGTTATTGGGTGAGGAAATGACACCAGGGTAATGCAAATCTAGAAAAACAAATGAAGAGAACCAGAAATAGTAAATCAGAAGGATTATATAAAAAGTTACACTAGTATACTTGCTGTCCTTTCTTCTCCCAACCACTTTAAAAGACATACAGTTATATGAAGTAATAATTATTGCAATGTATTGTTGGGTTTGTAACGTTTAAAAATGTAATAGGTACAAATATAATTGGAAAAGGGAAAAGAGAATAGAGCTATATAGGAAGAATGTTTCTATGTCTCACTATAATTAAGTTAGTAAAAATCTAATACATTCTGAGAAGCTAAGCTGTATGTTTTAAGTCCTAAAGCAACTAAGAAAGTAAAACAATGCATTAAAAACTCTAAAATAATTAAAATGTTGGACTAGAATATACTAACTTAATGCAGAAGAAAGCAATAAAGAAGGAAAAGAGAAAAAATGCATGAGACATTTAGAAACAAAAAGTATAATGGAATATATAAGTCCAACTATATCAGTGACAGTACTAAATGTGAATGGATTAAAGAACCCAATGTAAAGGCAAAGATTTTCGGACTGGATAAAAAATAAGATACAAATATAGACTGTCTACAAAAGAAACACTTTATATTCAAACATGCAGATAGACTGAAAGTAAAAACGTGGAAAAGAAGAATGGAAACCAAACCATAAGAAAGATGTAGTGGCTATACTAATTTCAGAAAAAAATATAACTCAAGACAAAAAACTGCACTAAACTCAAGAAGATTGTTTTGTAGTGATAAAAGGTCATGAGGAAGATATAACAATTACACACATATATGAATTTAGCACCCAAGCTTAAAATTACATGAAAGAAAAATTTCACAGAAGTGAAGAGAGAAGTAGACAATTCAACCATGATAGCTGAAAAATTTAACACCCACTTTCAATAATGGATAAAACACAGCAGAAAATCAAAGGCAAACAGAAGACTTGAACAATGCTTTATAGCTTGTTTAAGTTTATAGGCTTATGCCTAGCAGACTTAACAGGCATCTATACAACACTCCACTCAACAACAGCAAATACGTATTCTTTTCAAGTGCACATGGGACAAACTTTAGGCTACACTACATGCTTGCCATAGGCATAAACTCCATAAACTAGAAATGAATGCAATTTTTCCCCTATCACAAGAGAATGAATTAAAGGTTAAAGGAATCATTTTTCTTTCTGAAAAAAATAAATATGGACTTTCATAATGCACATCCATTCACATTTGTTGCATGTCAAATATTTCTTACACACATGGGACCACATTTATATAGGGCAAAATAAAGCCAATGGTGACTACGAATTATTAACAGGTCTGCAATAAGATCACTTAGTAAATTTCTAATCCATTCAGAAGTAATGGATTACGAAAGTAATCAACAACAAAATAGTTGATAGTGTAACTGCCTTTCCTACTGACTGTATGAAACAATGAATACTGTGGTATTACTTCTTTACTTCTATGCACAGAAGGCTTTTAGTAGATAATACTGGACTTCAAGCATGAAAGAGTTATTTGCCTATCTTCTTTTGTCAATTGTTTAATATTGGATCTCAGTAAAATACTTCACATGGCAGTTTCATCTTAACTAAAACATGCAACATCCATAATCCAGCCAATGATCCCTGTTTACATAAACAAGCCTTTGCGTATAGACAAGGGAAGGAGGCAAGGCCTTTGGGAGCTATGTTCATGGGAAAGGAAGAAAAGCATTTTCATAGCAAAACTGAAGTGGAGTGAAGTAGCTGGAAGTAATTGAAAGTACAAATGCTAGTTCAATATATTTTATCTCTAGAGTATGTACACAAAGTCCAGTCAAGACAAACTGGAATGAATGAGACATGTAGCCACAAGCAGACAGTATCACACATGATAGGAAAGTAGTGTGCTCCCCTGAAAGCTCCCGTTTTCATAGCTCTGCAGGCTCTAATAAGGTGATGTCTTTAATGAGAACTCAAGTGCCGAGGATAGTCCACTGTGCACTAATGAATAACGAAACATCTGGACAGAGCATGAGTAAAGGCTAAGAAAAACGCTTACAGATCAATTATAAGACATATGCAGTGGTCATAAAAGGCACTATACACTCTTATTTTAAAGACTGTCTGATTGACACATAAACTTCTACCCCACTCCACAGGGAGGAATTTTTTTTCAGATTTCAGGCACTAATCATTACCTTTACAGTGATTTTCATCCCAAGGATACACACAGTTCTGGAGTCCATTGCAGACCAAAGTATTATTAATACACATGTTACTATGGCAGAAGAATGTGTTGCCTTCACAAGGAGCTAAAAACAAGAAGAACAAGACAAAGGAGGAAAGTTATAACTGACATTCAGTAGTAAATCACTCACATTACAAATCTAAAAATAAAAAGATGAGAATAATTTGCCACAAACTGAGATAAATGATCTGCCGTGCGATTTTCAGAAACGGTGCCGTAGTGGTAATTATTTCTTGTGTTACTAAGAATGCTGGCATTCCTCTAGAGAGGCTCAGCTTATAAAAATGCCATAGGGTATTTTCCATCATTAAAATGAAGTACATTATCCACATTTTTTTAAGTAGGCATATTTATTTAGCAAACCTGAAGCACCCACCATGTGCATAAATTATACTTTATACAGAAAGAATGTATAAATTTAGTTTTACTGTGCAAAAACACCTAACAGAAATTTTTAAATAATTTTGAAAAATATATACTTACCAAGTACTAATGAATAACATACACTAAAGCAAACCCTGTAACATTACTTAAGAATATGAAAAAACAAAATGCCATGGAAATTCAGAATCATGAAAAAATTAATCCTGAACAACATACAAAATATATTATGCTTATTACATTTAATATATATGGTGATAAAATTAGCTTACTACGCATGTATTTCATACATTCTAGTGATTTGATGTACAATGATCATTAGCTCCAGATTACAATGCACATTGAGGGGACTGAGAGGTAAAATATGAACTTCAAGAAGGTATAAAATATGGCTAAATAATGATGAGAAAACATGCAATGTAAAATGTTAGATATGATTTCAATATAAGGAAAAATACATTTCTTTCATTATTGGAGTGACAATATTTTAAGTGATCAGTCTTTATAGTAATATTGCATTGTGGATGGTTGCTTACAGAAAGTGCTTTTAAAACTAACTTTTGTTTTTACCTTTGTATTCACTCCATGTATCAGATAAAATGCAATTTTAGTGTTTCTTTTTTTCAATAAAGGCTCTACAATCCTTTTAAGGGCAGGCATTCTAGCAAAATCTATTGCACATGAAACATATGAATTTCCAATGATTAACAAATGAAGATATATTAATGATCAGTACTATTTAGACACTGCAGTCATGTTACAATGAGTTTATTTTTCACTTTCAAAACTGTATATTACATAAGTTTTAGAGTTAGCTTCTTTACTATATTTGCTACACTAATCACAACTGTCAAAACAATACTTCGCAATTTAATATACTTAAGGCAACTTACTGTATTTTAATGCTCCCAGAGAAATCCTTTAAAAAAAAAAACACTCAAATTCTGAAAACCAAAAGTAAGGCAAAGAAATAGCTAATTCAAGCAACGTGATTCTTCCTGGTTCTTCATCCCTACCTCCTCCCCCAACCCAAACAGTTCCCTCTCTGTTCATTTTGACTTTATGTTCCTGGTTAAAGAGTAAAAAGCATATAATAGTAATTTTGGAAAATGAAAATTAAGAGTAGAAAATATGTAGTAGTCTTTTTGAAAAAAAAAAGTATCACACTTAACACTTTATTTTGCTAATGATTTGTTAAGTACTGTTCTGTATAAACTTTTCATAATGTAAAATTTAACAATCCAGTATATTATTGTAAAGACCTGCTCTTTAGTAAGCAACTAAATTTGAATTTCTGTAGCTAACTATAATGGCTTTTGCAGAATTGATAAGGTCTGTTAATTAGATAGTGAATGTTGTCAAAATTTGTATGCAGCGTATAAAGGAGATTTTGGCAAATTTTATATTAGAATGGTTGTAAAATGCTTTTGTAAAAATGCTTAAAATACTTATTACCTAACAAATTGTAGTATACGTTTTGAAAGTATAATTACCCATCAAGTAGGAAATACCTTTAAAAATTATATATTTACCGACCTTCTATGAGTTGGAAAAATTATTATAATTATTAAATAGGAAGGGGTAGTTTAAAAATTTAAACATATAAATAAAAATAACATTGCATTCTGGTAATCGAGTGAAGTGCATTAGTATGTTGGTAAGAGCACTGAAATTTGAATTCCAAATAATCCAAATGGGATTGTGTCTGTTTCTGCTGCTTGGTAGTTGTGAAACTATCAATGTTCCAGGATCAGTTACTACATATTAGTGGTTTTACCAAGAATGCAATAAGTAATTCAGGAATGTTAATAAATCACATGCTTTTTCGCATTAAATAATTATGCAAATATGCCAGTTAATTAGGAGTTAGCCTCCCTTTTGTTTGTGGTGCTTTTTTTTTCTGTGTGTGTGTGTGTGTGTGTGTGTGTGTGTGTGTGTGTGGAGGAGGGGGGTGGGGTGTTTGTAATATCCTAGGTATTTCTCCATGTATTTTCTTCCTTACTTTTGCTAATAAAGAATTGCTGTAAAAATGAAAAATAAAAACAAGTAAGCAAATCCTGATATAGTTAAGAAGCAATGTAGAGGCTGGGCATGGTGGCTCACGCCTGTAATCCCAGCACTTAGTGACCCTGAGGTGGGCGAATCACCTGAGGCCAGGAGCTCGAGACCAACCTGGCCAACATGGTGAAGCCCCGTCTCTACTAAAAATGTAAAAATTAGCTGAGCATGGTGGCACATGCCTGCAATTCCAGCTACTCGGGAGGCTCAGGCAGGAGAATCACCTGAACCTGGGAGGTGGAGGTTGCAGTGAGCCGAGATTGCGGCACTGTACTCCAGCCTGGGTCTGGGTGACAGAGCAAGACCCTATCTCAAAACAAACAAACAAAAACAAACAAACAAAAAAGTAGCAATGTATAAAATTGTACATACCTTTGGCAAAAATAAATTTTGTTTTATGGACACCCAAAGTATAATATTATATTGAGTTCCGAATTTCCTCGTTGTTGTCTGAATCTCTCTCTCAGAAATGCATATATGCAATGATGCATTAAGGACTCTCATTTCTCTGCTGGTTAAGAACTACAATAGCACCAATAGACCAAATCAAGCCTACATTCTCATTGCTCTTTCGACGACTTGCGTGCACTCGGTGCACCAATGCGTGTAGCCCATTGCTCCTAGCACACTCCTGACCTATCCGGCACCGTGTCCACACACCACTCCCTCCTTCTACCTGCCCCAGATACCCCTTCTCCACTCTGCCATCCAAATCACATCAGAACCCTATAATCTATAAACCTGTCTTAAACAGTCTTACAATATTATTCCAATCTATCAGAAAACTTAGCTGTTCCTTAAGTCCTATTTCACATGTAATTTTTTAAAGTTTTAAGAGTATATTTTATCACCTTTTTTGTATATATTTGAGGCTTGTGACTATGCTTTTTTAAAAATTAATGTTTATGTTTAATCGCTCATAATGGCTTAAGCTTACTAGGCTTGTAGTAAATATTCAATAGATATTTTAACTGATTAATATTACTTAGCAAAAGGTTAACTCTGACTGGGTTGCATACCTTAGTATTCCAGACAGCAGAAGACTCTGACAAATGTGTTTATTGGTTGAGAACTAACCTTCAAGGCCACGGTCTTCCAATCAAGGCCACAGTCTCCAACGCAGCATGTAGTGGCTATGGGCAGCATGTATTCTCAGAAACTAAACTCAGCATCCTGTCTTTGCTTCTTTTACTATTTCTGACAAAGCACATATTCCTCGACCAATTTACATAAAGACTTATTCTACTTACGAGATTCAATATTCATCATTTAAGCTATTGTCTCTTATAAACCAGCTGCTTTATTTCCTAGTGATTTCAAGGAAACTCAAAATTTATTTATAATAAAGTGGCAGCCAAAGAAGTAACAATCCAAATGCCAAGTACCTCACACAGTTTCCAGGGTCACAAGAGGGGACACACAACTTTATACTTGTTTCTATCAGAATAGCAAACAGAGCTTCCCATTGACGTTAAGAACGTAGATGGAACGATTTGCTATTGCTTTTTGTCACTGAACTACTTGAAATTGTATTTAGACATGAGACCCTCCAACTAACTTGATTTCACTTTATTGGGTTTATTGACATCACCATTTTATCATCCAGATCTAATGACCCAAAGAAGATGGAAATTGATTTCTATTAATGAAGCAAAATATTCTAGTCAGCCAAAATAATGTCCTATGTATAAGCCTCTCATTGCTCTTGATTTAAAGCACTCACCTAGAAAGTAGACACTACAACACTTCAAAATGAACCTCTCTTCACTGCTTCCTCCTCCCACATACACCAATACATATGCATTTGTGCAAAGCATTCATTTGTGGCTATGCAATAGACTGTAGATTAAACACAGCTTAGAGAGTACTTCTCCACACACATCAGCCTGGGATTGAAGAGTCCTGCCAACAGGACAGAGAGCCCAGCTGTGATCTGGGCTGTCAGGAGCGATAATCCTTAAGGACAGATTGCTTCCTCATGAGCAAAAGCAGGTTTATAAGAGAGTGTGGTGTGCAGTGATTAAGTCCCTTGCAGCCTGGCCACCTGGTCTCTGACTCCCAGGGTTGCCTCTTTCACACTCTTTGCCCTTGAGCTGATTAACCTGTAAGTTGCTCAGTTACCACATCTGTAAAATGGGGATAAAGATAATACTTACCCAAGCGATTTAATAATGCACAGAATGCCATATAGTGTCAGCAGCATGAATGCAAACATTACAAGACACAACTGTAAACCGTTTTAGGAGAGTGCTGCGCAGAGACTGGAATCAATATGTCTGATTTTCCAACATGAGTTATGTGATCTTGAGCAAATTCACTAACTTTTTCAGTTTCTGTTTATATCTATATAATGGGGATAATTATAACTATTACATAAAATTTAAGAATTAAATGTGATAGATCTTTAAAAACCATAACAGATACTGTCATATGGTGTATGACAAAAGAATGTTACCTGTTCTTGAACTACTACCACAGTTACCAAAACAAAAGCAAATGAAACAAAACAAAACACTTAAAATGTTAAGATGTATGACATTATAAAATGTTAAGATGTATGATATAAAATGTTAAGATGTATGATATAAAATGTTAAGATGTATGATATAAAATGTTAAGATGTATGATATCAACGTGACTTAACTGACATTAAATTTTCTAATTTGTAAAGTGAATAAAATCATTCACAGATCCCTTGTTAAGACTACATGAGAATGCATATTTGAAAGCAGCGTCAAGGACTTCTCTGAAGCTAAGACCTCCTAGTTATCTTTGTACCCTGGAGAATATGCCTTTGCTACAACCACGTCTAATATGAAATACTATGTTTCAATTCTACAAGAAAAGCAGAAAACATAAATTATGCATATTAAATAAAATACAAATACGTATTGGAATGTGTTTGTACTACTTAATAGGAGGGAGGTTTAGCTGTATAAGATATTTAGCTGTGATACTCTTCTTTTAACAGTTTAATGAGACCATCAAGATAACAGGTATTTTCTAACATCCAATTGTTAAGAGAGACATTCAGATCACATCTTGGAAAAGCAAGCCAGGCCATATGTAGAACAGAATAGCTCCCAACCTTGGGCTGCAATCTAAAAGAAATGTTTTTGCAGACATGTAAATGATCCGACAGAATTGAGGCTTGGGTAACAGGGACAGTATCAGCTTATAATTTTAGTAACAAAATTTTCACAGTAATTTAGTAGATACATCCTGATTTTGATGTTATCTATGGGTACCTTAACTCTAATTTAAAAATTCCAATATAAATGATCTTCAGTTAACATTTATTCAAATACTTTATAATAAATTCTTTGGAAACAAAATTTAGTACAATATTTTGCTGAGGAGAGGACCTTTAAGACTAAGAAATATGGTATGTTAGTTTTGGTGATTCTCAGGGCCTTGCACCCACTGAAAGATTCAAATAAGTCATGAGGCAAAATATGCCTGTTTAACTTTGTTTAATCCAAATATTTCCAATCTTACTTGTTTACCACTTAAAATTTTAAAAACTAAAACTTGGCAAAGTGTTCCATTGTGTCCAGAAATCATTATAGTGATGGAATTCTTAATTCTTAAAAGAACATAGAATAGGGTGGGAGATTGTTAACATGTAAAGTTGGGTAAAAAATTAGAATACACTTTTTTTTTTTTGAGGCTGATTTTCGCTCTTGTTGCCCAGGCTGGAGTGCAATGGCGCGATCTCCACTCACCGCGACCTCTGCCTCCTGGGTTCAAGTGATACTCCTGCCTCAGCCTCCAGAGTAGCTGGGATTACAGGCATGCACCACCACGCCTGGCTAAACTGAGAATACACTTTTTAATTTATGAAAACTCACATACCAACGCACTTATGTAAATTATTTCACAAATGCAAAAGCCAAAATGTTGGCAGTGATGATTTCTAGGATTTACTGAAATTATATTTACCTTTTTTGGAGAAATTTTCCATATATACTTTTATGTATAAGTATATGTATATATACATTAAAAACACACAAAAAAGTTTTATAATTAAAGGATAACTCATAAGTTTGCATGAAAAAATACGAAATGTTAATCAAAAAAGTTAATTTTCTCTTTCAGATTTTTTAAATCAGGAAAATAGTTTTTACAGAGCACCTTTACTTTGCTCTATTGCTTCATTACTCTTGAATTCTGTTTTTAAAACCTCATCTATTCCCATTATTACCACAAGGTGGCGAACCTACATCAGACTTCAGTGAAGGAGCGTTTGACTCCCTCACGGGGATGATTAAAATAAACCATGAAAGCATGTGCAGTAACTCCTAAACCTATAAATTACTAATTCTTTAAATAAACAAATTACGTAGCAGGGGATGACAAATCTCTTACATATTTTAGTCATGTAGGAGAAGATAAAATAAAGCCACAACACTCAAAATAAAGGTAGTTTTACATAATGTATTTAATAAAGAATCATAGAACACATTATTTTTTAATGTGAAAGGTCTAGTCATAGATGTACCTCCGATTTTAGTGTTTATCTCATGTGGATTAACACTGTTTCAATTCTGTAACTTAAAGGTTTTTAATTTATAATAGCTACTTTGATGCAGAATCCACTAAGCTTATTCTATTAGAATTATTTCGTTTTTTTTTGAAATCCAGAAATCCGCTAAATAATATTCAAGAAATATTAAAACACATTGAAATAAAAACAGGCAGAGTTGAGACACTGATGTTTCAACTATCCATGATTTATGGTTAATAAAAATATCATTGGTAATTTGTTCAACGTCAAATAAGTCATCATATTACATCACGAAAAATTGGAAAACGAAGTGATCCTTGATCATATTCTCCTAAAGAGTCATTACACCACTGGAACACATGTTCCCTGGACTTGGGGTCTGGCTCTCTTCACCTCCCCTCCCCAGTCCACTCATCTTGTTCTCTTCAGACATTCTTGCTTCTTGCTTTCCTCAAATTATTTTAACTTCTTTAATTTTGAGCTTTGTCTAAAACACCCAGCTCTGTGCTGGCCTGTGTGGGCACAGCCAGAGGCTGTCTCACACACAGAGTCACACAAACTCATACACAACACACACTCACACACAGACACACACATACCATTCACACACACACTCACACATTCAAACACACTCATACACACACCACACAGCCACAGTCACACCTCTAGGTCTCCTACTTCTGCCCTTTATTAATTCTTCATCATTCCCCGATCTTTAATTTGAATGGAAATGCTCACAGACGTGTGGAAAAGCAGCTGGGGGAGGTAACAGCTTGGAGTATGTATTAGTCCGTTGTCAGGCTGCTGTGAAGAAATACCCAAGACTAGCTAATTTATAAAGAAAAGAGGTGTAATTGACTCACAGTTCCACATGACTAGGGAGACCTCAGGAAACTTACAATGTCTTCATGTTGGAAAGCAAAACAGGCACTTCTTACATGGTGGCAGGAGAGAGAAGTGACAATCAGCGAAGGGGGAAACCCCTTATAAAACCTTCAGTTCTCATGAGAACTCACTGTCATGAGAACAGCATGGGAGGAAACTGTCTCCATGATTCAATTATTTCCACCTGGTCCAGCCCTTGACACGTGGGGATTATTAAAATTCAAGGTGAAATTTGGGTGGGGACACAGAGCCAAACCATATCAGAGTACATTTACATCTCCTTGCTTTATTTCTTGGGTTCAACTTTTATCAGCCTTGAATATTTACTAAAACTTACTTTTTTAAATTAAAACTTCTAACCCTTGGGATGGTCTAGAATCTATTACTCTGTTTGGTGAGGGATGGAAGCAAAGCTTAACACTTACATGAATATGTAAATATGACACATATCAACATTCTATAGTTAGGTCATGAATTCACATTGAAGAGCAAAATCTAGCATACTTACTTTTATTCATTACTAATGTTTATCAGTTCAGGTAACTAAGGTGATTTTCCCCCTGCCTTCTCAGGCCGCTATGCTAGTGTCTTACAGACCCCTGTAGCTGAGCCCCCTGAGGCTGTCACAGGTCCCTTATTTCCTCCGTCCTCTCGGCAATTTTCATCAGACACAGAGCCCCCACTAACGAGGGGGCTCATATCCCCAGCTCTGACTACTATGTGAGATCCAGACTTACCCTGAACATTGAAATTCCTACTTAACATCTCCATTTGGAACTGTAATTACCATCGCAAACAGAATATGGCTGATGGGCTTAAGCAAAATGATTATCACCCTCTTCCTCTTATCCACATTTTCCTTTTTAATTCTCACCTCCCACACCTTCCTGACATTAACAAAGGGCACAACCGTCCCCTCAGGTGTTCAGGCGAAAGGCTCAAGACCATCCTTGGGTCCTTTCTTCCCCGGATACCGTTGAGCCAGTGGCCATCTCTTGCGTGGCTCTATCTCAATGCAAAGCTCTTGTTCAGGTCTCCAGTGCTGTGAATGAGCCAGGCCACCATTCACTGACAGCAATCTTACATGGAGTTCAGGGACACAGAAACCATGGGGACCTTGGCCATCCGAAAGTGTAAATCAGGCCACATTTCACTTTGTTGAAGACACCCCAAAACACTTTCCAATAATGTTAATTTCCAAGCTCCTTGTACCCCTTAGTACACAGCAAGTGATTTATATTCTCACAGCCTCTGCTCACCCTAAACATTTATAGAATTCTTCCTAACCTCAGATGTCATCCACCATAACCAACAGGTCACCCTGCCCTCATCCTTCCCACCACATCACCCATGTTGGTTTTCCCACAATACATACTAGGGCTTGGGCTGATCCCTTTGAGTTAACTTATCTGTGCCTTGTTGCTTCCTCTTAAAAAGTCTGGCAACCAGATGTACCACTTTGTAGATGCTTCATAAATACTTGGTGACAGACTATATATCACAATAAAAATTCTTTTTTTTTTAATTGGAGATGAAGTCTCACTCTGTTGTCCAGGCTGGAGTGAAGTGGCATGATCTCAGCTCACTGCAACTTCTGCTGCCCAGGTCCAAGCAATTCTCCTGTCTCAGCCTCCCGAGTAGCTGGGATTACAGGCACCTGTCACTGTGCCTGGCTAATTTTTGTATTTTCCGTAGAGATGGGGTTTCATCATCTTGGCCAGGCTGGTCTTGAACTTCTGGCCTCATGATCCGCCTACCTCGGTCTCCCAAAGTGCTGAGGTTACAGGCGTGAGCCACAGCACCAGGCCAGAATAAAAATTATTTAAGCAACACAATGAATATTAAGTGCCATCTTCTCATTAATGTCTGACAATGATCTTAAATTTTTAAATAACAGCAAAACTTTAAAAAATAAACTTGAAAGAAAATAAAACATTAGAGATATCAATTATGAGTAATCAACTGAAGATGCAAATTTTAAAAAACTTCAAAAATGTCATTAAAAATACATAGCTTGGCTGAGCGCAGTGGATAACATCTGTAATATCAGCACTTCGGGAGGCCGAGGGGGGTGGATCATTTGAGGTCAGGAGTTCAAGACCAGCTTGGTCAACATGGTGAGAACCCATCTCTACTAAAAATACAAAAAGTAGACTGGTGTGGTGGTGCATGTCTGTAATCCCTGTACTCAGGAGGCTGAGGGGGGAGAATCGTTTGAACCCAGGAGGTGGAGGTTGCAGTGAGTCGAGATTGTGCCACTGCCCTTCAGCCTGGGTGACAGAGTGAGACTCAGTCTCAGAAAAAAAAAAAAAAATATATATATATATATATGTGTGTGTGTGTGTGTGTGTGTAGCTTGCTACTATCATTTTTAATTGTGGTACTCTACACAAACAAAAATATAAAAATCATATAAAATATATTTGGCCATCAGAACTTCCCACAAAACAATTTTTTTCCAAAACAAATGGAAAAATTTCCCTTGTCAGCACACTGAAACTTAAAATGGCCCAAAGGCTATGTAATGAGAGGAAATGACATTTTATTTGAAAAATGGTGACCAGACTTGAGGCCAGAAATAGATTTGTGTATCCTTTTTTCATGTCCTTTATCATCTTCATAGTTGTTTTGAAAAATCAATGTTTTCAAAACTCTGTTCCAATATGACTTTTACTTTGAAAATATCCAGTATTATCAAGATGTACATATATTAATCTGTTTTTATACAAGAAATTCTGTTCACAAATTTCAATTTGATCTCGCACATATTTATGAGATTCCTCCCCAATCTTTGTGCAAAAAGTATATATTCTTACTGTTCTGAAAGATATTACATTAAGAAACACATCTTCATTGGAAACTTACATTCCATATATAAAAAATCTTTCCTTTTATGTGGGGTGCATTTATCCGTTATTATCATAATGTATCCATTATTTTATCATCCCTAGAAATTACCACATACTTTTATACTTCCATTATGTCTGCCTTGATTCAGCCCCACAATGATCTCTTCAATGTGTGTAGTTAGACATTACAATTACAATAAGGAGGGTATTAAATATCTTTGGCATCTGCATGCTGATTACTATTAGGCCCTGGACATGTGTGCCAGAGTTGGTTTTCATAATATGTACATGTCAGTAGCAGGTGGCTAGTTTAGACACATTATTCTTTTATAAAGGTGCAATACTTGCTCTCATTGAACATGTCAAGTCCCACAAAGGGGGCCTGCAGTAAATGAAGATTAGAGCCAAGCCTAAACACATCACCATGACCTCAAGCTTAAAAATCTGCTAGTTCAGAGGCTATCAATTAAAAATAATAATTTTCTGTTTCCGTATAACAAACATATGCTGTGTATTTTCAGGGGCAGACATAAACTACAATGGCTGTAAAGCTAGAATCAGACACATTAATATGTATTATTCCCAATGATTCTACTAAAAATTACAGGAAATTTCCTGCCTTTATTCTTGTCCAAGCGATTCCTTGCAGACCCACACACTTTGTTTAAAAAAATTATTCTAAATGGTTCAATGGAAAGTTCTGCAATATTTTCTCAGTAACTCAATGAATAGGCAAAGGAGCACAATTATTTAAGATAACTTGTTTTGGTCAAATTACTTAAGAAAATTAACTTTAAATTTTAAGTATTTCATCAAACTACATGTCTGTACACATAATACTTCTTCAATGGTTTAAGTAACCATATCAGTAATAAAAGTCCATCGATAATTCATTTCAAATATTAGAATACTTTTGACAGTTGTTTTCTTTATGGTGCCATCAAACTCAATCAAAAGCTTTAAAAAAACAGGAAGGAAGGGAGGTGAGAGGAAGGAAGGAAGGAAGGAGAGAAATGAGGGAGGAAAGGAGGGTTGGTTGGCTTCTGGTAGATGATACAATTTTATTTCATTTTCCTTTGCTCAATAGCCTCACTGTATTTGAAAGTGTTACCTACCCAAGTTTCAGTATGTTGTTATCTCACTAACAGATACAATACTAGCCACCTTCTGCTGACCATTTGCTATGTTCCAGACATACATTTAAAACTTTCAGTTGCCCTGTGATGTTTTCTCTGTTTTACAGAAAGGAAATTGAGGATTAAAGTCCAGGCATCACACATAAGAAAGTGGAAGAATTGGCTGACACTGAACATGTGCTCTTACACATTGTAATTCCATTTCAGATCTTTTTCAAAAGCAAAACAATTTTCTGAAATGGCTACTTTGTGATTCTGTTTCTAAAAACGTCTATCTTTTATTTTAAAATTTCAAACACATCTATACTTGCCCAAAGTCATATTTAAATCTTTAGGGCAGATTAACTTTTTTATTTTTTTCTATAGCAATAAAATATTTAAATTAAAAATAAATTCTTTATATAAAAGAACACTTATTCAATAGCAAGGTGTGAAGGCAGACTTGTGTTAAGATATATCTTTATCAGTTGACATTGTATACCTTTGGCCTTAAAGTCAACTTAATTATTGCTTTCAGAATTTCAGTCAAAGACCCCATCAGCTTAATACAAACAAGCAAAAACAACACAGAAATACAAATTCTACTGTGGTCAAATAAATAATGGCTCTCCAAGTTGTCCACATCTTAGTCCCACATCCTGTGAATGTTACTTTAGATGGAAAAAGGGATTTCACAGGTGTGAATAAAGATTTCAAAACGAAGAATTATTCGGGATTATCCAGTTAAGCCCAATGCAATAACAAGTAAAGAGAGATGGAGACTGAAGGCACAGAGGTGATGTAACAGCAAATCATAAAGGCACACAAAGATGCTACTCTGGTGGCTCTGACAAAGTAGAAGGGCTATGAGCCAAGAAATACTGCTCTAGAAACGGGAAAAGGAAGGAAATGTACTCTACACTGGAGCCTCTTATGGGGCAGCAGCCTTGCTGACACCCTGGTCTCAGCCCAGTAAAACCTGTTTTAGGAATCCGCACTCCAGAAGTGTAAGATAATAAAGTTGTGTTATCTGATGCTTCTAAACATATGCTAATTTGCTACAGCAGCAATGGGAAACTAAATGCCAAGTAGCAGATTTCTCAGGCAATCTGACTTTGACTAACCAGCCTTCTGCCAAAGTGGCCGTCGCTGTACAGCGTGGCAAGCAGGGACAGGAGAGAGCAGTTATGAGAAAAATAAAGATGAGACCGCTGATGGAGAGTGGCAGTTTCCAGCCAGGATACCCTGACAACTCGTGTCATAATTAGTCCTGGAATGAATCCAAGGCTACATTTTTTTTCTAATTATTATCTGTCTTTAAGTTACCAAAGTGAATTCAAGGGTGTATGCACTCACATCAAGGGGAGAGAAAGGCCAATACTGTATCTGGTGGGCTTACCATCAGGATCTGTCATGCAGTCAGTCAGTCATCAGTTGAATGTCTCTCGGAAGATAAATGGTGGAGAAATTCTATTACAGAGCAGAGTTATTATTTAGTCTGAATACAACATGTCAGTATACGGCAATGTGGTATCCTCGAAAACTGGCATATTAAAACTCTACTGATGGGTTCTTTTCTGATATTATAGATGAGTCAATTAACCCAACATAGAAAATAATGTACATACTCTTGCTTTCCTAGACTTAATACACCTTTTCAGAACTTCCTATTTGTTGCTTTGTAAAAAAGTGTTTATGAAACCAGTACATATTTATTTTAGAAAAATTAGAAAATACAGGCAAAAAATATCGTCACCCAAATATAACCATTAATATCTTCATCCCACTGTCTTTTACATATATGTATTACATATATAATAGATGGCATGTATTAAATGTTTATCCCATGTAGTTACAAGAGTATAAATGTAATGTACACGTGTTCGCTACTTGCTTCTAACCTCTTGTTTCTTAATACAGTACAATATCAGTATCAATCTACCACATCATCTTAATAAAGAGTATATGTACATTCCCAGAACCTTTTAACCAATCTACTTAAGCATTTTTCCATGCTTATAAATATGGACTCATCAGCAGTATATATTCCTAGAGGTAGTATTTCTGATTCAAAGGTGATATTCTATCTTTGTTCCCTATTTTGGAATTTTGATATATACTGCTAAATTGTCCTTCAGGAAATATTTTGTTTCCTATAAGCAGTGCATATGCTTTTATTTCAAGATTCCATCTCCAACATTATTTCATATTTTTAACATTTTGATAGATGAAAATGTCTCATTAAATTATAAATTTAAGTATTTGTTTACTAATATGTTTACATGTTTGCTTCTTATGCTTACAGGGTATTTATGCTTCTCTTATGAATTAATTATGCACATTTTGGCCCCATTTTCTATTAGAATGCTTATCTTTTTCTTATTTTTGAATATAATCATTATTTTTTTATAAGATACAAATATGTACCTGTTGCCTGCTGTTGTCTTACCAATTATTCTCCAGGTCAACTTTTCCATATTTATTTTGATTATGATGTTTCTGTATTAATAACTATTTGAAATGTACGTATATTTGAATATGGTGATTTTTTTCTTATCAATAGTGTGCTTTATGTATATTTTAGGAAGACCTGCCAATATATAACACACATTCAGCAATTTTCTTAGCATATGTTGTGTATTGTTTATATTTAAATCTGCACCATCTGGTATTTATGCTACTATATGACATACATAAATAAATATTTCCTATATTAGTAAAGTGGTCTTAACCCTTTTAAGATACATCAATCATGGCAATTCACAAGGTGGCGGCATTAAGATTTATAGTAAGACTTCAATTTACACTTTGGCCTAAGTTATGGTTGGTAACACTGCTTTCTCCAGTACATAACATTTTCTTTTCGTGGTGAAATATATAGTGAATAGAATGTCTTTTGATCTTAGTATTTACACCAAACTTGTAAATTGTGTTTGGCCTTGCTTATTCTAGAGGAAAAACTAAACAGTGTTGTGAAATATTAAGAGAGAGGATTTACATTTTTGACTCCCTCTTCTCTTTGATTCTTTAAAATAACTCTAAATTGGAAAATGTGTTAATTTATTTTTCCATAACTAACAAAGTTATTTAAAGTCATCCCATTTAAATCTGAAAGAAGTTAAAAAGGATTAAAGTAAGTTGATTATTTTGAAGATATTTTGGTGTTTAATCTCAGAGTGTTACTGAGTTATAATTTATAAGTTTTTCCCTTAGGACCCATTAAATTTAGTTACCGAGATTATATGACAATTTTACTTAGTTATTACAAAATTAAGAATTTGCATTATCCAAGACAGAATGAAAATTGTGTGAACAAAAGGCAGATGGCAGGCTATATCTTGTTCTAGACAGGAAAAGATAATAAAACTGAACAGTGAAATAGAATCAATCACTGTGTCAGTAGAGCAAATATCCAGCTAACATAAACAAACGCTGCAGAGAAAAACTACACACAAAGAGAATTAGGCTTCTTAGAGTACAACCTTCCGTGGGTAATTTACTAAAATAAATGAGGGAGTATGTAGTGGGAGTGTGGCACAGGATACCAGATATAAATGAACATCTGAAGTGAGTCACACACTTGAGTTGAATCTGAGTTAGTGTGGAAGTGCGGTGCCTTCAGAGAAGCAACCATCATATTCATCTTTGAGCCATCCATGCCTGGAAAGTTTAATGAAGGAATAAAAGCATGAAAGGAGGAATATAAATATGTATCAAAATGAAAAGTTATTAATGATTAGGCTAGTGGAATCTCAACTTTTAGTGTCAATCTGATGCTGGAGTGATTGTTTCCTACAATTACAGTATATCTTGCCCCATCTCCTGAACTACCAAAAATAGGACTAGTACTATATTAATAAATAGCAATATATTAAAAATGTTTTTAAGTAATATGTTAAAATTGATATTTGGATCATCTATTACATTGAAAAAACCCACATCATTGCAAAAGGAATACTACGTATTATTTTCTACTGCTGAGTCACAAATTATCACAAATTTACCCACCAGCTTAAAACAATATCTTTTTATGATCTCACAGTTCTGTATGTCAAAAGTCCAGGCAGGGCTCAATTGGGTTCTTTCCTTTGGGTCTCTGAAGGCTAAAATCAAGAGTCTGTCTGGATTGGGTTGTCATGAAAAATGTGGAGGCCTCTTCTAAGTTTGTTCAGGTTGTTAGAATGTTTCAGTATGCTGGAATAGTAGAACTGAGGCCCCCACTTTCTTGCTGACTGGCAACCTGAGGACATTCTCAGCTTCTAAAGATTGCTCAAAATTCCCCATCACGTCGTTCTCTGTATAATATGGCAGGCTGCTTCTTTACGGCCAGGTGGAGTGTTCACTACAGTTAAAAATCTCTGATTTCTTTCACCTCTAACCATTAGATCTTTATTTAGCTAGGTCAGACCCACTAGGATAGTTTCCTGTTTAATTAACTCAAAGTGAACTGATTGGGGACTGTCATTATAAAGATCCCAAGAGTATAACCCCATGACCCCGTGACATAAAGTTCAAATCTCATCGGTTCAAAGTCCAGAGTCTCCTTGTTTGAATCATCTAAATCTGGTGCAGACCCTGGGGGTACAGTTTCTCTCCGTGTATGGGTTCATGAAACTAGAGACAAGCTGTCTGGCTCCAACATTCCCAACACAGTGGTGGGAGAGGCATAGGATTCTAGTTTAAAAAAGGAAGAATGGAGAATAAACAGGAGTAATGAATTCATAACAGTTCTGAAGTCCATCAGCGTAAACTCAAATTTTTCTTGACTACTCTGTTGCCCTTGGTTCTGTTCTCTGAGACAGCCTTTCTTTCTCATAGAAGGTGGCATATATATATGATATACACATGTGTGTATCATGTACACACACACATCTCTCTCTATATATCTATATATATAGATCTCTATATAGATCTCTCTCTATATATATACACATATATACATATATACATATATATACACATATATATACATATATATATATATATCAGTTTCATCAGATTGATCATGCTGTTAGAATTCTGGCATTCCAGTATTGCTGGTACTCTGTCTCTTCCTGTCCAAGTTCACAGTATTTCTGCTGAGGAAATTAGCCTACACCTATAACATTTAGCTCAGTAATTTACTTAGCTACATAGCCTATATTTAGCCTATATTAGTAACTTACTAATTCTGTTTCCCACATACCTGCAGAACACAATTGTGCTAGGCTTTCTGCTATTACAAAACAGGGATTCCCCCTTCTCCCAGTTTCTAATAACATATTCCTCCTCACTTGCATCTGAGTCATCACCTGTAGTTCTCCAAATCCAGATTTCTACTAACCACCTGTCCAAGGAAGCTTGGGCATTTTTCTCTCAAGTTCTTCAATTTTAGAGAGCTCACCTGATTAGGTCAGGTCCACCCAAGATAATCTCCCTTCTTTTGATTAAATCAAAGTCAATCAAGCTTTAAGAGCCTTTATATACATCTGCAAAATAAGTTTTCACAGAGAAAGAATGTAAGTTAATAACCAAATGATATCCCAGGCTATTCACAGGTTCTGACTGTCTCAAGAGGAGGGGATTACATAAGCGTTCTACACCAAGAGTTGTGATATTGTATGGCTCTGTGTCCCTACCCAAATCCCACTTTGAATTGTAATAATCCCCAGGTGTCAAGCACAGGAACAGGTGGAGGTAAATGAATCATGGGGTCAGTTTCCCCCATACTGTTCTCATGATAGTGAGTGAGTTCTCAGGAGATCTGATGGTTTTATAGGCGTCTCACAATTATTCTACTGGCACGCATTCTCTCTCCTGCTGCCCTGTGAAGAGGTGCCTTTCGCCATGATTGTGAGTTTTCTGAGGCCTCTCCAGCTATGTGTAGCTGTGAGTCAATTTAACCTCTTTTCTTGATAAATTACCCAGTCTTGAGTATTTCTTCGTAGCAGTGTGAGAACAAAGTAATACAAGGTGAGAATGTCTTGGTTCATCTCAGAATCTGCCTTCCACAGAGTATTTCAACTCAGTTTTTGGAACTTAAATGTTACTGTATGTATATTTCTTTATTACAAATAAATCTAATTATTTATTTATAATAATATAGACAAAAGACTTGATAGTCTTTTGTCACGAGTTAACATAAAACTAAATGCATTATCTCATTTTAGCAAATTATTGTAAATAAATTCCATACGACCATAATGTGGACAATTTGTTTTCTCTCTTCTATTTTATATGTCTGTTTTTAACAGAAATATGCTATTCATCAATCAAATATTAAGTGATTCATATTTTATGGTGCAAAAGTTGTAAAGAAGAGCAGAAGAGCAGCTAAATGCAGAACTTCAGAAGTCAAAACTAGTTATAACTCATTCATCCATTCCAGTTACTGCAAATTCATATTCTAAACAAAGGATAAGATTGGCTCACAAAACTTAGCAGGTGATTTATTTGGATGGGCATATTCCACTAAGGTCTCTGTTTATTCATATCGGACAGTTATTCAAATACACAGTCCTATCATAATTGGTTATGAATTATCTATGTGTATTCAAAATTAAAATTATTCTAAGTATAATCATTCCTTTAAAATTAGTAATTCTTTAGAGTCAATAAATTTTCAAAAAAGATGCCAAAGTATAAAGCTGTAATAATATAAGAAATCTTAAATTGAGTCCATAAAGTAAAATACGGCACACTTCTATTAATCAATGTAAGAATTATCCAATGTATGGCATATCTCAAATTGGATGAATTCTTTATCGCAAATATGTTTCTTGGTATTTGTGGCTTCTTCATCTATCAAACTAAATTAATTACTGATTAATTAATTGTTTTTACTGTTTGCCTCAAAATACATTTAAATGTTAAACAAATACTCTTTCTTAAAGAATATATGCTAAAGATAATACTTAAATGTTTTGTCTTCTTTTTTGGATTACTCATGCATGTGCTCTTCTCCACCGGGTAAATTGTAGACTAAACGTTTTGTGTGATTCAAGTGCAAAGTGCCATTTAGCTTATTACTAAGCCTACCATCTAGTCAAGAAGAGAGTTCTCTTTAGGTGATAATATTGATTTTCTTTGTCTTGTCCCTGGGTTTCAAAATTGCTTTATAGGATGAAGTCTGTATATTATTTTTCTGAAGCAAAAAAATGAAGTTTAGCTGGGCAGCCAACAGCCTTGTGATGCCACAAATCAGGGCAGCAATCTTTGACAACACTGAAAGAGGCAGAGGTGAAGAGTTAGCAAAGTCGGTCGAGGCAGCAGTATTATACCTACGGGAGCAAGCTGCAGAGGTGGTACTTCTCAAGCCTAGTAGCAAGTAAATACCTACCCTTTTCAGCGCCCTTATGCTCTCCCCTTTACTGGTATTAGATAAATTTTGTTAGAAATATTGGCATTTAACACAAGCTTTATAAAATGCTTCTAATGTGCACTTGCAAGTTAAACGTCTGCTGAATTTTTTAGTAAGAACTTCATACCTCCTTTATACACTCATTATTTCCTTTTCCTATAATTTATTCAGATACAAATGTAAAAATATGATGGCTAAAAATGCATTCATATAGTCCCCAAAATAGCATGTTTCAGAATAGAAACCTCTCGTTATAGTGTACTTTTGTCTAATACTTGAGAGCCATGTGAACATGGCATGCTCTATGATCACGGTGTGAAAGCACAGTATGTAGGCATAAAATGCAGTGGATAGGACAGAAGAATCAAAATTCAGTCTGTAATCACTCAAAACAATGCCGACATATGAGAATAACCGTTATCTATTTTCATAATCATTATCATCATCATCCTCTTTAGAGCATTCGAGCTCTGTCTCAGAAGTGCCTCAAAAGTAGTAAAGATATTCACAAGAGAAATCATGGATTAGGAGTCAGGTCTTTAATTCTTGCCTCAGTTCTGTTAACAAATCATTAAGCATGGGGTTAAGTATGTGTGGGGAAAGTCAATTAACTTCAATGAACCCTTTTTTTTTTCTGTTTGAATTCAGAAAATGTGAAAAATTGAAATAGATGCTCTCTAAATTCTCTTCTAACCCCTAAAAATATCCTATGGTCCTATCACAAGCAATTTTTAGAGATATTAGGATATTATCAAATATGCTCTGTCTTGTTTCAATTTCTGTTGCTATAAAGGCATACTAGGGTAGTTTATTTTCCAAAAAAAAAAACAAAAAAGAAAAAAAGACGTATTTAGCTCAGAGTTCTACAGGCTGAGAAATTCAAGGGCATGGCCCTGGCTTTGGGCGAGGGATCTCATGCTTTGTTGCAACACAGTGGAGAGTTTCCAAGGGGAAGTGGCTATGTGCAAACAGGAGCTGAAAAACCTGAGGGACGTCCTGGCTCTATCATAACCCATATCGTAGAAACTAATCCATTCCTGAGCAGATAAATTCAGTCTTTTGAGAGTGAGAACTCACTCATTACCAGAACAACATCAAGCCGTTAGGTATTTGTCCCCATCACCTAAATACATCCCACAAGGCTACCCCTCTCAATACCACCACACTGGGGATCAAATTTCAACAGGAGTATTGGTGGAGACAAAGAAACCAAACCATAGCATGCTCTTAGTTCATTTGCGCTGCTCTAAAAATGCCATAAAGGGAGCAGCTTATGACCAACAGAAATTTACTTCTCACTGTTTTGGAGACTGGGAAGTTCATGATTAAGGGACCATCAGATGTGGAGTCTGGTGAGGGTTTGCTTCCTCATGGACAACTATCTTGAACTCTCACATGGCAGAAGAGGTGAAGAGGTGAAGGGTTTCTCTTGGGCCTCCTTCATAAGGGCACTCGTCTCACTTATGAGGGCTCTGCTCCATAATGTAATCATTTCCCAAAGGTCTAAACTCCTAACATCATCACCTTCGGTAGGTGCAGATCTCAACATATATATTTTGAGGTGACATAACCTTTCAGACTAACCCTAACCCTAACTTCTTCCCCAAAATCCTTGACCTTCTCACATACAAAATATATTCATTTTATCCCAATAGCCCTAAAAGTCTTAACTTGTTTCAGTGTCAATTTAAAACTCTAAGTCCAAAATCTCATCTAAAGCAGATATGAGTGAGGCTCCATATACATTCTGAGGCAAATCGTTCTTACGCTGTAAATCTGTGAAGGAAAATGTTATGAACCTTACAAAATAAACGATGGGACAGGCATAGGACAGTCATGCCCAGTCCAACAGGGAGACATAGGAAAGAAGCAGCAGGTCCCCAGCAAGCCCAAAACCTTGAGGCTCAAGAATCATTTTCTTGGCCAGGCACAGTGGCTCATGCCTGTAATCCCAGCACATTGGGAGGCCGAGGCATGTGGATCACCTGGGGTCCGGAGTAAGCAACCAGCCTGACCAACATGGTGAAACCCAGTCTCTACTAAATACAAAAAAATTAGCCTGGTGGAGTGGTGCATGCCTGAAATCTCAGCTACTTGGGAGGCTGAGGCAGGAGAACCGCTTGAACCCGGGAGGGGGGAGGTTGCAGGGAGCTGAGATAGTACCACTGCACTCCAGCCTGGGCAAGAAGAGCGAAACTCCATCTAAAAAAAAAAAAAAAAAAAAGGCCAGGCGCGGTGGCTCACGCCTGTAATCCCAGCACTTTGGGATGCCGAGGGGTTGGATCACGAGGTCAGGAGACCAAGACCGTCCTGGCTAACACGTTGAAACCCCGTCTCCACTAAAAAATACAAAAAAATTAGCGGGGCGTGGTGGCGGGCGCCTGTGGTCCCAGCTACTTCAGAGGCTGAGGCAGGAGAATGGCGTGAACCCGGGAGGCGGAGCTTGCAGTGAGCCGAGATTGCGCCACTGCACTCCAGCCTGGGGGACAGAGCGAGACTCCGTCTCAAATAAACAAATAAATAAGTAAATAAGAATTTTATCTTCGTGTTCTATCCTTTAAACACACTGGGGTAGAGGTCTACCCAACTGCTTTTCTGGGAACAGCCACAGCCTTCATAGGTTGAAGTCACATATCCCTGTCTCTAAAGGTCTTGACCTGGGGTGGCCTCACCCCAAGATTCGGTTTGCCATTGTTAGTGGGGGCTCTCTGCAGTGCGCCCCCTTGCAAATACTCTCTGTCCGGGTTCCAAGCATCCTTTGAAACATAGGTGAAGGCATCCATGCCCCTACAGCTTTGCTGATCAAAACGTGCACCCTCCACTTGGCGCAGTGAGGAAGACTGCTGCCAGAAAGTGCCGGGATAACAGTTTGAGATTCGAGGTAGTGGTGGACAGTGGTTTTTCTCCTTCAACTCATTCTGTCCCCCTAGACACTGGCCCTCTGGAGCTGAGATGAGAGGCAGGCGCACTGATCTCGGACATACCTTCAGTGTCATCCTTCCACTGACTTCAGCAATAGATCCTGATTTCCACCGAGTTGGACAATCCACACTTATCTTATCAGATGCCTGCCTGGCTACACCTTTGGTGTTTTCTTGTAAGCATGTTTTCTCATTCTTTACAATATGAACAGGCAGAGAATTTTCCAAATCTTTAATTTCTGCTTCCATTTTTATTAATAATTGCATCTCTAAATCTCTTCTTTCTTCTTGGATTTTATGACAGGCAGTCAGGAGTCAAACGTTCTTTCAACACTTTGCCTGGACATTTTCTCAGCAAAATATCCAGTTTCATCCCTCACAAGCAATACCTTCCACAAGACACGAGAGCATAAACACAATTCTGCCATATTCTTTGCCAATTTATAACAAGGATGACCTTTCCTCCATTGTCTAAAAACATATTCCTCATTTCCATTTGAAAGCTCATCAAAACGACCTTACTATTTATATTTCTATAAGCATTCTGTTCAGAATAACTTAGGAATTATCTAACAAGATTCTCCTCCTCCCCTACGGAGCCCAGACCAGGATCAGCCTTAATGGTCTGTTCATGGCAACGTAAATGTTTTCGAGCACCTCAGAACTCCTCCAGCCTCTACTCATTACCCAGTTCCAAAGCCATTGCCACCTATTTTGAGGTATTTGTTAGAGCAACCTCCCCACAGATCAGCATAAATTTTCTATGTATGTCCACTTGGGCTGCTAGAACAAAATACCATAGACTAGATGGCTTGTAAACAACATTAAAAATTCCAACCTCTTAGTTTTGAAGGGACATAACATTCAGGCACCAGCGCGCTCTAAGCACTTCACCACTGAACCGGGGATACGATTTCATAAATGTGTAGGCACCAGGAAAAATATCCAGGTACTTTCTTATTACTTGAATAAGACGAAAGCTGATCACTGATTTCATATCTCCAACTTTTACTTCATGGGTGTATGAATGGAGTAAATGTTAGATAATACATATAACTATACATACATCTATAAGGCACATATTGGATGTGTATAATTATATATTAGACATATATAGTTACATATTAAATGTATAATTACATATTAGATTATATATACACTAATATACATTAATGTAATTGTATATATTAGCCATATATAAAAAATATATGAACAGTTTGTATAACTATCACCCTCTACAAGAACCAAAATCATCAGCCACAACAAAAATGTAAGCCAAAATTCTCCCTCAGCCACTAATATTGAATAAAGCAATACCATCGAGGAACTTGAAACTCCCTAAACAAAGTATCTTTGCTTCCTCTTAAGTACCCTTAGAATGATTCCTACCCACCCATTTCCAAGTAGTAGCACTGATCGAAGCCCACTTTCTATTGTTTTGAAGTTTTCATCTCTTACGTGGAATACTTTCACTTCAATGAATAAAGACAGTCTAGACCCGTGTATGTCATCATAGGATGACTTTGATCTTAGGTATAAATAATGGTAGAATTCTGCACAATTTTAGCCAATGCAATAAAAAGTAAAACATTATGACAAATATACACAGGCATCGTCTGAGTCTGTTTGGGTTACTACAGCAAACTACAATAAATTAGGTAGCTTATAAAAAACAGGGTTTTGTTTCCCATGGTTCTGGATGTTAGGAAATCCAAGATCAAGGTGCTGGCAGATTTGGTGTCTGTTTAGGGCCCATCTCCTGGTTCATGGATGAAACTTTCTAGCTGTGTTCTCACCTGGTGGAAAGGGCAAGGCTGCTCTCTGGGCCCTCATTATCATTAGAGGACTAACACCTATGATGAGAGCTGTACTTACGAGCTAATCACCTCTCAAACGCCTCACCTCCTCATCCCCTCACCTTGGCAACTGGATTTTGAACATAGGAATTTTTGACGGGGTGCCACAGAACCATTCAGACCAACATAGGTGGTAACATGACTCAAGGATAAACCTGTTTCCGTGGAAACTTACTGCAAATTTATGAGATGATCACAGAGAATGCTGTTGTAAAACTCATCGTTTGAAGAGAGTGATTATTTGTCCACTGTGAAAGAACATATTGGGATGGGTGCCTCTTTAGGAAGAACACCCTGTGTCTTTTGGATTACTCATTGAAAAGTCAACCCACTTCAATGACTTCCAGAGATAATTTAATCACATGCCTTGAAACTCTATTTTTTATAGTCTCAAATAGACATATTTATAATAATATATGCAACATATACACAGTTCACCATTTCTTATCTATGCAGATTTTTAAAGACTCATAGAACTTAATCTATTTTCTGAGTTGAAAGGGATCTTTGATGTCAGCCAGTCTTTTCACCTAACCAACACAGATGATTCCTCTATACCGTTCATGCCAGATAATAATCCATTTTCAGATCCAATCACCCATCTATCCATATTTCATATCCTTCATAGACATTCTTTCAAATTTTGAATATCACAACTCACAAGATAAACATTTTTCCCCCTAAATTGCACTCAAAAGTTTCCCTATAACTTTCAAACATAAATATTACCTTTGAGACCCATGAGACATAGGTGTGAGGTAGTTATCACATTTTGAACAACAACAATAAATCCTAAAGTAAACATTTCTTCTTATTTGGCATTACATCTTTGTCAGCCTCTTCTAGGTGATTACTCTCCTCACTAATAAGAGTCAGGAAGAACAGACTGTGCCTTTTGCATTTTGATTGGTGCAGCTTCCTATAAGACTAAAATCTGTTTTTGCATTGTTACTCCACTAACTTTAATACAGGCTAATATTGTTTAAGATTATTTTTATCAGTCATAATCAAAGTATTGACTCACATTGAGTTTGAATGAAATAAGACCACAGGACCGTCCTAGGCATCAGGGTTCCTCTATGTTATTGATTTTTGAAATATAATGCTTTTATCATATATCTCTATTATATTTTATGGTATACTTTTGATTAAAAATTACATATTTTTGTTATTTACTAAAATCTGGACTGTATCATTTAATATATTAGCTTGCCCTTCCAAATTTTTATCATTTAAATTAAATACGAGTTCTTGGTATGTTATTCCCGAAGACAGATAAGAATACTGAATAAATATAGAACCCTGAAATTCCCTCACTGAAGGAATGATTCATTGAATTGGGTAGATCACTCAGCAGTGAGCCACCAAGGGTGTTGTCTTGTAGCCTGAGTCTCATATGCTTGTCAATAAAATGAAAAAATTTTCCTCAAGCATTTTGCTGAGATAAAAATGCACTACCTCTAACATTTTAATCAACTACTGAACCAAATACATAACAGCATACTGTTTTAATCCGACATAAAGCTGGGAGAGATGTTTGACACGCTAGATGATGGTATCAAGACTTAGAAAGACTGAGTGACATTCAGTATTTCTGTGTCGTAAAATTCCCCAACTGGGTAATTAAAAGGGAATTTAAAGCCCAAACGATTTATTCATTATACAAAATAACTGTCTAACACACTTAACATTTACGAATTTAAAACAGTATTGGCTCCTCTGCTGCTGACAATAAGAGAAATCACTGAAATTTCAAAAATATTGTATTGTCTGTTCTAAGAATACAAAAATACATAGTTGTGAAATACAAGGTGCTTATTTCTTTTCATTTAAAGTTGTTTTTAACTTTTGTTTCAGATTCAGGCGTACATGTGCAGGTTTACTATGTAGGTAAAATGCGTGTCACGGGAGTTTGGTGTACAAATTATTTCATCACCCATATAATAAGCATAGTACCCAATAGGGGTACTATGGTCCTCACCCTTTTCCCAACCTCCACCCTCAAGTAGGTTCTGGAGTCTGTTGTTCCCTTCTTTCTGTCCATATGGACTCAGTGTTTAGCTCTCACTTATAGGTGAGAACGTGCGGTATTTGATTTTCTGTTACTATATTAGACTTCTAAGGATAATGGCCTCCAGCTCCATCCATGTTGCTGCAAAGTACATGGTATCATTCTTTTTTATGGCTACATAGTATTCCACAATATATATGTACCACATTTTCTTTATGCAGTCTAACATGGAAAGGCATCTCATTTGATTCCATGCCTTTACTATGGGAACAGTTTGGGGACAGTGCTGTGATGAACACACACATGCACGTGTCTTTATGACAGAACGATTTATACTCAGTACTGAGATTGTTGGGTCAAATGGTAGATCTGTTTTGCCAAACTGCTTTCCACAGTGGCTGAACTAATTTACATTCCCACCAGCAGTGCCTAAGTGTTTCCTTTTTTCCCACAATGTCACCAGCATCTGTTATTGTTTGACTTTTAATAACAGCTATTCTGAGGCCAGGCACAGTGGCTCATGCCTCTAATCCCAGCACTTTGGGAGGCCGAGGCAGGCCGATCACCTGAGGTCAGGAGTTTGAGACCAGCCTGACCAACATGGAGAAACCCCATCTCTACTAATAATACAAAATTAGCTGTGCATGGTGGCGCATGCCTGTAATCCCAGCTACTCAGGAGGCCGAGGCAGGAGAATCACTTGAACCCGGGAGGCAAAGGTTGCTGTGAGCTGAGATTGCACCATCGCACTCCAGCCTGGGCAACAAGAGCAAAACTCCATCTCAAAAAATAATAATAATAAATACATAAATAAAATAACAGCATTCTGACTGGTATGAGATGGTATCTCACTGTGGTTTTGACTTGGATTTCTCTAATAATTAGTGATGCTGAACATTTGTATATGCTTGTTGGCCACATGAAGTGTCTGTTCTTCTTTTCAGTGTCTGTTCATGTCACAAGGTACTTATTTCTTAAATTTCTCAGAATCCTTTTTGACTTGCATAAATTTGTAACACATGAAATATTCAGGGTTTCTAACAAATAGTCAGAATATATCTATTAGTATGACTCATTATTTATTAGAACATAACTTTCTAAAGTTTCTGTGATTTGCCCTTGACTCTGGATATCACCCATTGTGCTGTTTTAAATATTTTCTGAAACTTTTCTCATTTACAATCTACCCAAGCAATTCTCTCTCCTTACCTACTTTAATTGGAACTCTGAAGTCAGAAACCTATTTGAAATAAATGGGACTGCAAAAGAAGCTTACTAAAAAGAACCTACCAAATATTTTTATGCAGGTTTTTAAAGATTTAAACCCAAACTTCATCAGAAGCTGCTGCATCAGTTCCACAGGCTTCCTAAGAGCTAAATCGAAGACAGATGAAATTCATCATTTCCCAGTTGAATAGTGTGAACTGTCTTAAGAAAGGCTATGGTGCATATGTCGAAATAAGAAAGCAAAATGTAATATGTAACTCTTCCCTGTCATGGATCAAAATGAAAAAAAGAGGACCTTAGTGGTTTAAACAACATATTAGAGAATAGCCTGCTGTGCTCATTGTGTGAAGAAAACACCATTAACAGCTTATGAAACTGGCATCATATGGCATATATGAAGGAAAAACAGTCAAGTGCAGAGAATCTTACGTTCTTGAAAGGATGTGAAGAGCATCTGAAATCGGCTGTTTCGACTGCCCTCATCTGCCCACATGCGGATCACCCCGAGACCCGTGCGTAGCATGACATCATTAGCCACAGTGCTACAGAACTTAGCTTTCAAATCCTCCACGGAACTGCTTCCATCATACACAGCCACAAAATTCCTCTTGCACTCATTTGAATTCTGCATCTCATAGTCCAAGAATCGTAAGTAAATCTATAAAACAAAAATAAAATAATTTCCACATATCAAAATATGAATGTACATCTCAGTAAGTATCAGAACTCCTTTTCTCTTTTTCAGTCTCACAAGACAATCTTGATTGCAATTAATCTTATTATTTTCCCTTGTGAATAGAAAGAAGATGTACGATAAGAACAAACTGTGTTTAATATTTTTTTCAAATGCTATTATCCTTTCTTTACTTAAATGCGCCATTTTCTAGAGCTGAGTATTTTTACCCAAATTCGCTTTTTGTCTTCTCATAACTTACTGGAAATCAGTTACTAGTTTTGCATACTTACACACTGTTTTACTTTGATTAGCAAAATGTATTTTAAGTATTCCTGATACATTCTTGTTTCAGTTCCATAGTTTCCTTTTACTTCCAAAAATGTACAAAAATATGTGATTTTTATTAATACCAAAGAAAAACAAAAATGATACTGAAAGACAGTCTCTCTGATTTGTTTAATCAAATTATTTAACATAAATACACTGCTTCATTTTTGAGTCGAAGTATAATTTTTTATAAAAGGCTCAAGCTAGTCTCTGTCCATTCATGCCATATATAGACAAGCCGTTTAGCTAAGCTACATAAATAAAAATTATGAGTAAAATGTACTGTGCAACTTGCTTTATATGTTATTTTGTAACACTTCCAACAACTCTATAAAGTGGCCCATTTTATCGTCATATTCAGATGAAGAAGCTCAGACTCAGATGGTATAAACTGAAAATTAGACGTGAGCATCCTCACTTCCTAGTCCATAATTCTTTCACAACATTATGCTGCCTTACGTGTACTGCTTTTCCATCAACAGACATTATTTGACTCTTTACTAATGTGCGTTCAAAATCACAAGGAATTCATTCAACCAAATACAAGTCTATAAAGAAATAATTTGTTCATGCATCCATGGATTCAGTGGCATCCACAGCTTGTCCTGTGATTGTTGCAGACACTGTTCAAGGCGTTGTGGATATCACGGTGAACAAAAGAATGAGGGCCAGTGCTGCAAATGTATGTCAATTAAACCATGACAATAAGATACAATGTCAAAGGGTGGAAATTATATAAAGCCAAAAGACCCATGCACTTTGAGAGGGATACCTTGAATGGTTTCCTAATAAAGACACATCTTTCATACAGATATCTCCTGAATATTTTACATTTTATTTTAATATGAATGCCTATACGCTATTTCCTCTTAAATGCATTTCTCTTAATTTAACATGGATATAAACTAAAGACATGGCATTCAAGCAAACATCCATCTCTTTCATCATTCTGTATGTATTTTTTTCTTATTTCGTAAAATCTGAAACTGATACGACAATTTCTTCCAGATCCAGTATGTCTATCCTAAATATTATGATTTCACTATTTAAATTAGTGAAAATGTATCTCTCGTCCTCCATGTTCTTACTCAACAGGGCACCAGTTCCTGTCAATTTCACCTTAAAACTAGTTGTTTTCCATGTCCATTCACATTTCTATAATATTTCAACACTCTCCTGACCAGCCTGGATGGTTGCAAGGTACAGATTCTCCTTACAGCCCCAAAGTTTACTCTAATAAAAACTAGTTTACTCTAGCCAAAGTTATATTTCTAAGAAACAAATCTAATAATCACAGTCTTTTTTTCATTATACTTTAAGTTTTAGGGTACATGTGCACAATGTGCAGGTTTGTTACATATGTATACATGTGCCATGTTGGTGTGCTGCACCCATTAACTCGTCATTTAACGTTAGGCATAGCTAAAATTTGTAAGTGGTGTATAATTTTTAAAAAGTCTAAAAACATCAACTAGCAAATTTACATCCTTCTTATCTCCCAACATTATAACTATTTTCAAAAAAGCCACCCTTTATGAACATGACATTAGCTTCACATTCTCCATCTTCTGTCTAGGAACCTCTTCCTGATTTGTCAAGACAGTTCAACGGTTGCACGTCCAATGAAAGGTTTTCACTGCTCCCACTCCCCAATCGCAGCAGACTTAATCTCTACAGCCTCCATGTGATTTTGAACATATTTAAAGCCATAGTTATAGGTTATATGTCCCTTCTAATAAACTTGTGTTCTCGAAAAGCTGAATCAGTGGTATATATTTTTGTATTCTAAGCATTAATACATATTTTACACATAGTAAACACTCCAGAAATGTTTGTGAATGATTAACTGGAAGTTTCATTTTCTTTATTGAATTACTTTGTTCAGCATTCATATTTATCATGCACCTATATGACAGACATTTAAGTGTTATAAATAATGATAATTACATAGAATAGTCTTATTTTATTATATACGGCGGAAATTATATGCAATAATTCTCAAAACAAGGTATAGCATAGATCTAAATTATGACATAAAAGGACAAGACGAAATGTTGCAGACTTGTAAGATGCTGAAAATGGAATGTGAAGTTCTAAATGAGGAAATCCAGACACAATTTGATGAGAAAGAACAAAATCAGAGAAATGTGGACAAATGAACCAAACTGAACAACAGTGGAAAGCACTTGAGTTGTAGTATGCTTTGCAAGGTAGGACAATTTTCATACATGAGCAATTTGTAGCACTGAAGTTGGAAGTCATTCTAAAATTTCCAAATACTTTGATGCTGATTTAAATTACCTGCCATTGCTACAGCCTTATGAGAGACATATGCCCCAACGAGGCCTTCATTTTCTGTATGCCCAGGTTATTCCTTTATTTTATCTAAAACTCAGATATTACTCATGCAGTCCATCTGTGATTTCTCCTCCCAACACAATATTTCATTTCTAAAATTATTCAGAGAATTTCAGAAATATCCAGTTTAAGAAGGTATATATGCATCTAAAAATGTTAAATTTCCAAGTTTATACTAACTCGTTTGTTTTTTCAATATTAACATTACTTAAAAAAAAGATCTTTTTTTTCAGATGACCTTTATTACAAAGCTGGAGGTTGCGCCACTGCACTCCAGCCTGGGCGACAGAGCGAGACCCCATCTCCAAAACAAACAAACAAAAAAGGCTGGAGCAAAGAAGAAAAAAAAAAATAACTTGCTCCAGGATCATAAGTGAATTAATGTGGAAACCTTAAAAAGGATTCAAATTTCCCACTCTGGATTTAAATTTCTTTTCATCAGGTCACAACAGTGTTTTCAGTTTGTTTACTTTTGTTTACTTTTTTGACTAAAAGTAAACAAACTGAAAACACTGTAAAAATCAAAGCTAAAATCTAGGTATTATACAAACGTGTTAAGTGGAACAAAAATTCAAATATGTACTTATACTCTAAAAATTCTATGCAATAAATTCAACAAGTTTATCAGCTCTCAAAAAAGATGCAATTATAATTGGAAGTAAACATTGTCACAAGCAGAAGAACACAGATTAGGGTAAGTAAAGAGTGCGTTCCACTCCTTTGACGTGTAATACAAAATGACGCGTCTCTCCCAATAGTCTTACAAAGTTATAAAAACCAAGTACTAAGCCCACGGGAGGAAAAATATTTAAACAATTGTTTGGCTAATACGAAAAAAAGCTATTAGACCATCTGATGTTTTCAAGTTGAAATGTTTCAGTGGCTCAAGGTGTTTCAACAAATATTTAAAATTTCTAACACTGCATGTAGAAGCACACCTTAAAATACTAATTTATTGTTAGGAAAAGAAAATTTGAGTGTTATATTGACGATAGCTTAAGACACTGCTAATGCATTATTTCCTATCTCTCGACAACAATAGATACTTGTTATAATCATTTCAGATGAAGAGAACTGAAGTTTATAAAAATTAAGTAACTTTCTCAGAGTGACACAGTAATGTCACTTAAGTAACTTAAGTAACGGACTGGTACCGAAGTCACATGTGCCTAACACCCGGATACTCATCACACTATGCAGCCTTATGTAATGTTTTTAAATGCTCACAGAGTTATAGCCCAGAAAGAAAGTTATATTCTTAAAGAAAACAATCTAAAACAAAATGAGTAATCAAATAAATAAGCAAAGCAAAACTATCCACTTCTTCTAATGAGCTAGAAAAGATGTTGACTATCAAGTTATAAATAAAATTTATAGAAAATAAACGTGTCCCTCAAAAATAAATGGCTGTTTTAAATTCTTTAAAAATAGAAATATTTTATGTAAGAATATTGCTATAGTTAGAAAGTCAATTTGCATATTGGCCCTATATTTTTTTCATTTGACAGTTCTATATTTTCCACATGAGGTGACTGTCTTGCATTTGTACATGAAGTGCAATCACTGCTACCTAAGTATCTTCTACATTTAAAGGACCTTCTTATTAAATAGAACACTAATTAGAGAGTAAGTGAATCACTGCCGTCACTAGATCCCAGGTAATCACGTCTGAAGCATTCAGTAGTGTTTACCTATGATCTAGTGACGGCAATGATTTTTTATCATATAGAAAAAGAGAATATACTTTACTGGGTCCAGAGCTGTCAGTACAAAAGCCAAATTCCATTATCCAGAAAAAGTGATCACACTTTCCCATACTAACTCTAGTTTATGTCATGTAAAATCTCTCTATATATTATGATTTGAATGACTATCTCATTAGCTTAAATCTTGTACCACAATAATACTAATAGAAAGAATTATTTAATGTAGCAAACTACAGAAAGCTCTTTAGTCACTTACTGAAAAAAAAAGAGAAAATGATAAACAGAGTAATATATAACACTAGTAAAATAGATTATCATCTCTTCTCAGTGAATCATTTTGATGCATTCTTTTTAATCAATCACAAAGAGTTGGAGCTGACAAGATAATTTATTGAGCAGGACATGGAAAACTTCACAACATATAAATAATTTCTAGTAATATCTATTTTTCAAATCACATGGAAAGCAGAACCCCTTTTTATATGCAAAGCAAATAAATCTAGCTAACAATTTACTAAGTAATATATTCACAAACAAAATTTAATACCACCTGCTCAACCAGGTCCCTCCCCTCATATCAAAATGATATACAGAAAATAGACATTACTTGAGGCAATTATTTACCACTTGCCAGAACAGTTTTCTCCTTAATAAGTAAAAATTAAATCTGTCACAGTCTGAGAAACGCTGTACATGGTTTCAATAGTACTAGACACCTTTATAAATAAAATCAAATTCTACCAAGTATGTAGCCCAGGATTTCTGAATTTTCTATTTTATTATTGACCAGACATGTCAGGTTTATAAACTTATGTAGAATATTCCATTTGGACGGTATCAATATTCCCCTTATTTTTGGAGAAGGAACCAGAACATCTTAATGCTTTATAAAATATTAACACACAAGCACACACACACACACACACGCATGTGCACAGCACAACAATTCCTGATATAACAATAAAAAATAATTTTCTGGCATATATAAACAAGTACCAAAATATTTAAAGTCCACCTGAGTAGCTATTGAAAATATGAGAGTACAAAAATGCCATTTTAAAACTTGAACTGTACAATTTTATTCGTATTTACCTACCTATTTAAAATTTTTACTTTGTTTATCAAATTTTATTCTTACTTTTTGGAGATAAAAGCAGGCTCAATCTTCAGAACCCTTGATGCTTATCTTTGTAATCAATTACAGTTACTACACTTGGTTTATTGCATTAATATTCTATTGCTCGGTAACAAATCACCACAATTTTAGCAGCTTTAAATAACACCCATGTACTATCTACTAGTAATAGGTCCGCAGGTAAGAAGTACTGGGTTCTTTGGTGAGGGCAGATGAGGGTGAAAATCCAGTTTCTCACAGTTCTGGGACCAAGGTCTGTATTTTCTTGAGGAATGCTTACTGGGGTCACCCTCACTCCTAGAACACATTTCTTAATCCCCTGATTCTCTTACTTCCCCCTTCATTCACATCTAAAGAATCTGCTCCACTTTTAAAGGGCTCGTGTGCTTAGATTACGCTCACCTGTATAATCCACCTTTTGATTAACCCAAAGTCACCTGACTGGTAACCTTAATCACATAGGCAAATTTATCATATTCACAATCCCAGCAATTGGGGCTGGAAATTTGTGTTCATTAGATAAGTAACTTTAATACTTTTATCACCACTTTACTGTAAGAGACTATATTTGTCAAGTGTTTATATTTTTTATTTTAATTTGACTGAAAATATTTTTGAATTAGTTAACAACAAATTGAGTCAACTTTAAATATGAAATGAGTAAACTGTGTAAGCTAGAGTTTTATTATCCAAAAACATTAAACATTAAATTACCTTCATTTATGTATTTTATACATATTTTGACTCTGTCCCGTATCCCGTCCTAGCAAGTGATGAGAATGTGAAGTGATAGATTTGTTAATTAGCTTGATTTAATCATTCCATGATGGAAACATCACACCATACCCCATAAATATAAACAAGTATTATTTGTCAATTAAAAATAAATTTTAAAAATATTTTAAAATTAATTTTTAAAAACCTTGATCATTTCCTCAAAGAATGTGGTTTTGTGAGAGTGAACTAGGCCACGAATTGGGAGTTGTTAACCTTGCTCCAGCTCTGTTGCTAACTAGCCAAATATTTGGGCAAGTCACAACGTAGATTCATTAAATTTGGTTTTCAGATGACTTTCATGTTATCTGTGCCAAAATATTACTTGACTTTTAACTATTATACAAAATCTCTGCCAGACTCTGCTTGGATTCCTCCGGTGAAATCTCATTCAATCTCTGTTATTAAAATAAAAGGCTTCTCTGTGTTACATTAACAGCTATTTCTCTAGTTTCAAACTTTCAAATAAACCGCAGTACTTAAAAGTCTTACTCCTGAAGATTAAGTCTTAATCCTGTTTCATGTGACAGTCCTTCAAATGTTTGAAGATTGCTACCATGTCCTTTTTTATTTTAAGAAATAATCTGTTTATTTATTCCATGAGTTTTACTTGAGTCACAGACATTGTGCTTGGCACTGGGTATCTGGAGATAAATATGGTCCAGCCTTCATGAAATTAATAGTTACCATGATTTGGTCTCCCATCATTTCATTCTGGTGGCTGTTTTCCAGACCAGATTCTGAATTAGAACCCAGAGTATTTGCTCAGAGAGGCATATGTCTACACTCCTTTGTTAACTCCTATTGAATTGCATTATCCTGACTCTGTTTATTCATCTTTTAAATGATCTAGTCAGTAACAAGGTTCTTTCTGCCTCTGGTTTTCCGAATTCTATGAAATCTAGATTAATCACATTCTAATTAAAGGGGACCATCTAGATTAATATTCTGTAGTAAAGGAGACATCAGATATTATATTTTCTATTTGTCAAAAGCTGGAAAAGCAGTAAATAATGTATATACATTTTAATAGAGCCAAGTAAGCTATTCAGCACTTTCTTTGTGCAATATGGTTCAGTCACCAGTTGTCATTCAAATATTCACCACGAGCCATTTCAAGTTTAACTTGTGCTTTGATAGTCTATTCTCATAAGCTGCTAGGAACTCTATAAAAATAGAAAGTCCACATAGGCAGTAATCTCCAGTCCGTGCTTTTCTCCACAGTATTCAAAGCCACTTCCCATCCTCTAACCTTTAATTTAACAGAGAAAGCCTGTTACAATAGAGCCATCTTTGTCCAGCTCTGCAGGCAGCTTCCCCTTTGGGTCACAGAATGCCAAATTCTGTAACAGACAGGTACATCGGTTATTGTTGCTCTGGGATTGTACAAAAGACAGTCTATTTACCAGCTGGAAGAAAAGGGTGTGCATTTACACTGTCATGAAAACTTTCTCCTTAAGACTGCAGTGACACAGGTACTGGTTATGACGTAAGGTGGGGCACATATAATCCTGTTTTTTTAAAAGTCTTTAAAAATCTTTCTTTCATAGAGTCTAAGAAAAATAAATAGCCCTTGCATGTGAATCCACATCTTATGAAAACAGCATAATAAACTGCAACCTAGCTCTCTTGTAATATAGGTAGTGGGTTTTTATGGTTTCATGTGAGCAACGGCTTTTGACTTAAAAAAATAGAAGAAAAATAACTGTCTTTCTTCATAATGCAATTAACTTTAAGATTTGTTCAGAGGCAAAGAGAAATGCAAGCATCAAAGCTGGAAGCTGGAGAATGATCTCTGAATCTCTGTAACTGAAAGTTGGGGGAAAGGTGCCACATTTCCACTTTATATGCAAGCCCTAGAGACACATTCAAGAAAAAAGTCAAGTGAAGAAAGACCAGTGCCCTCAAAAAAGGTTCTTCACTGGGCGTGGTGATTCATGCCTATAATCCTAGCACTTTGGGAGGCCGAGGTGGGCAGATCACCTGAGATCAAGAGTTGGAGACCAGCCTGGCCAACATGGCGAAACCCCGTCTCTAATAAAAATACAAAAAAAGTTAGCCAAGTGTGGTGGCACACATCTGTAATTCCCGAAGCAAGAAAATCGCTTGAGGTAGGAGGTGGAGGTTGCAGTGAGCGGAGATCGCACCACTGCACTCCAGCCTGGGAGACAGAATGAGACTCCGTTTCAAAAACAAAAAAATAAAAAACAACAAAAACGGTGCGGGGGGGCTCTTCTTTTCCCCTCAGTCTAAATATCCAGTCACCAAATTCTATCTCATCTCTCTCTAATATTTCCCTCATGTTGGACCACCATGGCCTAATTTCCAACACTGGAATTACCACCACAGCTTCCCACTTGACCTTCTGCTTGCAGTGTTGACTCCTCTGTCCCTTCTTTGCAGGAAAAAACAATTTTCCAAATATGCAAATCTGATCATATCACTTTTCTGCTTTGTTTTTCCGTATGTCGCTGAAGCACTCCGGGTGAAGGCTGAGTTCTTTAGAGAGGCCTGAGGAACACTTTAGCTTAAGCAATCACCACCACCTCTCAACCCACGCTTTCATTTGGTCACGTGCAATTACATTATTCCTGAAAAAGCATGCTCTCTTCTCTCCTGTGATTCCATGACCTCATAGATGCTATTCCCTCTGTCTGGAGAGCCTTGTCAACTTGTCTACTTGACAAAATACTTCTCATTAAGAGTCACCAAGATCCTGGCAGCTGTACGATTCTACCATTGACTTACCCTACCTGGTGTAAGGGGTCTTTTCTCTCTCTCTGTTATACCTTACAAATACCCCAATGATCTAACCTTACTGCTTAGGTTATTCTGTTACATATTGGTTTAAGAACTAAACGGAAGCACCTGAGAACAGGGCCTGGCCTGCTTTTTCATGTAGCTGGCAGAGTGCTTGCGACTTTATAGAGTCACAAAATCAGTTAATTAAATAACACACAGTTTCAGCCTCAATAAATAAATGACTACAAATCTAGTAAGTCAATATTTTTTCTTATAACTTTGTAACTGAGGAATAAAAACAAAAACAGGAATATGAACAAATAACACCTTAGCCCTATGGCACCTGCTGGCACAAAATGACTCATCCTCTGTATTTTGGAAAATATTTCCCTAAACAGAATCAACATAGTTGTGCTATGGAAGTGTTTCCAAAATGGGGTCCTGAGTCAAAATCTAGCCCACAATAAATCTAGTTTAATACATGTAATACTTTTAATTTTTATAATGTATTGCCAACTCTCAAAAATCAGGGTGATCAACATAAAATCTAGATTTTTGGCAAGTTATGAGAAATAACGGAGGGTTTGATAATGCTGGACCCACATTTTCTCATAATAGCATCACAAGGAGCTTCATGGGCAGCTAACTCATGCCTGTCTCCTTCAAATGGGCACAGAATCTCCCAGGCCCTGTTACCATTGCTGCCAGCCCTTACCACACTTGTATTTTACATGCCAGATATTCATGATTTTGTAGGCCCCAGAAAAATGTCTACAGATAGAATTTTAGTTTGCAAAATAAACCAACTGCAGATATTGACAATAAGAGCGTTAAGTGTAGTTATGCTAAGAGCCACGGCTCTTGCATACCATTTCAATCCATGTTTCAGAGAGGTCAACTTACCTTAAAGTCTCTGGTCTAAATTATCAAATGATTTCTTCAACTCACTCTCTAGATTGCTATTTATGACATCAAATTTAGATTGGACAAGAGAAGACAAGTTGCATCTCAAAAACCAAAATGAAATCATAACCTATGATGGCTGCACTCTGAAATGTATTAGACACGTCCAGTTGCTTCAAAGCAATGCTTGTTATAGACACTTCTCACGTCAGCTGTCAAGTGTGGGTTTCATCTTAAGACTGACCTTGGACCGTGGAGGTGCTCGGATGTACCACTTGCAATCAACAGCCTCGCTAGCAGTAGCTTTGCCTTCCTTCATAATTTGTATAGACTCCACAATTCCTTCGGAACCGCCCATCTCAAACTCACACGCTAAATAACAAAATGCCAAACAAACACACAAAAACGGAGCTTGAATAATAAACCAAAAGTGTATTTCATAGCAGAAAACAAAGTCTTCTGAACAGTATTAAATATCTATTTTACCAACCTGGTAATGGTTTCAAAGCTCCAAGGTCCTTAAAGTCAGGATCTTAAAAATTGAGAAAAAGACAATTAGTCCCATTCTACATTTATTACTTACAGTGAATTTAAGTTATATATCATTAAATTTTCCAGAAATCTGCCTTAAAAAACACATTAGGGAAAAGTAAATGATTAAATAAAAAGTGCATAATGATGTTGGGACTGAAATGTTAATTTAGTATTACTACAAGGTTTTTCTCAATACAAAAAACACTATTTAAATTTTGTTTCTAATGCCTTTCCTGCCTCTAATTATCAAATAAAAATCTTACTCATTACCTATAACTCCATAGGTAGAATAATTAAATTAGTCATATTATCTATCCTCTATAACAGGAGAACAGACGTTTTTGTAAAAAGTATCAATAGGTAATTCAAGGTTTGAGGCAATTTCCCTTTGTTCTAGATAGTATCCTCTTTTCTGATTCAAAATATTCTGTACAGTGTAGTAACACAGTTTTTAACTAGAATATCTGAAGCACAAATTAAGATGTAAAATCTAGAACTCCTCTCCTTTGGCTGACTGAACAATCCTGTTTTCATCAAATCTTTCTCTGCAACATTTCATCATACTATGCTAACTTTCAAAGCATTCCTCAGTATTCTAGTTTGTCAACTCAACACCCACTCTCCCTGTCTTCCTCGCAGTCAAGCCCAGGCTCAGCCACCTGTCCTCTGCTAATTTATGTATTTCAGGGGAAGCCTGCTGTGTCATGAGTCTAAGATGTTTTCTAATGGTGAAAAGGCAAACTGGGGGTCTCGTTCTTGTTCCTGGAATTGATTTTGAGGTAGGTATGCAGCCAATGAAATATAAAGATGAGCCTTTTAGAGAGCTTCTGAGAAAGTCTTCCTCGTAATAGAGACAAGGTGTATACCATTTTTCTGGCTCTCATTGCAGTCATGCTTGTATCGGACGTCATGGAATCATGCATTAGCCAACTTTCAATGTTGAAGGTGTTAATATAATAAAAGGCTAACTGTGATGAAGAGCATAATGACTATGAGTCATTAATGATGTCACTGAGACATTGTATTATCTTATTTGATGCACATATATTCCTATTTTTAAAAAATTTTGAATTTTTAATTATTACAAGTACATAGTCATTGTATATATTTATGGAGTAACTTATTCTGGAGTTGCATTTCTCCAAGATTTATACTCTTTTTTTTCCATTTGACAAGTAAAAATTGTTTATGTTCATGGTGTACAATGTGATGTTTTGATACGTGACATTTTGATATATGTGTACATTGTCGAATGGCTAAATCAAGATAATTCACATGTCTTACCACATGTATCTATCATTTTCTTGCATAGTGAGAACACTTAAAATCTACATTCTGGCAATTTTCAAGTATATTATAGGATATATTGTTATTAACTACAGCTACCATGGTGATCTCTTGAACTTATTATTCTTCCTGCCTACCTGAAATTGGGCTTTTTTGCTTTTTGAGTAATACACGTCCTTGTAGCCCTTGCCACTTTGAGTTGAGGTTTCTTTGACTTATGAGTGGGTGAAGGCATCAATGACTACATGTTAAAGGAACTGGGCATACAATTTAAAAGATGATTGGGAAATGCATTTGTTCCTACTACCATGGCATCAGCTGTAAGTTACAATCTTTTAGAGTTAGAAATATTTTATGAGACATTGCTCAACAACAATTCAGGAGTGCAATATAAAAAGTAGCATTCTTTCTGGAAGAGATTAGTTTAGGATATTACAACTACGTGTGCTAATATGTATGTGGGTATCTAAGTGCGTTTCTTTGTATGTCTGTGTGCCTGGATATGCAAAACCTGTAACTACAGGCTGATTGTTAGTTTAGTTATCTTCATTAAAGGTTTTGTTGTTGTTGTTGCTTGTTTCTTGCTTTGTCAAACAGTTATGTGAACTGATCTGTTGAAACTGAGAGGCTTGGATTGCTACAATCTGATCATATGAACTATTTAGACTTATTTTACTACAGACACTATTAGAAAGTGTTAATAAATTTTGAAACAAGTTATAGATTCCTTGGCAAAGCTGTTTTTAAAATAGATTTTTTTTGTTTGTTTTTTTGAGACAGAGTCTGGCTCTGTCGCCCAGGCTGGAGCGCAGTGATCTCGGCTCACTGCAAGCTTCACCTCCCAGGTTCACACCATTCTCCTGCCTCAGCCTCCCAAGTAGCTGGGACTACAGGCGCCCACCACCGTGCCCAGCTAATTTTTTGTATTTTTAGTAGAGACAGAGTTTCACCATGGTCTCGATCTCCTGACCTCATGATCCGCCCTCCTTGGCCTCCCAAAGTGCTGGGTTACAGGCGTGAGCCACCGCGCCCGGCCGAAAATAGATTTTAAAAAATCTTTTTAGAAAAAAAGGAAAAGAAAACTGTAAGCAATCTCCATTTAAAAAATAGGGACATCATAGATCATTTAGAACAAGATACTTCCTAGTAGAAATTTGTTTCTTCATCTAAATCAATAGATATATAGTTATTATTTCAATAAATACGTATTTAACACCTACTGTGTAATAAAAGCTATGTTTTGCATAGCACTGCTAAAATTGGTTGTTCTCATCAAGCAGTTCCATTGATATTGACAAGATTCCCTATTCTTCCTTATTTTTCCATCAACCTTGATGACCTGTTATCTGGACTTTTTGTTATTCATTGTATCCTTCTTACTATTAAGAATAATGCTTAATTATATTCATAATTAATACTCATTATCTCCTTCTTGATTAGAATGTTTCAGCCTTATGTGCCTGTTTCTACAATTTTTGTGGAATATAGTTGATACTCTATTTTCTAGTTTGAAGGCTAACATTTATCATTTTTATAACTCATGCCAGGCAATGTAGAGAGAAATGCCAGTTCTGGGAACTGAAAATTTATTTTTGTCTTTGTATTAATAGTGATAGCACTGATAGTTTAAAAAACAAAACTTTATGAAAAAAATGTTTTTGCAATTCCATTTGTATTAATATCACAATAATGGATGGGCCATATGACCTGCAAAAACAAACGAATAAACAATATTCTTTTTTAAAAACAGCCTAAATTGAACTAAGATTATAAAGATTGATTGGCCAAGGTTGTTTGTGGGTGAGGACATGAATTATTAGGCAGACACACGATAACGCTGGACTTGGTAACTAGTCTTCCACTCTGGATCTGTCCCTCAGCCTGTTCTCTACTTAGCAACCTAAATAAACTATTACACATGTAAATCGAATCATGGAACTCTCCTGGTTTTCCACTGCCCTTAGCGTAAGACCATCAATCTTTATAATGCATCTTAACGCCCTGTGAGTTCTTGACCTTGGTCCCTGGCTCCATGCTGCTGGTTCCACTCTCTTCCCTCTGATCACATTCATCTATTTCTCATACACCCCAGGCTGTTCCTATCCTCTGTACCAGGAACTTGTCCTTTTGTCTCTCTGCAATACCTTTCTCCTGGCTTTGGAGAGCTGGATCTTTCTCATTCTTTGGTTTTTGGTTCAAATATTACATTCTCAGAAACACCTTCCTTGACAATCCTCTCTAAAATAGCAACGTCCCTAATTTTACCTCCCTCATGTTATTACAATTTACAATTATTTAACTATTTGTCTGTATATTTTTTTACTAACTGTCTACTTCCACTGCTCCATAATCAAGAACTTCTCTAAGGATGGGTTCCCCAACCAGCTGTGGGCCACACAGCAGGAGATGAGCAGAGGCAGGATAGCAAAGGAAGCATCAACTGTATTTACAGCAGCTTCCCATGGCTCACATCACCACCTGAGCTCCTCCTCCTGTCAAGTCAGCAGCAGCATTAGATTCTCATAGGAGCTTCAACCCTATTGCGAACTGTGCATGCGAGGGATCTAGGGTGCACGCTCCTTATGAGAGTCTAATGCCTGATGATCTGGGGTAGTGATGCTAGCACTGGGGAGCAGCTGGAAATACAGGTGAACATTAGCAAAGAAGTTTGACTGCACAGAGACCATAATAAAGCAATCACTTCCAGATGCATATCAAAACCCTATCAGTGAGTGGCAAGTGTCACAAGCGGCATCTGGTGACAGGCTTTGTAGTGGCAAGTAAGTTAATGTACTTCAGTTGTACAGCTGCATGTGGTGGCGGGCTTTAAGTCAAAATCCGCCACTTATTTTAGTCCGCATGTGGCACACCCATTATTTTATTTACATCCATCAATGCGTCTTTCCCACACTGCACACTTGTCTCAGTCCCAGTTTTGGTAAGCCCACAAGCTAAGCCTAGCCAAAATGAGTAAAAATCAAATGTCATCGGAGAGCTTCTTTGAAAAGGGTTGAAGACCCAATGATGAGACAGCAGAAGACCCTAAGATTGCCAACAAAAAGAAAGCTGCATTTAAAGAGAATACCAAGAGTCCTACTTAAATTACAGGTTCATTGCAACAGATGGTTCACATTCTCCAAGACCACCCTGTACAATGTGTGGTGACCAGTTATCCAAGGAAGCCATGAAACCAACAAAACTGCTTTGCCACATAGTGACCAAGCACCCTTCATTAAAAGACACAACTTCAGAGTTATTTAAAAGAAAACAAAAACATAATGAACAGAAGCAATTGTTGAAAACCATCACTTCATCAAATGTGTCTGCACTGAGAGCATCATTCTTAGTGGCTAACTTCATTGCTAAAGCTAAGAAGCCCTTTATTATTGGTGAAGAGTTGATCCTGCCTGCTGCTAAGGATATCTGTCATGAACTTTTAGGAGAGGCTGCAGTTCAAAAGACAGCTACTTTCAGCTAGCACCATAACTAGATGAACTGATGAAATGGCAGAAGATACTGATGCACAATTGTTAGGATTAATGAGTCACCATGGTACGCAATCTGGGATGATGAGTCTACCAGTACTGACAACGAGTCAACAATATCTGTTTCTGTATGGTGTATTTTTCAAGATGATGTGCATGAGGATATGTTATGTGCACTTTTATTGCCAACCAACATCACAGCTAGAGAACTGTTCAAGTCTTTGAATGATTACATATCAGGAAAACTGAATTAGTCATTTTGTGTCTGTATATGCATGAATGGAGTGGCTGCCATGACTGGACGGCTTTCTTGTTTCCCTACCTTGGTCAAAGGTAGGGAATGTGAGTCTATGCACTGTGTCAGCCATACAGAAATGCTGTGCTGGCTAGCCAAAAAATGTCATGTGTACTTAGCATTTTTCAGGATGTGATTAAAACTATCAACCACATTAAAGTACATGCCCTTAACTCACATCTGCTTGCGCAGCTCTGAGGAGTTGGATGCTGAACACACACGTCTTCTCTTACACACAGAAGTGAGATGGCTTTCCCAATGTAGATCACTGGCCAGAGTTTTTTAGTTAAGAGAGCCACTCCAGAGATTTCTTGTAGACAAATAGTCTCCCTGGCAACACATTTCAGTAGCACAGATTCAGTTGCAAAACTTGCTTACTTGTGTGACATATTCAACCTGCTCAACAAACTCAATCTGTCACTTCAGAGGAGAACAAAAACTGTGTTCAAGTCAGCAAATAAAGTGACTGCATTCAAAGCCAAACTGGAATTATGGGAGTGAACAATGGAATTTCTGACATCTTTCAAACATTAGCAGAGATTTTGAGAGAGATGGAGCCAGGGCCTTCTTTCTCACAGCTGGTGCATGAGCACCCATCTCAGCTTTCAGAAGAGCTTGAGTGTTACTTCCTAACCAAAGAAGGCCCGGGAACTGGGAAGGAATGGATCCGTGACCCATTTGTGAATAAGCCAGGTGAATGGACTTTGGCCATGCTAGAAGAGGATCAAATGCCTGATACTGCAAATGATGGTGACTTTAAACGTGTGTTTGAGACAACTTCAAATCTCCATACGTGCTGGATTAAAGTCAAGGCAGAATATCCTGAGATTGCCACAGAATGCACTGAAAAGCCTGCTTCCACTTCCTACATCCTATCTTTGTGAAGCAGGGTTTTCTGCAGTGACAGGAACCGAAATGAGATCACAGAGTAGACTGGACATAAGCAACACACTTCTGATGCCACTATCTCCCATAACCCCTAGATGAGACCGTCTAGTTGCAGAAAACAGGCTCAGGGCTCCCAATGATTCTACATTATGGTGAGTTGTATAATTATCTCATTATATATTACTATGTAATAATGATAGAAATAAAGTGCACAATAAATGTAATGCACTCGAATCATCTGGAAACCATCCCCCACCCCAGCACATGGAAAAATTGTCTTCCACAAAACTGGTCCCTGGTGCTAAAAATGTGCTATAAGGGACTTTGTGTCTCTTGACCCTCTCTATTCAGGACCTAGAACAGTGCTTGGGCATAATAGGTGATCATACTCAGCACTGAATTTAACATGTCTCTTCCTACAAATAATACAGTTACTTTACCCCAACTTGATTTTATTGTATGTTGATATAATTGCAAGGCTTATACTTAACACTTGTCCAACGCACAGGTTCTCACAGTAAATGTATCACATTAGACACTCTATTAGAGAGCAGCCTCATGTTTACCAAACCTGTCTCCCTTTTTCTTTCTAGTCTCACATCTAGACTATGTTTCCCAGCCTCCCTTGCAATTGTACGTGGCCATGGAAGTGAACTCTGGCAAACAAATGCAGACAAAAGTTAATTTGACTCGCAGGCTGGGTGCTTACAATCTTCTTTAAAAAATTCCTACAGACTCTGTCTTTCTTCCATGGTCTACCTCAAAAGCCATGCATTGGAAATGCGAAACTCCATCAGCTTCATTTTATAAATGAGTATGTGGAGCACAGACAGCATTTTCCTTGACTCTGATTAGACTCTTCCTCAGTAAATAATATACTCCAATTATGTGAAATTACTAAAGTTTTTTAAATGTTATTGCAACTATTATTCTATGAGCCCAGGAGCGTTCCTTTATCCAAAGGTCACTATTTTCATAATAATACTAAAAATCTATTTGTCGTTTTGCATTCTCATTTTCTCAAAAATATATGGAAGAGTTTTCCAGATATTACATGACATGGCGTTAACACTACTATGACTAATAAAGTATGTGAATGTATTTTCAAATATTCTAAGTTTAGGGTGTAAATAACATACATTTTCAGAGATTAGCTTAGTTTGTTCTCCGTGATTTTACTGGACACTTACTGGCTATTTTCAGTTCTTAATACAATCCCAGTAACCCGATTTTTGTTCAATACAATGTTATTCTTAAACTTCAAAATGTTTACTGAAGTTACACAGAAGCACAGCAAGAATTAAGTATGTTTGCTGCTTTATTTTGTCAATCTATTTACTTATCTAATTTGAAATCTTTTGTATTTAACTTTTATCTAGATATATAACAATTATACGGCTTAGTAATATTTCCTCTTAAATAAAAGAAAATATAGTTATACCATATTTTTCTTATGGTGAAGGATGGACATCTGTCTTAGAAAGGGGAGATTAAAAGACTCACTGTCTCCACCACAGTCACACCATCTATTTCTAAATTATGAAAAAAGATGAACCTGACATTTCAAACAGGTTTCTTATGGAAGAATCTATTCCAAATAAAATCAAACAAACCTGTAAATAGAAATGAAAATATGAGAAAATGTACCTTTTCCTCCACTTTATAGATGTTAATAATTTAATAGGACTTAGAAAAATAGGCATTTTTGAATGATTTTATTCTGAAAGTTTGAAGAGTTGAGAAAATAAGAATTCTAAAAAAAAAAAAAAAGTATATTTTAAATGTAGACATCATTAGCTCTCTAAAAGCCAAATGTCACTTTTCAAACTCAAAATAGTGAACTCATTGAAATGTCTCACAGTTATTGTGAGACATTGGTCGAGAAGCTCACAGGAGGCTAATGAAACCATTTACACCTGCCATTGCTGAATGCCTACTGGATGAAAAGTCGGTAAAAGAAACCAGGACACTGCCACTTTCCCATCACACAGTAACTTGCTGATTAAAGTTTCAGCTTAGACAAGAAGATAGAATTAATGCCTTGTCTGGAGAATTTTACTTTTGTCTAAAAAATGAATGGATGTACAAACTTGGCTGGGCTTCCTTAGTTTGCTTGAATTCGCTGAATGTCAGCATGAGCCAATGATGAAGGATCATCTTTTATGTGAATGCTTGACAACAAATGGAAGTAATGTTGAAATATTCAAATTTTTGGTTAACTTTCCAATCCTACGGTTTATACTGGGACACCTGGGTTGACATTTGCACTGATGGTGCAAAAACAATGGTGGAGAGAATTGCTGGTGTCTTAGCAATGAATCAGGACTGTGGCACCAAACCTTAGCAGCTAGTGTTCACTGCATAATTCACTGCCATGCAATTGCACAGCAGGAAAACAAAAAAGAATTTTACTTAAAATCATCATGATGAAGCATTAAAAACAATTATTTAGATTCTGAAGTCTAGAGTAACAGTTTTAATATTCTGTAAGAGGAAATGTTAAGTACAGATAAGGCACTTTTGCTGCAGACTGAATTGTTTCCTGTTTTTCTTAAGAACAAGCACTTTGCAGTTGTTCGAATTGTGTGAGTTACTCATTTTTTTCATGGAGCATCATTTCTGCTTGAAAAGCATATTACAGTTGTTTAGATTTGGATATTTGGCAGACATTTTCTTGAAAATGAACAAAATGAATCTGTTGATTTTTAACAAGAACAACCGACAATATTTGTTGCCAGTGATAAAATTCAAGTTTCAAGGGAAGGAGATGTATTTGCTAGAGTGCACTTGACAGCTTCCCAAGGCTGAGAGAATTTTTAAATGAGATTGTTGTTGATGTGAACAAATGTGATTTTTGATTTGTGTCAACATTTAGCAGTTCTGCATAATAGTAATCCAATAACTGCCAAATAAATAATGCATGAAGTTAAACAAGCATGCATGTGGAACAGAGCCCTTTGAAGAGGAAAATACACTAATGGATGTTAATGTAACAGAATACAAAGAAATTCATCAATACAGTTTGATATTCCCTGTTGCAACTAACCTTTAAGAAGCTATCACTTGTTGAGCTTTGGTGTAGTACAAAAGAATAATCACCACTCCCTGAAAAGGCTCTTAAAATACTCTCCCGGCCAGGAGCGGTGGCTCATGCCTTTAATCCCGCACTCTGGGAGGCCGAGGCAGGCAGATCACCTGAGGCTGGGAGTTCAAGACCAGCCTGACGAACATGGAGAAACCTCATCTTTACTAAAAATACAAAATTAGTCAGGTGTGGTGGCACATGCCTGTAATCCCAGCTACTCGGGAGGCTGCAGCAGGATAATTGCTTGAACCCGGGAGGTTGAGGTTGCAGTCAGCCGAGATCACACCATTGCACTCCAGCCTGGGCAACAAGAGCGGAACTCCGTACCAAAAAAAAAACAAAGATACTCTTTCCTGCTGTTCCAACTACATATATATCTCTGTTAGACCGGGTTCTCTTCACCTACTTCCACCATAACAACACATCATAACAGATTTACTGCATAAGCAGGGGTGATAATCCAGCATAATAAACCTGACACTCGATTTGCAAAAATGTAAATAACGCCATTCTTCTAATTAATATTTTAATATTCATTAATATCTTCATATTAATTTATATTTTAATATAGTCTGCTATTTACTTTAACACATTATTAGTTTATTGGTATAATTTGAATATTACTTAATAAATAGCTATTTAAAATATACTCAGTTTAAATGGCTATGATAATAAATATTGAATGATACAGCCAATAAGCCAAGCATTTTGAGTTCTTCAATAGTTCTTAGGAGAGGAAAGGAGTTTTGAGACTAAAAAGCTGCAGAACGTCTGCCCCGACCAACCTTATCTTTGTATCATGGGTACCTTCTTCTAAAAGAACTCTAAATTACAATTTAATAGCTCAGGCTTGCACGATATATTTATTTCATAATCCAATGAAATTTCACACTGCTAGCCACATTGCAGATGAACTTTCTGGAAACTACTGTTAACTGATTAGATTATAACTGAATCATATCAGAGGCCTCCTCATTTTATAAATGAAAGAAACAGGGAATTGACAACTTTAGAAAAATGCAACTTGTTTTGATCTAAGACCTAAACAGCTTCAGTGCTGTCTCTAGAACATTGAACCAATCATTCCATATTTCTGAGTCTTATTTTCCTTAACTGAAATAAGAATGTTGTTGGTTTAGGTTTTTACAACTCATGTATGCCATTATATCACAGAATACAGTGGTATTCCCAGAACAGGTCATGAGCACACGTCACTTCCTGACCAGGTGACACGACTATGTTTACAAACCTTCTGATTATAAAAATCAGCTTTAATACTGTGATATTTTCAACGCACAGCTCGACTACCTAACAGGATAGTCTTAGAAAACAATAGTTTTCCCCAAATTTCCACAATCTCAGACATCCTGAATTATGTCATTCATCCTTAATATTCTCCTTCTTACTGACAAGTAGACACTGAAAGTGGCATCAAATAAAATCTTTACTAATTTCCTAAGTTACCTAACAATCTCTATTATTTGCATTGGCTTTGAATAACTGGCCAGAATTTTTAAATTGTCTTGACTGTTACATTTTTATCAAATAAATGATAAGTAAAATGTGGAAAAACTAAAGCCATGTTACAGTGTTGTTCATAAACCTCAAAAATTTAATGAGCTAACATGCAGCACCAATATTTAACTGCAAACCATTTATTAATTGGCCATAGAAAAATGAATCCAGTATTTTGATAGAAATTAGTATTTATGCTACAAAAGAGAATGCAGACTTTAGAATCAATTTGTATTTTTAAGCACTCCACTATAATCTTCAAGAATTTTCCTATAATACAAACTAAAATACAAATCAATCAAATTTTTATGGGACAGAGTTCTCAAATATTCTACACAAATGAAAAGAATACAAGTTTGAAATATATCTACGTGACTAAAAGGGTGTTTTTTGGTTTCTCATTTTAATTCTTATTTTCATTTAGTTAGATCCACGAAAATAGCTAATACCATTGCAATAATTAATATGTACCAGATACTATTTTAATTACTTTAAATATAGTAAGTCCTTTATTCCTTAACATTGTATGAAGTAGATAACAGTGCTATGCTTGTTTTATAGCTGAGGAAAACAGGCAGCACAGAGAGATTAAGTAACTAGCCTAAGAATACAGTTGTAAATGGTAGGACTTGAAATCAGAATTAGGCAGTCGACCTCCAGATTTCCATATTGTCACATTCTATTTGAATTCATTACAGACTTGTAAATGCTAAGAATGTCATCTGGTCTACTGGGCCTGTCTGGACTCTCCATGTGGCTGTTCTTCCTTCTCTCTTGAATTGGGAGTGACGTAACCTAAAGCAATTTTATATATAAAACAGATAAAATACAATTTTTTTTTGGCATGGGAAAAATATGTTTGAGTATGATGTTGGAGCTATGGTTAAAAACACAAATATGTTCAAAATGTTTCAAAAATGAATTTCAGAGATCAAGATCCACGTAAGTAAATCTTTTTCATTTGTCCTACAGAGGAATAAATTAGAGCTGTGTGTTGAAAGCTAATGATGAGGTGTGCTAAATGCTGCCCCAGGAAACAAGTATTTGTGTATGCTTCGTGGGGGGTGGGGTGGTAGACGACATTACTTACGACGTCCTTTTCACCCTGAAGCCCAGTAATTCTGTGATTAGTTCTTCCAAGCATATGATTACATTTGGGTTCAAGCAAGTTGATCAAATTTACAAACCCTACTGTTGACCTTCAATGACCAATCACTTTATTTTAGGTTTACTGATGGATTGGGTATGGGAAGTGAAGGAGAAAACAATCAGGGACAATGTTTAGTTTTCTCATTTCCATCAACAAAGACTCCATGAGCTAGGAAGTTATTCAACTTCCCACTCTCAACCTATAAACTCATCCAGATCCACTGTCATTACTGCCTATCTACCAACACTTTCTCTCTCTAAATCTAATTCTCCACCTACAGTATGGATTTTCTAATCACTCCTATGCATAGTAGTTGGCACATCAATTATCTTCCTCCAATTCTGAAAAATTTATCTCTCTAAATCTAATTCTCTACCTATCTTCTGGATTTTCTCATCACTCCTACTCATAGTAGTGAGCACATCAATTATCTTCCTAAAATTTTTAAACTACCTTCTATTATCTACATCCTTTCAGACAATAAATCTGCTCAAGTCCCTTCTTAGCTAATAACACAATGCAAACTCCTCCTTCACCTTGCTTCCCACTGTCCACTCACTCTTCCTTGTTCTCATTCAATTCCCAGATGACTGACTTCCATTTCTTAGACCTGAGATCCATAATCAATCTTCACATCCACATCTCCTACTCACTTTTGAAAGTCCCATCATGTTTGTGTACACATCTTTACTGAAACAATGTTTAATTTGAAACTAACCACACCCTTCAATGGGGACATTCTTATTTCCATCCTTCCATACTTGTCTGCAACAGGTGTTGGACCCCTTGTTTTTTACTCAAGGTTGAAAACCAGAGTGTTTGTAGTTTTTGAAATCATTTCAACAAACTTTAAGTGCCATTTTAAATATCAATGGCAAAAAAATCTTAACAGCAGAGTAAAGAATAGCTTGCATAATCATATTGTTTTAATACTCTGATTTAATTCACTCGTCTAGAAGCAGCATTGCTCTAGTATAAAATTCATATCACCATGTTTTAAACTTCTTTTAAAGGTATACTCTTTTCTCTAAGTATGGAGTTGACAATTATAGCTTCTCTTTTTGAGTCTGTCTACCTAATGGTTTTCATGTGGGCACAGAGTATATATAACCTGACTTTCTTTTCTAGTTTAAAATAAATTTTATTCATATATAAATTTAAGAAACCAAAACTTAAAAGATTTACAGGAAGAAAATTTTCAAGCCCTTTAAAATATTATTGATATGTGCTGGGCTTGTAAAGCTTTTTTGTTCCCTTATTTTATTTATTTAGCTGTAATTTGAAGTTTCCTCATGGTGCTTGTATTCACATTTTTAAGCAAATTGAGAAAACGTAACTCTTATAACACGAGTACACAGAAGTTGGATTTTGTTTGTGTTCACATTAAGTAGGCTTTTACAATGTTTACTTCTGATAGATAGTAACAAGGCAATACTACTGTTCTACAGAGAAAATATGCATTTACTAAACATAATCATAGAAAGATGTGGGGGATAGAGTGAAGAAGAAATCATCAGGCGATCAAAAATGGGCAGAAACAGAACAATGAAGACAAACACACACACACACACACACATACACACACACCTATATTGTCCAAATACTGGAGTTTGCACATTTGAATTAGCTGTCATAGAATACGTTTTGCTGTTCTTGTTGTTGTTGTATGTTGCTGTTGCTGTTGCTGTTGTTTCTGTCCAAGGGCAACCAGGGACGCTCTTGATTGGTTATTAGCAATATCCCTGCCCCTTAGTTCTCTCAGAATGCCGTTATTTGCTCATCCTAAGTCACACAAAGAATACATGAGCCCATCTCCTGAGCCATCTTTTTCACTAGAACTGGTTTAATAGGGCATTTCTTGTTGGCAGAAATGTGGTGCCAGTGCTATAAGTGAATAAAACACCTCCATTATTATCCTCTTTTCTCAATTATGCCACACTCACTGTTTTCCCACTATCAATTCCAGCTTATTGATAAGCACAGAAACCACTGGCGATTAATCAGGAGGAGGGAGAAACGGCAGGCTACAGAAGGTTCTGGAGCTGATGCCAAGGCAGGTGATATTAGACTGGGGCTGAGCTTTTATGCCCAGAAAAGTGAGAAGAAGACATAACTTCTAAGAACTACATGAGTGTCTAGGAATAACGAAGTGCAGTCTTTGGGACCCAGGCTTACAAGCGTGACATAGGTTGCAGAGGAGGAAAATGCTGTCTCTGCTACACATAGGTTGGAAGCAGTGGTGGCACTGCAGATTTGTGTGTGTGTGTGTGTGTGTGTGTGTGTGTGTGTGTGTGGAGTGTGTGTGTGGTGAGGAGATGGCATTAATCTCACGTTGTCCTCTTCCATCCCAATTATGCCACTGTAAACTAAATAAATGGTGTCAATGAAAATCAAGAAGCAAAATATTTTACAAGAAAAGTTATGCTTTCTCAAAATTATTTAAAGATGTACGTTTAAGCTTCATGACGAAGCCTTGTGTGTTACAGCCACATAAATACGTTAAGGACACAATAAAGCTGTACAAGCCATGCTAACGGAGCTTCAAGACAAGACCTTTTGTGCTCCCAGTGAATTTGATGAACATTAGACCCTTCTAAATAGAGCTGGAGCAGCCTCTTACTGGAAACTTTAGCAGTGTTCTCTGTTGGTGCCCCTGGCAAGGACACTGGAGTTTTTATGCCAGGCAGCAGTGGGACACATGGCAAGTGGAGGATCCATCATGGGACCAAGAGAGCAAATGCAGAATGCCAAGTGGTGCCTTGCCAGGAGCCTGGCACGGGTGCATGCATGAGGCACCTCTTGGTCAATCCTGGAGAAGCTGTTTGAACTGCATGAATTTCTGTCAGTCTGGAAAAGAGGTAAAGTTATCATATTCTGTAAAAGTAAATGTGTCCTTTTAAGTTATGATTCTCATTCCTTTACCAAGGGCAGAATCTGTAAGTTCTAGCCATCACTCTGCTCATCACATCTAGAAAACTCAGCCACCCACTTTTTATAAAAGCCACATGTAAGGCATATACTGACGTAGATAGGTAGAAATTAAAAAGGCAAAAAAATATATGCCAGACAAGCAATAAATAAATGATAAAAAGCTTTTGTAATGATATTATGTTAAAACAGACTCAAAACCCAAATGAAAATAATCAAAAGTATGTCAAATACTTAATTTCTTAAAAAGCCACTGATGAGGAAAATTTAATATGCTGAACCTGTATGTAACTAACACTTATTGACAGAATTCTACCTTCTAAGGCATCAATTGCCTCGCTTCTAAAAGACTGGGGTAAAAAATATCAACCAGGCTTGGTACAAAGCAGTAGTATTTGCACGTATCAACTAGTTAATAGAGGGGATATGGATTTGCTAAAGTATAAAATGTTATGTAAAAATAAATTATCCCATGCATGTACAATTCAGATTTTGAACCTCTTTGATACATGAATAAAAATTATCTTAATTCAAAGAATATCTCAAATATGATTACTGCTCTATAAAATTTATTTACAAATCAAATACTGTTGTTGTAGCCTCATTGGCTATTCTGCACACTGCACTTATTTTTATTAGATAGCATTTAATGTTGAGACGAAAGAGAAGTTAACTGTATGTCTTCAAATGCCTGAGATCAGTAGGAAAATATCCTCAGAAAATTTCCTAACATAGTTTTTTCTGCATACTGCAAATATCAAAGTGATGATAGATACTTGCTACATGCCAAGATAGCCACTTTTCCCTTAATATATAGTATCATATGCTATATATGCTATATATATAAGGTGCGCAAGTCCCTTTTATGTCTATTTAGCTTGAAAATAATATCTTCAGAGTAAATAATGGTAAAACCAAGCTAATCTAAATATGTATGAAACTTTTTCTAAAAAAATCAAACATTGTGTCTAATGTCACTATTTGCAATTTAAGAGGTCATCTCCTGGAAGTGTACAACTATCTGAGAGCTTAAAGGATTTATTTGCATTCTACAATATCAAGTAATCCTGGTCCATTTTAAATACAGACTAAGTACACGATTACCAAAATATTCAAATCTTCCCATCTCTATTTCTTGTATTTGTCTCCTTTGTACTTATTTTCCCAATTATTACAGTAATTTAGGTTTGAACGGGCATCTGAAACCAGTAATTTTAATGGGGACTCTACTCGAAAATGGAAGTAATCATGTCAGGTGGCTAGTTTGGGACCACATTCTGCCTCTGAAAGAATTATTTCTAGAAAGCATAGTCTCCATCTTGGGGAATGTGAAGAATGATTATTCCTGGACCTCCAGACCTAACTGCCAGGGTGCATTTGGCATGCAAACCTATCATCTCTTAAGGACTGTAAGAATGGAGACCACTTACAGCCTATATCAAATACAACTGGAAATAGTGCTAAAATGGAAGTCTTAGAATTTTTAACAGTGTTATACCACTTCTTTCCACTGGCATTTAGAAAATCTGTAATTTTGAAAAGGCACTGCATTATAAAAGCACTTTGAAATGGTTCACTTGCTCCTACAATTCTGCTTAAGACACAGCTGTTCTATGAGACACCTGCTAAATCTGTCGTTCCTCGCTCGTTTTTCTGTCATTCAAGAACAAGAGCATGGAAGGTGATTTCATTAAGAGGTGAGAAAAATAATCCGAGGCTTTCCCAGAGTAATGGTCTGCAGCAACATAAATCAATATCATATTTTTTAGGTTCGGTGATGTTAGAAGGAAAGAATGGGTTTCTCTTATTTAGTTAGAGAGGAAGATTTATGGGATGCCTTCTGCTTTACTGCTTTTAGACTTTTCATTTTGTTCTATCATTAACCTAAGCTGGAAACTGCAAAAACAAAATAAATTTGACTACTTCCTCACACTTTCGCTTCACGAGAAAGATACCAAGAGCTTGCAATTATTCTTTGTAAAATCTCTACTACCTCCTTCCCTTTCCATATCCGCCATGGTGTTCTTTGTCACGGCCTTCCTCACCCTCAGGCTTCACAGTGCTCACCGTCTCCATGCCTTTTCCCCTCCATCCTACAGTCTTTGGCACTCACTTTTCTGACGTCCAGATCTGAGTATCTCACTCTGTGCCCACTCACCCTAACAGCACCACCTGTTCTGTAACGTGAAACCCATGACTTATCTCTGCACTCTCATTCTACCAATGATTCTCTTTATTGTCTTTACGGTTCCATTTTACACAGACAGCCTCCCTTCAACTCAGAAACTCTCCAGCTTCCATATTCCAAAAGAAACTCCCATCAGCTATGCTGCTAGCTGGAATAATCTAACTGTTCTCTTCCTTTCCTGAGAGGCTTTCTTCTGGATGTTTTGGAATACAAACTACCTTTCATTGATCTCAATAATTTCAATGAGTGACATTGCTACAAATTAAATGATTAAAAATTTTTACAGACTATTTCAAGAAGTAGGGCCAGGTGGGGTGACTCATGCTTGTCATCCCACCTCTCTGGGAGGCCAGAAAAGGAGGATCTTTTGAGGCCAGGAGTTTGAGACCAGCCTAAGCAACACAGTGAGACCCACATCTCTACAAAATAAAGTAAAATGAGCCGGGTGTGGTGGCATGTGCCCGTAGTCCCAGCTACTTGGGAAGCTAAGGCAGGAGGATGGTTTGAGGCCAACTGTTCGAGGCTGCAGAAAGCTGTGATCATACCACCTTAATCCAGCCTGGGTGACAGAGTGAGACCCTGTCTGAAAGAAAGAAAAAAAAAAGTAACTCATTAATGAATCTATGGATTTGGGGTTCTGAAACCTTCTTTTGGTTCTTGGAGACCTTTCTCTTGGCTCTCTGTCTCGTTTACACCCATGCTTTCAGTACCAGGGAGAGGACTCCTAGTTCAACAGTGTGTGGGAATGAAGCAAGCAGCTCTGAGCACACAAATATCATTAAGAGATCTGGTGTTCCCACAGTGACTGCAGCCTTAAAACCGCAATTGTAAGTGTGATGCTAACATCTTCATTGAGGAACAACTGTGGGTAAAACTTCCCTACATTCACTGTATGGTGTTTAAGTGGTGAAATCACTGCATTATATGAAATAAGTACAATTATTCTCATTGAAGGCAGGAGAAAACGGAAGTTCACGAAAGATTATAAAGTGACTCAAAGGCACTATTTAGTCAGTGGAGAGTCAGTACTTGAACATTGTCTGATTGCACAATTGTTCACAGCTGTGAACCTGGACTTACTAAAGCTCCAAAATAGGCAGCAGCTTCACTGCTAGTTAGTCTTGACATTTGTGCTTGAACATTTATTTACCACTTCAGGACCAACAGGTCCAAAATTTACACAGTTATCTTTCTTCCACTTTTTCCCTGTGATTTTCGCCAACGTCATCACTGAATTTTAAGTGATCCAGGCTTTAGACTCTAGTGACTTTTTGGTTTCTTCCTCACTCTTAACAGTTCCTTGCATCTACCTCAAAATGACCAAGGTCACGTCAATTCCTTTCTTTGGAAGTTTTGACCTTTATTACTTTTTTTATTCTCAATTCCCGGTATATTTTCTTTTTTAGTAATGCTTAGAGCCAATCATTTGTTCCACCTAGTCCTCCTAATTTCAGTCTTAACATTTTTCAATGCGGTCTCTCTAGAATGTACCTCTGATGCTGCCAACTTCTTCCGAAATATTCAGTTTCTCCTATAAATAACTCATAAAACTTGAAGTTCTAGATACATTTCCTAACATTAATTCAAGATCCATCTCCTAAGTTTTCTCTTGGAGTCAACAACCCTGTCAGAACAAACTACCTCTCATCACCATAACATATTCCCTATGACACATAAAATGTGTATAACTACCAATTCAATTTTTGAGGATTTACTTTAAAGTAATACAATAAAAGATATTGATTATACAGTACTTTTATAATAATCGTTTTTAGGACCTCAGATGTCTAACCAAGGCTGGGAATCTGATGAGAGAGCCACCCTCCATGAAGCTGAAACAGGGAGATCCACCACCACTTACGTGAGCTGAATGTGAGACTGTCCAGCTCCTTCTCTACTGAAGGGGCTATGGAAAATGGTAAGAGGGACGATGCCTTGCTGTTGAGCAGAGTGAGAAATGACAATGTGCATGAGAATTTTCAATCAACACTTGTCATTACAGGAGAGCTGCAGCTCAAATACGTAAGACCCGGATTATCCAAATATCTTAAACCATACATTTAAGTGACAAGGGTTACACAGATTATGCATGGGCTGCAATAAATACAACTACTTTCTACAGGAATATAACTTCATTCTAGGCCCGAAACAATTCCCCCAAATAATTTTCCAAAGAAAATGAGTTGTTTACAGCAAAAAGTTAATCACAGGAGCATAAGACCTAAGGGAAGAACAGTGAAAACGAAGGAAGAAATGAATCTTGAAAGATTCCAAATAATAGAACTACCATGAACAGACCATAAAAGAACAATGCTTATCATGTTTTAAGACATTACAAACCAGACTGAAAATATCTGCAGGGAACAGGAAACTACCAAAAAATACCCCAGTGTTTTTGAAAAATAACTAAATAAATATAGAAATGAAAATCACAGTAATTGCAATAAAAAACTCAATAGACAGATTTAATAACAGACTATAAAGGACGCACTCAAAGATACCCGAAGAAATTTCCAGTGCATTGCACAGACAGATGAAGAGTGAGAAAATAAAGGAGAAGTTAAAAGGCAAGACACAAATCTTACCAGGTTTCTAGAAAGGGAGGAGAAAATGAAGGGCATGAAATATTTAAAGAGACAATTATTTAGAGTTTTCAAAACTGTTGAAAAAGAAAAAAATCTGTACACTATGCAGAGAAAAAGAATAACACACTCATGAAAGGAGTGGTAATTAGGTTGATACCTGATTTCAGTGGCATCCGGGAGACTGGAATGATGTATTCAGCAAGCTGAAAAAAAAAATGCTCACCCAGACTTCAACATCCAAGAATGAAGCTGAAGTGAAAACTAGAATTATCTGCCAAAAATCTATTTTCACTAAGGGAATGTCTGAAGTCTCCAGTTCAAGCAGAAGGTAAGTGATATTAGGTCCCCAATTTTAGATGCAAAAAGGAATAAAGAATAAGAAATGTGTGGGTAAACAGATGGGCACTCACTGAATCCAATCATAAGAGTAAGGCAAAAATAACAGATAAATCATAGATAACATCTTAAGATTCTGTGTTTTCCAAGGGAATAATGACAGCAGATTTTGAGAAGAGAATGTATATGTTGTAGTTTCTTGAGTAACCACTAATAGGACTGGGGAAAAAGTAATTTAATTCCAAAAATAAATAAAGGCAGACAAATTGCATGAGGAAATTATAAGAAGAAGAAGAAAAGTAGAAACTAAAAAAGAAAAAAAAGAAATAAAACAAAGGAGGAACAAATAGAAAGCATAAAATGTAGGATTGATCTAAACCCAGATACATGCACTAAACACAATATTAAATAACAAAGACCAGAAAACTGGACTAGAACACAAATCTAATAATGTGTTGCTCCTAAGAAACATCTCTAATTTAGGGAAACATAACTGTTTAAAGTGTCAGGAAAAGAATTATGCAAATTCAAATCCAAAGAGATCTGATATGGCAATTATAGGAATAAAGAAAAACTTCAGGGAAAAAAGCATTACTACAAATAATTGAGTTATTTTTAAACTCCAAAAGATTCAACTCTCTGAGAGATACAAGAATTTTAAATGTATATACACCTAATAACATAGGTACAATGTTATCATTGCATCAATGAATATTTCCAGAATTCAAAGAGAAATAAAAATCTACCACCACAGGGACAGAGCTTATCAAAGAAAAAAAAACTTTAAAATTATTATTATTTAGTAAAACAGTTATTATAAAAACACTACAAAAACAACTTGTTTGGTGTTGCTAAAGCAGAACTTACAGGGATATTTACAGTTTTAAATCCCTGTGCTAAAAGGCAAAAATGCTCAACTATTTTGGGCAGCATCTATCTTGGTGATCTATTTTTAATTACTCATGTTGGTATAACCCAGTATTCACGTGTTTAAAGAATGGAACTCAATCTCTGCTTCACACCACACAGTAAAAATCAAAATCTGAAAAGTAAGCAAATATAGTATTTAGAAGACAACAAAAAAGAATCGCTTTATGATTTCTATAAGGGAAGATTCATTAAGTCACAATATGAAAAATAAAAGTAATAAACAAATTAAAATTAGGAATTTTCAACCTCCACATGACACCAGAGTGAGAATAAAAAGGTAAGCCACACACTGCAAGACCTTATCAACACTTACAGCCTTCAAATCACCAATATCTAGAATATATACAGACCTACTATAAATCAGCATACAAAAGAAAGACAACACAACATAAGACAGGCAAAAGTCCTGGTCAGGTATTTCATACAAGAGGAAATTTGAGCCTCTAAAACATTTAATACAAGTCATTTAATCTTATTAATAATAAACAAAATGCAATTAAAATAACAACATGTGATCTCATTAAGCAGCCAACAAAACAGAAAAGGATGTAAGACTGACGACATCGAGTTTCATGTGTATGTGGAACAATGAAAACTCCTGTCCGCTGCTGACACTAGTGGACATTACTGCAACCATATGCAGGGCGAATTTTGGCATAGATTTTGGACTGAGTAGGGTTTGAAAGACTCCTGAGAAAACTATTAGTTGTGGCTGGGAGAACAGGTAAGAAAATCCTACTGGATATAACACAGCTGTGTTATTTAGTGGCAGAAAGTCTGGCAATACTCCTGGGTAGAAGACAGGAAACATCCACAATAGACTTGTGCATTTTACCAATGAGAGTACTCAACAGAATGCTGAAAACGTCAAATGTCTTCTCTTAGGTGCAGACAGGTACAGATAGAGGTAAGGTACATATAGAGATCAACATAAGAAGAATTTTTAATCAGAATTAGGATCGATCTCTCTCTCTCTCTCTCTCTCCCCCCTCCCTCTCTCTCCCTCTGTCCCCTTCTCTCCCCCTCTCCTCCACCCCTCCCCCTGCAATTCTCTATCTCTCCAGCCTGGAACTGGGGACAAAGATGAATTTCAGAGTGCTGAGAGTGAGCTAGTGTGGCCTTAAGAGGAAGATCAAATCAAACAATTCAAAGGTAAAGCTGTAAAATACTTTGTTACAGCTACACAAAGGTGTAAAAAAGAAGCACTCATGCAACTTCTCAACTAGGTTTGAAAAATCTTAGATATCCCAAAGCACGCTGGAAAACGCCTGAGGAACTGGACTACTTGTGTTGTTTGGTAAAACCACAAAATTTCAAAGTCTGTTACACCAGCGTTTATCTAAAGGGACAGAGACCATTCAAAATGAAAAGAAGTCCCTAGCATTCCACCTCCTACAGTCAGGTAGAAGGCTGGGAAAGCTCCTGACCTGCAACATGGGCCATTTGGGAGCGGGGAAAGGGAGGAAGGGTAAATCAGACAGCAGAGCCAAGTATTCAGGGCATAGCACCAATGGCAATGGAGAACCTCTCCAGGCAGCAGCAAGGAGAATTTCCTGCTGCCAGCGTCAAAGGAAAAGGCAACCGTGCCTGGATGGATTTTAGAATCATCACCGTGGGTCCCCACCCCACTGTGGGCCTATTTTAACTCTTCCTGGTAGGAGTGACTACTATGATCATCTCACCATCTTCTCATTGTGGGCTGGCTGGGGGTGGGGAGCTTGCCTTTTTAGTTCTCAAGTCTGCATTCAGAAAACCACAGTTGAAGAGCTGCACCAATTGGCTGCTGCCAAGGAGTCCATCTACACTTGGACCCAGTAAGGATGATGGCTACAAGACTCTAAGCTGATGTCGTGATGAGAAGACACTTGTGAGAGTCTTCGAAGGGGGTGAGTGCATGCAGCTTGTGGGAGGCATATGGGTTATTACAGCCAGGGGGCACCCTCCGGTAGGTCTATATTCAAAGATGCTCTCCAGCAATTCCTCCTCTCCCTTTATAGGGATGACAGTTTCCCATCAAGAGGTAGTGTTTATTTCCCTTCTCTTGGAACCTGAGTTTGCCCTGTGACTTCTTTCACCAATAGAATGGAGCAACACGCTGAGCCTCTGACACTAGACATGGCGGTTCCTGCTGCTACCTTCTGAAACATTCACTGTTGATATGCTCCCTCTTGTAGCCCAGCAAACATACCGTGAAGAAATTTCATCAATCACATGCAGAAGCCACATGGAAACGAATCAAGTCTCACAGTCCACAGCCTCAGCTTAATTCCCAGCTATGGCCAAGAACACCAGCCCATCATGGGAGTGAGAGCATCGGCCCCGCAGCCATTCCAGTGCTCAGGCTGTCACCAAACGGAGAAGAACCAACTAGTCAACCAACAAAGATGTGATAAATAATGCATTGTCACTGTGTAAGCCACTAAATGTTAGAGATTTTTTTTTAACCAACAAAGTAAAGATTCGGTACAAATACCAAAAGATTGCTGATATTCAAAAACCTACATATGGAGACAGAAACCGCCCTATAGGAAGGAGCCTGTAACATAGCACCAAGTATTAATACCGAATGCCTAATCACCTCTTAGCGTGAGCTAGGCCTAGTGACTCATTTCTAACAAATAGTGCTTCACTTCCAGTGAAAGTGAAAAAGGTGATTAGATGTCACTTCCAAGATTTGATTGGAAAAATTGTGACTTGTCTTGTTCTTTCTCTGTCCGTCTCTGTCTCTCACACCTGTCTTTTTCCTTCCCACCCCAACATGCTCATGCTCTAAAAGACATCAGTTCATATACTGTAAACTGCCCAGTGAAGACACCCATATAGAATGGAAATATTGTTTCTGACCAACGGCCAGTGAGCACTGAAGCCTGCTATAGCCCTGTGAATGAGCTGGAAAGTGGATCCTCATGCAGGTGAGCCTTGAGATGATTGCAACTCGGGCTTATAAAAATCTTGCACATGAAATCATCCATCTTTTTTCTCTTTTGGTGTTAAATAAGATCAGCTTTCGTTACCTTTGCACTGCTTGACTTTCAGTAGTTACTATTAATCAAAAATGCATACAATCAGTAAAAACAAAACTACTAAGATACTTACACATAGAGTGATAATTGTAAATTTGCAAGTATACTAAATAAAATGAATGTGACCATGCTGTCTATTCACTGTTAGAAGAATCCTAAAGTAATAACATTTGCAAGTGGAAATGTTCCAAATTCTTTTGTGTGCTTTACTCTTGCAATTTCAAGATATTAAGAAAAATATTGACAGTATCGCATAAAACAGGTTCTGCCTATGGCAACAGGCTTTCCTATATTTAAGAAACGCTACAAAGGCACAATGAGCAGCTGAGGACATTTCACTGTGGAGTATTCTAACCTTGGGTCACACTAGCACAGTGGAAAAGGTGTAGAAGCCTGTCATATGCTTCTTCCTCGAAATTTACATATGTGATTTCATTTTTAGAAAAAAATGTTCACTTTACCATTTTCACGACTATTCTTTGGAAAATAAGATTTTATGCAAGCTTATTTTTCCAGATTTTAAAGTCAAGCATGAGACATTTTCATCCCAGAAAATCCACTGCTTATTGAGATGTTATGATTGGCTTCATAATAAAAGTACTTGAAATATAATCTTTCTTGGGGAAAAATACATATCATAAAATATCATGCTCATTATAACTTTATATAAACATTTTTTCGTTTATCTATTAAATTATAGAAACAAGCAACATGTTCTTTTAAAACTCTCAAAATAGTCACTGCAATTATATGTATAATATTCCAATTTTAACAGCAAAAAAATTAAAAATTAGCTAAATATATCAAAATGGAAATATAGTTAGGCGTATATGTGTATTCTACACCTAAAACACACACGTTTAAAATGAATTATGTTTTTCCACAAATTTCAAATGAAAATGTTTTTGCATAAGAAACTCTATAGAGCTGTCCTTTATTTTTTAAATCTAACATTAATTTATAAAGCCATGAGTGAATCTAAGTCCATGTCTTCCTCCCTTTTATCCTTCCTCCCTTCCCACCTTCTGTCTGTCTTACTGTCTTACTGTTTATCTCTTTCTCTCTCCCTCTCTCAAACTTCCTTCCACCTTAGTTTAGGTGGAAGCCCACAGCCTCTGACTGTTTTGTGGCATCATGTTCAGGATAAGGGAGTGCTGCCACCTATGTAATTATTCAGGAAAACTGTACCACATTTCACTGGAATGGTGTATATATATTGATAACAAACCTTTACATATATCTGCCTTTCCTTGTGTTACAAAAAAGGACGGGCTTCTAAAGAGCTCTATAATTGCTGAAATTCTGAGAACTGATTAGTATTTTATAATTAGATAATTCTATGATTTCAAAAATATTTGACATTGATACTGGATTTAGTTCAAAATGAGATAGCTTCATAACATTCCTAAGCTTTGCCCTAGTCATCAAGCATTTAATTAATTCTAATAATGCCAACACTAAAATATGTAAAGAAATCAGGATTTAAAAAACTTTGATTTGAAATATTTAATAGCATAAAAACTTTTAATATAATGCAATTTCATCTTTGAGTTTGCATGTTTAAAATTCTTCTCCTGAAATTTGTTATTGGAAACTTTCTAAAATTTCCACCTAGTAAGAGAAAAATACCAAAAAAATAATTTTAAACACAAAAAGAAACACTACATGTAGAGAAAGTTCTAAGTAAAACTTACCAAAAGTGAAAAAGTATATACTTTTTAAATGCATAAAATAATGTTAATTTATATTTGGAATGGAAAAGAACCTCTAATTTCAGGGTATTACATTCAGACATTATATTAAGACCTGATTTCTGTTAGCTCATTTTATTAAATAATTTGCAATTTGTTGCAAAATTTATTTTGTTGGTGAGAGATGCATGCAATGAAAAATCAAACATGCAGATGGCACTCATCTGGCACCAGAAAGATAAAATGGTTTCTATTTTGCTTTTGTACCAAAAAGAAATGAAGAATATGTTTTGTATGAAAGCTACGCAACTAGAAATTTCAAATTCATAAGGTACTCTAAACAATTTTAAAATGGTCTTTTGACACATGGAGAGTCCTTTAATGTTCATTTAATTTATATATAGACAATGACAGGAGGATGAATAATTTTTACTTTGCTTGTTTTAGGAAAGACCAACAATAAATGTATGCAGATAAAATTTATAAGCGCATGTTTCTCAAGTTTCAAATGATTACAATGTACACAGATGTAGAGCAATTAAACGAAGAGATTCACATGTTGGAAACCATTCAGACTGGAAAGCAAAATCAATGATGGAATATACAAGTGTGCATTCTCCTTTGTTATTTTTACATAACTATACTATAAAACTAACTCTTCCCTTCTCCACTCCACCCCATTCAATCTCCTGCTATTGGAGCTGTTTGTTCAACAGCCATCAGACTACTTTACTATAGCTTTGAAAACTTACAGGATGGTAAAAGGTATCACCTTGACTGGGCCACTTGGCTGGGGGGAGGTCTCTGGACCTGTACCCAAACATTACTCTGGATGCATCTGGATGAGATTAACATTTGAATTAGTGGGTTCAGTGAAGCAAGTGGCCCTCTCTAATGAGGATGAGCGGCATCCATTCAACTGAAGACTTGGATAGAACAAAATGACTAACAGAGAACTCCTCCTCCCTCCTTGCTTGAGCAAGGATATCGGTCTTGACATGCCTTCGGACTCAAACTGAAAAACTGGCTCTTCTTGGGTCTTGAGTCGGGTGATTCTCAGAGCGGAACTACACTTTTGGGCCTCCAGCTTGTCAATTGCAACTCTTGGGTCTTCTCAATTTCTGTAATTGTGTGAACCAATTCCTCATAATAAATCTCTAGGTAGACAGATAGATAGACTTATAGGTGATAGACAGATAGACAGACAAATAGGCAGATAGAAAATCTCCTAATTAGAACCTTGAATACACAAAAGGCACAAAGGCCTTCATGATCTACTCCTGCGTGTCTCTTCTGCCCATCTCTTGCCTGGGAAACAGCTCTTTCAGCTTCCTAATCTTGGAACAGCCTCCCCTGGCTAACAAATTACATCCTGTCCTCTCCTTAGCCCTGTTTTCTGTCTCCTGAAGCAGTTTTTTCTTCTAAGCATTCTCTTCTTCATATTAACTAAAAAAAAAAAAAAAAAAAATGGGGCCGGGCACAGTGGCTCATGCCTGTAATCTCAGCACACTGGGAGGACGAGGTGGGCGGATCACCTGAGGTCGGGAGTTCGAGACCAGCCTGACCAACACGGAGAAACCCCATCTCTACTAAAACAAACAAACAAAAAAGAAACAAGAAAAAAAAATACCCGGGCATGGTGGCACATGCCTATAATCCAACTACTCAAGAGGTTGAGGCAGGAGAATCGCTTGAACCCAGGAGGTGGAGGTTGCGGTGAGCCGAGATTGTGCCATTGCAGTCCATCCTGGGCAATAAGGGTGAAACTCAAAAAAAAAAAAAGGAATCCTCTCCAGAAGAATCATGTACTATTTAGCAAGTACACCATGCCCTCTGTCAGAAATGTAACACTGATGATCTCATTAATCTCAAAACAATACTCATTGCATAGGGTGGCTATCATCTCAATTTTTAGAGTTGAAGAACGTGAGACGTTGAGGTGACTGATAAAACTGGTAAAGGTCACACAGCAAGCAGGTGGCAAAGTTAGAGTATGAATACAGGTAATCTTATCCTAAGGGCCATAATCTGACCTATTAAAATGTCTTTCTAAAATTTAACATAAAAGAATCATAATGGGTAAAGCTTGGGGCCTTCATGGGATGTCTTCCTCACCACTCAACAGGGTTACATACTTGGCTTTTTGTTAATTTTCAAAAACCGCCCTATGCAGGTGGGAGTGGGGCCACTGAGGAGCAGAGAAGCTGACATGTTACTCCCTCTCTGAGGTGTGATGCTCGAGGGGCATTTTTCCTAGACAGCTCTGTTGCCACAGTTGCCTGGGACTCGAGATAACCATGGAGGCTTCTTTGAAGAGTGAGGAACGAAGGTCTTGGATCAGCCCTGACTTTTCCTTACAGCTGTAGTGGAATTTGTGTGTGACCCACGGATACAGAAAGGATGGCAGAAATTATCTGAGAGCTTAACTAGGGCTCAAGTCTCAGAGGCTGGAGGGGCTGGGAAAGGATGGGCTCAGAGGGACAGCTGCCCACAAGGTGGGCAGGTGGACTGGGTGAGAAGCCTGACTCCATATGGGCTCCCAAAGTCAGGAAGCTGCCTGGGAGAGCGGGCACTGGGCGGCACCATGCCACAGGTCAGACAAGAACAGATAACAAGGAGGACAGCTCAGGAGCACGGCCACTGTCCCGTCCCCCCGCAGGACGTGGGGAGGCAGAGCAGGGAGCGGGAGCCATTTGCAGGGGCAGTTTCAAAGAATCTAACTCACCAAAGCTTAAATCTGATTTTGAAAAACGAGAGAATTCGCTAGATAAGTTTAACTTTCCTACCGCCAAGCAAAACCGTGAGCTCAGACATAAAAGAGAATGACATTTTTCTATTCTGGGGTTTTGCACATCTTGTAATTGTAAAACATACATCAATTGTGCTGTTGTTTTCAAAACAAGTGGATTGTCATAGGAATAAAAGCTGAAGACTTCACTTGCGGTAGACACTGTTCTGTAATCTTGTTTATAAATTGTTAAGTTTGTACATATAATCATATTTCCCCCACAAGAACAGCAGAAGCAATAGCAATAAATTCTCTAAAATAATAAAAGAGAGAGTATGGGGAGAGGCATATACATGTGTGTGTATATTTATATTGTACTCATATCTATTGAGCACAAAGAACAGTGTGAATATTTTACCTATCAAATTGTTACAATGTCTCAAATGAGTGGGAGTACAAGGAGTTTGGGAGATTTAATATTTTCCTTCAAGCATCTCTGTATGTTTTGACTTCTTAAGAGCTTACATTACTTTTACAAGATACAGATACCCAAAAAGCCCCCGTATCTCACAGTCTTCTGACTTCTTTCATGTCCTTCCCATCCGTTTATTACTTAATAAATATTTATTGGCTGTTTTCCGTATTCCAGACATTATGCTAGATACTGAGGATGCAATATTTAAAAAAAAAATTGCTAACCTCATGGCATTAATAGTCTGGTAGTGAGAGACAATATAACGTGTCATGCAGTGATAAGCAATGAGTGCTTTGGGAAAATTAGCTAGGATTAAGGAGTCACTGGGTGGTAGGTAGGTAGTAGGTAGGTGAGGTGTGAAAGAGGTAACTCTTACATGAGCGGAGCAGGGGAAGGCAGAGAGGGCAGAAAAGGCCTCTGAGATCACGTGAGGGACCTAAGGGAAGAGGGAGAACCAGCCTGAGAACAAGGGGAAGAGTTTGCCAGGTAGAGGGAAGAGGATGTTTCAAGACCTCAAGGCCTGTTCAACAAAGGGACATCAGTGAACCCTGAGTGGCCGCGGCCGTGTGAGAAGACGGGAGTTAAAAGGACGGAGGTGTGGGGCAGGGCAGGTGGTGCAGAGCCAGGGTCAGAAAATTCCCCTGACTCCCTGATTCTCCATCACCTAATGAGCTAAACATGTTCTTTATGTTTTTCAATAGATTTTTAAAAATAGTCAAAGAAGGATATTTGGTGACATGAGAAAAGAGTATAAAATTCACATGCTTGTGTCCATCGAGCTTCACTGGAACATAACCATGGGCACTCATTTCTGCCTTCTTGCCACAAAGATGGAGCCCAGTAGCTGCCACAGAGACATGTAGCCACAAAGGCTCGAATATCTACTCTCTGCCCCTAAACAGAGGAGAAGCTTGCAGCTCCTGATACACAATGTCCTAGACAAACAGGACAAAATGAAAAACCACTGGAGGGGCTTGTAAAGAAGTGACTTGGCCTGACTTGCGTTTTCAAACATCACTCTGGCTGCTATGTAGAAAATAGTGTTGGGAACAAGAGCTTGACTTCTTGTACAACTGCATGTCTGTGTTGTCGCATTTTGTTCTAAAGTAATAATCTTTACTCATCCACAACTTCTAATAGATTGGTTACACACTTTGAGAATAAGCAGGGTTTTTGTTTGTTTGTTTTGATCTCAGTAAACAGAGCTCCCAGAATTCCTAAATTTAGTGGGTACTTATCGAATAATTACTAAAGAACTACTACATTCAAATCTTTTGCTGGAATTTGGCTGCAGGTAAACTTCATTTCTAGTCTCCTTTCCATGGCATTCTATTATTGTGTGTCTCTTGTTGTAATACATTTGTGAGCCTCTATCTTAGAATTATGATCCCAAATTGAATGTATAATTATCTGGCTCTGTATACATAGTACAGTAGAATTAAAAGTCCCTTTTGAACAACAGAAAGTGCTCTGGGAAATACTCATTAACTGTTGAGACTATCATCACATGAGAATAGTTCCCAAACATTTATTTCATTTCTTGAGACTAGAAGAGCAAGTTGAATTGCCATAAAAGAGATTTGGTGCCGGGCGTGGTGGCTCACGCCTGTAATTCCAACACTTTGGGAGGCCGAGGCGGGCAGATCACCTAAGGTCAGGAGTTCAAAAACAGCCTGGCCAACATGGCGAAACCTCGTCTCTACTTAAAATCCAAAAAAAAAAAAAAAAAAAAAATAGCCAGTCATGGTGGTGCATGCCTGTAGTCCCAGCTACTCGGGAGGCTAAGGCACCAGAATCACTTGAACCTGGGAGGTGGAGGCTGCAGTGAGCCAAGATCACTGCACTGCACTCCAGCCTGCACGACAGAGTGAGACTCGGTCTCAAACAAACAAAAAATAATAAAAATTTAAAAATAAAGAGATTTGGGATTAAATATAAAAGTTCCTCTTGATTTTAGAGTAACAGAACAAGAAAAGTTATTAACTATTCTCGTAGAAGGTAAAATAAAACAAGAAATCTACAGCCATGGACTCATAAATCAACCACAATAGACAAGAAAGACAAATCCTAAACAGAGGATATAAAATAAACTGTCACAATTTAGGATATGATGTTATAACATAGGACTAGCGAGAGTTAGTCCTGAGGAAGACAAGGAAGCGACTTCATAAAGAAAAACAATCTGCGAAAACTCAAAGACTGGAATGTACATCTCAGAGCCCTAACCTGGGGCTTTCCACATCACCTGAAGTATTACTGATTTCTACTTCATCAAATAATAGCTGATGCTGGTTTTCTATTTCTTCTGAAGTGATTTTGATAATTGTTTTCCTAAACATTGGCCTATTTTAACTTTTCAAATATATTGGCAAAAAGTGTTGATAACCCTTCACCTTTTCTAATCTAACTGTACTCATATATTGTAATTTCATTAATATTATTTATTTTTACCTTAATTTTTGGATCAATTTTAATTAATTCTTTTCAAAATACCATATTTTCCATTTATTATTATTTCTTAGTTTCTTTGTTTTATTTCATTAATTTCTGCTTTTATCTTTATATTCTTTATAACTCTACTTCTAAAAACATTTATTCTACTATTATTTTCCTCACTTTTGGAGATAATGCCTAAATCTTCAATACTTTCCTTATTTATTGAGAATTATGTTTAGGTTCTAACAGCTACTTTGAGTGCAGGCCAAAAGATGTGTTACACAAATCTTTGTTAATACTTGAATTAGCACAAAATCTACTTTGTCATGTTTATCTTGCTTTCTCCTGGTAACCATGTGATCTTTAAAAGTGAAATTTTGAGTTTTCAATCACTTAGAATTTTTAAAAATCTTTTCATTGATTCTGTTTAATAAAATAATATGTGATTTAAAACACTAGATTTTTTTAGTAAGTGTTGAGATTTTCTTTGTGACATATATGGTGAAATTTTGCATATAATTTGTGTATTCTTAAAAATCATATATACTTCCTTTATTGAGTGCAGAGTTGTAAACACATTTATTAGATCACATATATTCATCATCTTTTTGAAGTCTTTCATATAACTTACCTGTATTGGTGTAAAACAATAAGTACATTTAGAGAAATGACAAGTGTTCCACAATTATTGTGGTTTGCTAGTTTCCTGTTTTAAATACGTTTTTAATTAATATATTTTAAGGGTGCATTTTTGATATCTCACAACTTGTTATTTTATTTGAACATTTTCTTATCACCATTACGCAGTTACTCCCTTCATTATTATTGATTTTTATCCTAAATTATAATTGGTCTGATATTAGCTTTTTAGTAGCTTTCTTTTACCTAACACTTATCTTTTCATATTTAAAAGTTTCAACCCTCCTACATGTGTGTCTGTATGTTTTAATTTCAAATGTTTCTTATTAGCACTATCTTGCTGTGATTTTTTCCTCAGTGTAATTCTTTTCTCGTGTTTTTTTAAATTGGTAGATTTATTCTGTTTATATTTGTTAGTTATTTTGACCCTCATATTTTGTGTTTTTCTTACACCACTTTTTTTTCACAATTCCTTTTTTCTCTTTCTTGCTTTCTATTTGATTGATAATGATTTCTGTATTTCCTTTTAATTCTCTGATGGTTTGGAAACTATGGACTGTATTTCTGTTTCCGTGAGACAGGTTCACTGTGTGCTGGTGACACTTTCAAAAACAACAAGTTACACAAAAAAGTTGATTAGGAACACACAGGCATGAAGGGACAACAGAAGCCTAGGGTGAGTGTTCCCCCACAACTCACGAAACTGTCTGACAGGAATAGAATCTTATTTGCAATGGGCCCTATTGTGCCACAGCTGACGAGCCCTGGGGAAGCCTCCGATCCTAGGCTTTTACATCGTGGGTGAAGCATGACACACTGAGCTGAAGCACTGAAGATCAACCCATTTCTAGGGGGGCTGGAACAGTGCCCGCGCTGTTCTGGCTCGTCTCCCTTATCTCAGGATGCTGCACTCCCACCGCCTCCTACAGTTATTCTTGAAAACTACAGTGAGAAATCAGGGCAAACTGGGTCTGCCCAAGGATCCCCAGAGAACCGCCCAGCCATATTCAATGCTTTCTTTTTTTTTTTTTTCAAATCTGTAAGTTACCTGGTTTAATACCAACCTTCTAATATTTTTAAAGGCTCAGTAGGGGGTTTGCCAAATTGTATGTTTATTCCCTTTTTTAATTCTGTATGTTTAATATATCCATAGTAAAACAATTACTTAAAAACAACTGAGGACTTTATGCAACGTGAGTGACGATGAATCTGAGAAGCAAAACACACATGCTGCCCCTTCCGTAGTCTCTTTACAGTCCAGGCCTCCATGTACTCAGCAACTGCAGAATGACCCTCCAGCCCCAAACAACCATATGGCCATACGTGGAGCCCCTCCATAGGGTTGTAGCCTGGGTTGCAGGGACCTGCAGTACAGTATCTGGAACTCACAGCAAGGGGCCAGGCCCAAAGCAGGAGAAAATTTGAGAAACAAGATTGCAAGAAACTGTCCAGGGCAACATGGCAAAACCTCCTCTCTACTAAAAATACAAAAAATGAGCTGGGCATGGTGATGTCTGCCTGTAGTCCCAGCTACTTGGGAGGCTGAGTGGGGAGAATCAGCTGAGACTCACAGGTCGAGACTGCAGTGAGCTGGGATCATGCCACTGCACTTCAGCCTGGGCAACCAAAGTGAGACCTTGTCTCAAAAAAAAAAAAAAAAAAGAAAAAAGAAAGGGGAAAAAAAGATTACAGGAAATTGTCCTTGCTGTTTGGGCATGTTGAAAGGGACAGTTGCTCTGACTTACGACTCCTATAGCAATACTTCTGTGACTTACGACTCCTACAGCAATACTTCTGTGACTTACGACTCCTATAGCAATACTTCTGTGACTTACGACTCCTATAGCAATACTTCTGTGACTTACGACTCCTATAGCAATACTTCTGTGACTTACGACTCCCACAGCAATACTTCTGTGACTTACGACTCCCACAGCAATACTTCTGTGACTTACGACTCCTACAGCAATACTTCTGTGAGAATTTTGCACTTTGGAAAAGAACTCCAAAGGGAAGCTGGGCTTGGAGGTCTTTTCTGCGTCAAAACTTGTGAGCTATGTTGAAGTTGTTTTGGTCAGATGTTATCTTTTGCTACTTGCAGAAACAGAACAAGCCATATTTGGAGGAAATTTTCCAAAATTAGTCCACGTAAGAGCAATAATAAAAATGCAGCCAGGCTTGGTGGCGCACGCCTGTAGTCCCAACACTTTGTGAGGCCAAGGCCAGCGGATCACCTGAGCTCAGGAGTTCGAGACCAGCCAGGCCAATATGGCGAAACCCCGTCTCTACTAAATACAAAAATTAGCCAGGTGTGGTGGCACATGCCTGTAATCTTAGCTACCTGGGAGGCTGACGGGGGATAATCGCTTGAACCCAGGAGGCGACGGTTTCAGTGAGCCAAGATCGCACCATTGCACTCCATCCTGGGCAATAGAACAAGACTGCATCTCAAGAAAAAAAAAAAATGCAAATCAAGAGCTCCCAAAACAGAAGCAACATCGTCATACATGAGAGCTAGCAGAAGCAACATACAATAAGTCTTGGAGTTTGCAATTATCAAACACAGAACACTTTCTGTAGATATACATGCACTGTTTTAAAAGGAAACATTTGCAAAAATGTAATACAGTAAGAAACTACAAAAACAAAGATATTCAAAGTGAAATTTTCAATAAAAATTTTCAAACTATAATTGAAAATTGGCAATATTTAAAGAAATAGTAGCTACATTTTTTGACAAGTGATTAAAAATTTGAAGTCACTGATCTAGAAGGTATAATATATTCTACAAAAGAAATAAACAAAAGGAAATCCATACCTAGACATATGGCAATAGAATTGCTAAACACAGAAGATGAAGATAAAATCTTGAAGCCACAGAAAGAAAAGCCATGTCAATTAAAGGAAATGACACGATGACTGCAGATATTTCAACAGCGAAAACGAAAGCCAACAGACAGTCAAATAATGTCTACTAAGATCTGGGAGAAAACACCTGTCAACCTAGAATTGTCAGTTGGCAAAATTATTTCTTACAGTTGAAGGGGAAATGGGAAGATATTTAGAGAATAAGCAAACACTGGAGAATTTAGTCTCCAAGAAAACTGTTCTAAAAAAAAATCTTAAAAAAGAAAATTACCCCTTAACAGTCTCAAATGCAAGAAAGACCATTCATTTGAGTGACCAAATGAAATGGGAAAAAGGAACACTCCAATTACCTTATTACAGCACAACTTATATTAGAAATTATAAACAAAAACAATTTCACTTAGAAATTGAAAAACACAATCATTATAAAGAAAGAATGGATTGAAGAAGACATTTTAAAAGACTTAGGATTAAATGGTAGTGCAAGGCATTAGATAAGATCTAAATAAGCGAATAATCATACCATCTACCTTGTTCATGAAACTTAAGTCTCAAAATACTAAAAATGCAAACTTTCCTCAAGCTGATCTATAGACCAACCAAAATCTCAATCTTGATTTTCCTTAAAGAAACTTAAAAAGTTAATTATTAACTGTTTTCAGGATAAACAGACAAAAATATCTAATATACTCCAATCAGTTATTCAATCTTATTATGATATTATGTATCATTATTATCATTACTGCTATAATAGCAGTTTTACAATCTTAACAACTTTACCTGGACACACCTGGCATTTTCTGAACACTATGAAATTTAAATGTATATTTAAATGTATATCACCTTAAGTTCTACAGTAGCTGTTAAAATAGTTCTATGCTTGGTTTACCCCAAATATATGTTTAATTTTTAGAATAGAAGTTAATTATTTGCTCCTTTGCCAAAAGACAAACTGAAAGAATATGGAATAATAAAAACAGAATAAAAACTCTAAGTAACAAAATAATATTTTTGGGGCACCTCTTAAATGGAGGGAGTACAGTGTTCACACTGGTGCTCTAAGCTGGGTGTGCGAGACAGAGCTGCTCTTGCTTTCCTGTTCTGTCATATCAGTGCATCTCTAAAGGCAACACACCATATACAAGTATGAAGTTCTGGCTTCAGACAAAACTGCATTACCCTAGGATTGACTCAGCAGGTTGGCACACTTCTGAATATATTCGCAGTGTATCCACAGAGGAAAATAATAAACTTCACACACAAAAAGAGACACAGACTCTTGGTTGTCCAAATGAAGGTTCGAGATAAAGGGATTTGGGGTGGATCATAGTGTGTGTCTGTGAGATTGCCTCAATTCAGGCCCACATCTACCTATGTGGCTGAAATATGAAGGAAGTACTATAAAACCTATGGCTTTATCATCGTAGAGGATCATGCATACAAGCCGTCCACAGCATAGAGGAAGCGGCGGCACAGGGAAGGAAGCAGCCCTCCCAAGAGACAGGAACAGCAGTGCTATCTTGGTGCCGGCTTGCAAGAGTGGGCATGGTGCTAACAAAATTGGCAAAGGCTGTTGAGGCTGCAGCCACACACTCAGCACCCTGGACAGCGTCCAAACCCCAGAAGCGGGTTGGCAGGGAGGCCACAACTTCAGAGACATCAGTAGCGCCACATGTGTTTTCAGAAAAATTTTGTGAGATCACCTTTGCTGGGCGGTGAAAGGGACCAGGGCATCTAAACAAGGAGTCCAAAAAAACAAACACAAAAGACAAAAATAACAATGATCATAAGGTCTGAGGGTTGGCTTACAACTCCTCAATGAACAGATGTATTACAGAAGACTGCCAGAATTTTTTAGGAGCAGCTTTTGGTGTGGAGGTAGGATGTGGTGGGGAGGGGATGGATTTCTCCAGGTTACAGGCAAAGCATATGAAAATCTGTCTTAATCCTGATTCCTAGTTGAACTGAGTCTTGCATAAAGCAACAAAAAGATGAATTTTAACCACCTCCACTTTGACTGCATTTTCCCTCAAATTCACCATCTCCTCTTTCTTAATCCTTCCATCACAAGATTCCTTTCACAGAAAAGGTTTCCGAAAGATTATGCTACACTTATGGGTTCCAGTTGTTCGGTTTTTATCCCCTATTTTCTTCTCTGAACATTGAGTTTTCATTTACCACTGCAGGAAAAACTGTACTTGATAGGGTTGTCAATTATGCCTTCTGACTGCAAAATCTTCTTGATGAGGTATACTATTACCTCATCAAGGTAACAGAATATGTCTCTTCCTCTTGGTTTTCAAGACCCCCTACCCCACTACCTGATATTTCACTATGCTCTGCTGGCCAGCCATTTCAGTATTTATTTCTGGCTCCTCAAACAACAGCCCATCTATTCACTTGCCAGCAAACCTACTCAGATGTTCTGTCTTCGTCCTTCTCGATATTTCTTAGCTGAGCAATACCATCCACATCCATGATTTCTACCACCACCTCCATACCAGTGACTAACACATCTGATTCCACAGACCACATCTTCTTACAATGTAAAATCCTATTTAACAACTGAAGCCGCAACAATGAATGAAAATGATCTATTTCTTCATAGAATTATAGTCTGGTGTGTCAGATAAAAGACACTGGGTTAACTCCACTTCCATAACTCAAAGGTACCTCAAATGAAAGATGTAGCAATATAATTCACTGTCTCTTCCTTCAGACAATCAGACAACATATGTTATAAATTTTAACATCTCTGTAATTCTGAAGCTGTATCTCCCTGTGCATATTCAATGCTACCACTAGTACTTTAATTCACCTGGACATCTTTTACAGCTTCCCAACTCATCAACAATTCCACCATCTCCCAATATACTTTCTATCTTGTGATCCAATGGTGATTCTATGTCTCAAATGTGATAATTTTCATATGTAAAATATTTTGGCAGTTTCATTGTTTCAAGACTAAACTCAATTAGATTAGCATAAAAAACACTCACATACATCTTGTATAACTTTTCCAAACATATTCCTCATTACGTTTCTGTGCAAAGCTTTTATTTCACGCAAACTAAATCACTTGCAATTTTTCTGGTGGAAAAGCAATGCCAGTATTTGTCTTTGGGTATTGTAGTCATATAGTTTAGAACTTCCCTTTCATGCCTTCTTCCTAGATAACTCTTCTAAGTGCTTCAATATAAGTGTTGGTGTTGTCTCTTGAAAGTGTTATTCTATATTGTAGCATAGTTTGAGTTAAAGGCCCTTACTTCCTTAAAGTGATGTACTTATCTTTATTCTGACAAAATCACATGGTACTCCCTATCTCCCTAAGTAGGATATAAATAGTGTCTGATTTTCAATTATTTGTTAACTCTAGTGCTTAGCACATTAGTAAATGAATAATTGATAGATGAATTGGATGATATATTCAGAATTCTTGCTAATTCTCCAATTTCCTAATTCTTAAAATTTGAGGCCATATAAAATATTTTGTAATTCTTAAAAAGTAGAATAAAAATCACCCTAAAATTTATTTAAAAATTCCACAACAGCACTCTAAAAAATTTAATATGACTCAAAATATTTTGGGGAAAACATTATTGTTTGTCACAGTTAATAAGTCTCAGGTCTGAAATTAGAGAAATGTGCATTACACTCATAAAGATCAAGTTTTTTTCTTTCTCCCCCTCAGTGATATAAACCCTTCAGATTTTATTTACCTACATTTATCTCTCAGGAAAAACCACTTCTAAATAATACTTCAAAAGAATTAAAAAATATCCAAGTAGTCCTCTTTAGATTTTATTAACCCATACATTGCAATAAGCAGATCTTACGACTCTGTCTCCTGAGCTTCTAGGTAACATCTGGTAGTTGATGTGTCTAAGTCCTGTTACACAACATTTTCTGGCTTCTTAGTGTCATCCAAGGGATTGATGTTTGACTAGACTAACCCAATTTATTCTGCCTGCTGCTCTCATTTGTATAGGCTGCTATTAATGGATAGGCTGAAGTATGGTTGATTACAATTCACTTTTTAGTACCAAACTTTATAGTGTTGAGGTTTATATGCATATTTTCACATGTATAGTAGAGCAGTGTAATAAACATACAGATTTATACACAAATTAATCATAATCATGTTTTCTGAACAGACAGATACACCTTATAAAAAACTGTCTCATAATTTATATAGTCTAGAATTCAGGCTTCTATTTCCAAAATGGATGACATTTTTAGAAGGCTATGTAAATGTCTCCTCTAATGCTCTTCATATTCTCAACACTCAGTTGAAAAATGGGTCATCAATTCAAGAGATGAACTGTAGTCTCCATAGTCTCCATACAGCTCTAACCTATTACTTTTGTGAATTCAACTTAAAGACTCCATATATATGTTATTTAAATTCTCTGTAATCATCGGTAGAACTGGAGGAAACTTTGACGCATCTGTATATTGATACATCCATACAAAACAGCTTTCCCAAAATATGAATCTACCGTTTTTCACTGCCAAGCTGTTTGAGTCATAGATATTTCTGACATTTAAGCACTTCACCTGGTTAAATCCTCCTACTTTAGATCTGTACTTGAATGCTAATATTTCCAGAAGACTTTCTCTGACCTCTAGACCGTTAAGTTCTTTTGCTGTATTCTCTGATATCATCCTATTTTCTCCACTATGACCCCAAATGCTTTATTCTACTTTAACGTCACATTTCCCACTAAACTACAAGCTCTATCTTCTTCATTCTAATCTGCCCTATTTTGAACCATGCTTGCACCATAATAATTCTGAAGTAAAATTGGTTTAGTAAATGAATTCTGACTCCATTACCGTCTCTCACTAACTCCCTGATGCTCAATGCTTTTCTGACTCTCACGACCTCCCCGAACCCAACCACAGGCCTGCCACATTGCTCATACTCTCCTATCATCCCAGGTTCTCAGTAGTGGGGTGAGAACCAGAAGAGGATATGACTCAGGGATGGCATGGAATTTTTGCCGTGCATATATCTGCTGACTTTCAAAAACTGAAAAATTAATGCCTTCTTTGGGGGCCTACTAAACTAGTCTTCATTTTAAAACAACTGTGTACAACTGAAGACTCTAAACGTCCCTGCACGAAATAGCTGTTGTAGCATCCCCATACAAAACATTATTATATATCTCATTAACTAGCTCAATTTCTTTCTTGAAAATATGTATTTTCACACTTATGACTTCCACCTCTTTAACATTCCTATGATAACTTAGCAAGTCCAAAGTGAATACAACATTTTAACACCCAACCTACAAGAGACAGATATATTTTCATTTAGATACTTGTTTTATTATTTAAAGAAAGGCTTAGTTATGTTACTTGTGTTATTGTCTTGGCAGACTTTAAAATCAATACTCTGGTATTTAGAGCTTCGAACAATATTTTTGTTTAAAAAACATTTTAATATTTTAATAAAATACAACATATATGCATATTAGTGTACTGTAAAATATGTATTAATTGCAAAATAAGTTTTAACTATCCTTAAAATGATAATATTGACTATCCCTACAATAATAATAATATTATTAACAGACAAAATTTCATAAATGACAAAACTGTAGTTTAACCAGTTACTTTTTAGAAAGAAAGGAAAAGAGACATTAAATAGGAAAAGGTTTAGAAACCAGAAGATAGATTTAATGAAGGGAGTATAAGAAAATCTCACTGAAATTTAAAAAGAACACAGAAAAACATATCTGGGGCCAAACACCAATTTCATTTTTAAGTTATGTGACACTTAACAAAGTTAATCAACTATTCTGAATATTAATTACTATATATAATATAAAAGCAATGAAAATCATGTAGTAATCTATTTCACAACACTATTACTCAGATCAAAGTCATGTTGGAGCTACAGGAAATTTATGTTTATAATTAGTTAATTCATTTATGTATTTTTAGTTCTTCAGTCATCTTCAACTTTCTCTCGGAATGGGCGAATAATAATACACTCTCTTCAGCTTTTACTGTTTGATTGTTTGAGCAAAATGTGTTAAATATATGTTAATTCCCAGTCCGTGGCGATAAGAAACTAAAGCAAAACTTCTCAGCTGAAGAATTCACAATATTTTGGGGAGAGTGGAGACTATTATAATAAAAAGATTGTAATACAAGAATAAATTATATAAAAAGATTATATAATTATAATCTTTTAATATAATATATAAAATAACTTATATAAAATAATATATTACATAAAATAATATAATTTAACACTATATTACATAAAATATAATATTATATTAAAAGATTATAATACAAGTCCCTCACATAGGAGAATGGTGAGGAAAGGAATCCTGGGGAAGACTGAACCTTCATCTGAGTTTCAAGGTAGGAGTTCGAATTTACTAAGTCCGAATATGTGGCAAACTTTCTCCAGAAAGATTGAGCAAACAGCATTTTCAAGGGCACAAATCATGGTGCACCTGGAGATCAGCATGTGTGCTTCAAGATGGTGTTAGATCAACGTTCTGGGCACCACAGCATCCAGAGATGAGATGATGGAGAAGGAGAGATCACGAAACTCTCTGTAGATCCTGCTAAGGAGTTTGCCTTTTATTCTGGAGGCAAAGAGGTAATTAAAGAAGTTTAATTAGACCAGTATATGATCAGGCATGAATTGTAGGAAGTCCACTTTAACAGCTGTTTGGGTAATACAGGAGGAGCAAATCCAAACTAGGAATACAAGTTAAAACTCCTGTTTATTCTATTCTAGTAACTCAGGTATGAAATTAGGAAAGCCTGAATTAGTGCTGAGGTAGAAAGCTAAGACAGAGATTCAAGGAATAATGAGAAAGCCTTTCTGAAGGATGTAGAGGTGAAATGAGAAGGAAGAATGATGGGTATTTCTACGGTTTATTGTTTGGTGGGCCCGAAGTTGGCAGAACCATTACTCCAAATATAAATGCAGAACAAAAGCATTACCTTCTTGCAAAAATATTGATATTCTTAAATTTGAGGAAGAAATGGGACATTCACGTAAAAACTGCAGTAACTGGAGAAATAAATGGGTGAGAAGAAAATTATATTTCATGTATATTCTTCCACGGGTCGACACTATAACTAATGTTTGGAAAACACATCTGACTTATGGTTACTTCCTTAGAAATCCCACAGGGTCGTGAGAGGAAAACAAATAAATACGTAAAGAGATAATTACAACACAATGTGAGAGGGCAACAAGAAACATGCATATCTCTTGCAGTGAGAACACTGAGACGGGGCAGCTTCTTGGCCTTGACGTAGGAAGAGGGAAGGGGTAAAAGGAACGGAATGACTCAAGGAGTAGTATTCAGGGAAAATTCATAAGAGACAGAATTTCTCAAGTAGGCCATCTTCCAGTACTTGGATTTGAGCACAGCCCATGCTGTAGACACACCGCCTTCTTTTAGAGCCCAGACGTGCCCTGCTGCTTCTCACCTCTGAGCAAAAATTTTGCACAGGCTGTTTCCACTGCCCAGGGTGCTCCCCCTTTCTCTGCCAGCCCGTGATCCACCATTCTTCTGCATGGTTGACTTCCATCAACCTATCAACCTCAACTTGAAGTCTCTTTTTCAGGGAAGTCTTATACTTATTTCATAAGTTAGTTCAGGTACACTTGTCATACTCTCCTTATACATTTTCTTCTTCTCCTTTACCCCACTTATTGTAACTTTAATTAATGATTTAAATATGTGACTTAATATTTCTAACTGAGGTTCTCAAGACTGAGGTCCACATTGGTCTGTATATTCACCGTGTTCCCAGTACCTAGTACAGAAGAAGCTTACATAGAACAAGTACATAATATTTATCTGATTAATAAATGTATAAATAAATTAACGAGTTAAGAAAGACATCACAGGCAGGATAAACATAAACCAAAGCACAGAATATTTATATTGCAAATCGTTTTGCATGAATGGAGGACTTGTTTCAGAGGGAGGATATTGAAGGAAGGCTGGTTGCACAGACAGGGATGAGAATGTTAAAGCCCTTGATTGTCATGGTAAGAAACGGTATACTAAGCTACTGAGCGATTTTAATCCGGGGATGGATACAATCAGATTTTTGTTTCGTATATCTCGGATCTAACTCTGCTATATCAATAGAAAAGATGTTTGAAAGAAAGGAGATAGCTTTTAAATTTGACCAGGTGAGATACTGGGTACAAAAACAAATGTAATGCCTGTAGGAATGGAGAAAAGGAAAAGCACATGAGAAGTTTTAGAATGCAGATCCCCCAGGAATCCGTGATTGACTGAAGATAGGAGGAAAAGGATAAGTCAAATATGTCTCGTGTGATGTGGACTTGAATTTCTGTGTAAATCTTGTGCTAATCTTCAATAAATCAAGATGTATTATTGTTCAACAGAATAATAATATTCTATTGTTCACAAGAGAATATTGTGCTATTGTTCAATAAACAGGAAAAAACTTGTGCTTGGGGTATTTTTCAGAATGTGGCATTCATTTGGGGATCTGGGGCAAATGAGTTCAAGTTTGGACATCATAAATATGTGCAGGGTACATCTAGGGAATTCCTGGTACATAGCTCTGAATTCTGAATTGAATTTCCATAGAAAATGCAGTAAGATAAATAAGCGAATGCCAAGTGGTCTGGATATAAGAAAAAATAATCATTGCATTGGTCAGTAAAATAAAAACTGAGTCAAAGTATTATTCTTCCTTACGGTGACAATATCTGAGACTAAACCTAATTAATCATTTTGATTTTCATAGGAAGAACTGCACAGAAGTTAACAGCAACGGTTTACAGTCAGACCGCACAAGACTGAAATTTTTAGGTTGCAATTTTTAAAGTGGCTGATTTTTGGTCAAAGTTTCTTAGCTTTCCCAAGCTTCTATTTCCTTAATTATAATAGAGGAATATAGTTATATATGTAACTGATTTACTGAACTTATCTCTATGGTATTCAAAGAATAATAATATTACTTTATTTCCAATTATATGCTCTGGCTAATGTAGAATTTCCTTTTCCTTGTCCTTGAATGAGAGCTTGGGGGGATCCTATAGATTTTCAGTTCTTAAAAAACAAACACCACCACCAACAAAAACTTTTTAGGACTCACTTTCTGATAGTAAAGCTGCGTAAGAGCCAACAGCCACACAAAACATTCTCCCTCCCCATCACCATCCCCTATGACAGGTATCTCTACAATAGCCACACAAAACATTCTCCGTCCCCATCACCATCCCCTATGACAGGTATCTCTATGAGAGACCTACAGAAAGAAAAAGGAAACAAGCCTGTCCTCCTTCTTCCTGGTTCCCTCACCCCTCTCATCTTCTGCAACTCCCTAGCTAAGAAAGAGGTTAAAGACAAAGGAGAAAAAGTTTGTACCTTTAGCTGGTGATATTTGTGGTTAACTCTAGGCTTCAGATGAATACATTGTGAGTGGCAGGTATTTACATCACAGTTCTCACTCAGAGGACATAGTTATGTGAGCACTTTGGACTCCTTCCTGACCAATTCTCTTTGACTGACATCTTGAGATGAGTCTTGTGACATCTCTAGGTTTCATCTCCCTGATATGCCACCTGGATGGGCAGGTTCTTTCAAGATGGTTTCAGCAGTGACCACTTGGCTTGTAGATAACTTATACATTATTGTTAAACCAAGAAGTGGTAGTACAGGCTTGACTTAGTGCTTCCTGCACACTTCTACTGTCATCCCAGGCTCCTCCGCTCAGACTCCAGCCTGTGAAATTTTTCTAGTGAGAAGTGGGCACCATTCCCTTTGCTTGTATGCTTCTAAACCCTAAGGCATGAACTCTCTCTCGTTGCACTGTTCCAGTGCATCTTGGTGCTACTGGTTCTCTTAGAGAATCCCTAGCCAGGATAAAAATGCTTCTACTCTAAGACTTTGTAAATTTCAGTTTTCCATTTAATAAAGCCTATTGGAAAGTTAAAAGTTAAATATGAAGCACAAACTCATTCACTTAAATTTTATTCAACAATTATCTTTAGAATTTTAGGAAGTTTTTTTATTTACCTATTTCTCTCAACCGTAAAGTTTTCATTAAAATTTTGGAGCAACAGGGAAAATTAAATTCTGCTATACTCATGATAATTATTCATCCTTCAGGATTGTTTTAGAAGCTAAAAGAGATAAAGCATAAATGATCTAAAAAGATTTTGCCCGTTGTTATTATTATTTTCCTACTGTACCACTAAGCATTCACAACCACTTGACCTTTAACAAATGTAAACTGTTGCTTAATGTCAAAAGAAAGTTAATAAAGTAAATGATCAATTTTTTTTTATCCCAAGGCTGTTGTTAAGAACTGGGTATCAAGGAGAAACTCTACTGAGTATGAAATGAAGAATCTGAATCCCAGTATGAGTAAAAAGAAACAAGCAGAATTTAAAGTCATAAAGAGTGGGTTTGGATATTAGCTCTCCAGTTATTAGTTGTATCAATGTGCATAAGCCACTTAACTACTCCAAAATTTGAATGATTCATCTATACAACAGGAATACAGGAAAAACGATATAATTTTGTTTTGAAAAATCAAGGGATAAATGTTCCTAAAAGCAGTTTTAATGGAACAGTGAACAATTTTACACTTTTAAAACACTGAAGCTGCAACACTCTTGGATGACAGAAAGTTCTGTGCATCTCTTTGAGAACTGGAGGTCCAAGTGGCTAAAGGACTCCTAAGGTCACACGGACAAGTTCCTGATCCAGGGCCTATCAGAACGTGGGCTTTAAAGGTGAGATAACTTTCTCTTATTTCAATAAAACTCCTCATTTGCCTCTAAAATGCCTATTTCTTTTAACTCTTGTCACATGAAAGGTGCAGACACCCTCCCTAAGGTATAGATAGAGTGTAAATAGAGTAATATCTACATGAAAGGAACAGAATAATGGGAAGAGGCAAACTTTTCCTGTGATCCAAATTTTCAAGCATGTTTAAGACATAAGTTTTTTGTCTTAAATTTAACCACAGCCCTTTGTATTTACCATAATTATATTTTCTGTTTGTCTGCTACTCCTGGAGAAGAGGGACAGACTTTTTATCCATTGTTTCCAGTGCCTAATATACAGTAGGTATTCAATGAACATCCAGTTAATAAATGCATGAACTATAGGAGCTAAAGAACGCTGCGATGCTGTTGGTCAGTTGTTTCTGCCTCTCTGTAGCTTGTTTTATAGTCTAGAAGTATATCCTCCACATTTAATTCCTTTGAAAACAGTATGGTTTTCAGTCTTTGTGAATCCTCATTTAAAATGCAGACTGCCCTAGCTGGAGTGAATAAAAGTCCTCATTATGTAAAATTCCTCATCAGTAAGGATTGGTTGACAGGGACATTCTCCAGTGAGGACACTAGCTCAGAATAATATCTGCATGATTGAGACACCAGATAAGATTCTGAGGTGAGAACTGAGGATAAGGAAAGGCTGGCAGACAAGTGAGGAAGTGCAGAAATGGAAGCTACCCACGGGCTCACCACAGTTCCTCCTCTCCATTTGCTACATGCGGGCAGTTAGGTGACCTAGCCCAGAAGCCATCATCCACGTGATCAGAGCACTAATTAACGGCAAACAAACACTGCAACAAACAAAGCACTGAGTGCCAGTCAAGTATCTCACATTTCAAGGATCATCCTTCCAACGATATGAGCAATAGGAGGGCAATTACTGAGGATGATTTATAAAGATCTTAAAAAGCCTGTTAGTAGCCTAGAGAAATTTTCCACAAATCATGCATTATGTAACCCAACAGGAAATTTGAATTTGCTCCAACAGGAAATTCAGAGATTTTTTTTTTAAAAAGAAAGAACTTCTTGGAAATTATATTCTTAGACTTAACCAACCATTCAGATAAAAGATTGTGGCTGACTGAAGTTTAAAGTAAGGTGAAGTAGGGTAAATTTCCTAGTGAGACCAGTCAATGTTTGTTTTAGGGATTCAGGTAGAGTGACTGACATTAGAAATGATCACAACAGTACAGTAAAGAAAATCTTAGTACACACTAAGCAGAACAGGTGAACGTCAACTATCAGATAGTTAAATGTAAGGCTGTTAACTACCATTTGCAGAGTCCCACTAACCCATGTAGTCTTGAGCACTCTTCTACGTAATTTTCAAAAGGGGGAGTTCTTTCCTTGCCCCTATTAGCAGCACAAGCCTCAAGAACAACAGCTGTTTATTTAACTGCCAAGTTTCTGTTTTGGTGACAACTCTTCTTCTAGCTGCTGTTTTGGTCTTCAGGGGAATGGAGAGGAGGAAGCTGAAGCCAGGCTGATGGCCAGACTGTGTTTAAAAAATGTATTTAGGAAATGTGTTTTTTGGTATTTGAAGTAATTACCTAACCCAGGTTCTTGAGAAGCTTGAACAAAATTTGCATTGTGGATCAATGACTTTGCTATTATATTTGTGTTTTCTGAGATGGCAGGATGAAATGGTTTCTGAGACCAGTCTATAAACAGGTCCACAGTGAGAGATGAAGCTGCACGGGATCCTTTCGAACAGGTTACACTTACAGAATCTTATTTAATCCTTGAGAAATTGGATCAAGCAGTATAACGAGCAATTGGCAGATGAGAAATCAAGCTCAGAAAGGCCATTTTGGCCGGGTGCGGTGGCTCACGTCTGCAACCCCAACACTTTGGGATGCTGAGGCGGGTGGATCACCTGAGGTCAGGAGTTTGAGACCAGTCTGGCCAACATGGTAAAACCCCCATCTCTACTGAAAATGAAATAATCAGCCGGGCATGGTAGTGTGCGCCTGTAGTCCCAGCTACTCAGGAGGCTGAGGCAAGAGAATTGCTTGAGCCCTGAAGGCGGAGGTTGCAGTGAGCTGAGATTGTGCCACTGCTCTCCAGCCTGGGAGACAGAGTGAGACTCTACCTCAAAAAAAAAAAAAAAAGTCACTTTATTCTCACTGATGGAGCATGCCCGAAATGGCCCAATCACAGGTCCATCTTGCTTTCCAAATCTGCTTTCCTTTATCTGCTGTGTTTGTTTTACTGTGTCACATGCTCTGCCACCTGCCAGCAACAACTACACCAAGGGCTTGTGCCACCTTGAAATTCATGGCCAAGGAAATGTGACTAAGAAAAAAGACATTTAGCTCTTTCTGAAATTTTATGAAAAGGTAAAGCTGAATGATGCTATTTTTCCAGTTAGTAAAACAAATAAATAAAATGTATACAGAAGTTTCCTGAGAGGGAGGGAAGATATCTGCACTGTATTTGCAACTTTTCTGTAAGTTTAATATTATTTCAAAATTAATTGTTTTAAGGTATGCAAAAATGCAGAGTAGTGCCTGTGGGGGGAAATGTTCAAAATAAAGAAGGCTGAAGTCAATTATTACCTCAGTATTTGAAACTGTTGTTCATTTTTTTCCACTAGTTGACAACACATCGATTGAGGGAATTATTTTCCTGTTGTAAATATTATATATTCTATGTATACATATATATGACAACAAAGAATATTATTGTTACGAGTTTCGAATAAACTCATGGGATATAATTTATAAGCACTGTTATTGCTAATATTATTATTTTTGATGGCTAATATGGCGATGGTGATGATGATGATGATGATGCCACCAATGATGAAGTCAATAATATCATAATTAAGGTTTTGTAAATCCAGGGGAAATTTTTGCTTAAATCATGACATGACATAGGGACTATTATTAATGTTGTATCGAAGATGTTAAGAGCATAAAGCAAAGATAAATTCTAGAATCACTGAGAACAACTGAAATCACCCCAATAGAATCACAAAGATTGAACAAATTGGTGTCTTTGAGAAGTTAAGCCTGAAGCCAATAGGCATTTACTTGTTGACAATGGGATAGCTCAACGTGTAAAAATCTCAGCTTTGCTAGAGAGATGAATCTGGGTTCTTCATTTAAACATTTTAAGTCTTTTAATCCCAAATAAGGATGGCAATAATACCTCATAGGTATAGCACACCTCATAGGTATAGCATACCTCAGAGGTATGCTATAAACTAAAATGAAACAATGCGTATAAAGTGCTTTGAACAGTACTTGGCATATAATAAGAGCTCAATAATTCATTATTTTTATTAAGATGAATTTCTTATAATGGCATTTTTAGAAAGCAGAAATCACTGTCTCATTATACCATTATTTCACTTGAATTAATTTTGAGTACCTAATTTATCACATATTATTCTGCTGGAAAATTTTATGGGGAAATTTGGGAGGGGGTGTTTTAATCTAATAAAGAAAACCAAACATGTTTGATAAGAAAGAAGTTATTTTTGTAAACATGTAGGAATATGTATCAAAAATACTTTCCAAAATATTTTACCCGTTCTTATGCCAATCATTTAAATTGTAGTCAATGGTCATTAATATTGTTAACTTTACTGTGCTATGGCTTGCAATTGCAATTAGTGTAAATCCTAGCAGAGAGAATCAAACAACAGATAAAGGAGTAAAGCAAATATTGTCTAAATGACAAGGAAATAATGAATAGAAAAAAAGTTACTCTTTTCTCTACCACCCTCCTTTTTAAAAGCTGAACCAAATATATTTCCTCAAATCTTGCAGGATATCTGAAATCATCCTAATAGAGATACTATGATATTTTCAAAAGTAGATAGAAATAAATGAGGCCATTCCTAAAAGGAAGCATGACAAAGTTATACAAGAAAAAAAATGAACTACTAAACCAGATATTAGTATATGATCTGGTCATTTCATATGCAGTGTAACTCATGTGTACCCTTGTGCCTTTCAGAAATAGACCAAGAAAGCTCCTTTTTTGGTAACCAGCCTCAGGAAAGTAGCTACCGCCATAATTCAGAAAAAAATGTCCCTCTGTAGGAGAAGGCTGCAAGCATGGGACAAAAGAAAAACTCTTCCCTTACCTTAAAATATAAAGTGTATTTTTAGGGTCAGTCTACCTATCCCCTCAAAAAACTGATGCCAATTGGTAACCTGCTAAGATTGTTTGTAAGATAAGAGGCTAGGACTGAATAAAATGTAAAATTCCAAAATACACAACATTGTGTTCTAATTTGCTTAGGTAAGAGTATTAGCTCAAACTCATATAATGTTCTATTTTAATATGTGGATGTCTTAGTAGTTGCAGTTTTGTACTTAGTTCTCCAACAAGCTCCTCTCTCCACCTTTTCTGGTCACTATTCTCTGTTTCAGTTCTAAATATCTGACATGCTCACAAAGGTATCTCATTGTTACGTCTCTTGAAACATCTTTAAAAGTAAACATAACATTCTTTTATTTTTCCAGCAAAATATATGACATTAACCAACCACCAAATTACTAAGAACAGCAGCCACAGTCATTTCTACTTCTCTTTCTCAACACACAGACTTAATCTCACTAAATTTTATTGATATCAAGTTTCTTCTTTCACTACATTGTCACAGACACTACTGTAAGATTGCTTCTAACAATTTCTTATTGCATCATTTTTAATTGTATTTTAATCGCCTTATTTTTCTGTTCCTTTGTTCTCTCTCTACTCAATCATCCACATTCTGATACATCGCACTGCTACAATAGAGGTCTCAAACATCACTATTCAATTTAAAACATTAATATACTTCCCACATTTTCTAAAATTATCTGTGAATCACTGGCATGATTTCCAGAGTTGTTCGCAATCTGAATCAGACTTCAGTCTTATCTAACCTCCTCTCCTTTCAAAGTTACACACCTACTTTTCAAATGGTCTTGACTACCAGATACGCATGAACAGATTTTTTCGTATCTGGCGTCTCACTCATTCTACATGCTTTATTTCATTTTATTCATTTATTCATTCGTTGACTCATTTAGATAGTCATTCAGGTAAATTTCATTAAGCATCAGTTGTGGCTAAACACTGATGAGGCACTGGAAATTTAAAGATGTAAACCGAGGTTGTTGGGTTTTGTTTGTTTTTTTGTTTTCAGGAAGCTTGGTGTCCATATAGAGAAAGAATGTTTGATTGCAGTGCACTTCACAAGGGTGTGATGGAGCTGTGGCTACGTGAGCACGTCACACACCTCATCCATCCTGAGGACACAGCGAGGGCTCGCGCAGGTCTTACGTGACATCAAGTGTTGCCCACTTCTCCTCCAGGTGCACCCCACATTACACACATGCCATGGCGCTCACCAAACTGGGTATAAACACACTGTAAGCTCAAGAGCAGATGCTGCATCTCAACCATTCTAACATCTCAACATTTCGTGTACAGTAATAATTTAATGACCAAGTATGGGTTAATAACTTGTTGTTGAATGAATCTGTGAAATGATGAAGCAGAGGTTTCAATGTGATCTCATGTGACCACCTGTGAAGTAATATAAGTAGCCTGACTGTATCATTAGGTAGAAAAATCCGTAATGCTATCTGTCAAGTGCTGATCCCATGAGAAATCTGGAGCTCTGAGAGATTAAGTCGATTGCTGCTTCTCAAAGTCATAGCCAGAAAGTGGCTGAGCCAGAATTCCACCTCAGACAACCTAGCACTGTAGTCCATGTTTAACTATGTTTCATGCAACTATTGTATATATAACATATACAGTATAGAAAAATAAATGATATAAGACAGTAATATTTAATATTATATGAAACTAAAAATCTAAGTTTATACAAATATGAAAAACTGAAGACGTACACAAATAGACCACAACAATGATTTGGCAACTGGTCAGTATGTCTCAAAACAACCGAGCATCATGTAACATATTTTAATGGCAAAACTCAAACAAAATTATTTTTAGTGGAATATGTATAGTGAAGTATGGCCTCAAATGATTAGTAATATTTTTCCCTTCTGGGGAAGTATAGGTTACAGTGAAAATAACTTCAAACCATTGAGAAACTTTTCTAGAACATGGTTTAAAAGAATATTTCATCCAAACCATACACTAAATGTGAGATACTGCAAACAACAGAGCAAATCACATGTTTATAACCATATTGTCTTAAATTAAGAGTTGGCCCGTATGGCGTATTACTTTGCAGTCTAGAAGAGAATATATACATTGTTGTTAGAAGAGAAAGCTATTTCCAATTCAAGCTAGAGACTGAAAAGTCTAGCACAATGAACATAAATGTCAGTGCCAGCAAGTTTAACAGGAAACTAAATACCCTGTCTATTCATATAATCACTACATATCTCCTACGCTGAAGGCTCATAAACAGTTCAGATAGAAACTGTATCTGGATTTTTTTTCCATAAAATGTGAGAGCAAACCAAAAAAATAAAGATTGGGGCTGATTGGGTCAAAAGATACAATGTTGATTCAGAGCCAAGAGGAGCAAGGAGGAGACCACGGAAGAGGCACAGCCTAGGAGTTGTCAATAAAAGAGATGCGGCCGGGCGGGGTGGCTCACGCCTGTAATCCCAGCACCTTGGGAGGGCAAGGTGGGTGGATCACAAGGTCAGGAGTTCAAGACCAGCCTGGCCAATATGGTGAAACCCCGTCTCTACTAAAAAAATAAAAAAATTAGCTGGGCATGGTGGCGTGCTCTTGTAGTCCCAGCTACTGGGGAGGCTGAGGCAGGAGAATCGCTTGAACCTGGGAGGCGGAGGTTGCAGTGAACCAAGATCCTGCCACTGCACTCCAGCCTGGGCAATGGAGTGAGACTTCATCTCAAAAAAAAAAAAAAAAAAAAGATGCATAGCCCCTGCTTATGTAAGTGAAAGAAAGAATAAAATGGACAAAATTGAAATAATGTCAAAGGTAAAACACTTATAAACAGAAAATAAGCATATTTGTATTTTTTTATACTTTTTTTATTTAAAATTGAGACGCAAATATTACTTGAGGATAATTATTAGGAGAAAGTCGTGTGCACATGCAAAAAAGCTAGAAATAATTTTCCCACCAGTTAACCCATTATTTACAACAGCAGATCTCTGAAAGGCCAGTTCATTTTATGCCCATGGAAATTCTCTCTGTTTTAGATCTAACTTATCATTGCCATGGCAACCCTCATCTGTGCCTTCCTATTTCATCAGGACAGCCACTGACCATTCCACAAATTCTACTTTGTTTGCGCGCCAAATTTGCCAAAGGAAGTATGCATTCCTTTCAGACTGCATGGGCAAGCAAAACGGAGGTCGGAGAATGTTTTAAGGTTGCACTGGTTTTTGTTATCACACCTGTAAAACTGCATTTCTCTCTGAATTACTTACAGAAAACTCTTGGGGCTTTGAAGTGCAAATTTCTGAAGAAAAGTTCCCAGGGAATAGAACAGTCTTCTGATTTGCGGTATGATGAATAGAAAACAGAAGAGAAGTGACATATTTATGACTAATATATCCTCCTGCTTGAAAAAGTCAACTATAGTTCTTTCGTGGGCACATGCCCTGCTGATTGTGAACAGTCATACTTTAGTGTAATCACTCTGTGATTCTTGGGGTAGTATAGTGGAAGTGAGGTGTCTGAAGGTAGCTGGAAAGGGAAAATGCCATGAGGACACATTGAAGCTGAATTTCAAGCAAGTCAGCAGAGCTGTGGAATGGTGGGAAGCGAGCCAGCTGAGCAAGTGAGAACAGACAGCATAGCTCTTTTGAAGCAAAGGCATCAGGCAAATATGCCATGAAGAGGCAGAGCCTTAAAGAGTGCCAGGTTCTACAAATAGCTATTATTGCCACAAACAAAAACGCCACTGTCCCATGCACATCTTTGGGAAGGATTGCAAGTTATTCTGTTGGGGTTTTAGCCATATTTATGCATAAAAATGGCATTCATATAAAATCAGATGATATAAAAAGATATACACATACAGTTATCTAGATATAGATTTTTAAGCTAAGTGTAGGAAAGTCCAGAACGGAGAACTGTGTGTCCTGCATTTGGTGCATTTGGAACGAAGGTATTTTCAAAGTTTGGACTGGTAGACCCAAATTATTATGTTCTCCATCCATCCCACCAGTAAAACCTTACATTGTTTATTTACATTCTGTATCACTCCTCAAAGTGATATGAAGGCTGAAATGTATCTCACTGAGGTAAAATCGCAGTTTTAGTAGAGCTGTGTTCTTTACTACAGGCCCTAGGGGAGAATGTTTCCATTGCCTTTTTCAGGATCAAGAGACTTCCCACATTCCAGGGCTAATGGGCCTTTCCATATTCAAAGCCAACGGAGATAATTTGAGTCTTTTTCACATTGTGCCTTCTGGCACTGACACTTCTACTTCCCTGTTCCATACTGAAGGCTGCCTATATTACACTAAGCCCTCCCAGAAAAGCCAGGATAATGTCCCTATCATCAAGTCAACTTGATGGCAACATTAATTTCCTTTTGCCATGTAACATAACATATTCACAGGCTCCAGACTTAAAATGCAGACACCATTATGTGTCATTTTTCTTCCTACCAATCCTAAATCTGGCCACCAAGATTCATATCAACCCCACAGATGAAATAAATTCACCCATCGCATGTTGCCCAAAAGTCTCAACAGCATCAACTCAAAGTCCAAATTTCATCAGCTCAAAAGTCCCACATCACACCATCTACATCATTAAAATCAGGTATGAGTGAGGCTCTGGGCATGATCCACTCTGAGACACAATTTCTCTCCATCGTTGAACCATAAAATTCAAGAAATATGTTACCGGCTCCAAAAACACAATGGTAGGGCAGGCAAGCAATAACATCTATGGATATTCCTGCTCAAAATAAGAAAAAGTAGAATAATTTAAAAAAGAAAGAAAGAAATTCACCAGTTCCAAGCAGTTTTGAAATACAGTTGACAAATTCCAGTTGGTTTCAAGGGCTGAGACTGTACTCAGTCATTTGAGCTCTACCTTCTGGACTTAACTCCCCACCCTCTGGACTTGAGGTTTCTGCCTCCTGAGTCAGCCTACTGACACAGTAGCACACCTGCAGCTGAATAGTTACATCAGCATGTTTCTTGCTTGTAGGCATTTGAAAGTTCTGACGCCCTTTTTCCATTTCAATCTTTATATCTGCCTCCTTTAGTTCAAGATGGCAACCTTTATGCTGATGTAACATTCTCAAGAACCATGTGTGTCTCCTGTGTATGTCCTCAGATTCACTCCATTAGCCAAAGATTTTCTTCATAGAATTTTTTTTTCTAGATAATCTCATCCTATTTTTGGATTCTGCTGAGATGACTGACTGAAGAGCTTTATGAGTCACACTCCTAATCATTTCAAAGAGCCTTTTGTGAGACTGAATTCTCTGATCTTTTGATCTTTCTAGGGGATCAGCAAAAAGTTGTCCAGCTCAGTTTATTCTCTAAGGCATGCTTTTCCAATCTCATCCAAGGGGCTTACATTTTAATTGACAATAAATTCCTTAAAGTTAAATATCCAAGTTAATTGCATAATGTTCTGCTTTTTTATTTATCCATATAACTCCAGGATATAATTCTACTAAGCTTTCTGATTCAACATAACAGATATACCCTTTCCGTCGGTTTCCAAACACATATTCCATTTTCTGTTGAGCTGTCGTCATCAGCACCTATAAACTTCATACTTCCACAAATAGTCTGTTGATGAAGATTTAGGTATTCTTTAAGACATGCATGTTTTCTCTACCATGCTTCTCACTTCCTTCTGTGTCCCTGTGCCAGAGTCAGTAAGATTCATATTTCTACTAACAGTAAGTTTAAGGCAATATAGACGTTTTTCTAACATGCTTCTCAAAATTCTTCCAGCTTTTGCCAACTGCCTAATTCCAAAACTATTTCCAAATTTTAAGGTTTTTATTTATTTATTTTACTGTAGCACTTCACTCTTAGGAAATAAAATCAAGTATTTGTTTCTTATTTGTTGCTTTAACCATTACCACAACTTAGAACCTTAATAAACAACAGGAATTTATCTCCGGTTCTGATGTCAGAAATCTGAATGGGTCTCACTGGCCTAAAAATCAAGGCATTTGCAGGGCTGTGTTCCTTTTCCTGGAGGCTGCAGGGGACACGTCATGCCTGGTCTTTCCCGTTCTAGAAGCTGTCCACATTCTTTGGCTTGCTGCCACTTCATCCACCTTCAAAGCCCACAATAGCAGCTGGAGTCTTTCTTACATCCCATCACCCGATCCTGACCCTGCTGCCTCCTTCGTTACACACTGAGAAAGCCTTGTAATTACACTGGGTCCTCCCAGATAATCCAAGATAATCTCCCTTTATTAAAGTCAGCTTATTAGCATTATTAATACAACTTTCCACCTTCACATCTCTTTGCCATAGAACTTGACATATTCATAGATTGCAGAAATTAGGACATAGACATCTTGTGGGGAGGGTATATTATCTGGCTACTATACATGACTTCTAGTTTTTAACAGACTATGAACTCATTGTATGAAAGCTAGGGTCTTGCAGATACTATATTTCTACAGTGTTAGCATAGCGGATCAATAAACAGTTGTTAAATAAGTGTAGGTGGCTAATATCACCTAGTAGAAATCAAGGTCTTCTGTGCATTCACTTTAAGAATATTAACATGAGTTATACTCAAGTAGTTGTAATGGCATGCAAATTATAAAATATAATAGGAAAAATGTTTTGGTCTAGACAAAGAACACTATGGGTTGTTTATAATTCCTTGATTTAGTTTTCAAATAATTAAATAAAAATAAGCCTCAAATTGTCTGCAAATTGTTATGAAAGGAAATGTTTAGGAGAATAAATAGACTTGTCAATATTTTCTTAGGAAAAATATACAGGGATTTAGTAATTTGCAAAGTATGTTTCTTGAATACAATAATGAGTTAAATGTTAGTCAGAGATTTCAGGAGATTTTACCAAGAAGCCCAGTAACTAAAGACATTGAGATGCATGAAAGTTCAAAATGGAGATTGAGTGTAAGAATTATTTATTTGTTTTGTTTTTGTCATGTTTCTTGAGTTTTTCTCTTGTCAAGTGATACAATTTAGGGAAAATTAGTGAGGGGTGTGGGCGCTGGTCGTTTGATGATGGGATTCGACAATAGAGGTAATCTTAGGACTGACCCAAGCAAGGCCTCTACCATTCCATAAAACAACATTTTGTAGATTAGCCAACAGTCCCACTTCTGGATGGAGCCCTGCTCTGGGGAATCTCAATGTGCATGGAACGAGCTCATTTCTGTGCTGCAACTGAGTGTCTTTCCTGTGTACTGCTGGGATCAGCAGCCCTGAATAGAGGGATGGAGTGGGAGGCGAGCGAAAGGAACCGGCATCACAGGAAAAACCCAAAGAAACCTGGGTGTTAGGGAGCAGGAAAATTCATGGGAGATCGGCCGGGCATGGTGGCTCACGCCTGTAATCCCACCACTTTGGGAAGCCCAGGCTGGCGGATCACCTGAGGTCGGGAGTTCGAGACCAGCCTGATCAACGTGGAGAAACCCTGTCTCTACCAAAAATACAAAATTAGCCTGGCGTGGTGGCGCATGCTTGTAATCCCAGCTACTAGGGAGGCTGAGGCAGGAGAATTATGTGAACCCGGGAGAAGGAGGTTGTGGTGAGCTGAGACTGCACCACTGCACTCCAGCCTGGGCAACAAGAGCGAAACTCCCTCAAAAAAAAAAAAAAGAAACAAACAAACAAAACAAAATTCGTGGGAGATCTAGGAGAAATAAACTAAAGTTTTCCCCTTGAGTATTTAACATGTGAGCCACAAGTTTCAACTAATGAGAGCACGGTACACACAGAAGACTATGTCAGTAATAATAGGTATTTGAGAAGAACAGGAAATGAATCATGCACTTTAGGCTCAGATGGGTTGAGAAGGCACAATTTTACAATTGAGGTAGAAGGAGAGACGAAAAACCATCCTTTCTTTGGACATTGCGAGGGGAAAAACATTTCAAACAACATGGAGAAGATGAATCTTAAAATCATGTATCAATTAATGGTGAAACGCGGGTGATATATATAGTATTATCCCTTAATTAAATTTCTTAATATAACTGTACTAAAGTTACTTGCAATATGTGATGTAATTAAAGTTATAATCTCAACACTTCGTAGAAGGTGTATCAGCACCGTGCTTATATAACTGATACACAAATAGTAATTTAATATTTACGGAGTACATGAACCCAGGCCACACATTTTCTCTAGCACTCTGCTCTCTTGATTTTTAAGTAGAAAGGTTGAAGGAAATAAATTCCAAGGTCTTTCCTAATCTAAGGAAAACATATATCAATAATGGAAATATATCTAGGACCCCATGTGTTCCAATCTCAGACGTACTCTATTTAAAACATAGTCCCGTGATTAGCCGATAAATAAATATAAACACACTTAAGTACTCTTCTTTTCTCCACCTCTCCAGGAAACAAGATGAGGAAGACACCTTTCTTCCTTTTCATGTTTGTTTGTTTGTTTCTTTCTTTCTTTTTGAGATGGAGTCTCGCTCTGTGGCCCAGGCTGGAGTGCAATGGCATGATCTCGGCTCACTGCAACCTCCGCCTCCCGGGTTCAAGTGATTCTCCTGCCTCAGCCTCCCGAGTAGCTGGGACTACAGGCACATGCCACCACGACCGGCTAATTTTTTTGTATTTTTAGTAGAGACAGGGTTTCACCATGTTAGCCATGATGGTCTCCATCTCCTGACCTCGTGATCCGCCGGCTTCAACTTCCCAAAGTGCCGGGATTACAGGCGTGAGCCACCGTGCCCGGCCGGAAGACACTCTTTCTTTATGGGAAACTTCTTAAAAATCTTCCTTTTCCTTTGCCACTGCTTTCAATATTCTCTGCACAGATGGGAGCTAATCCTGGAAATTTTCTCTCCCACTCTCAGCTTTTCTCCTGAACACCCACCTAGACCAAACAAGATTTCTGTCTCTCTTCATTCCTCATCCCTCCTCCGGAGCCCACTATTATACAGATAAGATCAGCCAAGTCATGGACTGGCCGGAAAAGTGAGAGATGGAAGAAATCACCTTCACGTGAATATCTTAATTATTCAAAAATATCAATACATTGATAATTTTCTTTTTCTTTTTTTTTTTTTTTTTTTGAGACAGGGTCTTTCTCTATTGCCCAGGCTGGAGTGCAGTGGCATGATCTCAGCTCACTGCAACCTCTACCTCCCGGATTCAAGCAATTCTCTCGCCTCAGTCTCCCGAGTAGCTGGGATTACAGGCGCCTGCCACCACGCCCGACTAATTTTTTTGTATTTTTAGTAGAGACAGAGTTTCACCATGTTAGCCAGGTTGGTCTCAAACTCCTGACCTAAGGTGATCCACCCGCCTCAGCCTCCCAAAGTGCTGGGATTACAAGCATGAGTCACCCCACCTTGTCACACATTGGTAATTTTCTCAGTGCTGTGATTCTCTGTGATTTTCAAGTTTTTAAATTCATTTCTTGAAAAATATGCCTCAAGAATAAATGTGATTATGCTCCTTACCTTTTCCATTTAAGAGCCTCTGCTAGGGCTGAAATGAGAATATTTTGAGTCAGTAGTATAAATAGAACATTCAGGTTGGTGCAAAAGTAACTGCAGTTTTGCCATTAAAGGTAAAGGTGATGGCAAATCCGCAAGTACTTTTGCACCAAGTCATAGTTAAAAAGACAACACATAGTGACCTAAATTTTTTCAATCTTTTATTTTTATGTGGAAAAAAAAATCAAAGTCCTTCTTTTAGCTGGATGTGGTGGCTCACACCTGTGATCCTAGCATCTGGGGGGCTGAGGTGGGCGGATCACTTGAGGCCAGGAGTTCAAGACTGGTCTGGCCAACATGGTGAAATCCCATCTCTACCAAAAATATAAAAATCAGCCATGCGTGGAGGTGCATGCCTGGAAACCCAGCTACTCGGGAGACTGAGGCACGAGAATCACTGAAACCTGGAGGCAGAGGTTGCAGTGAGCCAAGATCGCACCACTGCACGCCAGCCTGAGCAACAGAGTGAGATGTCAAAAAAAAAAAAAAAAAGAAAAAACTCTTCTTTTAATCTCAGCCTTTAAAACTTTCTATTTTTTCATATTTTTGTGCAAAATTTAAATGAAACTTTAGTTGTTGAATAAATAATATGAAGATTTTTTTCTTTCTTACCAGAGCACCTACCAGAACTCTGATTATCTAGCTAAGAAAATTTAGAAACTTTCGAAATGGTTAATATACATATATTCACGTTTCTGATCCAAAGAGGAAAAACATTGCACCGAATATTTGAAATAACATTAAATCCATGACAATACTTTACTTTAATAATATATTTCATTTAATATGCATAGAAATCCGTTTAAAACACTCCATTTAAATCACTGCAGAGCAGTGTATTTCTCCCTTTGCCTTTGAAGTCCATCAAGCATGCAGCTTGAGAGGTGGCTAGGAGTTGGGCAGAAAGTCCCTAAAACACTTTGAGCTCCCCAGATGAAAGGTGCTATTTAAGTAGAAAGTATCATAATAATTTCAATATACTTAATAACTCCACTCACTTCAATGTCAATGCCTAACTCAGTCCTCACCTATTTGGTACTTTGAGGTCTATTCCTTAATTTCAATTTCTCCAGTGGGATGTGTGTAACTTTGTTCCTTAAAACTAGTACAGGAAAACTATCATTGAAAAAGGAAAAGTCCATAAACATCCCATTCTATGTCTGTAAATGACAGAAAATCTCCCCACGAGGAAGTAAATTATAAGACCAACAAAAGATAGCTGTCATTAAAGAGACTGGAAGGGCCACCTTCTCAAGGAGCAGAGCATCTGAATGGCCTGGGTCATGCCAGTGGAATGAGGAGTACAGTAGATACTTTCTTCCTTATATTTTCAAGTGCAAACAAAATTTAGGCAAGGCAGTTGGCTGCAGGGAAGTGTTATATTCTGCTCAAAAGGCATTCTTAGTTTGAGTAAAAAAGTCTGTGAAATATGGAAAGTGGTATTCCCTCTTCTAAAAATTCATTAAATATTATCAAGTATAGTCTTTTCTTTTTTGTTGTTTTTTGATGTTAAATAATTTATACAAGTAATACCAAAATATCTTATTCTTTTCAAAAATTAAAGCATTATCAATAAAGTTGAGTCAATTTTTACTCCATCTTAGCCTCTAAAATCCTCCTCATTCCCCTCTTCCTACTATCCCTTATCTGAGGTAACGGTTATTGTTTTAAATTGCTTTTATCACAACATATTTTCTAGTCATTTGATTTTATATACCAAACTTGATTTAAAACTTGTTTAAAGACTCTTTTTAAATCAGAAAACAATATAATTCTATTACAATAAACACTTTTGATATGTCTTCTATTTTTTATTAAATTGTTTGAGTTATCAAATATTCCGTGGTGTAACTTTTAACATTCTTGGTGATTCTGCACTTATTTCTTTTTCTGAACTGGGATAGCATAGTGCAGAGGAGAGGCTCAGTACACAGAAAGAAGAGAACTCTTCAGGGCATCATCCACGGGGTGCTCACAAGGCTCTGCGCCCCCTGGCCCTTCTACAAGCCTCACTCTTATCCTTTGCAGACCCAGGATTTGAACCAGCCGATTTCTCCTTGATTACTGCTCAATCTCACAATCATTCTTATGCATGCTAGACTATAATCCTAGGTGATTCACCGCTGCACTATGGACCTGGGTAATGACACAGTCTGTAAAAATAACCGTCAGCAAACCAAAAAGTGAGGATTCATCAAAATGTGCCAGGAGAAAAAGAAGGGCCTCCTTTAAGCCCATTTCTATTCTCTCTCGCTCTGCCTCCGTATCCTCCACATCCGTGCGGGACCTCCAGTTGGGCTGTTCCCACGCACAAATGGGAATTCAGAAGCACAGCTACTATGAACAGCAAGAGCTTGGGACTGAAAGGCTATTATTTTAAGTTCAGTAGGAAAGAAAGTCATAGACTCAGATACAAGGAAATAGAAAAAAAATTTTGGCGATAAAAGCCTACACAAATTAGTTTGCCAGTCAGGCAAGATGGAACCAGGAGACTGGACACTGGGACCCATGGCTGTGTGGGGGCTAAACCACCATTGGAAGAAACAATCTGTGTTAGGAAGATGAATTATCAAACCTTTGGTTCAATATTTATGAAATATGCATGCTATACATCTCAGCTTCAATACCTGGATTCCATACTACTCTGAAGTGTTTTGATTATAATCTGTCCACCCAGGTATGTTTGCTTGCAGGAAGAAATGGACTTTGTAATACTCAGAATTCTTAATGAAAATGTATATGTGTATTTAGTATGTATACATATGTATAAATATTGTGTATATATGTATATTCATTCCTGTTAGCTTGGCAAATGTGATTCATTTCTAAGAGATGGGTACACTCTCAATGTGCTTACATAAAGTTTCTGAGACTGTGAGATTACATCTAGATTCCAGATTGTGATAAATTCATTAAAATTATAGGGACCACCAGGCCTTTCTGCTGCTATTACTGCCTTGACATTTTCTATGACTGACATTAGAAATAACTACAACTCCTACTCGGAAGTCTGGGCTCATCTAAAGTAACTAAATTTCATAGACTAAAAAAAGTGACGTAGTATAGGTAGGAATTTTGTGCACCCACCTAAAAATTTCAGGAATTGTTTTTAAGTCTGAGACACTTGTTTTCCCAATAACCTGTACCAAGCATGCTTTGTTTTTAAAAAGCAGACGATAAAACTAATAAAAACAACAGCTGTTGATAGTTGAGATCTTACAGGCACTCAAGAAATTCATAAATATGCATTTGTTAATTGTCTCAAACTATTCTGTGAGTTGCTCAATATTATTTTTATTTCATAATTAAAAATATTGAGAGATAGAATATAAAGGACTATGTTCAAAATTTACGTGATGCAAAGAAAAGAAAAGCCAGAACTGGAAGTCACATCTGGTTTCAAATTCAGTGCTCCTCGCAGCTGTCCTGGAGACCATCATCATCTCTCTAAGACGAATTGGTAGGCGGAATTTTATCTCCAGTGTGAGTCCACTGCAGAGCCCTGGCAATTCTCGCAACGCTTTATAACATAAATCGTTAAGCTGACTTGAGAAATTCTTCCTCCTTCAATTTCCCCAGGTCACCAGTTGAATGACACTACTAAATAAAAATTAAGCCAAAATGACAACTGTAGCCTGCCTGGCTTCAGATTCCCTAAATGCTATCTAAATTATTACTAATCCCTTCCCACTTCCTATTTCAATAAGTAATTGGCTTCCTTAATACTGCCTCTTTCTAGAAGAGGTGTAGATGGTTATGTCACTCAGGCAATGGCCTTGGGCCACACAATGTCAACTTTTGCTGTCATGTAAGTTTTCCAAGTCTCCTTTTTATGGTCCTAGCTTTCCCTCATATGCCAAATGTAGGTTTCCCCAGAAGTTTTGCTCTAGTTGATCTCAGTAAAAACAGAAGCCTCAGCCCATCCTTAACCTGTCCTACTTCATGGAAAAATCTCCAAGAGTTCCGTTCTGATTCAGTTGTTCGCAGCAGTGAAATCTCATTCTATAAACGCAGTATGGTGGCTCTAAAGAAACAAAAAGCAAAGAACAAAACCCAGGGAACAAAAAGGCTTTTTAAAACCTAGAAGAACAGATTGAGTGCCACCATTTATGTCATCTCAAATAGAGCCAGAAACATGGATAGCATTGCTTATGTTGATAAAGCATGACAGTTGACACTACATTCTTTGTGAAACCACAATTTTAAATCCAAGACATTATTTTCATGATCACCAAACCCAGAATGAAAATATAACTTATGAAACCTAGACCATGCCGTATGTCACTGTCTCTAGGTACAGGTTATATTCAAAATTATCAGTTAAGAAAAAAATACCTACCTTTCCATTTACAACTCTAGCACTAATAATCTGAACAAACAAATTACGCTAACATTTGTACCTTTTGGAAATACTTCAAATTAGTTTGATTGTAGCACATGAAATACGCATGATTTCTGTGAGTAATCCATTATCAGCAAAGCATAATTAAAACCACAATCCTTTAGTGATATTATTAAAAACATTCCTAATGCTTAAAGCTAATATATATGCTACAGTAAATGCTTGATTTAACATACCCCATAATGGCATAATGAAAGTCATCATTAAACTTTTATTAATAATTTTTAAAATTTTAGTTTTTTAACTGAGTATCAAAGCTGTATTTAGATGTTACTTCTTTAACATGGAATACAAGCTTCAACCAACTTTACATATATTTCAAATTATGCTATTGCCTAACTTAAATAAAACAATACATACAAACTGAAAACAAACTATATAAAAAATGGGCTTTACGTAATTTGAATCATTTTTCCATTTAAATTAATGCATGTAGTGTTCTTGCAGTGAAAAAATGTGATAACCTATTTTTATTGTAATGAATGATAACTCTTAATCAAGTGGGCCAGGCAACAACACAGGATCTTTTTAATTCTAGCGAGTTAAAAGGAAAATTGATACAGATTGCATAATTTGATAATTGTACACAATTTCTGCAAGACCTTGTAAATGAGTATTTGGCTGTTACAGGTCTCAGTTTTCCTTTCATCAAAACTCTTAAGAATTTGCTTTCCTGAAAAGAGAGCAGACTACTTGGTAAAGTAGGATCTATTTGATTGAAACACGGTAATTTTCAGAACAAATAAACTTTTGATTCAAGTTCCCCAAAGATCATTTTGGTGGATATATGTTATAATACTACAATTGTCTTTTCAAGTTTATTGAGCTCCTATGTATGGTTTCCTTATCACAGACTGTCTCTCCAATTACACATTCTATCATAACAAAAGTCCACTTGATGATGTGGCTGATGCCCATTTAGAGCCTTGAGTCACTACTCTTTACCTCTAGTATAGGCTGTTTTAAGGAAAACATCTTTTCCTTTCACAATTTGCGTAGGGAAAAGAAAAAGCACTGTAGATTTGGTTTTAAATAGAACTGGAACATTCTCTGAGAAAGTATAATGTTGTCTTACAAAAGATTTTGTACTATGAAGATAGAAAAATGAGGAAGAAAAAGAAAGTTTTTTTTTAAGTACTTACTTACCAGGTGTGAAATTGTATCGAGCTGAAAATCCCATAGATTCCAGCTCTCCATCAGCAAAAAATTTAATCCATAGAAATCTTCCACTGGATTTTATGACAGGTGGATTCTGTTGTCCACAGAAACGTCCAATTATTGGAGAAAAGCCAAAAGGTCCATCTCGAACTTCAATATGATCAAATTTGCACTCCCAAGACGGTTCAATAGAGTACTTCTCATCAAAGTAAAGTTCAATGCACTGTCTTGGAGCGGCTGTAAAGAAGAAAGATTGTGTCTAGGAGGCCATTTCTTACATCTTCAGGTTGATATTTTCTGATTCTATTTCAGATGTTATTTGTACATCTTCTCTCAAACTTTATGGATGATATGCATGGAAATATAAAGAAAGCATATGATACTATTCTACGGGATACAATTTTCATAAAAATGTCTAAGGAGTGAAACTTAAAACCGATGATGTTGCACAAAATATTATTCTGATACAAGATGACCATTTTGATGTTTTGCGCAGGACTAACAAAGCACAGTATTTTTATGAAAGGCTGTTAACTTGGAGTTAGAAGGTCAAGGAATATTTCTCTGTCTCTTTTCTCATATTTCCAGGAATACTCAGGTTTAAGGTCACAAATCACTTGAGAATTGTTTGGCATAGAGTTATATTAAATATAATCTTTCAAATAATCCAAGCCATGTATCTAGATCAGATCCAAATGCATATGTAAGGACATTAAGAGGAATTTTTCTACAACACAAACCTGATCACATCCCTCTCAGGTTTAAACCTCAGCAGCTGGACCATGATCAATGCATTCAACACACATTATCCGTTAAGAATATCCTGCGTCCAGGACCCTATCCCCTCACAGAGAGCCTGAGCTCAGACCACTTCAGACATGTCTTGTCTTCTAAGAAAGTAAGCTCCTTCACACTTCCATGGATTTTCTTACATTTTTGAATATCTACATACCCAACGTTATCTCCTCTTTATGCAGGAAAGACTTGCTTTAAAGAAGCCTCCTCTCTAAATCTGATCTTGAAAGACAAGAACCATATCTCACTCACCTTCTTTCTCAGCGCTTAGCATAGTACTTGTCATCGAAAATTTCCAAAAAAAAAAAAGTCTTTGAGTAAATTATAAATGAGTGTATACTCATAAATGTTTTTGCAGCTCTCTAAAGAATCAGGGAAAGCTTTATAGGGCTGGCAACTCTATACAGCACCACATGAATGCTTTTGCTAATGGTCTTTCATTCTTCCCCTGGTATGTCCAAAACAGTCCAAAATTCTGGCATCTCAGACTTACATTCAGCTAGGATATTCCAGAATGGCCATAAAATTTGCTGAAATGTCAACATATATGTATCCCGGTTAGTAAACAGCTGTTGCCTGAAGCCCTCTGAGTGCTTCCCTGCTACTTGGCCCTTTTCAGGGACTAAGCCCCTGTAGACACTTGAAAGTTAAGACTTAGCACAGTCGGGCCTGCTCCCTCTACGGTCAGCAACTATGCAGAATGGTGGCTGTCCACACCCCATTGCTTCTTAAATATACACTGAACATCATCCATGATGACCTAAAATGTAAACTCTGGTATGCGTGGTTTTCAAAAATGTATGTAAGATTGAGACACATAGTATAACTTGGAAATTGGAGACCTACAGAATAAAATGTAACTCTGATGCTCCCCAGGTATACAATTAAAGATCAACAGTTTAAAGGCAATTCATTTTTAAAATGAATTATTTTATGAATAATCTTTAATTTCTAAAAAAGTTTCAGACTCATACATTGAAAAGAGACATTTATAACTCATGCAAGAAAAATATTTTATCTATCACTAAATTGTATGAAAAAGGTGAACAAATGAGTAACCACAATAATGACAGATTTGAGGGAGTTTCAATGACGTGGTTTTTTTTTTTCTTTTCTTTTTTTTGGAAATTTGAAAGTACCCAAAGAAATGACTAACCATGTTTTATGCTTAAAGTGTCAGCCTTAAAACAAAAAGGCAAATCTGAAGGAGTCAGACCCATTTACGTATCAGTACTAAGTATAGCACTTGCATACATTATCATCCTATAGTATGTATGTACCAGTTTATTTCACAATAAATCAGTATAACAAGTTTTATGATGAAACAAATTATTTTGGATTGTAAGTTAATTTAAATAACGTAAGGCTAGGGAAAGATAGAGCAATGAAGACAGTCCTTAGCTAATTTACTTAGAACTCTATCTGTCATCTTTTAACACGCACTCACCAATTTCCCCCACTAAGAAATAATGGCCATCTAACATGAATTCACTTCTCCATACCTTCACTCTTATTATTTCATAAGTTCTGTGGCTGAGTCAACCTCTCGATGTTCCCCAGGAAACATTCCGCCATTATGGCTTTTGGTAGGCAACATTATAAGTGGACGATTTATTTTCTTTTGGTCCAGCATGTTGAAGTTAATGACACACAACCAGAAATGAAACCTACATAGCTGAATTTTAGAAGGTAGTGAAATAACTTTTTAAAACTAAGTTTGCCACATACTTATTGTGGTAGATTAAAAATGAGTGATTATGGCACATAGAAACTATTTGAAGCTATCTAACTCTCTCAACTTCAATTTGCTTCACCTTCAAGAATTTTCTTCACAGCTGCCCTTCCTTTTAACATTTCTGTAAGTTATATTTGATCTAACACTGAGGTTAGTTCACGAGCGGTCTCAACCACTTTGAGAATCTTCAGACGCACTGAGAACCATGAGCACTTTCACCTGGATACTGCACATATATACAGACTATTTCCTCCATTTTGAGGGAATGTTTAGGCCACCTGACATTCAAAAAGGGATCCTCTTTTTCGTGACTGGGACCTCACTTGTATTCTTCATCACAATGGGTCATACCTCTAGAAATCTGACCACTTATGTATCCCTCTTTCTCTTCTATTTCAAATTTACCTTTCTCTACAGAATATTCATTTTAGAATTAAATATGTGCAATCTGCCCCTTTAAAAGAGAAAAAACCACCCGTCTCCACTATGCCAATGGGAGTGCTCATCGTTGTTACTAACAAACTCTTAATTGCTTCATGTAACAGGTGCATTTCTGTTTTTCACTTATTTTTCTTTGCTGTAACAACTGGCACTTTGACTACTCCCTGCTTCTCAAGACCCCATCCACTCTGGCTGCTGTGGCATCGTGCACACCTGACCCTCCTGCCTAACTCTCTGGCTTCTCCTACTCATTCCATTACTTTTTTCCCCGTACTCTGTCCCTCTCTTACGTGTTATTTTCCAGAAAATTTATTCTACATCTTATTTTCTCTCATTTTAGATGAAGACACCGGGTTGCCACGGGCACTCCAATGGAATGTTACTACAATATAATGGTGCCTGGGGCTCTATCTAAGGTCAATTAAATCAGAATTCCTGCGGAAAGGCCCAGGCAGCTGCATTTTTAAAAGCAGTTGAAAAATAGTGCTCCAAATATTCTCTTGGATAATTTTATTCACACTAACAATCTCAACAACAATCTCTATATTTATGACATACGTATATACATTTTCAGCACACATCTATCTCTCCACTGAGCTAGAGCTACATGTATCCAATGTTTTCGTGGAGCATCTCCATAAACACAAACTAAACACATTATTTTTCCTTTAAACCAATTTTTTCCGTCTATATTTCTTTTCTGGGATGGCAATTCTGTCTATCTAACAAGTTATCGAGCAACAAATATTAGAACAGTCCCAGGATACCCTATTCTCTGATCCCCTGATCCAGCCACTGACGATCCTTTTTTTTTCTTTTTTTTTTTTTTTTTGAGACGGAGTCTCGCTCTGTCACCCAGGCTGGAGCGCAGTGGTGCGATCTTGGCTCACTGCAAGCTCCGCCTCCCAGGTTCACGCCATTCTCCTGCCTCAGCCTCCTGAGTAGCTGGGACTACAGGTGCCCGCCACCACGCCTGGCTAATTTTTTGTATTTTTAGTAGAAACGGGGTTTCAACATATTGGCCAGGATGGTCTCGATCTCCTAACCTCATGATCCGCCCGCGTCGGCCTCCTAAAGTGCTGGGATTACAGGCGTGAGCCACCGCGTCTGGCGATCCAGTTTCTTAAATACCTCTCAGTTCTTTCATGTACTCCATCACTGATGCCGCTTCTTTAGTATACGTATTTATGATGATTTACTTGGACTTTTGCAATTGTTTCTTAGTTTATGTTCTTTTCCTTCAGTTACTTCATCATCAAAATCTCGCATTATTCCTCAAGTTAAATTACTTCAATGGCACCTCATTGTCTCCAACATAATGTTCAAGATTTTATCGAGCGGGCACAGAAGGAATACCAGGTACCTCTTTGTCTGAGACTGCTTCCCTCTTCAGCCTCCCGCTGTATTTTCCTCAGATTCTGCAGAAGCCCTAGGATACGCCACGAAGGTCCCCAACCATATCATAGCTCTGAACTTCCGCATACGCTGCTGTATGTAGAGAATAATGCCTTCCCTGGACATTCTTCAGAAATGAAGGTGAGCATCTCTTCTTCCCCGTATTCTTCTCTTTGGCTTCTCCGTTGCAACTACTGTGTGCTAATCCCAGGGCCCCTTTAGATTGTTTATGGAAAGGGACATAGTCCCCAGAGAATATTGTTAAGTCCTATGAGGCGAGTAGCGAGTACCTTTTCTATCAGTCGTAAAAGGAATTTGCACTGCCAGACCTTAGGTTTTCAGTGTTATCCTTTTAATAGCATAGCTAATTGTTTTGCCTTCTTACAGTGTGGTTTATCTTTGCTGAAAATTCAACTTCAAGTACTAAGGGTGGGGGAAGATCTTTGGCCCAATAATTACCAAAAAAAAAAATCATTTCTAAATAGAGAGTCTTAAAATTGGGTAAACAGAAAGCCTGCTTCTTTGAAAAATCTATCAAATAAATGTGTCCCCATTTATAAGTAGTAGAAAGTGCATATATCTTTAAGACAGTCTTGCCTGTGTGCGTGTGTGGGGGGAAGGTGGGTGCTTCCGGGTTTTAGGCTATTAGGTACTAACAGTTGGAATACTGAAAACTTCCAACACCAGATGAAATGCTTCTACATTTGAAAAGCTGTACTTAAGAGAGAGGTGTTGGCCGGGAGCCATGGTTCACGCCTATAATCCCAGCACTCTGGGAGGCCAAAGTCGGTGGATCACTTGAGGTCATGAGTTTGAGACCAGCTGGCCAACATCGTGAAGTGCCGTCTCTACCAAAAATACAAAAATTAGCCAGGCACGGTGGCGTATGCCTGTGATCCCAGCTACTCGGGAGGCTGAGGCAGGAGAATCGCTGGAACTCAGGGGACTCTCGCTTTGTCTCAAAAAAAAAAAAAGTGTTTACAAGGTTAGTGTAAATGGGAAACGTTCAAAGAGAAGTCTCTTTCCAACACCATTTATCTTTCATGTTGGAAAAAAGTCATGAAATAAAGGGCCATAATTTACAGTCCTGACCTTGACTTCAAAATGAGATGTCACTTGTTAACACAAATAAGGTAACTATCTTTCAGATTGGTGTTTAGAAAATGTGATTATAGATTCATCTTTGACATTAATATGATTTTTGTAATTTATAATACTAAAGAAATGTAACATGCAAGTTATTCTACTAATTGTTGAGCTAAAAAAATGCTAGTTTCTCAAAGTTACACCTTAGTTAATATTTTGCCAACTATGCATCCATTCTACCGCATGAGAACTCTAAATCAATTAAGCCAACTGCAAAATAAACTCCTAAGTCGTTCATTTGTTTTTATGGCACAGAATTTGCTTGTTCATAACCCATTACTAGTTAATCTCAATAATCAGCCTGATTCCAGATTTTACAGTTATTGATTCACTCAAGAGATATTTTTGCGCATGATCTCCAGATCAATTTTGTAATGCCTGTACGCATATTCTTCATCCAAAGCACAGAGATGGCCAGGTTTTGGCTTAGTGCTTTCTTAACTCTGGCACTGTCTCCCCTTACCTTCTATGATGTAGATGCATTCCCGGTCAGGGGGATACTTGCTGGGATAGTTGGGAGAGGTAAAGATACCTCCCTCTGCATGTTTTGTCCAAGTTCCACACTGCACTGACTTCTGTGTTTCTGAGGTGGTTTGCTTTTCTGTTAAAAAAAAAAAAAAGTTTTAAAAAGAGCCATCGTCCAATTTTCTATTGTACTAAAAATAGAGAGGACATTCTTATAATATCCATTAGTAAATTAATTTTTAAATGTTGTCTTAGCCAAACCGATCAATTATACATATTATAACAGGTTCAGATATTCTGGAATATTAACAGTAGGAGGAAAATAGGAAAATACAAAATAATTCGAGGTCTTCCACTAGCATTTTTCTAAGTAAACACACCTGTTCCTTTCTTGGTTGCCCCAGACAAATGGAGGATGATTAAACTTGCTACAACTGAAACAGAAAAGAAAAATCAGAGATAAAATACACTGAAATGATCAAATCCCATAAAAACATAACATAATTTCAAGATAAAATAATATCAAAGCAGATTAATTTTTTCATTGTTAACTGTTAGAAGTCGATTCAGAACTTGCAAAAACCAATTTGAAATGTACAAATCAGGAAACCTTGGGACTCCCTTAAGGAACTAAAGCAAGTTAAGAATGGATGAGACCCAAACTCCTAAGGCAAATACATCATTCACTCCAAAGGCAACATGACAATTTACTCATGTCACACACAGTACAGTGGGACTACAGGAGTCACACTGTATCTAAACTACCCTTAGGGAATGGCTCTGCCAGCATCTCTGAAGGAAGAGAGAGTCCAGAAGGTAAAAAGGAGGAAAAGGAGAGGCAAACGATGAGAACAGCTCCATGACTGTTCCTTACACACTGCAGTGTGGCTGTATTTTAGAAAATAAATACTTAGACAAATCCTACAGACTGTGGGGGAGGAGAATAAGCAAGAAACAGATTGATGTGGATTTTGGGCATTAAGCAGCATTATTGGAATGTTGCCTACAAAAATGTTCTGAACCTCCAAGTAACCCCGTCCCTCAGCACTTTCTAAACTGTGAAATTAATCTCTTCTAACCTTAACTTGATTTAATACCAAATCAATATATAGAAATTGATTATTAATTTGAGAAACGTGATTTCCGAAAGCATTATATTGAGTCAGGTTTCCAGTGTCAAAGAGACTGTGATCTGTAACTTAACAGTAAATCTGCAATGCCATTATAATCTAAACTTGTTTTACTTCCATATTCTTGATCTAATCAACATTTTTACAAGATAAAACGCTAGCAAAATAGTAAGTAAGCTAGTCTTCATAATTTGATTTTTCTTCTATTTTATTTTTCTTATTCATTTTGTCATCCAACGACATAAAAGGTCCATGTTTTCACATTTTCACTTAAAATGAATTCGGGGGAGAGCACAATTCACAAATATTTCCTGAATTAAAGCTCACCACAGGCTTATACATTTATACTTAAACATTATTCTAAGAAACGTATCTAGGTCTTGATATTAATATTTAAAATATTGTCAATTGTGTGTTACTTTATGCTCTAGCCAGTTCATTTGCATTTTAAATTAAGGCACTGGCTGCTGTCGTTACTGTGTGTTTCCAGAGGAAAAAAAAAATCAATTTAATTTGTCATGATTCTGCTCACACCCAGAACACACAGGTATACACATCCTTCAGCATCAGGATGTGTATTTGTTTACTCCGCTCTTCCTGTTTTGATGAAATCACATTATAGACCACGTACTGTGTTTAACTCATCAGCAAAGCCCTCTCAACTGCGTGGCCCGCGATCAACACTCTCATCTTTGCTTAGTAATGATAAATTTCCACCACACATTTTCTTATACTGCCTTTTACTCGATGACTCGTGATACTATTTTCCTCTCATTCCTTCCCACCTCTACACTGCCCGCGTTACCACACACCCATAAAGCGACATCAGCGGTCTCCAGGGCGGAAAGGGGTGGAAGCTGACCCTCGCCCTTCCCTCCAGCGCTGGCTTCAGGTGTGCCTTCTGCTACCTCCTTTACTGAGAACAGGGGCCCGCCGAGCTCCGGGAGCCCCTAGAAGAGGAAGACTCCTCTCGCCCCACTAGGTATCATCCGCGCTCTCCCGCTTTCCACCTGCGCCCTCGCTTGGGCCAATCTCTGCCGCACGTGTCCATCCCTGAACTGCACGCTATTCTCCACCCCCGGGGGGTTCCTGCGCACTGAAAGACCGTTCTCCGGCAGGTTTTGGGATCGGGCGACGGCTGACCGCGCGCCGCCCCCACGCCCGGTTCCACGATGCTGCAATACAGAAAGTTTACGTCGGCCCCGACCCGCGCGGGACTGCAGGGTCCGCCGGAGCGCGGCGCAGAGGCTTTTCCTGCGCGTTCGGCCCCGGGAAAGGGGCGGGAGGGCTGGCTCCGGGAGCGCACGGGCGCGGCGGGGAGGGTACTCACTGTGAAGCACGCTGCGCCCATGGATCATGTCTGTGCGTTACACCAGAGGCTCCGGGCTCCACTAATTCCATTTAGAGACGGGAAGACTTCCAGTGGCGGGGGGAGGACAGGGTCGAGAGGTGTTAAAGACGCAAAGCAAGAACGAAATAAAGGGGGGCCGAGAGGGAGACCGAGAGGAAGGGGGAGCTCCGAGCCCACGCTGCAGCCAGATCCGGATGAGTCCGTCCTCCGCCCCGGGCGGGCTCTCGCTCTCGCTGGCCCTCAGCGCCGCGCAGCCAGCAGCATCCCCACCGTGACGCTCGCATCACACCCGGGCGCCGGCCGCCACCATCCGCGCCGCCGCCGTCAGGACCCTCCTCCCGGGCATCGTCGCCGCCGCGGGGTCGGGAGGACGCGGCGCGCGGGAGGCGGCGGTCGCAGGGCGAGCCCGGGGACGCCCCGAGCCGGGGCCGGGGCCGGGGAGAGGGCGCAGCGAGGTGGGGGCCAGTCCAGACCGACGGCAGCGACGGAGCGGGCGGCGGCGGCGGCGCCGGCGGCGGCGGGGTGGCTCAGTCCCCAGTCTCAGACGCGCCGCGCAGCAGGTCGGAGCAGCCTCCCCGGGAGGATGTCCAGCGGCAGCGCTCCTCGCTCCAGCCCTTGGGGATCTTCCGCTGAGGCATTGAAGGCAGGAAGAAGGGGTCCGTCATCGGCTCGCCGGGCTGCGCGCCACCTCTGCTATCTTGCGGAAAGAGGAGCGGGTGGGTGGGCGTCTGGGAGGCGGGCTGGAGGGCGGTGCAGGGGAGCGGGGCGGCCGGGGAGGGGGGGGGCGGGGGGCGGGGAAGGGAGGGAGGAGGAAGGAGCCGGAAGAGGGGAGAGTTACCAAATGGGCTCCTTAGTCATGGCTTGGGGCTCCGCGACCCTCCTGGAAGCCCGGAGCCTGGGTGGGATAGCGAGGCTGCGCGCGGCCGGCGCCCCGGGGCTGGTGCGCGGCAGAATGGGGCCGTGGCGGCGGCAGCAAGGACATCCCAGCCGCGCGGATCTGGGGGAGGGGCGGGGAGGGGATGAGGACCCGGCTGGGATCCGCGGCTCGGCCCGCCAGGGCGCAGAGAGAGGATGCAGCCGCAAATCCCGAGCCGGATCCTCGTGCCGGACGGAAGGCGTGGAAGCGGGAGGGGCCTTCGTGTGAAAATCCCTTGTGGGGTTTGGCGTTTCACTTTTTAAAGGTTAGACCTTGCGGGCTCTCTGCCTCCCATCCCTTGTTTTCCATCCGCGTAAAGGAACTGGGCGCCCCCTCTCCCTCCCTCCCTGGGGCGCAGGTTTCGCCGCGGACTCCGCGCTCAGCTTGGGAGACACGGCAGGGGCGCGCCCCAGGGAAAGGCGGCGGTAAAAGTTTCGCGGTTGAGCACTGGGCCTGATGCCCAGTCCCCCCACCAAATTACTCCTGCAAAGACGCGGGCTTCTTGCAATTGAGTCCCCCACCTCGAGGTATTTAAAACCACCCCAAGGCACACACGGACCCCCGTTCCCCCGCGCCACTTCCTCCTACAGGCTCGCGAGGCGCGTTAAAGTCTGGGAGACACGAGTTGCGGGGAAACAGCACCGGAAGAGCCCGGGCTTGTAAAATGCGAATCAATGAATACGAAATAAGGGCAACCGCGAGGCAGCGCCGGGAAGGGCTGGAGCGCGCGAGGGTGCAGGGAGTCCCTCCCTGGGCGCCGCAACGGCACCTCCTCCCTTTCCCGGCTCCGTCCCGCCCTCCCTCGGCCTCTGCGGACGCGACCCACGCAGACCACAGCCGAGCCCGCCGGACCCCGGGACTACGGAGGCCATCCCGTCCGGCCACCCACACCCGCGCCGCGGCTGGGGCTTGGGTTGGGGACTGTGGCGGCGAAGAAGCCGGGGTAGGAAGAGCTAATGGCAATGGCGGGGTCGCCGGGGGGCGGGGGGTCAGCAGCAGACGCTGAGCTGTGAAGACTAGGGTGGCCCCGAAAGGCCGAGGAAAGGAGAAAGGGCCATGAGAAGAGTCTGGCGAGCGCTCGAGGCCGGGGGGCTGCCTCCCGGCTCTGGCCGGCCTCCGCTTCCCGGCACCTGCTGCTGGGGCGCCCACGTGCGCGCGGGGCTGCGCGGGGCGTTGGGTGCTCGTCGCAGTCCTGCCCACGCCCAGCGCAGCGGCTGTGAGTGGGTGGAGGTCTCCTGCCAGTAAGTTGGGATGAGGGACGATGAGGTGACCCCCAAGTCTGGAAGGGATTCAGAGTCTCACACGCGCCCCCAAGCCTCCCACCACCACACCAAAGTGCTGGTTCCTCGATTTCCAGGGTGGGGTAAAGTGACCGAGCAAAGGGGATGGTGTGTTTGTGTGTGCGCGCGCATATACGCGCGCGCGTGTTGTGCATCCGCGTAATGAAAGGTGGGTCATGGGTCAACCCGGGAGTAGAGCGGGATGGAGACCTAAAGAGAGAAAGCTGAGAGAAGGGGGAAGACATGGACAGGGTAAGAGAGAGAGAAAGGAGAGAGAGAAGAAAGGGAAAAGAGGAGCGGGGAGAGAAAAGAGAGGCAGGAGAGAGAATGAGGGGACAGAAGAGAGTAGGGAGACGAGAAGGCGGGGGACAGAAGAAATGGGGGAGAGGGAAGAGGACAGAGAGGCTGCGCGCCTCTGAATACGCCAAGTCCAGCAGAGCTGGAGGCCTGTGAGAGGAGCTGCAAGCTTGAGCAAAGGGAGAGAGGTGAGCGGATGAAGGGAGATTGGTGAGTATCCGCCCACGCACCTACTTGTAAAAAGATCAAGGGGAAACACGCAGAAGGTCCCGCGGGAGTCCTGTGACCCACGTGAGGTGCTCGTGCCAGCGCGGGGTGGGAGGTGGTGGGCAATGTTGGTCGTGGAGTTGAGGAAGAAATTCTCCAGCCTTAAGGAAGCAAAAGAGTTCAAAGATCAGTGAGGCTGCTTAACAGAGGGATATGCAGATGACAGAATGCCTGGAAAACGCTTTTGGGGATCCGGGTCATCTATAGAGGAGAGGGTGGGGATCTTGCAAAAGGACCAGTCGCAAGAGTTGACAGTTGAATGTTGGAATCTTTCTTATGGTTGGATGGCACTTTCTTTACATCCAAAATATGCGTTATTCGTGAAAATGGCACAGTTCTACAAAGAAAGTGGCAACATTTAAAATTATTTGTAGAAAGTTACTGCATTTCTCAATCACAGTTTGAAGGCAGAGAAAACTTGGTTTTACGATAAATGCTCTCATTCACCTGCCCTCTTCTGTCCTCTTTGCCCAGAACAGTTTCCCAGGACACTGGGATTTTGTAACCTGCCAAGGAAGTGGCTACGTTGCTAAACAGGTAGTCCTTTTATGGGAGACAGGAAATTAGGAAGGAACTCATAGGGAAGCTGAAAGGGTCCTAACCTTTTGTCCACGCCTGTATTTGAAATCAAATATCTTGCATAAACAGTGGTCTCCATTTTTTTTCTTTCTTTCTTTTTTTTTTTTTTTTAAATGAATTAAAGGCTGGAGCGCAGTGACTGGATCACAGCTTGCTGCAGCCCCAACTTCCTGGGCTCAACCGAGCTTCCCACCTCAGCCTCTGGAATAACTGGGACTACAGGCACAGGCCATCATGCCTGGCTAATTCTTTTATTTTTTATATTTTTTAGAGAGGGGGTCTAGCCATGTTACCCATGCTGTTCTCAGACTCCTGGCCAAAAGGGATCCTGTGGCCTCCCGCTGATCTTTAATGCCCAGTGCTTTCTTGGGCAATGCGTGGGACTGAGGCATTAAATTTTGCTGAAACCTCAGTGCTGAGGGAGTGAGTGTGCACGTTCTGGACCTAGGACAGGACAAAGGCCTGGCTAGCTCAGGTGCTCTGATAATCAACCAAGAGACTGGGCCAACACAGATGCTGACGCCCTCGCTGCACTCTCCTACTCTTTCCAGGCTGCAGGTGTAGCATTGTTATTGACAATTCCATTCATTTTCCTTCATACACACCCATACACGCTTTTCACCATCCACTACATCCTGTTTACGTGGCAAGCTGCCTTCTCATTTTTGAGTTCCAGAATCCACACTTGCTGAGTAATGCTACCTCCCTAATAGGGACCCACAAGATTTTTCTTTCTGAGAAAAACCAACATATGGGAAAAGTTCAGTTTCTCCCAGAAAAGGTTGGGCAAACATATGGTCAAATTACAAGATGATGTCGTTATTTTGAAAGGAAGAGCATATAAACTGATAGCTTTTGTGAGTTGAGTGTGCCATCCTGGAAGATGGTGCTTTGTCGCAGTTCCCCAAGGTTAGCATTGAAATAGTGACTACTATAGAAGATGGTGCAGAATTAAAGCGACTTGAACCCAATGAAGGTGTCATTAGTAAGTTGGTTTTATTTCTCAGCTTGCAGCTTCCTAACAATGAAAGATCAGAAGGACTTCCAAAATCCTAAAAAGAATTGGCGTAGGGTACAAGCCCTTCTAATTCAAATGCACATAGTATTTGTCTACATACATGTACTTATCTATAGGAAAAAATAAAGCTACAGTTTTACCAGGGCTCCTTTGTTAATTAATCTCCAGTACTGGCATCATCTTAAAAGTTGTCTATCAGTAAAAGAGGTGATGCTACAAAAAATAACTCAAATGTAATAGTGCTAATGACACATCCATATTACAATAATATTTTCTGATTTTTACATAATTTATTTACATGGTTGTGAAGTGTAAAGGTTTTTGCATTTAACAATATATGTCATAATACTAGTTTCTCAAAAACAAGTAATTTGCTGGTAAATATAGGAATGCTTTTTGAAAATTCTCTGAAATACTCTAACATGAAGCTGGTTTTAAGCAATATTGAAGAAGCTCTCTTCAAAAAATCTGTAGGAGTATCCTAACGCAGTAGAAAGTCTCCACGAAATAGAAGACATGTCAAAATCTCTGAAATCTTACATTTAAACCAAACAGGATATTTTATGATCACCACTAGGGAAAAATAAAATATGGTTTTGTTAGAAGTACAAATATAGTGTATTCTTAGACAGCACAAGAATGTTTGCCTCTTGTGGGAAAGAACTTTCATAGCACTTCCTTAGCCAGTTATTTAATATCACTTTCAGATACATGATCCTTCAATCCATATCAAAACTTCAGAAAAAAAAAATTCATTTTGATTGATATTTACTTCGCAGTGGCTTATAAAAATAATACCAATTATTTTTATAATCACTTGAGTAATTATAAGCTCATCCTCTATAAATCAACATGCACTTCAGGAACATTTACGAAGATATACCCCAAGATTAAAAGTGTAAAGGCTCTGTACAGAAGCCACCTTTATAGTATAAGTATTGTACCACAAAGTCCACGCACTGCTATTTCAGGGAAAAAACAAGTTTCCACTCCTAGAAGACGGCATATTTGGAAAATATAAGCTAAACTAAAGGGTAAATCTACATATTCCATGTCAAAATAACCATTAATAAATACAAACAAAATGTTACTTCAGTGTGCTAAATCAGATATGTGAAAGTTTCTCATAGGTTAGACATACTTTGTGTGTGCGTGTGTGCGTGTGTGTGTGTGCGTGTGTGTGTGTGTTGAAGTCTAGCCCTGTTGCTCAGGCTGGAATGAGGTGGTGCGATCTTGGCTCACTACAACCTCTGCTCCCTGGGTTCAAGCCTGCCACAACCTCCAGAGTAGCTGGGATTACAGGTGTGTGCCACCACGCCCGCACAATTTTTTAAAATATTTTTAGCAGAAACGGTTTTGCCATGTTGGCCATGCTGGTCCGAAACTCCTACCATCAGGTGATCAGCCCGCCTTGGCCTCCCAAAGTGCTGGGATTACAGGTGTGAGCCACAGCGCCCAGCCTTTTTTCATAATTATATAAGTTAATAGCATCACATAAACTTAATAACTCTGGCTATTTAGCACATACTTTAATCTTATTATGATATATTATTATGTGGATTTGGAAACTAACAAAAGCCATGATTTGCTTGGTGAAAGTAACCCTGGATGTTAAGGTAGGACTTAACATCCAGGACTTATCTGACTTAAATACATTTTGAGGAGAGTACCAAGCTTTTGTGCATGAAGGGAAATGTTAAATGAAAATCTTCCTTTTTTAAATACTAACTACCTGATTTATTCTTTCTTTGAGTGTCCATTCTCTGTTATAATTAATATGTGTAAGGAAATGTCCTACCATGTTTCCATTTACATTTGCAAGACAAGATATGAAACATAAAATAACTTTGTTTTCAGTTTTAGGTTAGATAAATTTACAAATAATATATTTTCAGAAAGTAGCAATGTATATAGCAGCAGAATTTTTGCCAAATAGTTATAGTTACAATAATTTTCAAAAATTAAGGCAAAATATATTTTACTTTTTAGTAAATTATTATTTAAATATTCTCTATTATAGTTTTATAATTGATAGATGCAGTTAATTTTTGGTATATATATTTTTTTCTTTTCTTTTCTTTTCTTTTCTTTTCTTTTTTTTTGAGACTGAGTCTTGCTCTGTCACCCAGACTGGAGTGCAGTGGCGCGATCTTGGCTCACTGCAACCTCCACCTCCCGGGTTCCAGTGATTCTCCTGCCGCAGCCTCCCAAGTAGCTGGCACGTACCACCACGCCTGGCTACTTTTTGTGTTTTTATTAGAGACGGGGTTTCACCATATTGGCCAGGCTGGTCTTGAACTCCTGTTCTCAGGTGATCCACCTGCCTCGGCCTCCCAAAGTGCTGGGATTACAGGCATGAGCCACAAGCAATCGATAATTCACCACAATTTCCAACACCCTCAACAACTCCCTGACACTATGTAGGAAATAGCCAGCCAGGTACAGTGGCTCATGTCTGTAATCCCAGCACTTTGGGAGGCCAAGGTGGGTGGATCACTTGAGGTCAGGAGTTCGAGACCAGCCTGGCTAACATGGTAAAACCCTGTCGCTACTAAAAATACAAAAATTAGCTGGGTGTGGTGGTGCATACCTGTAGTCCCAGCTACTTGGAAGGCTGTGGCAGGCGAATTGCTTAAACCTGGGAGGTAGAGGTTGTAGTGAGCCGAGATCATGCCACTGCACTCCAGTGTAGGCAACAGAGCAAGACTCCGCCTCAGAAAAAAAAAGGGGGGGGGGGAATATCCACACTACTTTCCATTTCATTTGCACTAATATGAAGTTTTGCATCTCTATCAAAACTCTTAAGACACCAGTTTTTACTAATTAGCACACAGGATATAGTTGTGATTTGTTAGGTCTTATTTGCCCTGCCTATGTATGTATTTCAGTTGGCAATCCTTGATCTTATCGTATCTTATCATTTTTTAAATGAAGAAAATGAGGCCAAAAGAAGTGCAGTGATTTCTATAATGCCACTTTTTTTTGGTAACTCCATAACTGATAGAATCCAAGACCTTCTACCATACTGGCGGGGGGGCGGGGGGGGGTGGTTGGAAGCTACATAGATTGTTTCACCTGAGTTCAAGGGAAAGCCCTCATTCTTTCTGCATGTTGCCAGTCACTCACTTCTAGCCAGAGTGTGAGTGCCTCGAGGCCACTGCCAAATGTAATAAGCTTTATGACAGTTGATCCCAAAAAGAAAAGAAAAAAATATATTAAAAAAGGGCAATTATCGGGGAAAAATAAAGCAAATTCATTGTAGGGAACTGCACAGGGATCAGAAATCCCATGGCATGAAGATGGTAAAAATGAGAGAGAGCAGAGATTATCAAGTTATTGAAAGTCTTACTGGAATCACACACATTTATAGACACACATGCAGTATAAGGAGAGAACAGATGAGTAGAAAGGGAATATAATATCCTAGCTGAATAGTAATAACTTGACCTCCTAGAAAAGCGACAGTTCCTTAATACGATTTTTACAATGTTAAAACATGATGTGTAGAAGTTGAGAGCATTGAAGTCAAGAACATTTTGTTTGAATACCAGGTCTATCAGTTACTAGGTATATAATAATTACTTAAACTTTCTTAGCCTATGCGCTCTCCTCTATAAGACAGTCCTAATAACACATAGGACTATTTAAGAGTTTAAATGGGAGGGCATCAAAAGCACTGAGCACAGTGGTAGCATATATAAATAAATATTTATGTTTTGTTAACATGATCAGTACTGCCCATTATTGTGAACAGCAGCATATGGAAGCTGTTCTATGCAAGCCTAGAGATGGCTAATATCCATATCTATAAGTGTACCTAGAACTATGCAGGTACCTATACCTACTTCAATATCTATGTCTACACCTATATTTGTATTTATGTCTCTATCTGCATCATCAAGCATATGTCTTTTATAGTTTAATACAACAATGCTGATAGAAACCTAAGTCAAGAAAGGTTCATATGCGTCAAAGCCAAGCTCAATAACCAATACGAAAAATATGAAAATCTCTGTAGGAAACAGAAGAATCGTGTCCTTGGTGAAGGAAACTGGAGAAGGCTAAGGGCTATAAGTGGGGACGTTCTGAGAGATAGTTCTGTAATAATGCCATCTCAGAGTGATAAGGGTAAAGTAATAATGAAAAAGGAAAAGGAATATTTCAACTTAATGATATTTCGTAATATAATTATACAATATCATAAAACCTCAAAACAACAGGCATAGAGGACTAAATAGAATGTTTTGTACAAAAAATACATGACTAGAATCACGATAATAACATTTAATAAAATTGAAGACAGAGAAAAATTCTTAAAGATTATGGAAAGAAAAGAAGATGGTAATAACAACAAACAGATTATTTCAGAAAAGAGCAAGAATTAGACTGACAGCCATCTTTGGAAAAATGACATTGGGCACGAAAGAGTCAATGGAACTGTACTGTCAGGATGTTAAAGAAAAACTTTTTGAACCTAATATTTATTTATATGCCTGTAAACTATTGCTTAAATTTTAAAAGAAAGATATTTTAACATACTCAATTTTAAAAAAAATACTTAGATGATGTGTTATAGCAAGAAGAATGATGACTTCAGGAGGATATTGCAATATGGAAGTAAAGATGAGTAAAGTCTTATGAAAATTCATTGTCTAAATAATTGATATATATTGTGAGGGGTAAGATGGGAAGAAAAGGGAGAGATGTAAATTTCTTGTCTTGCTTGGATAAAAGTAGATATCCAATATCACTAGATATTGGAAAAGAGTGTTAGCATAGCTGTATGTAAGTAAGTTAGGTGACTGCTATAAGAATAAAACAGAATATCACATGTTCATGTTGGCTAAGGAAAACTTAACCTGCCCAATGGAATATGCCAGTAAAAATAATAATAATAATAATAATAATAATAATAAATGAAGCACGAAAGCAAAATAAAATTTTAAAAAATAAAAGTATGCTGGCAGAAAACATGAAAAAATGATAGAAATAATCATAAACCTATATGGGTTAAATGTTTCAGTGAGAAGAGAAAATATTTCTGATTAGCTATCAATTAAAATAAAATTCATGAACATGTGTGTAAAGTATATATTTAACACAACTTATAGACATATTGAGAATATATGACTGGGAAAAGACATCCACGTCAAATAAGTATACTGGGGTGACAATTATATACTAGGCAAATAGCATCAAAGCAAGACAATTATAAGAAAAAAATTTCCTTATATACTGTCAGGAAAAAAGTCAAGTTAATGTAATTGTCCCAAATACATAGGCAGCTAAAGTTTAGCCTCGAATTGTTTTTTAGAGTGAAAAATAACATTATGTTAAATAATAATTGTAGTTGGAAATTTTTGACGCAGTCCTCTCAGAAACTGATTAAAACAGGTTTTAAAATTAGCAAATATTAAGAACATACGAGTAAAAGTCAGTTTAGTTTAGATAAGTAGGAATTTAAATTCAACAAAAATAAACACATCTTAAACTCCTATAATATTTATTTAAAATAAATATATTTTTGCCAAAAAAAGTGTAAGTTCAAAGAGTTAACATACAGATTATATCCTATGAGATATAATAATATTAGAAACTGATATCCAAAGTAAAGCTTAATGTCACAGGTCTGAAAATTAAACAGTGCTTACAACAATAATACAGTTATTTAATACGGGGTTCTTAGATCAAATATGAAATTATGAAAGTTTACTATGTATAGTTTAATGACAAGTATATAATAACAAATATCTATATCTTTCATCAACAGATGTCTGAATCTGTGGCCTGTTATAAAGTAAGGTTTAGACGAAAACTTTCAGTTTTTAGTACAACAGCACTAAATACTTGGTATAGAACACATAGTAAACTCAAGAAAAAGGAAAAATACGTAAAGAAATTACTAGAAATCAATTAAGCAGACCAATAGAATAAGAATATTTATTGAAAGAAAATTCTAGTTATTTGAAAAAAAAATTAGCCAGATAAACTTGTAGCAAGATGATCAGGAGCAATAAAAAAATAGAAGTCCTACCAACAACGTAAAGAATGAAATGCAGAGAAAATAGAGAGAAAAACAGTGTAGAGAATATGAGCAACTGCATGTAAACAAATGTGAAAACCAGGATGAAATGGATGAAGTTATTTTTTTAAAAAAACTATAAAGTGCAAACATTCCTGAAGAAAAAAAATAATTTATTGATATATCCATAACCATAAATAAATGGAATTGCTGATTCTGCTCACTACCTCTCACTCCACCAAAATAAATACCTAAACGAGTGACTGCAGGCTGATTGAATGGACAAATACACAAATGAATGAGTCCCTGGACAAAAATATATTACATCTAAAGTTCATGACACGTTGTACTTCTAAGGATGTGATAATCCCCTTTGCCTACAAGGTGTTCCAGAAAATTTTGTAAAAAGACGAAAAACTGTAACACTAATTTCAAGAAGCTGGTGTAGCCTTGGCATCAAAATGAGATGCACCGAACTCTGGTGTTGTGTCCAGCATTATCCTCCTGGGCATATGTCAAGGTCCATTGACCTGATCTCCAATGGCCTGCAACTGCAGACATTTCTAAGGGCTTCTTCTAGCTGCTGGAGCCCACTTTACTCAGCCTCACAGCAGGGAGAAGTGCCAATAACCTTCAAACAATGACTGCTGGGGTTTTGTCTCCCTCACCCATCACATAGTGTAGGCTTCCGGAGTTCCCAGTAGGGTGACCGACTAGTTGTGCACAGTACTGATGTGCTTGATAACAAACAGTTCCATGGCTGTCTTCCTGTCCTGGTCTCAGTTCCCAATAGTCTCTGCTAGTATATTCTGGAAGAACCTCCGAAATAACTATACTTAATTCTTATCCCAGGGTTTTTGTCATTGTTTTTCTTGGGAAAGGCAATTGGTACCCAAAGTGTTCCCAGGATGGAGATTGCCTGGCTGGATTCTGGATGTGGACCACTCCCTGCCTGTATACAGCCGGCATTCCATTGACGGGATTATTGGAACAGCAGTGCCCCTGGCATGTTATCCCATCACAATTGCTAAGGCTTTTGCCTGTGGAAAACTGGGATAGAAAATAGAACAGTGTGCCCTGGTTTATGTCTTATCTCTAGTGTTTCTATATTAAAGTCAGACTCTGATAGGGAAGAAGTAGGACGTTAAGACCTGGGGTGGAGACTCCAGGGTGGCTGTGCTTGAGAATGTTGAACGCTCAGATTCCCCTAAGTCCTTTGCATCAGCACAAGTGTCTCATCTACACCTGCTAGAGAATAGCAGCCTCCCCTCCTCTCAAACCCGGTAATTCCCCATCCTAAGGCAAAAGCCATACAGGATAATCTATACTTGCTGTCCTCAAGATCTGACCTCACCTCCCTTGATTGATTCTAAACCAATTATGAGGTTCAAGTCTCAGCATGTCCTCACTGGGGAAATTCTGTTTCTGTCTGGGGAAAAAATAAAGATTATTAGCAGAACCTGAGAATAGATCTTGTGGGTGCTATATGCCTTCAAAACCAGCATCTCCAGCAGATTCACTGACAGCCATTATTTTCTTGAAGTTTCAAGGAAACCTCCGAGTAGTTTAATAGTAGTTTATTATTAGTGCTTATGTACTTCAGGTGTCCTTGCTTAATTCAATCCTGAGTCACAAGCAAGTTCCCCAACATCAAAAATATCTTACTGATGCCTATATTTTGTCCCCATCACCCCTGTATCCCAGCCTGGTAACTGCCTTTATATCTAGGTTTTGCTATTAATAGTAATTCTGTTACTATCAAGTTGAGTTCAGAAGTAGGAAAATAGAACTAGTCATACTTTCTCACACCGAACACATAGTTTATTATATTCACACACAATTTTCTCCTTTTGCCCCACAAAACAATGTTATGTTCAAAGTTCAATGAGGCATTCCTCATAAAATTTAGATAGCTGGCATGACAATTCCTCATGAAACCTTATATACAATTTGAAAAATTGTCTGAACTTTAAAAATGGGAAAATATTTGTCACATTACAGCTATAGAAGTTTATAGCACATGTTAGAGAAGATTCTCAAGAATTCTGGGTGATGGTCAAATTAATGCCCAATACATTATTTGTGGGAATCTGTGGTCATAACACTCACCTTAGTGAGTAGATATTTATCTTTTGTTGTTATTTCGGTTTCTCCTGAATTATTTTTCAAGTGACAAAGTCATCCAGGGAAGAACAAAGCTCATATATAAAATATTTTTTTTAGTTTTATCTTTTCAATAATATTCTGTATTGAATAAACAGAGTAAATTTGCAAGGAAATGAGAGAGTGTTGGTGATATGGTTTGGTTCTGTGTCCCCACTCAAATCTCAGCTCAAATTGTCAACCCCATGCACATGTCGAGGGAAGATCCTGGTGGGAGGTGATTGGCTCATGGAATCCATTTCCCCGATTATGTTCCCGATGCTGTTCTCATAATAGGGAGGGAGTTCTCACAAGATCTGATGGTTTAAGTGTGGCAGTTTCCCCTGAGGTCTCCTTCCTGCTGGTATGTAAGGCGTGCTTTGCTTCCCCTTCACCTTCCACCATGATTGTACATTTCCTGAGGCCTCCCCAGCCATGCAGAACTGTGAGTCAATTAAACCTCTTTTCTTGATAAATTAACCAGTCTCTGGTATTCTTTATAGCAGTGTGAAAATGGACTTATACAGTTGGGTCAATTCATGTAGGGTCAGTGTGCTGTACAAAAATACACTTTTTTTTAATTATACTTTAAGTTTTAGGGTACATGTGCACATTGTGCAGGTTAGTTACATATGTATACATGTGCCATGCTGGTGCGCTGCACCCACTAACTCGTCATCGAGCATTAGGTATATCTCCCGATGCTATCCTTCCCCCCTCCCCCCACCCCACATCGGTCCCCAGAGTGTGATATTCCCCTTCCTGTGTCCATGTGATCTCATTGTTCAATTCCCACCTATGAGTGAGAATATGCAGTGTTTGGTTTTTTGTTCTTGCGATAGTTTACTGAGAATGATGATTTCCAATTTCTTATACAGCCACAGAATATGTTTTGCACAACCAAGGCCAATTTAAATAGGAATACTCATAGTACAGATTACTTTTTTAAAATATTGTTTTCTGATAATTTAGGTCTGTAAAATAGGGAAAAGAATTAAATGAAAATATAGGTGCAAAGATAGATAATTGATAGATAGATGATAGATGTGGATAAATAAAGAGCTAGTAAATAATCTTATGTTGGAATTTAATACCTTATTTGTCTAGCATTTACTAAGTACCGTCCTATCCATGTTTTTGAAATAAAGGTTTTATCTTTATGTAGGAAACTTATGTATTACTTAAAAAAAAGAAAAGAAACGTGTTCTTACTCTTTCACCTAGGCTGGAGTACAGTGGTGTGATCATAGCTCACTGCCTCTGCCTTCCTAATAGCTGAGATTACAAGTGTGCACCACTATGCCCAGCTTACATTAATTAAAGATAAAATGCATTGCTCTTGTTACCCTTTGCAATAAGTATTTTTTATTATGTATTCTTAATGTATACCTTTAACTCATATTCTTTTATTTTAGGCATACAACTCAGGATTCATAACTACATATATATGGATAGAAGTGCATGAACAGAAAATCTGCCCTTCTGGAATACCAAATGCAAAATTAAAGTCACTACAAGCAGAATTTGGAGAAAAAAAATAAAAGATGCAATATAGTTTTAAAAATCATTGTTAAAATATAATGAGTCTGTACTTTGCTTAAACAATAAAAAAGTATTGATTTATACTGAATTCTGTTTTATTTTGGATAAGCTAATAATCTTGAAAATGTCTTCTGTGTCATTTTGGTTTTATTCTAGTGAAACTCCCATTTATGTAGTGCAAATTATATACAAAACTGTGTTCCCTAAGGGGATCCCTTTAATAGAAACACCCAAACTCATTCAACTCTTGTCCTTTGTAGTAGTTATTTAATAAGTCTATGCTATACGTTCTAGGGATATCTGAAATTATGAAATTTGTCAATTCTTCTTACAATTGTGATCCTCAATATAACTCAGCATAAGTCTGACTGTGCTTCTGAAGTCAGTTAGTTTATTTATTGTTATCCATGCTTAGGTGGAGAGAGAATTTCCAGGTGCTTGATTACTCTGTGAGATAAGAATTTGCTAGCAACTCTATCAGGTCATCTTTTTAAATAAGTCTTAAGAGTACATCAGAGAAAAATAGGTAGCATGAAATCAGATTTGGCTGTTCTTTGTTGTAGGAAACTCCATTTGATAAAGAAAGCTAAGACATAAAACATCGACACACAAAGAAGCTTACTAAATTTATCAGTGGAATAAAACATGAAATCAATAAAAGTCAAACTCATCAAATTATTTTTCTCATTTAGATTCGTCTTGACATAAAACAAATGGATCATGATACATCCCAAGAGAGACTTAGGGTAGGGAGCACTTAAGGTAAACTCACTTTTAGAAGAGAGTTTATGGGGATGCCAGTTTTCAAGGATCATGATATCTTATTACATGTTTCTGTAACTTTCAAAAATTTATAAATTCCATAACTGGTAGATATACCTACCCCAGTTTAAACATATAGGTACAATTAGTTAAAGATAATGAAGTAAAACAGGAAGATGTTTTAACTGATCAGAATAGCTTAATAATCTATCCTAAGTGGGTGAATACAACTCTTGATAAATGGTCCTAAAAGGTGCTGGTCTATGCCCTTTAAAAAAACCTTTCTTTTCATTAAATTATAGAAAAACTAATATGTTGATTTTATTCTAAATTGCAGAATTGTCTAACAGATTTCTGATTAAATGTGCAAAGGATGGATATATTTTCAATAACTTTTATTTTTTAAAATACTGCATCTACTCTCAACTTTCAAGTAATATTTGGACTAAATATATAATTCTACACTATAATTGTGTAGAAATTTGATTTTTTTATTGTAGTCCAGATCTCAGTTATTACTAACATTTCGTGCTGATTCCTAAAGCTTAGAAACTGTTTCTTTTCCCTGTGGTGACTTTAAGGCGTTTCTCAATTTTATTCAGAATGCAATTCCTCAACATCTTTCAGTCGGAAACTCCTGACTTTTGGGAAGATGTATCCTCAGATTGGTTTATGTTGTGAATCTTGTTTTTGCCTATGTGCACTTTTAAAATGGTCTACAGTTAGCATATTAATTGCGATGATAGAAAGTGAAATGTATCTGTTCATGTATGTCTTTAGCAGTTGCAGACAGCATTCCAACCCCAAAAAAGTGCCAGAAGTTTCTTTATTTTATTTTATTTTATTATTATACTTTAAGTTTTAGGGTACATGTGCACAATGTGCAGGTTACTTACATATGTATACATGTGCTAGTGTCAGAAGTTTCTATTTCTCCCCATCGTCTGTTTTGAATCAGTGAGGAAAAGTATTGGCATAAGCTTCTCAGCACAGAGGTGAGCTCCTCCTCACGTTTCCTTGGCAATCACTGAGTCACATGCTTCTGCCTAAATTAGTCCCTGGTCAGGGAAGAAGAATCAAGACGAGTGGCTGAAAAATCAGATCCATTTCCTCTCTGTCCAGGGGTTTTTCGCTCTTGGTTTAGGACAGGAGCTGATGTAGGTGAGGGTCCGGTAATTACCGTGTGTGTTGCACATTTCCTACTTAATGAATGTTAGTTTCTACTTAGTTACCCTATTCTTTCCCTGCCATTGCATCCTGGGTATGTTGAGAGTGGATAATTTGTCTTGTTTCCCCTAAGGAAAGCAAAGTATAACGAATAATTTGGAATTTGATGGAGCAAACTATACACAGCCATGAGATCCCGAACTTGAAGCTGAAGCAGTAAAGGGGTGAAAACATGGGGATTTTGTGTGGGATGAGTGCATTTACTGTAAACATGTATTTTAATGTATGTATAGGATGAATGGTATGAGTGGATGCTGTATATCTCTATTATTCTGTTTTCACACTGCTGATAAAGACATACCGAAGACTGGGCAATTTACAAAAGAAACAGGTTTAATGGACTTACAGTTCCACATGGCTGGGGAAGCCTCACAATTATAGTGGAAGGCAAGGAGGAGCAAGTCATGTCTTGCATGGATGGCAGCAGGCAAAAAGAAGAGAGCTTGTACAGGGAAACTCCCATCAGATCTCATGAGACTCATTCACTATCATGAGAACAGCATGGGAAAGACCTGCCCCCATGATTCAATTACCTCCCACAGGGTCCCTCCCACAATACATGGGAATTCAAGATGAGATACAGGTGGTGACACACCCAAACCATATCAATATCTAAAGGGAAGTCGAAATAGGCAATGATAGTTACTATGTAGTCATTAATTGCTCACTTTGTAGGTGCTAATTCAACCCCAATTTTTGAAGGTATTTATTTCTTTGCTTAGAATTTCAGCACAAACAATATTAAAATTCATGATGATAATGCTTTAACTGCTGCCAATGTTTGTGCTGGACATGATTGTAATTTTTCTAGGAAAAGTCTACCTTGATCTTAGAGAAACTAGAAAGAGATTTACTTTCTCTTTCATAACTGTTATTATATGAGTCTTATGCTATTTCAACTGTGTTCCAACAATAATGTTATGGTTCTCTTGCAATCCTGAGTCTGAAGATCCAACCCACATATGGAGGAAAGAGGGAAAAGCCAAGAGAAGAACATCCATGACGACCCAGAGCCCAGGAATGGGGGACCTGGAGGCTGCCGGATCCCTGAACTTCCTGTTACTAAAAAAAGATAAAATTTCTCTATTGTTTAAGTCATGATTAGCTCGATCTTCTTTTACATTTAACTAAAAGTTTCAAAACTGTAATCCTCCAAATAAAAGTTATTTTCTCTGCATTCTATTGGCTCTGTGTTTTGGCTTCCACCATTACTCTGAACAATATTCAAAATCTGCCTTTTGGCTTAGAAGTTTCTTTTGTCAGTGTATATATATGTCCACTAGAATGAGGCTATATTAAATTTATGTATCAACAGAATTAATCACTTAAAACATGAAAACATTATTTTTAGACAACATGTATTTAAAATGATATTTTTATTGATATCTAGTCAATAAACAAGTAGTACACAAAGACTTATAAATATGGAGATAGTAGCATTTGAAGGCCATTATTTTATTGTTGCCAAAATAAGAGAAATTAGGAGAAACAAAGTGCAGTCAATTTATAATGTCTATTCCAAATGAGAATCTATAATCTTTATATAGAACTAATCTGTTTATTTAAATGGACTATGGAAATTAGTTTTGTCAAAGGAGAGGAGGATAAAAATAACTTCTAAATAGCACACATGGAAAATGTGTGGCCATATATATGCAGAAATTATTTCTCTAGTTTAAAATATTGAAGAAGAAAATGAGTGCAAAAAAAGCATTTGTATAAATACAAAAATATTTTGCTAATATTACCACCATAAGGGAACACCTATAGGCCTCATTTAAAATCTGTTAAGTAGACCAACAAAAGATATTTTCAATTACTTAAATGAAACAAGTACCTGGTTTGCTTTAATTTATACTTTGAATGCTCAAGTCAGTAAAAATAAAGCAATAGACACTTGTATCAGAAACAGCAATGCAGGGTTGGTTTAATCTTTGAACAAATCAGTGCAATTTCTCACATTAACAAAAAAAGGGAAAATTATTATTTTAATAGAAGCATAAAAATTACTAAGAAAATTTCAAAGGCTATCCCCAGTAAAAGCAAACTGGGAGCAAATTGGGAGTAAACTGTGTCTTCCTTAATGCAATAAATATATTAATGATAAAACTGTAGTGGTTAGCATTCCTGATGAAAAACTATTGAAATATTTCTTTCTACTAGTTCAATATTGTGCTGGAAGTCTAATTAAAGGCAAGCAGAATAAAATGTAAGATTTAGACAAAGGTAAATAAAACTACCAATATTTGATGACAATATAATTGTGTGTATAGAAATTCCAAAAGAATTTACCAATAAAGTATGACAATTAAGAAGAGTCAGTAGGCTGGGGGTGGTGACTCATGCCTGTCATCCCAGCGCTTTGGGAGGCCGAGTCAGGTGGATCAAGAGGTCAGGAGTTCAAGACCAGCCTGGGAAACATAGTGAAACCCCATCTCTACTAAAAATACAAAAAAAAATTAGCCAGGCCTGGTGATGGGCACCTGTAGTCCCAGCTAATTGTGGGGGCTCAGGCAGGAGAATCACTTGCACCTGGGAGGCAGAGGTTGCAGTAAGCCCATTGTACTCCAGCCTGGGCAACACAGTGAGACTCAGTCTTTAAAAAAAAAAAAGTAAAACAAGGTCACTGGCTATAAAAATCAACATTAGAATTATATATGTGTGTGTGTGTCTGCAAGTAACATAATGCTTGCACATACACACACGTACACACACATAATAAAGATACAATTTTAATAGCATCACAAATGTAAAATATCTAGGAATTAACCTGACAAAAAATATGCAAGGCTTTTACACAGAAAATGATAGAATATTATTGAGAGAATATGAAGAAGATTTTTTAAGTGAAAATATTTAACATTTTCATGGACTAGAAGACAATTTGTGAAGACATTAATTGGAGCCGATAACTTTATATATAGATCCAATGTAATCCTTATGAAAATCTCAACTATTTTGAGACAATGGCAAACTGATTTTAAAATTTAAATAGAAGTGTTACAAGCCAGGAATGTTCAAGTTTCTCCTGAAGAACAAGAAAGTGGGAGAGTATAAGTATCAAGATTATTATAAATCTGTATGATTGATACAGTGTGTTTTTAGTTCATGAAGAGATAAATGTACCAATGAAACAAATAATAAGGTCTAGGAATAGATCCATGAACACGAGGTATAGTTGATTTGTAACAAACATAACAACAAAAATGGAGAAAATTAAGAGTCTTTCAAAAAATGGTGCTAATTATACAGGCTGAAAATAAAAAGAAAGTTGATCTCTCCCCAATACATATGAATAAAAAAATTTAAAAAAATAAAATTGTTAAGAGGGTAGGTCTCAATACAAAAAATGTACCTTAAAAATTAAAAAAGAAAATATTGGAATGAGTAAACAGTTTCAGGTCTATTCTTCAAATGGTATAATACACAGCAATAAAATGGAACGTCAATTGTGAGTAAAAACATGGACAAATCTCATTAGCAATGTTGAGCCAAGGAAGCCAGACACCAAAGAATGTTCACTTTAGGATTCCAGTTGTGTAAAATTCAGAAAGAATAAAAATTTCCCATAGAGTCGCAAGGCCAGAGAATGGTTTCCAAATAGCAGGATGAAGGCAATCAAAGAAATATAATGGAGGTTTTTGGGGTGCTGGCAATATTTTTTTTATATCAAGGGTTAAATAAATACTGTTCTGCTTTGTGATAATTTATTGATCTGGATATTTATTTTCATTCTGTTGTCTGTATTATGTGTAATGCTTTAATAAAAATATATTCAAATCACAAAAGGTGGGAAAAAGTGTGAAGTATTACTACAGATAAAGCAGAACTAAAGTAATTTGACAAAAGTATAGTAAAAGTGATCAGCAAAACTGATTTTTTAAATTTAAAATAGCCAGAAATTCAGTCAAAACTGATCATTCTGACAAACCAGAAGATACATAATAAAATATGCAAATTATGAGATAAAATGGGTAAAAACAAAAGCTAGAGATAAAAAAAGAAAAATAAAAGCATCCTTAGGACTGGAAATCTGAAATCTAGACTGCATAGTAAAATATAAATGACCATATATGGTCCGAAAACACATTACAAAGCTGAATAGGCCAATAAAGTGAGAAAAAAATAGAAAAGTTTGTTAAAAATTATCCTCTTTCAATCTGTCTCTTCCTTTCCAAAATAATTTATTAGGTTCAGCTACTTTTATGGGGAGATTTATATAATATTCAAGAAATAGTTGACTTTTAGTTTGAAATTTTCTTCATGTGAAGAAAAAAATTTTAAAAATCACAAACTTCCACAAAAAGAAGCAGACTCTTCAAAAAATGCACTTTATCTTTTGGAATGGATTCAGATTTAAAGAAACATTGCCAAGACAATATAAAGAGTTCCTGCATTGTCCTCACCCAATTTTTCTTAATTTAACATTATATATTACCATGATACATTTCCAAATTAAGAAGGCAGTATTGGTACATTAATATTAAGCAATCTCTATACTTCATTTGATCTTAATACTTCTTCAAGAATGTCATTTTTCTCTTCTGCAATCCAGTTCGTGATACCAGGTTGCATTTAATTATCATGTCTCTATTCTCTGTGCTAGTTTCTCAGACTGTTATTCAGGACCTTGACAGTTTTGGTGGGCACTTGTCAGAGATTTCATAGAATGCACCTGAATTTAGGTTTGTCTGATGTTTTCTGCCATGATCTCACTGAAGTTATGGCTCTGGGGAAATTCCAGAGGTGAGGTGCCATTTTTACCACATCATATTGTGGGATGCATGATATACAACATGTCTTATGTGTAATGTTTAATTTGTTATGGTAACATTTAATTTTATTAAACTGCTTAAGGTTTTCAGTTTTCTTCACTATAAAGTTATTATTTTCCCTCTTTCCATACTCTGTTCTTTGTGAGCCTCTAAGTTCTGCCCACCTTCAAAGAGTGCAGGTGGGAATATTTAGCTCCTGCTGGAAGCCGAATAGCTACTTATACTATTTGGAATTTTTGTGTAAGGAAGATTTGTCTCTTTATCTACGTTTAACTGTTTTTTCAATTTTTTATTTTGTGTTTTGCATATATTTAATTTATACTTCAAGTTATAACTTAATACTGTGTTATTCATTGTGTTTCTTATGTCACTTCACCTTTCACTACTGGGACCTCCCTCAAGTTGAATTCTTTGTCTTTTTGACATGCACTTAACTTTCCTTTCCTAGTTTCGAATACTTCTACTCTTTCTGGAAGAAGATGCTTCAAGCTCCATCGTGGATTCTCCCTGACCTAGTCCTATAATCAGTTGTTTGTTTAAAGAGAGCTGGTTCGGCCGGGCGCGGTGGTTCACGCCTGTAATCCCAGCACTTTGGGAGGCCGAGGCGGGCGGATCACGAGGTCAGGAGATCGAGACCATCCTGGCTAACACGGTGAAACCCCATCTCTACTAAAAAAAAAATACAAAAAATTAGCCGGGCGTGGTGGCGGGCGCTTGTAGTCCCAGCTACTCGGGAGGCTGAGGCAGGAGAATGGCATGAACCCGGGAGGTGGAGCTTGCAGTGAGCCAAGATCGCGCACCGCACTCCAGCCTGGGTGGCAGAGCGAGACTCCGTCTCCAAAAAGAAGGAAAAAAAAAAAAAAGAGAGCTGGTTCGTTTCATTGCAGAAGGATATTAGAACCCCAAATATGAAAGTAAATGTGCTCTTTGCTATTGGGATGCCGATTCTTCTAGGTCTTGTCACTGGACAAGAGTCGAAAATCCGTGTGTCTATGGTATCCCTTGTATACACAGCCCTACAACCTCCGCATCTAATCATCTGTATGTAAATTGAGCTAAACAAGGGTCCATACTGATGTCTCCAACTCTAATCCAGTGTCACAGGGTTCATATTAGCCTTCTGCTCTTTATCTCTAATCCTTCCCCATCCCCACGGTACTGAGCAACTCAGTTCCTTTTCCCTCCATCCCCTGCAGGAAGGTTATATTATGATTATAATATAGTTAGAGTCATTTGACACAGTCTGTATTCCACAGTCTGACATCCTGGACGTGATGGCTAATTTTAGGTATCAACTTGACTAGGCCATGGGCTTCCTAGATATTTGGCAAACAGTATTCTGGGAGTGTGATACAGTTTGGATATTTATTCCCACCCAAATCTCATGCTGAACTGTAATCCCCAATGCTGGAGATGGGGCCTGGTGAGAGATGTTTGGGTTATGAGGGCAGAGCCTTTGTGGCTCTGTCGTGCTGTCTTCACAATAGTACATGAGTTCTCATGAGCTCTGGCTGTTTTAAGTGTGTGGCACCTCCCCTGCATATACTCGTTCTCTCTCTCCTGGTTTTGCCATGTGAAGTGCCTGCTCCCACTTCACCTTCCACCATGGTTGAAACCTCCTGAGGCTTTACCTGAAGCCAAGCAGATGCTAGCATCATGCTTACTGTCCAGACTGCAGAACTGTGAGCCAATTACACCTCTTTTCTTTATAAATTGTCCAATCTCAGGTATTTCTTTATAGCAATGCAAGATGACCTAATACTTTGTGTCTTTGAGAGTGTTTCTGGAAGAGATTAATATTTGAATCAGTAGATATTTGAAACAACAGATTACCCTCCCTAATGTGAGGTGGTTTCATCTGATCAGTTGAAGACCTAAATAGGACAAAAGACCGTTTCTCCCCTGAGAAAGAGAAAATTCTTCCTGCTGACTTCCTTCAGACTGGGACACCTTGTTACAGTTCAACGTGAGATTTGGATGGGGACACAGAGTCAAATCATATCAAGGAGTGATACTAGAATTTATTTCTTCAACAAATATTTACTGAATATCTTCCGTGCACAAGGTACAGTTTTAGATGCAGTGTCTGCTGTGGTTGAAAAGACAGAAGGATCATTCTACAAAGGGATGTAACAAAAAATAATCACATAAATGAGCAAGATAACTTCAGTTGGTATTAGTGCTATACAGGAAATGAAATAAGGGGCAGAGTTGAAAACCGACATATGTTTTATAGTCTGTTACTGTAGTTTTCTAGCATACGAAATAGATAGTAGGTTAATATACAATTATCATTGCAAATAGTCCTTTGGGTTCAATAATACTCAATGCAGCGTTTAGCTATATTCATAAAGCCCTAAGGTGAATCTCCATTTTGCTCCTATTTTATGCAGATACTTAGATCAATGGGCTTTATCTGAATTAGATTTCACTTATTAGGGCTAAGAGGGCAAAAGAGTGAAGTAAGTTGCTACTACAGTTGTCCTCTGTGGATTTTGCCACTCAATATCCTTTCATCTTTTTCCTGGTAACAGCACCCTGATGTTTTTCTGAGGAATCATGTTCCCCATTGTTATTCGATAAGCATTGTAGAAATTTGGTTTCACTCCTGATTCCATGGTTACATGGATTTGTGGTCATGCAACAAATGCATTAAATTTGATGGTTAAAGTAACTGATCAGAGCATGCCACCAAATCAGGCAAATGAGATATAATGACACTATTTACACTATTTCTATCATTTCTATCAAATATTCAGATCAAGGCCATCGGTCCAGGTATCTGCATAAAATAGCAGCCAAACTGATGTTTATCTTAAGGTTTTACTATACGTCTAAATGGTCTGTTGAGCGTTATTGGACCTATTGAACTATTTCATTATGAAAAGATATTATATCACTAGATTATAAAGCTATATCATATGAGATATTAATAATATAGGTTGGCTTGAAAAGAAGCAGGCAGCTTTTGAGGCTGCAAGCTGTCACAGAGGAAGGAACAAGCCTGGGATGGCAAGGAGTGGCAGAGTAAAACCAGTGTAGTGAAAATCAGAACGCAAGAAAATCATTCCAAATAGTTTCAGCATCTGAATTAAATTGTGCCTAAAGTCTACTCCTGGGTTTTTAGTTTTAAAATAGGTTCGATTTCAGTTTTTAATAGGTCCAATTTTTAAAAAGTTAGTTTGCACAGATTTATCCTTACTTGCACAGGAAAGAAATCCTAACTGATTTAACACTATTTAAAGCATTTTTGTCTAATAAAATCTAGTCGCAGTCATGCTGTGCAGATGTTGCAGTATAGAGTCTAAACTCTAGTTTCTGTCCTACCAGGAGGTGGACTTGAAAATGAAAAATACAGATAACCCATTGGTTGTTGGGTTATGTGGTATCTTTTTTTCACCAGTTTTTCTGGGTTTGAAATGTTTGAACTGAATTTTTTTTAATTGTGGAAAGGAATATGAAGCTCCAAATCTACTTTCTTAACAAACTTTGAAGTGTACAGTACAGTATTTTTGCAATAAACACAACGTTGTACAGCAAATCTCTAGAAGATTTTTTACCTCTCATAACTGAAACTCTATGCCCACTGACCAGCAACTCCCATTTTCCCCTCCTTCCACAGCCTCTGGTAGCCACCATTCTATTTTCTACTTCTATGAGTTTGATTACTTAAGATAACTCAAGTAAGTGGAATCATGCAGAATTTGTCTTACATGACAGGCTTCTTTCCATTAGCATAATGTCCTCAAGTTTCACTCATGTTGTTGCATATGACAAGATTTCCTTATTTTATAAGGCCTAATGGTATTCCATTGCATGTATACTTCATCCTTTTTTAGCCTTTTATATGTCCATGGACATTTAGGTTGTTTCCACTTTTTGGCTATTGTGAATAATGTTGGAATGAACATGGGAGTGCAAATATCTCTTTAAGATCCTGTGTTCAATTATTTAGAACAAATATCCAGCCTTGGGATTGCCACATCCCACTGTAGTTCTATTTTTAATTTCCTGAGGAGACTCCATACTGGTTGGCTTAGATACCATTTTACATCCCCACCAACAGTGTACCGGGGTTCCAATTTCGTCACATCCTCACCAACAATGTTATTTTCTGCCTTTTTAAAAAAAGTTATTTTATATAATGGCCAGCCTAACAGGCGTGAAGTAATGTTTTATTCTATTTTGTATTTGAATTTCTCTGGTGATTAATGATATCGAACATCTTTTCATATACCTGTTGGTCATTTGTATGTCTTCTTTTAAGAAATGTGTATTTAAATTCTTAGTCCATTTTTAATTGGGTTATTTGTAGGGTATTTTTTTCCTGTTGCATTGTACAAATTTAATATCTAAACCATATATTTTAGATATTAGCCCCTTATCAGATATGTGGTTTGCAAATATTTTCTCCCAATCCACGGGTTGCCTTTTCACTCTGTCGATTGTTTCCTTTGTTGCACAGAAGCTTCTCAGTTTGTGCGGTCACGCTTTTCTATTTTTCTTTTATTTCCTGTGCTTTTGATTTATACGGGAATAACTACATATAGCATTTATGAAAGCAGTATCTTTCTTTTGAATAGCATATATTTATTTGTTTGTATTGAAATCATTTAGTAATTATTAGAAACCATGAACTCTTCTAAGCAACTCACGTATCTTAACATATAAAAATGATAACCCTGTGAGGTATGTGTATTTTATTCAAATTTTCCAGGTGAAAACACTTGGGCATAGTGAGATTGAGTGATATACCAAGAAGCAGATTCAAACAAAAGCAGTTTTGCTGCAGAATTAATATATTTAAAGATTAGATCACATTGCCTTTCCACAATATTATCGCTTGTTTAATTAAATAAATAAACGACTGTATTAATGTATGCATGAATTAATGGTTAAATGAGTGAAAAGAGTAGTGAGATTATAATAAAATAAGACTTAGAAGTGACATTTATCTCTTCAAATATTCAATTAATAGAATTTCCATTTAGAAATATTTTGGGAATAAGAACCAATTTTGGAAAATTGAATTAACAAAAATATCCTTTAGGTAAGTCAGAAGGAAATTCCATTATATGCTTATTTCAAGAGATAAAGTATCTCTAAGTCTTGGTGATTGATGAATAATTGTCTTTTTAAAAATAGGAACACTCAATTTTGAGGCATGAGATGATAGTCTGTTATATTTTTGTTATTATAATATCTGCCTAGAGGCAAACCCACAGCAAATATAAGTATTCTCATATCCATACTTATAAAGACATATTTCCTGGGGATGTATAAAAAGATGGCTTCATGGCCACTTTGAACATGAGAGGAAAAATTTAAGGATAAAAATATGCTGAGAATGGCAGTATGGAAAGGTTGAAAGATTCTGATTGTTGATGAAACAGGTGGGCTGTTGAAATTAACTCTAGAATTTTTAGTAAGTGAATAAAATATGCTACTGTTGCTTAAGTCAAATGTTATTTTTCCATAAAATGCATAATTGTTCTCCAATGCACACTAAAATATTAAATTTGATTGTACAGTTTAAAAGGTTGTGTTTAGATTCATCTGTATTGAAATTCAACTTTTGGTAATAAAAAAAAATTTCAGACACATAGGTGCCTTAAGGAACTAACCCATGAAACCCATAAAAAAGTGAGTTATGCATTAGAGAAATAAAACATCAAATACATTCATTGCAGCTGGTAATACCAGAAGTCACATCGGCCTTCTTCCCTTCCCTTTTTAAAAAACATCCATTTCAGGAATTTTCAATGGTAAAAATATTGTTATAAATAGAGTCACTTCTGAAGGATGCATGTTGCAAAGACTTGCTGGAAGAGGGACCAGGTGTCTGGAGAAGCGAAACAGGTGGAGGAGAAGGAGGTGGAACCCGCCAGTCAGGACTAAAACAGGCTGAGGCCTTCACATATGTGTGTTCAGGAGAAACACGGGTAGGATGGGAGCAAGCTGCAAAACTCCTTCCTCTCTCTTTCATATTCACTCTCAAGAAATATGCTCATGTTTATGACATAATGCCTTCCTATTTTCACATTTAAAATTACTGGGTTTGTTCATTTCAGATATGTTGAAGTGTAAAAATGAAAAAAAGCAGATAAGCTAATTTTGATCTCTTATTTTCTTTCCCTGTCACTATTGCCTAAGGACAATTTCTCATATCTGGTGAGAAGATGAATGATAGAACTGAATATTTATTTAATTTCACAGACTACAGAAGTCATGCATGGACTGCAACAATGTAGCAGCTCAAAACTGCATTTATCCATTCCATGTTCTATGTTCAGTTATTAATGTGTTATATCAAAATCTAATTATATTAAAATTTGGACCGAACAAACTTTGGACCACTGATGAGACTAGTCCATTGTGAGAACTTGGAATGAATAAAATGTAAGAAAGAAAATGGCATTCTGTTTCCAAATTTTTTTTTGGCTAGAAAATAAAGTAAAAACAAATATCTATTCCAGTTATTGGAAACTTCATATAACTTTATATAACATTTGATAATTGTTAACTTGAAAGACTGTGATTCTGCAGTTGATCTGGGACTCCATTAAGAGAGAGTTTCCATGTCCCTACAAAGGACAACGTCGCACACACGGGCCTGTTGTGGGGTGGGGAGAGGGGGGAGGGATAGCATTAGGAGATATACCTAATGCAAATGATGAGTTAGTGGGTGCAGCACACCAACATGGCACATGTATACATATGTAACAAACCTGCACGTTGTGCACATGTACCCTAAAACTTAAAGTATAATTTTTAAAAAAAGAGAGAGGTTCCTTGAACTCATCTTTAAAAATATATTTAATTTTATCCATAAAATACATGATCATAGATAACAATAGGCCAGGTGCTGCGGTGGCTTACACCTGTAATCCCAGCACTATGGGAGGCCCAGGCAGAAGGATCACTTGAGCCCAGGAGTTTGAGACAAACCTGGGAAACATGGTGAAACCCCAGTCTCTACAAAAAATAAAAATAAATAAAATAAAAAATTGCCTGGTGTTGTGGCATGTGCCTGTAGTTCCAACTACTTGGGAGACTGAAGTGGGAGATCACCTGAGCCCAGGAGGTCAGGACCACAGTGAGCCATGACTGTGTGTCTCACTCCACTGTAGCCTAGTGGACAGAGCAAGACTGTGTCTCAAAAATAAAACGAAATAAATAAAATAAAAATTAAATTAATTTTAAAAGCCTTTTAAAATATCCCCGTCTTCTTTTCCCCTGTGTTTCTTTCCCTTTGAGTCAATAGATTTGTCATCCTTCAGATTTTCTTTTGGTAGTTATGTATCTTTAAAGCTAAACAGATTACTATATATTGATATCTCAAGTTTTGACACTACCTATTTGCTTCTTGCTATGAGGGACAAGAATTTAGCTACTGTTCACCACACACCACCTCCCCTGCTTCATCCTTCAGTGAGATACAGAGTATATTCAATTAAACAAGCAATGAATATTTAGTATTTAAAACAATATGATTGTGTAAATAGTGTTCACTGAAAAGTCAAATACTACATCATGATTACATTTCTTTCACTTAAAAATTTTTGCTTTTCACTAGGGTTTCTGACTGGTATGGTTTGGCTGTGTCCCCACCCAAATCTCATCTCGAATTTTAGCTCCCATAATTCTCATAGGTCCTGGTTGGCACCCGGTGGGAGGTAATTGAATCATGGGAGAGGGACTTTCCCCAGCTGTTCTGGTGTTAGTGAGTAAGTCTCATGAGAGCTGATGATTTTATAAAGGGGAGTTCCCCTGCACACATTATTTTGCCCATTCACCCATTTGTTTTTTAAAAGGACCCTCTGTTTCCTGTTTCTTGTGTGTACTGCACATTTGGCGTTTGCTGCTCTCCCAGCTTCCTTCTCCTCCCTAGCTCTATCCATGCTGTTTTTTTTTTTCCAAGAAATTTTTTATCTCACTTTGACATAATGTAATTTCTATGGAACTGCCCCAAACTTCATAACATGAAGGGGAATGTGGATAGTTAAAATTATTTATTCTAGCTAATTCACCTTGTCTCTCTCTCTTTTTTTTTTTTTTTTTTTTTGACTAAGTTACTAGCTTTGGCCAGGAAAAGAAAAAGTCAGACTTTAGACTACTGTTTTTAGACAACTGTTTTGATTTATATATATTTATATATGAAAAAATATATATATATAATTTGTGGGAAAGAAGCTCTTGCCTTTCATGAACACGAGGCTAAGAAGATGTTGTGTTGTGTCTGTTGCATTCACTTGCAGTCGAAAGATTAAAAGAGACAGAATTGAGTCAAGAAGTGAATGAGAAGAGAGTGAGCCAAAAGATGGAAAGAATCAATTGTAGGTGGAATTGCTTCAAATTCAAACCAAACTTGCCCCTAAACATCAACACTATACAAATAGGCCAGGCACATTGGCTCACATCTATAATCTCAGCACTTTGGGAGGCTGAGGCAGGCAGATCATTTGATGTCAGGAGTTTGAGACCAGCCTGACCAGCATAATGAAATCCCATCTCTACTAAAAATACAAAAATTAGCTGGGTGTGGTGGCAGACACCTGTAATGTCAGTTACTTGGGAGGCTGAGGCAGGAGAGTCACTTGAACCTGGGAGGTAGAGGTTGCAGTGAGTTGAGATTAAGCCACTTCACTCCAGCCTGGGCAACAGAGCGAAACTCCGTCTCAAAAAACAAAAACAAAAACAAACACTACACAAATCAATAAAGAATTTTCATGCCATTTTGATGATATTGATGATTATAAAGAACTGTATATGCTAGTTTATATTTGGTTTTCAGTAATTTAGAGTTAAAAGTGACCTAATTGATACATGTGATTTAATATTTTTTGGTTTAATTGGCTGTTTATCTGGAACAAATATCATGTAATTTCCTGGGAAAAGCTTGCAGGGCGAGAAATTTTCTGAGTTCTTCCATGTCTGGAAAATCCTTTAGTGGATATTCATTTCATTGATAGTCTGGTGAGGTATAAAATTTTAAATTAAAAATAATTTTCTCACAACATTTTGAAAGAATTTAGAGTTAAGGTACTTTAGAGTTAAGGTTAAAATATTATTAGACTTTATTCTGTGTAATTGCATTTTTTAAATTTCTAGAAGTGTTCAAAATGCTCTCAATATTCCAGATTACATGAAATTTGATGAGAATGCTCTTTGTTACATTTTAGTTTTTCTTCATCTAGCTAAAGTATCTCAGTGTGTACTTCCAGTTGAAAACTTCCTCATATATTTGTTTGCCCATAGTTTGTTTTATATTTCTAACAATAAGATGAGAAAAAGATAGTAGGACATCTGGGTACATTTATAAGATGTGTCTATTGTCAGATTTGTTCTAGAATTATTGGAAGCAAGATAAATGTAAATATTCTGAGAAATAACCAAATTTCAGAATGTGGATTGCTTTTGTAGAAGACAGTTTAATTTCCCCAGGGATGAAACCTTAAATTTCATGTCTGGGCAGTGGGAAGGAGATAGACATGAGGCATGCAAACCTCTGTGCATGAAGATGGAGAATGACAGCATACAGTCATATGTGTAGACTTAATTAATTCTCCTCTTTTCAGTTCTGATGAAGTTCCACCCCTCTTTGTACCTTGCATCTGTGGCACTAACTAAAGTTGAAGGGTCAGATATTGGAAGAAGGGATGGAAAAGCTAAAATGCTAGGGCGGACACTGTGTAAGAATGGAAGAGCTGCAGATGGTTATGATCCACCAGAAGGCCTGCAGGATAACTATATTATATGGAATGAACTGCTGCAAGAGCACCAGCATCTCTGAATGTTTGGTTGTGGCTGTCTTCTTCACACCAAGGCAGATGGTAAGAAATGTCATTACAGAATTAGGCAAACTGATAGTAGTGGTAACAAGAGGACCCTACAACAATAGAGACCAGGTGATTAGAAGGTCACAATGACCATAATGGTTTAGGAGGGCAGTAGCCAAAAAATCTGATCCACTGAAAGTTGTGGAGATAATAGAGCACAGCAACCGTGAAAACAGCATGGGTAGAAAGCCAGCAGGGTGCTGCTGAGCTTGTACTGTCAGGAAAAATCGAGGAGATATGACCAAAATTCTGAAGGCAGTTGCCCAAAAGTGTTAACATCCTTTTCTTGATTTCTGGATCTGAGTCAGTTTTATGAACTGGAACTCACTGACTGCAGGGGAAGCCATGTCCCCAGAGGGAAGGACCCACACCATCACAATCAGTGTGCTTGGTAAGGAGTCCACAGGCCTTGCCCAGGGGCCATAGCCATTTCCTTGGGTGAATGTCTACTCAGCATGTTAGTTTGCGAAGGCTGCTGTAACAAACAACCACCAACTGGAATGTTTAAACTACAGAAATGTAAGTAACCCCAATCCATGGGTGAGAAAAAAAAATAAGCCACAGAAATGTATTGTCTCACAGTTCTGGTGGACAGAAGTCCCCAAATCAAGGTGTCTGGATCAGTTCCTCCTGAGAACTGCAAAGGAGAATCTGTTGTAGGGCTCTTTTCTGCTTCTGGTGGCCACTGCAATCTTTAGTGCTCCCTCATTTGTATCATGGAAGCATCATCCTCTTCTCTGCCTTCATCTTCACATTGGGTTATCTTGGTGTGTGTAACTGTGTCCAAGTTTCCACTTTTTATAAATACACAGTCATATTGGCTTAAGGGCCCACCTGACACCAGCATGAGCTCATCTAAACTTTTTACATCTGCAATGACCCTGTTTCTAAATAAGGTCAAAATTTATGGCGCTGGGGTTAAGACTTTAACATATTAATTCTGTGGAGGACCAAAATTCAACCCCTAATACTGGAAAAAAAACTGATAACAAATATTGTGAGGCGTGCTGGATACAGGGCCCTTGTCAACATTGCAATCTGAAGACCCCAAGCTTAATCATGGCCCCAGTTAGAATGGAGGCACATGGGAGCCAGATAATAAGTGGGTTTTATTGAGGTTGGTCCAAGCAGAAGTCTGAGAAACTCCCCTCCACTGTCAGCCGAGAGAGCAAATAAAATAATATTGCACTGTGGTCATAGGGATGCTGAGTCAGCACTGATTTTCAGGATCTAAATCCTGGGAAAACTAACTATGGCCGTGAGTCTGTCGTCTTTTATTGTGCGGCTAATAAGTGAAGAATGATTTTTACACTTTTAAAGAATTGTAAAAACCAACAAACAAAGAATATATTGCAGAGACTACACGTGGTTCCCAGAGCCTAAAATATGTACTTTTTTATTTATCTTTACAGGAAAATGACTCTGCCACCCTGATTTAAATGATTCAAGACCCCAACACATTTCTGTTTAATTGACCATCTGGTCAATGTAGACAAATGGTGGATCCTGGAGGGTGACAGTGCACTGCTGTGGACCCTGCTAAATATTAACCCCAATGGCTAGAGCGGATAAACACGGCACAGTTACACACCATTCTACCATTGACAGGTCAAATATATTAGTTCCTGTTCCATCAGAAAAGAGGATGATGTCAGCAGACAATATCCAGCTATTACCTCATTCAGGATTTTGCCTCAGCAGCAGTGAGTTGCCTCTCCTGGTGTAGCCCACATCCAATAAATAATCTAAAGCCAGGTTATAAAGGCTTGGCCGTTTCAAGCCTGCACAGGACAACTCTGTCTAGCTGGCTACGCTCCAGCTGGCCCCAAGGCTTGTTGAACTCACATCACACTTCGCCTTTTGTCTCTGAGCAATCTGCTTTACCATCTTCTCTCTGGCACTGCTGGCTGTTGATCCCTAATAAATATCTCCCACATCACACTGGATCTCAGCTTCTGCTTCCAAAAAAGTCATCTTATAATGGTCACCAGTTGGACTGCACTAATTCATAAACATCTGCTCTGATTTTATAATATAGCAGTTAGTATTACTTTAATAGAAAAAATTAAAGTATGTTTAATTCAATTGAAGAAATAATATAAAGAAATCAAAAACAGGCAAATAGATAAATATTTAAATTAAGTCAAGATAGTGGATCAAAACTATACTGCATTGCAGCAGTAGGGATGACAGAAGTTAGCACCAACTTTAAGGATCTAAATTGGGGTAAGCTGGCTACAGCCGTGGGTCCCTGGCTTGTTATTGGATGACTGATGAGCAAAGAATGGTTTTCATATTCAAAAGTCAAAGTAAAGACTTGTATTAAGTCACAGGAGTGAACACTATTATACTGTAGGAGTTTGCGCTTCTTGTCCTCCCTTTGACCTAGGTCCAGCCATGAGCTTTCTTCCTTTTCCTGTCAAATTCCCCAATTAACCTGATTGTCCATGGTGAGATCAAACACAACCTTGAAGCCTTCATATCTACATTATATAATCCTATTCTTCCCATTATCTTTAGTTTGAACAACAAATAGTAATGCTCCCGCTCTAAAGAAAAATCAAGATTTTTACGAACATAAAAAGTTTTCAAATATATAAATACTAGTTCATGGTTATAAATGTGAAATGTCTTGGCCATTCCATTTCCATGTTTTCTCATACATGTTATTTGCACAGAGAGTAGTGTGCTTTCACCTGGGGACAATGTTCCCGCCTCAGAATTGCCAACGTACATGAAAACGATTACCCTGACATCCAAGAGAAGGGCGATGACAGACCTTGATCACATAATTTTCCAAATAGCATAAGCTGTTTATTTCTTTTTAAACATTGAGAGAGTGTCTTGTTACATTGTTATTGAATTGCTAGTAGAGTCTTTTTTTGTCTCTTTGAACTGAAGGAAAGATAATTCATAAACGATGTGACTTACATGGAAGATATTTTGTTTTCATTTGGTTTTAACTTTTCCTTTTTCAGGTAGGTGCCACAGGAATGAGCTAGTAATAGGTTTGAAAAGGATGCAGAAACCAAGCTGCCCTGTGATCTGAGCCATAACCACGTGGCTGCAGGCATGCAGGCATTCGGCCGCAGCAGGCTGGAGTCATGAGAATGCATCCAGGACATACAGATTCAACGAGTGTGCGAGTTTTTTTATCTTGTTGTGTCAGCCAGATGAGGAATTAGTTTGGAAGAAGAACATTTTATCCTACTGATATCCATTACGTTTTAAATGTTCTCTTTATTTTGACCAAAGTACAACCTCTTTGATGAGGATAAGCTACACAAGCAGATCTCCTCTGTATTATAGAATTCTAATTAAATGCAGTTAATTGAAAAATTAACCAAGTTTTTATTTGGCAGATTGTATGACTAGAGCATTTTAATTAAGTGGAATTTCCAGGGGATATTGATGATAGCATTTTGTTTTAAATTGAGAACAAAGTCTTTTTACCCCAAGAGAATGAAAGCAGCATATAGAGACCATATTTCTTTTTCATTAAAGAACAATCACGTTGAATCTGTTTATAGGGCTTTGCAGTACAACAGATGACTGCTGTATGTTAGTCGTTAGCCTCTAAAGCAGTGAGAAGATTTCTGGCAGGCATAGGTAGAAGATGGTTTGTGAAGAGTTGGCTGATTCACAGTTATTCAACAAAGTCTGTAATTGCAGCAAATATATTCATCTTATTCTGAACCTGCACCTGCAAAATGGGAATGAAAAAGTTCAACATAAAAATTCTTAGCAATTGGTTTTTAGACCAAGATGTTTCTTTACCTTTGTTTGCTATTTTTGTACATGCCTCTCAAATTGAAGAATTAGTTAAAATAACCTGATATATGCTACGATCATTATTTTGAAAAGCATAAAACATTCTTTGTAGATGCATTTTCATTCATTCTCACCGCATCTTATTTTTTTCGTCTTCATGTCTTTGCTAGTGAGAGGTCAAGCACTTTTCTCTGTCTTCTCTGCATTTTCAATGAGGAAAGTGAAGACTGGAAAAGTGAAGTGACTTAATCACGACAAACGTAGAATTAAATGATGAAGGTAGAGTGGAGGACATTTCAACTCTACCCAGAGATTTGAGCTGTGGGAGAGGAGGGAAAGAAAGGACCACCATTCAAATAACTTCTGTCAAATGTTCACTGTTTTAAAGACGCAATAGGTCTCAGTTGACGTAAGAGACTACAAATTGTACGCTAATATTCAAGCATTGATTTGGATAAATAAACGGGTGGCCTTCTAGTAACATAAATAAAAATGAAATTACATAATTGTAATAAGATAAAATCAGCTAAGCTAAAATTATTTTATTTCTTTTTCTTTCCTTTAGTTTGCTTTAATAAGAACCCCTATGAACACGAAGAATTATTATTCATATTTAGTGCCAAAACATGAAGCATTATTATGGAGACCAGCCTGACCAACATGATGAAACCCCATCTCTGCTAAAAATACAAAGATATTAGCCAGGCGTGGTGGCATATGCCTGTAGTCCCAGCTACCTGGGAGGCTGAGGCAGGAGAATGGCTTGAACCCAGGCGACTGAGGTTGCAGTGAGCTGAGATCATGCCACTGTGCTTTAGTCTGGGCGACAGAGCAAGACTCCATCTAAAAAAAAAAAAAAAAAAAATTCTACTTATACGAGAGTTTATTCATTAAAAGTTATACGTTGTCAGAAATATTATAGTTATCCTTTAGCATATTATAGCTAAAGAGGTGATTGCGAGCTTCATGCTGTATCTATGGAAACGGTATAGGCTTATAAAAATAATAATAAATCTTATCAGAATATGCATCAAATCTATTTTATGTTATTTATCTTTAAACATGCTAGCCACTTTTCAACTCTCTGAGCTTTTGTCAAAATGCTACTTTATAAATATTGATAATTAATTTCAGTAATCTCCTTAGGTTTACAGTAATATACTATGTGGTACATGGGACATTGACATTAATTATTAAGATTATAATGCAAATTTTGACTGAAACTAAGAATTAGTGAAATTCATGTATTTTAAATATTTAAAAATGTATCAAGCATATCTTATAGCTACTTCCCTTAAGAGGAGGACTTTCAGTAGCCTACAGGGCAATCTTCTGATTAAATTACTTGAGTTTACATTGTTTTGAATGAATTGAACATTTAAATGGATATCAATGAAAACTTGCAGAATATTTACATACCATGGACTATATTTTCCACAAGTAAATAACATGAAACACCAAGTATTTTTCCTATTTGTATAAATTTAATGGATACAATTACAGTTTTGTTACAGGGATATATTGTGTAGTGGTGAAGTCAGGGCTTTTAGCATAACCATTACCATCACCATAATAATACATTGTATCTATTACATCATTTATCATCCCTTACCTTCCTCCACTCTCCCACCTTCTGATTCTCCAGTGTTGGTTATTCCACATTCTAGTCCAATTGTACACATTATTTAGCTCCCACTTAGAAGTGAGATGATGTGACGTTTGACTTTCTGTTTCTGAGTTGTTTCAATTAAGATAATTGCCTCCAGTTCCACCCATGTTGCTTTTACAAAAGACATGATTTCATTCGTCTTTATAGCTGAATACTATTCCGGGGTATGCATGTAATACATTTTCTTTATCCAATCCTCCATTTATGAACACTTAGGTTGATTCCATATCTTTGCTATTGTGAATTGTGCTGAGATAAGTATATGAGTATTTAACAGCTTTTATGACATTGAATCTGAAAAAGAGGAATTGATATTTTTCTTAACATAGAAAACATTCATTTGGTTCTGATGTGAACTTATGAAACTGTAAATTCTGTAAATTTTTCCCAATGTGGAAGATGCTTTTAGTAAGATGGAATATTCCTAATTCCAGAGAAGCAAACTTGTAATCAATGATGTTTTAAGTCCTGGTCAGAGTGGAATTTAGCATCATTTTACTGTTAATGTTAAAATGAGGTTAGATTTCGATGTTAAGTGATTTTCATTCTAGACTCAAGTGCACAACTTTTCCATTTCAGACTTTTATGTTTAAGTGTACAATGTGCTCTTGGACATACTGATCACAATTCAATTTACTCAGTGCATTCTGCATACATTACTCAAAATAAACAGCACATTGTTTTACCTAGTCTTTTGCTACAAACCAAATACTATGCTAATAAAATTGAGAAGTAGTACAATAAATAATTGCTTCCGAAATTCATAGTAAAATGCTGTGTTAATTAAAACAATTATACATACTAATGGATTGCTGTTCACTACCTATACACTTGCTAAGAGTTCTCCTGGTCATAAAAAAGTCACTGTTTTAAATCCATCTACCTAATAAGCCCCAAGTATAAATAACACTAGTCAAGGAGGATTAGGAAAGAAGTGTAGGCAATTATTAAAGGAGCAAAAGAAGCTACCAAAATTTACTGCAAGCTAAGAAATGTATATCGGTGGGAGCTGTAGTGGGTCGAATAGCGTCCCCTGCAAAATTCCAGTCCACTGGGAACCACAGAATGTGACCTCATTTAAAGCAAGGGTCTTTGCAGAGGTAATTAAAGGTTTGAGATGAGATCATCCTGTAGTAGAGTGGACCCTCAATCCAGTGACGAATGTTCTTAGAGAAGACAGTAAAGGAGAGGACAGAGACAGAGGAAGGTCATAGGAAGATGAGGCAGAGACAGGAGGGCAGAACCAAGCTAAGGAACACCAGGTACGCCAGCAGCCACAGAAGCTAGGAGCAGAGCATGGAATAGACTTTTCCTCAGCGCTTCCAGAAGGAATCAGCTCTGCCAATACCTTGATTTTGCTCTTTTGGCCTCTTGAACTGTGAAAGAATAAATTTCTGTTGTTTTAACCCAAATCATTTGTAGTAATTTGCTATGGCACCTTCAAGAAACTAATAGAGGGGCATATTAACTAGTATTTATATTTAGCGTCTACTTTCAGTTGATTTCAAAAAGAAAAAGAATACACAAGCTGATATGAATGTATTAATTAGGAATCTTTCCCACCTCTACACTAATTCACAACTTTCTGTGATTTTTGAAAGTCCATGTCTAAAAGATTTTTGAAGGTCTAGATCTAAAAGAACTCTCCATTTCTGATCAATTTTAAATTCTAAAGTGCAAAATATACTCAAAAACAAAAAGAAATGCAGTTATATTTTAACAGATTATTTTAGATGAAGATTTAATTTCTTATATACTTATTTTTACATCTGGATATCTTATAGATGATATTTTAAAGCCAAGCTTAATTGTCTACTATTGTTTTATGGTTACCATGTAAAGTCTTTCAGAAATATTCCTGTGTCAGTGTATGTTTTTAACAATTGAATATTTCTATGAGTTTAGGAAGTTAGATGATTCCAATTGTGAACAATCAATTTCTTCTTAGATTCCTAGGTAAACATGACTATAAGTGTGATATAGACTGTGCTTTAACTGTTTGAATGTTCCTTGCATGTTTGTGAAAAATTAGCATTCACATATTTAGAAAACAACTTACAATTTTTAAAAACTGCTTTGAATAAACTGCAAATTAGCAAGATTTATGCTCCTGATAAATAAGTTGTTTTTTAAGAAGGAAAAGAGTGTGTCACCTTGGAGTGATAATGTTTCTTTGAAAAGCTCTTTGTTCCTTTCTCCTCCTTATCATTGTTTCTTATTTTCCACCCATTCTCTTTATCTCCATTGCACTTGACCTAGCCACATTATCCTTCATCCTTAAGGGACCACACTTCCTCTCGGCTCTTCTCTGGCTGGCTGTTCTTGTGGCGTTTTCTTTGCCTGTTCCTTCTCCACCATATGAGCTTTACAAAGAAGAGGCTGTACTTCCTCAAGCTCTCTTCTCTGTCAGGAGTCCCAGGATGGGGCACACACTCTCTGTGTGCTTTCTCATTGCAATGCTCCCCACCCTTCCCTGTCTCACTCCTCACTTTCTTTTTTCCTTTTGCTGCCCTGGGGTATCACCTTCCAAATAAAAAGTATTAGTGCATAATCTTTAACTCTTCTCTGTTTCTAGAGTACCCAAATTAAGACTCATGGCCTTACATACTATCTATTACTCTTCTCATTTAAATTATAGCTCACACCTCTCCTCCGATTTCCACATTGCCTATTTGACAGCTCCAAACCTGCTCTCCCCTTCCGCCTGTCTTTGCCATCAGAGCAGATGGAAATTCCCTGTTTCAGCTGGTCAAATGAACACTTGGCTGTAACCCTCAATTTATGTCCCTCATACTCCTCATCCAATCAATCAACACACATTGTGAACCTTTCTTCAATTCCACTCGGAGAAGAACTCCTTCCGCCTTTAACAATGTCTGGGTCCCACCTTCGTTCCTTGCCTTTGTGGATCCAGTTGCCTTCTGAAAGGTTTTTCTGATGCCATCTGAAGTCCGAATGGTGTGATCTCCACATTGTAACCGGCAATGCTTAGACATGTCAAATCCTTTCACCCTGGCCAGACTACCCCACTGGCTTTCCTTTTTAACTAATATTCTGGTCTCTAACTTTGCTCTCAAAAGGGATCCTGTTGAGCAAAGCACTGTAACTTCTCTGACTTACCTACTCCTATTTCCCCACTTCTTGCTTATCCATTCACTTCATCAGACAGGCCCAAGTACCTTTTGTAAGTACAACAGGTCTGTTGTATTTACTTTTCAGTCTGGCTGGGAGTTATTCCCCCAGGAAGTCTTTGCTTTCTCCAAATCTCTAGTCAAATGTTATTAGTAAGGCTTGACCTAACCACCCAATACATAAAAGCAGCTCCCTCTACCCCTTCTTATCGCTCTCATCCTGCTTTACTTTTTGACAGGAGTCCTTTCCACTATTTTGCATGCTGTATATTTATTCGTTCATGTCTTCCTTATTTTTCTCTCCACTGGAATAACAACTCCAGGGCATGCATTAATGTAGTGATATATCCTTTTCACTAAGGTAATGTCTTACACATGGTAGTCTCTCTAAGAATATATGTTATAGGAATGAACAAATGTTCAATCCAACTTAATTCACAAAGTATTTATTGATCACTTTCTGAACACAGACATGTGGCGATAGATACTAGAGATGCCGTGCGGCAATGAAGAGCCTGAAATCTGTGCTGCTCTCGAACTCAAGATCTGCACAGCAGCACCTACAGTGAATCTTCCACAGGCTCTTGCCTCTCAAGCTTATCTTCACTGAGCTCCATGTACCCATCGTCATTCTCTGCTCAGCTACATTGTACGGATTGAGCACCCCAATCCAAAAATATGAAATCTGAAATGTTCCAAAATCTAAAGCTTTTTGAGTGCTAACATAATGCAATGATTGGAAAATTCCACACCTGATCTCATGTGACAGGTCACAGTCAAAAAGCAGGTGCAAACCACACAGTGTATTCAGCATCCCCAAGGGAAAAAAGACCCTCCCAGTTCTTTTCCACTATGATGCATCTTTTCCTTACATGACCAAGTTCCCCCAGGCAAGTGCACCCACAAAGGGTAATAAAATGGCACATGTGCAGGCAGGATGGTTGATGGCAGGTTCCCCATGATGCCCTATGAAGCCAAGACCTATCACAATACTCACTGTGGTTTTTTGCCTATTTTCTGCTCTGCAGTGTAATGATATTGTGGAAAATGTCAAAGAGGCCTGAAGATATCCCTATGGGGAACAGTGATATAACAAGGGAGAAGCATTTATGTTGATCTATATAGTACGGAGAGTCAAACTGTTGAAGAAACTGGACAACAGGGTGTGTGAAACCACTTACAGAAGAGTATGGTGTTGGAACGGCCACCGTATAGGACCTGAAGAAACAGAAGGATGAGCTGTTGAAGTTCTATGTTCAAACTGATGAACAGAAGTGAAAGAAAAACAGAAAGAAACTACATAAAAGTTAAAATGAAGATCTTGATAATTTATTGAAAAAGTTGATCCATTAGAATGGAAGTGAACACAGGCCACTTAGTGCTTTGCTGATCATGAAACAAGCAAAGATCTATCACGATGAATTGAAAATGAAAGGAAACTGAATATTCAACAGGATGGTTGCTGAAATTTAAGAAATCACATAGCATTAAATGTTTAACGACTTGTGGTGATAAAGCATCTGCTCATCACAAAGCAGAGGAGAAAATCATTAACAGCTGTGCCAAGGTCATCACTGATAAAAATCTGACACCAGAACAAGTCTATAATGCAGATCAAACACCCTTGTTTTGGCATTAGTGCCCCAAACACTGGCTACTGCTGATGAGACAACCCTACAGGCATTAAGGATGTCAAAAACAGAATAACTGTGTGGGAATGTGCTAAAGCAGCAGGCACCCATAAGTGTATAAATTTGCTATGATAGGCAAAAGTTTGCCCCCTTGCTGTCTGTAAGAAGTGAATTTCTCACCAGTCCATTACTGTGTTATGCTAACAAAAAGGCATGGATGACCAGGGAAATATTTTAGGATTGGTTTTACTAACATTTTATACCAGTGGCTCATGCTTACTGCAGGGAAGCAGGACTGGAAGACTGCCAGATTTCCAGATTTTGTTATTCCTTGACAACTGTTCTGCTCATCCTTCAGCGGAATAGCTCATCAAAAATAATGTTTATGCCAGGTGCTGTTCTGCAAATGTGGCATCATTATTCAGCCATGTGACCAGTGTATCCTTAGATCCATAAATATTAGAACACTTTCTTGAACAGCATGCTAGCAGCAGTAAGCAGAGGTCTGAGTGTGGAAGGTTCCCAATGGAGTTTAGCATGAAGGATGCTATATATGCTGTTGTCAATGCTTGGAACACAGTGACTAAAGACAGAGTTGTGGACGCCTGGCACAACCTCTGGCCTGCAACTGTGTTCAGTGCTGATGGTGAACAAGGTGGTGACTCTGAAGAATTCTGTATGTCCAGTGAGGAAAAAAAATGCTTTATCTTCTTACATACTCAAAAAACATACCTATATGTTCATCTATAAGCTGAAAGAAGCAGTTATTGAGGAAGTTGTTAATATCAATAATGAGGCTCCAGTTGTTAATTCTTTAGCAAATAGTTCTGAATCAAGGATATTATGATAACAGTGATGATGACGATGGCATTAACGCTGCAGAAAAAGTGCCGGTAGACGACATGGTGATATGTGATAGGTATATTGAAGGACTAAAGCAGAATGTATTTGGAACAGAACAAGGAATCATGTCTGATTATAAAATCGAAGAGAGACTTCTAAGACAAAATACACTGTCAATGAAGCAGATGACTGCAGGAAACATTTCAAAAAGCCATCCAGCAGAACGTTTCCTCATCCCTAGAGGATCCACTTCCCAGTCCCTCAACTGCTTCCCATGTTTCTTCTCCCCTAAATCAATCAATAATTAATTAATTAATAATAAACACCACGCACAGCAGCCTTTTAATTATAAAGCATCGTAGGTGGAGACTGGAAGCCTGCATTGTTTGTTGTTGCTCTTGTCTAGCACCTGACACAGGTGTTGTGGTGATGCTACTATGCTGCTGAGTTACCCTGAACTCATTATTCTTGCTGTTTTAATGGTATGACCTTTTTTTTTTTTTTTTTTCTTTGAGATGCGGTCTCGCTGTGTCACCCAGGCTGGAGTGCAATGGCATGATCTCAGCTCACTGCAACCTCCACTTCCCGGGTTCAAGCAATTCTCCTTCCTCAGCCTCCTGAGGAGCTGGGATTACAGGTGCCCACCACCACGCCCGGCTAATTTTTGTATTTTTAATAGAGATGGGGTTTCACCACATTGGCCAGGCTGGTCTCAAACTCCTCAGGTGATCTGCCCACCTTGGCCTCCCAAAGTGCTGGGATTACAGGCGTGAGCCACCACACCAGGCAGGTATGACATATTTTTTACTGTTAACTACTTATGTGTAAATAAGTATGAGAAGATGATTGCTTATTGGTAGTATCTAAATTCAGAGTCAGGAATAATGGCAATGCCAAACAATCACAGACATCTACACGGGTGGCTGAGATAGTGATATGGTCCTTTCTGGTGGCTCAGTGTACACAAACTTTGTTTCACACACAAAATTGCTAAATATATTACACAAAATTACCTTCATACTATGTACACGAAGTATATCTAAAATGTAAATGAATTTAATGTTTGGATTTGTATTCTACCCCCAAGGTATCTCATTATTTAGGTGAAAATATTCCAAAAAAAAAAAAACCATTGAAATCAGAAACACTTCTGACTCCAAGCAATTCAAATAAGGAATATTTGACCTGTATTATAAAAAATTTTTAATAGGCCTGGTTTTTATTATACAGTGAGAACAGAGATATGTTTTTCTTTTCTCCTCTGCTTTGAACTGGCCCTGACAGATCCCAAGCTGTGCTCAACTTCGTCTTTGCCAGCCCATCCCAAAGTTCTTTCTGTTTTTGTTGGTGACCTCACTATGCTATCACCATTCTTTGGCACGGCAGTTTAAATACTCGTAGTAATGTCCTAGTTCCTCAAACTTTCAGCTCATATGTGATGTCTCCCAGTCCTGATCTTAAGAAAGTATCAGGCAGCTATCCTTTACATTTGGAAATACAGTCAGTAAAAGTTAACGTGTCCCTTAAGAGTTCTGGCTGCAGATTCATTGAACCTTCAACTCTCTGTCTATTTCCTGCCAGTTAGTGAGTTTAAAGCATGATGGCTATAATCAATTCAGGATCTACATAATGAATTTAATCCTTTAACATCTGGTAAATAGAGCATATTATCTGTGACAAATATTGCTAATCTTTGTTTGGTGGGTGCAAGTGGTACATATACCATTCTGTGGTAGCAATATTTGATCTAAAAACAGAAACTACCATAAATTATTTTCATTATGTGAGTCAAACGATCTTTGTGATACTCTCTGTAGCTGTGAAGTATTGAAAGTGATTATCCTCATTCTAGAATCTGAGGTATGGAATAGCCTGTTTTCAGTAGAATGTTTTCCCCTTTATTACCTTGTCATGGATTGCTGTATTATGGATTCAAAATATTATAAAATACATTAAATAGAAAATACTATCTGCTAAACAAATGAAAGTATAAAAATGGCTCCTCATAACTAGTGAACACATCTACATTTCTATCATCAAAATGGCACAATTTAGCAGGACTAGAATATAAACCCTTATTTTTAACAAATTTTTTGGATAAAACATGACAAATTGATTTTAGTTGTAATTAATGTTATATCTACTACAAATTATAAAAATCAAGGAAAGTGTAGCAACATGAATAACTGCAATTTCCACAACAGTGGTATAGAAATATATGATTGAAGTATTGAGATTTTTAATAAACATTTTATATTGGAATAATTTTAGACTTGCTGAAAAGTTGTAAAGATAGTACAGAGTTCCGATCCAGTCCTCATTCAGTCTACTCAAATGACAACGCCCTACAATACCATGACACTTCATCATGACTAAGATGTCAACATTGGCACACTACTATTACGTCAGTCTACACTTTATTTACATTTCACTGATTTATTGCTCCCATTGAGGCCTTTTATTTTTTTCTTCCAGGATTAAATATTGGATACATTGCATTTACAGCATGATGAATTTGGGTAAATAGATTCTCATAGGGAAGTTTAAAATGTGTCTTCATATAATTGGTTACAAGCAAGACCACATTATACAGCAGTTTAAATAAAAGACCTTAGGTTAAAGAATAGGATTCTGCAGAAAAATTGTAATAATATAAAAAATTTCTTTCTTCAATAGGCTTTATTTTTATCTCCCCTATTATGTGTTTGACATTTCCCTTTGAAAATTTTTTTCCTTTTAGTTATATTCAGATATAAAATCTTAGAAGTGACTTTAAAAAAAATCTGTGAAATGCAGGGGAATAATTCAGTTGTTTAACCTTCACAAGAATAACTGTTCTAAAAATCAAGTGATTTTACTACATAACACTTCTTATTGTAGAAAATAATAGTCACATTTGTCACATTCAAAGAGTCAACTAAAAATCCACATATTTGTGTTACAAATTTCAAAATTTTTGCATTTGAAGCAAAACCTTTAGACTTTTGAAAATTATAATGGAAACTCTAACTACTTTTAAAAACCTGGTGTGAAGACTGTAGTTCAACAAATGCAGCTTTAAATTATTATTATATACAAGGAGAAATTTTGTCTTCATCATTCTTACTGCATCTACATTTAAAACTGAGAGATTTCTTATGTTTGTGTTACCTGGGAAGGATCAATTGCTCATTGAAATAGCAGTGCAAAGTTTATCAACTTTATAGGATGGAAAGGCTAACTATTAAATGCTGAGACAGAAGCATAACATCTATTTCTAAGTGCAAAACCATTCTCAGAGCCTTCTCAGGACCAGTGAGCAAGCATTTCGGCATTTGTAGGCATGTGTTTGTTTTTCACGCTTCAAGTCGATATCTACATGTTAATTTCTTAGAATAGAATAAATACCATTTTAGAATGTGACAGTTTCAAACTGTAATAAATAGAAAGGACAGTTGTGTAGATAGATACCTTAAAAATATATATTTAGTGACTTCTTCACTCTGCATACAGCAGCTTATTTAAGGGTAAGTTATGCTAATCTTAAAGGTCTTATACTTATTTTCTTTCAGTAACACACAGTACATTTCAATGAAACAGTTGCTGCTATGTTTTTTGTTCTTTTCAAAAAAGGAGAAGTTGAAAGAGTTAGCATTATTTCCGCTGTTCTACACCCCCACCTCATTTTCCTGATCTGTCCAGATTTGTCTGACATAGGCATTATTTGAAAGGAAGACTTACCTACGTTGTCTTTATACTTCAAAAGATGCTCCGGAAGGATGAATTCAGGCAACTTCCTGTTTTCACCTTTTCCTGACCCTGGAGGGCTCTATTAGTTCAAGTGTGTATGTTTCTTTTAAACAAGCTATTTGTAGTCTGCAGCATGAGCCATTTGCATTAATCCCACCATCATATGGATTCAAGGAGCACTGATGTATTTTTAAAGAGTGCATTCCTATTTTCATGGAATCCTAGAATATACTCTGTAATAAATCTGGGTTCACAGTAAAGTTCTTCAGCCACAGTTCCTCCTGTGTGGTCACAGGTCTTTTTTTGACACAACTATCATTTCAGACCTCATGACACTAAGTAAAGATGAGATAAACTACAATGATTCAACTGACTTGAGAATAGTGAGGGATGAAGGCCAAAAAAAGAATACGAATCTGTCCACAACCTTGTATCAAAATAGAAATCAAAACAAAACAATTCAGAATATCAACCTACTTGGATAAGGAGGAAGTTATTATGGCCATATTTTGGTGTATAGCTAAACTTTCTTAAATGACGTCTTTTACTACATGCAATCCAGAATTGAAAGATTCCATTTCAAAAAGAACATTTACAGTTCTTAAGTTTCTGATTCTCACCACTTTGGGTACTACCACCCGATAGCAGTCAGTGACACTAGCTAGCATACAGTCTAGCGTGTGGATTACACCACCTAGACTTCACTCCCAGTCAGTGCTGCTTATCCTCAGTTCTTAATCTCAGGCCTTTGAGAGCTACTTTACAATTATTTTTAGATAACTATAGCAGAACTACTTAATTTGACAGCTTATTTGATAGTTACATTTCAATATAACTCATCTAATTTTTTAAATGACTTAAAGTTTTATGGTACATACTAGGTGAACAAATATGGGGTGCATGAGATATTTTGATACAGGCACACAATGCATAATAATCACATCAGGGTGATTGTTATGGGGTATCCCTAATATGGGAGTATCCATCTCCTCAAGCATTTATCCTTTCTTTGTGATACAAACAATCCAATTATACTATACTAGTTATATCAAAATGTACAATAAGTTATTGTTGACTGTAGTCACCCGGTTGTGCTAGCAAATAGTAAATCTTATCCATTCTAACTGTATTTTTGTACCCTTTAACTATCTCACTTCACCTTCCCACCCATTACCTTCCCCAGCTTCTGGTAACCATCATTTTCCTCCCTATCTCAATGAATCTAATTGTTTTAATTTTTAGCTCCCATCAGTAAGTGAAGACATGTGAAGTTTGTCCTTCTGCACCTGGGTTTTTTCAGTTAGCCAAATGGCCTCCAGTTCCATCTATATTGTTTCAAATGACAGATTTCATTCCTTTTTATTGCTGAATAGTCCTCTATTGTGTATATGTACCAAGTTTTCCTTATCCATTCATCTGCTGATGGACACATAGGTTACTTTCAGATCTTGGCTACTGTGAGTAGTGCTGCAATAACCATGAGAGTGAAGATACCTCTTCAGTATATGGATTTCGTTTCTTTTGGGTATATACCTAGCAGTGGGATCCTGGATCATATGTTAGTTCTGATTTTAGTTTTGAGGAAACTCCAAACTGTTTTCCATAGTGATTGTATTAATTTACATTCCTGCCCACAGTGTATAAGGGTTTCCTGTTCTCCGTATCCTTGCCAGCATTTGTTATTGCCTGTCTTTTGGATAAAAGCCATTTTAACTGGAGTGAAATGATATTTCATTGTAGTTTTGATTTGCATTTCTGGGATGATCAATGATGTTGAGGAGCTTTTCATATACTGGTTTGCCATTTGTATGTCTTCTTTTGAAAAATGTCTATTCAAATATTTTGCCTATTTTTTAATCAGATTATTAGATTTTTTTTCCTTTTGAGTTGTTTGGTCTCCTTATGTATTCTGGTTATTAATCCCTTGTCAGATAGATAGTTTGCAAATATTTTCTCCCATTCTGTAGGTCGTATCTCCATTTTGTGGATTGTTTCCCTGGCTGTGCAGAAAATTTTTAACTTGATGTAATCCCATTGGTCCATTTTTGCTTTGGTTGCTTGTGCTTATAGAATATTATTCAAGATGTCTGTGCTCACTCCAATGTTCTGGAGAGTTTCTCCCAATGTTTTCTTTCAGTAGTTTCATAGTTTGAGGCCATAGATTTAAGACTTTAACCCATTTTGATTTGATTTTCGTATACAGTGAAAAATAGGGGTCTGATTTCATTCTTCTGCATATGGATAGGATGTCCAGTTTTCCCAGTACCATTTATTGAAGACACTGTAATTTCTCCCATGTATGTTATTGGCACCTGTGTAGAAAATGAGTCAACTGTAGATGTATAGATTTACTTCTGGGTTTTCTATTTTGTTCTGTTGGTCTATGTATCTGTATTTATGTGAGTACCCTGTGCTTTTGTTTACTGTAGCTCTGTCATATAATTTGAAGTTAGGTAATGTGGTTACTCCAGTTTTATTATTTTGGTTCAGGATAGCTTTTGCTCTTCTGGGTCTTTTGTGGTTTCATACAAATTTTAGAAATTTTTTCTTCTATTACTGTGAAGAATGTGATTGGTATTTTGATAGTGATTGTATTAAATCTGTAGATTTCTTTAGATAGTATCAGCATTTTAACTATATTGATCCTTCCAATCCATGAACATGAAATATCTTTCCATTTCTTTGTTTTTTCCTCAATTTATTGCATCAGTATTTTTATAGATTTCATTGTCAGGATCTTTCACTTCATTGGTTAAGTTTATTCTTAGGCATTTTATTTTATTTGTATCCCTTTTAAATGGGATTACTTTCTTGATTTCTTTTTCATATTGTTCACTGTTGACATAAAGAAATACTACTAATTTTTGTATGTTAATTTTGTATCCTACAACTTTACTAAATTTGTTTATCAGTTATAATAGTTTTTTGGATGGAGTCTTTAGGTTGTTCTACATATAAGATCCTATGATGTGAAAATGAGGATAATTTGACTTCTTCCCTTCCTATTTAGATGACCTTTATTTCTCTTTCTTTTTTGATTGCTCTAGGTAGGACTTTCAGTATTGTGTTGGATAACAGTGGTGAAAGTAGGCATGCTTGTCTTGTTCCAGATTTTAGTGGAAAGGCTATCAGTTTTTCTCCATTCACTGGTACTAGCTGTTGGCCTGTTATATACGGCTTTTATTGTGTTGAGTTGTGATCCTTCTATCTCATTTTTTGACAGTTCTTATCATGAAGGGATGTTGAATTTTATCAAATGCTTTCTCAGCATCAAGTAATATGACCATATGTCTTATTCTTATTTTGTCTTTCGTTCTGTTTATATGATGTATCACATTGATTGATTTGTATATATTGAACAATTTTTGCATCCTTGGGATAAATCCCACTTTGTCATGATGAATGACCTTTTTAATGTGTTGTTGATTTCAGTTTGCTAGTATTTTGTTGAATATTTTTTCATCAATGTTCATCAGAAATATTAGCCTGTAGTTCTGTCTTTTTGATGTGTCTTTGTCGGGTTTGGTATCTGAGTAATACTGGCCTCATAGAATAAGACTGGAAGTATTCCCTTCCCCTGTATTTTATTTATTTATTTATTTTGGAATACTTTGAGTAGGATTGATATTAACTCTTCTTTAAATGTTTGGAAAAATTTAGCAGTGATGCTATTGGAGACTTTGTTCATTTCTTAAAATCCTTTTTTTTCCCTAAATTTTTGCTTGCCTGTGTTGATTCTGAGGAGCAGTCTTTGAGCTCTGAGATTTATTTCCTCTGCTTGTTTTTTTCTGTTATTAATGTTTCCAATTTCATTATAAAATTCCTGGAGCAAACTTTTCATTTCCAGAAGTTCTGCTTGGTTTCTTTTCTTTTCTTTTCTTTTTTTCTTTCTTTCTTTCTTTCTTTCTTTCTTTCTTTCTTTCTTTCTTTCTTTTTTTTTTTTTTTTTGAAGTCTCTCTTTGTCGCCAGGCTGGAGTGCAGTGGCATGATCTTGGCTCACTGCAACCTCTGCCTCCCAGGTTCAAGCGATTGTCCTGCCTCAGCCTCCAGAGTAGCTGGGACTACAGGCACAAGCCACCACGCTCAACTAATTTTTGTATTTTTAGTAGAGATGGGGTTTCACCATGTTGGCCAGGATGGTTTCGATCTCCTGTTTTTTTCTTAAAATGGCTATGCTGTATTTCCACTTGAGATCATTTTACTGATTTCCTTGGATTGGGTTTCAACCTTCTCCGATATCTCCTTGAACTTACTTGCCATCCAGATTCTGAATTCTGTGTTTGTTGTTTCAGCCATTTCAATCAGGTTTAGAACCATTGCTGGGGAGCTGGTGTGATCATTTATAGTTAAAAAGAAACTCTGCCTTTTAGAGTTGCGAGAATTCTTGCACTGGTTCTTTCTCATCTTTGTGGGCTGATATTCCTTTAATCCTTGAAGTTACCATCCTTTCAATGAGGCTTTTTACTTTCGTATTCTTTGATGCCATTGAGAGTTTGACTGTAGTATAAGTTGGGTTCAGTCAATTGATTTTGCTTCTGGATGCTCTCTGGGGGACAAGGCTCAGCTCAGCACTCCTGGTCTGCATGCTGTAACCCTGGGGGCCTAGGGCCAGGCTCATGAATTTGTTCTCTGGCTCCTCAAGGTCAAACACGTGCTGTACTGGAGGGGTCAAGACGTTTAGATTTTGGATTTCTTCCTGGTTCAATCTTCATGGGTTTTATGTGTCTGGGAATTTGTCCATTTTTTTTCTAGGTTCTCCAATTTATTGGCATATAGTTGCTCATAGCAGCCTCTAATGATCCTTTAAATTTTTGTGGCATCTGTTGTAATGTTTTCTTTATCAACTCTGATTTTATTTATTTTTTCTTCTATTTTTTCTTAGTTTGGCTAAATGTTTGTCAATTTTCTTTATCCTTTTAAGAAAGCAATTTCTCATTTTGCTGATCTTTTTTGTTGTTAAGTTTTAATTGTATTTATTTCTGCTCTGATAATTATTTTTTCTCTACTGTTTTTGAATTTGATTTGCTCTTGCTTTTCTAGTTCTTTAAGATACATCAAGATGTTTATTTGAAGGTTTTTTACTTTTATGATGTAGGCATTTATTGCTATAAACTTTACTTAGTACTTCTTTCACTCTACCCCATAGGTTTTATTATATTGGGTTTCCATTTTCATTTGTTTGAAGAAATTTTGAAATTTCCTTCTTAATTTCTTCATTGGCCCACTGGTCATTTAGGAACATATTGTTTACTTTCCATGTGTTTGTGTAGTTTCCAAAATTCCTCGTTCTAGATATCTTTATTCAATTGTGGTCAGAAAATATACTTTACATAATTTCAATATATAAAAAGAACTTTAAGACTTGTTTTGTGACCTAACATTTGGTTATCCTTGAGAATGATCCACATACTAAGGAGCAGAATGTGTATCCTGCAGCCATTGGATGTCACATTCTGTAAATATCTATTAGGTCCATATTTTCTATAGTGCACATTACGTCCAATGTTTCTTTGTTGATTTTCTGCATGGAAGATCTGTCCAGTGGTGAAAGTGGAGTGTCTAAGTCTCCAGTATATATTATATATATAGAGAGAGAGATAGACTTGTCTCTCACCTTATTAGTTAAGGTGATTTTCTCTGGTATAGGCATGCTTCATTCTGTTTTACTCCTTTTTCTTTTGTCTTTTCTGCCTCTATTTTCAAATACCCTGTCTTAAAGATCACTAATTCTTTCTTTTGCTTGATCAAGTCTGTTATTAAAAGATTCTGACACATTCTTCAGTGTGCCAATTGCATTTTTCAGCTCCAGAATACTTTCTGCTTGATTCTATTATGTTATTTTAGTTTCTTTGTTAAATTTATCTGGTAAGGCTTTAAATTTCTTTCTGTTGTCTAAAATTTTACTATTTTGAATTATCTTTCTGAAAAGTGGCATATCTCTGTCCAAAATTGGTCACTAGTGCCTTATTTAGTTTGTATGATGAGGTCATGTTTTCCTGGTTGGTCTTGATGCTCGTGAATGTCCAACAGTGTCTAGGCATTGAAGTATAGGTATTTATTGTAATTTTCACTGTCTGAGCTGTTTTGTACTTGTCCTTCTTGGGATGGCTTTCCAGGTAGTCACAGGGTCATGGGTGTTGTGATCTGTCTTTGGTTACTGCAGCCATATCTGCATTAGTGGCTCCCTAAGCCCAGCAACATTGTGGTTTTCACAGACTTGTAGAGGAGCTGCCTTTTTGGTATTGAGTAATGTCTGGAAGAATTCCCTGGATTACCAGGCAGAGACCCTTTTTCTCTTCTCTTACTCTTCCCTAAACAAATGAAGTATCTCTGTGCTGAGCTACCTGGAGTTGGAGGAGGGGTGACAGAAGCATCTCTGTGGCCACCAGCACTGGGACTGCCCTGAGTTAGACTTTAAAACAGTACAACACTGATTGTCACCCAAGGCTCATGATGACCATTGCCTGGCTACCACCTGTGTTCACTCAAGGCTCAAGAACTTTACAATCAGCTGGTGGTGAATCCAGCTATGTTTGTGTTCTACCCTTCAGTGTGGTGACTTTTTCCTAGCCTCAGGCAGGTCCAGAGATGCTGCCTGGGACCCAGGGCCTGGAGTGGGGGAGACTTAGGAATCTACTTCATGCTCTATTCTACTGTGGCTGAGCTGACACCTAAGCTGCAAGACAGAGTCCTTCTTTCCTCTCCTTTCCTCATGCAGAGAGTTCACCCCTGTGGCCACCACCACCCTAGGCCCGTGGCAAGTACTTCCAGGATACTGCCAATGTTCATTCAACTCCCAAGGGCCCTTCAGTCAGCTTTTGGTGAATGCTACCAGTCTTCAGTCTCTCCCTTCAGTGAAGTGAGCTCTGTTCTGACTCAGAGCAGGTCCAGAAATGCCATCCAGGAGCCAAGGACTGGAATCAGGGACGCTGGGAGCCTGTTTGGTGTTCTATCCCACTGTGGCTGAGCTGGTACCCAAGTTGCAAGATGAGATCCCCTTCCTTTATTCTTCCCTCTCCTTTCCTCAAGCATGAGACTCTCCTTGTAGCCACCACATCTGGGAATGTGCTGGGCCACACCTGAAGCCAGCACACTTCTGAGTCTCACCCAAATCCTGTGACCAATATTGTCTGGTTCCCACTGCTGATTATTCAGATCCCAAGGACTCTTTAGTCAGCAGGCGATCAATCCTACCAAGACTGGGTCCTTTCCTTCAAGGCTGCAGGTTCTCTTCTGGCACAGGGTGTATATAGAAATGTTGCCTGGGAGCTAGAAGCTGGAACGGGGGGCCTTGGAATGCTGCCTGCTGTCCAGTTCTACTATGGCTGAGCTGATATCCAAGTTGCAAAAGAACTTTTCTTTATTCTCTCTTCTCCTCTCCTCAAGCAGAGGATAAGATTCTTTTCCGGAGTTGCATGCTGCACTGACTGGGGTTGGGGGAGAAGTAATGCAAGCACTCACTTGGTCACCTCAGCTGGTGTCTCACTAGGTTGCATGCACCCCAAGTTCACTGGATCCCACCCCAGAACAGCCTCAGGACTTGCCCAGGAATTGCAGTCCTTGTGGCTTAGAATGCCTTGCAAGTTTATTTAGGACCCCAGAATGCTTTAGCCCATTGTGGTAAAGCTTGCTGAAACTCAGGTTTCGACTGATCAGATGGATGATTCCCCTTTGGCTAGGACTAGTTTAAATACTCTGTCTGTGAAAGCCAGCTGAGTTCTGCTGTGTATTGCTTTCCTTTGTAATGGTACAGCACTGATTTCCAATGCAAAGTCCCATAATGACTGTGCTCTCCCTCCCATTAGTGTACACATTCTCTCTCCATACCACATGGCCACTGCCAGGCGATGAGAAAGGGGTTGTGTAGATGATTCAAGACTGTCTTTCCTATCTCCTTCATGCCAATTTCTTTAATATGATGTTAAAACCATATGACCACCTACTTGATTTTTGGTTCTTATAAAGGTGTTTTTTTGCGTGTGGATACTGATTCAATTTGGTTATCCCATGAGTGAGACTATAACTGGAAGCTTCTATGTAGCCATCTTGCACTGACTTTTTCAGTATAATCTTTTCATTACATGTATCACTCACTGTATGATGTTTACAAATTCCAATCTCTTCAATTACTCTTTCTTTCAGCACCCTTTTTGTGGTTTTATTTTGGCCATGGTTTTCAGAAAGAGAGAAGATGAACATTGGGTAAATATTCTAATTGGTCCCTGCCACCTTATACAAATAATGCTGGTAATATAGAAGCATTAAAAATACAGAAAATAAAAATATAGAAGCATTAAAAAGAATCCAGTGTGCACACACACACACACACACACCCCTGCACACACACAGATATACCACATTTTATATTATACATGATATAATTATATTTATTTGTAATATGTAAAATTAAACCTAGGTGTACACCTTTTTTGAAATTAGTGCATACATTCTGTACCTTTGATGAAGCAGTCTGCAAAGTACTATTGTTAGTGCTACTTAAAATCTATATAATAGTGACTCTGGCGGAGGAGCAAAAAGCAATTGAAAATGAGGCAATTTCAAAATAAGCCAACTCTCTTGAGGTTTGGTGTTATTTCACTTAAATGAAAGAATTAGGGGTTATCAGATGGCCATTTGTTTGTAGACCACTACTTCCAGTTATAGTTATGTATTCTGTAGATTTATATTCAACAATATAATAATATAAGTTGCTAAGAATATTTTAGAAATAAAACATGATATGTATTATTCTGAACAATGAATTAAATATGGCAGAGAATTTGGCTGTGTATCTAACCCTTGGACTCTCATGGATCGTTTTGTTATTTTAATTTGCTAATACGAGATTTAATATATTGAGTAACTGGTTTTCTTTAAACATTCAGTATGTCATTATTGGTAGCTGTTTTGTAAATTGGATTAGAGTTGGCTACATTTTATCTGTTATACATAGATGTTTATCTATCTGCCTCAACTATTCAATGTGATTTGCCAACTGCATTATTATTACGTTTCTAGGCTTAGGCACAATAACTTATATATAACAGATTGTTTAATAACTTTTAAAATTAATTTTAGGTCTTTAACAAATGCAAGTTAACACGACTGAGCATATAATAAATGTTTTGTGGTACATTCATATATGTAACATTTCCTAAGTATAACAAATTAGTATCCTGAGACTTTGTTGAAGTTGCTTATCAGCTTAAGGAGTTTTTGGGCTAAGATGATGGGGTTTTCTAAATATAGAATCACATCATCTGCAAACAGAGACAATTTGACTTCCTCTCATCCTGTTTGAATACCCTTTATTTCTTTCTCTTGCCTGACTGCCCAGGCCAGAACTTCTAATACTATGTTGAATAGGAGTGGTGAGAGAGGGCATCCTTGTCTTGTGCCAGTTTTCAAAGCAATGGTTCCAGCTTTTGCCCATTCAGTATGATATTGGCTGTGGATTGCTCCTAAATAGCTCTTATTATTTTGAGATATGTTCCATCAATACATAGTTTATTGAGAGCTTTTAACAGGAAGGGAAGTTAAATTTTATTAAAGGCCTTTTCTGCATCTATTGAGATGATCATGTGGCTTTTGTCATTGGTTCTGTTTATGTGATGGATCACATTTATTGATTTGCGTATGTTGAACCAGTCTTGCATCCCAGGGATGAAGCCGACTTGATCTTGGTGGATAAGCTTTTTGATGTGCTGCTGGATTTGGTTTGTCAGTATTTTATTGAGGATTTTCACATTGATGTTCATCAAGGATATTGGGCTGAATTTGTTGTTGCTGTTGTTGTTGTGTCTTTCCCAGGTTTTGGTATCAGAATGATGCTTGCCTCATAAAATGAATTACGGAGGAGTCCCTCCTTTTCCATTGTTTGGAATAGTTTCAGAAGTAATGGCACCAGGTCCTGTTTGTATCTCAGGTAGAATTCGGCTGTGAATCTGTCTGGTCCTGGGTTTTTTTTGTTTATTTGGTTGGTTGGTTGGTAGGCTATTGATTACTGCCCTAAGTTCAGAACTTGTTATTGGTCTATTCAGGCATTTGACTTCTTCCTTGTTTAGTCTTGGCAGGGTGTATATGTCCAGGAATTTATCCAGCATTCCTATACAGCAACAATAGAAAAGAAGAGAGCCAAATCATGAATAAACTCTCATTTACAATTGCTATATAGAGAAAAAAATACTTAATAGAGTCAACAAAGGATGTGAAGGACCTCTCTAAGGAGAACTACAAATCATTGCTCAAGGAAATAAGAGAGGAGACAAATGGAAAACTTTCCACCCTTATAGGTAGAAAGAATCAATATTGTGAAAAAATTTTGTGAAAGTAATTTATAGATTCAATGCCATTCCTATCAAACTACCATTGACATTCTTCACAGAATTAGAAAAAAAAAAACTACTGTAAATTTCATATAGAATCAAAAAAGGAGCCCATATAACCAAGACAATCATAAGCAAAAAGAACAAAGCTGAAGGCATCACGTTACCGGAGTTCAAACTATGCTAAAAGGCTACAGTAACCAAAACAGCAAGGTACTGATACCGAAACAGACATATAGACCAATGGAATGGAACACAGACCTCAGAAATAACACCACACATCCACAACCATCTGATCTTTGACAAACTAATAAAAACAAGCAATGGGGAAAGGATTCCCCATTTAATAAATGGTCCTGGGAAAACTGGCTAGCCGTATGCAGAAAACTGAAACTGGACCCCATCCTTATACCAAAATTAACTCAAGATGGATTAGAGAGTTACATGTGAAACCCAAAACCGTAAGAACCCTTGAATAAAAACTAGGCAATGCCATTCAAGACATAGACAGAGGCAAAGACTTCATGATGAAAATGCCAAAAGCAGTTGCAACAAAAGCCAAAATTGACAAATGGAATGTAATTAAACTAAAGAGCTTCTGCACAGCAAAAGAAACTATCATCAGAGCGAACCAGCAAACTACAGAATGGGAGAAAATTTTTGCAATCTACCCATCTGACAAAGGTCTAATATCCACAATCTACAAGGAACTTAAACAAATTCACAAGAATAAAACAAAGCCAGGCATGATGGCTCACGCCTGTAATCCCAGCACTTTGGGAGGCTGAGGTGACAGATCACAAGGTCAGGAGTTCTAGAGCAGCCTGGCCAACATGGTGAAACCCCGTCTCTACTAAAAATACAAAAACTAGCTGGGTGTGGTGGGACACACCTGTACTCCCAGCTACTCGGGAGGCTGAGGCAGCAGAATTGCTTGAACCGGAGAGATGAAGGTTGCAGTGTGCTGAGATCGCACCACTGCACCCGAGCCTGGGCAACAGAGCAAGACTTCATCTAAAAAAAAAAAAGCCTCATCAAAAAATGGGCCAAGGATATGAACAGACACTTTTCAGAAGAAGACATTTATGCAGCCAAGAAACATATGAAAAAAAGCTCAGCTGATTTCATTGACTGGATCCCAGGCCTATTTTACTTCAGAGTCTACTTTCTTAAACCCTGCACATATTTCTTCCTTAAAACATACACTATCTATATATGATTAGACACTTCTTTCCTATTACATTTTCTATTTCTTATTTGGCCTTTCATTTTCATTTTCAAAGAGCATTACAAATACTTTTGCTACAATTCTACATGACGGCCTACTAGTTTTCTACTATCAATACTCTAATAATCACGGATTATTAGAGAAATGCAAATCAAAACCACAATGAGATACTATCTCACACCAGTCAGAATGGCAATTATTAAAAAGTCAAGAAACAGTAGATACTGGTGAGGGTGTGGAGAAATAGGAATGCTTTTACACTGTTGGTGGGAATGTAAGTTAGTTCAACCATTGTGGATGACAGTGTGGCGATTCCTCAAGGGTCTAGAACTAGAAATACCATTTGACCCAGCAATCCTATTATTGAGTATATACCCAAAGAATAGAAATCATTCTAGTATAAAGACACATGCACATGTATGTTTATTGCAGCACTATTTACAATAGCAAAGACATGGAACCAACCCAAATACCCATCAGTGACAGATTGGATAAAGAAAATGTGGTACATATACGCCATGGAATACTGTGCAGCCATAAAAATGAATGAGATCATGTCCTTTGCAGGAACATGGATGAAGATGAAAGCCATCCTCCTCAGCAAACTAACATGGGAACAGAAAACCAAACACCACATGTTCTCACTCGTAAGTGGGAGTTGAAAAGTGAGGACACATGGATACAGGGGATACATGCTCAGGCCAGTGGGTTAGGGCAGAGACGAGGGGAGGGAGAGCATTAGGACAAATAGCTAACGCATGTGGGGCTAAAAACCTAGATGGTGGGTTGATAGGTGCAGCAAATCACCATGGAACATGTATATCTATGTAACAAACCTACACATTCTGCACCTGTATCCAGGAACTTAAAGTGAAAAAAAAATTGTATCTTTAAGCACCTGTAGTTTGCTTATTTCTCTAATACGTGGCAGACAAGGAAAAATACACTACTTTATCAGGCTCTTCCACACAATGATAATGATGGTGATAATTATAATAGTAACTAATATTTCTTGAGTGTTTACCTTGTGTTATGTATCATGCTAAACACTTTCTGCATCCTGTCGCTCACATTGCCATTTTAAAAAGAGAAAACTGAGTCTTAGAAAATAAGTAGTTGACCTTGCAAGATCACAAAGGTAATAGCGGCCTTTCATTGACTGGATCCCAGGTCTATTTTACTTCAGAGTCTACTTTCTTAAACGCTGCACATATTTCTTCCTTAAAACATACACTATCTATATATGATGAGACACTTCTTTCCTATTACATTTTCTATTTCTTATTTGGCCTTTCATTTTCATTTTCAAAGAGCATTACAAATACTTTTGTTACAATTCTACATGACGGCCTACTAGTTTTCTACTATCAAAGTATTTGTTTAACTGGCATTTTACATCCTAGAAGTAAATGATAAAATATTAAAATAAAGAGCCAAGGACAGAGCCGATCTGGATGATGCTCTTGCACATCAAATAGCAATCTTAGGGAATGCATATTTTTCTTGAAATATCCACTATCTGCTATTACTCAGCCATATATTGATGATATTTCAAGATGAAGGCACAGAAATATAAAGGCTCAGAGATCTGCTGCAGAGAAGACTCAGAAAAAATGGAAAGAATTTGAATTTAGCAGCTTTTTGCAGAAGAGTTGAGAGGGTACTGGGAAGTGAGATTTGTAGGAACTGATATAGGGTCTGAGGCAGACATACAGAAATAATCCGTAGGAGCAAGAGAAATACCCCAAGGCTGCGGCAAACTCTGCATCATGCAGGAAAGGGATGCTTTCTGATTTTTTATAAGAAAAATGGAGTGTCCTCTTTGATAAGGAAATAGAGAAATTGTGAGATCTCATAGACTATCATCAAAGAAAAAAACCCAGGAAGAAAAGTGTATATTATAAGGCAAAACTCCAGTAATAAAAAATAAGGTATGCGAATTAGTCCATTTTCACACTACTATAAGGAAATACCTGAGACTAGGTAATTTACAAAGAAAAGAGGTTTAATTAACTCACTTTTCTGCAGGGTTAACAGGACTCACAACTGGATGGCCTCAGGGAACTTAAATCATGGGGAAAGGTGAAGGGGAAGCAAGCACTTCTTACCATGGCAGCAGCAGCAGAAGAGAGAGAGTGAGCAAAAGTGGAAGCGCCACACACTTTCAAACAACCAGTTCTCATGAGAACTTACTCACTATCACGAGAATAGCATGGAGGAAGTCTGCCCCCATTATTCAATCGCCTCCCACGAGGTCCCTTCCCTAACATGTGGGGATTACAATTCAAGATAAGATTTGGGTGGGGACACAGAGCCAAACTATGTCATTCCACCACTGGCCTCTCCCAAATATCACATCCTTCTCACATTTCAAATCACAATGACGCCTTCCAAACAGTCCCCCAAAGTCTTAACTCAATCCAGGGTTAACCCAAAAGTCCAAGTCCAAAGTCTCATCTGAGACAAGGGAAGTTCCTTCCACCTATGAGCCTGTACAATCAAAAGCAAGTTAGTTACTTCCAAGATAAAATGGGGGTACAGGGTTTGGGTAAATATTCCCATTCCACATGTGAGAAATTGACCAAAATAAAGGGGCCATAGGCCCCAAGCAAGTCTCAAATCCACCAGGGTACACAGTAAATCTTAAAATTTGAAAATACTTTCCTTTGACTCCATGTCTCACATCCAGGCCATGGTGATGCATGGGATAGGCTCCTATGGCCTTGAGTATCTCCAGCCCTGTGACTCTGCCCCATGGCTACTTTCATGTGCTGGCACTGAGTGTCTGTGGCTTTTCCAGGCTCACAGTTCAAGCTGTTGGTAGATCTATCATTCTGGTGTCTAGAGGATGGTGGTCCTCTTCTCATAGCTTCACTAGGCAAAGCCCCAGTGAGGACTCTGTGTGGGGACTTGAACCCCACATTTACCCTCTGCACTGCCCTAGCAGAAGTTCTCCATGAGGGCTCCACCACTGTAGCCGACTTTTGCCTGCAAATCCAGGTTTCAGAGGATGCAAATACATCCTCTGAAATCTAGGTGGAGGTTCAAAAACTCTTGCTTCTGCATACCTGGAGGCCCAACACCATGTGGAAGCCACCAAGACTTGGGGCTTGCACCCTTTGAAGCCACAGCCTGAGCTGTACCTTGACACTTTTTAGCCACGGCTGGAGCTAGAATGGCTGGGATTCAGGGTGCAATGTCCTGAGGCTGCACAGAGCAGCAGGGCCTTAGGCCCTGCCCACAAGACCATTTTTCCCTCTTAGACCTCTGGGCCTGTGATGGGAGGGGCTGCTGTGATAATCTCTGACATTCCCTGAAGATATTTTCACTGTTGTCTTTGGGATTAACATTCAGCTTTTCTTTACTTATGCCAATTTCTGCAGCAGGCTTGAATTGCTCTCCAGAAAATGGGTTTTCTTTTCTACCACATGGTCAGGCTTCAAATTTTCCAAGCTTTTATGCTCTGCTTCCCTTTTAAACATAACTTCCAATTTCAGACCATCTCTTTGTTAATGCATATAACTTTATGCACTTAGGAGCAGCCAGGCCAAATCTTGAACACTTTGCTGCTGAGAAATTTCTTTCACCAGATGTCATATATCATCAAAGTTCCACAGATCTCTAAGACAGGGGGAAAATGCTGCCAGTCTCTGCATAGCAAGAGTGACCTTTACTCCAATTCCCAATAAGTTTCTCATCTCTATCTGAGATCATCTCAGTCTGGACTCCATTGTCCATATCACTATCAGCACTTTGGTACAAGTCTCTAGGAAGTTCCCAACTTTCTCACATCTTCCTGTCTTCTTTTGAATCCTTCAAACTGTTCCAACTTGTACCCATTACCCAGTTCCAAAGTCACTTCCACATTTTCTGGTATCTTTGTAGCAGTGCCCAACTCCTGCCACAAATTTTCTGTATTAGTCCATGTTCATACTGCTATAAAGAACTACCTGAGACTGGATAATTTATGAAGAAAAGAGATTTTATTGGCTCATAGTTACACAGGCTTAACAGGAAGCATAACTGGGAGGCCTCAGGAAACTTACAATCATGTTGGAAGGCAAAGAGGAAGCAAGCACTTCTTATCATGGCAGCAGCGGAGACAGAGAGAGAGAGAGGAAGTGCCACACACTTTCAGACCACCAGATCTTTTGAGAACTCACTCGCTATTATGAGAAGAGCAAGGGGGAAGCCCACCTCCATTATTCAATCACCTCCCACCAGGCCCCTTTCCTGATATGAGTGGATTACAATTGGAGATGAGATTTGGGTGGGGACACAGATTCAAACCATATTAGTATGCAGTGGTAACTGGGGACAACAAGGCTGAGGCAGTGTCCCTGACTGAAAGAATGGTTAAGACAACAGGCAACATGCTACCATCTTAGAGCCAATAGCCGTTTGAGAGAAATGAAAGGCAGAACTCTACCAAAGGACAACACAGGTGCCAAGTAATCAGGTTGACTTCAGGAAAACTGGAAAGACAACAATTTTATCTGACTTGTGAATTAGGAGATAGGTTGTTCTAAGTCCCACTAAATGATTGCCCTTGGATTTCATCTCTGGGAGTAGGGAAAACAAGACAATTATGAACCACAGGCTGGAATTTTCCATTGTTATACACAGGCATTTAATTTGTGTAATGTAAACTTTGACCAGGGCGTTTACTTGTCTTCTGGTTTAGCATCAGTCTCTAAAAAGTAAATAAAATTACCGGGCATGTTGTCTCATGCCTGTAATCCCACCACTTTGGGAGGCCTAGGCAGGTGGATTGCCTGAGGTCAGGAGTTCAAGACCAGCCTGACCAACATGGTGAAACCCCATCTCTACTAAAAATACAAAAATTAGCCAGACATGATGGTGGGCCCCTGTAATCCAAACTACTCAGGAGGCTGAGGCAGAAGAACCATTTGAACCAGGGAGGCAGAGACTGCAGTGAGCCAAGATCACACCACTGCACTCTATCTAGCCTGAGCAACAGAATGAGACTCTGTCTCAAAAAAAAAAAAAAAAAAAAAAGTAAATAAAATTAATTTTCAATACGTTTTACAGGCAATATTTTATGGTTCCTCTTCATTTTAATTGGTTTTAATTGTCTCAAGAGTTTTACTAGAACTTGAAGTAGCAGTGAACTATGTTTAACCTCTTTTGTTGTAATTTTTAACAAATATTTGTTCATTTTTGCTTTTCTATAATCCTTTCTTTGGGGGGAGGGTCTTTACTTAATTTAGATACTAATAAGATTCATAACGCCTTAGTATTATCTGGCTGTACTTTTAACCCTCATGTACTTCCATTTTATGTTGGTCCTGCCCTTTGCATTTTGAACAACATTTTCCTGCAAGAAAAAGCAAACAAAATAGGATTTGAGTAGTTTGCTTTCTACCTATCACTGCTAACACTGAGGTATTGCATGAAAGCATATGGTAACTTCTTTAAAAGAGAACTGAAGTCTCAGTAGATTAAGAACATTGAAGTTTATTACTTGCCCATGTCAAGTATAATTGACATTCAAGGAGTGGGCTTGTTTCTTCCCCAGACACTCATACAGGTCATCTTGCTAATGGCAACTTTGCCATCCTCAACAGATGGCTTCCCAGGCCACCTTGATGTTGACATCCTTCCAACAGAAAGGGAAAGACAGAGTGTGGGGAATCACCTGGGAAGTATTTACGGATGAGTCCTGGAGTGTACAAAACACATCTAGAAACACCTAGGGGTTCCTAAGATCTCAAATGCAGAAATCACATTGTAACCTGTTTAACAGAAGGTATGAAAAATTGTGTAGTTAAACCAGTATATTGTGACAATTTTAGAGAAGTAACTCAGGGGAACGGCGAAAATTCCACTCTGTTTCCGGGCCATTTTGATGGGGCACTTAGGAAATATGCTAATGCAGACCCAGATCCCCTGGAAGGGTGAACTCTCCTGGGTATGCATTTTGTTACTCAATCTGCCACTGATGTTAGGAAGGAAGCTACAGAAGGAGAAATGCTACACAAGGCTGAGTTGGCTCAAACTCTGCCCATGATCCAGCTCTTAAACATGACCTTTGATGTTTACAACAATAGGGACAGCACAGAGAAGGCAGAGAAAACCAAAAGAAATAGGCAGAAATTGCAGTCGTCAGTCTCCCCCTGCCTCAGGGTTAACTATTGAGAAAGTGGCAAGAGATCAGTGTCTGGGATGCCCGGATGAGAACCCCTGACCCGGGGTCCCCTGGGTTAGAATCAGTGTGCCTACTGTAAGCCAGAGGGCCATTGGAAAAGGGATTGCCCCAGGCTCCAAAGGGAGCCTGAGCCACTCAAACCCATAACGGCCAAGAGAACAGAGGACTGATGGGCCCTGAGATCCTCCATGGCTCCCACAGCACACCTTATCACCTCCACAGAGGAGCCTCAGGTAACTTTTGATGTGGCAGGTAAGAATGCTGAGTTTTGCTGGGAGCAGTGGCTCATGCCTGAAATCCTGGCACTTTCGCCCAGGCAGGTAGATCATGAGGTCAGGTGATCGAGACCATCCTGCCTAACACGGTGAAACCCGTCTCTACTAAAAATCCAAAAAATTAGCCCGGCGTGGTGGCAGGTGCCTGTAGTCCCAGCTACTTGGGAGGCTGAGGCAGGAGAATCACTTGAACCTGGGAGGTGGAGGTTGCAGTGAGCCAAGATTGTATCACTGCACTCCAGCTAGGGCAACAGAGCGAGACTCTGTCTCAAAAAAACAAAAACAAAACCAAACAAACAAAAAAAAGAATACTGAGTGTGTACTGGATACAGAGCCACCCTTTCAGTTCTGACCCATTTCTCAGGGCCAATGCCTCCTCACCCTTGTACCATAATGGCGATTGATGGCCAGCCCAAAATTAGGAGGTTCACTCACCCCCATTGGCTGCACCATTGGGAACCATAAGTTTTCCCATGGTTCTTGCTTATTCCTGAGTGCCCTATTCCTTTACTGGGAAGGGACCCACTTTCTTAGTTACAGGCCACAGTTCAATTTGGAGAGCCTCACCATAAGGGACACTACTTCTAGCTCTAAATGATTGACTTGATACCGATAGAGACGACCTCTCTTCCACTGCATATTACTTCTCAAGTAGATCCTTTTGTTTGGGACATAGAAGTTCCTGGCACAGCTGCTAATTTACCCCCAGTCCAGGTCACTTTGAAACCCAGTGTTGGTTACCCATAGAAAAAACAACATCCTTTGAGACCTGAAGCACAACAGGGCATACAGCCCCAGATAGAGAACTTACGAAAATATGGACTATTACAACCTTGTCAGTCCCCATGTAATACCCCCCATCCTGCATGTAAGGAAACCAAATGGAGAATACAGATTTGTTCAAGATCTGAGGGCAGTTAATGAGGCAGTAGCCCCAGGCTACCCAATAGTTCCTAAACCTTGCACAATACTGACCCAAGTCCCTGAAGATGCTAACTGGGTCATGGTATTAGACTTGATGAATGCTTATTTTGCATATCTTTACACCTGGATGCCCAGAATATCTTTTCTTTTGAATGGACTGATCCAGATACTCATGCTACATCTCACTTTACCTGGAATGTCCTTCCCCAAGGTTTTAGGGAATGCATCTCTTTGGGAATGCATTGACAAAATAATTAAGGGAACTACTGTTAACAAATGGATCCCTCCTACAATATGTGGATGGCCTATTGATTTCTGGCCCTAAGACACTGATAAGAATACAATTCAGATTCTTCATTTTTTGGGAAAAGGAGGGCATTGGGTATCCACCCACAAGGCCTACATTTCTGTTCAAAAGGTTAAATAATTGGGACACATGTTCACTCTGGGACAAGAATCCTGGCCCAGGAATGAAGAGACCATCTTGACACTCCAGATCCCCTAAGACTAAGAAACAGTTAAGAATCTCTTGGGAGTGGCAGAATTCCGTTGAATTTGGATTCCTAGGTTTGGAATACTAGCAGAACCACTCTATTAAGCTCTAAGAGGGAATGATCACAAGCCTTTGAATTGGGATAAAATCTGCCAATAGGTATTGCTAACCCTAAAAGGAAAACTGAGAATGACCTCTGCTTTGGGACTCCCAAACTTAGAAAAACCTTTCACCTTCTACGTGGCTAAAAACAAGGGACAGCTACAGGTATTTTAACAAAAAGGCTCAGAAATATTCCTAAACCAATGGCTTATTTCTCTAAACAGATCAGGTCGCAGCCAGATGGCCAGCATGCTTGCAAGCTTTGGCTGCCACTGCTCTATAGGTAGAAGAATCCAGTAAGTTTACCTTGGGACAACAATTAGATGTTATGACCTCCCCACCAAGTATGGGGTGTTGGGTTCTGGAGGCAAAAGAACATCAGTGGCTAATATGGGGCCAGTTACTTAAATATCACACCTTTCTTCTTGGCATCCCAGACATTAACCTTAAAGTATGTCAAGTTTTAAACCTTACTACCTTGTTGCTGGACCCCACAACCCAAGAAACATCCTCAATTCATCCAGTCCTGTGGGGGAACTATGGAACGGAACTACTCTTGCAGGAATGACATTAAAGATGAACCCCAGCCTATTCCTAACGTTAAGTGGTTTACAGACAAAAAACACAAGGCTAACAAGGTATTATTGATGCCAAAGCTTTACCTCTCCAGACTTCTGCTCAAAAAGTGGAATTAATGGTTCTAATTAGGGTCCTCCAACTGTGAAAAGACTTAAGAGTCAATATATTTACTGATTCTAAATATGGGTTCTTATTACTCCATGCTCATGCTGCCATATAGTCAGAAAGAGGACTATTAACAGCCAAGGGGTCCCCCACAAATCATCACCTGAGATCGTCACATTTTTAGATATTGTCCAAATCCCAAAAGAAACAGCAGTTAGTCATGGCAGGGAAACCCAAAAGAGAGGCATCTCTATTATTAGAGTAACTGCCCTGGCAGATAGAGTAGCCAAGGCCACCACTAATGGAAAATTGGTACTACTGATGGCTGCAATCACACCTGATACTCCATCCATGTCAGCGGATGGACATACTATACACCTGAGAAAATTAAATGGGCTGAACAGAAAGGCTTACAAAAGGATTCCTCCAGATGGTAGCTAGAAAGAGAGAAACTTTTTATCTGAGGCTGAGCAATGAAAAATAACTAAGCATTTCCATGACTTCTCACATCTGGGACAGTTCTCTATTCAAATTTGTTTCCCAAACATTCTTTGGAAAGGGGTGATTCCAGACTACAAAAAGGGTCAGCATGGCCTGTGAACTCTGTGACATGAAGACCCAAGGAGCCACCACCGTGTTATACTCAGCGGCATATTTAGATCTCCGCTGGCTGCTAGATGTTCCTACTGTAACTTTGATATTTCTATGTTCAGACCCAGTGTCTTCTCTCAGAGCCTCTAGCACTAACCCCTTTCCAGAGGAAAACAGTAGATTCATGCTTATGTTTCCTATCCAGTTTACTATTTCATATGCATCTCATTTAACATTCTTTAAAGCTAAAATCATTTTATTTTCCCAATGAGAAATCAAATAGCAGTTTATGAAAACCAGAAATGTAATAATAACTCAGAACTAATTACTCATTAGCCAATTATCCTTTAGATTAGAAATTACAGTTCAGGTTAGTAAAAACGAGGCTATAAACAGTACTTAAACTGCAGAATTGGGAAAATCTCTGGAGGATAACACTGAGAGTGGGGCCATAGTTTTCCCATTTTTGGCTCCTTGGTTTTGGCCAATAATCTCATATTCTTATTTTTTACAAAAAAGCTTCTCTAGTGCTGTTAAAAATCACGATCAAAATATATTTCAATATATTTTATACACATTATATTTTCCAATCTACAGAGTTAGTCTGTTTGCCTGCCTGTGACTGAATAGGTTATAATACTAAAACGGGTAGTTTATTTAGTTTTTTTTTTTTTTGAGAACAGGAATAGAGAAGCTTCAGATTATAGGGTTTATTGTTAATGAAGATTCTTTTGTCCTAGGAAATAAATATATTTTAACAAATTTATAAACAAATGTGGCAAGAAATAACAAATAAAATACATCAATTAAATATAAGCACAAACGATCTCTATCATAGCTATGTAAATAGACACATTTTATAAAATGTTATATAATATACAGGCTAGTTTGGTAAAATTATATATATGTAAATATATCATGGATTTAAGTTTCCTGGCAACCAGGGCAAAAAAGAGAGATACTTTTAGTTATGAGAAGGAGAATCATAATAAGTTATTTAGGGAAGATAATTTTCCTCCTGACTTTAACTCTGAAGAGGAGGGATCATATGGTGCTTTTCTTTAGTCACGCAATAATAAAATGGGAAAAATTCTTGACGTACTTCATCTGTAAAGTCAGAAATTGACTTCACTTGTCTATTTTACCCATTAACCTCCCAAAGAAAGCTATCAGTAAAATGCATTGAACCTGTTCAAATATTCTAAACTGTTACCAGTTTTGGGGTGTAATCACTTATACTGTGCTGAAATGTGTCACTTAACCACACTGTATCATGAATTACAACCTTGTGTCATTTAAGAGGTTATTCATATGACAAATTAACACATTTGTCACAGATCCCAAAATTTAAAGTCTGAATTGGAATTTGGTTTTAAAATGCTTTTTTGATAGAATATTTGATTCCAAAAAGCAGAAATTGAATCAAACTCAATTTAGATAATATTTTAAAATATATAAAAATTAGTTTTAAACTAGTGTGGCAAGTTTTATCCTGTGACAACTACATTCAAACAGAAGAGATTATGAGACTAAACCAAATAGTAATCAAACTAAACTATGACTTCTAGAATCTTTTTTAAAATAAAGTTTCATGTTAGTGCCTAAATTTTGAATGCTGAAGTCTGTGTTGATCAATAAGTTTTAGAAAAATAAAAACGGACTGGAATGAATGAAGATAGTTATGCTAAGGATAAAATAATCTAATAATATAATTTTACTCACCTTGTCACCAAAGGCCATATGTCCCCAGACATAATCCTGAGAAAATTGACTGTCCACAATTTATACTGTACAAGGAGCTGTAATAATGTCCTGGACTGTGAGATTCAAGTGGATATTTTTCTTTTGGTTTCCCATCCCAAAATACTCCAGTCATCATCCCCAGTAGTAAGTTATTCTTCATTCTGTGGCTTATTCTCAAAATGTGGGTTTTCTTTACATTCTTATGCTGCCCCTCTCCATTGCCTCAGAACCATATCCTATCAGTAGATTTTTCCATTCTGAAAGATGCCTACATTACAAGTCTTATCCAGTGGGTATTAATGTGGAAATAATGAAGATGTCACATTTTTAGAAATGTTTCACAGCCTCTGACCTTCATGTTTCTTTAAAAGTGTTAAGAAGTTATATTTTAATGCAGTGACCTTAACTGATAAGAATTATTCCCTCTAAGGCTACCAAAATACGATTTTTTTTAGCATTTCATTTTCTACAACTTGAAAAAATTATATTTCTACCAAAAGTTGCATTTCAACAACAACAACAAAACAACTCAATACCTACTCCAATTATACAAATTCACTTTTGGTTAAAAAACATAACTGCTGGAATTATCATCTTGGGTAATTTATATGCATAATAATGGGCAATGTCAATATAGTACATCCCATACCATTCTTTACTTATCTTTACTCTCAGAAAATTATGACTTAACATTTGTATCATCAAACACGTCACAATTTTGGTCTCATATTGAGAAAGCATAAAGTATCATCAGACCCTGTTGGCCATACACCAGTGAAATTAGAAGGGCTTAATGACATTGAGAGTGAAAGACCAAAACTATAGGTGTGAAATGTGGAAGACTTTCACTGGAAAATTAATTATTAATGTAAAAAAATCATGAAATCCTATGCCAACTGGTATTATGGAAAAATACAATGGGTTGAATAAGAATTATAGTCATAAGAAGACATCACAGCACCCTACTCTGAAGAATTCACTGAAAGAAAGGGACAGAAAGCAATGGGACTCACATTCAATTTAGACACGCACATAAAATTTCAACAAAAATGAAAAGAAATGCTTTTGAAATCTAGAGGAATGGTTAATCTATGATTATCCCCAAGAATATGATCTGAAAGTTTAATAAAATGATAAGATGGTAAAATAGCAATTCATGACACTCCTAGGCACATACATGCTCACAAAATCAATACAGTGTTCTCTCAAAGGTTGTACAAATCTTTATATAGATTTTAGAGCAAAAGGACTATATAGATAGGAAATAAGCAGAAAGTCATTTGTTTATCTTCCTTAAAACCGTTCAGAGATGTCAATCAAACTTTGAATGACACTTGTCATACTCACTACTCACGTTACTTAGGTACTTTTCCCATCACTTTATCAATCCAGAGTTTGTTTAGAGTCACAAGAATAAGGATTCTTTGTCCAAGAAAAGCTGCATAACTAAATAATCATGATTTTGGTGAGGCATTTAGGTGGATATAAAATCCACGTTCCTTTGATTTTTTTGTATTAATGAATAATCTACTACAACAGGATTAATTCATGCCATTTACAATTTAATCAGGCACTAGCATCTGTTGCGCATCCTACTAACAATAGCTAATAATAAATTAAGTGGTTAGGAATACAAAAGTAAAAAAAATCAAATTGTACAATATCACTTATGTAGTGTTCATGCCAACAATATTTTACCTGTTTTCTAAAAATGAAGAAGAAAGCAAAGAAGAGAAATCCAGAATCCAGAATGTGGGAGAGTCTGCAGGACAACTGAGTTGGACTTTAAAAACATAACATTTTCATAAAAGACAAACAAATATATAAGGTATTTCTCTACATTTGATTAAAATAAAGAGACATGAAAATCAAATAGCCTGTGTGAGTCATAAGAAAAAAATATTGTAGGTGGTATTTTTGACACAATTGGAGACAATTAAATATGGTTCTTTGGGATGGAAAGATTAAGCAGCAATTCTCCCAGTACCAGTGGGTGTACCCAGGAATAAAGAAGGAAAGTGAACTGTCTCCTTGGAAACATTTCATTATTGGACCCTCTCACAACAAGCTAATAGTTTTTGCTAGCAAGAGAGTTCTTATCATGAAACACTTTAAGAAGGATACACCTGGATGTCTGGGATTATTTACAATAAACAAATTTGTATTCTGAGGGTGGATGGGGCATGGTTCTTTAGAAAGTATCTCACATAAGCTCACAGAACTTATGTAACTGAGTATAAAATGTTTTCATGACTAAATAGCTTTCTTCTATGTAGGTGATATGAAACGCATAACTTGCTTAGAGACTGCTCTTGTACAACTAGGCCAGAGGAGAGCTCAGCGGATGGTCTCAGATCCCTCCCTCCTTTGCTCTCTCTCTTGATTACTTGCCTTTGAAACTACTAGTAAATCAAGACGCATGTAAAATTGTGTTTCCTGTTAATCTGATTTGATTAATGATTCTTTGTGTTAAATAATACACTTGAAGTCATTGTTAAATCAATATTACGTTTCTGTTGTAATAATATCTTACATAATGTCCTTCATTATTCTTTTAATATTTTCTATAACTGTAGCTGGCTAATCTTTCTCACTCCAAATCAGGTTGATCTTTTTTCTTTTCTTGATTCTTAACTTCCCCAAGGGATGTATCTATTTTAATAATCTTTTTAAATAATTAGCTTTTAGATTAATTTTTCATTTCAAAAATATTGTATAAGAAGACATATAGGCTATATGCAATACACAGAAGACAAATCATTTGTGTATATTATATATGTAATTCTGGATGTCTAATGGGTTTTTGTTCTCTTTTTTTTTTCCAATTTCTTATTGCTCTCTCAATTGTTTTACTTTTTATAATTTCTTACTGTTTTCTAGCTAGGTTGTTATTTCAATTATGTTCTTTTCTTTAGCACTTATCAACAAACAGGTTTCTAGTTTCCAATAATCAAGGTATTCAGGAAATTTTTAGTTATTTCTAGTTTTATTGAATTATGGTTTAAAATCTATGCTTTTTAAAACCCATTAAGATATTAGTTACAAAACTATGCATGATCAATTTTCCCTAAGGAGGTATATACCCACAGTCACACAAGGTGTATACACACACTTAAACAAAATAGTATATAGTATACTATATCATTTTGTAAATAATTTTTTTAGAAAAATTATTTCCACAATATCGCTCATGGAGCCTCTACTTGAATCCTTATATATATTCTTGAAATTTTGTTTTTTTGTTTGTTTGTTTATGTAGGTGTCACATGTCACCTTTGTCTACTCTATGTCACTATGGGCATTTTGTGAGGTTTGTACTCTTTGATGGTAGGATTTCCTTGTCTGTTCCTTGAGGTTTATAGTAGATGGTATCTGCCCTGAGGCTTGTAATGGAGGAGCTGGTAGTCAGGAGACTTCCAGGTCACTGTCCAGGCAAAAAACCTGAGCCTCTGCCTCCTGGGCTCCAGCTCGACCCCAGTCTCAGGTGGAGAGAAAACTCTTCACACTTGCTGGCTGTCTTCTCTTTGGCTTAGGGTCAGGGAGTTCAGACATACTCTAAGGGAAAATGAGTGTTTTACTTCGCTTGGTGGATACACAGATATTTTCAGTCCAGCTATTCTGTGATCATTCTGGTGTTCTCTAATGCCTGTATTTGCCCATGCTTCTGATACAGAGTGGTGAAAGTGCTGAGCAGGGATAGAAGGAAATTATTAGCCCTGGACTTGTTTTTCTTTCCTCCATTCCAGGAGAATGCAAATGTAGCAGTGACTCTTCTACTGTGCAGAGGAGGGCCTCTCCCTAGCGGGTGGAAGAGCAATGACATGGGCTTTTAAACCTCGATCCCTGAGTGACTTCACGGAGAAGAGCTGCATCATGACCCTGACCTGGGTGGAGTTGACACAATAAAAAAGTAAACATCAGTCCTTTGCAATACACTCCGTTTTGTGGTCCTTTTGTTAAATACATCTTAGTAACCAAAATGGTACACAAAAATGCCTCTTTCCTCACACTCTCTCACACTTTTAACAACAGTTGTCAAATAGTTTGATGTTTGCTAACTGCTCTGTAAAATTGTATCTTATTGTCATTTTCATTTCTTTCTTCTTATGAATGAGATTAGTAACATTTTATGTTGATTGAAATCATTTCTGATTTCAGAGAACTCTGGCATTTCCTTTAGCTATTTTTCTATTGGTTTATATAACTCTTGTTATTATTTATCTTCAGGAATATCAAATTACAGTGTCATATTTGTCATAAGTGATTTTCCCCATTTTTTTCATGTTTTATATATTTGTGATGATTTTTTGGCCATGAAGAAAATGGTGATATTTTAGGTAATGACCTTTATTGATCTTTCAAAACTGATTCTTGATTTCTGTTTATGCTTACAAAGATCTTCTATACTCCAGTGTTTTTTCAAAATTGGTATTTTCCTTTAGTATCTCATGATTTATTTTGGTTGATTTGCATAGTTGATGCCTCTGGAATTTAGTTTGGTAAAGGTTTGTGAATTTGTGATTCATTCTTATTTTCTTCCAAATGGGTGCCAAATTGTCACAACATTTGTTGAATAATCCATCTTGTCACTATAGATTAAATGATGATTTTACAGTGTTAATATTACAATAAAATATTCAAATAAATATGACCCTGTAGAACAAACACAAGAACCCAACATTATTTGCACAAATAGTATAGAACTGTAGTTTAGGTCTGCTGCCCTGCATAATTTTTTAAATTATTAATTCAAACTTTATTGGGAGTAGATATTAGAATGGTGTTGAGGGAGATCAATAGAGAGCAACGAAAGTTTGCATTAGATCTCTGGACATAGTAAAAGGTTTCTATAGAAGATGTTTTGTGTTCTCACTTGTCTTCTCACTTTTACAAAATATTTATAAAATATCTATCAAATTCTTTGAACTTTTATTTTATTAACAGAGATCTGATTATTATTTCTTGAGTATTAATTCACAGTGTGAATTCACTGTGAATTGTTATCCACGTGTATTACGTCTAATGCTAGTTTTAATTCAAAACATATTTTGGTAAATTATGAATGACAGAGTGTTTACTTGTTGATTTGTATTGATTTATCCTGTATGCTCCATAGATGAATGGCTCATACATGGTAATATGCTTCCAGAACCTTCATAAGTTTTTGGAAATTACATGAACTATTGTTGTATAAATTGACTTTATTCAACATCATCAATGGAGTGTGATCGCTACTTGCTTAGGAATGAAAAATGTAATATCATATCCAAATTATTCTTTTTCAGACAAATAAGGATCCTCAAGCTGCATGAAACTGAGAATAAATATTGTTAATCAAGCTTGCTACACTGGAGGCATCTGCCAATTAAAGCACTGTTTAAATTTAATCGAAGGATCTATCAAAGAGAAGGGTGTATAAAAGTTTCTGTAAAGGAAATACAACCCACGAAAGAAAGTGTGCATGATGAAGCTGCAGTGGGCAATGGTTCACAGTGTGTAATGGGCTGAGGTTATCCTATGGAAACCCAGGCTGTGTTTTCGAAGCGAGGGGATGGTTTAGGGGAATATCATGTCTATATGGTAATCAAATACAGGATTTTGTCCAAGCAGAATGATTTGGAAGGGCTTCCTGATCGACTTTTAGATAATTAATACATACTCTTGCTCATAAAACTGATGGTTTCAGGCTCAAGAAGCTCGTGTCCCTGACCTCACCTTGCCCGCCAAACTGGCCCCCAAAGTCTGTGACAGGATCATTGGTAAGATACAAACCTGTGAACAATGGTCTCAGAGACATCTCTCCTCCTCCCCTGCCCCATTCTAATAGTTTTGAGGATAAGATATTGACATTCTTGGGAAAAAATAAATAAAAGAAACCTGGAAGAAGATTACTTCAGTGACAAATTCTACATTACCCATGTGAAGACGAAAGAAAATTAATCTCTTTCTGTCCCTTTCTTAACAAAAATCAGAAATTTCATGCCTTTATTTCCTTCCATTTTTTCTCCTTTAAAATAGTTTAAATGTTTCTCAGCCTGAAGAGCCATAAATATAAACCTTGATTTTTTTTTCTTCTTTCTTGAACAACTTCACTGTGTGATAGGTTTTTGGCTACTTTTCCAAGAAACATCCTGTGAGTGTGTTTCTGAATAAGGCAGTGATTTATACTTACCCCAGTGTCGCCATAGGGCCAACTCTCACATCCTCCTCCTTCCGGAGCCGCTAGTTCTTAGGCACGGCCTTACTGCTCTTGTATTCCTCCTTTCTTTCTTTCTTTCTTTTTTTTTTTGATGTTCTTTGACTGTCCTGTCGGAGAGGTTGTAAAGCAAATTGATGTCATACTCTAGTCTCTGCAGTTTCTCCTAGTCGTTTCTTTTTATAAGATCTGTGCACTGATGACTTTCTTTTTTATTATTCCAAATAGAGATTTACTGTAGAAAATACAATAACTGCCTTCCCCTGTATTTTGGTGTCATGTACTCTTATTTTCTATTTTCAAATGTTGAATATCAAGAGAAGAGGGTGATGCAGAATCAAAAGAGTATGCCTTAGGTGGTGGTTTTGCAATGCTTGGAATAAAAAGAAAATGAGCTACAGTGCTTAATTCTAATTAAGAAGGGATCCTTAACTTTCCCTCATATAAGAATAATAGGTTTCTGATAATGTAGAATTTTTTGAATCATTGGTGTTTAAAATAGAGAAAATGTAAGTAGCATTATGCCTGTTTTGAATAAAATCATATAATGAAAAAATGTGAATTGGTTAACTGCAAGATGTTAGCAAAAATAGCAAGGAGCCTAATTCATTTATTCATTCAATAAATATGTATTGAGCAGCTACCATATTCACACACTCTTCTAAGTGCTAGCAACACAACAGTGAAGAAACACACAGGGTTCTTGCCTTGTAAAGGACAGGCATCTAGTAATAAACATTTAAAAGATCAGATATTGGGAGTACCATGAAGAAAAATGCAGACGAAAAAGGGGTATAAAGGAAAGTCAGGTTAAATACGAAATAGAGTTGAGGGCAAAGGCTTTCTGATGCAGCATGCTTTGTTCAGACTCCTAAAGGATATCAGGCTGATTTGGGAAGAGCTTTCTTCATGACCAGAGAGATGTCCCAATTTCTGAATGTCTTGTCTCTGAATAAATCACCTGCTGTTTCTGAAAATGGGATGTTTTCTCTTAAAATAAACATAACAAATAGCTGTTGGGCTCCCATGCTAACTCACAAATCCTAAATAGTTACTAATTTAGCTGAGTTTGTGCTTGTTCCAATAAGCAGTTTGGAGAATTAGTGAATAAGAAATACTCACAACACATTCAACACCTGTCCCCAAACATGTACTATATTACACTGTCTGGGCAGAGGGAGCTCCACTCAAGTGAATTCAAAAACCGATTGACACTAAAATCCAAACAAAATTATGTTCCTGATCTGATGAAGAGAACAAGAAAAGAAACTGTCCGTTCTATCTCCCCCATGCTGATGGGCACACTTTTAATCCTGGGGTCCCTTATATGACATTCCAGGCTGTTTTCAGGGAATGTGCCTGGCAGGTGGGGAAAGTCCATAGTCAATCTTTGGAAACATCACCCTTGCAGAATAGGTGGGTTGGTGGCAATCTGTGAAAAGCAGCTGCCATGGGTAGCTTGCTTTCTCAAACCCGGCATGTACCCACACGTCTAACTCTGTTCATGGAGTGTCTGCTGCTCTCGGATTTCAAATAGGTGCCACTCTCATCATCCTAATCCATGGCTCTTCTAGTTTCGGTGATCTAGCAACAATGGGAGCATTTTCACAGGTGTTTTGCTACCATCCTCTTGACAAAAATGTTGTCTAGGTAAGTACGGTCTCCAATATACAGATGGCAAAATTAAAACACAGATCAGTAAGTAAGCAGATGCTTTGTACACAGTGTATTAATTAGGGTTCTCTAGAGGGACAGAACTAATAAGATAGATGCATACATACAGGGGAGTTTATTAAGGAGTATTGACTTGCTCGATCACAAGGTGAGGTCCCGTAATAGGCCATCTGTAAGCTGAGGGGCAAGGAAGCCAGTCTGAGTACCAAAGCTGAAGAACTTGGAGTTCAATGTTCGAGGGCAGGAAGCACTCAGCACGAGAGAAAGATGTAGATGGGAAGACTAAACCGGTCTAGTGTTACCACGTTCTTCTGTCTGCTTTTATTCTGGCTGTGCTGGCAGCTGATTAGATTGTGCCCACCCAGATTAAGGGTGGGTCTGCCTCTTCCAGTTCACTGACTCAAATGTTAATCTCCTTTGGCAACACCTTCACAGATACATCCAGGAAGGATACTTTGCCTCCTTCAATCCAATCAAGTTGACACTCAGTATTTACCATCACAGACAGTAAGTATCAGAGCTGAGATTAAAATCCAGGGCCAGATCACTCCAAAGAGCACAGATGAATCTCTCTATCAGTGACTCCCAAATTTAAGTATGCATCAGAGTGACTTGGAGGTCATGTTGAACACACAGACTGCTGAGTCCCACCCCAGTGATTCTGATCCCATAGCTTAGGGCTGGGGCCCAAGAATTTGCTGTTCTAAGCAAATTCAAGTGATACTGGTGCTTCTGGTCCAGGAGCCTCATTTTCAGAACATCGATGCGTCCCACACTGACCCAGAGAATTTAGTTTGCTTTTAGAAATTTTGAAAGTTGGACTTTGAAATTATCACTTTTATTTTTTAATTTTTAAGTTTTTATTAACCTAGGGTTACTTTGCTATTGTGAGTTAATAATAAAAAAGACAGTGGCTCTGGGAACCATTTTTATTCTTTGAGGATTCTGCCATGAGGTGGAGTTGAAGCGACTAAATATTCCACTGTTGGAAAGCAGCAATTACTTCTTCTAGAATTACAGCATCAAGGGAGTTAAGCAGTTATGTCGCACCAAATACTAGGGGCAACAGCAGCTTGTAGAGTGTACTGAACTCTCAGGAGCAGCTTCACATAATCAACATTATCAAGTCACTCTTGGGTAGCTCTTTCTACATAACCCGTTTTGATCTGGTGAATCCGGAATACTGATCTGGCAGCCTGCCAGGGCATAGACATTACAAAGCACTTAAGGATCTTAGAAGATACATCGCCAAATACTCTTTATAAGTGACTTACGACTGTTGAAGTTAAGTGAAAATGAAAAGGAGAACAAGTCTCTTGGGTCTTTTTCTCTAAAACACCATTTGCTGAAATGTCCCATCAGCAGATATGAATTGTTCCTGAGAAGCTGGAAGGATTCAACAAGGCGTACCCTGCAAAGATGTAGGCATCAAAGACATTTATAATTTAACCATTAAGAGTCAGCCAGGTGTGATGGCTCATGCCTCTAATCCCAGCACTTTGGGAGGCCGAGGCAGGTGGATCATGAGGTCAGGAGTTTGAGACCAGCCTGATCAACAGAGTGAAACCTCGTCTCTACTAAAAATACAAAAATTAGCTGGGCATGGTGTTGGATGCCTGTAATCCCAGCTAATCAGGAGGCTGAGGCTGAAGAATCGCTTGAACCTGGGAGCGAGAGGTTGCAGTGAGGGGAGATTGCGCTACTGCACTCCAGCCTGGGCAACAGAGTGAGACTCCATCTCAAAAAAAAAAAAAAAAAAAATAGAGTCAATTCCTCATACTCTGTAGCTTAAGTAACTCATATTAGTAACTCATGAGCAACGGATTTCTCCTAATACCCTCTGGGTGGTTAGTTGCAACCTTTTCTTGGACAGCACTAAATCTGAGGGTATCTTCAGTGTGACGGGAAGGAGGCAGGAAGTAAACACTCTAAGTTTTGGAGAGAAATTGGGCTTTTCATGAAGTGCTAGAGCATCAGCCCTGGCCATGGCCATGGTTCCTAAGATGCGGAAAAGTGCTTATTTTCCCAACTGTCTCAAATGCTGGTTTTCAAATATTTTGCTAATTTCTTTGGTAACCTAAATATTTTCCCTCACATTTAAATTTGCATCTTATGTTTCTTATCACAAGTTAAAATAGTTGTAAAGGGCAAATTTTGCAATGTTACATATTGACATTATGAACCACAAGTATTTTATCTTATTGACATATATGCCATAGATAATAAATGCCAATGTCATTCAATACCATTTTATTTCCAATACCAGAGTCCTTGTAAAATTTACAGAAAAAAAACTCTTCAGCAGTCAGAAGGTTTACATTGTTGCATTTTCCTTTTTGAATTCCTAATTGCATTTTATCTTCCCCACAATATCACATCATAATATGATATGCTTTTATTTTTGAAAATATTTTACTATCTATAATGTTTCTTTGCAAATAGATGTATATATGTATGTTACGCATATATATATGATTTAAAATATTCTTGTGATCTTACATTGCTGTGAAATTTTTCTGCCCAATGGTATTACCGTATCATCATTATTATTCTATAAGGATAACCAAAATATCATTATTATTATTATTGGTATAAAGATAAAATGCTTAGTAAATACTTATGCATAAAGAGCAAAATTTCATTGGAAATGCACCTTTTAATAAGATGGGAGGGATATACATGTACCTTAAGCAAAGGATTTTTTTCGGTTGGAAAATAAAAGTCTAGCACTCCAGCGAGGTTTACTCCTTGGGACAATGGCCATAACAAGTCTCAGGAGATAGATTACCTGGCTTCACCAAGTACTAGCTTTGTAATTTTGGACAAGTTAATTGATATCTCTGTGTTTAAGCTTCTTTATCTACAATATAGAAATAGCAATAGTGCCTATCTTATGAATCATGAAAAGTACTTAAAAGAATGCCTGGTATATATCATAGGTGTGACACAAGTTTTAGCTACTATGATTAATGCTATTATGAAACTTTTACCAAAACCTCACCTGCCTCTGGCCCTGTCTTGTCCGCTTTGCTTGGGTAATTACTACTCTTCACTATTATTTCTTAAAGTTAATTTTTATTTGGGAAGCATTCTCTTACTTATATCCTCTGAAGCCTTTATTCTCCATTCCACGGCATTGATCAGTGCTTTGTAATGCCATGATTAAGAAATACTTTCTTCCATAGAAACTGTGTCTTGGGAACATTTGCAGCCCCTCTACCTACAGGAAGGAAACCCTCCATATAAATTATTTACATGTATTTAAATGATACATCCACAAGAACAGTTGACATTAAATTAGTATTAAGAAAGCAGCATGTTCTCTTTTGCTGTTACGTCTAGTTAAAGAATCATCATATAACTCTTAATGTATTATGTGGCATTCTTAAAAAGAATGATGGATTCAGTGGCTTTGGACACATAGGTTTCTACAAGGTGATGATACTTCAGGAAGAGAAAAAGACACCCACTCTTTTGCATTTTTCTGGGAGCTGACCTCATTTCTCACGAGTCATGGGTCAGCCTTCCGCTCTATTTTCTACTTCTATCTAGAAGTCAACTTAAGGATTGTGGCCAGTGGCAGGTAACCTGGACTGAAAGAACTCTCACATTCCAACTGAGTAAGAAATGGCTTAGAAAAATATCAGAAGAACATTTCCAATGTCAGCCATCATTCTATAGTGATATCACCATCAGGGCAGATCCAAGAGGACTTTGCTATGGGGTTAGGGCAGAGAGAGCTGAGCAATGAATTTTTTTTTTTTTTTTTTGAGACGGAGTCTTGCTCTGTTGCCCAGGCTGGAGTGCAGTGGCGCTATCTTGGCTCACTGCAACCACCGCCTCCCAGGTCCATGCCATTCTCCTGCCTCAGCCTCCTGAGTAGCTGGGACTACACGTGACCACCACCACGCCTGGCTAATGTTTTGTATTTTTAGTAGAGACAGGGTTTCACCATGTTAGCCAGGACGGTCTCAATCTCCTGACCTCGTGATCCACCTGCCTCGGCCTCCCAAAGTGCTGGGATTACAGGCGTGAGCCACCGTGCCTGGCCTGAGCAATGATTTTAAGTTGGGTTCCATGATGTAGCAGCCAAAATTAGCCCTGATAAAAGCTCCTTTATAGCCAACTGAAATCTACATCTCAGAGAAACTATACATACAACTTCCCAATAGGTTAAGCTGAATCCTCTTTTTCATTATTAATATCTTTTAAATTTCTGACTATTATGAGTTCTAAAACACTACTGATATTTTGATTAGAAAAAGTGATGGCTTACTCAGAATACTTCAACAAGAATTTCAAGATAGTTTGATATAAGTTTTAGTTGGACAAATAAAAAGTCTTAGCATATATTCAAGACTATATAGCATATTTAATCAAGAGTCCTTGTTGAATATTATTGTGTAAACTTAAGAAATTCCACACCTCTTCAATTTCAGCTTACAATATTTCAACTTCAAAGAATAATCATGTTAACTTCTCAGAAGTAGGATGATGTGGCTAGTTTTCTGTTATAATTGATCATGAATTATTTTGAATTGTAAACTTCCATATGGATATACATTTTGTATTAAAAAGTGACATAGTTGAAGTTGCCAATTTGCTTGGAGTTCCCCCTAAATTATATTCAACATAAATAAATAAACCCATCAATATATAAGTGTAAGAAATGTAAAATGGACTCCACAAATCACTAAAATTAAACTTCTATGAGCTAATGACACTCACTTAAGTGGTTTCAGAACTTGCTAAGACTGAAAAATACTGCTGAAGTCTTCTCAAATCTATGGGAAAAAGAAATAGATTTTTGTTTTGGATAATCAAATGTGTCAAAGCAATGGAAAATTCTCACTAATTTTATAATTGAAGCAAAGCACACAAAAATGAATTTCCTGTTTTCTTTCATGACAGTTTGGCCCAGTGTCCCCTTGTATACTGTGGGTACCTACTCAGAAGTTTATAGGAGCATCGGCTCTCTGTACGTTACCTAATCTCAAATTACATTTGGTGTATATGAAGAATGTTATTTTATTCTCTGTGTATGCAATCTCTCTCTCACACACACACACTTACACACACACCAATTTTTATTGAGAATGTGAAATCCCTAGACAAAGGATTGAGGCAATAGTTTTCTAGAAATATTCAGGATAAAAGAAGGAAGGTAAAATATTTTTGGTTAAAAGTCCCTAAAATTATACAGGGTGTTACCATTCATTCTGTGAGAACCTATAATACAAAAATTAAGCAAAGAAAAAAATTTCTACTCTTCTTCTGGCATTGTAGAAATTAACTATTTGTTTGGTTTATCCACTAAGCAGTAGCCGGAGCAGACCTACACAGTACAACTTTTCACCTATTGGGCCAAGCCAAGAACTTGCTCGTTTTCACTCTCATGGTTGTATCATTCAATATCAGGCCAAAAAACTGATAAGGAAAAACGACATTTTATTTATATGATGAGAAGTCAGGAATAATGGGCGGTAAAGTGATACAACTACAAGCTGAAGTTACTGAATATCTATTAAAATTCGTTTATGAGCGTAAGCCCAGGAAATAAGAAATCTGGTAATACTCTAACATTAACAGCATTTTAATCTTTATTTTCTACACTACTCAGTGTTGTTGATGGTTAATACGTTTAATACTTGAAATTATAACTTCAAAGAACATTAAAAACCTATAGCCCTCTAAAAACCATTGTTTATGTGTGGTAAATAAGATACAGAACGACCTATCAAGAGTCAGAGGTCCCAGCACGAGGAGGTTGGACATAAGGAAGCCCAGGCTCGCGCAGAGAGGAGGGACCTTCACACCCTGCATTCCCTGCCGGGAGCCTAGGACAGAAGACAGCTGTGACGGGAGGAAGGAGAGGCACCCGGGAAGAAGTGTCCCATGCTCTTTCACTATTGTCTTTGGTAAATGTTAGAAATTCATTACAAGCAGGCTGGGCACGGGGGCTCATGCCTGTAATCCCGGCACTTTGGGAGTCCGAGACAAGTCGATCACCTGAGGTCGGAAACTCGAGACCAGCCTGACCAATATGGTGAAACCCCATCTCTGTTGAAAATACAAAAATTAGCTGAGCATGGTGGCACAGGCCTGTAATCCCAGCTACTTGGGAGGCTGGGGCAGGAGAAACGCTTGGACCTAGGAGATGGAGGTTGCAGTGAGCCAAGATCGCGCCATGGCGCTCCAGCCTGGGCTACAAGAGCGAAACTCCATGTCAAAAAATAAATAAATAAATAGAAATTCATTATAGACATAATATCCATGACTTGTAGATTGAAATCTTTTCAGAATAACAATAAATTATCTTTGACAAAGTGTAAGGAAACACCTACCCAATCAAGTATTTCTTTTAAGTCCTTAAAAAGCTTATATTATTTAAAATGTAAAGATATAATATAGAAATAATTACTTTAAATTTTATTAAAAGTATCTTTAACATTAGTCATTTTATTAATTGGAAACAATAAATAATAAAGACTCTACATCCTGCAGAAAACTTCTCAATGTCATTAAAATATAAGTCACATGTAATTTCCTACATAGGGTAGGGTATATGGAATAGAATAAGAAATGATGTTCAGTTTATTGATTATAAATTACTTAGCAATCACTGAATCTGAAACATTATCTTTTTTGTAGTAATTTTAGTTTAGATTTTTTTAAGTGCTAATTCAGCACAATAATACAAAATTTCATTTTAATGTTAATGAGTCACACATTTTGAAGGCTTTAATTTCAGGAGTATTATCACAAGAGCAAGTTCAACGTGAACTAGCTTGTGCCTCACGCTTCTGGTGTATTTTTCATTTTTCCAGTTTCTTTTTTTCTGTAGCTTCTATAGGCTTTTCTATGTTTACATGAACTTCATAGCTATTTTCATTTTATTTGCTATCCTTTTTATTTCCTAAGATATGAACACACTCAAAACATTTTAAAGGCATCACTAAATATTTTTTATTTAAAGAATAATTCCTTTCCAGGGACATGGATGAAGCTGGAAACCATCATTCTGGGCAAACTAACACAAGAACAGAAAACCAAACACTGCATGTTCTCACTCATAAGTGGGAGCTGAACAATGAGAACACATGGACACAGGGAGGGGAACCTCACACACTGTGGGGCCTGTTGGGGGGTGGGGGGGGCATGGGGGAGGGATAACATTAGGAGAAATACCTAATGTAGATGACGGGTTGGTGGGTGCAGCAAACCACCACGGCACGTGTATACCTATGTGATAAACCTGCACGTTCTGTACATGTATCCCAAAATTTAAAGTATATTAAAAAAAAAAAGAATTGAGTGTAAAGACATAAACTTTGTGTGTTAAAAAAAAAAGTTTAAATAAGGTAAGTACTGAAATTTGTAGAAGAGAGAATTCTAAAGGATACATTGATGTGTATATAAAATTAAAGAGAAGGATAAGGAAAATAAGTGTAGTAAGTATACACTAATGTCCAAAAAAACTGAATGTATTAGATATTGGCATGGGTTGCATATATGTACATACACTTAAAGCTGATTACTGGAAGTTTTTATGCAAGTAAAAAATGTGATTTGTAACTTCTCAAGGCTCTGAGAATTAAAGTAGAAATTCAAATCATTTCTGGAAACCTAAACAAATCATGATATCTCTACCAACAGTCAAAATTTGAAAGATAGAATTAGTGGGAAAGCTTATTGTTTCACACAATAGGTTCTCAATAATGGCATGCAGAAATAAGTAGAATTAGTTTTATATAGTTGCATTTAGCAGAATAAAGATGACTATAGTTATCTTACAGAGAGATTATTGCCCCAAAGAAGATACATGTTTATAATCTTTCAGTACTCTTTTCTTAACAAATTACAGAATTATAACTTGAGTAGATATTCAGTTCCCACCAAAAAAAAGGAAATTCAGTGACTATTTTGAAAATAAAACGTCTAGGACTGGCACTTGTCTTAAACATTAAAACTGAAACCAAAAACTGTAATACTGGATTAAACAAAAGCCAAATATACTACTTAAAATGAATATACTGTAAACTGCACATGAAGATAATTAATAAACAGGGAGATAAGGCCAAAACGATAAAAAATAGGGCAAATGTTATGACAATATCAAAAATTTCCTTAAGTAATGAAAAAATTAAAATCTATCAGGAAGAGGTAGTCACCTGAAATATAGCTTTAGTATATTAAAAATAAAAACAGAATTATATGTGGATTATTGATCAATCTATAGTAACAGCTTGAAATTTTGTCATAGCCTCAGGATTTGATTAATTAAGCAGAGAAAAATATTAAAAAGGGTACAGAAGATGACAGCATCCAAAATAATTTTACCTAATTGATCTACTTTAATATGCAATAACATACACTCATGGAACATACAACAGTTTTTTTTAGTAACCACAAAATATTTATAATGGTGCATGTACTGAGATACCAAGGCAACTTTAAATATTTTAAGATAAACAATAAAATTTAACATAAACAGATAAAATAAACTAGAACTCTTTTAATTGCCGGAAAGAGCATCTCGAATATTGATTCATAATAGCTACTACAAAGCAAAAAGATAAGTTGTAGAATGAATAATATGGAGAACAGGGCCTTCTAAACCTAGTTAGCTCATTTCCTCCTGTCTGAACATGGGTCCCCCTGAAAGTGGAACTTGAGACAAGAAAGTAATATTAGGGAGCAGAGTAGAGGTTTAGAAGAGGGGAAAAGGCAGGAAACCTAGCACGAGAGTAAATTACCTAACTACTTACCACGTAGAAAAATAGAGCTTGATTCTGAAAAAGTCTTCTGAACATCCACATACAATTTATGTCAGAAGTTTCAGTTATTAGGAAAAAATTAAAAGTATCAATTGCCTTCTGTCCTTCATAAGTCACTTGCTCGTGACTCCAGATGCTAGCAGAGTTCAGCAGGCATCTGGGGCCGCAGTATCATAGACTCTGAGCAGAGATGAATCCGTGGTAGGTCTTAAGACTGTCGTCTTCATTTGTTGAGGAGTCGTCTACATCATTTAAGGCAACTTTTCTCTGGATGTTTTTAAGATTCCTTCTTTGTTTTACATTTTAACGTTCTATAACGTACTTTTGTGGGGTTTTTTTCTGTATTTACTCTGTTGGAGGTTACAGAGCTTTGCAAATATTTTCATTAAGAGTTTTAATACTTTTGAGGTGTATGTCATCTATTACATCTTCATATATTCCTTCTATCCCATTTTTGCTTTCCCTTCTTTTTCTCAGACTGTAATCACAGTTATGTTAGACCTTTCCATATATTTATCTCTTCCATTTGTTTCTGTATGTTTCCTGCTTTTATCTCCATACCTTGATGTGTAAATTTTCCTCTGATCTAGCTTTAGTGTACTACTGCTCTCTTTAGGTGTGTCTAAACTAATGTTAAAGTGATGTACTGACATATTTCTGCTTTTATTTTTCACTTGTAGAATTCCACTTGATTATTTTGTACTGTGTTTTATTCTTTCAAAATATTCTATATTACTCACAGTTACTTTAAAGTTCTTGTTGGTTAACTGCAATATTGTGATGTCCTGTGGCTCTATTTTTCCTCTTATTTTTAATCTTTTGAATTCGGTCAATGCCTATCGTTTAAATGCATACCCTTTTCTGATTAAATGACAAGCTGTGTCTGAAAAATTATAAAGACAATTGAAGAATCTGGATGATGTTGTTTTCTGCCAGACAGGACTTATACTTCCAGCAGTCAGTTAGGATAAGGGCAGGTAATTTTGCTCCAAGTAAAGATTGAGCTACTTGAACCTGGCCTCAGTTTTTATGAGAACGGGCTTATCCGGGTTTGTTTCTGTTCCTACTGTGGTGATTATTTTATCTGAACTAAAAGCCTGATTTGTTTACTGAAGCAGATTTTCTTGCAGAATCCTGAATTCAATTCCATTTCTACTTCTACCTCTATAATCTCTAACAAAATAAAAACAGAAAACTACAAAAGCACTTCATAGTACAACTGTGAAAATGTAAGACAAAGAAGGAATCTTAACGACAACCAGAGAAATGTTGAATTAATGATGTAGATGACTCCTCAACAAATGAAGATGACAGTCTGAAGACCTACCATGGATGCATCTCTTTGACACTGCAGAAAGCTCTACTCACAATTCCAGCTGCTTGTTAGGATGGGCAAATGCCCCAAAGACCAACATGTTGCCAAGGTCAGGACGCCCCTCTGTGGACTTCCTTCCCTCCATAACGATGGGTCCTATTGTCATGGTCACTTTGTTGGTGTGCTGATGCCTATAAATAGATTTTTGAAATTGCTTTTATAGCTCTTCTAGCTGTTGTTAGTGGGACAGTTGATCTTCTAGAATTAAAGACAAAATTTAAAAATATTTGTTTTATAAAAAACAATCAAAATAGGTCAATTAACCACTATTCTTATTCCTTTTCAGTAAACTCACATTTGTGTTAGAATGTGTAAGTAATAAAATGGAAGAATAATAATCCAGGATAAAAAGGTATTCAATCCTCATTTGACTGACAAATACATTTCAGAAGTGTTGAGTAGAATTTTGATCAATGTGCTTTGGGAATTTATCGGTGCTCAACTACTGAGTACTGAGGCATGAAAAAGAATGCCAAGTACTTTAAATATTGTTTTCAATTAGCATGAGAAAAATAGGAATTGATAATCATGTCCAGAACAACATATCCCGATCACATAATATATGTTAGTCTGGCAACATTTTGGAGACCATTATGCAAATTAGCTATCATGTAGTGAAATATGAGAAAATAAAAATAACTTGTTTTTAGGAAATCAAATAAATTAGAGCAATGACATTCTTTATTGAAACTGTGCACACATAAAAATAAGTAAGAATTTGGAAGATATGAATTCACTAAGCACATTTCTGATGGGTGATTGCTTTAATAATAAATTATTTTTTCTTAGTAAAAGGCAGGTCTCTTTTACATGTACAATTGCTTGGTACATGTGAATGATTGCTTAAATGGTGCCAATTACTTGACCCAGTGAATATGAAAAAGAGGAAGCTTAAATTATTGGCCTTATAATAATTTTTATATAATAGGAAATTACGTATAAATTAACAAATGAGTCCAAAAGCTAAAACCGTAAGATTCCCCCCCCGCCAATCCCACCCCTTGTCCATCCACATTACTCTTCTAAGAGATTGGCATACTTCTCTAGATGCAATCTTGTTCTCAAAGTGGACCGATCCACATTTGTACCCTCCTGCCCTCTGTCCTATGGTCAAAGACTCACGTGTCCCTTGGAATGTGTGGTAAAAGAGTTAGGACTAAAAGCCTACTCCAAAATATTGTCTGAGTTTTACTAATTTGATTCTGAGTAAATGAAAAAATATGTCAGAGTTTTCCATTTAAGAAACTTATCAGCTGAAATGCAAATAAAATGTATGTGACATACAATTTAAAAGAACAAAACATTTATAAGGCACATGATAGTATGGGGTGGGTTTAGAGAAATTATATTATTCAGTACTTGATACCTTTTAGCTGACAATGTGGTTATAGAGACAAATTATAACTAACTTAAAGCTTTTGTGAATTCTTTTACAATGTGGTATTTCATTTCTCAATCACCCTATAGTCAAAGTTCAAATTTGTAGATTATAGTTAAATAAGTCCTTATTTGAAGTCAGAGTAGTACTTCTTTTGAGTTAAAGGGGTTTTTAGTTCAGTTGTGAAGTTGAACATCACCTACAATGTAAGTTAAGAGATGGAGTGAGCAAAATAAAAGCCTAGAAATTGCATGCATACTAAAAGATATCTTGAAAACAAATCACATATCAGTCCATGTGCTCATATTATTTAAAAATATTTTTTTCTAGCAGGTCAATTGCTCATAGACTTGTAAAACAACAAATTGATATATAAAAGAAGACGTTTATAGGCATTATTTTTTTTTAAGGACAGATTTCTAAGCTGGACCCTAACTATGCCTCCTATTGATTGTTTTGTACATAACTCATTTTTGGAGAAATCACTTTAATTATGTTTTTATTTTTCTGGATAAATTTTATTTCTTGTCCTCAGGGCCTCCACCAATTTCCAGTTGAGCATGTACATAACAACAACCATGGCTGTACCACATATGTAAAATAGGTGCATAGAGAAAGGTACCCACAAACGTGAATAATTTTAGCAACTTTGGTTAACATTATAGCAACAAACTCCAAAAATAAGCTTTTGTTGCAGAAATCCTGAAGTTTTATATAGATAACTTAAAATTGAATGTGTCAAGGGGTCTCCAAGGCTACCCCCATACTGGATGATTCATTAGGAGGTCTCGGAACTCACACACTCAACTCTTGGTTATAAGTGATTACCATGAAAGAACACAACGCAAAGTCAGCAAAGGGCAAAAATGCATGGAATGAAGTCGGAGGAAACCAATTGCAGGTATCCAAGAATCCTTTTGCAGTGGAGTCACGCAAGATGCACTTAATCCCTCAGGGCCGTGCTGAGGGACAGCACATGAGAAATGTCTTCAGGTGATGCTCATTAGGATTCAGTCCCCAGGTTTTATAGGGCTGGTTGCTTAGCCATCCTGTGTGTACTACATGCCATAATTCTAGACTCTCAGAAGAAAAGCAGTTCGAGGAGAAGCCATATTGCTTGCATAAACAGTTTAGGGACAGTGAGTCACCCTTATCAAGGAATCATGGGAATTGTCCTGAAATCCGAGTTCCCAGACATCACCCAAGGGTCGAACTTGTTGGCAGGATTTTTTAAGTGAGAGCAGCCTCAGGCCTGCTCTGTCAACGTTCTTCTGCACGATCCCTTTGATTCTGTGGTCTTATTTCCCTTGTGATTTAAGTTCAATTCACATGGGATACTCATGTTCAGCTGTTACAGATACATCAACCATAATAATGATAGAGAAACAATAGTGTAGTATTATGTTATAGATTATTTTAAAAAATTCTTAATATAAAACCCAGGAAACAAGTTCTTTTTGAAAGGTAATTAGCAAAATACGGCAAGGAAATTTTCCTTCACACATCACTGATCACCGAGGTCTCAAAAGCAAGTCTTTTACTCAAAAGTAATTCAGCTGCATTGATAATAGTCTTCAGGTTTAAAAAATAATTTCTTCTTTGTATACATTTGCAAGAACTATTGAAAATATTCTATTCAAATGTGACAGATCTATTCAAGTGCTTTTGTGAAAAAATTTAGTAATACCTGTGATACATTAGAGACAATGGCTAAATTTATATCGGCAAGAATATTTTGAGCCCTCATAGAATAAATAAAAAAGAATTGCTGCATAAATGAATTTTGGAAGTACTGATTTGTTACTTAACTATGTGACATATCATTATGGATTATTAGAAGTTCAAGATCTCAAATTATTCATGTAATATTAGCTGCATGATCTTCTTATAAATGTCTACTCAGATGAGTTTATTTTTTGCCTTGACCTTTGAATTCAGGATATGTTTGATGATAATTATTCTCTACATGACACTGAAGTTGAGGTGGTAGTTAAAAAATGAATATTAACTGCACTAGCATATTCAGTTTTAGTACTAGCAAACTATTATTTTTGCCCTAACCAAGATTCTAAATATTTTTGAGAGTCAAACAATAGCAACAAGCATTAAGCTCGTCAGTAACATATGCATTTCAAGTAGAATAATTACTGATATCTGCTGTGACATTCAAACCACAAAATTTTACTGATTAAACACAATAGCGATGTATTTCTGACTCACACAAAACTCTACATGGGTTTGGCAACTTTCAAAGGGATTTAGGTTATTTTAATTTGGGGGTTTTACCACCTCGTCATGTCATCCTGAGTCCTCTACAGGCACTGTTAGAACACTGGATTTTTAACCCCTCAGCTCCAAAATGACAGCATCACCATGTACAAACCATTGCCCAAATGGGTTGCATGACTGAAATCCAACTCCAAGGAAGTCTGGAGAAATGTAAGGGAGTGATTGGAATATTCAGTTACTGTGGTCTTTCCTATACTTATTCCTAATCTCTTTTTTCTTCTTTACACAGATCTTTTCAGATCGCTTACCTTTTGTGGTTTTTATTTAACAGACACGAAAACAAGTAAACAGACAATTACACAGTCTATCTAGGTAACTGTCATGATAGAAGTTTTGATAGAATGCAGAAAAATAGAGACAACTGGTTTGCCAATAGACAGGGAAGTTTACCTAGAGAAAATGTCATTTGAAATAAACTCAATTCTAATCTTATAGCTTGAACAGCTATGCCACTCTACTGCTGTGTGCGCTAACTGCCCACTTAGACGCTTTTTATTCAAAACAACATTTAATATTGAGTATCAATTTATAAAGTATTCCTTTTCTCTTCAACTTTATTAAGGATACAAAATCCACATACAAAAATAAATATTGTTAAAATGTTTGTACTACACAAAGCCATTGGCAGATTCAATGCAATTTCTATATAATATTATGAGACATCTTTGAAAAACTAAAACTATTTTTTAAATTTAGTTTTTGAGCTACTCTGTTATGTAGTTACTCTTATGCATAAATAGTTCTCTGCTTGTCCAAAAATAATATTAACTATTTAAAAATAATCAAGAATGACCAACAGAAATATTTAAAAGATTCAAGTGGAAATGCAATTCTAATACATTCATACATAGTGATCTGATCTAGCTTTTATATTAATAATATGTAACAATATTGTTTGGATATCAGTTCAATTGCTACAACTGAATGGCCTGAAACAATAGTGCTGTAAAAAAAGGAACTGTTGTATCTATGCAAAAGAAATGAAAAAATATATATGTCTATAGGAAGACATGTACTCAAACGTTCACGGCTACTTTATTCATAATAGTCAAAAATAAATGTCCATCAACACTTGTAAAGACATATAAACCATACAATTGAGTACTCAGCAATAAAAAGGAACCAACTACTGATACACAAAACAGCATGGATGAAACTGAAAATTATTGTGAAGAATAAAAGAAACCACAAAATCGCATACATACAAGGTACATGTATGTACATCATGCTCTATGATTCCATTTGTATGAAATGCAGACTAGCGCATAACAACAAAGGGCAAAACTGTGGTTGCCTATAGATGAAGGCAGAGTGTGGGGTAGAGGTCTAAGGAACATGAGGAATCTTTTGGGGATGATGGAACTATTCTGCACCTTGACTGCCATGGTGTTTTGATGGATGAACACGTTTGTCAAACTCACCCAGTTGAATACTATAAATTTACTTGGTAAATTGTTCCTTCTATTTTGGGTGGATATTTTTGCCAAAGCATGTAGCACACTGCCTTTGCATTGTTTTGGCCATTGAATGTAGCACATGCCTCTCTTTCCGGTGAGCTACCAGGTTGCAAGAATAGGGGCTAATGGCTTTTTGAACCTAATGTTATCTAGTGTCTTACAATATAATATTTGAATAATAGATACGTGTTATACTAGATGTTCAGGGATAGATAAGGCAAAACCCCTTTCACTGAATAACTCAGAGATTTGTGGCAGAAAGAGAAAAGGACATATACAACACACTGTAAGTTAAGTGCTGCTACTGTGGTCAGTGTGTGAATTGTGAAAGAGAGCAGACAGCAATAATTCTTCAAGGTTGAGTTAAAATTCCACTTCATTTGGAAAGCTTCAATGAGTGTTATAGGGAATTTTTTTTCTCTATTTTCAGTGTGTATAGCAGTTAAAGATTATAGCATGTATCTGCTTCTAATTAAATACTGTAAGTCAGGTCTTCATGTGTGTCTCCATGAATATGAGCTCATAGCGAGCTACAAGCTTCTTTATAATTCTTTGTGTCTCTAGAAAAGCACAGTGCATTTAGGTGATGTCCAGTAACTGTGTCTTACTGATGTCTACGTACTCTTGATGACAATAATGAGAATCCATTTTACTAAAAGACTCCTATGCATTTGAAAGGCTAGTCTGCCAAAATGCATTATAAATAGCATGGTATATAAAAATGTATATGAGGCTTAATGTCAGAATAATTACACTATGATTAACCCTCATGTCTAGATTTAAGACAACTGTGAAAATCTCCTAGAGGAGACTGGCATTTGAATAAGCTTTTGTGGTATAATTATACTTAAGTAAATATTTTATATAAGATTGAAGCAGAGGAACTGTATTCAGTCATGAGTCTGTGGATTAAAATACCAACATCCCTGCACTAATTTTGAAATGCAAATAAAAATTATCACTTTATAAGTAAAATTTACTGTGAATTATAAACTATATCGATTACATTCTGAATTATTTGGGCAAATTTTGACATCCTGAGAACAAAATACTTTATTGCAGCTCCTGATAAATTCAGTAATGGTGGTGATCCTTGTAGTCACATCTATGAGAAAAATTTCTGCAAGTTGCAAAGAGAGCATCTGAGATTCCAGAAATATAGCTGCAGTGAGTGTGTTGATTCTTGTATTAGTCCATTTTCATAATGCTATAAAGAAATACCTGAGACTGGGTAATTTATAAAGAAAAGAGGTTTAATAGACTCACAATTTCACATGGCTGGGGAGGTCTTACAATCATGATAGAAGGACAAGGAGGAGCAAAGTCATGTCTTACATGGCAGCAGGGAAGGGTGCATGTGCAGGGCAACTGCCCTTTATAAAACCATCAGATCTCATGAGACTTATTCACTATCACAAGAACAGCATGGGAAAAACTTGCCCCATTATTCAATTCCCTCTCACTGTGTCCCACCCATGACATGCAGATTATCAGAGCTACAATTCAAGGTGAGATTTGGGTGGGAACACCACCAAACCACATCATTTCACCCCTGCCCTCTCCCAAATCTATGTTCTCACATTTCAAAGCCAATCATGTCTTCCCAACAGTCCCTTAAAGTCTTAATTCATTTTAGCATCAACTCAAAAATTCATAGTCCAAAGTCTCATCTGAGACAAGGCGAGTCCTTTCCACCTATGAGCCTATAAAATCAAAAGCAAGTTAGTTAATTTTTAGATACAATAGTCGTACAGGCATTGGATAAAAACAGCCATTCCAAATGGGAGAAACTTGCCAAAATGAGGGGGCTACAGGCCCCAGGCAAGTCCGAAATCCAGCGGGACAGTCAAATCTTAAAGCTCCAAAATGATCTCCTTTGAGTCCATGTCTCACATGCAGGTCGTGCTAATGAAAGGGGAGGGCTTCCATGGCCTTGGGCAGCTCTACCTCTGTGGCTTTACAGGGTACAGCCCCACTCCTGAGAGCTTACATGGACTGGTGTTGAGTGTCTGTAGCTGTTCCAGGCACACGGGGCAAGCTGTCAGTGGATCTACCCTTCTGTAGTTTAGAGGACAGTGGCCCTCTTCTCACAGCTCCACTAGAGAATGCTTCAGTGGGGACTCTGTGGGAGCTCCCACTGCACATTTCCCTTCCATACTACCCTAGGTTCTCGATGAGAGCTTCGTCCTTGCAGCAAACTTCTGCCTGGCCCTCCAGGCATTTCCATACATCCTCTGAAATCTAGGCAGAAGTTCCCAAACCTCAATTCTTGACTTAAACGTACCCACAGGCTCAACGCCACATGGCAGCTGCCAAGGCTTGGGGCTTTCACCCTCTGAAGCCATGGTCTAAGCTGTACCTTGGCACCTCTTAGCAAATGCTGGAGAGGCTGGGATGCAGGGCACGAAGTCCCTAGGCTGCACACAGCAGGGGAGCCCTGGGCCTAGCTCACAAATCCATTTTTTATTCGTAGGCTTCCAGGCCTGTAATGAGAGGGGCTGCCGTGAAGGTCTCTGACATGCCCTGGAGACATTTTTCCTGCTGTCTTGGGGATTAACATTTGGCTCCTTGTTACTTATGCAAATTTCTCCAGCTGGCTTGAATTTCTCCTCAGGAAATGGGTTTTTCTTTTCTATCAATTCAACAGGCTGCACATTTTCTGAACTTTTATGTTCTGTTTGTCTTTTAAACACAAGTTCCAACTCCAAACCATATCTTTGTGAATACATAAAACTGAATGCTTTCAACAGCACCCAAATAAACTCTTGAATGCTTTGCTGCTTAGAAATTTCTTCCACCAGATACTCTAAATAGTCTTTCTCAAGTTCAAATTTCCACAAGTCTTTAGGGCAGGGGCAAAATGCCACCAGTCTCTTTGCTAAAGCATAACAAGAGTCATCTTTGCTTCAGTTCCCAACCAGTTACTTATCTCCATTTGCAACCACCTCAACCTGGACTTTATTGTCTATATCACTATCAGCATTTTGGTCAAAGCCATTCAGCAAGTCTCTCGGAAGTTCCAAACTTTCCCACATTTTCCTGTCTTCTTCTGAGCCCTCCAAACTGTTCCAGCCTCTGCCTGTTACCCAGTTCCAATGTTGCTTCCACATTTTGGCATATCTTTATAGCAGCACCCCACTCCTGGTACCAATTTAGTGTATTAGTTCATTTACATACTGCTATCAAGAAATACCTGAGACTGGGTAATTTATAAAGAAAAAGAGGTTTAATGGACTCACAGCTCCACATGGCTGGGGAGGCCTCACAATCGTGGCAGAAGGTGAAGGAGGAGCAAAGGTACATCTTACATGGTGGTAGGTAAGAGTGTGTGTGCAGGGGAACTTCCCTTTATAAAACCATCATATCTCATGAGACATATTCATTGTCATGAGAACAGCATGGGAAAAACCCACTGCATGATACAAATACTTCCCACTGGGTCCCACCCATGACACGTGGGGATTATGGGAGCTAAAATTCAAGATGAGATTTGGGTGGGGACACAGCCAAACCATATCCATTTTTATGCTACTGTCCCTCAGCTTCAAATACATCTTGATATACTTTGCTTTAGGATGCAAGAACCGGCCTCTTCAAACCACATTTCTTCTTTTACCAATACATAGAATCCCTTCTTTGAGCTTCTGCATAATATCATAAGTAGATATTTCAGTAAACATCTGTGTTCCTACTTAAAAGGCATATCTTTCAAACTTGTAAATTCTAAAAATAAGCCAAACATTTACCTGTTATCCTTCCAAACTTTTACAGATTTGTTGCTTTGTGCATTGCACCTGATGACTTTTTGATGTCATATTTTTAACCTTTGCAGACCTCAAAAGCTGAATAACGTGTATGTGTATATGACATTCTTCCCTAAATTGTAAGACAATTGGTGGTTTCAGTGTCCTAATTGGACCCTGCTTCATATAGCTAGGTAGGGATCTTGTACATGAATGTAGAGTGTGCTATTTGAGCTCTACTACCTACATTTAGTGGTTGCCAGACGAGTGGTTCAGTGACAAAGGCTGCAACATTAGGTGAGTGAGACATGGGTTCCAATCCTTTTTCTTCCTGTCACATGATCCTGGGTAAGTTATTTAACTTCTTGCACTTCTTGCATCCTTAACTCTCTAAATGTGTAATAAATGTGTTTAATGATAATTAGATTGAAGATTTAATACAACTAGCAATTGTGGATGAAAACTCTGAGCACATAATTATTGGCAATCATCCCTTCTGCAGTTAGAAATTACTACTTCCTGTTTATCTATACATTGTCTTTTGTGATTTCTACAATCCATTATTAGGCCTCTGTGATAATAAGTTGTAGGTTCATGTTTGAACTCAGGTAGAAACCCAAGCTTCCACCTGAATATCAGGAGAAGATTCCCTTCTGGGTTGCATAAGCCTTAGAAATGTCCTATGATCCTACTGTACTGTGGCCATTGGTTTATTTCTTTTAAAATGAGATGGTGAGGTCCCTGTGGCCAGAGAAGATGTGTCATTGGCATATCTGTCAGTTTGCAATAGACTTTATCACTCCTACCTTAAATTAGCTGATATCCCTAGGCCTTAAATTAAAAGCCGGCACTTGACTGTAATGCGCCAGTTTAATTCAGGCCACATTCACCATATGAAATGTTAGAGTTGGATAATTTGAACTGCTAGGTTTTTGCTCAGCCTCTTTTCTGCCTCAGCCTCTGCCATGTCTTTACTAGGCTAATAAGAAGCGAGAGGCATAAGGAAGCCCTTGAGCCAAGGACATCTTTCCAACTTGTCCAGTGGGTTTAGAGAAATAAGAGGTAATGTTAAAATTGGATTTTATATTAGTCCCACTTTAATAGTCTATTGCTTTGAGTAAGTGAATACTCATTTACAGAAAAAAATATTTTCTTATCTTTGGATCTGGAAATCAAGTTTTGATTGGTCTAAAAGCCTCATTCGTTTTCCAAAAAATCTTTAGTTCTATAGTGAGCATATAGTTGCCTTTCAAGAAACTTTGGAGGAAAGACAGGCTAGAAGGGGTAGAAGACAGAAATTTAATATTTTCATTTAATGAAATAAATTAAAAGGCAGATGAAGGAAAGAAGGAAGGGAGGCAGGCAGGGAGTCTGGTATTTTTCTCCTGAAGATTGTTGTGTTTTGTTTTGTGTGTCTGTTTGTTTAGTAGCATGCCTGGGCTAAAGCAATGAAGTATACATTTTCTGTATAAGTAGCAATGAAGTATACATTTTCTGTATAAGTAGCCATAAGTTTTTTTTATTTGTATGTACTTTTATTTTTACTTTTATGTAGGAATTTCTAGGGGTTAGCTAATGATCGGAAATAATTTGTGCTGAAATTAGTCCAGCCAGTAAGACTTCCATCCTCTGCCGACAGAACCTTTTGTTAGTAAGGGAAACATTAAAAACTTAGGCTCCTTTTGAGTCTGCCTCCTGTATTACTTTCCTTACTTATTTTTTTAAAATAAATGTGTTATTTTAGGGTATCTTTAGGTTTAAAGAAATGCTGCCAAGATAGTAAATGGAGTTCCTATATAATTCATACCTAGTTTCTTGTATTCTTGACATCTGACATTAATAGGGTACATTGCTCATAATCAATAAGCTTAATATTGATGCATTATTAATAATGAAATTATTCACTTTGTTAAAATTTCCTCAGTTTTTACCCATTTCGGGATCTTGTACAAGACATCCCCTTTAACCATGAAGTCTCCTTTGGCTCCTCTATACCATGAGAGTTTCTCAGATTTTTCTTGTTTGGGATGACCTTGACCATTGTGAAGAGTACTGCTCAGCTATTTTATAGAACATCCTTCATGTAAGGTTTGCGTGGTGTTTTCCTTGTGGTTAAACATGGGGTTGTCAGTTCCAGAAGGAAGGCCATGGAATCAAGCACATTCTCCTCACCTCACACCACAGGTACCTCCTAATGACAAGCCTTATCGCTGTTGATATTAAACTTTACCTCCTGGCTGAGGAAGTGCCTGACAGATCTATCCAGTGTGTGGCTACTCTTCTTCCTCCTTTCCACATTGCCCACTTTGGGAGAAAGTCCTAACATGCAACTGACACTTAGGCAGTAGAGATTTGGGTCCCGCCACCTTGAGGGCAGAATGTCTACGTAAGCTATTAGGAATTCTCCGGCATGAGTGATGTATCTCTTCTCTCCCATTTATGTACTTAATTACAATTTATTCATCAGCATAGACCTACGGATATGTATTTTACATTTGGGGCTGCAACCCAAGAGTATTTTTTGTTGTGTTGCTCAAGTCGTCCTAGTTCTGCCTGTTAAAACCCCTTTCTGTGGGATCCTTTATTCGTGGACATAACCCCATTATTGTATTTTTTCTTGAGCAACTCCTTTTTTTCTGGTACTATAAGATGCTACAGGCTCATATTCTATGTTCTCTTCCCCAGCCCTAAAACAAGCCATTTCTGCAAGGATTCTTATTTCTCTTTTTAGAATGGTATTACAAACTAACGTCTGAGCACTGAGTACTCAGTGGCCCAGTTACCCTTCACTGGGCCCTTCCAGGTGTCATCTGCTTATGCATTACACTTCAAAACCTTGAGGCCATAAGCATGTGAATATCTTTGTCCCCCTTTGGTCTCGGCTGTTTATGTGTTCAGCTTCAGCCAAGACTTGCTTGCTCCAAGTGAGAAGGTGACCTCGGGCTAACAGAGCCTAGAATTTGGCCCTTCCTCTCTTGCCTGCCTCCAAGAAGTCACTGCCATGGACAGAGCTGCTGGGCATGGCCATCACCCTTTGTTGCCAAATGAGCCAGCCCCTGATAACTATTGCAGAGAATCAGCTCTATTCACTGTTTGCCACGCCCTAGCAGAAACTTGGCACTGCCAAGCTGGGAGCAGGTGTGGAAGCACCCGGAGGCCAGAGTACCCTAAGCTCCCACTGCTCTTTCTAGATGCTCAGCATCTATGATGGAATTATGAGATGTGGCCTTTGGGAGTCGATTATGTTATGAGGGTGGAGACTTAATGGATTGGAGTAGTAGCCTTAGAAAAGAGTCCCAAGGGAGAACTTTCGCCCCTTCCACCACGAAAGGACTCAGTAAGAAGACTCTGTCTATATACAGAATGTGGGGCCTCACTAGACAATTTTTTTTTTGAGAAGGATTCCTCCTCTGTCTCCAGGCTGAAGTGCAGTGGCATGAACTTGGCTCACTGCAACCTCTGCCTCTCAGGTTCAAGCGATTCTCTTGCCTCAGCCTCTCAAGTAGCTGGGACTACAGGCATGTGTCACCATGGCCAGCTGATTTTTGTATCTTTAGTAGAGATGGGGTTTCACCATGTTGGCCAGGATGGTCCTCGATCACTTGACCTCATGAACCACCCACCTCGGCCTCCCAAAGTGCTGGGATTTTTGGTGTGAGCCACCACGCCTGGCCGACACTGAATCTTCTGGAATTTTTATCTAGGACTTCTTAGGCCCCAGTGCTGTGAGAATTAAATATTTGTTGTTTATAAACCATTCAGTCTATGACATCTTGTTATAGCAGCCCAAATGGACTATGACACTGCCACTTGGGCATTTAGATCCAGCAGATGCAATGGAGATCGTGGTATTTTGTGGTAATGAGGAAGTGGTGTGGCATCTCTGGAAAGCCCAAACAGCTAAGCTAAAATGCAGACGCTATGATTCTGGAGCTAGATATACAATGCCATCTTTAGCAGAGTACATTCCAAACCTTGCTTCTGGCAGACTATGAGGCCCTGAGAGAGAATAAGAGACTAAACTCCTGACCCCAGGGAGCCAAGCGACAGTGTAAATGGAGCTGCTCATCATCAGATGGCTACTGCTACACCCCTCAATATGACTTGATGGTCAGGCAGGCTACAGGAATCCCTCATGCAAGGGACATTGCACATTCAAAATCAGGCTTAAGCAGGCTGAAGGACAAAATGACATCACACAAAAAGGTAGTCCAAACCTTCATGCTATCTGCCCTTGTAGCACTGATATTTTTCACTCAGCTCACCCCTCTGGCCCTATGGTGATGAGAAGGTTCTCTTCAATTGCCTGATAGAAAACACCTCGAGCCTCAATTAAGAATGGGATATAAGTAGCCATAGATAGATAGATAATTGCAGGTCAAAATGCACTGTATAGCATCAACTTTGCATTCAGAGGTGAGCCTGACAGATCTTGGTGAGGACATCCTTCCCCTAGGCAAAGATGTTAGCAATACATATTGTCATCAGCTTCATATTTTGGGAGAAGGGACATGTGATAAGGAAAAAAAATCCACTCCTGGGCAGTGAGGAATGATTTGGCTGGGAATTCAGGAGCGTTCAAGGAGCAAGCTTGAAAGATTGGAGATATAAAGTTATGGAAAACTGATGCGTGCATTCAGCAGCAGAGACTCAAGTTGATCCTTGATATGGCACCAATCCTGGAGGAGACCAGCTAGCCATGTGATAATAGTCTTTTTTTGCCAGAAACTTTCCACCTTACAGCAGGAAGTGTGTGTCCTCATGGAGAAGGAGTCATGTCCTGGGATTGCCTTCCTTCCCTGCAGTGGCAGAGCCAGCCACTGCACTATGCAGTGCTGTGTGCATACTCACAGATGGAAAATTGTCACAGAAACTCATCCAGCATCATTTAGACAAAGAAATCTGCTTTATGGAGAAGGTGGGGCTTTATGAGCAATGTCTTACTAGATATAGAATATACTTTGACCCAACAGCCATTAGAAGATAACAGAAAAAGCCCATTTGGGTAATTTGGGCTTCCTGTCCTCTCAACTTCAGGCTCTGGTTGAACAGGGGTCCTGGCTCCCTAAGAAGACATGCTGGTCCCAGGGACATAGCAAGTGATCCACAAAATTCAAAGTTATGGCCAGATCCGGTCATGCTGGGTTCCTCATGCTAGTGGGCCATTAGGCAGAGAAAGAGTTAATATACTGCTGGGCAATTGACTGAAATTTTGAAGAGAAGAGAGGTTTGCTCCTTCATGATGGCAGCAGGGAGAAGTATCTGGAACTCAGCAGGTCCTTTGGGTACCTGCTGTGGGCTTCCAGTTCCAGAAATAACTGTAGATGTGCAGTTGCTGCAGTGGTGGCCAACAACACAATAAACAGGTGCAGAAACCCTGAGGCACAGTTTCACTGTGCAAATAGCATCCATCAGCAAAGTGCTGGCTGAGGGTGAGAGTTATGCAGAGTTAGTGAAGGAAGAATGAGAGGCTGACTCTAAGATATGATCCTGAGATTAATTGGAGCAGTGGGAAGCATAACTTAATCCAATAACACTCTCTGGTGAGGCTTTTTTTTGCATCCAGCTACAAGGGTTTAGAAGACTCAGTGACAGTTAACCCTTAACTGGGTCTGAGTGTGTCAAGGGATGGTCGGGAGCAGTTGTGGTCTATGCTCTATCCAGGCTTTCAGCCCTGCAATGTGAGGGCACTGCTCTAATAGCAGGAAGCCTCAGTTAATACTGAATCATGCAAAGTGAGCACTGTCTGTTGGCTAAATAATCTTTCAAAGATATTACATATATATTATGTATATATATTGAGACCGAGCCTCGCTCTGTCACCCAGGCTGGAGTGCAGTGGTGTGATACCAGCTCACTGCAACCTCCCCCCTCCCAGGTTCAAGTGATTCTCCTACCTCAGCTTCCCAAGTAGCTGGGGCTATAGTCATGCGCCACCACACCCAGATAATTTTTGAGTTTTTAGTAGAGACTGGGTCCCACCATGTTGGCCAGGCTGGTCCCGAGCTCCTGGGCTCAAGTGATCTACTCGCCTCAGCCTTTGAAAGTGCTGGGATTACAGGTGTGAGCCACCATGCCCAGCTGATATTATATCTTTTTAAGGCATATTTTTGATAAATTTCCCATGAGATTCTATAATTATATTAAATAATTTAAAAATGAGTCAAAGGGTTAAAAGTGGCAGTTATCCTGCTGTTGTGTGTTTGTCTGAGTTTGGAATTGTCCCTATTTCTATGTGGTGTGCTTCCTTTTAGACTGTAAGATTCTGGACAGCCCAGAGTAATTCTGTTTTAAAATTAATACTCTTTAAATAAGCACTTGGTAGGTTATTTTCCATAATGAATTTCTGAAAATCAAAACATGGCTGCTTCTGGCTTGAGATTCCCATTGTTTGTAAGCCTGGATCTTTATACTGGCTCATCCTAGAGTGAACATTAGAAAATCAAATACCTTTCTGTGTCCATAAACATCAATCAAACAACAAACGTGGTTTATCAGTATCATCTACTGTGTGTTTGGCTAACCGTGCATACAGAGTGGTTATAAATTACTGGAGAGAGAAGATAAGTTGAGCATCATGAAGTCTTGTGGGTGACAAGGCAATGGAGAGAAGGTGTCTGTGGGCTGGGAGCTCAGTTAAACATCCCCTCCGTTCGGGAGTGGGACAGCCCAGAGGCAGTAAGAAACAGGACAGAGATTGTGCAGGGGAGCACCATACATGGCGGGGCAGCATGAGCACTGCTTTCCCGATTACGATGTATAAGATGCTCATTCACTCCACTGATGTGTATTACATAAGTCCTGTGAAGAAAAGAATGCACGGGTTGGAAACAATTTTACAGACAACTTCAACCAGTTTGGTACCTGTTTGCACGTTCTGAAGAGTATGCAATTCCTCTTGTACATCTTAAGATGCTTCAGCTTCAGAATCATGAAAGCTGAGCCTTTTATTTGATTCCACTGTATTGATGAATTTGACATGAAAATTCTATGAAATAGTATACTTTCAAGTAATCATTTCTAGTGATTTTATGTATATGTGTGTGTGTGTGTAAAAATTTAAAAATTAGCCAAGCACGGTGGGCTTGAGGTGGGAGAATCTCTTGAGCCCAGGAGATTGAGGCTGCAGTGAGCTATGATTGTGCCATTGCCCTCCAGCCCAGGCACTAGAGTGAGACTGTCTCTCTCTTTAAAAAAAGAAATAGTTTGTAAGTATATAACTTTGAACACATTCAGGTTTATCCTGGAGAAGCTATAGACATGTAAAATTAGGATACAAATTACTAGGTTTCATATAATATATAGTTAATATAATTACCTTTTCTAGTTACTTGTCTATTTTAAAGCAGATTTAAATGCAAATTTGTTTTCCAAATGAAATGCTATACATTTGGAAAATTTCTACCAGAAAAAAATCATGTCTCCTTGATTTAAATGACCTTTCTTATGCTATTTAACATAAGCTTACTAATCATTTATGAGAATACAAGAATATGCATGGAATAGAATGCTCTATCAATAATAGATTATTTTGAAAATAATATCGTTGACCCTGAAATTATTTTTTGAATTATGTAATTTTAATGTTGGAAGGAGTTTTTGAGGTTTTCAATATAGTCATTTAAACGGTATTGTATATTTTCTAGAAATACATGCTTATAAATTCTGTAGACTTAAAAATAATTATTTTGATAGACTCTATACAGAGTGCCTCATTAGAAAAATGAAGATGTTATTTTTGCAGGCAATATATGCCATATTTGAGTGTGTTACTCCAACCCATATCTGTAGAGTAACCCACACAGCTACCTGCTGTGAGCGAGGCCTGGAGCTAGAGAAGGCTCTGCAGCAAGTTCAGGCTGCAGAACAAGCTTCTGTACCATGCCAGCAGCACCAGCAATACTCCAGGTGTCTGATGCAAACAGAGAGGCTGTATGGAGCCTCTGACAAGCACCAATAGAGTCACTGCATGAACCTTGAGGATACTGGAACAAATGTGTGCTCTTTTCTGCAAATAACAATTTTCTTTTTGGGATACAACTTTTGGCTTGCTACTGGGTCTTGTGGAAACTGGACACTTAACCAGGGTGACTGTATGACCTGAGCTTCCATCATTGAGTGGCTGTTGTTTGACCCACCTAGGCATACGTTTGGGTGCCTAGGGTAGCAAGCTATCATCGAATGCAGTGAGGTAAATGACTGACCTCAAGCAGGCCCTGAAGGTACAAATAAGTTGCAAGAACAGGTAGTTCAGACTCTTTCAACACAAACCACCGTTTCATGGTCTCTTCACTCTCAATCCAAGTCTGTGGCTGTCTAGTTTATGGTAAATAGCTGGGAAACCACACACTCAAGCCTGTTTTATAGATGGTTTTCCATGATCTACTGGCACTACTCTAACAGGAGTAGCTGCAGCACTGTAGAAGTACTTGGGGATGAACATGAAGGCCAGAGAGGAAGGAAAATTTTCCCAGCAGGAAGAACATTGAGTACATTTGATGGTCCAATATTTCTGGAGTGAAAGGTGGACAGAAGCACTAATTTACACTAACTTATAAGGCTATTGCTAATGGTTTGGCTAGGGGTGGTCAGGAACTTGGAAGAAACAAGATTGAGCCATGGCCCAAGCTCTGTGTTGGCCTCTTTCAGCCATGGCTGGAGCAGCTGGGACAGAGGGCACCAAATCCCTAGGCTGCACACAGCACAGGGACCCTGGTCCCGGCCGTGAAACCATTTTCTCCTAGGCCTCCTGGCCTGTGATGGGAGGAGCTGCCATGAAGATCTCTGACATGCCCTAGAGACATTTTCCCAGTTGATTTGGGGATTAACATTTGGCTCCTCGTTACTTATGTAAATTTCTGCAGCTGGCCTGAATTCATTCTCAGAAAATAGGTTTTTATTTTTTATTGCATTGTCAGGCTGCAAATTTTCCAAACTTTTATGCTCTGCTTCCCTTATAAAATTGAATGCCTTTAACAGCACCCAAGTCACCCCTTGAATGCTTTGCTGCTTAGAAATTTCTTCTCCTAGATACCCTAAATCATCTCTCTTAAGTTCAAAGTTTCACAAATCTCTAGGACAGGGACAAAATGCAGCCAGTCTCTTTGCTAAAACGTAACAAGAGTCACCTCTACTCTAGTTCCCAACAAGTTCTTCATCTCTATCTGAGACCAACTCAGCCTGAACTTTATTGTCCATATTGCTATCAGTATTTTGGGCAAAGCCATTCAGCAAGTCTCTAGGAAGTTCTAAATTTTCCCACATTTTCCTGTTTCTTCTGAGCCCTCCAAACTCTTCCAGCCTCTGCCTGTTACCCAGTTTCAAAGTCGCTTCCACATTTTTGGGTATCTTTTCAGCAGTGCCCCACTCTACCGGTACCAATTTACTGTATTAGTCCATTTTCACACTGCTGATAAAGACATACCTTAGACTGGGAAGAAAAAGAGATTTAATTGAACTTACAGTTCTACATGGCTGGGGAGGTCTCAGAATCATGGCAGGAAGTGAAAAGTACTTCTTACATGGTGGTGGCAAGAGGAAAAATGAGGAACAAGCCAAAGCGGACACCCCTGATAAACCCATCAGATCTTGTGAGACTTATTCACTAGCATGAGAATAGCACCAGAAAGACTGGCCCCCGTGATTAAATGACCTCCCCCTGGGTCCCTTCCACAACACGTGAGAATTCTGGTAGATACAATTCAAGTTCAGATTTGGGTGGGGACACAGACAAACCATATCACTCCCCAGTATAGGATTTTTCCTGGGTAGAGTAGCCTGACACCTGATGACAGGTGGATGGCATGAGGCCTCTGTCATCCCAAAATGATGATGATTTCCTCCCTAGAATAGAGCCATGTTGTAGCCATGGAATTGCTTTCCCGTCTGGCGCCACCGTCTGTGAAGTCACGGAAAGCTGGGTTTGCCCTCGTGGTGTTCTTGAGATCGTGTGAAGTGTCGAATTCATCTCCCAGCGAGAGAAACACATCTTAAGAGCTAGGCTGCTTCAGGTTGAGTCTCAGTGAAGACCTGAATAATGTAAGAAAAAGAAAACAATGTGTGAAGATCCAGGGGAAAAACTTCTCAGTCAGAGGGAGGACCAAGTGCAAAAATGCTGAGGTTAGAAAAAAATTAGCATGTTTAAAAAATGAAAAGGAAGTCGATAGGTCTGGAGTGGACTGACCAAAGAGACGTGGTTTAGAAGTGAGTTGGGAATGAAAAGCAGGGGCAAGGTCATAAGGGAATTTTTAGACGGTGTTTCCTGTTGTTGTTGTTGCTTTGTTTTGTTTAGTTCAACTGTACAACTCCTTGGTGTGGTCATATCCACTAATGAGCTAAAAACTTAAATCACTGAACCTAATATCAAGCAAATGGCTAACTGGCCTCCAGAGAGATCTCATTCTGGGTTGTCAGCAAGTAACTCCACACATAGAGTTCTTCTCCTCTGTATTCACAATACGACACTCTGCCCTTGTGTTTCCTAAAGGCAACAAAATTTAAAATTACAGAATGATCCCTAAGCTACAGACATGTGCCCATCAGAGAAAAAAGGAGACTAAACATTTCTTAAATCTCTACTCTTAAACTTACAAATAGAAGGGATATATGGGGTTTCTACTATTTCACATATTTTTATGTTTCTTTCAAGACAATAAAGTGCCTGGTAAATTATTTAAAAGGATATATCTATATTATGCATGGAAACTGTTTCCATAGCTCAAACAGCAGTAAGTGCTTGAATTTGCAGCAGTACTCAATGTCTCCCAAATAACTGTATTTCGAATAATAGTGGGAGCAGTTTGACGCCAACCAAGAGGATAATCTCCTTTATCATTTCATGCACTTTTTTTTTTTTTTGCCAGATACCATATCATGTTTATAAGGAGCATGTCTATGGGAGTTACTATTTGGTAAGTCCTGAGTGTTTAACCTATACCTCCATGACTCCTCACGATAAACCATGTGGACATTATTATCATGATCTTCTTTTCACAGATAGGAAACTGAAGCACAAAGAGACCAGGTAACCAGCCCAAGGTCACACAAGTTATAAATGGAAGGAGCATGGCCCACATCTAAGCAGTCTGGCTTTAGAATTCTTGATTTTTCTGGATCCGTCAGAGAGAATGCAGATAGACTTTTGAATGTTTTCAAGTATAGCTTCGATGCTGAGAAAAATAAGCATTGGTAGTGACAGATGGCTTTAAAATTTTAATGCTTTGGTGATTTTTATTGAAAACATAACTCAGCTTGACACAGATGTGAGAAGGAGCATAGTGGAGAGAAAGTGGACGGAGCATCTGATTCAGGAGACTTCACTGCAAGTCCTGGAACAGCCGCTGGCTGGTGATCGCCAGAAAATTATTGTATTTCATTCTCATCTCTCAGAAGGAAAATATATACTTCTCACTAAATACCCAATGACCATTTTTATAGATTTTTTTGTTTTTGTTGTTTTAATATTTGCTTTTTGTGTTTCTCTTAGGTTGACATTTAAGTTTCAGTATAACAACAAAAGAAATGTAATGTTAACTGACACATTTATGCAGTTTAAACTTGAAGAATGCTATAAATGTTAAACATTAATTCATCGATTAATTACAATCAATTTAAAGATTGAGGCACACCCAGATATTCTTGTGAGGACAAACTAAAGCAGGAGTGGTTTGCAATAGAAAGGACCAGACTGGTGCCAGTCAGGGCTACACAGTATTTAAGGGTGCCCTGGCCCCTAAGCTTCCCTTCCGTGCTCACCTCCACCCCTCCAGGACTTTTATGCCTGGGGGCTGCCCACACACAACTGCTCCAACACTACAGCCAGCTCTTCCAATAGCACAGACATTGCTTTCCTAAGCTCCACTCTGCCCTTGAAAATCCCTACTCAACAGGGCCCCGGCAGTGAGCCCAAGAGAGAGACTACCATCCAGCAATTCTGTTCAGTGGCAGGTAGGACAGAATAGTGAGCTGGATTGTATGAATCTCAGACAAACCCTCTGGGGAAGTGATTTGAAAAAGCCAGTGTCAGAGTACCCTCCAAAATGTACCGCATGCATAGACATCAGTGCATATAGATACACATTCTGGAAATAAACTTTAGCATAGGCTACTGGACAAAACTAATAACGCACCACTAAACAAGAAGTCCACAGACCCAAATGTCGTCCAGTTTGGACCTTTGCTTGTGTGATCTCGGGCAAGTCATATCAGTCCTTTGAATACCATTTATCCCTATGAATTTATTTTGAGGTTAAAAAACTCCTCAAAATTATTGATTGATTATTTTAAAACAAGACAGTGCTATAATTTATTCGTTAAAAACAAATAAAATTCTCTCTCTCTTTTAATATAAAACAATTACTTGCACCAATGACATTAATAGCTAAAAATTTAACATACAAATATAATTTTGCAAAGTCAAAGAGAGATTAATCAAGTAATTCTTGGGGAAAAAACCCATCAAATCAAATATGTTAGCTAGAATAATATTGATTTAGAATAAATAAGTCACTTAAAATGGATATTAAACAATGCTAGTCAGATAATTAATAATTATGCTTCTTAAAACACTCATATAATAGTTAGCTATTCTTATAACACCCTAAACATTAAACGTCCTCACATACTCTACCCCCCAGCTATTTTTTTGCATTAACGATAATATATTGATATACTGAATTTACTAGTGGATACATGTGCAACACAAATTTATTTTGAAGCTCCCATGGCATTTTAGATGTAAGTAGCCTTGAATATTAGAACATAAAAATGGTACTAGAAGGTATACGATGAGAAGTACCTTCGTCTTAAAAGAAAGAAAAGTGCACAAGGATGTAGGTGCTCTTTCCGGTTGGATTAGATCTCTCCGAAGTAGGTCAGTCTAGCCCTGTATATCCACAAAACCTTAGAAGGTGAATACAGAAAAAAAGAGCTAAATCCTGTGGCATGCATTAATCTCGGCTGAAGCTGAGGAGAGATACTTCAAGATGTCCCCAATAGTTTCTTTCCTAAAACAGTAACACATATTTAATACAATAGTAGGGACAGAAATTTGAACTCTTTCATTGACAAAGATTTACCATGAGCACATTTTTAAAAAGTTTTTTTACTTTAAAAATACCTTAATGATTCATCACCAAGCAGTATAGTGTTTACCAAGTTGTCGATCCCCCAAACACCCATAGCTGGGTGACTACCTGAGTTACATATTAGAGACATAAATTCCTAGGCCCCATTCTCACAACTTCTGATCCAAGGGGGTCTGGTGTAGTTCTAGGAATCTGCATTTTAGCAATATTTCTAGTATCTTTCATGAAATGAAACTTGAGAATTACTGACTTCATTATTATGGTTAGATACGAGTTTAAATACAGCTGTGCTGTACAAGCTGCAAAACCTTTGGATAAACATTTGACTGTTTTAGATCTCCGTGTAGCCATTTGAAAAATAAGCCAAAATCTTTTATTCATAGGCCTGTAGTGATGTACACGTGGGCAATCCTGTAAAATCTTTATCTTTTTGCCGGCTACCTACTGTGTACTCAGCAAGTGTTGCCATTATTATTAATCCTATTTAGTCTTTTCCATTAAAGTTAGTATTAAAGAAAATCAGTGTATTCTTTGGGAAAACAACTAAAATATAATGAAACAGTTTCTAGTGCAAAACTCTTTGAAAATCCCTAAAGAAAATTTGACATTGTTTTTGATGAAATTTTGTAAAGTTCCATTAAAGACAGACAAAATATATGCACAACCGGGTGCCAAGATACATAAAACTTCTGTTTATTTATTTTAAAAATTCAATAAAAAGGTTACCGATTTTTCTTTAAATATTCCTACAATTATGTATGCTTTTTGAAAACAATTTTCCGTGTGTATTTTATTGGCTTCTGATGCAATAATTATTTCAACTACAATTACGCATCACAAAAGCCAAATAAATTTTCATCCACACTATGCAGAGTGCCAGATTTACACCTACAGACAGATACTTCCCTAGACTTGATTAAGTATAAAAGTATGTAACATTTTCCTGGTTTCCATTGATATTAGAAGCACAATAATCTACACAGCTTACCAGTGGATCATAAAATAATATATGCAAGTGCTTTAAAATGTTACATGAGTCAAATCACTGTAAGTTATTATTATCACTTCATCACCTGTACTATTAACAGTCACGACAGCCACAAAATGCCCTTTGAATGGGAGACAGTAATAATAATACTGTCATTTGTTAAGAGCCCAATTCGAGCCTGGCACATGACTAGATACTTTATAAGCATTTAATTTTCTCAGTAACTGTGAGAGGTTAGTCATATGCCCATTTTTAGACAAAGATCCTGAAATCTAGGTTGTTAAGTAGTGCTTCCAAAATGACAGAATGGTGTGTCGAAGTTGGACAGGGATCTTCTCTTCCTCTTTTTCTTCCTTCCGTCTCCAGGGGACCTAGCCCAGATCTGACACATGGCAAGAACTTAGGGTAAGGTTTTCATTGTTTCCAGCCTATTCAGATGCCCCCATCTGCAGTGTACCAAAGACCCTTGTATTAGTCAGGGTGCCCCACAGAAACAAAAATAGCAGAATGTGTGTGTGTGTGTGTGTGCGTGTGTGTGTGTGTGTTTAGAAAGTGGGATTATTTTAAGAGATTGCCTCACATAGTTGTGGAGGCTGGTGACCTCTAAAATCTGCGGGGTAGGCCAGCAGGCTGGAAACGCAGGGAAGAGCTGATGCTGCAATTTCCATCCAAAGGCTGTCTACCGGCAGAATTCCCACTTCTTAGGCAGAGGTGAGTCTTTTTCTATTAAGGCCTTCAACAGATTGAATGAGCCCCACCCACATTATGGAGGGCAATCTGCTTTACTCAAAGTCTACTGATTTAAATGTTATTTTCACCTAAAAAATACCTTCACAAAAACATATAGAATAATCTTTGACCAAATACCTGGGCACTGTCGCCCAGCAAAGTGGACATATAGTATTAATCACCACTATCCTGCATGAGATCAAAGCAACACCACCCAGTCATTACCTTGCCTGCAGTGAGCCACTTCTGTCTGGTTGAATTTCAAATGTCAGTGATTAATTTTTCACATTCCAACACACTTCTCTCCACCTCCTCTGCTCCTACCATGATGCAATCTCCTTCACTCCTGAGTTACTGCAATTGCTCTCCCTGCTTCTATCATTGCTCCTGTGCAATACGGTAGTTATACAAAGGCAGCCACGTTTCTCCACCACAAAATCCTGGGTTGTTTTCCCATTTCACCTAGTGAAAATTTGAAGTCTTTAGAACGACCTCTCAGGCTCTACATGATCTGCCCCGGATGCCTCTTTTGCTCCCTTCTCTCCCGGCTTTCCCCTGCTCATTCTGTTCCAGCCACATTGGCCTCCAAGCTCATCCTCCAGCTTCCTGGCTTTGGCCCTATTCCCTTGCACTGGCTGACTCTCTGCCTAGAACCCTCTTACCCAAATATCCACAAAATTAGGTCCTTCAGCTTTGTAAAGATGGTTCTCATGTCTCCTTCTCCACAGCCATACCTTTAAAAACTACAGTTCTCCCCCAACTTGCATTAGTTTTCTGTTGCTGCATAACAAATCGCCACAAATTTAGCAGCTTAAAGCATCACCCATTATCTCACAGCTCTGTAGATCATGAGTCCAGGTGGGCTCCGCTAAGGTCTCTGCTGAGAGTTTCACAAGGCACGTCATGTTAGGAGGCAGTAAGTATAGTCAGCTCTTTCATGAATTTTTCTGTAAACTGGAGGAAATGGAGTGGTAACTGGAGAGGAATTAGGGGCCAAAGGAGACTTTGTTTATTTATTTATGTTATTTTTTAATTTTATTTTTTATTTCCATAGGTTTTGTGGGAACAGGTGGTATTTGGTTACATGAGTAAATTCTTTACTCATGTGATTTGTGAGATTCTGGTGCACCCATCACCCAAGCAATATACACTGAACCCAATTTGTAGCCTTCTATTTTTAATGCTGTCAGGTTCCACGTTATGTTTCCATGCTGATTAAAATGGTATAACAGAGAAATTTTCCTCTGATGCTGCAGAAGAGAAGGAAGGAGAAAATTATGGGTGCAAAATCACTGAGTAGTCAGCAGTGGATCAAATCCGGGGCACAATAGGGAACTGCCTCGGTTGGAAGCACATGAGGTAACCAATCCAGTCAGGAGGTGAGACAGAAGACATAGGCCCAGATGCAGGTGGACAGTAGGACTGTGTGGGGAATGCTTGGCAATTCTCTTTGGATACTTCCTGTTTTTCAGTTGAGAGTGAGGAGGAGTTGCAGGAGGGTTATTATCTCTTTGTGGGGAGAGGAGAAGCCTTGACATATTCTTCGGGTTACTTGGGGAGTGGGAAGACAATAAGTAGGTTTTAAGATTGTCAATGACAAGGGACTAATGGAGGCTGATTGCTGTGAACTTAAAGTAAAGCCATTTAGCATGATTGGTGATTGCTTTTCTCCAGCCATAGCTGATGGGGTGGAGGTGAGGAAAGTTATATTTAAAAGTGATTGAGTTAATTAAAAAAAGGTGTGTCAATCATGAAACAAGAGTTGGAAATCACTAAAAACCAGCATAAATAAACCAACAAAGGAATATTCAGTTGTTCCTCTGTATCTAAGGCGGATTGCTTCCAGCAGATATGAAAATCTTCAGACACTCAAATCCCTCATATTGGCATCCTTCCATAAACTCTAGATTACTTATAATACCTAACGCAATGTTAATGAAATTTAAATAGTTGTTATATTGTATTGTTTTAAAATTTGTGTTACTTTTTGTTGTTGCATTATTATTTTTCCAAATATTTTCAGTCAGTAGTTGGTTGAATCAGTGGATGTGGAACCCTAGGATATGATGGGTTGATTGTGTGTTTCTGTGTGTGTATAAATTTTTCATATGTAAACAAATGTGTTTATATATTTAATAATACATCATATATATTTAAGAGAATGTTTCTTAACAGAATTTCTTATATTGTTTATGGTATATGTCTACTGTGATTACACAGTTTGCGTAATATATGGAATTTCTAATACCAAGTTTACCAGAGAAAACTCTCGGTACGTTCTCCCTCAAAGCTCTCAGGGGTGCTAATGCTTCAGGATACATTCTTTAGAAGGCATGTAACTTTAAGTTTCTCACCAAATAACATTAAATCACTGTGCTGAATCACTATTTTCAAAAGAAGGAAAGAATATCTAAACTCTTTCTTTTGAAAATAGTGATATTTCTCTTTCAGTTTTCTGTCATATTAATAATTTCCTAATTTCTCTTAAAGATTTACATTTCCTGTTATGGTGAATAACCTTTTCCTAGTAATGTGAAATTAAAGTATATTTATTGAAAGAACAAAGCATTGTCTTAACAGTTCCCCACTGTCTTAATCAGTTTAGGCTGCTGTAACAAAACACAAGGTACTGGGAGCTTGAACAACAAACACTTATTTCTGATAGTTCTGGAGGTTGGGAAGTCCACGATAAAGGTGCCAACAGATTTGGTGTCAGGTGAGGGCTCTGTTTTTTTTTTTTTTTTTTTTTTTTTTTTTTTTGAGACGGAGTCTTGCTCTGTTGCCCAGGCTTGAGTGCGGGTGGCACGATCTCGGCTCACTGCAAGCTCTGCCTCCCGGGTTCACGCCATTCTTCTGCCTCAGCCTCCCGAGTAGCTGGGACTACAGGCTCCTGCCACCACGCCAGGCTAATTTTTTGTATTTTTAGTAGAGACGGGGTTTCACTGTGTTAGCCAGGATGGTCTCGATCTCCTGACCTCGTGATCCACCCGCCTCAGCCTCCCAAAGGGCTGGGATTACAGGCATGAGCCACCGCGCCCGGCCAAGGGCTCTCCTCTTGATTTGCCGGTAGCCACATCTTGCCGGGTCCTCACGCGGTAAAGAGAGAGAGAGCACTCTGATCTTTTCCTCTTCTTATAAAAGCTCCACTCTTATAATGGGAGCTCTACACTGATGATCTCACCTTAACCCAATCACCCCCCAAAGGTCCTACCTTCAAATACTATCACATTCGGGGTTAGGGCTTCCACATATGAATTTGGGCGGGGACATATTCAGTCCAAAGCATTCACTTTTCTTGAGCTTCAATCCTTCAAAAGATACTCTAATTCTTTCCCTTTTTAAGTTAATATTCTTTAATAAATGATTGAAAGAAAATTAGAACAAATGCATTTATTCACTCATACACTTTTCTCTACTCACTCAATAGTTTTTTCAGGGTTCACAATGGATAAAGTTGAATGAAATTTCCAAATCAAATTGTTTCCCTTCTTGCCAGTCATGAATATGATAATATTGTTTTAGTTTATAAGAAGTTATTTCCAAGCAAGTTGATCTAATGATCTGTGAAAAGCAAGCCCACTGTTTAAAGATGTCATTATTTATGGAATAATCATATTTTTGGGGTAACACAGTTGTTTCAAAATAAACATTGAAGCCTTATTTTAGGCAATGAAATACGTCTTAATATTACTTATATTAATATATTAAATATATATTTGGTATTTTAGGCATTTTTAATCACCAACTTTTTTTTTATGTGGTCAAAAAATTCTTCACTTTTGGAAATCTTTCGTATAAGATATCTTCTCACAGTTTTTATGAGGCTATCAAAATATTTTTAATTAAAATGTAGGCTTTATGAGCGTAAATGCCAACAGAAAGTATGAAATTAGAGTATTTTCTACAGTAGGCAGCTAGCTGTAAAGAACAAGTGGTGGATCACAAATAAGACTGTAGCTCAAACATGGTGTTTGCCAGTAGCTGAGATGTAACTGTAGACAACCTAAGCTCTGTTGGGTTAGTTTGTTTACGTCTTGATGCGTATTTTAAGTTGATGCATTGATAATACTTAACATCATTACTTCAATTATCTTTTACAGGCTTTAAAAATCTCAGATACTATAATTTTAGAACAAATTTATTTATTTATTTATTTTGAGACAGGTTCTCACTCTAGAGCATCATCCAGGCTGGAGTGCAGTGGCACCATGATGGCTCACTGCAGCCTCCATCTCCTAGGATTAGGTGATCCTCCTGTCTCAGCCTCCTGAGTCACTGGGTCTACAGGTGCGTACCACCATGCCCAGCTAATTTTTTGTATTTTCTGCAGAGATGGGGTTTCTCCATGTTACCCAGGCTGGTCTCGAGCACCTGGGTTCAAGTGATCCTCCTCCCTTGGCTTCCCAAAGTGCTGGGATTACAGGCATGAGCCACCACACCTGGCCTAGAAGAAATTTAAAACAAATCAGAATTCTATACAAATATGGTAAAGATTATATTATGGTAGTACTTTGAATTCATAATGCATATATTTTACAGAGAACTACAGATAAAGTTTTCCCTTAACCGATCCTGGCAGCCACCGTTTTATAATAAATAAGGAAAGAAATAAATACTATAGCACTAATCACATTTCCAGGCACACGGTAGTTATTCAATATTAACAACGGGTATTATAATTTTGAAACAATGGTTTTCAGCTCATGGAAGGTATATTTTCTGTTACTGTAGATGGACTCTCGAAAGACTTACATCTAATATATTATTTAAATGATGGAAAATAAACTCAATATACTTGAAGACTTGGCTTTCCTTTGTGTCAAATTCAACAGCAGTTCCTTCCACCTTTTTCCTGTAAGTCACGGGTGTATTTCTCATATTCTAGTTTTTAAAATGAATTATCCCGTAATCGTGGAGCCTGAAAATAAAGATGATTTGAATATACATAATTACTTTGGTGGTTTTATTTCCATCACATTATAAGCAGTTTCTTGAATGTTTTCTATGAAAATTATCTTTGAATATCTGTCACCAGAACCTCTAGATAATGAAAGTTTAATAAAAGATAGCTTTATTTCATTAAATCATCAGTCTTCTTAGGTATATAATTACATTTTGATGCATAAAGAATCTATAAAAGCAATTTTTCTGTTTTCAGGGTTTTACCTAACTACAACTTAGTGTAAATTCTACATGTTAAAATAACATGAGGTTGTGAAATGCCTATTTAAAAGAAGTTGCAAATATGCAAGGTAGAGGTTTCCATGATCTAATTTTTACTATAGATTAGACTATGTGGCAGTAACATAATAATTACAATTATTTTAGTGGATCAACAAGAAGGTTTTACTTGTCTCCCCAGGTGCACATTCCTCCTGGATAGCCAACCCCATTGCCTTGTGTTGCCGTCACCTCAGCATATGGTGTCCAGGGTCTCGATGGCATAGAAATGCAGCTGGAGGGGGCCAGGTGTGGTGGCTCGCACCTGTAATCCCAGCACTTTGGGAGGCCGAGGCAGGCGGATCACCTCAGGTCAGGAGTTCGAGACCAGCCTGACCAACATGGTGAAACCCCATCTCTAATAAAAATACAAAAAAAAATTAGCCAGGCGTGGTGGGTGCCTGTAATCCCAGCTACTGGGGAGGCTGAGGCAGGAGAATCGCTTGAACCCGGGAGGCAGGGGTTGCAGTGAGCCGAGATCACGCCACTGCACTTCAGGCTGGGTGACAAGAGCAAAACTCTGTCTCAAAGAAAGAAAGAAATGGAGCTGGAGGGTATAGACAACTGTTGTGACCTAGCACGGGTATGTAAGCAGATATAGTATCTGCTTACATTCCTTCCACCAGAACTCAGGGATGCTGTAATGTGCCATTTTACTATGTGTCTAAAAAGAGAAAAAAGAAGTGGAATTAGGTAGATCTATAGCTGTATAATTCTCTTGCTTTTAGAAAATACCACATGATTAATTTTCCATTGTCAATCAATGATATGGAGAAGACAGATGTCATAGCTTCACCTTTTTTCCATTTATATACCTGGAGCTATTAAGATATTTTCATTCTACAATAAAATTGTATGATTTGAATCAGTACATTTACAGATAGAGTAACTTTTAATCTCCGTTAGACCACAAAAATCTCCTATACTTGGTCCACATTCCCTGCTTCCCCTTTCCTCATGATCACATCCCCTATGAATGTCTGTTCCCACCCTGGTTTATTTAGATGATGACACTTTAATGAGAACTATACCATATGTGTGTTTTTAAATTGTGGCCTGAAATTATGTTTAAAGCAATATACTGTACTATGAAATAAATGTCTCTGAATGTAATCCCATGTTAATGTCGGCTGCAATTTAGGTTGAGAGCACTGCCTGTCTTCTGGCTTGGATAGTATTTCCTGCAGTGAAGAACACTTAGCATTAAGGAGCAGAATTTCGGTTGTATTTAATGACTACCTAATGTCAAGCAATTGCCTGGGAAGGAAGGCACCCATATTATATGGTTCAGTGATGGGAAAGCTTAGGCTCCACTTTTCCATTTTTACACTTGACATTGTTTAAATATGAGGTTTTCTACCATGTTATTTTATTTTACAACTTCAGTGAAGAAAGAGAAGTAAACGCTAACATTTGTTAAAAATAATTAAAATTCTTTTCTTACATGTAAAATACGTTATGCTATGTTAGATTGTGTTCGTATATATTTTTTGCATAATGATATGAGAAAAACTCCTTTATCATCTCCTGCTATTTACTTGTTCTTTTAGACACAGAAGCTGTAATAGCTATGATAGTGGCTGTTAATGTGATATTGTTGTCATCTTAGTATTAGCATTGCTTAATCTGGTATCACTGTTCTTGTTGGTCTTCATATGCATGCTGAGAAGCTCACAGAGATGTTACCTATCTGAAGTGGTTCAGTTGCACCACTGTTCAGTAACCTTTTGTGCTGCTTAAAGCACTGCTAAGATTTCTTTGGAGATTTACTTCTCATCTGATCTGATCACTAGATCCCTTAGCCATGTATTTGCAAACAATGTTGCATTCCCTCTCTGTTGCAGGGATTTCTATAGTTTTTTAAAATATATTTTGCACTTTTATGCAACTACTAGAATTGGTAGTCACATTTTGAACATGAATTCTGAAAAAAAGACAAATTTGGAAATGCCTTCTCAATCATTGAGAATGATTAAATTGTATGCGGTATAGGGGAAGTGGGATACCTTATTGACAAAAACATGTAGCATGTAATAATTGCCCATTCTCTAAATATTTTGAACAGCACAGTTTACTATATTTGTTATTGATGTATGGCTAAGCACAGGATAATTCAGAGCCATTTAAATAACTGAGAAAAAAGGAAACTTTTATTCAAGATGGAGTTCATAACTAAAAAATGAGACAATATAAAATTTAGGAGATAATTAAAATGTTTATAACTCAACCAAGAAAAATTATCTATCCTAAACTGCCTGGGACTGCTTGTGATAGCTATTCAATCACTGCAGGGAAGCTCAGGACTATAGATTCCATTGCATTAGGTTAACAGATTTGTACACCTTCTATGCTCCAAACCAGCTATTGTATTTCTTTGCAAAGCAAACCTAATAAACGGAGTAACTGATTATAGATATGGAAGAAAAAAAAGACCATCCAAATGACGGCAGCAGATAATATATATTCAGAGCTTGCTATAGCAAGGGAGTCAGCCACTTGTGATTGGCAGAGACTCAAAGGATGCATGTTAGAAGGAAATACATTGAGTGAACAACAGCAACAAAAAGTAATGGTTCTAATACACTCTGATCAGAGGTTGTTTGCATGCAGAAGCTGGAGGTGAGCTAACTGGAAGCTGGGCATTTTGTGTTAGGTTTGAAATTACACTTGTTTTTCTCTAGTTGGTCCTGGCTTGCAAGAAGGACAAAAGAACAAGGGAGCTGACAGTCCTGACTATTCTGGGCTTATTGCTGCAAAAGCAGTGGTTTCGCTTTCTGGACAGAGCTACAGAGTATGTGGGTCAGATTTCTGTTGTTATAATATGATCTGACCAATAACATCTTTTGGATACTATAATTATTCAACAAATACTGATTGTATGCCAAATATGTTCATTTCTCCCCTCAGAATATTTCATCTCTTTTTATCCAAACTTTAAGATAGATCTTAATTAACCAGCATATACTGAAGTATTATTTACATCTTAATAGATGTAAATAATATAAATAGGATGTACCAGAGTCAGTGATTTGTAAATCATAAGAGTTCATGATCTCTTCTTTTCAAATTGGCCATGGGTAAATTTACTTTGTTTCAGATGCCTTTCTCTAACAATGCTTGAAAATGTTTGTAAATTACTACATGTATAAGAGCAACAACAAAATACATAGTATATATTCAAATAGTTTGCTGTTCCAAATATGACTTGATTTTTCATTTTCCTCATCAACTACCTGAGTAGTATGGAAAGACTCTCTTACCATCAAGCACTGTTTCTTCTCTCTCCAAAGACTTGCTTCTGCTACACATATTCTTGACTGGTGGATTAGGTTCCTAAGATTTTCTCATTTAACTGTTTTATTACTTGTGTGGCTTGTGTAACTATTTTTCCTTCATTTTAAATTCATTTCCTAATCCATTGTTTGGAATTAGAATGAGTTAGAGATGTTTTCTTTTTTAAGATATATATTTATTAATGTAAACTTTCCTCTTAGTACTGCTTTGGTGGCATCCCGTAAGTTTTGGTGTGTTGTCTTTTCATTTTCATTTGTCTCAAGATACTTTGGAAATTTCCCTTTTGATTTTTAAAAACCTTATTGTTAAATTTCCACATATTTGTGAATTTTTTAGTTTTCTTCTGTTATTAATTTCTAGTTTTATTTTATCGTGGTTGAAAAAATACTTGGTATGATGTCAATCTTCTTAAACGTGTTGAAACTTGTTTTGTGACCTAATATGTACGCTATCCTGGAAAGTGTTCACTTGAGAAGAATGTGTTTTCTTCTGCTATTGGTTACAGTGCTCTGCAGATGTCTGTTAGATCCACTTAGTGTATAGTGTTGTTCAAGTCCACTTTTTTCTTATTGATTTTTTTGAATGTTCTATTGATTGTTGAAAGTAGGATATTGAAGTCTCTTATTATTGTAGTACTGCCAATTTGTTCTTTCAGATCTTTCAATGTTTGCTTTATATATTTAGGTGTTTGATGTTGGGTGCTTACATATTTATAAATATATTTATAATTCTATCTTCCTGATGGATTATTAATTTTATTATTATGCTGTTCCTTATGCAGATGACAGGGTTATGTAGACCTTCTCTGTATCTTGTGACAGTTCTTAACAAGAAGTCTATTTTGTCTAATATAAGTGTAGTCATTCTTACTATCTCTTGGTCATCATTTGCATGGAATAATTTTTTTTATACCTTCAGTTTCAGCTTATGCATGTCTTTGATTCTAAAGTGACTCTCTTGTAGACAGCATATCGCTGGATCTTATTTCTTTATCCACTCACCCACTCTGTCTATTTATTAGAGAGTTTAATTCATTTTATTTATAGTAATTATTGATAGCTTAAAACTCGTTGTCATTTTATTAATAGTTTTCAATGTGTTTTGTAATTATTTGTGTCTCTTTTTCTCTCTTTCTTTGTGATTTGTTGATTCCACTTAATCAAACTCATAGGAAGCAAAGTAGAATGGTGTTTGCCAGGGCCTAGGGAGAAGGAGAAACTGGCAGCTGCTGTTCAATAGATACAAGATTTCAGTTATTAAAGATGAATAAGTTATAAAGATCTGCCATACAACATTGTGTCTACAGTTAGCAATACCATATTGTGCACTTAAAATTTTGTGAAGAGAGAAAATCTCATGAAGTTGTTACCACAGTAATAATTTTTTAAAAACATGGGGAACAATATCTTGCATAAAGTAATAATTGAATAAATATATAATTATAATTATTTAAAAAACAAGTTAGAGAAATATAATATTAAAATTAAAAACTTGCTGAATCATTTGTTTATTTAGCAATATTGGTGTCTTAAAGTTAGCTTTATAATTAATTAATTAATAGAGAAGAAGATTATCAGAGGCTTGTTTTTAAGCATTTGGCTCATCTTCCCTGCAAACCTTGAGAAAAGTCCCCATCCAAAAAAATGTAATAGATTGTTTTAAATATATGACTTTGAATTTCTTCAGTAATCTTTTCTTTTTCCTATAATGGGGAGTGATGGATTAGGGAGGAAAGAGAGTCAGAGACAAAGTAGATTTATTACTCTAGTGTAAATGATAACTTTTTCTCACATAACTTATAACTGAAACTTGGTCGGTTAACCACAAGAGCCTAGCACACACACAAGCCTGAATTTCAGACTGGCTTTGCCATTTGTGATTTTCTCCCTCTCATTATCTGATGCCCTCTTTGAGAGTAAGGTTTGCTGAAATCCTTTAGCCTATTGCAGTCAACCACAGAGAGAGGTTGTGATCAAGATATAAACCTCTAGTTGCTTTAAAGATGTTTGAAATAAAACTATAAAGCTTTGTGCTTGTTGCTGTTGTCTCCTAACCATTACTTTATCCCAAAGTGGTTTTTGCTGTATGCACAAAGAACATTTTTAAAAGTATATGATTGCTAATCACAATGAAATTAAGTGGAATTACTGCTTAGGCTCATTTAATGAGTTGGCAATTGAATTAAGGATGTATAACCATTCAGATTAATGATACTGTCCAATCAATGCAACTCATAGAAAATTCAGCTTACCATAAGGTTAGAGTACTGATTCATCAATAGGATGACTAACATGCCTCATAACATATGAGCAATACATGAGCTAATCTTAGAGTTGACAGAAGTCTGAGGTGTATTTGTTATTCCTGAACATTGTAAAAAATTTCTGAACTTCTGAAACTTTGCTTGTAAAAACAAAAACTGGTTAACTTTCCAAAATATAAGATATTTATATGAATATCACAGGATATTTTAATGAAGAACTTTAATATTTTCTATTCTTTACCAGACATATCACCTTGTTTTGAATTCGCTCATATCAGTTACATGGGTAAAATCTTATATTCTCAAAGGAATAAAAAATGTATCTTTTATGTCAATTGTTTCAACTACACACAAATGTCTGTCATCAAATAGCAGTAAAGTATCCTTGCAAGAATAAATTTTTGTTCATTATTTTATTAAATGAAACCTTGTATTACTTTTTTCTATTAAAATTATATACACTAATATTTTAATATTTTCTAAGTTTATATTTCATATGTATGAATATAACTCATAAGGTTTAATTCACCATAATTGTAATGGCCCAGATAATACAAAATATAAGTACTTAAAATTCTTTAGTTAGATGTGTAAAGCACGTTTCAACAAAATTGAAGAGTTTTGATATATTTTCAGCCAAATCAGTTTACACTTTACCTAAATCATTGTCTTAGTCCTGCCATTCCACATTACATTTCTTCAATTGTACCAAGTTAAGCTTATACTCAAACTTTGATAACTTAAAAAATATTTGTTTTCTTTTTCTCTGTCTCATCTCTACCTTTTCCTTTTGTCGTCTTAGAAATGAATCACTAAAATACTCACACGTGCTGAGTACACAATATCAAGGACACTAGATACAATCCAGCATCAACACTACTTTGCTTTTGTGATGGAAGAGTTATAAAGACCTGTCCATATACTAATAGGCTGATGTGTTGCTTTGTACCTAATGAAAACTTAAGGCAAATGTCAGTATGAGTACTAATTTCTCAATGTTGCTGTAGAAGAAATAATATAGAGATGTTTATCATCACAAAAATTTTTGCTTATCAGACTATTGCAAATGACAAATTAAAAAAAAACTAAATTTTCTTAATGTTGTATCAAAAAGTACACCACAGATAAAATAGGTGTTATGACATGAGACAAGTGTATAAAAGACAATGGAATTGTATCTTGAAAACATCTTATGGGGGTATGAGCAGCCTGGACATATAAATAAACACTGTACTTAAGAACTACTTTAGGCCGGGCACGCTGGCTCACACCTGTAATCCCAGCACTTTGGGAGGCCAAGGCCGGTGGATCTTAAGGTCAGGCATTCGAAACCAGCCTGGCCAACATAGTGAAACCCCATCTTTACTAAAAATACAAAAAATTAGCCGAGTGTGGTGGCGGGTACCTGTAATCCCATCTACTCAGGAGGCTGAAGCAGAAGAATCATTTGAACCTGGGAGGCAGAGGTTGCGCAACTGCACTCCAACCTGGGTGACAGTGCGAGACTCCATCTCAAAAAAAAAAAAAAAAAAAAGAAAGAACCACTTTAAGCTGGGCGCTGTGGCTCATGCCTGTAATCCCACCACTTTGTGAGGCCGAGGCAGGTGGATCATTTGAGGTCATGAGTTTGAGACCAGGCTGGCCAACACAGTGAAACCCCATCTCTACTAAAAGTACAAATTTAGCTGGACGTAGTGGTGTGCACCTGTAATCCCAGCTACTTAGGAGGCTGAGGCAGGAGAATCACTTGAATTCAGGAGGCAGAGGTTGCAGTGAGCAAAGATTATGCCACTGCACTCCAGCCTGCACAATAGAGCAAGACTCCATCTCAAAAAATAATAATAATAATAATAATAATAATAAATAAATAAAAAAGAAAAAAGTAAAATAATCATTTTAGACTCACTTTTAGCAAACTGGAAGACACAAGCGATTCAGTTAAAAACAGTCATCCAAGTAGTCCAGTAAATGATACCAAAAAGTCAGGATTCTGTAAGAATCCACACACAGACACACATGTGCACACACACACGTTTTATAAATATATATATGATGTTACAAATATATGTGTGTGTATGTATAAAACAGCAAAAATTACAAAAGTGAAAAGTAGAAAATAGTAAGAAAAACAGCAACAGTAACAATTACAAAACAACAGTATATCTGTATATGTGATCTCCTGATGAATTTGTACTATACATTGTCATTTTTAAAATATGGGGAAAAATAATGGTTCTTGGATTAAAAAGCAATTAAATAAGAAAAACTTTGTGCATTTCTTATTCTTTATGTGGAAATATTCCTTTAATATTAAATAAAACAATCAAACCAAAATTTTTAAAAATATGGAAGTTGTAGCCTAAGGTGGTTAACCATTTTCCTGTTGAGAAAAATAAAGATGCAGCATGCTGTCAGCACTCATTTAATTTGACATAAACACATTCTTTGAGGCTGAAGTAAATCTGACTGATTTTCAACATGAAAATAAAATATAAAAACTGTTCTTGGAATTATTTCTAATCAAAACTGACATCAGAATCATCTGAATCATCAGAATCCTCTACTTTGAAAAAAAATCTGATTTTTCAAACAAATCTTCTGCCAACAAGTGTTAGAGAAATATGTTAACGTCATGGGTGGGATTGTTACGTTTACTAGGATTTGACATTTTCAGCAATCGAAAATTACTACATTTTGTAAAAGGACATATCACTACTAAAACAGAATGCTAGAAATAGAATGATGTCTTTTGTTTCCAATGTCAATATACTAGAGTGATATGAAAATAACAATAAAAGTGAGATATTTTGTGGCAAAATTATCTCAGGTGCAGCTGCAATCATTGCTTGCAAATATTCTTGGGGCAAACGGGGAAAAGGTTAAGAAAATAACAAGAATACATTTATCTTTTTAGTGAATAGGTTCAACTGGATATAGACTAATTATATGTCATGGCATTAAGCAAAATTGAAGATTTATAACTGAGCTACCACCACTTTTGAAATTTTTACAGCATAGTAGGTATGCTCATAGACTGGAAGTAAAGTAATATCCCAATTGTTAGGGGGAGAAAGAAAATAATATTCTTGAAAATATAGGCTGATGCCAAATTATGGAAAATTTCTAGAACTTACCAAATGGATAGTGTGAGAATATTTTGATGAGTTGTACTAGCTAATGATAACTATTATATTGTATTAATAATTTAATCCATATTCCTCTGCCATTCATAGAAAATACTGAAACACTTAGACATAAAAATATTGAAGAAGAATGATATTTCATTTGGAAAAACATTTATATTTGGTGGACAAGTCTGACAAGAGGATGAAAAATGGGTTAAAGTAATAATATTAAAACTTCAAGGCTTAATTGGCTAAATGAGTGCTGATTAAAGGTTTTATGTAATCTGTAGATATTGATGGTTTTCACATTTTTACTTCAGCTTTAGAAACTGGGAAGAAAGTGCTAAGAAGCACCGTGGAAGTTCCCTATGTCTCTTTACAGGGGAAGAAATTTCCCTGGGAAAGAACGAAAGGAGGTAACCCGGTTAAATTCCTTGGAAACTTGCTCTTGACCAAACTGACAAACGCACTAAAAACTATTTACTATTTACTGAAAACTATTTACTAACAAACTATTCACTAACTTCAATTTTACAATTTGTAACATGTAGTTACACTGGAATTGCTAGGTGGTTAAAATTTAAACATTCTTGCATATCTCCTGGAGCATAGAAAACTAATTCTTGTAGCAAGTGTCCAGTTGGAATCTCAGAACGTTCTGTCTTTGACCAAGTCTTGTTTTGTATATTCATCGCAACCTACAGAATGAATTTATAGAAAGCTTTACATAGGATTTGTAAAATTTGTGTGAGGTCTTGAAGTGCATGGACCGATGAAGCCTGGCAGTCTGGAAAATGTAGGTAAATTATTTGATCTTCCGAGTATAAAACCGAGCTGTTTAATTATCCAAATCTGTATTTTGTGTGTCAGTGATGTGACTGCTCATATTACTTAAGGACCTTAAAAACAGCCTAGGCTACTGCCCTCTCTGGGGAGGATGGCTCTGTGGATGTGCACTGGGAGTCCCAGACCCATTTTGTAATTACTTGTGTCTTTGAAACTGTGAAAAATCTGGATATTGAGTAAGATATTTGACTGATGTGACTTTTAACAGATAAATCCTTTTCAACACATTAAAGCTTTAATTAATAAAGAGATTATATATATATAATTTATTTATGTATTCTATATGTTGAAAGTAGAACTAATTGATTAGTGAAGGGGTGATTTATAGAGATGTCTCTCTTCTAGGTCTTCCAGTCACAGCCTATTTCCACCTGAGATGAATCTCAATGGAACAAATAATAAATTATTTGTGTTCTAGAAACATCTTAATCTTTGTAGTAGAGAAGATCTGAATTTGAATCCCTAGTCTAATGCTTACTGAGATTTCTTTAAACATTTGCTTAAATTCTGTGAACTTCAATTTTCCTATTTGTAATATGTAGCTACACTGGAGTTGCTATGTGGTTAAAATGTAAAGATTTCTAATATTCTTGGAATAAAGAAAACTATTTCTTGTAACAAGTGTCCAGTTGGAACTCCAGAGGGTTCTGTCCTTGACCAAGTCTTGTTTTGTATTTTCATCATAACTTACAGGATCATCAGAATTTTAGAACCTCGAATGTCAACATTTGGCATTATCAAAATTTTACCTTACAAAGCTGGAATGAAAGACTAATGCAATAGATGATAGGTAGAATCAAGATTTGGGAAAGAAAGCTTGGAAAGACATCTTTTAGAACATGAAATTATAGCCTCTGTTGAAATCTCTGAATTTGAGAGTTTTAATGAATCTTAAAGATTATTCATTCTAAAATATCCTCTTCTTCTGATAAGGGATAGCAATGCAGAGAGGAAAGGCTGATTGGAATTCAATACTAATTATAACATGGCACATTTACTTCTATACTTACACTAAAGGGCCTGGAGTACTGAAGCAAAATTATATAAGAGAATTTTGTTGGGTGGCTGGTAAGCACTGTATTATATCAATTTTTAATACGATATAGAAAGTAGTGGCTGGAAAATCCTATCTAAAAAAGCATATCTCTCTCCCCATTGTCTCTATTGAGGTGAAACCAATAATTCGAATTGTAAAGATTGACTCCAATTTTAAAAAAAGATGATTGCAATAATGTTTTACTTAAATGTAAACCCACTAGAAGGCTAACACATTAAGCTGTCAACTGTTAACATTGACAGACATATTGTCAATGATTACAAGCTCTAAGCACAGTTTAGAATAAGGAGCTTCAAAAATGGAATATATGCCCAGTGAATTTTGATTAGGAACACAGACGAAATAACTTTAGATCGAATAGTCATAGATCATCCTGCTCAGGCCAGTTTATAGAGAAGTTTGTAAGAGTTCAATTAATTTGCTTTTCTTTCCTCTATTACAGCTGGAGAAAAATATAAGTCAGCGGTAGTTTTATAATTGTAATATGTCCTTCATACCTTTGTATGTATACCAGCATATATATTTGTTGTCAAATAAATACATGTAGCTGTCATCACTGAGATGGAAAATAGAAAACCCCAGAACTTGAAGAATTCCAGAATTCTAAGAAAAAAGGAGAAGCTCTGTCCATGACTTTTCTCCCATAGGTACCAATGTTTATCTTGACATCTCCCTCATTACCACTTCCAAAAGCAATTGGACGTAATTATCCAAATATAGTTGCCAGATTAGTTTTCATCTTCCCATCTCCAAATTCTATAGCAAGCCCTGTGGACTCAATCATTTTGGACATATTCTTTGGCCATTTTTATAAAGTTCTATTTTAAACAGTTTCTTTGGGTGTTTGCACAGACAGCTGAGATGAGTGGGAGGTGCCTGACTGTTGCAGTATGGATTTTGTTTCACAAAGTGAGAAAACTAAGGAACACCACCTTGAGAAGATGCCATTTTGAAACACCTTAGACGGATGTTCTATTTTTTCCAAATAGCAGTAGCACAGAAGATTTGCTTACAATCTCAGGCTATGCCTAGGCCAGGTCTGAGGACATCTTAGTTTTCCCTATAGAGACAAGTAAATTATACAATGATCAACTGATTAGTTCATGGTAATCTTGTTAATGTTTCTCCAGTTTCAAATCTGTGAAGTGGTCTTCAAGTCAGAAACTACCAGAGAACTGTCATCCCTTCTAAGAGCTAGCAACTCTATCAGCTTCCTTTCTCTCTCTTTTAAAATGCAGAGTAACATATTCATTTCCTAGATTGCAGGAATGTGCTTCTTAATGGCCAAAGCTTTAATTACCTTTTTTGTGTGTGTTTCTCTAGCATCGAGTATACTTCATTAGTCCAAGCCTAGAAAGAAACTCAGGCCTGCCACTCGATTCTAAAATGAATGGATTTTATTTATTTATTCAACATAGTTTTGTCTCAAACAAAATACTTCTCATTACATTTTGTATCAAAAAACATCTTTAACAATTTCCTCTAGCCTGGCACGGTGGCTCATGCCTGTAATCCCAGCACTTTGGGAGGCCGAGGTAGGTGGATTACCTGAGGTCAGGAGTTCAAGACCAGTCTGGCCAACATGGTGAAACCCCGTTTCTGCTAAAAATACACACACACACACACACACACACACACTAGCTGTGCGTGGTGGTGGGAGTCTGTAATCCCAGCTACTTGGGAGGCTGATGCAGGACAACCCTCTGAGCCTGGGAGGTGGAGGTGGCAGTAAGCAGACATGGCACCACTGCACTCTGGCCTGGGTGACAGAGCGAGACTCCATCTCAAAAAAAAAAAATCCTCTAGGTCATACTGTATTAAAGAAACGATGTAATTAAACAAGTGAACACATAATCAGAATAAAATATTTTCATAATGTCAAATTCATTTATTTAAAATAACTCCTGCAAAAATGATAGGACTCTAACTAATACAAAGTGAACGGTTTTAGGACTGGTGGTCCACGTGTAAAGGATGACAATTTATGGTGACTGTAATCTTGTTTTCTGAAGATCATGTTTATATTACATACTTTTTAGTCACTCCTTTCATCCTGCAGCCACTGAGCAAATATAAGCTGGAACATGAACTTCTAAGACTGCAATCAATCCAGCTAGTAATTTCCTTGTCAAGCCTGCTTTTCTACTAGTGGGTAGAGGGGGTTAAGTAGGGATCACAGCTAAAATAATTTCACTTGTATGCAGAAGATATTATTGGCTATCACGGGTCCAAGGTAAGGAAAAAAATGATGATACTTCTCAAAGCATTCATTGAATAACCACTATTGATGAGGCATTTTAAATAAAATATAGCACATATATTTGAAAAAAATGTCAAAACTCAGAAAATTAATTTTTAACAATATAGTGTGGTTAGTATACGTCTATTTCACTCTTACAAATTTATTTTTATGTCCAGCATATAACTATTATAATGTTTATGAAATTTCATTGAAAGAGAAGATTTTATCTGCCCCGGTAAATAGACTATACAATTGAAAACACTGACATGTAAAGTGCCTTGTAATTTCATTTTATTTGGGCTGTTAATAAATCTCATCCAGACAAAATACTTTTATATTCTATAAAGACACAGGTAAAGCAAATTGGGGGAAGGCTAAGCCATTGAGAGCTTTTTATCTAGTATAAAATATGTTGAAACCTACATTCACTCTGTACTCATAAGAGTGAATCATCATTTTTAGGAGAGAAATAATAAATTGCTGCAAATTTTATTAGCACTTGAACTGCTAAACAAAAGACGGAACACATTATGGTATATTTCTTACGTTTGATGTAAATAAAAAGCCACCTTAATATGCATCTTTAAGCGTATGTATTTACAGATGTCACTGAGAAAAGTAAGCATACATTACAGAGGTAAAAAAAAGTGAATGGGGTGAGGGCAGTTTATCCTTCAAAGCCATGTGGAACTTTCCTCAGTGAAGTGCATATAGCACGCGATTTAGCAGGCCCTCTCTGGCGGCCTCCTAGCTTTCTTTAGAGTCTTTATTGCAGAGTTCCCTTCAAGACATGTGTCTCTCTTTTGGTCCAATTTCAGACTCCACACAGGCACCCCACTACAGCTGGCACATCTGCACTAATGTCAAATGCAATTCCCTTACAGATGAGCCACTTTCTTCTTTTCTGTCCCTTCTGGAATTATCCTCATAATTCTGCATTCCTCCTTCCTCACCAAAAAGTATCCCAGAATGTACGTATTTCTCAATCAAGGGATTACCAAGTCTCTAAATTAAAAACTGCTCTTGGGTTTGCTTCTGTTCTCTACATGAACCTCTCCCAGGGCTTCTTGGAGATTACTCTCCCTCAAAACTGCTGTTTCTTGAAGTGCTTGATTCTCAAAAATCTAGGACATCACTGCATAATTTTTTTCTTCCTTAGAATACGATCTAGTATGAGTTTTTAAATCCCCTAAGATAGTTTGTATTATAGTAAATGACCAATATAAAAAATGAACAAAATAAATGAAATAATTTTCTTTCAACAAAACAAACTAACCTTTGAAACACCTCTCTTTAAACTGAGCATTCTTTATAACACAAGATGCTTTGTTTCCAGCTTCATCCATGTCCCTACAAAGGACATGAACTCGTCATTTTTTTTATGGCTGCATAGGATTCCATGGTGTATATGTGCCACATTTTCTTAATCCAGTCTATCATTGTTGGACATTTGGGTTGATTCCAAGTCTTTGCTATTGTGAATAATGCTAAATGACGAGTTAATGGGTGCAGCACACCAACATGGCACATGTATACATATGTAACAAACCTGCACGTTGTGCACATGTACCCTAAAGCTTAAAGTATCATAATAAAGAAAAAAGATGCTTTGTTATCTATGGCTGTGTAACAAACATCACCAAAAATTAGTAGCTTTAAATGACAACAATGTATTATATATCATAACTCTGCAGATTGGACAGATATGTCCCCTGCTTCAGATGGTGTTAGCTACAGCATTGCCATGGAAAAAAGGACCAGGATCACCTTGTCAGATGGCTAAAAGTTGGTGCTGGCTGCTGGTTGCTCTCTGGGAATTCCACTGGGACCTCTCCATTTGGCTGCTTGGACTTCCAACAAGGAGGCTGGATTCTAAGAAGGAGCTTTCCGGGAAGGACGTGCATTCTGTCAATCATCCTAAGGCTTGGGCTCAGGAAACTTTGAAATGACTCTATTTGTCAGAGCAGTAAAAGGGCCAGCACATATGCAAGGGTCGGGACCAGCAGAGAGGAAGCAAAGGACAGAAACCATGTTTGGAGAGTGACTACCACGGCATTGGGGAAAACAATCTCCCACAGGACTCCTAAGATTTTACCCTTCAGGTACATGTCTAAATTATCCCATAACTTCTTTCAGAGTCTAAAATAGACTTTCTTCCCGAGGACTCTGACTCACAATGATGTGGTTAATTTCTCTCATACCTGACAAACCAACGCCTCTCCTTTGGGTTTCCATAAGTAAAACCTACCCAAGAAACACATTTCCCTGGGATACTAAAATATTATTCTGCTACAAAGTACAAAGCCGATAGAGCATGCACTGATTATCTTGTCACCAGAATACCTCATTATGTCTTTCTTGTAATGAGGGCCTTATTTGTGAGATTCTTGAGCTATGAAATACATTCTAATTAATTTTGGAATATTAATTGATTTTAAATATTCTAAATTTATAAACCAAGAAGAATACATATTCTTTGTTTGGCATAATCAGTTTCATGTTGTGAATGTTGGCTGACCATGGCTATAAATATGGCACCATACAAAATTAAAATGACAATACAGATACTGAAAAACTCAGTTTTATACCAAATGAGGTTTTAATTAGAATCTGAACTTTCAAAGATTAAAAACATATATACATACATGTAGTAAAATCACTCTAGAACAATTTCTATTAAAAGTGACTTAAAGGAATCACCCATGCTTACTTAGCAATATCAGACTAAATGGCCAGCCTATTTATCTATCATCTAGTCATCTTTCTATGTGTGTCATACCTGATGACGTACCACAGAGCTTCTAACTGATAAGCTTTAGTTGTTGTTAGATCCAATTTTCTCATCTTTGTGGATATTTGGACTTTTGACCAGGACCCAGTCACCACTTTTGCTCTCCAGCATCATGCTATCCACCTCCTCTTGCCGACATCCAGCCTAATTACAAGTCGAGGAAACACACACACAGGCAGAGCACATGCAGATTAACTACGGCCTCTTTAGTAGGCACTGATTCCTAAACTCGGCTAAAGGGAATGTAAAGATAAGCCTGTATAGATTTTCTTTTACCTCAGCACAAATATATACGGAGGTAGAGTGACCCATGAATAATACAGGACAACAATATGGAACAATGGATATATTATTTTAGTAATATATTTTAGTTCAAAGGCCTTTCTTTGTAAAGTATAAAATCACACCAAAATTAAAGTGGCTTAAGTTATCAAGAAAGTCTGTTCTTAAATTAGCATAAATCGATAAGGAGGTCAAAGCACTTTTCTTTGAAATAGTGAATCTTTAAACACTGTTACTTCCCCAAGGTAACTGGAGTCTAGTAGCCACCTTGTCTCTCATCAGAACCACCGTATTTAACCTTACTTATCTTTAACAAAAAATTATTACTGAAAAATTTAAAAAGCAGATATTAAACTTTATGGCTTATAGTTTAACTTTGTAGGTTATCTGCACAAACTACACATAGCAAACCTCAAATTTGAACAGGAAATAAAATATTTTTCAATGTTTGAGCTCTCTACACCTTTTTTCCTTTAGCTGATTTTACAAATTTCTTCTTGAAGTCACTCTTCCATCTCTTCAGAGTGGATTATTACAAGAAATTCAGTACCAATTCAGCTAAATGTGTAGGCCTTGATTTATGCATACAAAGTAAAAACATTATCTGAAATCTAAATTAACGGACAGATATCTCCATCATAAAATTCAACCGATTTAAAAAGCATTAACAAACACATCCGATAGTTACATTCTGTGATTTAAAAAATGTAAATAGCATCTGGCTGTACTAGTTTTCCTTGAGAAACTCATTAGTAACCAAAATGGGACAGTGTTCAAAGAGCAATTGCCTGGGTAGGAACTAATACACACGGTATTCATGAAACGACATTGGCCGAAATATGCTGGGAGAAACATGTTGCTTTGTAAAACTCATTTCAAGGACAAACTTACAGCCTCTTCATCACGTTCTAATTTCCCCACCTCAAGCTTATATCACAAGGAATGTCCTTCTGAAAGCAAGATCTGTAGCAGCACCTATGTATCTGTGATGTGGATGAAGACGCATGCTCTGCCACGGTAGGCGACAACATCCGCACACATCCCTGAGCCAGCCCTGGTGATGCGACCGTCATCAGCAACAGCATGCAATCATGTCTCTCTTCCTTTCTGATGGCGTCTGTGTCAAAAAGACAGAATAAAATGCTGCAATCTATTTACTTAGTCTGACCATCCAGGCTAATATTTATGGCAGACATTGTGCACAATATTCAAACAAATTAACATCCTATTGAAAAAAATGTGAGAACTCTGCACCATGGTAAGAAATAATGGGGACTCCATATGTGTACACTGCTCTCAGTCTTTCCCTCTTTAAGTGACTGAGAAACATAATTCAGGTGAATATGTAAATTCTAAGTGTCTTTTTTGAGATAATTATAATTATAGATGGAATATCCACATCTTCAGAATGGGAAACAAGCAAATTCATATTTATTTTTAATATTCAAATTAATGTTTCATCCTCTGTATGACAGAGTAAGCAGGAATTCATACTTTCTTAATCATTCGGTCTTGTCTAACTCTTGTATTGAATTGTCCAGAAAACTGGGGACTTGCACAGCCCCGGGGACAAGCCACAGTTTAAAGTCACAGTTTTCCTAACATATGCTTCCAGGGACTCCACTCTGTGACACAGCTTCACCGTGATAAACATCAGACACCAACAACTGGGTTTTGCCTGCAGCCTCTAGTAATGATCTACAGTGTTACTGCCGGAAGTTGTGAAGGAAGTAGAGGCGTCTCTGTCACCAGTCTTGGGCTGGGCTTGGTTGCTCTCTGCGCAGGCATTGAGCTTCTCCATGTTGCAGCAGTTTATGTGCAAGTGCTAGCACCTGTCTCTGAACACACGACCATGGTTCCTAGAGAGAAGATACTCTCTTTCAGCACTCCGTGTGGGTGTGAGGGTTCCCATTGTGGGTCTGGTGTTTAATCCTTGCATGTGGAAAAATCCACAAGAAAACTCACCACCCCAGAATGGCTGGCATCTTAATCCCTTCGAGCTGCTGTAACAAAACACCAAAAACTCAGTGACTTATAAATAACGTGAATTATTTTTCACAGTTTTAGAGGCTAGGACATCCAAGATCAAGGTACCAGCAGATTCAGGGGCTGGTGAGGGCCCATTTCCGGGTTCATGGGTGATCATCTTTCCCTGTATCCTCACAGGGTGGAACAGGCAAGGTCTCCTTTATAAGAAGCACGAACCCCATTCATGAGGGCGCCACTCTCGTGACCTAATCACCTCCCAAAGGCCTCCTGCCTAGGATCATCACCTGTTGAGGTGGGACTTCAATATGTGAATCTGATGAAACATAAACATTCAGACCGTGGCAGCTGGATTGGTAAAGAAGAGCTCACGTCCACATGCCCCCATGTCTCCCAGAAATGTTTGAACTCCACATCAAGCACTACGTAAGACACAGCCCAAGCGAAGTCTCAACAGAAAATTGTCCTGCTACAAAATCACCCTTGAAAACAGTCACTACTTTCCCTACATGTGCACAACTGGAGGCACTTCAGCATTCTTGCTTAGGAAAGAATAAGGAGAATCTGATTTAAATCTGGCGGCTTCTCCTATACTAAGGAGAAGTTAGCAACTTTCAAATAAAAACCACACAAAGTTAAACTAGAAGTGCCTGACCAGAATTTGTAGCGTATAAATAACATGAGAATTTATATTTTATTCACTGAGCTTTATTTTACATCATTCACATTTTTATCAGCTTTTGTGTTTCCAGTCCCAAACTCATGCCTTTGAATTCAATATTTCCTTAAATAAATTTACATTTTCAACATTCATTGTTTTGGGAAAACTGAATCTAAATTCCACTGTCTTTTTCAATGAGCAGTTTGTGGATATTAATATTTTGTTCAATTTGAACTGAGATTAACATTTTTATACCTAAAGAAATGATTTCCATTAATAAAAACACAGTGACAAATCCCTGCTTATATAGATATTCTCACATGTACAGAAGACACACACTGTTCTATTCAGGCTGGGCTGCTCAAAAGATGGGCTATATACAAAAATCCATATATAACCAGGCAGTGTTCACATTTAATAAAACTGGATATGTGGCAACAAGCAAATCAAACAGGTTATTTGAGTTTTTGCATTTTTGTTTGGCTGAAACATCCTTGGAATGCACTGATTTGTAGTTTTATTGTCTTTTAAATTCCAGATATGAAGCAAGACTTAAGTTTTAAACATTAGTAATATAAAACAAATAAGCCATGCAACATATTTCCTGATAGATTCAATAGGAATGGTGTTTGGACAAAAAGGAAGATATTTGAAAATGGGTAATATTTTGTCACAATACCTCATGTTCAACCTGTGTATGAAAAATTATTTTCTGCATAGTCAAACATGCATTCCACTTTACAGCATGAAGGCATACCTACATTGATATCTTGATTTCATTCAAAGAGTAAATATTTGTCATGTCTATTTAAAATATTGCTACCTTCCTACATAAACCAGAAAATCAAGATAAAATTCATTTGAAGGTGAAAGGGAAATAGCTGAAATGCCAAAAAGGGTACTTAGCTCTCAGAGTTGACATGGTTATAATGACAATTATTATAAATCAAAAATTTCCCTTTAATAAGGCTATTAGAAATATGGAAACAAATGAAACATTTAAGATTCATGATGCAATCTCTGATTAATTCTATATTTTTCACTTCTTGAATATGCCACACATGTGACTAGATATTTCTAAATATTTAGACATGAATTTTGACTTTAATTTTTTACCAGAAACACGAAAAATGAAATCACTTCTGTGATGTTTCCAAAGCAAAGGATTATGATTAATTACATATTGATATTTTCTTTTAAGTATATTTATTTAAATGTCATTTAAAACATTTATAAGATTATCATTGAATAATCAAAATTTTGTTTATTTGAATGAATAGAAAATCCATCTTTATACTGAGATTACACTGAGAAAAAATCTGAAAAAAACAGAGATGGTAATTCTAATATTTTAACACACAATTTTAATGTTGCAAAATAATTGCTGATTTGCGACGTGATTTTCTGTTTCTGGTTGAATATCTCAAACTAGAACATTTTTATTCTGTTTTTCTTCAGTTCTCCAGTTTAATCACTGTTATTTTTAAAATTAGATATGGTATCTTTCATATGAAGTCTTATTGATTCAGGGCCAATTGATCTGCCTACATACCAGAAACAAAGAATATAATTCAACAAAATTTAAAACAACAGTATGAACAATCAGTAACTTTTCTTTCTCCATCTGATTTCAGAAAGTTTTCCTGAACTTCAGACTTTGGCATCTGTGGCATTGCAAATACCTTGCTGACAGTGTCACTCACTGTGTCTATCACATTGTAAGAGTGGGTTACAAAAATATTTTGATGGAGGGTTTGTGATTATATCACAGCCAAAATGTGAGAGAGAAGTAAGGTATTGGGTACCAAATGTTTCAGACTTATGGAAATAGAGAAATGAGGCAGAATAGGGGAAGCAGGGTCTTAATGACAAACCCTGCGTGCTGTTCAGGTCTTCTTCACCTCGGCCTGGGATGCCTGAGTATTTTGATTATTTTGAATTTGGCATGTTTAAATAGATATGCTTTTTCCACTTCATAGTTTATTGCTTTGTATGAATCTATGAAAAGGAGATTGTCTGTTCTGAAAAATAATGATGTGTGAATGTGAAGTGAGATGTAGAATTTTGCCAGGATTTTAATTCAGAAGTCATAATAAAGTATATATAGAATTTTCTGAAAATTACATTAAGAATCATTTCCTCCAAAATGGTATAAGTCTATTTGTAAAATCTATATGTATATATATATATACATACCAAAAAATGTTTGCACTTCCTAAAACATTTTAAGGCATCATTATTGATAATTGAAGGTTAAAATAAATGAGGAAATTTCATGACATGTATCTATATCTATCTATCATCTGTCTCTGTTTATAATAGGAAATAACTACATAAAATATTTGAACTCATTAATATTAGATATACTAGAGAAATAAACAAATTAGAAGTAGTGCTGAGAGTGATTCTGGTGGTTCAGAAGCCACACTGACTAGCGATACTTTATATGAAAAAATAACAAAATAATATTTTACTTTTATCCTGTTTTATGCTCTGAAGTTTCAATAAATATCATACCTAATAACTAACATGATAATCTTCATCATTAATTAATTAATTAAATTTTTTTTGGCGGAGTTTCACTCTGTCGCCCAGGCTGAAGTGCAGTGGCATGATCTTGGCTCACTGCAACCTCAGCCTCCTGAGTTCAAGCAATTCTCCTGCCTCAGCCTGCAGAGCAGCTGGGACTACAGGTGCACACCACCATGCTCAGCTAATTTTTGTTAGGACTATCATGCAGTTTGTATTTTTTAACTCTGAGTAATTGGCCAAAATTAATTTAAAGGAATCATGTTTTCTGTATATGCATATTCCTCCTGGATAGAACATCACCGACTATTTTGTCCTAACATCAACGACTATGTTCCCTTTACGTTAGATGTAGCATAGTGATATTAATGGCTTTCTCAGGAAAACACATGACTTTTCAGATGACTTGAATAAACACTCAACATTTAATATATTAATACTTACAGATAATGTTTAACAACGGGCAATCTTGTCTTTGCAGGGCAAAGGCACAATGCAGTCTGCATCGGTATGTGGGGAAAATTGTGCATGGTTGGAACAAATATCATTCTTTAATTATATGAAGGATCATCCTCCCCTATTATAGCTAAATTGATTATCTGAATTTTCTTGCAGGTATAGTTGAATACTATAACCATGTTTGTAGATTAAGCAACAACTGCCTTATTCCAGACAGTAAAATGAGAAATGTAAAATGGCAACAATATTAAAGACAGCAGTTGATATATTCTACAGCAGATGATTCTATAACGCCTGTTTTAAATGCTAAGATATTTTCCTATTTATATACAAGAATGAATACTGATTGCAAATATTTCATGTAATGGCTTTCCATATTTCTAATAAGAAATTACTGAAACTAGTACCTATGGTAGAACTATCATATTATTTCATATAACCTGGTTCAAGCTTATTTAGTGGCCCTAGCAAAATACTCTCCTTTGGAAGTTACAAATATCTGTTTAAGAAAGTCATATCTGAGGGTTTTGGGCAGTCTATATTCTTTAAATGACATACTAAGTCTGTTCTGGTTGGTAATTTGAACAGGGAAGCTCCACCATTATTTCCCATTCTTTCAAGCATCACTTTCTAGAATTCTAATACAGCATTTCTATATGTTCGCTGGGATTCACAGCTTGTCAAATTATTAAATTTTCTCCATCTTTGCTAGTTGACCTGACCATTAAAATGTAAAAAATGAGTCTTCATGTATTTAATAACTGCCAATATATTCTGAAGTTGAAATGCAGAATATATTCTATACCTTGCAAGTTCCTCGGTGAATTTGAAGACTATTTTCTTAGCCTAAGACCTGTAGAAAGCAGGGACTGAGACTAAGCTTTATTACTCATACTTCAGTGGAAGGTGGAACTTCAGGATAGCAAGAGTAGGGGTTATGAGGCAGAATTGCATGGGGAACAATGCAGGTCCCACATCATTACGCTGGTCACTGCTTCACGAGAGGCTATAGAATGACCTGTTGCGTGTCCGGCAAGCACACGTGTGCTGCCTTCAGCATCATCTCGAGAACAGAGACACTGCCTTATGGCCTGGGTGTCTATACAGTGAAGAAGTGCAGAGATGAGTTAGAAACATGGCGAATGATATTGGCCAGCCGCAGACAGTGAGACTGAAGACACTAAACAAAGTTAGTTATCTTTAAGCATCAGCTAAGGCTGAGTGTACTAGTTCATTTTCACGCTTCTATGAAGAAATACCCGAAATTGGGTAATTATAAAGGAAAGAAGTTTAAATGACTGACAGTTCCACATGGCTGGGGAGTCTTCAGGAAACTTACAATCATGGGAAAAGGGGAAGCAAACATGTCCTTTTTCACATGGCAGCAGGAGACAGAAGTGCAGAGTGAAGGGGAAAAGTCCCTTAAAAAACCAGCATATCTCATGAGAATTCACTCACTATCATGAGAACAGCATGGGGGGACCCCCTCCATGATCTATCTAATCACCTCCCACAAGGTGCCTCCCCAAGACACAGAGATTACAATTCAAATTATAATTCAAGATGAGATTTGGGTGAGGACACAGAACCAGAACATATCACTGAGCAAAGCAACACAGTGTTAGGGAGAAATGTGGCCAACAGAAGCTGCAGAGCTGCCTAAGGTAGGTCTGGTATAGACAACACGTTAGACTTGGCACTTTGTGACCCTCACATTCCATAATCTTTTCCTAAATGCCCAGGGTATTTCAGTGTTACACTCCACTTTTGCTCTGTGAGTTGCTACCTGGAATTTAGACGCATCCATAGAAAGATTTCTCAACCTGGCTCTGTCGACATTTGGGCCTGGACACCGTCTGTTATGCAGCTGTCCTCTATGCATTGTAGGATATTTGCAGCATTTCTGGTCTCTATTCACAAGATGGTAGTAACTCCCCCATGCAAGTTTGGAAAATCAAAAGCATCCTCAGATATTGCTAACTATTGCATGGGTGGCAAAATTGCTTCAGTTGAGAACCACTGATTTATACAACCTACATGCTCATTAGGATCTACCTGTCTAGTCTCCCAATTCCCTAGCCTACCTTTCTGAAGAGATTACCTCTATAATTGTTGAGGAGATTATACACAAGCAGGCTATAATGAACACAGTGCATTTTGGTTTTCAAGGCATCGTATTCTCCTCGTTTTTCCCCTCCTCTTCCCTAAGCACTTATTCCCTGACTTTTTGATACTTCATTTTCTAAGAACCTAAATAATAGGTGAATACAGAGGCCATGTTTACAGATCTGGCTTACTCTCTGCATGTATCAAATTATCTTTGTGAGCTTAATCCCACTATTATAACCATCCCTATTTGAGTGGAGTGACACATGCATAGGCTCTGAATCAGACTGGCTAGTCATGAATCCTAACTTCACCTCTTAGAGTTGCTGGAACCTTAGGGGAGATGTTGACAATAAGTGACAATATCCACCTCTTAAAGTTGTGTCAGAACTACAGGACTAAATTAACATCATGAACGCAATATTAATATAATTGTCATGATACCTGGCATATCTTAAACCATGAATATTTCCTATTACTCTCATCTCTGTTTATATTCGGATCTCTCACCTGCGCTTTACTCCATAAAACATCTTCATGAGATATGCTCTTATTTCCTGTGAGATCTAAAGATTTTGCTTCTCATTGATCTCATCAAAACAAACCCACTTTATACTACTTTGCAAGGACACGAGCTTTTGTCTTCTCTCATTTAACAAATTTTGAGATGGCTCTACTGTTATCTTCCACATCTAGTCCTCTTATTCTTTATTTAATACAACGACAACTCATATTTGGATTGTGCTTTATGGTTTTGAAAGCATTTTCAATTTGGTTCTTTCAAAATCCCAGTGACTCAGGAAGGACATGTACATTTGTTATTAATTCAAAAGGAAAAAATGTTATTTAAGAATTATGATGAGGCAGACACTGTTCTGGTTTCCAGACAATGAAAATAATGATCATGGTCCAGATTAGTATAAAGTACCTACCTTGTTACCTTGGCTCTGGGTCACTCCCTCTGTCTTATCCTTCTTCCATGTCACTTCTGGATAATTTTGTCAAAACACACTAGTGTAAAGATCTAAAATCATCCCATATGTTTACATAAGAGTTCTCTAGCACCAGCTTTGAATGTGACTTGTATTTCCCAGTATTTTTCAAAACATTTTAACTCCTAAAACTCCATTTTGGTCAAGCAAGTCTGCTTACTTTCTGTCATATATTCTGGGTTCCTGTAACAATTTTTTTCTCCCACTAATACTATTTCCTCTTCCTGAAATTCTGGTTTTAGTCTTTTTGGATTGTGTAAATCCTACATATTATTTACAAGTGCAATTTCCTATGCCTACGCTAGTGCAGGATAGTATTTTTTACATCTGAGCTCTTTACAGTCCTGAGTTTCACACTGTTTAACATATGATTATTGTCCAATTATTTTATATATTTTAGATTCTGCCTCTTGGGCACGCTGGTAAACCTGGTAAAAGATGGAATCATATGTATGAGTACTTTTATACTTACAGATATTTAGAATTTGATGTCTACTTACAAATGTCTCCCAGATTAGCATTTGATCTTCCCAGAGATGAAGAATAATGATTTATCCCAAAGAGAAGCTATCATAGAGGAAATTTCAAGTATATTGGTAATCTGGGGCTTGCAGTGTCTCTGAAAACACACCATATGCTATCCACCTCTTCCAGTTAATATTCTTTCTGATCATGCTCATTTTAGACACGATTTTTTTGCCCTTCAACAAGGCTGATAACTACAAAACCACTCTCAGAAAGTACTCTCCTTATCGTCTTGGCAGAAAATCTTCTTTCTCCAGCCAAGCCAGGAGTTACATCACAACTTCCAGAAATGTGTGACTCATTTATACCTAGTGTTTGGTGTTGTTGTAGGATGTTTTCAAAGGTAAAAGATTAATATTGCATTAGAACATATAGGTATGTCTAGGGTATTTTTATAACTTGATACAAATAAAAACTTTTTGGAGGACTGGGAAAGAAATAGATTTACAATCCTGTAGAATTGGTCCTAGCATAAACAAGTACTTATTTTATTTTATTTTCCTGTCTATAAGAATCACACCTGGTTTTACATGTTATTCTCAGGAAAAGATTGGAAATGACAATGGCAGTTAAGGGTTGCTGTTAGTGTAATTCCAGTTTTCACTTGTGGTATTCTTTTGCCTCAGTCCAAAGCATTTTGGTTTCCAGGTCAATTTCACCTTTCTATTACATACAGTCCATTAAAATATACAAAAAGAACATCTGTGACAATCAGTTTTATAAACACAAAGATGCTTTATTTTCTGTCTTTGACAAGAAATTTGAAAGATTTTTCCACTCTGAAAATCTGTCTCTTCTAATAAAATATGCATAAGTTAAATAAGGTGAGTTTGAGTGTTATTAAAATAAATTACTATACATTTAGAGATTTTTCAGGACACTTTAAAAATTGGATTATGTATTTTTTTAAGTTTAAAATTGAAATATTTATTTCAGAATTGTGTGGCTGAGGTGTTTTCCTTAGTGGTTCCCAAGAATGATACCTCACCACAGATTTTGGCACCTGTGAAGTTAATTTCTATGGCCTTTTCCCATGGTTCGTCAGAACACCAAACCCACATTTCTTGATCACTTCCTCTTTCCGTTTTTAAATGTAAACATCAAATCTCAGGTTCAGATAAAAAGAAGTAAGTAGATGTGGAGGAAGGTGAAAGAGCTTCTCTTTTAGCTAGGGAGCCAAACGTGAGTCTCTGAGTAAAAAGCAGAGGTAAGCTGAATCTGCAGCAGCAGCAGGATTAATCTATGGACTCTCCTCACTGGGCAGCATCTTAAATTGAAAGTGTTCTCAGGTCACCACGGTTAATGAGTCTTATTTACAGGAAGTAATTTAAGTAGTGACTTAACTTCCACATCATGCAGAACTGTGCCTTGACCTGCAAAGGAAATAAATAAGAGTTGTCTCAGTCTCCGGGGTTACAATGCATGTCCTGTGAACTCGTCAAAGGAGCTTGGAGATGAGTAATTATTTCTTCCCCAGTGAACAAGAGGAATAGGAGCTAGGTAACCTACTCAGAAAGGAAAATAACATTCCTGAGTGGCCGACTGCTGCTGGTACAATACCATGTGTTAACCACCAAGGCAAAAATGCATTTTGTGACTATGACTTCTGAACCACTGGTTGAAAAGTGAAAAATCCATTAGCCAGCTAAATGTTCTATTTGAGAACTAAGGAAGATTGTAAAATCAGAAGGCTGAGTATGCTTTCCACTTTGGGAGGCTGTTGAGTAGTTGTGATCCCTGACCAATGACTTCTAAGAAAAAGAAGAGAATAAATAATCGGTATGACAGTGGCAGATCTTCCGGTTCCAGCTCTGGAACTTCTTGGCAGCTATGATGAGCATGGTATCTGCCAACTATTCCATAGCATGAGGTGTCACTGGCAGCAGTGAAGGGGACATGGCAATTAACAATCAGCTTTCTGTCATTTGAGTGACAAGGTGAAATTTCTAAAAATTATATGAAGATAGTTCAACATTAAGCATATAAGTTATTTGGAGGCTTCTCAGCTTCTCAAAAATTGACTAACTGATCATTTAAAAGTGACGGCAAATACTCTCAATAAATTATATTTTTACCAATTGAGCTAAGTTCCTTGTTTTGCATGTGATATAACCTAGAATAATATTATTATTTCCTCATTTGTCTCATAAGTAACTCTTCTTCACTGTTATACTCTCAAAACTTCATATAAGTACTATCTTCTCTGCGAAAGCTTGCCTAACTCCCACTCCCTATACCCTGAACAGAATAAGGCGGTTTCCCTTATCCTTCATCTGCTTGTAGGGTGTCTGCCTGTTAATAGAATTTATTGTAATACATTTCTATAAATTTGTTTGTTTCCTCTTTTGGTCAAGAACTTTCTCTGTGCAAGTTTGTTACACAAATGTTGAAGGGATAAACCTTGGTGCCTAGCAAAGTAGACAATTTTTAAAATTGATGAGCATTTTTGTTGAATAAAATTAAATAATTTCCTTGTAATCCTACATTTTCTCAACAGCTTGGGTTTACATTTTACTACTTTAAATTCTGATTTTTATATAAGAAGTCATATTCTCAGAAATGTGGCGTGTATGTGTGCATTCTTATAGGTGTGTGTGCACCAAAGTAACTCCTCCCTACGTTCTTCACTGGAAGTCTAGGATGGTTAAACTAATATTTCTGAGTGTACAACTCCAATGTAGAAGTGAAAAGAATGTTGGACTTAGATTTCAACAGTTTGGGAATTATATTTAACTTTCTTCATTCACTAGATATATAAATCTGCAAAAACATCTGAATTGCTCTAAATGTCCGTTTCTTCATGTGGAAACTAGTGGTGAAAGTAGTGCCCACCTCAAAGAGTTACTGTGATTGTAAGGCGTAAGATTTTTTTTTTTTCTGAAAATTCTTGATAAAGTGAATCATATCAAAATGAATTTTTTCAGTCACGATCCTTTAGACATACTTTTTAACAATAAAAGAACTGCATTTTAATTAGCATTTTTATTCCTATATCTCCCATTATACTGAGAACTTCTCAAGGACAAATGCTTTGTTTTCCTAACATTGTAACCCTATGCAGCACATAATAGGTGCTTTAAAAATGTGTTGATTAAAGGATGCACTCAGGACTAAAGAGAACATAGAGAAACAACATAGAGAATATAGAGAATATGGCGGCAGTGGAGGAGGCAGAATGCTGCGTTCCATATTGGATTGTGTTGTTGAAGTTTCTGGCCACTGCTCTGTAGTCGTGTCTTCACTCGGACACGCTGAGCAGCCTAAGAAAAGGAAGTCGTTGTTCTTTAAATGCACAGATTCTCACTGCCTGTGTCTATGAAAAGACAGCAGTGTGACCACTGTCATGTTTGAAGACCAACCCAAAAGGAACATCTGTTTAATTTCCAATCTAACTAATTCTGTTAAATTTGGGTGTAGGATTTGTGGTTTATTACAATATATCATTAGTTGCATAACTTAATTAGTAAAGTACTTTTAATTACTCATTTCCAGTTTGTGGTGTCGTATATTATATTTTGTATGCATTTTGGAAGCAGCTTTGGAAAGGAGCAATTAGACGATGAAAAATTGTTTTTCGTAAATTGAACTCCTTAGATCAAAAGGTTTGGTGACAGCTGAGGAAACAGTTGTGATGAGGAGATAAAGTGAGATTTGACTAGAAAGAGGTGCTAAAAGAAAACAGAAATAACAGAAGTTTAGGTTCATAAGAAATAATTGAGGAAGTAGGTCAATGTGAGGATGTGGATCAAAGACCTTATTTCTACACTTTAAGTCTAAGAATATCACTAAGGGAGAGAGAAGATATCTTGAAAATAATAAAAATCTTCAGATTAGGTGTCCTCTTATAAACTCATACCCAGATACTGGACTCTACGTTGCAAATTTTACTTAATTATTTGAAAATCTGCATTCCAACTGTTGTTTCTGAATTCGACTATGTATGTATCTATATATTTACAGTCTATTTTTCTCTATTAAGTAATTAGCTAACATCCATCATATGTAGGAGACTACAATTTTAGTACATTAGGAATAAATCAATAGATAACAACACAGTGTTCCAATCCTAAAGTAGTTACCAAATTAACAGAAAGAAAGATAACCACAGGATTCACTATGAGGCTAAGTGTACTTTTGATGCAAAGTGGTATTTATTGTAGTGGTTCCCAAAGTAGCTGATCTTAAGAATCAACTAGGCAGATTCTAAAATATATAAATTTATTTTGCCACACTAGAGATCTGCTGAAATTTTATAGAAAAGTGGACATTAAGATATAAATAAACTAAAAAAGCAAAAATTGGCCACAAGAGTATGTGGTGGAGCCATAAAAAATTGCAAATCCTTTTTGCAAGATGGTCACTAATAATTACTGATGACAAAATGTAGTGAAGTGAGGGTATTCATGATGAAAATAAAAAGTCCATAAAAACATCTATATGTTCATCCCTAGATAATTAGAATCTTAGGCAATGTGGAACCATCAATATCTTGGGGACAGCAAGATACTGGGGAAGGACTATCTGTTAGCGAAGACGTAATAATGGTGTCAAGAACAGATAGGAGAATGAGATAGACTGGAGAAAGCTGCATAACCTTTTAATAATAATTCAGATGAATACAATGGGGGCTGTGTGAATGGACATTATAGAAGGGATTCAGAGGAAGGGTGGCAGGGATGGTTTGAGCTTTCTGGGATGGAATTTTAGATTAAGGCATTAAGTCAACAAAGACGGGGACATAGAAGGAAAATAATGTTTTCATATTTGGTCATTTTACATGTATACAATATTCACATGGACATATGCAGCAAAAAGCTGTAAATGTTGGTTAGGAGTTAAAGAGAAAAGTGAAAACTTGAGATATAAATTTGAGCATCATTTTAAGATGTGAGATGAAGCACAGACAGCAAATGAGATCAGTGGTACAGATCAGAAATAATATCAAATAAGTGAGAAATGGGGAAAAATTGAGTTACAGGAAGAAGAGAATAGACGGTCAAGAAGGTAAAAAGGATCATCAGAAGTACGTAAGTGCATTTACTACAAAGCATGATGGTAAAGAAAGGTGCTATGAAAAAAATTTAATGGAATGAAGAGTAAGAAGACATAGGATTTGTTACTTAAGAGGAAAATGAAATTCTATGCTGATAGTAAATGTCAGATGCTTTTGCCTATCCAGAATCCAGCACTCCTTCTTCAGGTTAACAAGAAGTAGGAAAAAATGTAAATGCTCATCAACCATAGAATGACTGAAAAATACACTTCATCTTCTTGATGCAGTTATAACAGACACGCTGTTAAAAGCTATTAGTCTTCTAGTAATGACACAGAAGGATATGCATACTACATTGGAGTAAAAACGGTAAAAGAAAGCCATTATGGAACAATCATTCATTGCAAAAGTCAAAGCAATGAATGCATTGATGGGCTGAGGCACGTGCACTGAGGGAGTGTAGTGAAGCCCTGGGGGCCGGATCCAGGAGGGGCCAGGGGCTCATGGTGATCCCAGAGAGGCCACAGTCATCTCACAGAGGTCACAGCAGTCCCAAGAGGTCACAGGCTTCCCACAGAGGTCACAACAGTCCCACAGATATCATGGCCGTCCCATAGAGGTCACTGTGCTCACTCTCAGGGTCAGAAGGATGCAGCTTCCCTTAGGTGTGGGGCAGGAAAGAAACATGAAACCCAGGGCTCCAGAGCACTGATTTCTGAATATATGAATTGGGTGTCCAGTAACATTTAAACAAATATTGGGGATCACCACAAACTTTTCATCTGATTTTGAATTTTACCAGAGGTGAGTTTATTAAACACTTAACATCTCCCTGCAACCTACTGTCACATCAAAACACACAAGAAATTATATTTTACTTCAAGATGATCAAGAATCATGGTCTACTGGTGGCTCTGCAATCTGTACAAATCCACTTTTTAAAAATGCTGCTCCTTTGTTCCAATTTTCCTCTTGGCTCAGATTGGTGAATACATGGTCATAACCCCAAATCAGCACATAGACATGACTCTAGGAGCACCTGCCATGGTGTCCCAGTTAAGGACCTGAAGAGTAGACTCAAGTGGAGAAGGAAAAAAAAGTGAAGGCTGGGCCAGGCTCGGTGGCTCATGCCAGTAATCCCAGCACTTTGGGAGGCCGAGGCGGGGGGATCACCTGAGGTCAGGAGTTCAAGACCAACCTGGGCAACATTGTGAAACCCCGTCTCTACTAAAAATAAAAAAAATTAGCTGGGTGTGGTGGCATGTGCCTGTAATTCCAGCTACTCGGGAGGTGGAGGCAGGAGAATTGCTTGGACCCAGAGGCAGAAGTTGCAATGAGCCGAGATCGCACCACTGCACTCCAGCCTGGGCTACAGAGAGAGACTCCATCACAAAGAAAAAAACAAAAAAAGTTTGAGCGAAACTCCAATTGTATTTTTATAACCTCATGCGTAAAATATGGCCAATAGCCTTTATTTATCTTAAGAGTCCTTTGGGCTGTAATATTTTGACAACGCAATGGCTTATTTTGTTTTCTTTCAGCATATGATTTGATCCAAAGGCTTTAAAAGCATGAATCCAGGCAATAACCCCAGTTTCTAGAACCAGGCTAATACCATCAACAAAGCTATAGATCTGTAGCTGATCAATTGAATGTTGTATCTTCCTTGTGCTGAGCTAAGCCAGAGAGAGAGAATCAGGATCAGAAGATGATACTATGGGGCTGAACTGAAAGGCAAGAGTAAATTGTCTCAGCTGTAAAGGCAATGGACCCAGATATGAGAGCATAAGCTGATTATTATACTTAGCTAGAACCAAGGCATTAAAACAAAACAGTAGGAGCCCCCACCACAACTGCCATAGCTAAAGGGATGCAAAAACAGGTGTCCTTGTTTAAGGATATGCGTGCACACCATGTGAATATTCCATACGGAAATCGGGTTGTAATGGCCATTTGGCATTTGTTAAATGTAATCAAGAGTAAGGCAATTTTTAAAACATCTTGATTATGAGCCGAATACTTCAGAGAAATGCATCCTTTTTTTTGAGGGGTGTGGGTAGGACAGAGTCTTGCTCTGTCACCGGGCTGGAGTGCAGTGGCACAATCCTGGCTAACTGCCACCTCTGCCTCCCGGGTTCAAGCGATTCCCCTGCTTCCACCTCCCAAGTAGCTGGGATTACAGGCACATGCCACCATGCCCGGCTACATCCTTATAGGAGGAATACCTAATGTAAATGAGAGTTAATGGGTGCAGCACACCAACATGGCACATGTGTACATATGTAACAAACCTGCACGTTGTGCACATGTACCCTAGAAGTCAAAGTATAATAAAAAAAATTACTGAATTTCTGTGTAGAAATATTGTTAATGGTGTTTATTGTTTGTGAACTTCTGATTTGATAGCTGAAAACAATTAAAAATAAGATATTGGTCTTTCTGAATCTCAAGTCAGACTTGCTTTTGATCTTTATCAACTTGTCTTAGACTATTCAGGCTGCTGTAACAGAATACCATAGACTGGGTGGCTTGTAAACATCAGGAATTTATTTCCTACCACCCTGAAGACTGAGAAGTCCAAGATCAAGGCAGCATCAGATTCAGTGTCCAGTGAGTGGCCACTCACCACTTCATACATGATGCTTTTGCCTCTGTGCTCACAAGGCTCCTCCTCGTTTGCCCATAAAAAGAGAGAGAGAGCTCAGATGTATCCTCCTCATCTTATAAGGACACTAGTTCTATTGTATTGGGGCCCCACCCTTATGACCTAGATTAACACTGATCACCTTTTTATAGGCCTGTCTCCAAATACAGTCACAGTTGGAGTTTAGACTTACTTCAACGTATCAATTTTGGAGGACACAATTCCATCCAGCTCAATAGCTGTTATGGATGAGATATGTATATTACTTATACTCCTCAAAATTCAGTGAGAACTTGTGGGACCTTTGGTTTCTGTAAGTAACCAGAAAATCTGGCTGGGTGGAATGGCTCACACCTGTAGTACCAGCCCTTTGGGAGGCTGAGATGGGTGGATAGTTTGACTTTAGTCCAGGACTTTGAGATCAGTCTTGGTAATATAGGGAGATTTTGTCTCTACAAAATAACAACAACAACAACAAAGAAATAAACTAACTGAATGTGTGGGTCTGTGGTCCCAGCTACTTGTAAGGCTGGTGTGGGAGGATTGCTTGAGCCCAGGAAGCAGAGGTTGTAGTGAGCCAAGATCATGCCACTTCACTCCAGCCTGGGTGAAACTGTGGGATCCTGTCTCAAAAAAAAAAAGAGAAAGAAAGAAAAGAAAAGAAAAAGAAAAGCCGTTAGGCTTGAACTTTGGGGTAAACCACCTCCTCTTCACTCCTCACAAATGACTAACTCTATATAACCTGTTTGTGATGTGTTCTGTGTGTTTGGTGGCATTAAAATATTCAGCAGAAAAGCAAGCTTGGTACAATTTTTAAAATTCATCTTATAAAATGAGGAATAATTCACCACAAAGAAGAGATACCAAGTGTATGAGTTTAGAATCAAGTGGCAAAGTGATTGCATACAGCAGGTAGATTGGCTCCAAAGAAGAGTCCCAAATAACTTTGGTGAAGGGACACAAGTTTGCGTGGGTGAGGTCATAGTGAGGGAATTGGAATCCCATTAAACTGTTCTCTGCATAGTAAAGAGCAATAGCCAGTAAGAGGTAAACCAAGATGCAGAAAATGTTCACTCAGGCACAAATGAAAGCAAATGTAATAAACAGTTTTTATAAGAGATCAGATACCAACAATTTAGTAGATGGAGCTTAAATTTCATTTTCTTGTAAAAGTTTTACTGGATTATTTTCTTGTGTACAATTAAAAAAAAGAAAAAAATCCCTTCCATGTATTTCATTAAAAATGTGTATTTTAAGAGAAAACACAAATGAGAAGATTGGGTGTTCTATTTATGATGCTTGATTATAATCATCCAGCAACTCCCCTGTAATTCTGTTCAAGGCAGTCTAAACAGAAATTATTAGGAGTTAAAGTAAAATCCAGAGAAGTGCCTATGGGGAAATTGCTCATTTTCATAAGACTAGGTTGAACCCCTTGATGTTCTCTGATGACTGAAATGTGCCAACTGTCAAATTGTGGCCATCTCCACATTGTTTGGCTGTGAGGTCCTGCTAGCTTCTCCTTTCAGTGGCAAAACCAAACAAACCTATGCTCTGAATTTATTCTCCTCTGCATTTAACCTACTGCCCAGGTTTTATATTGCTGCTGCTTCCTCCCAGATTCAAGACATCAGTTCCAGCTTGAAGCACCTCCACAACATGAGTTACTTAAAGAGAAAACTTTTCAAATTTTTTCCAGAAATTTCTTGAGAGATGCTAACATGAAGTTTATCTGTGTTGCCCCTGGTGTGTGTTGAGTCTGTGTTTTCCGAATCCTAGAAACTGCTGAGACCATTGCATGGGAAGTAAAAATGAGTGCTGATAGTAACAAAGGAATCTACTTCTCAGAATCTTTAGGTGGGCCTGTTGGTGAGGTCACTTTTCCCTAATGGTATATTCCAGTTCCTGTAGATCCTATTCCAGTTCCCAGGACATATTCCAACCTCGACCTCCAGCCAACTTTGAACCTCTGAAGTTGTGTGCTGATGTGTTTCTAACAACATGGTCTCACCCAAAGATCTTCCTCTTGTGCTTTTGCAGGACATTAAAGTTCCCAGCTCCATGACTGGATCACATGCTGGAAACCCTCATATAGAAAGGAATGATCTCCCCAGACATGGTTCTCCTCAATTTTTTACAGGGAGTACTTGTGCTTCTACAAACCCATCTCAGTGTCTGGCAGCATTTCCTTATGTCCCTTGTCAATCTTTGCTTCCTTCACCTGTGAGAGGCATTTCAGACCCACCTCATGTCTCCTCCCTCTTGCACATTCATTCTTAATCTCTGAAATGATACTGCCCACATTGCTTCTCACGTCCCTCAATGAAAAAAACTGACAGCTTTTAATTTCCGTTTTCTCACCTGTCCTTTGGCTCTTTACCCACTGTCATCAGACTCCCACTCAATTCTGCAAAATTGTCTTTCATTCAACGTCTCATTATATTGACCCCTCTTTTCCCTTGTTTTCTGAATTATCTTTCTCTATTTATTTGCCTTCTAGGGCTTTGAATTTCTTTTTTAGTTGTAAGATTTGGGTTCGTTGTAGAAAATAGTCAAAGCGAGAAGATGGGCTAATAGGAACAGCTCCAGTGTACAGCTCCCAGCGTGAGTGACGCAGAAGACGGGTGATTTCTTCATTTCCAACTGAAGTACTGGGTTCATCTCACTGGGCTTGTCAGAGCATGAGCCGAAGCAGGGCAGGGCATCACATCACCTGGGAAGCACAAGGGGTCGGGGAATTCCCTTTGCTAGCCAAGGGAAGCCGTGACAAACGGTACCTGGAAAATCGGGACACTCCCACCCTAATACTGCACTTTTCCAACAGTTTTAGCAAATGGCAGACCAGGAGATTATATCCTGTGCCTGGCTTGGAGGGTCCCATGCCCACAGAGCCTTGCTCACTGCTAGCACAACAGCCTGAGATCAAACTGCAAGGCAGCAGAGAGGCTGGGGAAGAGGCATCTGCCATTGCTGAGGCTTGAGTAGGTAAACAAAGTGGCTGGGAAGCTTGAACTGGGGGTGGAGTCCACCACAGCTCAGTGAGGCCTCTGTAGACTCCACCTCTGGACACAGGGCATAGCTGAGCAAAAGGTAGCAGAAACTTCCACAGACTTAAATGTCCCTGTCTGACAGCTTTGAAGAGAGTAGTGGTCCTCCCAGCATGGAGTTTGAGATCTAAGAATGGACAGACTGCCTCCTCAATTGGGTCCCTGACCCCCGAGTAGCCTAACTGGGAGGCACATCACAGAAGGAGCCGACTGACATCTCATACAGCCGGATGCCCCTCTGAGAACGAAGCTTCCAGAGGAAGGATCAGGAAGCAACATTTGCCTTTCTGCAATATTTGCTGTTCTGCAGCCTCCGCTGGTGATACCCAGGCAAACAGGGTCCAGAGTGGACCTCCAGCAAACTCCAACAGACCTGGAGATGAGGGTCCTGACTCTTAGAAGGAAAACTAACAAACAGAAAGGACATCCACACCAAAACCCCATCTGTAGGTCACCATCATCAAAGACCAAAGGTAGATAAAACCACAAAGATGGGGAGAAACCAGAGCAGAAAAGCTGAAAATTCTAAAAATCAGAGAGTCTCTTCTCCTCCAGAGGAACACAGCTCCTTGCCAGCAACAGAACAAAGCTGGACGATCGGTAATAACAAAATTCTCCCAGCTGAAGGAGGATGTTCGAACCCATTGCAAAGAAGCTAAAAACCTTGAAAAAAGATTAGATGAATGGCTAACTAGAATAAACAGTGTAGAGAAGACCTTAACTGACCTGATGGAGCTGAAAACCATGGTATGAGAATTATGTGATGGATCCACAAGCTTCAGTAGCTGATTCAATCAAGTGGAAAAAGGGTATCAGTGATTGAAGATCAAATGAATGAAATGAACTGAGAAGAGAAGTTTAGAGAAAAAAGAGTAAAAAGAAATGAACAAAGCCTGCAAGAAATATGGGACTATGTGAAAAGACAAAATCTACATCTGATTGGTGTACCTGAAAGTGACAGGGAGAATGGAACCAAGTTGGAAAACACTCTTCAGGATATTATCCAGGAGAACTTCCCCAATCTAGCAAGGCAGGCCAAAATTGAAATTCAGGAAATACAGAGAATGCCACAAAGATACTCCTCGAGAAGAGCAACTCCAAGACACATAATTGTCAGATTCACCAAACTAGAAATGAAGGAAAAAATGTTAAGCACAGTCAGAGAGAAAGGTCAGGTTACCCACAAAGGGAAGTCCATCAGACTAACAGTGGATTTCTCAGCAGAAACTCTATAAGCCAAAAGAGAGTGGGGGCCAATATTCAACATTCTTAAAGAACATAATTTTCAACACAGAATTTCATATCCAGCCAAACTAAGCTTCAAAAGCAAAGGAGAAATACAATCCCTTACAGACAAGCAAATGCTGAGAGATTATGTCACCACCCGGCCTGCCTTACAAGAGCTCCTGAAGGAAGCACTAAACATGGAAAGGAACAACCAGTACCAGCCACTGCAAAAGCATGCCAAATTGTAAAGACCATCGATGCTAGGAAGAAACTGCATCAACTAATGAGCAAAATAACTAGCTAACATCATAATGACAGGATCAAATTCACACATAACAATATTAACCTTAAATGTAAATGGGCTAAATGCTCCAATTAAAAGACACAGACTGGCAAATTGGATAAAGAGTCAAGACCCATCAGTGTGCTGTATTTAGGAAACCCATCTCATGTGCAGAGACACACATAGGCTCCAAATAAAGGGATGGAGGAAGATCTAACAAGCAAATGGAAAACAAAAAAAAAGCAGGGGTGGCAATCCTAGTCTCTGATAAAACAGACTTTAAACCAACAAAGATCAAAAGAGACAAAGAAGGCCATTACATAATGGTAAAGGGATCAATTCAACAAGAAAAGCTAACTGTCCTAAACATATATGCACCCAATACAGGAGCACCCAGATTCATCAAGCAAGTCCTTAGAGACCTACAAAGTGACTTAGACTCCCACACAATAATAATGGGAGACTTTAACACCCCATTGTCAACATTAGACAGATCAACGTGACAGAAAGTTAACAAGGATATTCAGGAATTGAACTCAGCTCTGCACCAAGCAGACCTAATAGACATCTACAGAATTCTCCACTCTAAATCAACAGAATATACACTCTTCTCAGCACCACATCGCACTTATTCCAAAATTGACCACATAGTTGGAAGTAAAGCACTCCTCAGCAAATGTAAAAAACAGAAATTATAACAAACTGTCTCTCAAACCACAGGGCAATCAAACTAGAACACAGGATTAAGAAACTCACTCAAAACCGCTCAACTACATGGACACTGAACAACCTGCTCCTGAATGACTACTGGGTACATAACGAAATGAAGGCAGAAACAAAGATGTTCTTTGAAACCAATGAGAACAAAGACACAACATACCAAAATCTCTGGGACACATTTAAAGCAGTGTGTAGAGGGAAATTTATAGCACTAAATGCCCACAAGAGTAAGCAGGAAAGATCTAAAATTGACACCCTAACATCACAATTAAAAGAACTAGAGAAGCAAGAGCAAACACATTAAAAAGCCAGCAGAAGGAAATAAATAACTAAGATCAGAGCAGAACTGAAGGAGTCAGAGACCCAAAAAACCCTTCAAAAAATCAATAAATCCAGGAGCTGGTTTTCTGAAAAGATCAACAAAACTGATAGATCACTAGCAAGACTAATAAAGAAGAAAAGAGAGAAGAATCAAATAGATGCAATAAAAAATGATAAAGAGGATATCACCACCAATCCCACAGAAATACAAACTACCATTAGAGAATACTATAAACTCCTCTGCAAATAAACTAGAAAATCTAGAAGAAATGGATAAATTCCTGGACACATACACCCTCCCAGGGCAGAACCAGGCAGAATTTGAACCCCTGAATAGACCAATAACAGGCTCTGAAATTGAGGCAATAATTAATAGCCTACCAACCAAAAAAAGTCCAGGACCAGACAGATTCACAGATGAATTCTACCAGAGGTACAAAGAGGAGCTGGTACCATTCCTTCTGAAACTATTCCAATCTATAGAAAAAGAGGGTATCCTCCCTAACTCCTTTTGTGAGGCCAGCATCATCCTGATACCAAAGCCTGGCAGAGACACAACAACAAAAGAGAATTTTAGACCAATATCCCTGATGAACATCGATGCAAAAATCCTCAGTAAAATACTGGCAAACCAAATCCAGCAGCACATCAAAAAGCTTATCCACCACAATCAAGTTGGCTTCATCCCTGGGATGCAAGGCTGGTTCAGCATATGCAAATCAATAAACGTAATCCATCATATAAACAGAACCATATGATTATCTAAATAGATGCAGAAAAGGCTTTCCACATAATTCAGCAGCCCTTCATGCTAAAAACTGTCAATAAGCTGGGTATTGATGGGACGTATCTCAAAATAATAAGAGCTATTTATGACAAACCCACAGCCAATATCATATTGAATGGGCAAAAACTGGAAGCATTCCCTTTGAAAACTGGCACAAGATAGGGATGCCCTCTCTCACCACTCATATTCAACATAGTGTTGGAAATTCTGGCCAGGGCAGTCTGGCAAGAGAAAGAAATAAAGGGTATTCAATTAGGAAAAGAGCAAGTCAAATTGACCCTGTTTGCAGATGACATGATTGTATATTTAGAAAACCCCATCATCTCAGCCCAAAATCTCCTTAAGCTGATAAGCAACTTCAGCAAAGTCTCAGGATACAAAATCAATGTGCAAAAACCACAAGCATTCGTATACATCAATGAGACAAACAGAGAGCCAAATCAAGAGTGAACACTCATTCACAATTGCTTCAAAGAGAATAAAATACCTAGGAATCCAACTTACAAAGGATGTGAAGGACCTCTTCAAGGAGAGCTACAAACCTCTGCTCAACGAAATAAAAGAGGACACAAACAAATGGAAGAACATTCCATGCTCATGGATAGGAAGAATCAATATTGTGAAAATGGCCATACTGCCCAAGGTAATTTATAGATTCAATGCCATCCCCATCAAGCTCCCAATGACTTTCTTCACAGAATTGGAAAAAACTACTTTAAAGTTCATATGGAACCCAAAAAGAGCCCATATTGCCAAGACAATCCTAAGCAAAAAGAACAAAGCTGGAGGCATCACGCTACCTGACTTCAAACTACACTACAAGGCTACAGTAACCAAAACAGCATGGTACTGGTACCAAAACAGAGATATAGACCAATGGAACAGAACAGAGCCCTCAGAAATATTACCACACATCTACAACCATCTGATCTTTGACAAACCTGACAAAAACAAGCAACGGGGAAAGGATTCCCTATTTAATAAAAGGTGCTGGGAAAACTGGCTAGCCATATGTAGAAAGCTGAAACTGGATCCCTTCCTTACACCTTATACAAAAATTAATTCAAGATGGATTAAAGGCTTAAATGTGAGACCTAAAACTGTAAAAACCCTAGAAGAAAACCTAGGCAATACCATTCAGGACATAGGCATGGGCAAGGACTTCATGACTAAAACACAAAAAGCAATGGCAACAAAAGCCAAAATTGACAAATGGGATCTAATTAATGACTAAAACACAAAAAGCAATGGCACCAAAAGCCAAAATTGACAAATGGAATCTGCACAGGAAAAGATACTACCGTCAGAGTGAACAGGCAACCTACAGAATGGGAGAAAATTTTTATAATCTACCCATCTGACAAAGGGCTAATATCCAGAATCTACAAAGAACTTAAACAAATTTACAAGAAAAAAATCAAACAACCCCATCAAAAAGTGGGCAAAGGATATGAACAGACACTTCTCAAAAGAAGACATTTATGCAGCCAACAGACACATGAAAAAATGCTCATCATCTCACACCAGTTAGAATGGCAATCATTAAAAAGTCAGGAAACAACAGGTGCTGGAGAGGATGTGGAGAAATAGGAACACTTTTATGCTGTTGGTGGGACTGTAAACTAGTTCAACCATTGTGGAAGACAGTGTGGCGATACCTCAAGGATCTAAAACTAGAAATACCTTTTGACCCAGCCATCCCATTACTTGGTATATACCCAAAGATTATAAATCATGCTGCTATAAAGACACATGCACACGTATGTTTATTGTGGCACTACTCACAATAGCAAAGACTTGGAACCAACCCAAATGTCCATCAATGATAGACTGGATTAATAAAATGTGGGCCAGGCACAGTGGCTCACGCCTGTAATCCCAGCACTTTGGGAGGCTGAGGGAAGCAGATCACAAGGTTATGAGATCCAGACCATCCTGGCTAACATGGTGAAACCCCATCTCTACTAAAAATACAAAAAAAAAAAATTAGCCAGGCATGGTGGTGGGCAGCTGTAGTCCCAGCTACTGGGGAGGCTGAGGCAGGAGAATGATGTGAACCCGGGAGGCAGAGCTTGCCATGGGCTGAGATTGCGCCACTGCACTCCAGCCTGGGCAACTGAGCGAGACTCCGTCAAAAAAATAAAAATGAAAATGTGGCACATATACACCATGGAATACTATGCAGCCATAAAAAAGGATGAGTTCCTGTCCTTTGTAGGGCTGGAAACCATCATTCTGAGCAAACTATCACAAGGACAGAAAACCAGCACTGCATGTTTTCACTCATAGGTGGGAATTGAACAATGAGAATACTTGGACACAGGGTCAGGAACATCACACACCAGGGCCTGTTGTGGGGTGGGGGGAGGCGGAAGGAGATATACCTAATGTAAATGACAAGTTAATGGGTGCAGCACACCAACATGGCACATGTATACATATGTAACAAACCTGCACGTTGTGCACAGGTACCCTAGAACTTAAAGTATAATGAAAATAAATAAATAAATAAATAAATAAATAAATAGAAAATAGTCAAAGCTTTTTGTGGGCAAATGTTCTGAGAAGTTCTTATTTTACTCTTCAGTTTTATCCTGATCTGTGTTCTTACTGGAAACATACCTACTTGGGATACGTATTTTATTTCAATTAGGCATGAAATTAGCTCAATCACTCTTCAAAGAGAAAATCCTTTTATTTACAATCTTTGGCTTGCAGTGTTTTAGGTAGATGGAATATGTTGTGTATAGAGTGTGTTGTGTGTGTGTGTGTGTGTGTGACAGAGAGGAGAGAGAGGGAAAACGAAATGCAAACTATTTCATAATTATATTTCTGTCTTGAGCAAGTGAAATGATTCAAATCAGACTGTAGGACTGGATGCTGCTTAACTGTTATTTTCCTGTTCAGTATATTTCACATGATGGCTGATGTCTTACCTGTTGGATATGAGCAAATAAGGCAGGCTTTGTAACAACTTACCAACTGGCAGTTTGACCAGACTTCATTAATTGATATAATGGGCCACAAATTATATAAACCCAGGAACATATCCCCTGGATTTGCTGTAAAACCTGTCATATTCATTCAGTTGATACATTTTAATACTTAAGGTGAACCATAAAACTACTCAGAAGTGACCAAAATACCGTTTTATTCTAAAAATATTCAGTTGGTGATGTCAAACACACGTGAGCTACTTATTTTTCTTTTATGTTAATTAAAAATATATAAATAGGTTTCTCATGCAGAGCTTAGAAGTTGCCAATGTGGACAGAAAATACATCTTGGGACTCTCAAATCACTAGGCTAAAGGGAAAAGTCAAGCTGGGAACTGCTTAGGGCCAACCTGCCCCCCATTCTATTCAAAGTCACCCCTCTACTCAATGAGATAAATGAATATCTGATTGCCTTATTTGAAGAGGCTCATCAGAAACTCAAAAGAATATAACCACTTGCCTCTTATCTACCTATGACCTGGAAGTCCCCTCTCTGCTTCGAGTCTTCCCTCTTTTGCTTCCAGTTGTCCCACCTTTCCAGACTAAACCAATGTTCATTGTGCATATGTTGATTGACGTCTCATGTCTCCCTAGAATGTGTGAAAACAAACTGTGCCCTGAATCCCTTGGGCACATATCGTCAGGACTCCCTGGGGCTGTGTCACAGGCACCCATCTTCAACCTTGGCAAAATAAACTTTCAAAATTAACTGAGACCAGTCTGAGATTATCAGGGTTCACACCACTGTAACCTAACAACTAAAAACCTAACAGAAAAATCAAAAACTCTTCTTAAATCCGTCAAAGAGGTGAGCTCACAGGAAAAGCCATGGTCCCAAAACTTGGAGAGACAGATAGGTGCATACAGAGAATCACAACCTACCAGAGCAGAAAAACTATAAGCAGAAACCTGCACAGGAACCACTGCCAGAAGAGGGAAGCCTAACCTGCAATTAACAAATTATGAGAGGCTCAGAATGGACAAGGCTGAGAGTGAACATTGCCAGGGAGACTCGAGCATAAGGAAGTCCCTACACTTTTGTGAGCTTTACCTCTAGGAGCTCTCTCTGGGAGACAGAGCAATTATGGAAGAAAAATCCCCTCATGAATTCTGAAGCAGAAGGGAAAAAGGAACCGTTCTGAGATACAGCATAGCATTCTGCTCTTCTTTACAAGGTCTGCCTCAGGAAAAACTAGGTAACCAGAGCCTATCCTGCTGGGGTTTTTTCATCAGAGGCTACCTGACCTGGTGGAAGAGAAATAACCAGGGCAGCTCCTTTAGTTCACCCTGTCCTTCCTAAGAAGGCAAAGACTGAGAAGCACCGGTGAAGCACAAAGTCCAGGGGCACAAGCTCACCAAAAAGCTGACACCTAATCACAAAACCACAGAACGCTTCTGATGCGGTTTGGCTCTGTGTCCACACTCACATCTCATGTCAAATTGTCATCCCCACATGTCAGGGGTGAGACCTAGTGGGAGGTAATTGGATCATGGGGGCAGATTTCTTCATGCTTTTATCATGATAGTGAGTGAATTCTCTCAAGAGCTGATAGTTTAAAGATGTGGCAGTTTCTCTCTCTCTCTCTCTCTCTCTCTTTCTCTCTCTTGCCACCATGTAAGATGTGCCTTGCTTCCCCTTTGCCTGCTGCCGTGATTGTAAGTTTCCTGAGGCCTTCCCAGCCATGCAGAACTGTGATTCAATTAAATCCCCCTGCCCCCCCCCCCTTTTTTAATTACTCAGTCTCAGGTAGTTCTTTATAGCAGTGTGAAAACAGACTAATACAGAAAATTGGTGCCAGGAGAGTGGGGCATGGCTATAAAGGTACATGAAAATGCAGAAGTGACTTTGGAACTGGGTAACAGGCAAAAGTTGGAACAGTTTGGAGGGCTCAGAAGAAGACATGAAGATGTGGGAAAGTTTGGAGCTTCCTAGAGACTTGTTGAACGGTTTTGACCAAAATGTTGATGGTGATATGGACAGTAAACTATAGGCTGAGGAACTTGTTGAGAACTGGAGTCAGGTCACTCTTGCTATGCCTTAGCAAAGAGACTGGTGGCATTTTGTCCTTGCCCTAAAGATCTGTGAAACTTTGAACTCGAGAGAGATGATTTAGGGTATCTGGCAGAAGAAACGTCTAAGTGGTAAAGTGTTCAAGAGGAAAGAGAGCACAAAAGTTTGGAAAAGTTGCAGCTTGACAATGGACAGAAAAGAAAAACTCATTTTCTGAGGAGAAATTCAAGCCCACTGCAGAAATTTACATAAGTAATGAGGAGCCGAATGTTAATCACCAAGACAATGAGGAAAATGTATCCAGCGCATGTCAGAGTCTTTCACAGCAGCTTCTCCCATCACAAGCCCAGAGGCCTAGGAGGGGAAAATTGTTTTGTGGGCTGGGCCCAGGGGCGCCCTGCTCTGTGCAGCCTCAGGACATGGTGCCCTGCATCCCAGGTAATTCAGCTTCAGCCATGGCTAAAAGGGGCCAATGTACAGCTCAGGCCATTGCTTCAGAGGGTGTAAGACCCAAGCCTTGGTGGCTTATTGGTGATATTGGCCCTGTGGGTGCAGAGAAGGCAAGACTTGAAGTTTGGGAACGTCTGCCTAGATTTCAGAGGATGTATGGAAACACCTGGATACCCAGGCAGGGGCAGAGCCCTCATGGAGAACCTCTGCTAGGGCAATGTGGAAGCAAAATGTGGGGTCATAGCCCCCACACAGAATTCCTAGTTGGGGCACTGCCTAGTGGAGCTGTGAGAAGAGGGCCACTGTCTTCCAGACCCCAGAATGGTAGTTCCACTAATAGTTTTCACTGTGCACCTGGAAAAACCACAGACACTCGATACCAGCCCAAGAAAGCAGCCAAGGATGGAGCTGCATCCTGCAAGACCATAGGGGTACAGTTACCCAAGGCTGTGGGAGCTCACCTCTTGCATCAGCGTGACCTGAATGTGAGACATGGAGTCAAAGGAGATCATTTTGGAACTTTAAGGTTTAATAACTGCCCCATTGGATTTCAGACTTGCATGGGGCCTGTAGCCCCTTTGTTTTGGCCAATTATTCCCATTTGCCCAATGGGTGTATTTACTCAATGACTATACCTCCATTGTCTCCAGGAAGTAACTTGCTTTTGATTTTACAGTCTCATAGGCAAAAGGGACTTGCTTTGTCTCAGATAAGACTTTGGAGTTGAACTTTTGGGTTAAGACTGTAATGAGTTAAAACTTTAAGCCAGGCACGGTGGCTCATTTCTGTAATCCCAGCACTTTGGGAGGCTGAGGCAGGTGGATCACAAGGTCAGGAGTTTGAGACCAGCCTGGCCAACATGGTGAAACTCCATCTCTACTAAAAATACAAAAATTAGCCAGGTGTAGTGGTGGGTGCCTGTAATCCCAGCTACTCAGGAGGGTGAGGCAGGAGAATCACTTGAAACTGGAAGGTGGAGGTTGCAGTGAGCCAAGATCACATCACTGCACTCTAGCCTCAGTAACAAGAGTGAAACTCCATCTCAAAAAAAGGACTTTAGGGGACTTTGGAAGGGCATGATTGTGTTAGGAAAAGTGAAGACATGAGAGGGGAGGGGCCAGGCACAGAATGATATGGTTTGGCTTTGTGTCCCCACCCAAATCTCACCTTGAAGTGTAATCCCCATAATTCCCACGTGTCAAGGGAGGGACCAGCTGGCAGTAATCAGGTCATGGGAGCGGATCTCCTATGCTATTCTCCTGTTAGCGAGTTCTCATGAGATCTGATGGTTTTATAAGCATCTGGCATTTCCCCTGCTTTCACTCACTCCATCCTGCTGCCCTATGAAGAAGGTGTCTGCTTCTTCTTTGCCTTCCACCATGATTGTAAGTTTCCTGAGGCCTCCCCAGCAATGTGGAACTGTGAGTCATTTAAACCTCTTTTCTCTCTAAATTACCCAGTTTCGGGTATTTCTTCATAGCAGTGTGTGAATGGACTAATACAAAATGGGTGCATTTATCCAATGCCTGTACACCCACTGTATCTTGGAAGTAACTAACTTGTTTTTGATTTTACAGGCTCCTAAGCAGGAGGGACTTGCCTGTCTCAGATGAGACTTTAGACTGGAATTTTGGTCTAATGCTGGAATGAATTAAAACTTTGGGGTACTGTTGAGAAGGTATAATTGTATTTTGCAATGTAAGAAGGACATGAGATTTGGGAGGGGCAAGGGGCACAACGATATGGTTTGGCTCTGTGTACCCACCCAAATCTCATGTCGAATTGTAATTGCTATGCATCAGGGGAGGGACCTGGTGGGAAGTGATTGGATTGTGTGGTGGATTTCCCCATGCTGCTCTTGTGATCATGAGTAAGTTCTCACAAGATTTGATGGTTTAGAAGTATGGCACTTACCACCTCCGCCTCCTGCTTCCGCTTTGCCTACTGCCATGACTGTAAGTTTCTGAGGCCTTCCCAACCATGAGGAAATGTGAGCCAAATAAACCTCTTTTCTTTATAAATGACCCAGTCTCAGGTAGTTCTTTACAGCAGTGTGAAAATAGACTAATACAAAACTTCCCATCCATACCCCTTACGAGCACACCACTAAAGGCCTTTTTACCCCAAGTCCTTTCAAATGGTGCATTAAGTCCATCTTTCAATAAAAAAATTTACAATCCAAACTAAAAGGAAACAAATAAAATTAGAAGAGTCTGCAAAAGCACCAGAACTAATGTCAGATATGGTAGGAATGTTGGTCTAATCAGAAGTGAAATTTTAAAAAGTTGTGGTTAATATGCCATGGGCTTTAATGGGAAAAGTAGACAACATAAAAAGAAGATGGATAATGTAAGCAAAAAGATAAATATTCTAAAATAAAAGCTTAAAAATCTTAGAAAGCAAAAGCAGAATAACACAAATGAAAAACGTGTTTCATTGCCTCATTAGTTGACTACTCACAGCTGAGGAAAAAAACTCTCAGCACGAAGACACGACAGTAGAAATTTCCAAAAAAGTAAAGTAAAAAGGAAAGACTGGATAAAACAGGACAGAATACCCAAGAACTGTGGAACAACTACAAGTGGTATAATGCATGTATAATGGGCATAGTAGGAGAAGAAAAAGGAACAGAAGACATATTTGAAAAAATAACGATTGAGAATTTCTCTAAATTAAGGTTAGACACTAAATACAATAACAAAACAAAACAAAAACAAAAACTATCTAGTTATATCATTTTTATTCTACAAATATCAGTGATTAAAAAATTGGAAAAAGACATGTGGTAGAGAGAACACTGTCTTTAAAGGAGCAAAGATAAAAATTTCATACAACTAAGTAGCCACTATGCAAAAAGAAGAGAGTAGAGTGAAAGTCTTAAAGTATTGAGAGACAAAAATAAAGAAACCATACTTTGTACACTGTGAAATTATCCTTCAAGGGTGAAAGAGAAATAGACATTCCTAGAAAAACAATAATTGACAAAATTTCTTGTCGGTAGACCTGCTTTGCAAGAAATGTAAAAAAAAGTTCTCAAAACAGAATAAAAACTATACGGATTATAAACACAGATCTACAGAAAGAAAGAACACTGACAAAAGAATAAGCGAAGGTAAACAAAGACTTTTATTTTTCTTATACTTAATTGATCTAACATGTAACAGTTTGTTCAAAATAATAGTAGCAAAAATGTATTCACTTCTGTATACTTATACATATATAGTATTTGAATATAAATAGATGCTTATGTAAGCAAGTGTATCAATAAAATAATTGACAGCACTAATACAAGAAATGGGAAAAAGGTATTAGGAATATTTTAAATCACAGGATACTTTTATTCCTGTGAAGATGTACATTGCTATTCGAAAGAAGACTGTGATAGATTTACATGTATATTACAAATTCTAGGACAACTACTGAAAAAAGTGGAAAAAGGAAGTACCACTCATATGCTGAGAAAGGGAAAACATTGAATCAAAAAATGTTTATTAGAGACACAAAAGGCAGAATGTAGATGAGTACAAAGAACAAGAGCAACAAATAAAAAGCAGTAACAAATGTGGTAGATATTAATCCAAATATATCAATAACCACTCCAAATGTCAATGTTCTAAATATACCAATTAAAAGATAGAGATTATTGGCCAGGCATGGTGGTGCATGCCTGTAATCCCAGCAACTCGGGAGGCTGAGGCAGGAGAATCGCTGGAACCCGGGAGGTGGAGATTGCAGTGAGCCGAGATCGCGCCATTGCACTCCAGCCTGGGCAACAAGAGGGAAACTCCCTCTCAAAAAAAAAAAAAAAAAAAAAAAAGAGAGAGCGAGGTTATCAGAGTGGATCAAAAAACCAAATCCAATTATATGTTGTCTATAGAAAACCACTTTAAATATATGAGCACAAATAGATTAAAAATAAATGGATGAAAAAAAGGTATACCATGCTAACTGATAACAATAAACAAAAGAAAGCAGGAGTCACTATATTAATTTCAGACAGTGCAGACCTCAGACCAAAGAAAAATATAACAGATCATAGGGGCACTGCATAATGATGAAGGGGCTTGTGGCCGGGCACGGTGGCTCACGCCTGTAATCCCAGCACTTTGGGAGGTCGACGCGGGCGGATCATGAGGTCAGGAGATCAAGACCATCCTGGATAACACGGTGAAACCCCGTCTCTACTAAAACAAAAAATTAGCCGGGCGTGGTGGCGGGCGCCTGTAGTCCCAGCTACTCGGCAGGCTGAGGCAGGAGAAGGGCGTGAACCCAGGAGGCGGAGGTTGCAGTGAGCCTGGATCGCGCCACTGCACTCCAGCCTGGGCGACAGAGCGAGACTCCGTCCCCCCGAAAAAATAAATAAATAAATAAATAACAGTGAAGGGGCTTGTAAACCAAAAGTTATCTGAGACAGGTCTCCATTGAGAGGTTTATTTTGTCAGGGTTGTGATGTGCCCGAGAAAAAGAGACACCAGCCACAGTAGGACCTGTGGCCTGTACTTTTTCCAAAGAGGACTTTGAGGCCATCAGTATTTAAAGGGGAAAAGTGGGCAGTGGGAAGGTAGATAAAAGCGGCAAGGTTTTGCATTCTTTTGCAGCTGGGATCAGTGAAAGGAGGGGTTGGAAGCGTTTGTCTTTTGCTCAATGAATCTTCATTTTTACATAAGATAAAATAAACACAGAGTAGAGATGCAAATACACATTTGTCTCAGGTGAGGGGAGGTTTGACTTCTGTTTCTGTCTTTGTCTCATACCTATAAAAAAAATAAGCTGTTACTTTACATTGACAGTGTGAAATTCAACAGATCTCTGTCTGGGTAAATATCAGACATAGGGTCTGATATTGGAATAAAGATATTGGGACCCACAGGGAATTTTCTTGTGAGCAAATTGTGAGGAAGGCCCCTGGGGAAGTATGTGGCCTTCTATCTTTACAGCTATCTGTTTAATAACAAAATGGGAAGCAGTTTTGCATGACTCAGCTTCCAAGCTTAACGTTGCCCTTGGCATAGGGAGTTTGGGGTCTCGAGATTTTATTTTCCTTTTATAAAGTAATACTCCAAGGCCAGGCACAGAGGCTCACGCTTGTAGTCCCAGCACTTTGGGAGGCCGAGGTGGGTGGATCACTTGAGGTCAGGAGTTAGAGACTAGCCTGGCCAACATGGTGAAACCCCATCTCTATTAAAAATACAAAAATTAGCCAGTTGTGGTGGCATACACCTGTAGTCCCAGCTATTTGGGAGGCTGAGGCAGGAGAGTAGCTTGAACCCAGCAGGCAGAGGGTGCAATGTGCGGAGATCACGCCACTGGACTGCAGCTTGGGCGACAGAGTGAGAATCCTTCTCAAAAAAAGAAACTTAATACTCCAAGAAGATATAACATTCTTTAATGTGTATTCATCTAACAACAGACTGTCAAAATGTGTGGGGCAAAAACTGATGGAACTGCAAGGAAAAATAAATGAATCCACTGATTTAGTTGGGTATTTTATCACCCCTTAATCAGAAACAGACAGATTTAGTCAGCAGATAACTAGTAAGGATATAGATGAACTCAATATACCATTAATCAACTGGATATAACAAACATATAGGTTACTTTATCCAAGAACAGAAGAATACACGTTTTTATTAATTTTATATGGAACTTTCACCAAGATAGACCATGTTCTGCCCCTTAAAACACACCTTAAAATTTTTTAAAAATAAGAATCTTACAATGTCTCCTCACAGACCAGAAAGAAATTAAACTAGAAATGAATAACAAAAAGATAACTAGAAAATCTCAACTTACTTGGGGATTAATCAGCAGACTTCTCAGTAACCCATACGTCAAAGAAGAAATCTGAAGAAAATTAAAATATTCAGAGCTAAATGAAAATACAACTTATCAAAAGTTGTGAAATACAGTAAAAACAATGCTTAAAGAAAAAAACTCTAAGCTTTGAAATCAAATATTAGAAAAAATAAAGATCTAAAATCAATAATCTAAGTTTTCACCTTAGGAAACCAGAGAAAGAAGACCAAGCAAAATACAAAGTAAGCTGAAGAAAAGAAATAATACCAATTAGAGCAGAAATCAATAAAATAAAAAAACAAGAAAATCAATTTTTTATAAATCAACAAAATTAAAATCTGGTTATTTGAAAAGATCAATAAAATCAATAAACCTCTTGTCAGGTTTATGAGGCAATAAAAGCCTTGCTCAGAGAAGGCTTTTTTAGACTTAGAAAAAAAGAAGACCCAAATTACTCATATCAGAATAAAAGAGGAACATCGCTACAGATCCCATGGACATTAAAAAGATACTAAAAAATATTATGAACAACTTTATGCCTACAAATTTAGTAACTTAGGTGAAATGAGACAATGTTTTGAAGGATACAATTTACTGGTTTTCACACAAGACCAGGTAAACACTGTGAGTCTGCCTATTAAACAAATCAAAGTAATAATTAATAACCTTTAAAACAGAAAGCACCAGCCTCAGATGGGCCACTGGTAAACTTTACCAAATGTTTAAGGAAGAAATGATACCTATTTTCTACAATCCCTACCAAAAAATAAAGCAGAAGGAATATGCCCAACTTATTTTATAGTACCAGTATTACCCTAACAAGACCAGATAAAGGCATTGCAAGAAAAGAAATCTATAGACCCATATTGCTTGTGAACAAAATAGACAAATGCAAAAACCCTCACAAAATATTAGCAAATCAAATCCAACAGTATATAAAAAGAATTATTACCATTATTAAGTGGGATTTATCCCTGGTTCAACATTCAAAAATCAATTAATGTAATCCATCACATCAACAAGCTACAGAAGAAAAATCACATGATATCAATAGATACAGAGAAAGCATTTGAAAATATTCCAATATGCATTCATGATAAAAACTCTCAGCAAATTGAAAACAGAGGGAAAGTTTACATATTTTATAAAGAACATCTACAAAAAACCTATAGATCACATCATACTTAATGGTGAAAAACTTGAAGCTTTCCTGCTAAGGTCAGACAGGACAAAGGTGTTTCTTCTCAACACTGTTTTTCAACATCATACTGGAAGTCCTAGCTATTGCAATAAGATGCAAAATAAATAAAAAAATACAGTACAGGAACGAAGAAATAAAACCCTTTGTTCCTAGATGATGATTGTCTATGTAGAAATTTGGAAAAAAATCGCCAGAAAAAAAAATCCTGTAACTAATAAGCGATTAGAGCAAGTTTGTAAGATACAAGTTTAATCTGGAAAAGTTTATTTCCTAAATACCAGCAATAAACAAGTGGAATTAGAAATCAAAAACATATTACCCTTTGTACTACTGTCCAAAAATAAAATAGGCATCAATCTAGCAAAAAAAATACCCCACACAATTTATATAAGGAAATCTACAAAATTTTGATAAAAGACATAAAAGAAGAACTAAACAAATGAAGACATAGTTTATGTTTATGGTGAGAAGACCCAATATAGTCAAGATGTCAGTTCTTCTCAACTTGGATTCAATGCCTTCCCAATCAAAATCCTAGTAAGTTGTTTTACGGATATTTGCAAACTGATTCTTAAATTTATGTGGACAGAGAAAAGACCCAAAATAGTCAACTCAATCAAAGGAGAAGAAAGAAGCTGGAGGACTGACACCACCAAATTTCAAGACTAACTATAAAGCTACAGTAATGAAGACAGTGTGTCATTGGAGAAAGAAAAAACGTATAGATCAAAAGAACAGAAAAGAGAGCATATAAATAGACCCACATAAATACTCAACTGTCTTTGACAAAGGAACAAAAATGGTGCAATGGAGCAAAGTCTTTCAAACAAATGATAACAACTGGACATCAACATTTTGCATCACGTGTAAAAATGTGAATCTAAATATAGACCTGTCACGCTTCTCAAAGTTAACTCAACATGAATCACAGACTTTAATGTAAAATGCAAATTATAAAACTCCTAGAAGATAATGAGAAGAAAACTTAGATGAACCTGGGTATGGCGATGACTTTTAAATACAACACTGAAGGCATGATTTATGAAAGAAACAAATGACACACTGGACTTCATTCAAAAGAAAAAAAAAAGTTGTGCTTTGTGAAAGACAATGTCGAGAGAATGAGAAGATAAGCAACATACTGGGAGAAAAACACCGGATAAAGGATTGTTATCCAAACTATACAAAGAACCCTTAAAGCTCCACAATAAGAAAATGAACAACTCAATTAAAAAAGAAGCAAAAAACCCAAATACATAACTCATAGACGAAGACATACAGAAGGCAAGTAAGCATATAAAAATCGTTCTGTATCATATGTCACTACGGAACTTCAAATTTGAACCATGAGATATCACTATATAGTGCACTGTTAGAAGAGCCAAAATTCAAAACACTGACAACACCAAATGCTCACAAGGATGTGAAGCAATGGGGATTTTCATTCATTGCTGGTGGCAATGGAAGATGGTACAGCTGCTTTGGAAGGCAGCTTGGCAATTTCTTATGAAACTAAATATGTTTTTATCACGTGATCCAGCAACTGTGCCCCTTGGTATTTACTCAAATGCCTTGAAAATTTATGTCCACACAGGAACCTGCACAAAGATGTTTACAGCAGTTTTATTCATAATTGTGCCAAAACTTGGAAACAACCAAGATGTCCTTAGCTTACTGTAACTTCTATGTTTTATAAACTTTTTTGTTAGACTAATTAATTAACTCATTTTAGAGACAGGATCTCACTCTGTTGCCCAGGTATGATTATAGCTCACTGCAACCTTGAACTTCTGGGCTCAAGTGATCCTCCTACTTCAGCTTCCTGAGTACCTGGGACTACAGGCACATGACAGCGTGCCTCACCAATTTTTAAACTTTTTGTAGAGACGGGATCTTGCTTTGTTGCCTAGACTGTTCCTGAGCTCCTGGCTTCAACTAATCCTCCTGTATTAGCCTTGCAAAGTTCTGGGATTACAGGCATTAACTATTTCTCCCGGCCTCTACTTAAAAACTTCTTAGAAACTTTTTGACCCTTTGGTAGTAACATTTACTTTACAACATAAACACATTGTACAGCTGTACAAAAATATATTTATTTATATTCTTGTTCTCAAACCTTTTATTTCCATTTCTAAAATTACCCATTTACTTTTAACACTTTTTGTTAAAAACTAAGACACAAACACACATATTGGCCTAGGCTTACACAGGGTCAGGATCATTAATATCATTCTGTTTCACTTCCGCATCTTGTCCCTCTGGAAGGTCTTCAAGAGCAATAACATGCATGGAGCTGTCTCCTATGACATCGATACCGTCTTCTCAGGTACCTCCTGACTGACCTACCTGAGGTTGGTTGACAGTTACCTTTTTTTATAAACTATCACAAGGACAAAAAACCAAACACCACATGTTCTCACTCATAGGTGGGAATTGAACAATGAGAACACATGGACACAGGAAGGGGAACATCACACTCTGGGGCCTGTTGTGGGGTGGGGGAGGGGGGAGGGATAGCATTAGGAGATATACCTAAATGTTAAATGACAAATGGGTGCAGCACACCCACATGGCACATGTATACATATGTAACAAACCTGCAATAATAATAAAAAAATTTAAAAAAATAGAAGTAGTATACTCTAAATATCTATGAAGAATATACAGTAAATACATAAACCAGCAACATAGTTGTTTATTATTATTATCAAGTATTATGTACTATACTTAATCATATGTGCTATACTTTTACTTGACTGCAAGTGCTATAGGTTTGTTTACACCAGAATCAACATGAACATGTGAGTAGTGCGTTACACTATGACATTATGAGGGCTATGACATCACTAGATGATTGATAGGAAGTTTTCAGGTCCATTATAATCTTACGGGACCGCCATCATACATGCAATCTATTGTTGACCAAAACGTTGTTAGGTGGCACCTGACTGTATTTGTATACAAAGTCTGACTAACCATCCACATTAAAAATAATTTCAGGGCTGGGCACGGTGACTCACACCTATAATTCCAGCACTTTGGGAGGCAAAGCTGGGAGGATCACCTGACATCAGGAGTTCGAGACCAGCCTGGCCAACGTGGCGAAACCCCATCTCTACTAAAAATACAAAAATTAGTCTGGCATGGTGTCAGGCGCCTATAATCCCAGCTACTCAGGAGGCTGAGGCAGGAGAATCACTTGAACCTGGGAGGTGGAGGTTGCAGTGAGCCGAGATCGCGCCATTGCACTCCAGCCTGTGCGACAATAGCAAAACTCCGTCTCAAAATAATAATAATTATTGTTATAATAATAAATAATTTCAGAAAAAAATGATAAATATTATCCAAGTTGTGTGATGAAGGATAATATTAACAGTGGAAAGTCATGTTGACAGTGTACCCTGGATATGATGTGATAAAAATGGCACGTTACCACTCTGGTCTTTCTCCCCAAAACTCAAAACCTCAGTCCCTTTATGTGAAAAATACCAGACAAATCATAATTAACGGATATTCTGACTCATACTACCCAAACCCTCAAGGTCATCAAAAACAAGGCAAGTCTGAGAAACTGTCAAAGCTAAGGAAACATGACAATTAAATGTACTGTGGTGTTTAGGATGGGAGCCTAGAATAGAAAGAGGACACTGGGTAAAGGCTAAGAAAATCTAAGTAGTGTGGACTTTCACTAATAATAGTGTATCATGATCAGCTCAGTAATTATTCCCTATGTACCATATTAACGCAAAATGTTAATAATAGGGGAAATTGGATGCGGGACGTATGGAAATCCTCTGTGCTATCTTCTCAATTTTTCCGTAAATATGAAACTACTCATATTCTAAAATGAAATTTTATTTAATAGCAGATATTATCAACTGAACATAATTATTTTTTATTTTTATGTAATACTTTCTGATGCTTTCACTGAACGGAAGTAATTATAAAAGACTAGGAACATCAAACCTGACACACAAAACTAGAACAAATCTCTCTTATCAGAATTCTCTCTGAAGGGAACGCTACAATTTGCGTTAAGTACAAATGCATTTTCTTAAGTGTCTCCCAGGTAATGGCATTTATGTAATATGTAAAATAGCAAGATGCCTTCTTCTGATCTTTTCTTTACCAGATATGTAGGGGTATCACCTTGGTTATGCTTCTTTCATTCTAGACCTTGCTCTCCTCATTCAGAAATAAGGAATTTTCTAAAATAATGTCTACATCCTTCCCCCTAGTTTAAACATTTTATGATTTAATAATATTATTTCCTTACTTTAGTCCATTTATTCCTCTAGTTGATGTTTTAATATATGAAACTGCGAAAAGTTGACCAAGAGGTGCAAAATACTAATCACCAAACAGAATTAACTTTTTGGTAACAGGGTTAGGTTGTTTCAGAGAAGAGATATTAAAAAGTTTCTATGTTACACATGCCATTCTGTAAACATGGTATGATTGTATTAATCCTCTGCAACAACAGGAAAAGGCATGCATGGAAGGAAATGTCCCCCTGAGTATTTTTGCTATTGTCAATAGTTTCCCTTTAGTTGTATCCCAAAAAGTAGAGAGAGAAACAAACTCTCGTGAACCATCACTTAGCTTCATCATCTATCAATATTTTGCCATATTTCATTTGTCCCACCCACTTTAAAAATTATTTTCTCCTGTATCATTTAAAACAAGTTAAATGCTTAATTATTTCTCATTAATTATTAACTTTCACAATAAATAACTCATTTTATGCAATTGGTAAGGCGTTTGATGACATTTGTTTTATTTATTCCTTTCCTCTTTATCTTTTTACTTCTTTTTTCTTTATTTTTACTTTTTTTCTGAGACATAGTCTTATTCTGTCACCCAGGCTGGAGTGCAGTGGTGCAGTCTTGGCACACTGCAACCTCCACCTCCCAGGTTCAAGTGATTCTCCCACGTCAGCCTCCTGAATAGCTGGGATTACAGGTGTGCACCACCACGCCCAGCTAATTTTTGTATTTTTAGAAGAAATGGGGTTTCACCATTTTGGCAGGCTGGTTTCGAACTCCTGACCTCAAACTGTTGTTTTCCTTAACCTGCCTCGGTCTCCCAAAGTGCTGAGATTACAGGTGTGAGCCACCATGCCCAGCCCTTTACTTTCTTTGAAAATCTTATTCTGTACACAAAATACGTTTCAATAAATTGTTGTCATTATTATTATTAGTGTTTAGTTATTTTTTGGTAGTTTGTGGTTTGGTCTTTAATAGGTTTCTCAAAAGTGTTAACGAAAATATAATCTATGAACCTTGCATGTTCATATATATTTGTCTGAGTCATTGTAACTGATGGTCAGTTTTGTTGTGTACAAAATTCTTGGCTCCCGATTCTTTCCTAGAATCTCTTAAAATTGTACTATGTCATCTTCTGCTATAAAGCATTGCTGTGAAAAAACTATGCCAATTTGATTTTCATTCTAAGTGACTCAGCTTTTTGTTCAAATGCCCAAATATATCTTATCTTAAAAACGAATAGTTTTTCTTTTTTTTTTTTTTTTTTTAATTTTATTTTTTCTTTTTTTTTTTTTTTTTTTAATTTTTTTACATTTTTTTTTATTATACTTTAAGTTTTAGGGTACATGTGCACATTGTGCAGGTTAGTTACATATGTATACATGTGCCATTCTGGTGCACTGCACCCACTAACTCGTCATCTAGCATTAGGTATATCTCCCAATGCTATCCCTCCCCCCTCCCCCAACCCCACAACATTCCCCAGAGTGTGATATTCCCCTTCCTGTGTCCATGTGATCTCATTGTTCAATTCCCACCTATGAGTGAGAATATGCAGTGTTTGGTTTTTTGTTCTTGCGATAGTTTACTGAGAATGATGGTTTCCAATTTCATCCATGTCCCTACAAAGGACATGAACTCATCATTTTTTATGGCTGCATAGTATTCCATGGTGTATATGTGCCACATTTTCTTAATCCAGTCTATTATTGTTGGACATTTATGCAGCCAAAAAACACATGAAAAAATGCTCATCATCACTGGGCATCAGAGAAATGCAAATCAAAACCACTATGAGATATCATCTCACACCAGTTAGAATGGCAATCATTAAAAAGTCAGGAAACAACAGGTGCTGGAGAGGATGTGGAGAAATAGGAACACTTTTACACTGTTGGTGGGACTGTAAACTAGTTCAACCATTGTGGAAGTCAGTGTGGCGATTCCTCAGGGATCTAGAACTAGAAATACCATTTGACCCAGCCATCCCATTACTGGGTATATACCCAAAGGACTATAAATCATGCTGCTATAAAGACACATGCACACGTATGTTTATTGCGGCATTATTCACAATAGCAAAGACTTGGAAAAACGAATAGTTTTTCTAAGATATATCTCAAAATGGACAAGGCTGAGTTAAACATCATAGGTAAACAATTTTTTCATTCAATCTTTAGACCTACGTACATATCCTTTTATGTTTTAGAAAACTTTCTAAACTTTCTAAAACATAAAGTTTTAAGAATTTGTTGGTTTATATTTAGGGACTCTTCCCAGTGACTTTAAATCTGTGTATGTTATAACTCCTTTGCTTTTTCTGTATGTCCATCGCTGTCTTTCACATCCTTCTTTATGTCTAGTTTTATTATTTGACTCGTCTCTTTTTCTTCTCTATTTTCTTATTCTTGTTTGCATCTATTTGCTCTTGACTCCAACCACTATACTCTTGTTTTATAAAATTTTTCTCTCGCCTTTTTTATTTCCGTTTTGTCACTGCTTTTCTCGTAGCCACTTTTTGTTTCATTTCTTCTTTTTCAGTTGTTCTCATTCTGTCTTATGGTGATTTTTCATAGCTTTTTGTTTTGTTGTGTTTTCTGATATTTCCTTTGACATATTTTGATACATTAGTGTACATGTTTTCTCTCTTTTGCAACCACCTTTTATTCAGTCTTTGTATGACCTGTTGGATTATTTTTTTTGATAATAAATATTTGTTATCAAAAAATTTGTTTAAAAATTTGTCTTTTTTTAAATGTAATTTAATTTAAGTGCTGGGATACATGTGCAGGACGTGCAGGTTTGTTACATAGGTAAATGTGTACCATGGTGGTCCCATCACCTAAGCATTCAACCCCACATGCATTACCTATTTGTCCTGATGCTCTCCCCCCCCATCCCTCTTCTCCCAGAGGCCCCAGTGTGTGTTGTTCCCCTCCCTGTGTCCATGTATTCTCATTGTTCAGCTTCCACTTATAAGTGAGAACAGGCGGTGTTTGGTTTTCTGTTTTCTTGTATATATCTATGTGGCTTTAATAATTTTCCTGCTTGCTGCCCACCTGTGAATAATAGGGTCATGTGAGGGAGATTAGAAAGTGTCCTAGTGTAAAGGGTGGGGTGAGCAAGCACAGCCTTCCCAGCTACAAATTGGAAAGTTGCTCTTCTCTGATGATGTAACATATTAAACCCCATGGCCTTTGGTGTACTTATTTATCTCATTTGCAGGATCAAGCCTGATTCAGACACTCTTCCGGTCTCTAGCTCCGTAACTCCAGAACTCTACCAACATTGTCTTTTAAGGCAGAGCTTTCACCTTGAAATATTGTACTTTTCTGTTTCAGCATATTTTAGTTCTGCTGCGTCTGTGCCTCTTTTCTGCTTGGCATCTGACGTTTCTTCTGCCTGAAATTCTTCAACATTTCTGCCTTACTCAATTTAGATTCCATTTCAAGCAATTTTTAAAAATTACTTCCTGGTGCATTTCTGTCCTTCTAAAAGGACTTGTTGAGTATTTCTGAAATTTTTGAGGACTCAAGAAACTTTGGACTATTTCAATTTTGTTGTATATTCCAATCCTTGGCTCCTTATGGTCCCACTTTGCTTACTGAAAGCCTGGAACTCATAAAACGTTCTCCCAGGCTTGCTGATTATTTGAGATTTGTTAACCTAGACTTTACTCAGCCTGAGATGTTCTTCTTTTAGGGATGAATTTCATTTTGCAATCTGGTTTCCTTTCTCCTCATTTTCTTTGCAACTGGGGTTGCATATCTGCTTATCACTCACAGGTCCTCTTGCTGTCTGTGTTTTCGTGACAACCATACTTTGATGCTTATGGGATTATTTATCTCTTACTTTATTGAAGATGTTACCAGTTAGATGTTACTTTTTCACTATTTTAATTGATTTGTCTATTTTGAGTGAATAAGAATACAATGAAAACTATATGTATGTTACTGTTAAATATTTGCTATTTAGTCAATAAGGATTTCAAATACTTCACACTAAAAAAAAATACAACTCAGAAGCTGAGGGGATGACACTGCATGTAATGTTGTTATGACAGCCTTGCTGTTACCCTTGCTTGAGTAAACTTTAGACAGATTTCTTCCTAACTCTAGCTGCTGATCTCTTTTCTTAGAGTGTTAAGGAAGCTTGCAATTATACAATCTTTCTCTGCCCGTTTAAAATGTAAATCTTCACCCAACGTCTTTCCAGTTTTACAATCCAGGAATCTTTTTCAAGGACCTGTTAGCCATTCTTGTAAAATGTAATCATCAAGGAAGACAGCCTGCCTTCCATTCTCTGCCTGAGGGTCAGAGTCCAACTCTAATACACATCAACTAGCAAACAGAGATGGCCTGATCCCATTGGCCAACTTCCACTCTCATGTCTTTCAGGACATACCCCTTCCGTCACTCACCCCAGCACTTTCACTCTCATGGCTTTCATTTCAGGTTGGTTGAGCTTGATCTCTTTCCTCTGCTGCAATAGCTTTGAATAAAGTCTTTCTTGCCTGGTTAACTCACCCAGTGTAATTTGCCTTTGGCAAAAAGACCCTTGACCGGTGTAAGAAGACTGACATGCAGAATTTTTGTCTCTGCTTGGCCCAAAAGTAATGTTTTTGCTTTCATGAATTTCCAGTTCATAAGGTCATTTTCAGAAGACTAGGGATAATGTTTTCTTAAATTTGGGAGCTTATATTTCATTTGCATAAAGACCACAGCAAAGACCTTTAGTTTTCTCAGACTCTTAAGTACATACAAAGTCAGTGTGAATCATGCGTCAGAATGAGAATGACACTGATGGATGATAACTTCATAGTTTTAGAAATGAAACATCTTAATGAGAATGAGTTGAACTACATGGTAGGAAATAAACTGATTTAATTCTCTAAATTGATGTCCCCATGCCCAAGCAAGTCCTCCCATGTATGTCCCATATTCTTAATGTGTTAAAGGGATCAGCCAATGAGATGAATAATACTAAACACACATAACACACACACACACACACAAAGTTAAAAAGTGCATTTCCATCTTTTGGAAATCTTTTATGAATGACAAATCACTGGAGCACACCTGGCAGGCAGTTTTGTCTTGAATTTGTTTTCCAAGCCCCATTTTAACAAGGATAACTACCTTTACAGCTTTAGAGGAAGATATAATATAATTGTTATTTTAATATTTAAAAAAAGTCAGAAGCTCCATTTCAGAGACAACTGCTAGGAAAGCAGGAAGTAAGCCATAGTGTCTGTCTTTTTTTTCCTACTTCTTTCCAAAACTTTCTCGGAGTAGCAACTTCCACCTTCCTCCCAATCTATATGTTTAGACAAGTGGTTGCTTTTCAATTGTGTATGAGTCTGTGTGATTCCAGCACCAATTTTGTGCAGCCAGACAGAATTTCCCTAAATCTATTTGTGATCCACGGTCAAACGATTGTTTATTTTCTAACTGGAAAAAATGAGGGTAATATAGCAAGCAGCCACTTTTATTTGAGGACTGTAATAAAAGAGACTCTGCAGACGGGCTTTTGCATCTCATTATCAAACGTTCTACTAAAGTACTTCTTTATAATGGAAAAAAGGAGTCCTTTCTCCTGAGATGATCTAAAGATCCATGCTGTTCATTAAAAGGGCTGAACAGAGAGGTCTCACATCTTTATTCAAAGCTGAGATTAGACAAGTCTTTAAAAAAATTATTAGAGCCCTCTTTGTTACCAATGCTACCTCGTTTCTTTAACCTCGTCCTCTGGCTGTGCACAGAACCCTCCAGAAAAGCACATTCAATTCCCTTTACTGCAAATGAAGATGGACATGCTACTGTGCCACATTAATTTTAGCCAGTCGGGGGGCACAGACAATCTGGAAGTGTACACTGAGTTTATTTCTTTTCATTTCTAAAAGAAGCAAATCCATTAAAAACTACTTGACTGGGGCCCAGGAACACAAATTATACCAGTGGTAAAGAAAGAATTACTATGAGGTGTTGAGGCTAAAGATATTCTAATCCTGCCTGGTTGTGATAAGAACAAGGTGTCAGGTGACAGGATGGGTCAGGCCAAACTCATTGCTCTGAACAAAGCAATGCTGTTCCTTTTTAGTTCCCACAATGAGACATTTTCTTAATAAACAGTTGAAATTAACCAGGCATTTTCAGAATCAGGAGAAGATGAATAATCAAGTTCATTGTCACCCCTGTGAACCATTCTCTTTGGCCTTATCCTTTATGCTTAGAAAGACAGTCCATGCCCAGGAATATAAAAGCAGGTGAAGATAACATATTTCACGTAATTACCATTGAAACTGCCGAAAGTCCCACCTGGGACAAGTTCTGAACCCACAAAAAGACTACAGTATTCACACGCTGCTGGCGGCAATGAGCGGAAGCTCTCCTAGTAAGTTTAGAGAATGTCCAGGCTCCAGGTCCATGCATAATGAGAAAGTCTGGCCAGAAGCTGGCTTGGTTTTAATACTCTATGGTAATGTGGACACACATGAGGCAGAGGTCTGTCCTTCAAACTCTGCTGGGTTGTGAGCCTAGCATAGGGGTAATGGCAGGCTCTAAATAGAGCCTGTTGAGGTCAAAGCCTCATTACCCCCTTAGTAACTGAACAAACAACTTATACTTTCTGTGAATCCGTTTCCTCATTTATGAAATGGGCATAGTGACAATTTGTGCCTCACGAGGTTGTGGAGGTGACATGAGTTACTAAATATTTAGCAGTTAGAACTGCACCTAGCAAATTCTAGTACTCTACAAACAGTATTTATTCCTAACAGTTTGGTTTTACAATGACACCTTTTTCTTCCCCTTTCTCTCCTTTTTTTTATATGACTAACAATTATTGCAAAAACAATTTAAAATACAAGTAAACAAAAAGAAAATAAGATCACCCCAATTCCCATCATCCCAAATATATAGGTATATAATATCCTTTTAACTTGTTTAATGCTGATGTATACATTCATTGATTTAATATGTATTTATTATGGACTTATATGTGTCTTGTTCTACATGATGTTCTATGTAATTAAAGTAAGTAAATATTCTGCCTTCAAAGACTATTATAAATAAGAAACAATGCATACATACACAGTATATACCTAAGATATTAAATTATATGAGTGCTATAAAAATGTCTATTAAATAAAGAGTGAGTGATGGCCCAAGTTATTTTAGATAAGGAAATGCTGTTTGAGGTGATACTGCAATAGACACCAGAATGCAGTGAGGGAGAATGTCACGCAGACATCTAGGGAAATCACTCTCTAGGGAGAGGAAATAAGGGGGAAAGCGTGTTTGGCATGCAGGGAGTATTCCAGGCACCATCGAGTTAGTGCATCTGGCATTCTGTGAGAGGTGACAAAAGGAGAGACTCAGTTTAGCAGCAGCTGGTAATCAGATCATCTATGGATTGTTGCCCAGTGCAGGGATATCAAATTTCATTTTAAGTGGAAATGATAACATTGGGGGGTGGACGGGGGAGTCAGAATAAAATAATATAAAAATTTGTAAATACCTAAAAATAATATTCTTCATGGCTCTGTAAGAAATATATGCAGTTTTATAATTAATACTTCAATGATATAGATAAATAAACATGCAGTTAGTCATTGAAACAGAGGCAATTTTAAGAAAAGGAGTTCTGTTAATCATTACTCTGGGACAATGGAGAGGGTGGACCATTTCAGGTACACAAGGATCCAATACTTAGGAAGTCAATCCAATGTGATGTTCCCTCTAGGATTTCTTTTCAGGAAGCTGTGCCAATTCCAGTGACAAGAATGACAATATGGCTGTACAACCATGTGGTTTCTTTGCAGGAGCTGAAAGAAATGGTAGCTAGATAGTATATTGACCCAGATGCCTTCAAACACACAAGCTCAGGTTAGATACCTCCAAAACCTATGCTTTAGGGTGGATAAGACAGACCATGTGTTGCTCCTCTCTTCATTATTATTTTTACTATATTAATATTATTATTATTTTATTTTATAAGCATGTGGTTTTGTTAATTATTTAGATATATACTTATTATTATGATAAGTAGTGCCAAGTTGATGATATTCACTGCTACCTAACTTCCCACTCCTTCTGGGGAAACAGATTTGATTGTTAGTAGCCAGCACAAATAGATTGAATTTTTATGAACTATATTTTCAAGTTTCAGTCATGTTGGCATGCCCTTTGTACTTGTTCACTTCCGAATGCCCTGCTCATTCATCTTCGCATATTTTCATGTGTTTAGTTATTATACATAGAATTCTATATGTATTCTGTGTGTGCCCAATCTGACTTTTCTGTTTTGTTTTTAAATTAATATTGGCTCAAAACTCTGTACGTTCATTTCTGACTTTTATGTTTTAAGTTGTGTTTGGAAGTCCTGTTTCCCATTTCAAGATTATACAAATATATATATTCTTTCATTTAAGAAAATATTTTTATCAAATTATATTTCATTTAGGACTTGAACCATTTGGAAGTTTTGTTGCATGATTTAATGCTAAGATTTGGCTTTTTACAAATTTAGCATCTTAAATCACATAGTTTCGGCCGGGCGCGGTGGCTCACGCCTGTAATCCCAGCACTTTGGGAGGCCCAGGCGGGTGGATCACGAGGTCAGGAGATCAAGACCATCCTGACTAACAAAGTGAAACCCCATCTCTACTAAAAATACAAAAATTAGCCGGGCGTGATGGCGGGCGCCTGTAGTTGGGAGGTTGAGGCAGGAGAATGGCGTGAACCCGGGAGGCGGAGCTTGCAGTGAGCCAAGATTGTGCCACTGCACTCCAGCCTGGGCGACAGAGCGAGACTCCATCAAACAACAACAACAACAACAACAACAAAACACGTAGTTTCCTACATTAGTTATGTTTCTGAGGGTTTTCAGTTCCTCTCCAGTTTTTCCATACTCCTTTGCATACCAAGAGATTGGGAAGCCAACAAACTGTGTTCCCCAGGTGCAATATTAGATGACTTCCTGATAGGCTCTGATATGGGAGGTTCCTGCGGGTGCCGGGAGGTGGGAGGAATGAGGAAACCATGTGTGTTTCTGCTCTGATCACCCTCAGAGTGGGAGTGGCTGCAGACGAGGGGGCTTTGGTGCTGATTTCAGCGGCATGAGCAGCTGTCCTGGTACCTGGGTGCTGGCCTAGTGGCTGGGCAGATCCAGCAGGAGCGGCAGCTGCTCATGGTGAGTGGTGGCACATGGGTTGCATCCAGTGGCACAGCATGCCAGGCACCCATCTTTCTCTGTACTGCTCCATCAATGTTTTTAATGTTTTTAATCATTCTTAAATTAAAGATGTGTTTCAAATGCCTACAGTGGCTTCCATTTTCTTCCATGGACAATGACTAGATGCACCAATTATTTGCCAAGTTGTCACTTTGAGTATGAAAATCCCCTCCATCCCTCATTCAACCCCCATCAGCACTTAGGTTCCATTTCACACATCCTACTGCAAAAAAAAAACCTCCACCTCCAAACTCTCCAGTAAATCCTTCTGCAGCCATAAGGAACTTTTCCAAGTACAAATCTCATCGTCATTCTCAGCTTTGCAGAAAAATTTCAAATAATAACCATGTCTTCTCCAATAAATAAATATTCTGTAAAAGGATCTACATGATGCAACCTCAATGGTCTCCTTTCACTCCACCAAAGGCTCATCACAACCTCCATTCATTCTCATTGCTTATGCAAACTGTACATTCGTCTTCTGTCTCTCATGTTGTATGCTTCTCTCAACCCACACTTCATGTTCATACTGTTTCCTCTCTCTTGATTACTCTTTTTTCTCTTTGTTCTTTTACAGTCTTGTGATATTCATTACACATTAAATCAAGACCTCTCATATCTCTCTGATTAGTTGAATCTCCATATTAGAGTTTATTTTATTACTGTGTATCTCTTCTACATTCTACTTGTAGTAATGGAGTAATTACAAATTTGTATTTGCATAAGAAATTACTGGATTCACATCTGGTTTCCCTCATTCCAACTAGACTCCAAACTCCATGCAAACAAGAGCTGGGTCTTCACTTGCTCGTTCTTTAACCCCAGAAACTAGCATGTTACCTGCAGATTCTATGATTGCTTGTTGTTGCTGTATTTCTTAGATTCTCTGCTGGACTCATCTGTTATTCCATTTCCGTCTAGTATTTTCTCGTTTAATCAAGAAGCACTTGATTATATTTTGCCACACGGAATAGCAAGCTTTTGCATTATTCTTCTGTTTTCAAGATTTTGTTGGCTATTCTTGCAAATATTTTTCAGATGAACATCATCATTTTTACTGATACGAAAACAAATACTAAAACAATAAATGCAGTGACAGAAATAGAAACTATTAGGCTTTGAATAATCACTAATTTTTATATGCTGTATTATTTTAGTGAAGACAATATTTTCAAGCAGTCCCTTAGTATTTGGCATTTGATTTGTTTACAGCTTTTTTTATATTATCAACTTTGTGACCATATGCATGTGTAATGTAGATATATATATATATATATTTATTTATTTATCTATACTTTATGAGGCTTAGATATATTAAAAAAAAACTTTATATTTGTGGAGAGGCTGCCTCTCCTGGGGCTAGTTCATACTTAGAGGTGGCAAGGGACCTGCCCAGCTGAAGCGTGCCTTTCAGATGCAAACTAACAAATCCTGCACCCCTTACCCAACACACCTCTTTTACCTGGTGCATACAACCTAAAGGTAATATTCCTCTGCCTTGGTCATCCTGCGGACACTTCCCAGGCAACTAGAGACCACCATATATCCCAAAGCCCACCAAAATCATTCAAACCAGACAATCTTGAAATACTTAGCCTGCCCTGCCATGTCTTTCTATGGAAACCCCAATAGAGGCCATGGCCTAAGCTCTCTCCCCACTCCTGTCTTCTGCCTCCTGACTACCCTGGTGTTTGACACTGTAACTTTGGGTGGCATATGGCAACCTCCTCTCTGGGACCTGTGAGTCTTCTTCTTCCTTCCAAATCTGGCTCTTGTTTTTTCTGTGGCAGCAAAGATTTCACTATACCATATTCCAACTTGTACATTCTTAGAACAGCATGTATCTTCACATTCTCTCTCTCTCTCTCTATATATATATTTAAGCTAATCTATATTAAATAATTAAATAGGCCAGGCACGGTGGCTCAAGCCTGTAATCCCAGCATTTTGGGAGGCTGGGGGGGGGGGGGGGTGGGTCATGAGGTCAAGAGTTCGAGACCAGCCTGATCAATGTGGTGAAACCCCGTCTCTACTAAAAATACAAAAAAATTAGTTGGGCGTGGTGGTGTGTGCCTGTGGTCTCAGCTACTAGGGAGGGCCGAGGCAGAAGAATTGCTTCAACCCTGGAGGCGGAGGTTGCAGTGAGCCGAGATTGCACCACCACACTCCAGCCTGGGTGACAGAGCAAGACTCCGCCTCAAAAAAAAAAAAAAAAAAAAAAAAACTTAAATAAACTAACATATGTGTATATTAGTTTAAATTCCAAAAAGTATGATTGCTACTAATACATTGGTTTTTGTATTAATATCACAAAAAAGAAAATTAGTAGAGAGAATTTGAAATACAGAGCTCCAATTAAGATGACACATTTTAGAAGTGATACGGCCTTTAAATAATATTTTGAGTGTATATTTTATATTGATGCATACTAGTGAGCAATCTATTTCCCTATTTTCTGTAAGGAGATTAGAATTACACTGCACATAACTTTTTTATATGTTTTCCTTGGAACAGTATGACCATAGCAATAAAATGTTGGAACCCATAAAGGTAATGTCAGTGCATACAAATGCAATCTTATAGAAAGGCAGTCACTGATAATCAGGTTTCTGTTCATCATTTTACTCATCTTTATTTATGTATAAAGTTGAGTTATGTAACAGAGAGTTATGTAACCATTGTCATATTCACTATCATGGCTATATGGCAAACAAGATAATGTCTTACATTTTCTGGAAATTGATAGTTACTTTTGAATATGAAAAGAAATCTGGAAATATTTGCGTGCTTGTAAAAAATTTTTAATATATTCTTTAAAGCTAAACTACAGAATATCAGAGCAAAATAGTTGTTTTTGATATTCATAAACATCCAAACTAAGTTGCTTTATTTCTTTATACTATTTGACCCATCTTTATTTTTGGAATATATTTTTCTTCTTTTTCTTTTTCATGAGTATCTAGAAATAGCCACGGGATGTATTTTTCTATATTTGAAATATCTGAAAGGCCTTTTGTCATTCATATGTTTTACAACGCTTAATTTACTTCTCATAAACTATTGTGTTCACTATTTCTTGCATCTGTGGAATGACAAGACTTATGAAATATTTTAAATATATAAAGTATACATTTTAAACTCCTTTACTATTTCCTGAGAGTTTGATGCATTAAATTGTCCTGTAGAGAATAATCTCCTCTATCAACAAAATATTCCACCCATACTGCTTCCATGATTTTTCTTTTTATCAGCATACAGATTTTACCCTGGTATATGATTTCAAAAATTATTGAAAGAGTTTAGTAAATATACAAGCTTCTAATTATCTTCAGTGACATGCCTACCTTTATTCTTTCTCTCTCTCTTTTCTTTTTGAAATTCTTACTTCCATTTACATTGACATATGTCAAATTAGACATATTTTTAATATGTCAAAATAATGGAATATTAAAAAGGAAATAAACTGGGACCACATGTGGTTTTCTGCCCTTTTAACATAGTTATTTTTTGTCCCATGGTACACAGAATAACCAAATTGGGCTGAATCAGTTTTTTTTTCTTTTTGCTGCTATAATAAATTATTACAGATTGAGTAGCATAAGCGTCCAATTTGTTGGTTGATCTCATAGCTCTATTTATTTATTTTTAATTTAATTTAATTTTTTTTTTTTTTTTGAGAGAGAGTTTCACTCTGATGCTCAGGCTGGAGTGCAGTGGCACGATCACATCTCACTGAAACTTCTGCCTCCCAGGTTCAAGCAATTCTCATGCCTCAGCCTCCTGAATAGCTTGGACTACAGGTGTGCACCCCCATGCCCACCTGATTTTTGTACTTTTAGTAGAGATGGGGTTTCACCATGCTGGCCAGGCTGGTCTTGAACTCTTAAGCTCAAGTGATCCATTTGCTACAGCCTCCCAAAGTGCTGGGATTACAGGCGTGATGGTTTTGCAGTTCTATTGGTTACAGAAGTCCCAGCACCACATGACTTAGCTAGGTCCTCTGCTGGGAAGCTCAGGAGGTAAAACCAAGGTGTGGCAGGAAGGCGTTCCTGTTAGGGACCTGGGGAGAAGCAGCCAGCAAGTTCATCAGGCTGATGGCAGAATCAACTCCCTTGTGGCTGTAGGACTGAGGTCCAGTTTTCCTTGCTTGCTCTCAACTGACAGTCCTTAGTTTCTGAGTTGCTGACTGTCCTTAGTTTCTAGAGTCCTCTTGCTGTTTTCTGCACATGGATCCCTACATATCAGAGAAAGCAAAAGTACCTTAAATCTTTCTCATGCTTGGAATATTCTTGACTTCCCTTTTTACTGCATCTCTCTGATCCTAGTTATTTGCCATTAAAGGCTCAAGTGACTCAATTGAGCCCACCCCAGGTTACTTTCCCTATTGCAAAGTTGGTAACCTTATGTTACCAACTGTTTCCCCACATGAGGTTGGGATCTGCAATAAAACTATAAAGACTTTTGTCTTCAGTAAAAGTGTATAGTAGAAAACAAATGCTATGAGAGTATAACTTGGACTTGGTAAGGGAATAGAAGTCTTCCCTGGGGAAGTTTTACTGCAGACATGAAGCACATGCATATTTGGGGTTTGAACTATTTAAGCTATTGAATATAACAAATTTTCTAGCCCTCTGAATTATTAAAACTATTAAATACTACAAATTTACTAGCCCAATGAGTCTCAATGATTTTAAGTTTGCTACATTAAAAATTCACTACAAGTGTGGTCAAGAAACCTTAATCTGAATACTTAACATAAAAATAAGGCTCACACTGATAATATTCCTGAAGCAACTTGACAAAACCAACTTGGAGGTGCATGCCCTCTCTCTGGATTGCCAAGAATTTTATGAATAAAACCCTGATGAAGATAAAACTTCAATCCAAATTACAACTCACATTCGAATAAAATGCCAAATAAGTGAAAGTTGCAAACATAATAAAAGGTGGAATTAAACTCAAAGAACTTCAGATAATAGGAGTTTTTAAATCTAGAATGTATCGTCCAAGTGATTAAAAGAAAAAAATATAAGAAATTTATAACAAAACAGAACCATTAGGCTCAAAAAGACAAAGTAGAATACCTATGCATGGAAAAATTTAGTCTGAAATAAAAAGCTCACCAAGTGAGTGAAAAAGATTATTAGACATAGTGAAAGAGACAATTAGTAAATCGGATGACAGATTTGAGTAAACCACTCAGAAGACAATATAAAAGGCTAAGGAAATGATGATATGAATGACATATTTTATACATTAAAGGAGAAATAGAGAAAATCCAATTATACACCAAATTGTGTTGCAGCAGACATCTCAGATAGGGTAGAGCAGAGGTCATATTGGAAAATGTTATGACGGCTCATTTTCCAAAATTCACGAAAAGTTTGAATCTTCTGTGTGAGAAAGCCTAGTGAACACACATGGGATAAAATATTTCACAGATATACAATCATTAAAAGGAACCAAAATGCCAATATCTTCAGAAGAGATACAAAAAAAGATTATAAAAGAATGACATTAGGTTGCTAGGATGCTGTGAAAACAAGAAAGAGAACCACAATTTAATATTTTAAAAGTTCTTGAAGCCTAAAACTGTTTTGATCTCTACATAGCTAAATCATTGTTCAAGAATAAGTGTATTCAAAACAAAGATATTATCAAAAAAAGCTGAGATAGTTTAATACTCACAAAACTTCATTTAATGATGAAACAACAAAAAGAGAAAATAAACTGATAAAATAAGCATTGCACATATGGCAAAGAAGTGATGATGACGATAATGATGGTGGTATTGAAGTTTTCAAAATAATATTGAAATTAAATACTGAATAACAAAAATTTAGAGTATCACAGAAGAATCTTTGCAATTAATGCATTTCAAGGTCATTATATTGTTTGGGAGGCATTTAAAATAGTAATTAAGTTTAGAATTTCTTAAAATCAAGTATATAAATTAGCATTTAAAAGATTCCACTAAAAGATAATGAATATAATATATAATTTTCATGCCAATAGAAAGCAAAGTATATAGTAAAACTTGAATAATCAAATAAAAAGTTAAAAAATAGACTAAAAAAGGAAAAAACTTGGTGAATAAAAAGCATAAATATATATATGTATATAAATTACATCAGGGAAATAAGTAAATATACTGACTGAACTATTAAACTTACTACAATATAGATCTTCCATATTGAATTTTTTAAAACTTAATTTATGGGACATTTAAAAGAGATACGTAAATGTTAAAGACATAAAGTAGTCAAGAAAATGCTGACCAGAGAAAAGAGAGGAGGGAGCAGGCAGAGGTGGGTTGAGACTCAGGTTTGAGTGGAGATACCTAGCAAGGAAAAGAGGGAAACAAAGTAAATTGAGAAGATCTTCAGACAGCAAGGCAACCCTGAGAAATTAATTGATGGAAGCCTTGGGACAAAGACTGTCCATTGGTGCTACACTGAGGCACTACACTGGGGAAGCCTGGCCCAGCCCTTCCACCTTGCTCCTAATCACTCAGCATCTGGGAGCCACATGGCAAGAGCATAGGCTCAGCAGGAATCCTGTGGTGGACATGCTCTGAGCAAAGCTGCCCTGCAGTCCATCCCTCAAAAATCCACTTCTCTATTTCTCTGTGACCTGTTGGCCTCTGTTCCTGAAGGAAACTTAGAAGAGTGGGGTGAGTGGAACAAAGCATGCCAGTGATCAGTGCAGCTAGTAGGGGCTGCAGCTGGAGTGCCTCCTCTTTCTTCTAGGCACATTCCAAATTCCCCTCGTTGCCTCTGTAGTTGGTATCTGATCTGGAGGGATGACCCAAATGCTCATTCCTGAGAGGTCCAGGCCCTGATGCTCAAACCCTTCTCAGACTGAGGCTGCTGTACTTGTCCACCCAGAGTCACTCCCTTGGGAAAGGAGTAGCCAGTGGCATCCCAGTGGATCCCCTGGGCTTCACAGGTATTCCTCTCTGCATTGTGTAGATGTGACCTCCTCCCACTAATCAGGTATGGTAACCTAAGAAGACGGTGACTCCTTTTCTTGTCCAGTTGTCCTTGGAAACAAGGAGTCCAGAGTGCTCAGGTAGCAGCTATAGCTAGTAGATCAAGGGGAGCTTTTCTGTGTCTCCTGGTAAGAGTGCGTGTTTGGGGAACATGTCCTGTTACTCTGCACAACCCAGAATTGTAGAAACAGAAAGATCAAAGGCCTCTAATAAGTAATGGAATTGGTGATAAATTAGGCCACTCCTGCTTCCATCACTTGGCTCTGAGACCCAGGTATTCTTCCAGCACTCTTCCTTTAAAAAAGGGACTAAAAAAGGAAAAAACTTGGTAAATAAAAAGCATAAATATACATATGTATATAAATAACATCAGGGAAATAAGTAAATATACTGACTGAACCATTAAACTTACTAAAATATAGATCTTCCATGTTGAATTTTTTAAAACATACAGAGGCCTGTGTCAGTGTGTATTATTCATGGGGGATGATGGTCCCAGATCCCAGCTCGTATGTTAGGTATGCCTTCCACCTGTGTTCCGATGCTTTTCAGTGAGGCTACATCCAGATGGCGTAGTGTGTGATATGATCAGTAAAGCCCGTGGTCGCTAGTCCATTACCTCACATCCCTCACTGTGAAGTGGATCCTTAACCAGGTACAAATTGAAGGGACTTTCTGCCAGACACTGGCGGCCTCCAATTAGTGGTACCAGCTACACTCTGTAGGCAGGAAAGACAAACCTTTCCCAGGATAGATAATTATGCTTCCAAATGAAACCAAACCAATGGTCCCATAGATAGTTCTTTTGATAAACATAAAAGCTGACCTTTCTGGTCTTAAAGCTTGAAACTTTTATTAGTTTCATTTGTGTTATTTCCTCAGTAAACAACCTTCAGTCTTCTCAAAAATAATATCAAAGAAGTGAAACTTACCAGATCAACACATCCAGGCAATGGGATGCTGCCTCCTCATTCATCATGATTGCCTCCTTGCCCCTCCCTAGTTCCCCTTGTCTTACACATTGTTACATTTCTTCCTGGCTATATAAATCCCCCAGTTTTAGCTAGCGGGGGAGTTGAATTTGAAACTGAGCTCCCATATCCTTGGCTGCAGCACCTGGTCAAAGCCTTCTTCCTTGTCAATGATCATTTTTTCAGACATTGGCTTTCTGAGTGGTGAAAAGCAGGACCTAGTCCAAACCCTTGGTGTTTTAGTAATACAAGGATGAGATACTAGTTCTTCCAGGGTGGAAGGCCAACCAATCAACTTTCCATCAAGAACCTAGTTGGTCTCTGTGAGGAATATTGCCTACGGTCATTCTCTGTTAATGGTGATGGACCCTCAAGGGCTGCAGTGGTTAGCTTGGTCACTACACACCCTCTGTGTCTGCCACTGCGACCACTCTCTTCCATTGGCAAGTTCTGGAGTCGCTGATGAGGAAGGATGGATAATGTCAGATGGTTGAGTTCTATCTTCCTCTTAGCTATTCGGTGACTGCCCCTGAGTGGATGAGTGGACGCCTGCTAGTGAGCATTAAGCATGTGCTGTGACAGTCCTCAAACTTGGTGACCACTCCCATACGTCCAGCAACAAACCTTCAGTCCAGACTGCCTTGTCCATGATTTTCCCGTACTTTTATTTCTAGGTCACTGAGCGGCCATCAGGAATAGAATGAAAGGCCAGTTTTGAGATGGGAGAAGATATTTGAAACATCGTAAGGTTGAATAAAAGTAAAACTTCAGATTGTATGAAAGTCCCTCTTTAGAGATATATTTGTAACTACTATTTGCTATAATCATGCAAACAAATATATAGCAAACAATTTTTTTTCTATAATGGGAACGTCGTAAATATTTTTGAAATCGTAGGTCATAAATGTTCTGTTGCAACTACTCATCTGTGCCATTGTAGCACCCAAGCAACTGCAGACAACATGGGAATGAGTGAGCGTGACGGTTCTGCAACACAGGATGGGTGCTAGGTTTCAGCCCACAGGCCATTTTGGTAAGCACATGAAATTAATTATCAAAATGATATTTATAATGTGTCACTAATTACTTAAAGCTTTAAAAAAAGTTTTAAAAAATATTTAAACATACTACAACTATTTTTAATGTAGAAAATGGCACATTTTAAAAGTTAAAAACAAATATCCACAAAATACCTGTAGAACAATATTTATGGCACATTTATGCATAATAATCCCAAACTAGAAACAACTCAAGAGTCCATCATTACAGAATGAAATAAAATATGACTTACTCATATGATGAAATGGTACTGGACGTTAAAAGAAAATGAACTACCGGCCAGGTGCGGTGGCTCACGCCTGTAACCCCAGAACTTTGGGAGGTTGAGGTAGGCGGATGAACTGAGGTTGGGAGTTCAAGACCAGCCTGACCAACATGGAGAAACCTCGTCTCTACTAAAAATACAAAACTAGCTGGGCATGGTGGTGCTTGCCTGTAATCCCATCTACTTGGGAGGCTGAGGGAGGAGAATTGCTTGAACCTGGGAGGTGGAAGTTGCAGTAAGCCAAGATGGCACCATTGCACTTTAGCCTGGGTAACAGGAGTGAAAACTCTGTCTCTTAATAAATAAATAAAAATAAATGAAAGAAGAAAGAAAGAAAGAAAGAAAGAAAGAAAGAAGGAAAAGAAAGAAAGAAGAAGAAAATGAACCACAACATGAATGAATCTCAAAATATTTTGGCAATAGAAGCTTTATTTTTAAAAAGTATGGTATGTATGCCAAATGCTTTTGTTTCTATAAAGTTCTAGAGCAAGTATAACTTATGGCAGAAAAAGATCAGAGTAGTAATTGCATTAGGGTGGGTCAGGTGGGGATTGACTAGAAAGTAGCATCAGGAGTTTTCTGGAGGGATAAAAATATTCTCCATCTTTTAAGAGGCTTGGATTACACAGGTATGTACATGGTCAAAACTTATCAAAAGATAAACTTATATCTTGTGCATCTTATTGTATGCGAATTTTACCTTTAAAGGGAAAAAATATAACATATTACACTCTAAATTGCATGCTTGCCGAAGCATTTAGGGGTGTACTGATGTCAGCAACTTACTGTTAAAACATCAGAAAGTAAAACTGGTTAATACATGAATAGAGGGACGGATAGGTGGATACAATTTTAAATAAATGCTAATTGTAAAATTGAAATGGTTAGTATTTGGCAATACTAATTGTAAAGTCTAAATGGTTAGTATTTGGTGGCCTTAATATGTTCATGTTCCTATGAAGGAATACCTGAGGTTGGGCAATTTAGAAAGAAAACGGATGCACTCCAGTCTGGACAACAGAGAGACACCCTGTCTCAAAGAAAAAAAAGAAAGAAAGAAAGAAAGAAAATGTTTATTACTTGGGTCACAGTTCTACAGGCTGCACAGGTAGCATGGCATCAGCATTTGCTTCTGCTGAGGGCTTCAGGCTGCTTCCACTGATGGTGGAGGGCGAAGGGAAGCTGATGTGTACAGAGATTACCTGGTGAGAGAGAAAACAGGGAGGATGAGGTGCCAGGGAGGAGGTGTCAGGCTCTTATTAACAACCAGCTCTGGTGAGAATGACTAGAGTGAGCACTCAGTTACTACAATGAGGATGGCACTCACCATTTATGGGGAATCTTCTCCATGACCCAAACACCATCCGTTAGGTCCCACTGCCAACAATGGGAATCAAATTTCAACACGAGGTTTAGAGAGTCAAATATTTGAACTATAGCAAGTGTTATTCATGATAAAGTTGATTTAATGTTTATGTATGTTAGAAATTTTTCATAATAAGATAATGGAAAAAATTGGAATCGTAAGCATCATATTCAGAATAATGGTATTTGCTATTATGATTTTATTCCTACTGCTCAAATTGTATTGTGGAAGAAGTATTGACACATCATGGAGAATGTATAGAAAAATAGTGTGAAGTTATACTTTTATATTTGGCTTAATTTCTATTAATATATTCAAATCAAACTTGCTTACAATTTATTGACTATGAATCTGTTTTTCATGAGTTATTGGTGAGCTCCAGAAAGATTCTGTTAATTAATGTATTTTAAAGAAAATTTTTCCTAGATAAATAATAGTCACATATATCAGCTTTGCCTCTGTATTAACTTCTAATCTCATTTTTTGTTTTACTATGACATTTTTGCTCATACTTTTCATGTGAACTAAATAATGCATTCTACAACGATCTTTAGTAAAGGAATTTATTTAAATATAGCTTACTAAAATATTTACATAACTCAGTAATCAAAGTAGGGACTTAAACATTTCTGGCAATACGGTTGACATATGCTTAAAACAAAAAAATTTTCTTAAATTTGGGGTAAATTATTTTCTCTTTTCCCTTTTTTTCTTGAAAGGTGGGTATTCAAATTTTTCTAATTAGAAGCTCTAGGATATAAAACTCCAATTTTTCCAAATTGAGATATAACATGATTATTTAAAAAAAGATATGTCTTAAAGCAATACATTTTAAAGTTGTCACTCTTTTGCAAACTTAAATTGGCACTATATTTATTTTAATATTATTCATTAGTTTATATTCTTATATAAATTTAAGCTTTTTCTTTCACATAATATTAGTATTTGATAGTTTATAGTAATTATTCCACGTTATGGACTGAGTAGTGTCCTCCAAATTCTTATGTTGAAGCCCGAAACCCAGTAACTCAGAATGTGATGGTATTTGGTGATAGGGTCTTTAAACAGGTCATTAATGTGAAATGAGGTCACATGGGTGGGCCCTAATCCAAAGTGACTGGTGTCCCTATAGGGTGTGGAGATTAGACCATAGACACACAGAGAGGGAACACCAGGCGAGCACATGGGGAGAAGATGGCCCTCTACCAGCAAAGAAGAGAAACCTCAGAAGAAACCAGTCCTGAAGATACCTTGGTCTTGTACTTCTCGGCTCCAAGATAGTGGTTAAGTCTCTCTGTCTCTTGTACTTTATCATGGCTGCTTTGGGACATGAACAGAATGTTGGCCATCATTTCTCAAATTATCCCTCAGGACCAAAAGTCTGTAAAATGTTTTCAAGTTTTCTCAGGTTTGAATATATGTGACATATCTCATTTATTTTGGGAAAGATACAGTTTGTAATGACGTCAGTGGAGGGTCGTTTTACATGTTCATGTAGAACTCCTAACACAATGGGTTAAAAAGAGAACAAAGACACTTAATCTAGTTTTATTTATTTTTATTCCTGATATGATGTAGCTCTTGAAAAATTTTGAAGACTGTTTAAACAGATAGAACGGTAAGTGGTGATATTGTGTACACACCTACTCTCCTAATGGGTATTGTGTCTGGATGTTAAAATATCCAGTGACAACATCAGTCACAAATTGAAAAGTGCTGTAAGTGAAACAAGTTAGATGAAATAGAAGAAAATGTACTCTTGGAAAAAATGTGTTAGATTACTCACTCTGATGCCATAGATACGTGTGAATAGCTGAATAAAGTTATTTTACATAAGAGTGGACATATGCTATATATCTAAATTAATATGCCATTTATGTAATATGTTAATTAAATATCTGTAACGAAGTGAATGAATCTTAAAATTAGACATTTACATATTTGGTTTACATCCTTAGAATTTAGATACCCAGGTTCATGAAAAACTTTCCCTGTGTTAAGGAATATATGCTTTATTCATTTAAAATAGGCTAGTAGGAGATCGCACACATGTGTGTGTGTGTGTGTGTGTGTGTGTGTGTGTCTGATGCATCTATTCTGCTTTTGTAATCAGAAAAATTTTCCTGGTTATTTTTCATAAATAAATTGAGGAAATGTTTCACCATAAGATTAAAAAAAGAGGGATGCGCTGACTGCTGGAAACAGTGTAACTTGTGTTCTCTTAAGTCCTTGCCTCCCTGTCATGCCAATGAGCCTTTGCAATGGCAATAAGCGATTCTAGATGTTCTCCTTTTGCTGAAGTCCAGACAGTAAGTGACTCCCGCTTCTGCCCCTGCCTGTTCGTGCAGCACGTGCCAGTGGAGCACGGAGGTGGGAGGAAGAGCGCATGAGGGTGTCCATCATTTTTTCAATCTATCTGCTTTACTCTCCAAACTTTTCCCTTTCCACATGGACTTTGGAATCCTCTGGCTCAGGGGAGGGAAGCCATGGCCCTGCCCCTCCCCTGTGCCTCTTCTTAACCATCTGGGATAAGAGATCACACAGTCTCTCTGCTGAGGGAGAGAAAAGATGAACAGTCACAGATGAAGCCAAATAATCTGACCCTCTGAAGTGGGACTTACGTCCTAGGTGTCTTGGGCCAAAATGGGCCAAGAAGAAATAGTAACCCTACTAGACAGAATTAATAATTGAAGGCCTCTGACAACTTACCATTTTTTTCTGGTGAGATTTTGGAGAGGGAGTAGCTGACTGCTGTTGATATCATTCCAGCATCGTGCAGCAGCAGTGAAAGTCAAGAGGCATCACTGTCTATACCAGAGAGATCCAAGAGGTCCTGATGCCCTGAGAGGGGTAGTGGAGTGGCTTGGGCCTCCAGGGGGTAGATTAGACTCCATGGACCAATGCACAGCAAATGGTGGGACGTAATTCTACTGCAGTTTGAGTAGAGGAGGGCATTGCTGTGACTACAATGGCAATTTAAAAATAAGACAAACCCCATCTTTGTTTTGATCAAGGTGATGGGGGGCAAGAATAGACATTATTTTGAGTGACAGTTGGACATAAAGCATAAAACTGACTCAAAGATAATGCTGAAATTATCAGGATCAAGAACTACAGATCTATGTGTCAGCCAAGCATCACATCACCATCTTTTGAGCTCCTTTTCAACAGCTGCACAACAGATTGCAGATGAGGGTGGGAGGGGTGTTAGCCAAGAACACTTCCAGACTGAAGACACCAAGGGCTGGGATTCATCCCTGCTGAGACTTTCGGCATCACTGCCTTGATAATTATGTCATTGATTAAGAGTAATAAATCTCTTGTTAAAATGATTTTCGATTGGAAATATTACTCTCACAACAAAACTGTATGAATAAAATTGGATTGAGGAATCATTCAAATTCTTATATTCACTCCTAAATATTTAGAAGCCGGGCTACAAACAAAGGCAACATTATTTATAAACCTGCAACTGTTAACGTAGCAATGTTATTTTGTATGCACAAACCCAATCGAGCTAAACTCACATAAATCAGACAGTTTATGAAAACAGCTCCTTGGTAGATTTTGAAAGAAAATCTGTTAAAGAACCAAGTGCTATGTTTGTGAGTAGTACAGTGAGAATTATAGTCTGTCCTCCAAACCTGCCTTCAGTTCTTTAAACTTGTATTCAAACCACTATGAAATAGAAAATTCAATATTTAATGGTATAATACTATTAAAAGAATGCGAAAACACCTAACATAGCTACAGAAATATAAAATATTATTTTTGTAAAATCTTTTTTTACAATATCTATAAAGCTAACCACGGAAGTCAGAATAATGCCACAAGGCAAGATAAATAACACTTCAATAGGCAGGCATTAATGCATAAAGGATGAACGGAAAGGCCAAAATATCAAATACCCAAACAGATACAGGTCAACCACGGAAGAGAGAAAGGGAGTGGAGGGGTGGGGAAGGGGAAAAGTGTTGAAGACAGTTGGGAAAACAGGTTAATGTAGCTCCAGTTAAAGCCATCCAGATCAAGAAATTGTGGACATTTGCAGAAGTGCCAAGGGCTCCAAATTTCCATCATCCAAGTAACATATTTCTGTGGAAATCTGCTGTGTCCTACTAGAAATTATCAAGTTCTTTTATCAAGGGAAAAATTTTAAGGGCTACAGTGCACTTGTTTGTGTAAGTGTCAAGTGTGAGAGTTTATGTAAAGGGATATATAATCAGATGCTTCGTTTTACTGTTTAATTTAGCTTTGGGTGTTAGAAGCTAGCCTGCATTGGGCCTTCGGGGGAAGAAGAATAAACATTGACACAATCTACTGTGGATGAGCCTAGATGTCTGTGCAGGGGTGGGGAGGGGGCTACACTGCCCTTAATCTCTCCAAGAAAACAGAACACACAATTATTTTGACCTGTTCCCACGTGAAAGCTGGCAGTGATGTGAAAAATACTTTCCTCACACTTGGACTCAAATTCTTAGGCAAAATACCATCTTTCTTATGTTTTGAGCAGCCAGCTATACAATGGAACCTCACAAATAATAACTGAGAATGAAATGAAAACAATTTGTGTTGTGCAGAGATAACAAACTATGCGTAAGAGAAAGAAGAGGTAAATGCCTCATGACCGAAGAACATTCTTTGTAAACTACATATTTTTTTTGTCTCATTCCAAAAACAGAAAAAGAAAAATGCTGTTATTAAGGACTCAGTAGTGGGTGGTGGATAAATAGCATCAAGAAGGATGTACTAATGATGGTGTCTTAAAATAAGTAAAGGCAATTTTTGTTGGCCAGAAGCCATACCCTATAATTTATTATGTTCAATGTAAACAGTGTGATTCATTAAGAATCCTGAGAATGAGATGTGACGTCCAAAATTATTCATGCAGGACACTGGAACCGAAGTTAATTATTTGAAAGAAAAATTGTGCAAGTAATGCCCTAATCATTTCCACTTGAAGCCACTAACCAAAGTCAAAGCAAAATTTCTGATACTCCATGCATTTAAACAGGGGTAAAGGGACACTTCAAGAATTAACTACAGAAAACATTCTGTCAACATAAGGGTTGTTATAGCAAACATGACTTCGGTCATCAATTGTTACATGTTATGCCTATTTGTAATATCAACTTGTAATAAAAATATTGATATATTTTCTCCATGTATTAGTCAATTGTGTATTTTTTGGTATTACACTGAGTTTTCAGAGAGACTCCAGAACTATATATATATTATATATATTATATATAGTATATTATATAAGTAAAATAAATGACTGTACTATTAGTAAATTAAAAATCATATGATTAAAATGAAACAATCTAAAAACATTATTTCAGTATAACCCAGGCAAATGTACACTTTCCATCTTATCCTATTTATAAGGTTCCCTAAGAACCAGAATAAGTTGTTTTTCTTTACATTCTGGTCTATAGAAGTCATCTCTTCTTTACAGAGTCCTTTCTGGCAATAGTAATCCTGGAGCTTTTTACAGACTACATATTTCTGGAAAGCAAAGTCTTGTTTAAATTTGTCTTCTTAAATATATATATATGTATATGTATATATATGTATATATGTATATGTATATGTATATATATGTATATATGTATATGTATATATATATACACACATACTCAGACATATAGTTTATTAGAACTGCTAAATTGTACTACTAATCTTATAGTACTAAAAATCTAATTTTATAAAATTATCTGCTTATGTGAAATACGGAGGGTGTATAATGTCAAGAGTGATGTTAAGAGCTTAATATAATGTTCAGTTTTGAAAACATTGAATGCAATTTGTCAACTCAGGGCAGGATGGTAGAAGAGGCTAGAGAATTTCTGAGTTTTGTGAAGACAATGACTGTTAATTGTTCAGATTCCAAATAAGTTCCTGGAGCTAGCATATATTCATTCTTTATTGGGGACTCAAGTTGTTCCAGGAATCATGACATAGTATCATGAATGTAAACCTGGGCACACACAATACCAAAACATTATTCTATTTTTGTCTATATTCACTCATGCTACTTTAGCTGAATTATGTCCTCTAAAACTAAATGCTTAGAATTGGGCAAAATAGGCCGGGCGCGGTGGCTCATGCCTGTAATCCTAGCACTTTGGGAGGCAGAAGTGGGCAGACTGCCTGAGTTCATGAGTTTGAGACCAGCCTGGGCAACACGGTGAAACCCTGTCTCTACTAAAATACAAAAAATTAGCCAGGTGTAGCAGGGGGCGCCTCTAGTCCCAGCTACTTGGGAGGCTGAGGTAGGAGAATTGCTTGAACCCGAGAGGCGGAGGGTGCAGTGAGTCAAGATAGCGCCACTGCACTCCAGCCTGGGCGACAGAGCGAGACTCCGTCCCAAAAAGCAAAAACAAAAACAAAAACAAAAACAAAAACAAAAACAAAAAAGAAATGCGCAAAATAAGCTGGATAACATGGTTCCAAGAAATTAATTACTAACAGCTTTAGTTTAACAGACAGGATTTGTTATGGTTTTAAAAAATTTTTAAGGGATTGGGAAAAAAATCCAAAAATCTCTGATGCAAAAACAACATACCTGATTTTAAGAACATTTTCAACTATTTAGTGATAAAATCGCAATGATTCTCCATTTCACCAATGCTTGACAGTCTTTTTAAAGAAGCAATATTTTGAATGAGATGAAATCAGTACACAAATGAGGAAAAGTAAATCTTTATACAACCCTGTACTTATACATGGACATATTAGTATACTATAATAATACTGAAAAAACTGAATCTCTTTTCATTAAGTATTTATATGTAGATCCTGAACTGGGACATGCAATAAGAAAATCAACCTAAAAATTCTCAGCCACCAAAAATATCTTGATTCTTTGCTAATTGCCTACTTAAAATATAACAGACTATTTACAAATACTTTAAAGAAAGTAATTACATGTTCTGGATAACATTTCTCCTGTTGTTACATTTTCTGTTATTTTCTGGGAAGTGCTTAGCCCTATTTAAAGAAATTAATTGCATCTTGTATTTTTTTAAATGGTTAAGGGAATGTTTAATGTGTACTTTCAGATTCCAGAGAAATGTTGAAAAAATGAGAGTGGCCTTTAAGCTTCAAAATTCAAATAACCTGAAGTCCAGTGATGGAAGCACAAATCATTCACTCGTTGTATCACATAAATGGTGCCTGGGCAAAAAATAAAGAGAATGGAAGAGTAAGTAAAACTTTTTCACTTTGAGAAACGTGATTTGACTCCTGGTATCCCCAGAAAGAGCTGACAGTGGGTGAAAGTCAGTATAAGAAAAATAATCCAGGGTTTCCAAGCATAGCAGCATTGTTGACACATGAACCGGTTCTGACAGGTGTGAACACTGAAAACTTATTATAAATTAGCCAAACTGTTCACATCATCAATTAGTCCCCGGCTCAGTGATACTCAGGCTTCTTGTTCTTCCTTGTCTGAACAGGCTGTGAATATCTCCCTCTAATAACCATTCTGGGGTTCCTTTGTGCCATAATCAGTGTTTCCATTTTATTAAATTACTTCATCTTTCCGTTATGCCACATGTCGTAGGTGAAATGGAGTATAGAACATTTCAATATCTCTGATAATAAGAACAGTAAAAATAAAGCTAATTTAGAAGTCAAAGAAGTTCTTGAGACATGCATTTACACATGCATGTAATATAAGCTTATTTCAATCCTGTATAAATGGTATTATATATATTAGCCTTAATTCATGTGAGATGAAAATACAATTTGATCTGTTCACATCAATGTAGCACCATTGATTTAGCACCTTTGTGCAAAACATCAGCTTTTCAATAAAAAGTAAAACGCAGCTGCCTATACTTTTTTGTTTGTTTGTTTGAGACAGTCTTTCTCTGTCATGTAGTCTTTAGTGCAGTGGCGCTAGCATGGTTTACTGTAGCCTCAAATTCCTGGGCTAAAAGCAATCCTTCTGTCTCAGCCTCCCAAGTAACTAGGATCACAGGCACTTGGCACTATGCACAGCTTATTTGAAAAAATGTTTTTGTAGAAACAGGATCTCACTATGTTGACCACGCTGGTCTCGAACTCCGGGCCTCAAGGGATCCTTCTGCCTCAGCCTCCCAAGGCACTAGATTACAGGCATGAGCCACCTAACACGGCCAGCCTATACTTTTATGAAATGTTTGTTTTAATTATAGTTTTATATGTTTATATTTATATACATTATCTTAGAGTATAAATATATAACATAAATATAAATTTTATATATTATATTCATATTTATATTGATATACATTATTTTCTTTTAGATTGCCTTGAGTTATAATTTACAACAATTTTTATATTTTTAATGTTGTTTGATAAATTTAGATAATTGTAGATAGTCATAAACATCACCAATCAACAGTTCTATGACACTAAAAAGTCTCCTAATTCTTCTTTACAATAGTTCATCCCCTCCTCTGACCTCTGACCCTAGACAATCCCTGGTCTCTCAGTCAATATTGTATATAGTTTTTTTTATTTTCAGAATTTCATGAAAATAGAATCATATAACATGGAGTCCTTTGTTTTTCACTTCATTTACTTGCGTTTGCATATATTAATTTTTCTAATTCATTGCTAATTAATATTCTATATGATGGACACATAGCAATTTGTTTATAATTCACCAGTTGATGGTCACTTATTTTTTGTCTGTTTTTTATTTGTATTATGAAACATGGTTTTATGAACATTCATACAGATGTTTCTGTGTGGATGTATGATTTTGTTTGTTTTTTGGTTTTTGTTTTTCTCTGGAGTACATACCTAAAAGTGGGATTGCTGGGCCATAGGATGTAAGTCTTGTTCTCTAAGAAAAAAGATGCCCACATGGTATTAAATGGGAAACATTAGTACTTGGGAGAATAACTGAGAAAATAGGGAGAGAAGCAAAAAAGAGAAGGCTGTGGGAGGTTTCTGACTGCAGTAAGTCTGCAGCAATGTGGAGGAGGTGGGTGAGATCTTGTGGAGTCCAATCCGGTGGAGTCAGAGAAGCCATGGGGCGCCCTGAAGCCAAAGTCAGCAAGTGGATGACTGACTCCCCAGGCTGCCGTTGAGGGTCTCCCTGGTAACATGGTCACACTCCATCACCAGCTGAGGGCAGTGTGTGAGGACCACAGCCTCACTACAAAATTCATGGTGTAAATCCGAGTACAGCAATTGGGACTCTCGGTCACCTCTGCTGCTTGTTGTCGGAGGTCCGGGGAGTGCTTTCTCCCACCCACCAGGTGTGTGAGAGGCTGCTGCTGTGTGCTTCATTCCCACTTGTGAGGGAAGACAGGTTTCAACCGCTTCACATCTCATGCTTTTCTTTTTGACTCGCCCCATCTGATGGAATACTGAAAAATCTTCTGTGTGGATGATCAACCTTAGAGTCTGAAGGGTGGAACCATGGGAATTATTAAGAAGCTGTTATGGTGGTCTTGGTGGCAAATGGCATTAATCCAAAGTCGCAGTTCTCCATGTGTGCTCCTAGGGGGACACTCAGGGTCTCTGGGAGTCTGTGAGGTCAGAACACTTTTCAGTTCTAAGCTTTTCACTTTCTAACTCTTATACATAAGTGTACCATGGAATTTTCTAAATGTAACATAACCTGATAGTTTAATTAATCTGATGGCTAATGCAATGTTTGCTCATCTATTCTGATGTTTTCTAGAATTTTCTAAATAGATGTAGGTTATCATATGTGTGTTTTCAGAGATTATTCACCCTATTTTTAAGTATTTCAGCAGTGCTGCTTTCAGCTATCTTTGGTTACACCTGTAATAATCTTTGTGATGACATTATTATCCAAGAAATCATTAGTTAGAAATCCCCAAAATTTATTTGCTGCCATACAAAAAATCAAGAATTACACTCTGCTATTTTATTTAAACATTTTAAAACTTTTCTAAATTTTTGAATTTTACCTAACACATTATTTTAAAGTTTAATATTTTTAAACTAAAGGAATGTATCTATTTTTAGATTTTAAAAGTAGAAAACAGGAGACTCATTTACTCAATCCTAGCTCACTATCTATTTCCTAAGATGGTGAAAAAAAAAATGAACCTAACATATCAGAAAAGTATCTCATGCACAGAATAGGAAATCTCCTCCAAAGCAATTGAGTAAAACTACAAATAAGAATTAAATAATGCAAAATGTCATAATTCCATTGACTTTATATATGTTAACAACTTATCATTTTAGCAACAGGAAAAATAATACCATGGTGCTCGTTATGGTAGGATCATTTTGAAACGAATAATTTAGAACTGTAAAAATGGATTGAATAATTATCGTAGATGTGATCAGCTCTTTAAAAGCCAAAGCTTATCTGGTACATTTTTCCAATGCACAGATGAAAAGACCACTGATGCCTCTTGCTGGGAACATTGTCATATTCCATTGGCTGTGAAAGCACAGCTTGGTGAGTATCAAAATCTTGTACAATTGACATTCCTGAATACTTGTTGAAAGAAATGTCAGTAAAATAAATCAAGGCAGTGACATTTTCACTGATACAGCAACTCTCCAAATTATAGGTCTAGCTGTAAGCATGCAGGATAAAGTAATATTTTGTTTGCAGAATAACACATTTAACATTCAAATGGATGGATCTACAGATATGGATAGAGCTTTATTTTGCTAGTATTCATCTGGTATCAACCCCAACAAATCATCAAAAATAGTCATGAATTCTTGGTGACAATCATAATTAGTGCAGAAAAAAAAAACTTTTTTGAGTTGCATGGTTGATGTTGGAGCAACTTTGAATGCTGAACTGCCACAAGACACAAAGGACTTGCAAAAACACTGTAACCAAACTTTAGCTTGACCTTCAACTGCACTGGTGCATGTCCCAAAGCTGACCCCCAGTCCCTGAGCCCTTGTGCTAAGTCTTCCCTTAAGAAAATGCAATATTGCCAAACTGCAAAAATGTACATTGTCCCAATCTACATTGTCAAACCATTTTCAATGATTCTCTACCCATCCCCCTTCTGTAATTTTCCATTCCCCTATAGCCCACCTAGTTCCTTTTTGTTTTTTCTTTTTTATTTTGACATAACGTTGCTGACATTTGCAATAATGGTGCAGAAATGATAGTGGTTGATATTTCTGGGGCTTTAGCATGAATCGAGGCAGTAGAAACAAATTGCACCAGTAGTCGTGAAACTCTTCACTGCCACAAGCTCCCAATTAAAAGTAATGCCAGTTTTATTAGTAATGAACTTTACTAAGCAGTAAGATACATTTAAGGTTATTAATCCAGACTACTGAGTATACATCTATTTAATATTCTGTGTAACGAATCTGGGAGTATATAAATCCCTCTGCTGCATACTGAAACCCAGTGCTTGTCCCCAGAAAAAGCACATCTGTGGTTGAGTTTCAAGTTTAACTAGTTGCTTCTTTCACTTGATACTATTTTCAATCAGAAAAGCATTGATAGAAAAACAATAGTTTTTCAGACTCATGTGTTTGTCAGATATATCTGAAAAAATGAAAAAGTAAGGCTCTAAAATATTTGTAATGCATGCATAATGCATGCATATGACATATATACATATATCTCTATATGTAGGACTTTAAAGAAATACAATTGTGAAAACTTATTTTTGCCATAGTGAAATAAATAGCTTCCATTACTTAAAAGAACTTTCACATGAGATTTGTGACAATATTAATGAGCACATTTACTTAATATTATGTGATTAAAGTTGGCAACACATGAAAGATCTGCGTAATTCAGTAGACCAGTATTTTCCAGAATGACCCATTTGTACGGTTATAATACTTTGTATGGGTAAAATATTTTTTCAAAATTTAAGATGTATCAATGGATTTTAGCATAACAGATAAACAAGTTCTTTGACATAATTATGCATTTCACATTGCAAATAGTCGTTAAGAAACTGCCACTTGACAGTTTTAGTATAGTTGCAAATAAAAATAATCCATATTTATCTGAAAAAGCTCATTAAATACTCTTTCATTTTTCAGCTACCTTTTTGTGTAAGGCCAGATTCTCTCTGCATACTTCAACCAAAATAATAAACTGCAAAAATGTTGAATGCAGAAGCAAATGTGGGAATCCAGTGTCTTTCATAAGATAGACATTAAAGAAAATTTCAAAAATGTAAAACAATGCTACTTTAAAAAAGTGTAACTTACAGTTGTTTATAAAACAGTGTAAATTAACATGCATAGAATTTATTGCTATGTAAATGAATTTAAAATACATATTATATATATATATATATTTTAAAGTTTTTCAGTTTTAATTCCAGAACTGGTAAATATCAATAGATGTAAAGCTCTGCAGGACTGCTAATACCATGATGTTTAAACCTAGAAGGGGAAGTGGGTCACAGGGCCAAAAATTTGAGAACCACTGACCTAAAAGAAGGTAATAGTTGTACAGGCAGTGAGAAGTTGCAAACTTCCATGTAAATTTTAAAGAAATAATTAATGGCATTTCAAAAACAACAATAACAAATTGGGGATAGGAGGGATACTGCAAAACATATAGTGGTCATAGGCATGGCAGGAGAAGAGTTAGTTTCTGACATGTCAACTTTAAAAATGACTGTTTGATATACAGGTGAAGAATTTGAGTTTTCAGTTGGATGTACTCATGTGGATTTCCATGAAGCAACTGTTGCTGAATTACACATTTGAAAGTTGTTAGAATATTGATGACATTTAAGGACAGGATAGCTTCACTCATCTCAGGAAACATGTGGTTGATCTACTTAATAGGATCACCCCATGCCCTAAATTGCTTACATGTGCTTTTTCTGCAACTTTCCAATGTTTAGCCTTCAGGTTTGTTTATTTATTTATTCATTTATTTATTTACTTATTTTCTCTCTCTCAGAAGCTATTGTTTTAGTTACTTGGGCAACTACGAAAGACTTTCCGAGAAACAGAAAACCCTCTCTCTGTTATGATACCTCTCTGGAAATGTAAACACTGAAAGTTGGAGCCAGGGCTGGACATGGTGGCTCACACCTGTAATCCCAGGATTTTGGGAGGCTGAGGCAGGAAGATTGATTGAGTCCAGGAGTTCAGAACCAGCCTGGGCAACACAGCAAGATCCCTGTCTCTACAAAAAATCAAAAATTAGCTGAGTGTGGTGGTGCGCAACTGTAGTCCAGGCTACTCAGGAGGCTGAGGAAGGAGAATTGCTTGAGCCTGGGAGGTTGAGGCTGTAGTGAGCCATGATTACGCCACTGCACTCAGCTTGGGCAACAGAATGAGACACTGTCTCAAAAAAGAATTAGAGCAAACATTTTCATTTTTCTATAAGTGTCAAGTTTGGTGTTCTGGCTGCTGGGTCTGAGGGAGAATCACAAAACTGGATCATTTCTTTAAGTAAACTCAGCTTTAGGTTTTAATCAAAATAAGATAATTATGTTAAGGGAGATTGGTTAAATCTTCAATATCTGTGTGGGTTCATTTCTTTAAAAAAATAATTTCTAAGTGTTTGAAAACAGTTATAGTCTGGTATGTTATACATGCACATACAAACGCACATATAAAAATATACATAGATACATATTACTATGTGTATATATGTTGTATATTTGTATGAACATATATATGCATATATATAATTTTTGATTTCTGTAACTGATCAGCCACTGAAAATTTTAATTTGTGTGAAAATGCTTTCATAAAAATAAGAAAAATATTATCTTTCTAGCTGATCCAGTAATATATAAAATGCTTTTAATTATCCCATGCATAAATTTAATGTTTCTAAAGATGCCCCCCAAAAAAATACTTTTTTTTTTAAGACAGAGTCTCGCTCTGTCACCTAGGCTAGAGTGCAGTGGTACAATCTCAGCTCACTGCAACCTCCACCTCCCGTGTTCAAATGATTTTCCTGCCTCAGTCTCTCAAGTAGCTGGGATTACAGGTGTGCATCCCCACACCCGGCAAATTTTTGTATTTTTAGTAGAGATGGGGTTTCACCAAGTTGGCCAGGCTGGTCTCGAACTCCTGACCTCAGGTGATGCACCCCCCTCGGCCTCCCAAAGTGCTTGGATTACAGGTGTGAGCCACAGTACCCCAACAAAAAGCACTTTTAAAATTTTTTCTAATGTTTAATAAAATGTGTTTTCTGTAAAGTCTTTGGCCTCTGTCTTAAACTAGTTTTTTAATTTTCTCAAATACTCTTACTAGTGTTAAAACCATTATATGCAAATAAGAAATGGTATTTAATAATAACTGTTAAAAGTGTACTTCTATTTCTTATCTGGGCTAAACAGCTCTATATTTTCTTTGCCTTCATAAGTTTGATTTTGAGATGAGAAGTCTTTCTTTAGTTTATTCTAGGAACTTATGCAACTTCCTTAGTCCATCTTTGTCTATAAAGCTTCCAATTGTAGCACTGATGTCTCCTGAGCCTGATGAAATTATATCTCCCCTTCAGCAGTAGAGTTTCTTTACGACATAATGTTCTGCCCATTGTAATTCCAAGGAATTCTGTAAGTTTAAAACAATTGAAGATGTCCTGTTAAAAATATGCAAGATTAGCAGTATTTAAGAGTTTTACAATTAAAAAAAAAAACATCTTGGGCCAGGCACGGTGGCTTATGCCTGTAATCCCAGCACTTTGGGAGGCCAAGGCGGGTGGATCACGAGGTGAGGAGATCGAGACCATCCTGGCTAACTGAGTGAAACCCAGTCTCTACTAAAAATACAAAAAAAATTAGCCAGGCATAGTGGTGGGTACCTGTAGTCCCAGCTACTTGGAAGGCTGAGGCAGGTGGATAACTATAAAGGATAACTGTTCTCCTGTATTAGGTACAGCCTGGGAAATTTCAATGGTTTTGTTTGCTGTTGAAGCAGAAGAAAAGGACGTTTGGACAAACAGAAGTATCATAACTGGCAGCAGTCCAGTTGGCTGGACTGGCAGTCCAGAGCCACAGCAGAGGAACATAAATTGTGAAGATTTCATTTTAATATGGACATATATCTGTTCCCAAATAATACTTTTATAATTTCTTATGCCTGTCTTTACTTTAATGTCTAAATATAAATTGTGAAGATGTCATTTTAATATGGACATTTATCAGTTCCCAAAATTAATAGTTTTATAATTTCTTATGCCTATCTTTACTTTAATCTCTTAATCCTGTTATCTTCGTGAGCTGAGAATGTACGTCACCTCTGGACCACTGTGACAACTGTGTTAACTGTACAAATTGATTGTAAAACATGTGTGTTTGAACAGTATGAAATCAGTGCACCTTGAAAAAGAACAGAATAACAGCGATTTTCAGGGAACAAGGGAAGACAATGATAAGATCTGATTGCCTGTGGGATCGGGCAAAATAGAGCCATATTTTTCTTCTTTCAGAGAGCCTGTAAACGGATGTGCAAATAGGGAAGATATCACTAAATTCTTTTCCCAGTAAGGAATATTAATAATTAATACCCTGGGGAAGGAATGCATTCCTGGGGGAAGGTCTATAAACGGCCGCTCTGGGATTGTCTGTCTTATGCGGTTGAGATAAGGACTGAAATACGCCCTAGTCTCCTGCAGTACCCTCAGGCTTACTAGGATTGGGAAACCCCGCCCTGGTAAATTTGAGGTCACATGGGTTCTCTGCTTTCAAGTCCTGTTTTCTGTTGTTTAAGATGTTTATCAAGACAATACATGCACAGCTGAACATAGACCCTTATCAGTAGTTCTGTTTTGCCTTTTGTCTTGTTTCCTCAGAAGCATGTGATCTTTGTTCTCCTTTTTGCCCTTTGAAGCATGTGATCTTTGTGACCTACTCCCCGTTCGTACACCACCTCCCCTTTTGAAACCCTTAATAAAAACCTGCTGGTTTTATGGCTCAGATGGGCATCACGGTCCTACCGATATGTGATGTCACCCCCGGAGGCCCAGCTGTAAAATTCCTCTCTTTGTACTCTTTCTGTTTATTTCTCAGCCAGCCAACACTTATGGAAAATAGAAAGAACCTACGTTGAAATATTGGGGGTGGGTTCCCCTGATAGGCAGGAGAATGCCATGTACCTGGGAGGCAGAGCTTGCAGTGAGCTGAGATCGCGCCACTGCACTCCAGCCTGGGCGACAGAGTGAGACTCCATCTCAAACAAAACAAACCAAAACAAAACAACAGCAACAACAAAAATACATAATGAAGTCAAACCAGCCAAACTGTTCTTTCATGAAAAGTTGCTTTCTCACCTCTCTCCTAGACTAAAACCATAGGTGTGTTTGTTGTTAACCCTGAGTGGAGGCATGAGCAAGTCACATCCTTGCCTGCATATCCACCACCTCCTCTTCTCAGCTGTGAGATCTCTCCAGGCTGACCGTGCTGCATCCACGCCACAGCAGACTCATAAGAAAAGATGGCCCTGACACTCCTGGGTTGGGTCTGTCTAGGTAGCTGGACTGCTGCCAGTTGTGATACTTCTATTTGTCCAAATGCCCTTTTCTTCTGCTTCAATGGCAAACAAAACCATTGAAATTTCCCAGGCTGTACCTAATACAGGAGAACAGTTCTCCTTTATAGACTCAGATATCCATAATATCCAGGAATTCTGTGGTCCCTTATCCTTTCCCTTTTCCAGAAATGGCCTGGGTTCACCAGTAGCATACAGCACCCTTAAGGGTCCCACTGTGTTCTATGATCTCCTCCTGCTGTGCACTTTCAGTAGCTTTCCCAGTCTGAAGAAAACATGGCTTTGACATTGGACTAATCAAACTTCCTTTCAAATCTATATTACTCCCAGCCAAAATGTTTTTGCCATAATGCCTTTAAAGACCAATAATTTGTCCCCCATCATGCCTTCTCCAAGGCAAAAGATATTGCAGGTGTGGTCAGCCGCATCCTGGGTGAAACAGAGCAGCAAAGCATATCGTGGAAAGGGATAGTTCTTGGTATTTCAAAATATCCCATGCCTCACTTTATAAATGTATCTGAATCCCTGACATTCCTCATTTGAATATTATATATTAATATTTTTAAATATGTGTAACTTTATACATATATTTATTTATTTATTTATTTACTTAGGGACAGAGTCTCACTCTGTCGGCCAGGCTGGAGTGCAGTGGCACAATCTGGGTTCACTGCAACCTCCGCCTCCTGGGCTCAAGCTATTCTCCTGCCTCATCTCACGAGTAGCGACTACAGGTGTGTGCCACCACACTCGGCTAATTTTTGTATTTTTAGTAGAGATGGGGTTTCACCATGTTGGCCAGGCTGGTCTCGAACTCCTGACCTCAGGTAATCCGCCTGCCCCAGCATCCCAAAGTGCTGCGATTACGGGAGTGCACCACCACACCCAGCCACATATCTTTATTTTTTGGTATTGAAAGTCATCGTCAAAAACTGACATAACCACTAACAGTTTATTATACTAAGTTGAACAAACATGGGATTTATCTCAGGTTAATTTTACAAGCTTATTAAAGGCTCTGCCTATGAGACCTTTGACTTGTTACCCCATTTATATATATGTAATTTTGAATGTATATAGTTATATATTTGTTTTATTTATTCTGGAGAAACGCATCACTGATATAATCTAAGAAAGAATCAGTTCCCTTTCTAGCACTATTTTTAGGAAGAACATTTTGATGCTTTGTCTTTCTTTGTACATTCTTCTCATGCGTGAATGGTGAAAAAGCTCTGCTATCATGCACACAAACCAATCTTTCACACAGGAAGTGTGTTTTAAACAGAAAGAACATTTTATCTTAGAAGGGGGAAGGAATGCAGAGTCTATTGCAGCTGTCATTATCTTTTGTACCTTTTTTAATCTGGAAAGACAAGAGATGTATAAAATAACATTTCGCTCCCTGGTGTTTTCATAATATCACACAATAATTTGCTGGTTCTTGTCATAAAAATATGATTTGAGTATTACTTAGAATCACGTTTACTAGTCTGAAATATCTTAAATAACTTTTTATCATAAATATCATTAGTTTATTTTAAATATTAGTATACTTGTCAGCACTGAAGAACATGGATGCTCATAGTAACATTAATTATCACATAAAGGTTTGTGATATGACATGCTTTGTCCCTCATTTCCGTGAATGAATGAGTTGTTGGTTGCTTCTTGATTTTAAGGTACAACAAAGGAGGAACAGTTGTCCTTTATACCCTCAAATGTCCACTATATACTGGAATTCTTTGGTCCCTCGTCCTCCCATTTTTCCAGAGATGGCCTGGATTTGGAGGTAGCACACAGCACCCTTAAGGGTCCCACCATGATAATCAAAGAGAATAAAGAATTTTGGGTTCAAAAATGGTATCGTTTTGGCCAGGCACGGTGGCTCACGCCTGTAATCCCAGCACTTTGGGAGGCTAAGGCGGGCAGATCATGAGGTCAGGAGATTGAGACCATCCTGGCTAACATGGTGAAACCCCGTCTCTACTAAAAATACAAAAAAGTTAGCCGGGCATGGTGGCGGGAGCCTGTAATCCCAGCTGATCAGGAGGCTGAGGCAGGAGAATGGGATGAACCTGGGAGGTGGAGCTTGCAGTGAGGGGAGATTGCGCCACTGCACTCCAGCCTGAGTGACAGAATGAGACTCTGTCTCAAAAAAAAAAAAAAAGTATTGTTTTTATAAATATGAGCAATATAATCGTCTCATTATGGAAACTGAAAATTCATCTTTTTTTTTTGCAAAGATAATATCTGCTACAGTTTTTGAAAGCCTTTGCTAATAATCCCTGAAAGCAAAAGTTCATAATGAGTCCAGTTGTATCTTCTATGGTATAAAATCACAGAGCAACATAATCAGCATCCTTTTGGGGACAAGTATGAGAAGCTGGGTTATGATAGTTGTTGTGGGGACTTGATCATGGTAACTTTATTAATTTCCTACTGCTGCTGCAACAAACTACCAAAATTTAGAGATGTAAAACAACCCAGTTTAGATTTCTGGAGATCAGAAGTCCCAAATCAACCTCACTGGGCTAAAGCCAAGGCATCAGCCTGGCTGGGTCATTCTGGAGGCTCTAGGGAAGCATCTGATTCCTTCACTTTGCCGGTTTCCAGAGGCCATGTGCGTTCTTCACCTCATGGTGCCTTCCTCCATTTTCAAAGTCAGCACAACATCATTACATATACATTGCTGACTCCTAACCTCACTGCCTCCCTTTCATAAAGACCTTTGTGTTTATACCAGGTTCACACATAAAATCCAGGATAACCCCTCATCTCAAGATAATTAATCACTTCTGGAATGTCCTTGTTGCCGTATAAGCTAATGTATTCCAGATTCCAGAGACTGGGATGTGGACATATTTGGAGGGCCAGCAAACAGCTGGATAGAACTTGCATCAGTGGTTAAATACATAAGTGCATATAGAGAATCTGATATTCTTTACAACTTTCCTCTGTGCTGATGCTAGTTTTACAATATCACTATATAAACACTTAATGTTTCTACGTGAAGAATATATTCTATTATCAAACCCATTAAGTCTTTAAGCCCTAAATCACCCTAATATTGTAAACTTTTCACAAGGCCATACATTTATTTGATTATTCAGATTTGCAAATATGATTTAGGCTAACTAAAATTTCAAATTTCTGTCCTTAATGAGAACATATGCAGAAAAATCATACTACACTCTTTCTGCAAATCCTTTAAGAAATGCATACATAAAATGTACAGAAACAACAGCTGACAGGTGGGCACAGCACCCCAGATGCACCTACGTAATTCATAATACCATGTCTTGGATTTGCTTCTATTCAGTCTACATTTTATAACTGTTTTGGTTCTTGAAACTACTACTAAAAGGGTATGGTAAGCAGTTTGATGTTGTTAGATGATTGTTATTTCTGTTAACATCAGGCACTGGATTTTTTGTTTTAAGGTTTGCATTGTTCTCGCTTGCTGTTTTTCTCTCTCCCACACATCTTATTATACAGCAGCGAATGGATCATTCAGCACACCAGGCATTCAGGAAGAATAGAGCCTGATTATTTGGGTTTATTTATTTACATTTTCAGTTATTTTTTTAAAGAAGATAATCATTTATTTTAATGCTCAAATTAATTATTTGACTCAATGATTAAGTGCACATTTGCCAGTAAGGCTTCCAGAGATTTAAGCAGCTTTGAAAGAATTCACACAATCCCAAACTGGAAAAGTAAAGGAGTTTTTACTTCGTATGGGGGCTTTGGAATCTGCAAATTGGGACAGTCAAGTCTAGCTGCTGTTCCTTGGTCCATTTGTGTAGAGTCCCAAACAGGAGGCCTTCCCTAATCATCAGCTGATCACAATAGAAGGGTTTTGATGCTCAAGCTCTTGCTTATCATCCATTATCTAAAAACTATATAATATTGCATAAGTGAAATGTAAAACATCGATTCACCTGCACCAAAAGAACTGTTAGTTCAATTAAAATATGTAAATCTTAAATGAAAATAATTAGTTAAAATGTTACAATATATTTTAGATAACATAAAGGACCTTTCTTTTAAATGTCCTCTGTGTGTACTGCATAGTCTATTACCAAGAGCATGTCCAGATGTTTTTCAGTTTCCTGACTTTCTGATATGCTTCCCCTGGAGAGATTTGTACAAATCTTTGTAATAAAAATAGTCAATCAATTGTGGCCAATCCAATTATAAAACAAGGAGAAGATCAATCAAAGGCTTTGTTGCAATGAATATTAATATATGTGTGTGTGAGTGTGCGTGTGTGTGTGTGCATGTGCACACACATACACTTTTATTACCAAAAAAAGGTTTAAACTAGATGAAAAAATGACTTGAAAGCCATCTAGAATCTGTGTGTTCCAAGGACAGGAAGGTGTCCATCTACCAGCCTCCATTTTGCTTCCTCCATTATTTGTCTTCTCCTGGCACACTGCTATCAGTATGTAAAACATGCTCCACCTTCTACTGCATTAAAGTACCCTTGACCCCACATCTCTTTTCACAATCAACCTATTTCCCTTTTCCCCTTACAGAACAATTTGTCCACACCCAGATGATGTCCACTTCTTTTTTTTTAAATTCTCTCTTCATTCATCTCTGATCCAGTTGCTGAACTTTGCATTTCACAAAAACCCTGTCATCAAGTTCCATTACCTCCCTGCTACTCATATCACTGTGTTTTGTTAGTTGTCTTGTTTCTCAGACTCTCAGTACCATCTCTTACTTGAAAAGATCTTGCCTTCTGAAAGATTACTTTTTGCTATATTTCATTTCCTTTTGAATTTCCTCCTGTATACTCCTTTTAGTCTCTTAGAAGACTGTTATCAACCCAATCTTACCAAACTCTAAATATTAGAGTCTCCCAAATTTTATTCTGAGATTTCTGCTCTTTTCTATACACATTTTTATTTAAGCAATAGTATTGCCATGCATGGCTTTAAAGACTATGCGACGATGTGTTAACATTCCCAAAATACCTGCTTGGCATTTCCAGTGCAGTGTTTAAAAGGAATCTTACCTTTAATGTATCCAAAACATAAAATTCTCTCAGTTCCACCCCTCCTAATCCCTACACACCTGACTTTTCTTGGCACCTTCATTTGAATAAGCGGTGGCCTCATTTTGCTCAACTCCTAAACCTATGAATCTAGATTCTTCCCTACATCTCTCATACCCAATTGAGTAACAAATTTTATTCCCTTTCTCTCCATCTTCAATACCACTAACTGTAGGTAAAACTACCATAACCTTTCTCACTGAGGTATGGACCTCAGTTTTGCAAGGGTCTCTCTTTGCTTTCCTTCCTGCCCATTAAAAACCATTCCTTGTATGACACCAAGTACACTTTGTATTGCAATTTTTTTGTGTGTGTGCATTCCTTTACACAAATGGAACCTAAGCTTCTCAGAGGATGCAAATCCCTACTGTGGTGTCACAATTTCATGCTCCCTTCTTTGTTCCGTGTGCTCTGGATAATTTTTCATTCTTAAAAATAGAAGAAAAAAGAAAAGGAATATACAAAAAGCATATTTATTCCTCTAAAATTAACACACAAAAACATATTTCTTCTTCTAAGATTTTGCAGTTACAATTCTTGGCCTTCCTTTTCCTAAAATCTTCTCATGACCCACTCTTCTAAGTATCTTATGTCCCAGCTCAAATTGTAGCCCTGGATGATGTATAATCTTCTCATGTTCTCGTTGTCTGACAAGCTATAATCTAAAAGAACAATAATTCTCACCTCTGAACCGACAATGGCAGAAAACTGGGATCTGCAAATACGATGGACTGCTAGAAGGTGGAACATGGAAAACACACATCACTCCCTTCTCCACGGCTGCTGGCATCTCACTGGACTGATATAGGGAAGACTCCTTGCTGGCATGGCAGGGAGTCTCTGTGCTTTGTCCTAACTGTGCCATTTAGCAAAACTCCCTTGTGGTTTCTGCCTGTGGCTCTGGCTGTCCATTTCAGGGGATCCTTCCTTGCCTTCACTTTCCTTGGCCACAGCACACAAGGGAACTTCAGAGGATACCGCCTGTGAACCTGTCCTCTTGGTGAGAGTTTAGGGACATGGGGATTATTTTAGGGGATTAAGAGTCATGGACAGTTGCAAACCAGGTTTAGGGGTGCTTTGGCAGTACTTAACCCTGCAAGAATCTAGCAAGCTGTGGGTCTGATTGGTTTCAAGTATCAAATGTTATTCAGATCATCATAACAAAACATCATATCTAGATCTAATCGCATAGGTGTCTTTCATTTAGCTTCCGTGCTCTGTGGTATCACCCTCTTTCAAATTTAGGCTAGTTCCTAGTGGGTTATTGAAACAATGGGTTTAGATGAATAGGCAACACCCTTAATCTCAGTGTTGCCAGCAGGCAAACTTTCATCTCCTGCTATGGCTGCCACTTCATAGCCTGCTTCAGTGCGGGGCATAAAACAGTTGGCTCTTTACACTGTATAAGGTTCCAAGTTACGTGACTATCAGCAAACCTACATTGTAACACGTTATATTGCTTTGAAAGCCAAGTTTTGTAAGAGTAGACATTTTTCTTGTTTGTTTGTTGATTTATACCGGTTGCTTAGAATAATGCCTGTATAGAGGAAGTGCAGAGTACACGTTATGCTGAGTAAATGAATGAGTAAGCAAATGTATAATCCATGTAATTTATTAAAAATGCCACATATTTTTATGGATGCATTAATATGTAGTAATATTACAATATATATGCTGGGATGACAAGTAGCAGCTTTACAAGTGGCTAACCACTACGGAAGACGGAGAAAAAAAATTTGGGGAGATAGAGTTTTAGTTATGTCTGTAGCTGTTTATAATTCATTGAAAAATTCATTTTTCACGGCTAATATTTCAATTCATTGAAAATAATATTTAAAGCAAATATGGAAAATGTGAAAATATTAATATTTATTATGTGTAGATACCAGGTAACTTCACATATCTTTTCCTTTTTCTTTTTTGAGACAGTCCCATTTTAATCTTTTCATAAACAGTATTATTAAGGGTTAAATGACATAACTGCATTTACTTAAAAATGCAGTTTGATAAGCTTTTACATAGGAATACACTTGTTTCCATCATTGCTACAACAAGGATAATGAAGATTTACATTCACTCAAAAGCTTCCTGCTGCTCTTTATTCCCCTTTTTCACATATTTTGTATCAGGTTAAAATAGTTTATTATTAAAAATGTTAAATTAATTTAAAACAACAAAAACAGATTCCATAAATATGTGAAATTAAAGTGCTAGAAACCTACCTCTGCCCCCACTGAATATTTGTAAGTGGAGTTGCTCCAGTTTTATGAGGACCTCGGGTATTATTGAGGCCTCAATACCACATGGAAGTTGCAAAACTACTGTATAATGTTCTTCACTTCCTTTTTATCTATTGCTGCCTGTCTCTCTTTGGGTCATTGCCTTGTCCCTACCTATGGAAGGTAGCTTGAGAATCATTGCAGACTGGACTTTGCACCCAAGACTACTCTTCCTATTTGGACCCTGACTTGGTTTTCTGGAGTTAACCTTCAAAAAATTCCCATATGTTTTTACTCTTTGAGGTGTTTTAGACATGTATAGTTTCTGTATTTGACATTACGCTCAATTTTCCCAAAATACAAAACCTGAGACGAAAACTTGTAGGCAGGTATGTTATCAGAAGATGGGGAAACATGGAGTCTGGAAGGAGAGACAGTCCAGCCCAGCATACTTTGTTGAAGAGCAGGCAATGGGCTCCGTGTTGCTGGGCACCTTATGCATCAGCCCAATAGTGTGAAATTCTCCACTCATGCTATGGGGCTGAAGATGCTCCCCCAGACATCTCATCAATGCACAGTGGAAGCCAAGGAGATCCAGGGTGGAACCAAGAGATACACAGTGTAGGTGAGACCAGGGTCTCTGGGCCTGCAAAGGTGATTATGGCAGCACCGGCCACAGGGAAGGTGACTGCGGAGATAAACATAGTCCAGCATGGATATTCTGCTCCTTTGAGAATGTGATTATATTTTGTTTATTTCATAAACAAACATGCATTGGACACCTACTAAATAATGATATAATTTTTTATCACCTTCTAGGGACTGGCATGTTATTTTGCCCATTATAGGCAACCGATATTTATATTATTCTAGCTAACATCATTTCTTATTACATGAATAACATGTCTAGATAATTTAATCTTTCTAATGTTTATCAAAATATTAGATGATTGAGCTCAATTAAATTGTAATAATCACTTACCATCAAAAAGGAAGCATATTAGCAATAAGTGAATAGATAAACAAATAAATTGATTATTTGAGAGACCAAAGTAATTACAACCACAAAAATACTAGTAACAGCATACACCAATATGAAATTTGTGCCAAACACTATCCTCAGATCTTATATCAGTTAAGTCACTTTATACTAATGATAATATTTAAGTTGTGTTAATGTCGCTGTTTTCAAGACGAGCAAACTGAAGTGCAGACTGTTTTGTAACTAGCATCTTATGAAAAAATAAAATGGAGTAATTTATAAGCCTTTACACCATTTTTTCTTTTCTTTTTCTTTAGAGAACAGCAGATACTGGTGCTTAAAAAGTGGACACAGGCTGGATTCATATCCTGACCTTGCCCTAGCTAGGATTCATATCCTGACTAGCTCTGCATTTTGAATACGTTGTTATTAATTTCTTTAAAAATAGTGTTAAAATTACATGTGAATATAAATAACATATTTTATAATAAAATAGCTACATTGCCCCAAACAAATAATTTGCAAGAAAACTGACATTGTTTTATACGTTTTGCAAATATGCTTAATGTCGGACTTACTTGACAAAAGACAGCTGGAATCATATGAGCTCCTGCTCCTGCCCTGCTTGGAGATGATACATCACTGGTCTCTAGAAAATAATGCTAGTAAACAAATGTGAGAGAACGCCACTAAACAGTCATTATAAAAATGACTCTGAGCTCATGAGCCCCCTGAAAGTATGTCAGGGGCCGTCTGAGAAATCCCCACAACCCACTCTGCTAACGGCTGCTAAAAAGGCCAGCATTGATAATCAATTGAAACAATTCACTCCAAAGTAAAATTGTCTCATAAAACACTCTAAGGTATTATCTAGACAAATCCAACAACTGATCGGCTACATTTATCAGTTTTCCAGTGACTTTTATATATATGTATGTATTTACATTTTTATAAAGATTTAATGTAGCCCATCTGATTTTAAAAAACTAATTTAAAAGTTTAGTAATATTTTTGGAAGAAAGAATTCTTTTCATTGGATAGCAAAATACCAAAGCAAGAAAGTTTCCAAATGCTGTCAGAATTCCATAATACTTAGTTAACCAATTAAACAAAAACACTTAGATATTTCTCTAGCCATGGAGCAGAAGGAAGGTGGGTGTCAGAATTTTGTGTCTCATAATGCTTGTGCAATAGTTCATTAGGTTCTACATGTGAGAACAAAATAAACGCTTATTAAAGGTCAATTCCTGGGTACAAGCCTCAGGTTCTTTTTCTTTCTTGCTCTTCAGAGAGAACATAAGGAGCCCCATTTGTAAACCTATATTGTATTCCAAGTATTACGTATTCTCTTATGATTTTGCTTACTTTCTGTTTAAATAATATATAAGGTATTCATTTAACTTTTTATGTGTATGTTTCTTTCTCTTAAAATGCCTAACAATTCGGAGTAAAGATATTTTTCATACAATCCTACTTAGAGGTGGGGAAATTTTTTTGGTTGTTATTGGTTGTAGTTAACAGCCCCATCTCTAATTGTCAACCACTATTAATTGAAAAACAGTTAATCTCGCCCTACCATGTTTCATTCAGTCAATATTTCTGAACTCATTTTAGTTCTGAATCATTTAAGCAGAGAGTCTCCTCTTGGTGTTGTTTTGCCTGAATTCTAAAACAAGGAAGCTGTTAATAGCTTTGCCTGCATTCCAGCTTAATTAATCCTCGATAGAACCAATTATACATTAAACCACATTATCTGTACATGAAGAAATCTCAGATTCCCTGTATAGTCTAAATTCCACTTAATGCTTTTCTCATTCTCAACAGTATCCTAAAATCCTATATTCCACAATTTTCTTGGTGATCATACACCGCAATACTGCATTCCTCACACCTGCCCCTCTAAATAAAAAACTGATTGTAAACATTCTTCTCATGCTGTCCTACTGGGACTCAACATTCATGTTCCCATGATTTCCTCAAACATTTTCTCTTCTGTTTTCTCCACCTTTTCAATAATTTGATAAATATTGCTAATTAATTTTGTTAAAATTTGTTTTGTAACATACATCACTTTCCACCTTGCAATATAGTCTCTGTGTAGTTATATTATTGGTTAAAATGTCAGATTTATAACAGAGTTATTTTACTTTTTTGTTTTCTGATTTATTTTGTTCTTTTGCCTAGGAATTAATCAATATTTGTTGACATAAATACCTCACTCAAAATATATATGTCAAAAATAGGCTACAAAATATGCTTTGTTTTGGTGCAGAGTAAATTTTGAGAAAGAAACTATTTTCACTAGATCTGTAAATATTAAAAATATTCATAAGGTATAAAACAATCAGTAATATACCACGTAAAGGGTGTTTGCTTCTTTAGAAACCAAACCGAAGCGAATGGAATTAATGTTCAAATGCAAAGCATCCCATAATCTGTAGTACAAACTGTCCCACATTACATCTGCCGAAGTCCTTCCTGTATCTAATGCTTATATTAATTAATTGCCAATGGTTTTCCACCAAAATAATCCATTTTAAAACCCATAATTTAAAAGATTATTGAAATAATAGCAAATTGTGAATATAATTTTGAATCATTTTCAGATATAATACTATTTTGCTCATTTTTGCTTTCTCTGGGAATTATAAACTTTCAACGTTCAAATAAGAAGAGTTGGAAAATCCAAACAGACAAATGACTTTAGAATAAATTGAAAACACTAGCAAATAATGACTGCCCATAAAGAAAAAAGATAAAAGATAATTCTATACAGAAATGCTTTTCAACTTTTTTTTTTTTTTTTTAGACAAAGTCTCGCTCTGTCACCCAGGCTGGGGTGCAGTGGCACAATCTTGACTCACTGCAACTTCCACCTCCTGGGTTCAAGTGTTCAAGTGATTCTCCTGCCTCAGCCTCCAGAGTAGCTAGGATTACAGGCACCTGCCACCACATCTGGCTAATTTTTGTATTTTTAGTAGAGACGAGGTTTCACCATGTTGGCCAGGTAGTACAAACTCCTGACCTGAAATGATTCGCCTGCCTTGTCCTCCCAAATTGCTGGGATTACAGGTGCGAGCCACTGCACCTGGCCAATACTTTTCAACTTTTAAGGAACAGATAATACCATAAGATTTATTAAATTTGTATGTTAGAAGATACCTTAAAGACATAAGAATTATTCAAAGAATGTAATCATAATAGAATTTTTTTTTGGGGGGACGGAGTCTCACTCTGTTGTCCAGGCTGGAGTGCAGTGATACAATCTTGGCTCACTGCAACCTCCACATCCCAGGTTCAAGAGATTCTACTGCCTCAGCCTCCCGATTAGCTGGGACTACAGGTGTGTACCACTATGCCTGGCAAATTTTTTGTATTTTTAGTAGAGACGGGGTTTCACCACAGTAGCCAGGATGGTCTCGATCTCCTGACCTTGAGATCCACCCGCCTCAGCCTCCCACAGTACTGGGATTACAGGCGTAAGCCACTGCGCCCGGTCGATAATAGAATTTTTAAGAAATTTTTATAGAAGATTAAAAAAATTTCTTCTTATAGAAAAAAGCTCTATTTTGATTATTCTATATAATTTATTGAAATGCAATGTGTATATTAAATCATAGATGTTTCATTAATATGAAACAAGCTGACAGCATTATTTTTAGTAAAAAGCTAGCAGAATTCTAGTCACATTTTAATAAGTGAGTTATTTTTGCTGCTTTTGTTCATAAATAATAATAAACGAGTAATAGATAAAATAATCATTATGTAATTTTCATTTCACAGGCATTATGTTCAGCATTTCTTATGAGTCATTTTTTTTGAGCCTGCATCATTGTAGCTGCTAGGGATTCATCACTCAAGAAAATGTGGCACATATATACCATGGAATACTACGCAGCCATGAAAAATGATGAGTTCATGTCCTTTGTAGGGACATGGATGAAGCTGGAAACCATCATTCTCAGCAAACTATCGCAAGGACAAAAAACCAAATACTGCATATTCTCACTCGTAGGTGGGAATTGAACAATGAGAACACATGGACACAGGAAGGGGAACATCACACACCGGGGCCTGTTGTGGGGTGGGGGGAGGGGGGGAGGGATAGCATTAGGAGATATACCTAATGTTAAATGACGAGTTACTGGATGCAGCACACCAACATGGCACCTGTATACATATGTAACTAACCTGCACGTTGTGCACATGTACCCTAAAACTTAAAGTATAATAAAAAATAATAATAATAAAAAAATCAAAGTAAAAAAATAAATAAAAATAAGTAAATAAATAAGAGACAAAAATAACTGCCCCGCGGAGTTTCCCACAGGCCCATTAGGGAGTTATTACGTAGTGGCCACATTTTACAGATGAGGAAACAGACTTAAAAAGGCTAATTAATTTTCTCGAAGTTACACAGTAAGTGGCAGAAGTGATTCAAACCTCAGGCTGTTTAGTTCCAGGGTCCATTTTCTTATTTATGCCCTTTATTACAGTCCCTCCATTCTCTATAAATTTGTACTGAATTCTGCAAGCAGGGAAAAATAACATGTCGAAACTTTGCAAAGCAGCCCATGAAAGCAGGGATTTGTCTTATTTGATACTGATTTTATTTACTCCCACGGGAGGAAAAGAAAACCCTATAAAAAGAAGACCCAGGTTTCCCAAGAGACAGGCTGAGAAACACGTTAAAGACAAAACGAAACAGCTGCAGGGCCGTGTTTCCCAAGAAAAGACCCCCACTCTACCAGTTCTTCACTTTGATCTTAAAGAGGACTACCAGCAGGAAAATGCTGTCAGTAATTTACCACATAAACTGTGTATATTTCATGAGAGCCATAGAAACCAAAGCAAAGTGGATGGAATCAGTCTTCAAATGCAAAGCATCCCATAAGCTGTAGGACAGACTGTACCACACCACACTCTCTGAAGTTCTTCCTATGTCTAATGCGTATATTCATTAATTCCCAGTGGGTTTTCAAAGAAAAATGGAAATTTCTGGATTGGCAAATGTGACCGTACTTTTTAGGTCATAATGAGAAGACTCCCTACTTGGGAGAAAGAATAGTCACCTCCAGCTCCCTGCTCTTTTTTACTTTCTTAGAATCAGCTTCCTAGCATGCAGATGCTAATGAAAACTTTGCCTCTGGCTGGGAAGTCTGGGCCGATGATTGGCGGAGGACATTTTCCCCAATGATGCTTACGCTCACTGTGTGCAGTGAACAAGCCTCTCTGTTGCGTTTAGAACTGAAACCACCTCTGGCTCGAGCTAAAGAACTTGGTAGAGTCCAGCCTAGATCACTGAGTTTTTACTCGAAGGCCAGACCATAATAGCAAAGAAGATTATGTATGGCTGAATCTTCTAATCTTATATTGCTCACTTTAGGAACTTTCAGAGGTAGATAGGGGACTCAGGGCAGGGTTCTGGCTTTGCTGGCATCCTCTAGGTAATATCACCATTCCATCAACACATTTATTTATGAAAATAAAAATGAATGATTACATTCAGACATTTGTATAGGTTAGTATTTCATTTGATTTAAGTTGTATATTTCACTCACCTTCTCATGAACTCCAAATTATGCTACTAAACCGATGTTCCCACCTCCATGAGCTCCCCACACTCTCTATCTTCAATTGCTTTATGTTAACTGCAGAATACCTTTCCAAATCCTTAGTCTAATGTTTGAACATTTCAAATATGGTCCTGACCTGCCTTTATGTCATCTCCATCTATCATTGTATTCAGCAAAAGCGATTTTATTTTTGTTTCTCAACTATATCTATATGTATACCATGCTTCTTTTCCTTTGCTTAAATTGTTATTTTGATTTGGTGTATTCAATCATTCCTCTTTTTTCATCTTGTTCTACACATAATCCAAGTCTCAGTTTTACCATGGTCATATTCAAACTAGCCTCATTTTCTGGTTCTTGAAATGTCTTTTATTCATTTGATACTTAATTATAAGTTTTCTTATGTTATTTTAGTGGATATGCATCATAACGCTACATACACTGTGAAATTTGGAGGTTAGGTATGCTATCTTAAATTTACTTATATTCCCTGAATGTTGGATAGTGCTTTGAATATATTAGGCCTCCTTATTTTTTGTTAAAATACATACATATGTATACATGTATGTATGATATTATATGAAATACGATTCTGTGAAATACAAATTGTATAGGTGAGGGTTTCTTAAAAATACCTAGCAGTTAATATGACATTTAAACAAAGGAAAATTTCTGGTGGTGCTATCAGTATTTCAAGAAAAGAGGGAATTTCTATTTATTTGAATGATCCAGATAGTCACAGAAAATTCAACTTTCGAAAACCAAAGTGAGTGATCTTTCAGATGAGGTATCAAAAAAATAAATGCCAATCGTCCAGAAGGTGACTGAATTTAAAAGTTTGGGTTGCCAAGCAGAATGTGGTATTTTCACAGAAAACTCCCCAAGCATGTCCTTCATGATGCATGCCACTAATTAGGCATCTGTGTGCACCTTATGGTTGACGAATTAAGAAAAAAAACCCTCTCTTTCTTACAAAAAATACACCCACAACTTCTAAAGAAAAAATATTTATGTCTGAACGTTTCAAGATAGTCACAGTAATGAATTGTCACAGTAATGATTGCTGTTTCTGTGAATTACTGAAGTCCATTGTAATCAGTAATGGTATCTGACGTTTTCTAAATGCCTAATATTGTTCTCAGCATGAGAATGAGTGCCAAAAACTCCCTATCTACAAGAAGGATGCTAGTATTACTCTTAGAAGGTCCCAAAGCTAGTATTTGACAGAGTTGAGGTTTGAACCAAGGGAATCTGTTCGCAGTTTCTGTGCTTCTATCCACTGTACTATACTATTCACTGTAGGAAGTCAATTTTATTAAACAGAAAATTTATGGCAGAGAGATGAATCTTAGGCTTGAAAAGTAAGGTAATATGAACAATTTCAAGAGTACATACTAACCTTAGAACTAATAGGACCCAGGCCTGGCGCAGTGGCTCATGCCTGTAACCCCAGCACTTTGGGAGGCAAAAGTGAGTGGATCACCTGAGGTCAGGAGTTCGAGACCAGCCTGGACAACATGGCAAAACCCCGTCTCTACTAAAAATACAAAAGATACCCTGGTGTGGTGGCGTGTGCCTGTAATCCCAGCTAATCCAGAAGCTGAGGCAGGAGAATCACTTGAACCCGGGAGGCAGAGGTTACAGTGAGCCTAGATCACGCCATTTCACTCCAGCCTGGGTGATAAGAACCAAAAAAAAAGAAAAAAAAAAAGACCCAATGAACTGCAAACATGCTAAGTAGGTGACTAATAAAATTTCTGTAAGCAAGACTGTTCTTTATGTGAGCAGTATAATATTTCATGAGAGCAGTGAAACATTTAAAGTTCTTATGTTTTATTTTATGAAGAGTGTATCACAAAGCTTGTAATTTAAGACAAAAAAGATAAAATCAAGTTTATTGCATCTTAACAAGTACTTATAATGTACAAAACACGGAAGTTAGTGTTTCATGGATTATTTTACCTAATTCTTTCCATGCCTTAAGAGGTAGTTATTACAATGAAGTAATATTACAATGTATTATTTAATCAAATATTAATATTTAATATTTAATTAAATATTAATATTTAATTAAATTAATTAAAAATTAAAAGTAGTATTACAATAAGGTAAAATTTTGTGTAAATTGTATGTTTTAGAAAAACTTTTCATTGAGTTATAACACATTAGACAATGAAATTATTGTATGCACTCTTAGACACTCATGCATTACATAGTTGCTGAACTAAGCTGATGGAATGCACCCATAGTTTTATGGGTAGTGGTAGTTCACTGTTTCTTACTATCTTAGAATATTGCATTGTATACATTTACTATAATTTATTAATTCCTTCTAATAGTTATGATAGTTACGAACCATTTAGTTGTAGGCTATTTTGAATAATGCTGCTGTGAAGGACTCTGTACATGTTTTTTAGTGCATGTATATAAGCATTTGGGAGGGCATATACCTAGTAGTGTAATTTCTGACTTATAGGAATATATATATATATATACACAGTCCTGTAACTCTATACACATATATATACATACATATACGTACACATATATATGTGTGTGTGTGTGTATCTTCAATTAGTAGAGTTTACAGGAGTAAACAATTTAGTACAGTTACAGGACTGTATCTATACCTATGTCTATATCTATATTCAATTCAGTTGACTTTCACAGCTGGTTTCCAAAGTAACTATATAAACTTGCAATCCCATCATCAGTGTACAGGCCGTCCAAATTCTTCACATCCTTCCCAAATGCTTACTATTTTCCATTTTGTTTTCAAGTACTGTGTATTACAAGCACAGTACTCCCTTGTATTAGAAAGTAATATGTTCAGCTTTTTAATTCTCTTTTGGTTAAGAGGGCAGTAGATAAATGTTCTCTGGTATTCTTGTTCACTTAGTTACATTTGTATAAAATTCTGACTGCCAAATGCTCAGACAACAAGTGACAAGGCAGAATTATTTAGAGCATTAAATCTTGAATACATTATTGAATTATGTATAATTTGAATTATAATAATATACATATTGAATTATATATTATTGAATTCGTTAATGTCCTGAAGGCTAGCAGATTGACAGTTGCATATTTGGCATACTTTGCTTTTTGAATTTTATTTTTCATTGCAGATTTATTTCACAATATACAATAAATTTTGTAAACAAACCTCAAGTTTTTGAATAAAGAACCATTTCAAAAATTAAAAAAGGTAAGTAATATATTTAGCTTTTTGATTCAGATGTTGACAGATGGATTCTTTGAAAAGTGAGGGTTCCATTAAGATTGTCCTGGAGACTCTGATTTGGCAGCATTTGGTGGGACCCACAGATAAACAAGGACATTCATCAGGTCCTTTGTTCCCCAAATTCAAAAGTCCTGTCAATCTATTGCCAGGAATGTCTCTCAAGAACAATCTGATCTCTGACTAATTTCATTGAGTCCTAGTTGTTGAATTTATTTTGCTTTCTAAGAATATGTTGATTATACTTTTTGGTCCAAATGTGCACTGTCTGGTAAAGATGATTATTAACCTATTTAGCCGTCTGCTGCTCTCTTGGTTCTCAAAGTAAGTTTGTCTATTTATATCATCTCATCTTACATGTTCTTGTTTTCTTCCTGAAACTCTTGTGTCTGTTGGCATGTATAAACCGAAAAGACACATGATTTATGTGTTTATTATGTGCTATTCATGATAGCAGAGACATGGAACCAACTCAGGTGCCCATCAGTGGAGGACTGACTGGATAAGAAAAATGTTTTGTGTATACACCATGGAATACTATGCAGCCATAAAAAAGAATGAAATCATGTCCTTTACAGCAATGTGAATGGAGCTGGAGGCCATAATCCTAAATGAATTAACACAGGAACAGAAAACTAAATACTACGTGTTCTCACTTATAAGTGGGAGCTGAACATTGAGCACACATGGACATAAATATGGGAACAGTAGACACTGTGGACTACTAGAGGGTGGAGGGAGAAAACAGGGTTTGGTGAAAAACTCCCAATCAGGTACTATGTTCGCTATCTGGGTGATGGAATTCATACCCAAAACCTCAGCATCCTGGAATATTGCCATGTAACAAAACAGCATATGTACTCTCATACCTAAAATAAAAGTTGAAATTTTTTAAAAAATACAACAACAAAAAAGTGTTCTATGAGAAACAAATGACAGCATAGGCCCAATAAATCTCCTATCCAAGCGAACTCCAATAACTAATGGTTATGAGTCCATGTGAGGCAATCAAATTATGCATTGGTAATTGGTTAGATGTTGGGTTGGGTTCCTTTTGAAATCTATGTTTTTTTTTTCTTTTTCCTTTGTTGCCTTTACAATTTTCTCTTTACCATTAGTTTTCAACATTTTAAATATAATGCACTTTAACACTACCCAGGTTTCCCTGAACTTATCTGTGGTTTTCTACTTTTTGTTATACTTAAAAATTACCACACATTATATCTTCACATATTTCCTTATCCATCTTCTTTCTCATCTCCTTCTAGAGTTTCAATTTATACCTATGTTTAATTATTTAATATTATTTTACAATTTGTGAATACTCTGCCTTTTTTCTTCTTTATTCTCTGTTTTCTGGCTTGGGTAATTTCTTTAAGGTTTATCTTCAAGTTTACTAATCCTTTCCTTAGCTGTGTCTAGTCTGATGTTATTAGGACCATCATTAGTTGTGTCCAGCAAATGTTTCAAAAACTTTCCTTATCTCTTTTACCACATGACTTTTTTCACTTCTAGATTATCAGTGTCACTCATTTCATAATTTTAGTGCTACTGCTGAAATCTGTTAATGTATGTTGTTCAATTCTCCACTAAAGCTTTTAACATACTTTCATATTTATTTTAAATCTCTCTCTGTTTCCAAGACCTGAGTCATCACTCAGTCTAATTTATTGATTCTTGCCTCATTGCAGGGGGGATGTTTTTGTTTGGTATGGATTTTCTTCTTCCCAGAGTAACACTGCATAATTGACCTGATTCAAGGCTGAGTGACAGTTTGGGTAATTTTAGCCTAACTTCAAATTACCTCTCTATCAAAGGTGTACCCCAACAAAGTTTTCAAGTCAGAGCCTGTTGTGATCAATATTGTCTCCACCCCAGCAGAGTCTTGCACTCCCGTATTTTCCTCCTTCCAGCAATGAGACTGATGAGTAGTTCTCTTTATATTTCAGGAGTTTTCAGCAAAGCTCTTTAGGCTGTCACCCCAGACTCAGGATTCAGTAAATGTCTAGAAAGGAAAATTGACCATGTTGTTGAGGCCATTCTTGCAAATGCCCTATGGGTTTCTCTTTCCTCCAGCAGCAGTTTTCTTCCTAAAAGATGACTGTAATGACGGTCTCTTACCCATGCCCAGAACTGTCAAATACGCACAAGAACAAATCAACTGCAAAATGTTTGCTTAATCCATTGGGCTCTCTCTTCTCTGAATTTTTAGCTACTCTTGTTCTTGTTATTTGACCACTCTCTGATGCCTTTAATGAAATCATTTTTGCCTTTTATTTATCAAAGTTTTCAAGTTTTTGTCACCAAGAACATTGGTCTGGCATAAACTACCCAATCCTCTCTTGATACAGAAATCCATAATGCTATTTTGAAATAGGGTGACATTAATGGTCTCATTTATACGAGAAAATCGTACTAATCATAATATGATCCCCCAGATTTTGAAGCCTTAACAATGTTAACAATGTTATATAATTTACAATTTGGTCTACCTTCCTTGGAAGTTGTAATCTTTGTTAATGTTTTTGCCATAAAATTGTGCTTTTAAAATTACTAATCAAAAATTTTTGGACCAGCTGCTTATTTGCATAATATCTAGTTAGGATTTTGGTTTTTATTATCGCTGTTAGTATTTAAATTGTTTTAATTTATATAAGATGCCATCTAAATGTTTTTGTTCAGTTTATAGTTCTAGTGTTAAAATTTACACTTCAAAATTGGAACAGAAGTTGTATTAATAAATTACAACAAGATGGTGGAACAATCTTCATACTCTTTTCTGTTGTTTTATAAGAGAGAGTTTAAAGAAGTATATTAGATATAACGTCAAAAATAGAAGACAGTATTAAAGTAAGACATGCATCATGTTTATCGATGTATGCATTCTGTTAATTTTCTTATTTCCAACAGTCTGTGCCTCCTGAAAGATCAGTGTAGAGCTACATGAATTTCGAATTATATACTATATAAATATGTACTATGGAAGAAAATTAAATAACTTGGTAAAATACCAGCCAACAAATGATAGACTCCAAAATGCTTTTAATCATGCTGTACCAGCTTTCTAGGCATCTTCGTAGTTGTGTTCCCTTCACGTACTCAACAGGAAATTACTGAGCATCTACAATATTCCAGAAGCCATTTTGTATCTAGGGATGCAAAGACAACTAGGACACACCTCCTGCCTTCATTGAGCCAGGAGGCTATTAGAGAAATTCGAGCGTAATAAGATGTGAAGATGTGATAGTGCTCAAAAAAAATTAAATAAAAAAGGAGATAATTGGATTTTTTTCCAGAAATTATTTTTTGGGACTTGGAAATCAATCAACATTGCTGCAGAGGTGAAAACTGTTACATTATAAAATGATTGAAACTATTTAAAAGATTAAACATGATTACTCATTTTTTAGCATTAAAACAAATTGCCTTTCAGAAAAATATTCTATTTTATTTTTATCATACCAAACCCAGTCCCTTTACATTTAACTCATCAACACATTGGCATGAGCTCTCACGGAGCTCACCCTCACCCTTTCAATTTGGTCATTCTTCTTTCTCTTCCAGGAAGGGATTTTATACTTCATCTATCTGAAAAATAGCTACTTATCTTTTAATACTCAGTCTAAAGGTCATTTCCAGGATGATTTTAACTCCATCCCACACAATGCACAATGCAACAGGATTGACTTCACTGTTTTAGCATATCTACCACTTTATTGCACTAAATTGTTTTCTGCTTTTTCCTCAGTGAGTGTGAAAACTCAATGAGAGAAGGGGAATATCTCCTTCGTTTCTGTATTTCTCAGCACATAAAAAGAGTATTTTTTAAAATAAAGTATTTTAGTCCTAGATGTATGTCCTAGAGTTTTCTACCTTTCTCTAGGTTTATTATATCAATGTGTGACATAAGACCTGTATAGAAATGTTTACAGTGACATTGTTTATATGGCTGGAATGGAGCCACTGTAATTTGTGGGGAGGGGAGCATAGATACATTTTGGTAGAATCACACAGCAGAATGCTGTGCATCACTGAGAAGGAATGTATTGAGGCTAAATGCATTAACAAGTATGACTATAACACCCATAACGCCAAAAGCAAGCTACAGAAAATAATCACCATGCAGTGCCATGTCTCTAAAGTACAAATTACAAAATTTTATATAGTTTTATGGGTTTCTACATAGTGAGTGAAAGCATAATATGTTTGGGAATGATGAATACCAGTGGCAGGGTTGTGGTTACTTCTGGATGTGTTGGGGCAGGTGAATGTCATCTAGGAGGACAAACCAAAGGCTTCAGCTGGCAGGGAGTGCTCAGGAATTCATTACTCTACTTTTTATAACTTTACCGATGTTTTTCATGAATACCTAATGTAATGGTTACTTTTATATGTCAACAGGACTAAGCAATGCCCAGATAATGGGTAAAACAGCCAGGCACGGTGGCTCACGCCTGTAATCCCAGCACTTTGGGAGGCCGAGACGGGTGGATCACCTGAGGTCAGGAGTTCAAGACCAGCCTGACCAACATGGAGAAACCCTGTCTCTACTAAAAATACAAAATTAGCCAGAGTGGTGGTGCATGCCTGTAATCCCAGCTACTCGGGAGCCTGAGGCAGGAGAACTGCTTGAACCCGGGAGGCAGAGGTTGCGGTGAGCCGAGATCGTGCCACTGCCCTCCAGCCTGGGCAAAAAGAGCAAAACTCCGTCTCAAAACAACAACAACAACAACAACAAAAACATTGTTTCCAGGCATGTCTGTGAAGGCGTTTTCCAGGGAGAGTAGCATTTGAAATAGTAGACTGAATTAGGAAGTTCTGCCCTCACCAATGCAGGTAGGCATCATCTAATCCATTGAGGGATCAGACAGAACAAAAAGGTGAAAGAAGGGCAAATTCACTCTCTCTATCTTCTTGACGTGGGATGTACATCTTCTCCTGCCAAGGGACGCTGGTGCGCCTGGTCCTGGGGCCTTCAGACTTGGACCAGAGTTGACACCATTGGCTCTTCCGGTTCTTAGGCCATCAGTTTTAGACTAGAGCTACATCACCAGCTTTCCTGGGCCCTCAGCTTTCAAACAACAGATCATGAGACTGCTCAACCTCCATATTACATGAGTCAATCCCTAATAATAAATCTTTGTCTCTCTGTTGATATATCAAAAGATAGAAAGATAGAAATATATATATATATATATCTTTCTATTGTGTATGAGTTCTTAAGTGTGTATTTTGCAGATTCCTTGGGATTTTCTACTTAATCACAGCATCTGCAAATATGAACAGTATTATTTATTTTTTGTTGTTGTTGCCTGATCTGTAAGTCTTTTATTTTCTTCTCTAGCCAGAATTTCCAATGTTTCCAACATTTTTGAATAAAAATAGTAAAAAATCCTTCAGTTTTCCCAATAGATCGATCTATCATCCATCTATCTTTCTATCTATCTATCTATCTATCTATCTATCTATCTATCTATCTATTATCTATCATCTGTCTATCTAGCATAGTTTTAATTTCAGTGTGCATGTGTTTATTACTAGTTTGTATAAATATAATTGATTTTGTATACACATCTTGTATCATGCAAACTTACCAAATTTGTGTATGAGTTCTATAAGTGTGTATTGTGTAGGTTCCTTGAGATAATATATTTAGAAAATTATGACATCTGTAAATATGAAGGTTTTTTTTTTCTTATTTTATTTTGAGACAGAGTCTCACTCTGTCCCCAAGGCTGGAGTGCAGTGGCGTGTTCTAGGCTCACTGCAACCTCCACCTCCAAGGTTCAAGCGGTTCTCCTGCCTCAGCCTCCTGAGAAGCTGGGGTTAGAGGCGCACTCCATCACGGCCGGGTAATTTTTGTATTTTGTTTTTAGTAGAGACAGGGTTTCACCGTGTTAGCCAGGTTGGTCTTGAACTCCTGACCCCAAGTGATCAGCCTGCCTTGGCCTCCCAAAGTGCTGGGATTACAGTCATGAGTCACTGTACCTGGCCCTTATTTTTTCTTTTGTGATCTATATGCCTTTTATTTTCTTCTCTGGCCTTATTTCACTGGCCAGAATTTCCAGTATTTCCAACATTTTCGAATAAGAGGAGTCAAAATTCCTTGATAGTTTTCCCAATCATAGGGGATAAACATTTGGTTTTTCAACATAAAATTTGATGCTAGCTGTAGTTTTTTTGTGGGTTTTTTTAAAATCAAGCTAAAGAATTTCCTTTATATCATGAGTGGGTTTTAATTTTTCCCAAAGCTTTTTCTGCATCAACCCATATGATCAGGTTATATGATCATGTTTTCTTTATTACTCTGTTAATACGGTAGACTGCAATAACTGATTTTCATATTATTGAACTTCTTGCATACTTGCAGTAATCTCCACTTGGTCAGAGTTCATACTTCTTTTCATATAGTGATGTATTATATTTGCTAATATTTTATTAGATTTTTAAAAACCACAGTCAAAAGGCACATTAGCCTATAGGGTTTTTTTCATACCTTTTGTCTAGTTTTGGTATCAGGACAAAATAAGCTGTATATATGTGTTTTATCTTCTAGTTTTTGGAAGAGATTGTGAAGAATTAGTGTAAATTCTTTAAATATTTGGCAGAACTTTCCAGTGAAACCATCTGGACCTGATTATTTCTTTATTGAGAGTTTTAAAGTTATGAATTAGATTTCCTAAGCAGTGATGGTACTATTAAGATTATTTCGTACTGGGAGAGTTGTGGTAGTTTTTGTTTTTCAAGGAATTGGTTCATTTAACTGAGTTGTCAAATTTGTATGTGCAGAATTGTTGGCCGTATTCCTTTTCTATACTTTTGATTTCTGTAGGGTTGATAGTGATACCCCTTGTTTCATTCCTGAAACTGGAAAATCATGTCTTCTTTCTTTTTTCCTTTTTTAGTATCTTTAGAGGTTTGTCAATCTCACTGATTTTTTTCAAAGAACCAGTAATATGTTTCATTGTATTTCTCTATTTTTTTCTATTTTCAATTTTATCGATTTCTCCTTATTCTTCCTTTTGCTTGTGTTGCATTTATTTTGCTCTCATTTTTGGTTCTTGAGGTAAAAGCTTAGATTATTTGAGATGGTGTTATTTCCTAACATATTTGTTTAGTGCTATGCATTTTTTCTTAGCCCTCTGTGCCTCACGAATTTTCATGTACTATATTTTTCTAAAATTTTCATCTAACTCAATGTGTTCTTATTCTTATTACTGTTTTCCTTGAGACTTTCTCTTTGACTTATGGCTTATTTAGAAGTTTGTTATTTACTTTCTCTGTGTTTCAAGATATTCCGATATTTTTCTGTGATTGATACTTAAACTTGTTTTATTGTGGCCAGAGAAAACACACTGTATAATTTCAGTTCTTTCAAATGTGTTAATATTTGTTTATGTCCCTGGATATGGTCTATCTTAGTATATATTTTATGAGCACTTAAAACCAATGAGCTTCTTTTTGACGGAGTATTCCATGAATGCTGATTCAATACTCTTGATTGATGGTGCTGTTGAATTCTTCCACATCCTTGCTGGTTTTTTATGTCTAGTTATTTTATCAGTTGTTGAGAGATGGTTGTTCAAATTTCTAACTATAATTTTACATTTATGCATTTTTCCTTTTTGTTCTATCAATTTTGTTTCATGTATTTTATGGATCTGTTTTTTGGTGCTTACATGTTTATAATTATCATGTTTTCTTGGGGGATTGATTTTTTATAATTGTAAAATGTTTCTTTTTCTCTTTTAATTCAATTTGTTCTGAAATCTAATGTGTCTAATATCAATATAGCTATTTCTTTTTTCTAATTAACATATGCATAGTGTATTTTTCCATCTTTGTATTTTCAGCCTCCTTATATCATTATATTTAAAGTGACTTATCGTTGACAGTGTATAGCTGAGTTGTGATTTTTAAAATTGTACTCTACCAATCTCTGTCATTTAATTAGTGCTTTTAGATCACTTATGTTTAATATAATTATTGATATGTTAATGCTTAAACCTGACATTTTTATTTCTTTTTTTCCTCTGTATTTCATTTGCTGTTTTCTTTTTCCTGCATTCCTGTGGGTTACTTGAGCCATTTTTAGAATTTTGTTCTAATTTATAAATAGTGTTTTTGAGTGTCTCTCTTTACTGTTAATTTGTAGTCGTTATAAACATTGGATTATATATACACAACTTTTGCTATCTACTAGTGCCATTATTTAATAATAGACATTCCAGGGAGAAGTGTAGGAACTGTTGCGAGTGGGAATTATTTAAAAATTAATTGCAATAATTTAATAGAATGAAGAAAGTGTAAGTTATCAGACTGAAAAGCCCATTAAATTTACAGCAGAAAGAACAGAACTAAACATTCAGAGCATACAAAACAAATACAATGTCTGAAAGGCACCCTGAGAGAAAAAGCAACTGACCTACAGGGGAACAATATTTAGCCTGGTGGACATTTCATTAGCAATGACCCAGGCAATAAGAGGATGAAATGCATATTTAAAATGCTGAAGAAACATAACTGTCAATCTAGAAATCAATATCCAGCCACATTATAATTCAAGAGTGAGGGCAAGATAAGGACACTGAAAACACACAGGTGAAGAAAGCTCTGTGTGTTCAGTTTAGTGCAACCAAAGTTTAAATTGTGCAAACAAAATTCTGATGGATGAAATTAGTGAAACATGGATAGTTAAATAATACCTTAATCATTTAGATAAAATCTTCAAAGTATCTTATTTATGTACACCCTAAAATAATTTTGAAAAATATGTATCCCTTCATGTTTGTTTAAGGTGCCGTCCATGTAACTGAAAGGCTGTGTCTTTGGACCAAAATCTCCCCAGCTTCCCTCCACAACTGCTCCAGCTCCTGCTAATTGTGGTTAATAACAACACCTTGTATTCTTAAAAAATGCTAGGAGAGTAGATGTTAGTGTTATCACCAGAAAAATGATAGCTACGTGAGGTAATGCATATGTTAATTAGTTAGATTTAGTCATTCCATAATGTATATATACTTCAAAACATCATGCTTTATGTGATACATTCATATAATTTTATCTGTCAATTTTAGCAACGTTGCCATCTAACTTTTTTGTCTTAAGTTTAAATCATTGCAATGATCATTATTACTAGGGCATGGTATATACATTTATCTTTTTAAAATAAAACTGTTACCGCACAATATTAAATGCATGTGATGGATCCTTAATACCATAAGGATTTAAAAACTTTCAAGATCTGGGAAAAGTGTGTTTCACTCTACTGTAAACCAAGTTAGCTTCTACTGTTCATGGATGCTGGCAGAAGACCTGGCACTCGGGGGTCAGGCAAAGGATTTTATTCTTCACAGCAAGCAGACAGCATGACCTTCATGTTTGCACGAGGTATACCTCCTCCCAGGTCCCATGGAAATAATGTCAAGTTGGCTACCATATGCGCACCTGGTCTGTGGCACAGTTAATGAGCCCCAAGTTTACGATTTTCCCTATCTTATAAATTGGCTGCTGGCATACCTGCCTAACCTTTGTCCTGGAGGGAGACATTATCTTTCCTGGTGAAAAGACAAATCTGCTTTCTGCATTGAAGGGAGACTCTCTCTTCCAATGCTATTTGCTACAGAAACATCCTTGAAAAGATAGCTTGGAACAAAGCTGTCAATGCTTCATCATAGACACAGTATTTATGATATTATCCATGATCTGGTCCATGCCTGCCTGTCTTCTCAAGCCATAATGCAATGAACATGCAATATACACCTGATAGAAATTCTGTGAACAAGCCAAGCTAATAATAATGTCTAATATTTATTGAGCTTAGACTCTGACATAATACTTTTTATAGTTTATCTTAAATGTATTTCATAACAACCCAGTCAAGCGTCATCTTCAAAACTACAGGAGGAAACAGAGTTGAAGATTTCAAACTGTCTCCCTAAATGGCTTGAATATGGAATAATTTCTGTTTAGAATTTCACCCCAATTCCAACTCCTTCTCTGCCTTTGTATTGAGCTGATTCCCACTCGTATTTTCTGCTTCAGTGCATGTGTGCACCTTCAGTGCACCTGTCACCCAGTGCACGTGGGGAAAATAGACTCTTTTCTAACCCTTCAGGCTAGTTAGGTCTATCTCTAATGAGCATCTGTTAAACACTCTTAAACCACTTATTAAAACATTTATGTTTGTTTTGTCACTTGCCTATGTTCTTAACCTTAATCTCTTTGAAGGCCCAAGTAAGTTTGGCTAATCTTTGCACCTTTGTGCCTTAAGCCCTGTGGTTAAAGTAAGTGTTGCATAAGAGTTTGCTGATTGAAAGGGCACATATCACTTAATTTTTTATGAATTTTAAATTTCCCAACAGGACAGAAGACTCTTGGTGTAGCCTTCTTTAAGGTAATATTAAACATAAGCACAGTGATTATATAATACAAAAAACTATATAAATCATCAGTATAACATAGTAAAATGAATGGCTTTCATTTAAACACATATTGGTGACATTTAATCTCAATTCTGAGGCTCTTTGAGTACAGAACCAACTTATATTTAGCTCTGAATATATTGTTATTTATATATAATCATTAATGTAACATGAGTTTTCTTTATTATTATTATTATTATTACTATTGTTTTTTGAGAGAGGGTCTCACTCTGCCGCCCAGGCTGGAGTGCGGTGACGAGATGTCGGCTTACTGCAGCCTCCGCCTCCCAGTTCAAGTGATTCTCCTGCCTCAGCTTCCCGGGTAGCTGGGACCACAGGTGCTCGCCACCATGCCTGGCTAATTTTTGTATTTTTAGTAGAGACAGGGTTTCACTATGTTGGCGAGGCTGGTCTCTTAACTCCTGACCTCAAACGATCAGCCTGCCTTGGCCTCCCAAAGTGCTGGGATTACAGGCATAAGCCAGTTTTCTTAATTGTTAAAGGAAATCCCTTTATTTTCCTGAAGCACTATATCCCCATTTTTTAATCCTTTTATTAAAGTCCATTTAAATCAAATCAGAACTGTCAACCTCTGGGAATTAGGTTCAGGAACTACACAATATTAAATGAAGGGGAAGAAACTCTATGAATTTGTTTTTGTTTCTTTTTTTTTCACTTCCTATGCTACATATGCGAAGACCAATGGTTCTCTTTTAAGATATTATAAAACTATTCCCTTAGCTTTTATAACTTGTGTGTTGAGGAGTAGAACTGTAGCTGCAATTTTTACTAAGCCTGATTTAAATCAAGTTTTAGAAATTGGATGCAGCGCTCTTTCCAGGCAATGAAACATGCCTTTTGATGTTAAATTGGCAAGACTTTCATGAATCCATTAAAAATTTCTTTATCTCAGATGACACATGTTCTGATTTGGATTTTAATTCTTACATATGCAGGTAAGGAGCTACTTGACATAAGGGAAATGGAATTTTTAACATCCTAGAACACCTTCTCAGTAGATTCTTTTTTTCTTTTCTTTTAAGTACTTCTGTGTCACATAATGACATTGAACTTGGTTAGAAAGTGTCACTTAGCCCTAGTGATGAGTGTGTATGTCTGTGCATGTGTGTGTTTGTATAGTCAACATAATAGTGTCCAAGTACACAGATTGTAGAGTCAGAGGGCTTGTGCCCAAAACTGAGCCATACCGCATGCTTAAGTACACAGATCTTAGAGTCAGAGTGCTTGTGCCCAAAACTGAGTCATACCACGTACCTAAGTACACAGATCTTAGAGTCAGAGTGCTTGTGGACAAAACTGAGTCATACCATGTACCTGCTGGTTGACCTCATGAAAATTACTTTAACTTGTTTTTTATGACTTTATGTTTTCTTTTCTAAAATGAGAAATAAAAGTAGTATTTTTCTTAAGCGTCTTTGTGTATACTTACATACATGTATAGCCTAGAACCATACTAAATTACAACATAATGTGTCAGAAATACTAGTTATTATCATTAAAATTTATAATGTCTCTGTAGACATTATAAGACACTATGGACATTATAAGAAGGCAATATAAGAATAAAGAAGAAAAATATAAAGGAAGAAGAAGACATGAGGGAAAAATGAAATAATTATTTATTTTAGTTTCTCCACTAGCTTTGTTTTGGTATTGACACAGTGACTCCATTTCCATGTCATTTCCTGTAGCCTTTCTCAGTTTCAAAGTTGTATTCCACTACTGGAACTTTTCATGGAAATATTATTCTAAGCTGGCACCCCTCCCTTTTGTTTAAGCAGAATGTATAACCTGCACAGAAGAAAAGTCAGGTGAGAATGGTAAAGAGAAACTCAAATCGAATAATGTCGCAGGAGACCTAGTGAGAAGGACATCGCCATCCACTCCACTTGCACTTCTGACATCAGCCCTTCCATAGCCATCTCCCGCTTGTCTCGACAGACTCCCTAACGCTTTTCTTTTTCAACTGGGAAGTCCCTCGACATCTAACTCTCGTCCTATTTACATTAGTTAAATGATGCATTTTCAAAATGCTCAGTTCGTACATTTAACTCTTCAAATAGCTGAGCCAAATGTTAATTTGATTCTCATGACAGCTGATCGGCTCTCATCTTTCCTTTCGCATTCAGGTTGCTCATGGCTCATTGTGGGGATTCCAATCTTATTAGTTCCATTTCTCATCTTGCAATCACTGCTAAAGTGACTCCGAATCCTAACAATTTTCCTCTTTAGTACTAGGTACCATTAACAGAAGCACTCGATTGGCTCTTCCCCAGGAACTGAGGGCAGGATATGCTGTATAGCGTATTCTATATGGCTTATATTTTGGGCTTCCATGAAACAAAGTCACCACTCAAAAGAACTTTAAATTAGCATACTCAGGAAATCAAGAGCCCCCAATGTAATTAGCATACAGCTGCTAATTATCAAGTGAAATGCTGCATTGAGGAGGGAAGGGAGTTTACTGTTGATTTGGGTGTTAACATGAAGAGATAATTTCAAACCACTTTACTTTAGCATTGTCATTATTGAACATATGTTTCTAATTCCACAGGATGCAAAATTTCATTTGAAAGATATATAAGGCAACTATTTCTTAACATGTACCTTAATATTGTTCAATGAGTTCATTTGAATTTTGGATTGTGTTATATACCCTTGTAGACAGCAATAAGTATAGAGTTTTGTCTCATAAAAATTAACCATAACAATATTGTTAAGATGCTTTGTAAGTTACAAAATGCTTTATTATGTGTAGCACATATACATAAATATTCTCAATAAGGTCTTTGTAATATAACCAGCTTTTCCAGATATGCAAACTAAGAGTTGCATCTATTTTATTTTTTCCAATTTATTACTTTAACATATATCACCTTTATTTTTGGAGCTGGATCATTTCACCTCTCAGTGCTCCTGCGTGGCTCTTCCAAATGCACCCATTGTCCAACAATTCCTGCAGTTTATTCTGTTAAAGGGGAAATAGACCTATTTCCAAAGGATGTTTTTAGAGAAAAGTTAAAAGTTTGATCAGTTGAGGGCTGCCTTTGCTCTATTCTGCCCCTCCATTTGCTATTGCCAAGCAGTCTTCCATAGTGAGACAGACAATTTTGCACTCTGCAGCTATGCTTTTGATTGGGCATATTCTAGTGCAGAATTCAGAGGCGCCCCACCCTTGATCCCTAGCTTTCCATTGTGCTTGTTCACATTCACAAGTCAGCCCCTGTTCACAAAAGCTTGGATCTCTAGGCGCTGTGGATAGCATATGAAAAATCTGGAAAGAAAAATAATTATCTATTTTAGGCATGTCTGAATTACAAAGTTTAAGAAAGTATGTAGCAATAGATGAGTCTGAAAGAGTTATGCAGTTGTCATGTCAGGAAGTATCTTTTAAAGCCATACATAAAACTTTATACACTATCCCGTGAGAAATGGGGAAATTTGAAATGTTTTAAATAGTGCATCAACACTTTCAATTTTGGTTAATAAAGTGAACAAAAACTGCTGGGTGGAAAAAAGATTGAAAAGAGACTAAAGTATAATTTCCAGACAGGAAACTATTGCAGTAATTCATGTGAGAGATAATGATGGAGAAAGGGATATGTTTGAGCAAATGGGTAGTGCAGTTTACTGAAGCAAGGAGCACAAAAGACAAGTCAGGTATTTTTCTCAGTAAAGTGAATGTGAAGAGCCATTTTCTTGAGTCATGGACGGGAAAGTAACAAATCTCATATTCATGCAGAGTTATGAATCATGAGACTTCTAATGTAACACTGTTAAAAAAAAAACCTTCTTTGCAAGGGTAATTTGCAGTGCTTCTGAATAATTACATACAACATGTCAAGGGTTCTAATTACATATTTGGTCCTCGCAACAAGTCAATAACCTGCATTGCACATTTTATTCTGCAGGTTTTACAAATATCTTTACTTTTCCCTTGGGAAAACTGTATCTGAGGCGGGTTATTTTCCAGGCCCAAGACCACGCCTCCAAAAAACACAAAAATTTCAAACCTTGAATGCAAAATCAAGTTCTCAGATATAAAATTATATGCTTTTCAGTCTCCAATATTGCATTGCCTCTCAAAAGCAGCTGTTAAAGACTACCCAACTATTACATATTGTCTGATTCAAACAGTTAGATGTTACTATTTAAAAACCATTTCTCACTGACATTAGTCCAATATTTTAGTATCTTTCATTCCAAAAGCTTATATCCATTTTAATCTTTATACGAAAATATTAACTTTATTAATATTCAACAAAAATGTCTTAATTAGTACATTGTTTATATTAGCTATCACTGTTATTCTCAGTAGAACAGAGGAGAAAAGATACATCTCAAAATGTTTCAAAAAATAGAGAAAATAATTACAAATTGTAGGACTCAGGGATAGAGTAGATAAAATTGAGAGAGAACATACAAAAGTAAATATGAATTTGATATTTCAAAATAAATAAACAAGAGATGCCATTGACAAACACAAAAACTTAGAGGAGAGATTGGTTTGACAAGTGATGCATTTGATTTTATATGCGTAGAAATATTTGAGATCTGAAGTCACAGAGTAATATTAAATGGAAAGATGAGAAGAATTAAAAATATTCGCGTGAACTACACAAAGAGGAAAAAAAGTTATTATTGAATGAGTCAACACAAGGTATTGTGCTAGTTACTCCGTTTTGTTTTATCCAATTATTTACACAAAAACCCTAGGGATAGTTAGTTCTACCCCATTTTCAAAAATAATAATAATGATGGTGATAATAGAAGCAGAATTAATTACATGTATAATATTCTAAGCATTGATACTGATTAATTAATAACCCAAAGAGTTTTCAGAAATAGATTTGTTTTACCCATTTTACAGATGAGGAAACTGAGGCACAGAAATTTTAGTTCTTGCCCAAGATAACCCTATTACTGAAAGTCATAAGACTCAAATCCAGTTATAAAACTTCAATGGGTTTAACTACCTTTAAAAATAAAAATTAAATATTTTTAAAATTCTTTGTTTTTTGAGCAGTTTTAAGTTCATAGCAAAATGAAGAGAATGGTACAAATATTTCCCACATGCCCTTTGCCCCAACACATGTGGAGCCTCCTCCATTATCAACATCCCCTACCACAGTGGTGCATTTGCTACAATTGATGAACCTACATTGACACATCATAATCACCATAGTCTCTAGGTCACATAAGGATTCAATCTGTGTACATCCATGGGTTTAAACAAATGTATAACGACTTATACCCATCATTGTGTTAAATGCAGTATTTTTACTGTCCTAAAAATCCTCTGCCCTCTGTCTATTCAGCCCTCTCTCTGTGACTCCCTAGCAACCACAGTTATTTTTTTTTTTTGTATCTATACCTCTGTCTTTTCCAGAATGCCATATAGTTGGAATTATACTTATGTAGTCTTCTCAGAATGGCTTCTTTCACTTAGTAATATGCATGTAAAGTCCCTCCATATCTTTTTATTGCTTGATAGTTCATTTCTTTTTAGTGCTGAAAAATATTTCATTTCCTGAATGTGCCACAGATTATCCATTTAACCGCTCAAGGACATATCGGTTGCTTCCCAGTTTTGGAAATCATGAATAGCTCTGCCGTAAACATCTGTGTATACACTTTTGTTTGGACATAAGCTTCTAAATCAACTGAGTAAATATCAAGAACTGAGATTTCTGAACTGTATGGCCAAAGCATGCTTAGTTTTTTAAGAAACTGCCACATAGTACCAAAGGGACTGTACCACTATGTGTCTCCGCCAACAATAAATGCAGTTTATGTTGTTACACACTCTCATCAGCATTTGGTTCTAAATTTTGGCAATTCTGATAGATGTGTAATGGTATCTCAATGTTGTTTTAATTTGCATTTCCCTAATGACATAAGATGTGGTACATCTTTTCCTATCCTTATTTTCCATGTGTATATTTTCTTTGGTGAGGTATCTGTTGAAAAGTTTGGCAATTTTTTTTTTTTCAAATGAGACAGAGTATCGCTCTTGTTGCCCAGGCTGGAGTGCAATCAGGCGATCTCAGCTCACCGCAACCTCCGCCTCCCGAGTTCAAGTGATTCTCCTGCCTCAGCCTCCCGAGTATCTGGGATTACAGGCATGTGCCACCACGCCAGGCTAATTTTGTATTTTTAGTAGAGATGGGGTTTCTCCATGTTGGTCAGGCAGTTTGACCCATTTTTAAATCATGTTGTTCATTTTATTATAAACAAGTTTTAAGAGCTTCTGGAGACATGGATAGCAATACTTCAAATGATCTTATGAAAATATTTTCTCCAAGTAGGTAGTTTTTTTTTTATTTCTGTTGACATTGCCTTTCACAAAGCAAACATTTTTAATTTTGATGAAGTCTAGCTTATCATGTTACCTTGATAACCAATACCTTTTGGTATTGTATCTAAAATGACATCAGTATACCCAAAGTCAGTTAGAATTTTTTCTGTTGTTATCTTGTAGAAGTTACATAGTTTTGTGTTTTACACATAGGACTAAGATCCATTTTGAGTTAATTTTTTGAATGGTCTCTATCTAGATTTATTTTATTTCCTTGTGGATATTTAGTTGTTCCAGCACCAGTTGTTGAAAAGATTGTCTTTGCTCCATTAAGTTTCCTTTGCTTTCTTGTCAAAGATGAGTGGACTATATTCATGTGGTTCTATTTCTGGGCTCTCTACTCTGTTCCACTGACTTACTTACCTATTCTTTCACCAATAGCACACAATCTTGATTAGTGCAGTTTTATAGTAGATCTTGAAGATGAGTACTGTCAGCCTCTAACTTTGTTCTTTTCCTGTATTGAGTTGACTATTTTGTATCTTTTGTCTCTTTACACAAACTTCAGAATCAGTTTGTCAATTTCCACATGATAAATTTCTGGGGTTTTGATTGGGATTGCATTTTATCTATAGATTAATTTGGGAAGAATTGACATCTTGACATTATTGTGTCTCCATATCCATGAATGTAGGATATCTCTTTTTTTCAGTTCTTTGATTTATTTCTTGGAGTATTGCAATTTTCCTCATATATACCTACTACATAATTTCTTAGGTCATTACTTAAATATCTCATTTTGGGTGGTGCTAATGTAAATTATATTGTGTTTTTAAATTGAAAATTACTTCTGTTCATTGCCGGTATATAAAAAAGTAATTGACTTTTGTATATAAACCTGATATACTGTAACTCTGCTATAGTCCCTTATCAGTTCCAGAAGTTGTTTTGTTGATTCTTTCAGATTTTTTACATAATCATGTTGTCTGTGAACAAAGACAATTTTACTTGTTGCTTCATTTTGTGTACTTTATTTCCCTGTCTTTTTGCATTAGGTAGAACTTCAGCATGATGTTGAAAAGGAGTAATGAGAGAGGACATTCTTGCCTTGTTCCTGATATTGGTGGAAAAGCTTCTTACTTCTCACCATTAAGGATGTTAGCTAAAGCTTTTTTGTAATTTTGAAATTTGTCTTTATTCTGAAAATTTTTATTAAAAATGGGTGTTGCGTGTTGTCAAATGCCTTTTCTCCATCTAGTAATATAATTGTGTTATGTTTCATTAGCCTGTTCATGTGATTGTTTATGTTAGTTGATTTTCAGGTGTTAAACTGGCCTTGTCTACCCAGCATAAATTCCACTTGGTCATGGTGTATAATTCTTTTCATACGTTGCTGGATCTGATTTTTGAAAATTTTGTTGAGAATTTTTGTATCTATCTTTATGAGAGATATTGGTCTGTAGTTTTCTTTTCTTGTAATGTCTTTTCTGGTTTTGGTATTAGAGTAATGGTGATCTCATAGAAGTATTTTCTCGGCTTATATTCCCTGAAAGGTATTGTAGAGATTTGCATAATTTTTCCTTAAATGTTTTGTAGAATTAACCAGTGAATGTCTCTGGGCCTGTTTTGGAAGACAATTAATTATGATTTAATTTCTTTAACACAGGCCTATTTAGATTGTCTGTCTCTTCTTGTGTTGAGGTATGGCACATTGTATCTTTTAAAGACTTGGTCCATTTCATCTAGGTTATAAAGTCTGTGGGCATACAGTTGTTCTTAATATACCTTTATTATTGTTTTAATGCCCATAGAATCTGTAGTGATATTTCCTCCTTCATTTCTAAGAATTTGTGTATTTTTTTTTCTTAGCTGGCTAGAGATTTATTGATTTTATTGGTCTTTTCAAAGGACCAGCTTTGGTTTCTTCGATTTTCCCTGTTTACTTTCTGATTTCAATTTCATTAATTTCTGCTATCATTTTTATTATTTTCTTCTCTCTGTTACTTTGTATTTGAAATATTCTTTTTCTGTATAAGCCTGATTATTGATTTTAGACCTCTCTTATTTTCTTATGTATGCATTCAGTGTACAGATTTCCCACAAAGCATTGCTTTCACTGCATCCCACAAGTTGTGATAGTTCATGATTTTATTTTCATTTAGTTCAAAATATTTTAAAATTTTCATTGAGTTTTTTTTGACTCATGTATTCTTTAGAAGTATGCATTGTTTAATCCCCATGTGCCTTGGTATTTTCTAGTTACTTTTCTGTTATTGATTTATAGTTTAATTCCAATATAGTCTGAGAGCAGAAATTGTATTTTTTAATTTTTTTCAAATTTAGTCAGGGTGTTTCATGACACAGAATGTGGTACATCTTGGTGAACATTCCATGTGAACTTGATAAGAATGTGTAATATACTGTTTTTGAATGAAATAATCAGTAAATGTTGATTATATTCAGTTAAATTATGGTGTTGCTGAATTCACCTGTGTACTTACTGATTTTCTGCCAGCCAAATCTGTTTACTTCTGAAAAAGGAGTGTTGCAGGCTACAATTATGATATTTGATTCTGCTGTTTTTATTTCAGTTCTGTCAGTTTTTTCCTCATGTAGTTTGATGCTCTGTCCTTAAGTGTGTACACATTAAGAATTGTCAAGTCTCCTGGACTTTTTATCATTATGCAATACCCTTCTCTATCCCTGATAACCTTTCCTAGCTTTAAATAGAGCTCTGTCTGAAATTAATATAGCTTTTTCTGTTTTCCTTTGACCACTGTTAACATGGTATGTTTTTCTCCTTCAATTTACATTTAACGTATATGCATCTTTATATTTAAAGTAGTTTTCTTTTTTTGACAACATATAGTTGGTCTTCTAATACACTCTGACAATCTCTGTTTTTTAATTGATGTATTTATACCATTGATACTCGAAGTGACTATTGATATAGTTGAATTAACATTTACTGTATCTGTTACTCTTTCTATTTGTTACCCTTGTTTTTGTTCCTATTTTTGTCTTCTGCTATTTTTCTACATTTTATGGCTTTCATTGTGTATTTTTATTTTTGTCCTTATTTATTATATCAATTACTTCTTTTTTAAAAAGAAAAACTTTTTTAGTGATGGCCCTAGAATTGTCAATATGCATTTACAACTAATTTAATCCAACTTCATTTTCAAATAAAACAACACCCACTTCATTGATAGTGTGAGTTCCTTATAATAACAAAATAATCCCAATTCCTTCCTTCCATAACTTATATCATTGCCGCCATTCATTTCACTTATATATATGCATACAGAAGTACATTTATATAACATATACATAAGCCCACATAATTGAACACATTGTTGCTATTATTTTGAATGAACTATTTTCTCTTAGAATATTAACAAAAATAAGTTTTTATTTCATCTTCACTTATTCCTTCTTCAATGCCCTTCCTTTCCTTATGTGTATGTGAGTTTCTGACTTTTAAGAAACTTTTTTTATTATAAGGAAGTCAAAGTAATGTTTAATGGTTTCCTAATTGGAAATATATAGGATATTTATATATATTGTATTAGCCAATTTTCATTTTCATGCTGCGGATAAAAACATACCTGAGACTGGGCAATTTACAAAGGAAAGAGGTTTAATGGAGTCACAGTTCTACGTGGCTGGGAGGCCTCACAATCATGGCAGAAAGCGAAAGCCACATCTCACGTGGCAGCAGATAAGACAGAATCAGAGAGCCAAGCAAAAGGGATTTCCCATTATAAAACCATCAGATATTGTGAGACTTATTCACTACCACGAGAACAATATAGGGGAAAACACCCCTATGATTCAATTATCTCCCACTAGGTGCCTCCCACAACATGAGAGAATTATGGGAGCTACAAGTCAAGATGAAATTTGGGTGGAGACACAGCCAAACCATATCATGCATTAAAATGTGAGAATTAAAAGCCAGTCTTTTTAGATGTAAATTCCTTGTTTTCTTCATTTCTTCATGCTTTCTCAAGAAAATAAGTTTAAACTCACAAAACAATATGTTATTTAAGGAGACAGATACTGAAATAAAATCCAGAATAATCAGGACAACCTATTGTGGACAGAGAAAAGGAACAGGTCACTAAAAGAAAACAAAAAAAATAACTAAAGATTAATGAGACATCCAAGAAAGTAGCATAAATAAAAATTGATGAAGAAAACTCACTGTAGAGAGAGTAAGTAGTTAACAATGCCAGTTGTCAGAGACAGTAATACATTTTAGGTTGGATATATGAAAGATGTCTCTATATTGTAAAGAAATATAGATGTCTCTATATTATGAAGTTATATATTAAAAATTACATTAGGTCAAGGCTTAACAACACATTGAACTACACCATAAAATGTAAGATTTTTTCTCACCAAAATTCTTCTCATCTCTGAATACTATTTTTAGAGAAATAAAGATATCGTTGATTTTTAAAGGTTTTTATAATTATTCGGATAACAAAAGAATCAGAATTTGGAACACTTAATAAAGTCATCAAGGCTGTGTTTTCTGAACATGTCAAGTTGTTACTTTTTTTACCTACTGCAAATAGAATTATTATGTGTATTAATTTAATTACTGCTTTTAAGTCATTCTTATCATTTCCCTATTTTTAGAATGAAGACCTTTTACAAAACATTTTTCTTGTCTCTCAGCTCCTCCAAGATTACTACCAAATGTATCACATTTTGTCATCAGTTAATTGACTGATAGAGGCATTGTCATCATAGAGCAGGCAGGAGAGGGCAGAGCTTCCTGTCAGCACTGAGCTATCATTAGTGCTTGCTCAAAATGCTGGGTCACAAAGATTTGTATGATCACCACTCAGTTCAGAAAGGAAAAGTTGCCATGATCAATTAGTACCATCAGCTGTGGTGGAAGAAGGAAAGGGTGGAGTCTATAGGTCATAAATTTACCATTCCAAGATTTTGTACCACTATAGACTGAATGTTTGTATCCTCCCAAAATTCCTATGTTGAAACCCCAATCCCTGTATGATGGCATTTGGACTTGGTGCCTTCGGAGGGTAATTAAGGTTTGATTGGGTCTTGAGAGAAGCACTTTTATAATGGGATTAATGTCCTTGTAAAAGGAAGAAAAGATGTGAGATCTTTCTCTCTGTCTTCATGCTCATGCCAGGGAAACACCAAGCAAAAGACCTGAAGAAAGACATCATCTGCAAACCAAGAAGAAAGTCCTCACCAGGCAGTGAACCAGATGGCATCTTGCTCTTACACTCTGCAGCCTCCAGAACCATGAGACATAAATGTCTTTTATTTAAGCCACCCAGTCTGTGGTGTCCTGTTATAGCAACTGCAGCTGACTATGACAAGTTACTTAGGACTAAAGTTTGTGAAACAAGAGTTTCCTCCCAGGTCCAGCAGTAGGATTCTTCACTATGAAATGGGATATAGCAGGGAAGGCTTTGTGAACTTAGCTAAGTGAGCACTGGCTGCACACTTGACCTACCCCATAATCACAGTGGAGTTGAGTGAGTGGTCTGGTCAATAAACTTATGAGAAATCAGAAAATTCTTAGAGCATTCATGTATAACTAGGAGCAGTGAGCCTTCCAAAAAAGTGTGGGATTCCTGATGCAGATGTGGAAACCTCCAGAGCATTTGGAGGTTTGCATTTGCAGAGTATGGAAGAGATAAGAAAATGACCTTAAGTATCTTCCACATTCATAAAATAAAGTTAAATCTAAAGAATGGTGATAAAAACTCAGAAAGACAAATATTGAATGATCTTACTCATATGCAGGAGCTGAAAAGCAAGTTGATCTCATGGAGTAGAGAGTAGAATGGTAGATACTAAAGGGCTGGGAAGAGTGTGGGTGGGCACATGTTGCAGGGTGGGGACCAAGAGAGGTTGCTTAATGGGTACAAATATGCAATTAGATAGAACTCACCCAAGTATTCTCAAAACAGAAATGATTTAAATACTCAAGGTCGTGTATATCTCAAATAGACTGACTTGATCATTACACATTATATGCATGTCATGAGATATCACGAGTATCCATAAATAGTCACAATAATATGTGTTAATACAAATAAATGTAAAAATGAATAATTAAAAAATAGTGATACAAACTAATAATAATTATGACAATAATTAATAAAATTTTAATACTATGTAATTGAATTAAAACTTTTACATGTATCTGTTCCTTCATTCAATTGACAATTATTTCATCTTTGTTATATGCCCAGCACTAGTACAGACATTGATTATCCAGTGGTGAGAAGAAATCAACATGGTTTATCCTCTCAAATAATTTAGAACCAATAATATTATTTATTTTTTCTTATGACCTTGAGAGAAATTGGTAGTATAATTAACCTTATACCTGCATACAAAGTATGAAGTAATTGAGGCTTAGACAGATAACATGATGTGTCCGAGGCTCCTTACCTACTAAATGCTATTGCCAGAATTAGTTTAATAAACTCAGGCCAATTGAGAGTCAGATGCCTTCTTTTAATTACTAAATGATATATAAATAAGTAAAAAAAAAACTTTAAGTTACCATGTCATAACTGTTAAAAGCAATAGGAAGAATAATATAATAAGTGTAATCATGTTTACTGGTTGAGATGTGGGCTCAGTTTGAAGAAACTAATTAGAACTCTGGTCACAGTTCTCAGAATAGCATTAATTGAAAGTGGAAGAAAATTTTCTTTTATCTATTCCAGTAAAGCACGCTGCTACCTGTCTGGTTAGATACAAAGCTGAGAGAGGGAAGGGTCTCAACCCAGTTTTGTTTTATTTTGAGAAAGAGTCTTGTTCTGTATCTCAGACTGGAGTGTAGGGATAATCATAGTTCACTAGCCTTGACCTCCAGGGATCAAGCAATCCTCGCACCTCAGCCTCCTGAATAGCTGGGGCTACAGACATGCACCACCTTCCCTGGCTAATTTTTTATTTTAATAGCAATAGAGTCTCCCTATGTTGCCCAGGTTGGTCTTGAATTTCTGGGTTCAAGGGATCCTCCCATCTCAGCCTCCCAAAGTGTTGGGATTACAGACACGAGCCACTGTGCCTAGTCCAGATTTATTTTTTAGGAAATGACTTCAGATCTCTGTAATGTTTCAAAATTGAATGGTTATGTCCTTCTCCCTTAACTCCAACACACAGAAAAAGAAGGTAGGGTTTGAATAAAGAATGAGAAATATGATGAAAAGCTGGGAACAAGAATGCCTTCTGATGGGGAATGGCTGGTGCATTTTTAGGACCATGAAGATAAGCAGTAAATTAAGTAATGTTTCCTAGATAGAGCTGCAAATGCTGTGGGACAGTCTTCAGTTCCTCCTAAGTGACAGTTCTGTGTCTGTGGTCTTTATGGAAAGGAAAGGAAGCAGAGTGCTGTCTACAATGGGAAGAGAGGATGGCAAGAGAAGAGGGCATACGATATGACTGCATGGCTTGGGACAGGCTGCAGTACAGCAGGAGACCATTTCATCAATGCAGCCATGAAAGACACAAGCCTCCTGTGAATAACTGCAAACATTGGGTTGTTCCCAGTGCCAGAAACATAACTGGTTAGGCCCAATGCAAAACGAAATGCAGAAACCATTATCAAAAAAAAAGAAAGAAAGAAAGAAAGAAAGAAAGAAAAAAAACAGCAGGAAAATAGTGCTGTGAAAGGCAATACATATCAAACATTTTTACTTTAAAGGTATTGTATTACTTACAGAATGGAATAAAATAATCATGACAAATGAGTAATAGCATAAAGTTACAAATTGCAAAAAATTGTGAAAATAACTTTGCAATGTATTAATGTGATATAATACATAGTCATAGTGTATAGTATTAATGCAGTATCTCAATTGGGCATGAGAAGTTTCTGGTTTGCTTTTCCATAAATTAATTGATTTTGTCATCAAAATCTACACTTTTAAACAATGCATTTTCAATAGATATAATTGAATGTGGCATTAGTTGTTCTTGAGAATGCAAGATGTTAAATATTTTGGGTAATTTTCAATTCTGAGAAAGATATTTTTGTCTTTGATGCAACTGCTGTTGAAGCTATGAGGTGTATTTTGTAGGCTGTAATAAAATTGGGATACATTTTTATAAATTATTTTTAGATAAAAATTGATCACATCTAGAGCTGATAATTTTCACAGAAGAATTTTTCTCAAAAGATTTTAATTCTTTACACAAGTTAGCTCCATCTATGTTCAAATTCAATTTTAAATGCAAATTTGAAGATTTTTAAGAATTTCAAGGCAGCAGCAGAGCAGCAGAGCATTAAACTAATTTTAGGGCAGGGATTCTTTTTTTTTTTTTTTTTTTTGAGATGGAGTCTTGCTCTGTTGCCCAGGCTGGAGTGCAGTGGTATGATCTCGGCTCACTGCTAGCTTTGCCTCCCGGGTTCATGCCATTCTCCTGCCTCAGCCTGCGGAGTAGCTGGGACTACAGGCGCCCGCCACCACGCCCGGCTAATTTTTTTTTGTAATTTTAGTAGAGATGGGGTTTCACCATGTTAGCCAGGATGGTCTCGATCTCCTGACCTCATGATCCACCCGCCTCGGCCTCCCAAAGTGCTGGGATTACAGGCGTGAGCCACCACGCCCGGCCAGGGCAGGGGTTCTAAGAGCAGGGCCCCATGAAATAGTGCAGGTAGCCCACGAAGCCAGCCAGCCCCAGTAGGTCTTTTGTACCCCAGATCATGAAATGAGGTGTCATGTTAAATAAAAGTGAGATATGCCAAAACCAGATTTATAGAGTGCTGAATTTTGGAGCCATATTGGCTTTATCTTCAACAACACTGGAAGACATCAAGATAAACCAGTGTTTATATTTTTATTTTTTAACTCTTTTGGTGAGACACTCTGCCTTGACACTGTTCCTCCCAATACCTCATGAACCCTTCCTGTATTTGTAAATTCCAGGAAAACACATTTCTACTCAGTTATCACCTGGGATATGGATTCAAAAAGGCCACTGAAATGACTTGTCCTTGAATAATTGCAAAAAAAAAAAAAAAAAAAAAAAAAAACCAGAGAAGAACAGAATTACTCCTGTGATAATACTGAATAATTTAATGTTACAAGAAAAAGAAAAACAGAAAAAAGAAAATCGGTAGAAATCAATTTCACCTACTAAATAGTGGAAAACCTAGTTCAATAATAATTAATCCTAGTATAATTTAAAATTTAATGTCTTATTGGCATATTAGTAACACTTCGCCAACAGACTGTCTCTCATCAATTTTTCTGAGACTACAAATGCAGAATAATTATGAAATAATTAGGGAAAATGTTGAACCTCCTTCTATTCTCCTTACAAAACTATATACGCAAGATCAAAGTTAGTTTTTTTACGCTCAAAGAAGAATATGAAGATATTTTCTAAGAGTTATCTCCCTCTCAGATTCCTAATGGCATTACTTAGGTTACAAAAGCTTAAAAAATACATTGTGTTCATTACTTTAAAATATCTTATTAAATTATCCCTGCAACAAGTACATAGGTCTATCCTTATTTCCATAGACACAGGGAGTTTTGGCAATGAATCTTTTCTAGATGTGGAATTTAGAAAAGCACCCACTTGAAGTGGCAATTTTTTATCGTCTTCATAATCCAATCTACATGACATATTCTAAAGTGAAAAACATGTCACTTGACTGACTTTTTTTCTTTCTTCTTTTTTTTGGAGACAGGGTCTCGCTCTGTCGCCCAGGCTGTAGTGCAGCGGCGCGATCTCGGCTCACTGCAAACTCCGCCTCCCAGGTTCAGGTCATTCTCCTGCCTCAGCCTCCTGAGTAGCTGGGACTACAGGTGCCCGCCACCACGCCCGGCTAATTTTTGTATTTTTAGTAGAGACGGGGTTTCACCATGTTAGCCAGGATGGTCTCGATCTCCTGACCTTGTGATCCCACCACCTCGGCCTCCCAAAGTGCTGGGATTACAGGCGTAAGCCAATGCGCCGGCCACTTGACTGACATTTTTATCTCTCCAACTCAAGTTACACTCTATTATTGGAATTTAGAAAGAGACTCACCTACAATTGCAGGGCCAGGTCATGATTTCTACTTAGAAGAGAAGCCAGCACACACCAACTACTCAATATCATAATTAGTTAGGAGCTTTGAGAATTTCTTCTAGAAATATTGTCCTTTCTGAGACAAAGTTTGGACTTTGGGAAACACAATGCCACGTGTTAGTCCTTCCCCTTGGTCTGGGACATTAGCGGTCACTTGGAGAAATCTCTCCTGACTGCCTCATTTATCAAAAGTAACAACTCCTCTCAATGTAGCCTTCTATTACTCATCTCAGGATCAGGTTTGTGTACTTCCTTATTCTTGACACAAAATGCAGAAAATTAGCTTGCCTGGAGTGAGTGTTTGTAATTAATATGTATTTATACCTCCACTATTATTCAACTACAGTGTGGCCTAGGGACTCTTGGAGGTCCTGAAGACCATTTCCATAGACCTATTAATACAAGGTTGTAATTACCTTCAGATAAATATTAAGATATAAGTTTCCCTTTCACTCACATTCTCCAATAAAAATAATCAGGGATCCTTGGAGAAATACTTGGTTCTAAAGACTGGGTCAAGCAACACACACATACACACACACACAAACACACACACACACACACACACACACACACACACACACACACACACACCCCTTCATGGAAGAATGTCAAAGCAGCTCAGGAACCAACCGTAAAAGCTTCCAACGGGCAAAACTGGAAAAATTTGATAGTACAATAAATAAAATAATAGTGGTATCTTTACTCAAAGTATAAAATAAAATATCCATTAGTCCAAACTAATAGAAATAAATAATTGAATAAACAAATAAATGGGAGATAAAAGACAAATCTCCCTTGTAGAGGAATTCCAAATAATTCATGTAGGTATTCTGTCCTCAAGGAGGGAGATTAAATGAATGCCCAACTTTAAAGTATGGGCTTCACATAGTGACTTATTTCCAAACAGTGTTGTACTAAAAGGGCAACAAAAAGGGTAACTTTAGATTAGAGATGACAAACATTACTTCAGCCAAGTCATCAGGTCAGTGTCAACAGTGATAAGCCATGTCAATAATATTTGATTTGATGTGAATAAAATTTCACTTTACCGCTGTGGTCTTCCTCCACCAAACCTGTAACTCCAATATAATTGTAGGGGAAAAAAAATAAAACACCTGGCAGATTCCAATAGAGCAGCGTTCTACAAAATACCCATCTGAAACTCATTAGGACTGTCAATGTTGCAAAAAACAGGGAAAGACAGAGAAACTATCACAGCCAATAGGAATCTAATCACACATGATGCTGAAGTGTAATGCATCCTGGATGGGATTCCAGAACACAAAACAACATCAAGCACAGTCTGTGGGAATGTGAATAAATTATGGATTTTAGTTAATAATGTATCTATATAGGTTGGCTACTTGCAACAAATATAACATAGCAAATTAAATATTAATATGAGGTAAAATGAGTGGCAATGTATATGGGGTACTCTGCAGTATCTTCACAAAAATTTCTGCAAATCTAAACTACTCTGAAAAGCAGTCTTAAAAAACACTTGCCACAGAAATATGAATAATAGAAGTACTAGCATAAATGATATATCCAAGACCATAAATATCTATTAATTTATGAATCTTCAACTATTTAACACTTTTATAGTACTTACTGCATTTCAGTAACAGTCCCAAGTACTTCACAATATTAAACAATTTTCTCCTTATAGCAACCATTAGAGGTAATTATTACTATTATTTTTACTTTGCAGATGAGGAAATAGTCACAGTGATGTTAATTATATAAAAGGTCACAAAGCAAGTAACGTTTGAACAAAGATTTGTCTTCAGTCATTCTGCCTCCAAAGACAATGCTTAGCCATTTTTAATGCTGTGATAATTTCACAAATAAATTGGAAAAAGACAGGAAAGAGAGGAAGATAATGATATTCCCATATTTGCCTGTCTTTTAACTTTCCCATCCCTTTGACTTCTACTAGTCTCAGAAAAGGAAAGTCAGCTAAAAGAGAAGGAAAAGTAAAAAAAAAATCGATAGTTAACTTAGCTCTCTCAAGTACTCATCTTCCTGAAGGCCTGAAAGCAAATGTAGGAGTATTTAGAAACATTTTTTGTTTGGGGGTAACTTTCTGCTTTGGTGGTAACCATTACAGTCTTATTCCATCTCAGTAAATACTGATTGAAAATAAGGAAATTTCCCCCACCCCAGAGTTTCTGGAAGTATGTTCTTAAGCCCTGGCTTTATTTACCTATGGGGTAGAAGAGATTTGGGAGGAGAGAGAGGGAGAGGACAAATGAGCAGGGGTACAACTCCATGTGAGCTGTGAACTCTAACCTCTGAACGTTTCACTTGATTGGACCGTGTATTTGCTGCTTTCTTAAGTATGGAATGTGATATGGTGGGGAACAGGAAGAATCCTGAGTTATTCCGAGGTATCAGTGATTATAAATAAATCATCAGTAGTTAGCAGAAATTATACTATGCTGATCGTCAAGGCACTGAGTTCACTGAGTTGCTGGATCAGTGTATTGGTAGATTCAGAAGTTTCAATGTTGGTAGATCAAGAAGTTTCCATGTTGGTTCAAAGTTACGGCTGTAGCAGTAACATTTAACTGGGGATCTATATAAGTCAAGGTGAGAGCATCATAATTTATAGGGTGACACAATTAAAATTCATCCACAACTGCAATCTATTAGCATATGTGCGTCTTTAAAACAAATTATAGAGATGCATAAGAAGGTGCTATAATCCCTGTCCCCGACTTCCTCCAAAGTCTTTAGAGCACACAATAGCTGTTGCATGACACATTATTGCAAAACTTACCACACAGATTTTGTGAGTCACTAAGATGTTTATTAAATACTACACTTTATGCAGGGTTTTAGGTTCAATTTTTTTTTCCAGAGCTCCAGTTCTGCTCTAAGATTTGTCTTTTCCAATACTACAATGAAATTTTTTTAAAAACCTTTTTTCAATGGATTCCTATTCATCACAAGTCCCAAATAAAAGAAGTAATATTGCCCTAATGTCTGCCATAATTGCTAGCTGATTTTCATGGTATTGAAAAGCCTGAGGTGTCTGGTTGGCTGCTGTTTTAGGGAGCCACAGATCTCTGGAGGATGTGATCTAATGAACTTTACTGGGGTAGATTGTCAAGTACTCATCTGTCCTTTTGCCTTTGACCATTGTTTAACCTACTTCAATTTTCACAGAAATGAAATAAATTTTCGTCAAAGCAGCTAAATATTTAAGGTCAGGAAGATTGCAGAGAACTCAGAACAGTGATTTTTATCCCAGTACTTACATTGATATATAAGAAATAATGTAATCTGTAGGACATAATATATGTTTAAATTGAAATACTGTGACATAGATTAGCTCAACCAACACTTTTCTTACACTAAATCTCAGAATAAGGTATATTTGCATATAGAATTTTTGTTTAATTTCAATACATGTTTCATCTTAAAAGTTATACTAATGCAATTTATTTTGTGAATGGTGTTTGAACTCTTTTATTTTATTATTTTTTTTTGAGACGGAGTCTCACTCTGTCACCCAGGCTGGGGTGCAGTGGCACGATCTCAGCTCACTGCAACTCCGCCTCCTGGGTTCACGCCATTCTCCTGCCTCAGCCTCCTGAGCAGCTGGGACTACAGGCGCCCACCACCACGCTCGGCTAATTTTTTGTGTTTTTTAGTAGAGACAGGGTTTCACCGTGTTAGCCAGGATGGTCTCGATCTCCTGACCTCGTGATCTGCCCGCCTCAGCCTCCCAGGGTGCTGGGATTACAGCGGTGAGCCACCGCGCCCAGCCGTGAACTCTTGTTAAAATGTCACCATTCTTTTTCAATACTAAAATGCCACCATTCTTTTTCAATACTAAAATGCATATCAGGATTTGGGGCACTATTTCTGAGATGTAAATATGACTTTGGTACATTGTTCACCTCGAGTTCACTGTGTGTGCATGTGTATATTTAACGAGACTCCGTTATGTTTACAGTGTTCAGTACTATGAGTGGCTTATTCCAGGGGCTTAGATTACTCTTAGAGAGTCAGAGGTTGATATGGTTTGACTCTATGTCCCCACCCAAATTTCACCTTGAATTGTAATCCTAGTGTTGGAGGTAATGCCTGGTAGGAGGTGATTTGATCATGGGGGGTGGTTTTTAATGGTTTAGCACCCTAGTGCTGTCTCATGATAGAGTTCTCAGGAGATCTGGTTGTTTGAAAGTGTGTGGCACCTTCCCCTTCACTCCCTCACTTCCTCCTCCTCCACCACATGAAGAAAGTGCTTGCTTCCTCTTTGCCCTCTGCCATAATTGGACGTTTCCTGAGGCCTTTCCAACCATGTTTCCTGTACAGCCTGTGGAACTGGGAGTCAATTACAACTATTTTCTTCATAAATTACCCAGTCTCAGGTAGTTCTTTCTAGCAGTGTGAGAATGGACTATACAAAGGTTTCTTAAAATGACAAGTTTAGTGAATTATGAAAAAATCATAAAGTAAAAATCGTCACCTCCTAGAATCTTTTGTCAGAGATCATTAAATGCTGTAAAATGCCAAAATAATCTGCAGTCTGCTAAAAAGTCCTCAGATCTACAAAACCTAAATAAAGACTTGCAGGGATGCAATTTCAAGAGAAGCTGAAAAGCCCTTGGCTTGATAGAGTTCTACAGCGACAGTATACCAGCATGGGGGAAAACAGCTATTATGTTGACAGTAATCTAACAATATGGAAGATTTAGGTTTTTCTAGAGAGATATTCTATCTTGTTTTATGCCTTTTTACAAAAAACAGAAATATTTTAAGACTGAATTCAATATTGCCAGGTCTTAATTTTTGGCTTTTGCCTGCATTTACCAAAAATATCTCACAGGTAAGTTTTCTTACTTGAAGTGAACATTTTTATTAGTATTTTCTCCAAATATACTTATCTTCAAGCCTGCAGCCCACTTCAGTGTAACTCTACAATTACAGTCCTCTTATGTTTGCCTGATAGTGAGAATATATTCACAAATTTAAGCTGGTTCCAGTCGGTTGAATAGAAATATAATTTTAATGTGGAATATGGCTTTTGAGGGGTGGCTATTGTAGGGGAACTTTTGGTATGAGATTAGAAGAAAATTCTGCTTCCTAATTAATTGAGGCTGTTTATGAGACAGTGAGTTCTGAACACCATGAGATAGACAACTCTCAAAAAAGGTTTTCACAAAATCCACCCCCCCTATTTTTGGAAACAGAGCTGCCCAGGCTGGAGTTCAGTGGCAGGATCTCGGGTCACTGCAACCTCCGCCTCCCAGGTTCAAGCAATTCTCCTGCCTCAGCCTCTTGAGTAGCTCGGCCTCCCAAGGTGCTGGGATTACAGGCATGAGCCACCGCGCCCAGCCTTCCCATTTTTTTTTTTTTCTATTGAAGTAATATTAAGGAGTAATAAACCATTAAGTACATTATTTCTTCAGCCCTCTGAGATTCTCTGAAATATTTCAAAAGTGAAACAAACAGAAACTCCCCAAAATCTTACCAACCTTATCTTAAGAAGTATTAGATTGGCGCAAAAGTAATTGTAGTTTTGCCATTAAAAGTAATGACAAAAATAGGAATTATGTTTGCAACAACCCAATATATTTTGAAAAAGCACAACCCCATCTACAGTTAAACTCTATGTATCCAAGAGTCAGCATTCTCCTTAGAGACAAGATAACCAGTCTCCTTTTTAAAACATTTTGCACTGGAAGTGTTTTTTCCAATTCCAATAATTCCAGTCTGTTTTGGGGCCTGAGTATTAGTCATGGTTCTCTAGAGGGACAGAACTAATGAAATACATATAATTATATAGTAAATTATTTATTATATAATATAAAATATATTTATTGTTAAAATAAGTTAAATTATATAAACTAAATTAATTAAATTAAATTATATAAACTATATTAAATTATATAAAATATATAATATATTAAAATTTATTATATAATAATATAAAAATTATTAAACTTATTATATATATATATACAAACAAAGGGGAGTTTATTAAGTATTAACTCACATGATCACAAAGTCCCACAATATGCCGTCTACAGGCTGAGGAGCAAAGAGAGCCAGTCCGAGTTCCAAAACTGAAGAACTTGGAGTCCGATGTTGGAGGGCAGGAAGCATCGAGCATGGGAGAAAGATGTATGCTGGGAGGCTAGGCCAGTCTCTCTTTTCGTATGTTTCTGCCTGCTTATATTTGAGCCGCTCTGGCAGCTGGGTAGATTGTGCCCACCCAGATGAAAGGTGGATCTGCCTTCCCCAGCCCACTGACTCAAATGTTAATCTCCTTTGGCATCACCTTCACAGACACACCCAGGTTCAATACATCGTTGTACCCTTCAATCCACTCGAGTTGACACTCAGTATTAACCATCACAGTGTTGTTCAGTTCTTCAGATTTCACTAATATTTTGTCTAGTTGGTCTAGCCATTGTGTTAAGTGTAGGTGTTGATATACCCAACTATTTTTCCTAAACTGTTTATTTCTATTTTCATTTCTGTCAGGTTTCTCTTCACATATTTTTAGTCTGTTGTGAAGAGCATATCTATTTAAAATTATGTTTTTTTGATGAACTGTCACTTTCATCATTATAAAATGCTCTTTTTCTGCTGTTAGTATAGTCATAACAGCTCTCTTTTTATCACTTTGTCTTATGGGATGAACTTTTTTATCACTTAATATTCAACTCTTTTATGTATTTGCATCATAAGTAATTATTTTGTAGATGGCATATAGTTGGGATGTTTATTAAATCTGTTTTTACCAACCTCTACCTTTTAATCAGAGAGTTTAATTTATTTACACTTAATGTAACAATTGATAAGGTGGGATTTATGCCTACCATTTTGCTATGTTTTCTATATGTGTTATTTTTATCCTCAATCCTCCATTATAGTATTCTTTTGTGTTAAATAAATATTTTATTGTACCATTGTAGTTCTCTTATTCATTCTTTTACAATGTATTTTAAATTTTATTTTTATTAGTGGCCCTAGGTATTATAATTGACGTCTTAATTTATAATAATCTTAACACCACCTTTCTTTCAATAATATACACAAATTTTGTTTCTTTATAGTTCTATTCCCCACTCCTCTTATTTTATTTCACTTTTTTTAAATTGCCAAGGTATTCCTGGATTATTTATTTATTGTCACACAGTACATTTTAATAGATCATTTGTCCATCAATATAGATTTATTATTATTACATTATACAATTGCATTTTACATGATACAGACCAAAGTAAGAGTTATGAAAAATACATTTGTACTCTTATATTTAGTAATACAGTTACATTTACTGGTTAGATTTCTCTTTCTTCATGTGGATTTGAGTTACTCTCAAGTGTACTTTCATTTCAGCCTGAGAGACTCTAGTATTTCTTGTAGTGCAGATCAACTAACAATGAACTATCTCAAGTTTTGTTTATCTGAGAATATCTTAACTTCTCCTTCATTTTTTTAAAGAATTGTTTCACCACATGTAAGTTTTTGAAGACCTTTTTTTTCTTTTAGTACTTTATATAAGTCATCCCATTAGTTTATGACCTCCATGATGTCTGTTGAAAAATCAGCTGTTAATCTTATTGCAGATTACTTGTACATAATGATGTCACCCTGTCTGAAGTTCCCAGTACACAAGGAGTGAGTTTCCAGAGGGCATAGGGTAAGAATAACAGCTTACTACTTTTGCTAGTTTCTTAGTACTTCACTATCCCATGTTGGTTTTTTCAAAACAAAATAGTCTCTTTTAAAAAATATTGTTTTTTAAATTTAATTTTTTTATTTTAAATTTAATTTTAAAAATGGACATACCCTATGAGCATATCATTTTTTTACAACTGAACCATGACCAGTCAATATAGTGATCAAACTCAATAGAACTGAAACATTTCAGGCACCAAATATGTGCAAAGCAGAGTACTAAGTTCTACAGTTATTTTAAAAAGGGCAACAGTAAATTTTCTATGAAATCATGTTTAATCTTGCCTTCTGATATTTTCTTTAAATCCACATTGCTTTAGATATAATTTATTCAACATGCATTTATTTTTCTTTAAGATATTGCTACAGATTTTAAAAATAAGCCTACTAAAACCAAAAGAGGATAACATGCATTCCTATGGTTATTATCAAAGTTATTTTTCATTATTTTCATTTTATTATATTTTCAGCATTATGTAGAAAATATCTACAAACATTTGGGGAGTGCCAATTATAAATGTTTTTCAAATTTTCTAAAGCTTTTTATGTTTTCAGGTATAATATTTAGATAATAAATACAATTTCATTTTCCTTAATTGAATACCATTAATGTAACAGAAACATTTTGCTTGAGGATTTAATTTAGATGGATTTAATTATTTAAAGCTGTAGAGATTTTCACATAAGCAAACTTGAAAGGATTTTAAGTTGCAACAGTGTGCATAAATGATATATAATGGAAGCCTGGTTCTACAGCTACAGAAGAGATACACAGTATTTAAAATAACATTAGATTAAATAAATTATGTTTTTGTATTATAATTGCTTAAAAATAATAGTATGAATTTGAAATAATAATATATGGTTTTCCCCTGAGTCATATTGATTAAGTCGTTTATTATTTTTCACTGTCCCTAGTGCCTTATCTGAAATGATAATAAACCACATAATGTATACTTTCCATCCAAAATTATGATATCAACTTTTTATTTTGAAATAATTCTAGATTTACAGAAAGTTTCAAAGGTAGTAAAGAGAGATCCTGCATACCCTTGACAACATTTGCCCCAAATGATTACATCTGGCATAATTATGGTATCAAACCAGAAACCTTACAAAGTTACAATATGTGAGAATAGTTGTATACCACTTATCACGTGTACATTTGTGTTGCTACCACACTGTCAAGATGAAGAGCTATATCATTACCCTCAGGATCTTCCTGCTGCCACCATTCACATCACACCCTCCTCCTTTGCACGATACTGACACTAGCAATAGCAAATGTATTTACCATGTTTATAGTTAGGTTATTTTGAGAATGTTATATAAATGGAATCATACAGAATATGACCTTTTGAGATTGACATTTTTCACTCAGTATATTGCCTTAGAGGTCTACCCAAGTTGTTGTGTATCAATAGTTTATTAAGTTTATTTCCTTTTATTGTTAAGTAGTATTCAATGGTATGTATGGGCCACATTAAAAGAATGGGAAAACTGCATATATAAAAATATATAAAACAATGTAATATTATGAAAGGAAGGTCTGGGCATGGTGGCTCACGCCTGTAGTCCCAGCACACTGCGAGGCTGAGGTAAGAAGATTACTTGAGCCTAGGAGTTCAATACCTGCCTGGGAAACACAGTAAAATCCCCTCTCTACCAAAAATAAAAAATAAAAATAAAGTCAGCATGGTTGTGTGTGCTTGTAGTCCCAGCTACTTGTGAGGCTGAGGTGGGAGGATATTTTTTCTAATTTTAATGCCTTTGTCAATATATTTAACTATATTTAAAAATTAATATGAAATACAAATCATAAATAGTATGCTAAGAAAGCATGTATTAAATAGGTGTGTGGAGTTCTTCAGAGAAACAGAACTAATAAGATATATGTGTATTAGTTCAAATATACACACATCATATTAGATAATTAGTTCATGCTATTGTGAGGTTTAAATCTGAAATCTAGGCTGGGCGCAGTGGCTCACGCCTGTAATCCCAGCACTTTGGGAGGCCGAGGCAGGCGAATCACAAGCTCAAGAGTTCAAGACCAGCCTGGCCAACATGGTGAATTCCTGTCTCTACTAAAAATACAAAAAATTAGCTGGGCATAGTGGTGGGCGCCTGTAATCCTAGCTACTTGGGAGGCTGAGGCAGGAGAATAGCTTGCACCCAGGAGGTGGAGGTTGCAGTGAGCTGAGATCATGCCACTGCACTCCAGCCCAGGCGACAGGGTGAGACTCCGTCTAAAACAAACAAACAAACAAACACCTTCAAAGCAACATCTAGACGCTTTTGACCAAACATCTGGGCCATATAGCCTAGCTAAGTTGACAAATAAAATTATCCGTCACAGAAAACGAGTCTATTATGGAACATGGCTTGTTAGGAAATCTACTTTTAGTAGTTATTTCTTAAATTCCTTGCATTTCCAACAGGAAAGTTGTAGAATATTCTGTTTGTTAAAGAGATAAGTGAACCAGAGGATATGTATTGATTAAATTGCTAAAACTATAAGAAAGAAGTGTTTCTTGTGCTAATAAGAAGGTGCCATCCTTACAGCTGTATTGCTACTAATGAAAATCAAATAGCCATGAGGCCACTTGTGAGCACAAGTGGGGAAGAGCACTGGCACGTGGCGAATCATGCAAAATTGAACACAAATTCTGAGAAAAGTAAGTAATTGAAATGCCAATTCCTTTTACTCCAATCTTATCAAGAACTCAACTGTAATCTCTTCTTTTGTCTTTGTTAATCTGAATAACATGCACACACCAGAGAAATCAAGCTACACATAACATACTAAAGATTATTTTAAGCTATTTTAATGTATTGAAAAGTTATAATTTATTTTACAAATTCTATATTGAAACCTAATGTAATAAAATAGCAGTTACCAAATAGAAGGCTTCGTTCAGCTGCTTTACAACAGCACAGCAAACTCTTGGATGTAGCAGCCTTTGCTTTTCTCCTCTCATGTATAAAATGACTCAGGAGTTAGGAACTCCATAAATTATTTTCAGCTGTCACTGGAACTGTTGATGAGCACCAGGAGCCTTCTCCTGGTACACGGCTCCAGGAATGATATTTATGGTAAGAAGGCAGAGAACCAAAGGGGAAGGAGTCTGAGTGGTCCTGAGCAGACCTCAAATAACTTCTAATCTAATTATCCTGATGATTCCTTCAAACTCCTGCACTTTGTATCTGATGACTCTGATCTCTTCTGGAAAGGAGCTTCTAGTGGGAGCTAGCTCTGTCAGCCTGACCTCGTCAGCTGTTCCTTCTCCAGGATACCTTCCAAATCTGTAGACTGCTGTTTGCTCCTTTACTATATTATGGCATTATTATGCTGTCTCTCTCCCCATCCCTTACACAAACACACACGCGCGCACAAACACACACACTTATATATGTATATATACACATATATCAAAAAAGTCCCACGCAATCCTCATTTCTTAATGGTAGAATGAAAGCCAGTGTGCCAATCCTTTTGTGAGTTAATAGGCCTAAGAAAATTCTTCATGTACTATTAGCAAATTCTAATCACGTCTCTCTTAGGATGAAGGTCCATCACATAACATTTACTTTACTGGAATTGAATACTATCAACTAAGCCAATACACAGACAAATCATAAATGAAAACAACAAAAGAAAGAGAGAGAAATAGAAAGAAGGGGAGGATAATTCAATGGGTAGCTATAAGTTGTCCTGCCCTATTGAGCATCAAGCATTTGTCCACAAAGGATGAAGGCAATGACAGCAAAACAGTAAAAGATTTTTTTTTGGAAAAATCTAAGAATAATGCATAAATAATTTTAAGAATTTATCACTATTGCAGAGAGGTGAAGCACAATTGCTAAGGAGGGCAGGCAGTAGATTGTGAAGCCTTCAGGAAGAAACTGAAAAAACAAGTGCCATGGAGAAACATGGGTTAAAGAAGAGTTAGCAGATGGATACGGTTATGCACGGAATAAAAATACCTCTAATAGGAAAAACCATTAAATTGGAACCTTTATAAATTTGGTCATATGTTTAAATAATAAAAACTTTCCAAGATTTTAATTTGGTATAGTAGTCCTCTATGGAATCACTTAATATGTATTTCTTTGTACATAGTGTATTCTTAAATATTTCTTGTATTGGACTTCAGGAACAATACAATGTGTACTGTAATTTTGGGACAAAAGCTACAAAGATAATTTTAAACTCGTACATTTTTTCTTTTATATTGAATCCAGCACAAAATTACATCATGAATCTCAAAACCATTCTGACACAATTAAGAGTTATAATATTATGATGAATTAACATGAGAAAGATATTGATATCTTCTCATACTCATGAGAGAGAATAATGAAATTACATTTAAGGAGTAGTTGATAATGGATTATAGCAATTTTATTCAATATCAAATGACACATAATTCTTAATAACTCTAAATTAGAAATACATCTTTCCTAATAATATTTTAGACCAAGGCTATATCTGCCCTATGCTAAACTATGATTGATAACTTAAATTAAATCAAATAATTTAGGTTTAATATTTCAAGTAGTCAGACCATTCACAGATCAGTTCAATCTTAATAGTTAACTTTGTGATTCTAAATGGATAAAAAATATTACCACCACTTCCAAAAAGATTCTTCAGTTTTTCTTACTGACATGTTTAAATTTTACATGATTTATTTAGTGAAGAATAAAACCATTTTAGAAATCTGAAATATTTAGTATTTCTTGATACATCAAGCATTATGTTTTTATTTATTCTATATTATTTATACATCAATTAATCTTGTTCATAATATAATACTATGAGCTGTTATTAGCAATTACCTTAATTGGCAGTTTACTTCAATATTTGTCGAAGGCACAGTAAGTTCTTCCAGCATCTATATATAAAATGCTATTTTTTGTACTTCTCAGCTGACTTATGTTGCTCTTGTTTGGGGAAGAATTTATTTTGCTTTATTTTAAATGACACTGGCCTTTGATTTCAATGTCCTGAATATAGTGGAACATGTATACAGGCATGAAGTTTTGACTTCACTGAAGTCAACTGAACTTATCGTCTTCTAGAAAAAGGCAAAATACATATATGATTAAGTAAGTCATAATTGATTATTCTTTATTAAATTCTTTCTAAAAAATTTCAAAGTATATTTTTTTCTTGGATAAGGGATCCTACTCTTACTAATAAAAATTCACATCTCCCAGCTTTCTGTTGTTTTTTTTTCTCACTTACTCATCTATCATCAATTGCTTTGTAAAAGAACAACTAACCTGAATTTTGATTTTTTTTTCTGTAAATAATAATAACAGTAATTCTTTTGGAGTGTGTGAATCCAGAATGCCTAAGTTGAAGCTAATCATTCATAGATTTATAATTTCAGAACTATCATTGGAAAAGACTGGAAGAGAGGGTAGGAGTCTTTGAGTGGTCTGCTGCTGCTGTTTTTATTGTACAAGTCTCCACCAAAATGAGATCTAAATAGCAGTGACTTCACGGTGTTAATTAGATAAGCACATCTGGGTCCATGTGGCTAGAAGATTAGTATCATTATATTAGATGTTATCTGGGAAATAAAGAATTAAAAATAAGTCAATCCATATAGCTACCAAAGTTTATCTGAAAATCATGTGAGTTACTCATTTCCCTTAATTTTACTTACTGTTTGATTTTGCTTTTCAATTTTATTTTACACATATGGTAATTGAAATAGATAGAATAATGGAAAATATACATTTAAACAGATACCAGTCAAAGAATGTGGTTAAAAGAGAGGGTTGTAATGAATCATTATATTTAAGGGGCTATGAAAATGCCTAAATTTAAAAAAAGGGAAGATCTAGACAATATTCAGAAAATATAAATAGAAGAACTTCTATATAAAGTTTTATAAAGTTCTATGAATAGAAGTGTTTTTAATGATATATATGTTTAATTGTGTATATTTATGGTTACTCCAGTGAACTTTAAATTATGAAAGATGCATTAGATTTATAGATAATTATGTATAGTACTCAATCCTTCAATCATTGCTTTTTTAAACTTAGTCTTTGCAATACAATCACTTTATAATATAAATATATTTTTCATCTATTAATATGCAATCTATTCTGTAACCATGAGGTAAACAGAGACAATTATTAATAAACAAAATATGAAATGCAATTTAAGCAACATTTATAGTTGGGAACTTAATTTAAGAAATCATGAATGAAGAATACTATATGCAATGCCTGACCTTCAGATGTACAACAGTAAAAGAACATTCTCAAAAACTGTTACAAGTTTACAAAAGTTAAGATATAGATCCTCTCCCTTAAAAACATGTATGTATATATATGCACATACATATTTCAGAAAAACCTAAGTTAATCAAATTTAAGAAAGCAAGTAAAATAAAAAATGAAATCTAAATTAAATGTGTTTGGTTAAATCTATTTTTTTCCCAACTTTGAGTATAGAAATTCTATCAAAAGTTACATATTATTATCTTAGAAAATAACCTCATACTAAACAAAGACAAAAAAATATAGAGGAGAATTTGGGGTCAAGTAAATACATGTCAATTACTAAGATATTACAAAAAGTAATAATTATTTTCATGTTTTCTTAATAAACATTTTCTTAACTCCATTAGAAAATGGGGGGAGAAAAGGCACAGGTATTTGAAGGAGAAATACAATTTACTGCAATTTTTTTTGTATCTGAAACACAGAATTCATTTCTTTTTTACAAGAGCTCATAACACATACACAAAAATAAACCATATATTGGTCCCTAAAATAGTTCTCCATAAATTTCAAAGGATTACAGTCACAGTCATGCAGACTATGATCCCTGCTCACAATACATTTAAGTCATAAATCAGTGCCAAAAACAAAACTAGAAAATTCATACACATTAAACAGTACAATTCTAAATAATTAATTGGTCAAAAATGAAACCGTGATGAAGATAATAAAAAAGTAGCGTATATTATAATGAAAATACAGACCGGGAGTGGTGGCTCACGCCTGTAATCCCAGCACTTTGGCAGGCCGAGGCGGGTGGATCACGAGGTCAGGAGATCCAGACCATCCTGGCTAACACGGTGAAAACCCGTCTCTACTAAAAATACAAAAAATTAACCAGGCAAGGTGGCGGGCGCCTGTAGTCCCAGTACTGGGGAGGCTGAGGCAGGAGAATGGCGTGAACCCGGAAGGTGGGCGGAGCTTGCAGTGAGCAGAGATCGTGCTACTGCACTCCAGCCTGGACAAGAGAGCGAGACTCCAGCTCAAATAATAATAATAGTAATAATAATAATAATAATAATAATAATAATGGAAATACAACACACCAAAATTATGTGTGGCAAATGTGTTCTCTCTCCTGAACTTGAAATACCCCTCCTTTTCCTGCCCTTGGACATCAGAGCTCTAGGTTCTCCAGCCTTTGAACTCTGGGACTGGCACGGGTGAACCCCCGTATTCTCAGGCCTGCTGCACTGGACTGAGAGTCCGCTACTGGATTCCCTGGTTCTGAGGCTTTTGGACTTGAACTTAGCCGCGCAACTGACTTCCCTGGGTTTCCAACTTGCAGATAACCTATAATGGAACCTCCCAATCTCCATAATCACATTAGCTAATTTCCCTAATAAATCCCTTCTCCTCTCTCTCTCTCTTTCTCTCTCTCTCTACCTATCTATTTATTATCTATCAATCTGTGTATATCCCATTGGTTTTGTCTCTTTGGAGAATACTAATAAAAAGAGAAAACAAGGTATTGCCATGACTGAAGATTTTGTTTGTATATGTTTCAATATAAATGGAAAAAAGTTAATTCTCACCTACATATCACACAAAACACCCAAATTAATTTATGATGTGTCTTACACTTAAACATGATAAATCTATATGTATTTAGAAGACAATGTAGGGTATTTTTTTAATCTTAGAATAGGCAAATGTTTTAATAACAAGGCACAAAAAGGTGCAGATCTTTAAAAAATTGTACTTCATCAACATTGAAAATACACGTTCATCCAGACAATGTTTCGTGAGGATGTGGAGAATTTGTAATCCTTATTCATTGCTTGTGGGAATGTAAAATGGGGTAGCTGCTGTGGAAAATATTTTGGCATCTTCTAAAAGTTAAACATAGAATTGCCATATGTCCTAGCAATTCCACTCCTGGGTATATACCCATTAAGAACTGAAAATGGATATTCAAAAATATACTTGTACACGAATGTTCTCAGCAGCACTATTCGCAATATCCAAAAGATGAAAACAACCTCAATGTCCAACAATAGATAAATGGATAAATACGTTATATTCATACAATGGAATATCGGTTATTATAATGAACGAAGTAGTGATAAATGACACACCAGGGATGTTTCTCAGAAACATCATATAAGCGAAAAAAGCAATAACAGTTAACATATAGTATGATTCCATTCATATGAAATACCCAGAATAGACAAATCAATAGAGAGAAAGCAGATGAGTGCTTGCCACAGGCTGAGGCGAGAGGGATAGGGAGAGCCCCAGATCTCCGTTAGTTTTGAAACTAAATAGAGCTGACGGTTGCACAACATTGTGAAGGTTAGATGCCACTGTGCTGTACACCTGAAATGGTTAATTTTATATTATGGGAACTTCACCCCCCAAAAGATAATGTCACGATAGTGAAAAGACAAATTATAGACTGGGAGAAAAATATTTGGAATACATATATCTGACTTGGGACCTACATGCAGAATATCAAAAACATACTCCTAAGTAACAATAATTAAAAGGAGATGAAACCTCTCCTCTTTCCCAGATAGGTAAAAGTCCTTAATAACTAAATCATAAAAGAAGATATACATTTGACCAGTAAGCATATTAAATAATATTAAAATCCTTAATTGTCAACAAAAATGTGCAATATCACTATTTATTCATCAGAACGACTAAATATGTTTTTTTAATTTAAGACAGCAAATTTTGAATAGTATGGAACAACTTGAACTCTCACATATTTCTGGTGGATGTGTGGAATGCAGTAATGTTGGAAATTTGCTTGGCATCTTAAAAAAGAAGCCTTTAAATAAAGCTAAATACAAAACTATGATACAACAAATCTACTTGTAGGTCTATACAAAAAATAAATTACTCTGTATGTCCACAAGGACTGTATAGTCCGTCTGCCCGGCTGGCACAATATTAATAAAATCACACAAATTAGTTGCTTAAACAATAGAAATGTATTGCTCACAGTTCTGGATGCTGGGATGTTCAAAATCAATGTGTCAGCTAATTGAAATTTAGGTGAGGGCTCTCTTCCTAGCTTATAGATAGCTGCTTTCTTACTGTATGTGTGCATGGCAGCAAGAGAGAGAGAGAGAGGACACACACACACACACACACACACACACACACACGGTGAAACAGCGAGCACAACCACTCTCCTGTTTCACTAGTTGCTATGGTATTAATGGGACCCCCAATTTCATGTGTTGGAAACTGAATCCATGATGCAATAGTGTTGGGTGGTGGGATTAAATGGGAGGTGTTTGGGTCATAAAGTCTTTGTCCTCATGAACAGATTAATGCCTTTATAAAATGGCTTGTGGGGGTGAGTTCCCTCTCTCTCTCTCTCTTTTTTTTTTTTTTTTTTTGAGAAGGAATCTCACTCTATTGCCCAGGATGGAGTACAGTGGCATGATCTCGACTCACTGCAATCTCTGCCTCCCTGGTTCAAGCAATTCTCCTGCCTCAGCCTCCCGAGTAGCTGGGACTACAGGCGTGTGCCACCATACCCAGCTAATTTTTGTATTTTTTAGTAGAGATGGGGTTTCACCATATTGGCCAGGCTGGTCTCACACTTCTGACCTCGTGATCAGCCTGCCTCGGCCTCCCAAAGTGCTGGGATTATAGGCATGAGCCACCACGCCTGGCTGTGAGTTCTCCATCTTATGTTCTTCTGCCACGTGGGGGACCCTATGTTCATCCCCTTTTGCCACTTCCACCTGCTACCGGGTAAGAAACCAGCGAGAAAACCTGCACCAGATGCTGGTACCTTGATATTAAATGTCCTAGTCTTCAGGGCTATGATAAATATATTTCTGTTCTTTATAAATTACTTAGTCTCAGGAATTCTTTTATAGCAACACAAAATGCACTAAGACACTAATCTGTCAGGCCAGGGCCCCACCCTTATGAACTGATTTAACCTTAATTACCTCAGGATAAACCCTACCTTCGAATACTCACATTGAGGGTTTAAACCTATAAACTTTATGGGGACACAATTCAGTTCTTAGCAAAAACCAATATTAAAATGTTCATAGCAACTTCATCTAGCTTAAACCTAGAAATAACCCAAATATTTATCAGAGGAATTGACTAGCAGCCCATTTGGTCATTAGAATACTCAGAGAATAGAATACCATACAGCAATAAAAAGAATAAATTATTGACCCAAGGAATAAAATGACTGACTCTCACTCTCAAATATATTGTGATGAGCAAAAGTAGCTACAAAATATTACAGGCAAAAGAACATGCAAATAAAATAGTTTTAGAAGTCAGAATAGTGGTGACCATGGAATAGGGGTGGAATTGAGAAAGGGAAACAAAATACATAAGAATTGGAAAGAGTAAAAGGTTTTGTTTTCATAGGGCTACTGTCAGGAGATGAATTGTGTCCTCCTAACATAGGTTGACATCCTAAATCCAGAAGCTCAGAATGTGACTGTATTTGGAGATCGTGGCCTTAAAGAAGTATTTAGGGTACAGTGAAGTGAAGTCCCGAGGTGGGCCTAATCCAATATGACTGTTGTCCTCGTGACAAGAGATCAGGTTACAGAAATGTACAGAAGAAAGACCAGCTGAAGACACAGGGAGAAGATGGACATCAACATGAGAGAGGCTTCAGAAGAAAACAACCCTGTGGACCCCTTGACCTTGGACTTCTAGCCTTCAGACTGTGAGAAAATCAATTGCTGGTGTTTAAGCCACCCAGAGAGTGGTATATTTTTATAGCGGCCCCAGGAAACAAATACAGCTACATGAAACTACTTTACTCATTATTTATGATTACTTGTATAAAGCTCTGGTAATTAGGATGGAGGGTATTTGGTGCAGAAAGGGAAGATTCAGTAATGGAAGGGAAAAATGGACTCACCAAAATACCACTCCCATTTGAAAATGCCATGGAAAAGATATGATGTTGCCTAGCAAGGCAGGAAAGCATGGATGTTTAATAAAGTGGTTCACATTAATACACCATCCATATGGAGAAACAACAGAACTTCTATCTTAAATCACAAATTCATCTTCAGCTTTATTAAAGATCTAATTGTAAATGTCAAAAGCATAATAAAATATTTTAAAAATAATATGGAAGAATATCCTTATTCCTTTGGATAGGAAAGCATTTCTAATACATGGCAGCCCAAGAAGCATAAACCAGAAAAGAAAAGAAGGAAATGTTTGAGAATATTAATGTTAAGAAACTCTGCTCCTTAATGTAGACCATAAATTAAATGGAAATAAAAGTCACACATTTACAAAAGATATTTTCATCCCATAAAACTGATATTTACTCTTCTTCTGAATAGATAAATATGCCAGTGAGTCTTTAACCACACACACACACACACACACACACACACACACGCAAACAATCACACAAAACACTTGAATTTTAGAGGAAAGGAAACAAAAGTGGTCAATAAACATACGAAAAGTTGCACTGCTTCATTATTAATCAGGGAAATGCAAATTAAAACCACATGAGACAATAGTTCATGCTCACAGATTGACAATTACTAGTGTTCCTGAATTATCAAGTGCGTGAAAGGATTTGCAGCAATCACAACTGTTTACATATCACTGCTCTGAATCTACATCATACACACAACCTGAAAACAATTTGCCATTATCTAGCCACGCCGAAGAGGAACCAATCCTGTAAGCCAACCATTCCATTATTTCATAAATAGTTGTAAACATGCCCCCAGGAAACAGGTAGGAGAGTGTTCCTAAACACACCATGTGTCAAAAAATCTGATGATGAAACAAGTAACAATAAAAACTGGTAATAATAGAATGAAAAATAATATTACAAGTTCATAAAATTGTAACACCACTGTGAAAATGAATGACATGTCTACATGTATTGACACTTTTCAGTAAAATTTTGGTTCAACAAATAACGCTACTGAAAAATAATTTTAATATGAATCAAATTATTTTAAGTTACAAACAAGCAAAAGAAAACTATATTTAGAAATACAAAATATAAAGTAAATACAATAAATAATTACCGCAATGTGAACAACACTTCTTTTTCTAAGGAATAAAAATGTTTATTTTACGTAAAATCATCTAATTCTCACATAAAATTATGTTATTGTTATTATTATAACAAAGTCAATAAAGTTATCTGTTGTACTGTTGTTCATGCTTCTAGCAGGTAAGAGGGAGCATACGTGTGGACCACAGGCAAAAAGATGATCCCTATAAACAGGAATTTTGCCTCATTGTCCTGATTACCTGACAAGCATCTAGCAGGGTGCCCAGAAAAATAATATTTTTGAATGAATTGAATTATCTGAATAAATGAAAAGAACAAAAACAGAAAAAGTTCTGACATTACATTTCAATGATTTGCATGATTGTAAGGGAATCCTCCTAAGGCAGAAGAGACAAAGGGCTTCAGACTAATGACAATGATGTCTGTATTACTAAAATTGTTATCAGATTCTTGCAATGTCAATCTTTGGACAATTTACTTCATTATAGAACCTTATTCCTAGTCAACATTTTAAAAAATTTAAAAAATTAATATACCTTGGTACTAAAATGACTACTTAGACAATTTAAATTTGTTTATATTTCAGAATATCATCATCATGAAATGGTTCTGATTATAGTTTATAAACATCAAGATGACATCTTAGTCAACTGGGCAGACCAGGATTGTTGTCAATTGTTATTGTGTAAACTTTAAGAAATTTTACTAATGTTCTATAAAATATAGACTTCAATTATAAATGTATGAAAATACAACTATTATCTCCCAGTTTTTGAGCAATTACATATTGTTGAATGTGAATCTGTTTGTCACGTCCTGTAACAAGTTAAAGTTATCTTTTTGGTAATCAAACAATAAACATTTAAGACCGGGCGCGGTGGCTCACGGCTGTAATCCCAGCACTTTGGGAGACCGAGGCGGGCGGATCACGAGGTCAGGGGATCGAGACTATCCTGACTAACACGGTGAAACCCCGTCTCTACTAAAAATACAAAAAATTAGCCGGGCGTGGTGGCGGGAGCCTGTAGTCCCAGCTACTCGGGAGGCTGAGGCAGGAGAATGGCGTGAACCCGGGAGGCGGAGCTTGCAGTGAGCCGAGATCGCACCACTGCACTCCAGCCTGGGAGACAGAGTGAGACTCCGTCTCAAAAAAACAAAACAAAACGAAACAAAACATTTAAAAATGAAGAAAAAAATTCAACAATATAAAGATTTCCACTGTATAAAGTTCTTAAGAGTAAATAATAAAAGTCCTTCTTCAGTGTCATTGTCCCACTTCCTTCTTTTTCTTCTATTGGAAACAGCGTGCATCCCTCCAGACCTTTTGCTGTCCATTTATGCTTAGAATTGGTAAATTCAAAAATATGATTGAGATACATATTTTTCGTTTAAATAAATATGATAATATCATAGATATGTTTCTAAAACACTGTAATTCTTCATTTGATGCATTTTGGAGATTGTCATTTGGTGTTATTTTATTAATCAACTCTATTCTATTTAATTTCAACAAAGTGTCTTACCCACCTTTGAGCTATCCTTCTACTGATGAATTTGCTTGCTGTTTATGTTGCACCATTAGCAAATGCTGCATAATATCCTTTTGTGTGTCTGGGTGTGCACCGAAGTTAATATTTCTGTAGGATCTCTCATGCAGACGTGTAATTGCTAAGCAAATTTTAATAAATACAATCAAATTGCTCTCCCAAAAAGCTTTTGCAATATTTGTTCTCAATATTTTGTCAACATTGTATATTATCAATCTGTCAGGAAAAACAAGATAATTTTTAGTTTTTCCATGTTTCTAGTGACTAGTGAGTGCCAACATAATTTTACATGTTTAATAGACAACTGTGGATTTAGTAAATTGCCTCTTCATTTACTTTATTCAGTTTTTACTTTAGTTGTTTTTCTTTTCCCTTGTCTATTTGTGGGAACTATTTATAAGTTAAGAATGTTAATTTTTTTTCTTTTCTAAAAAACATGTTTATAGTCTAGCAGGTATCTTAAATAATATTAGTACAAATTGAATATTTTTAATTTAAACACTTTAATTATATAGCTATATATTTTCTACCACTCATTTTTATTGCCTGATACTGCGTTCTAGTCCCCTAGGGTGGGCAAGAAGAGAACTAAGGATATTGTAACAACGCTCCTGGACTGCATTTGTGCTTAGAAAAGAGTAGAGGCTGTCAAGAAGTGTTTTTGACCAGAATCTGTCTATGAGGCAGCTCTGCTGTTGGGCAGCTCTGCTGTTCTAGTTGAAACTTGATCTATTTCTCTTTGTAATTACAACGGGTTCGTGTTGAAGAGCCATCTTTTGTAGTATTATGTACACTTAAGTATCAGTATGCAGGTATGGATAATTCAACTATACTATATATATAGTTTTTAGAGACATGCAAACTAATTAATGTTCCAAAATATAATTTCTGTAAGAAATCCATTCTAAGTCACAAATAAACACATAATGAATACACAATTTGAATTTGTCTTAATCATTAGTTAAGATTTGGAGAGATGAATGCAAATTAAATTAATGCAGTTTTTCATTTAAAACTAGCTTTGTTGGCTATATACTTTTTTAGAGTTTTTGTCTTTACAGGGACAATAAAGCTGCTTTAACTTTATATCACCATCTAGTGGCAGAGCATATACTTCTTAGAAGGAGACAGTAGAAGACTGAAAATTAAAAGTAACCATGAAAGTTACAGAAATACAAATATCACATGTTCTCACTCATAAGAGGGTGTTACAAACGGTGTACACCTGGATGTAGAGAGTGTGATGATGGACCCCGGAGACTTGGAAGGGCACAAGTGAGAAGAAGTGGAAGCTGAGAAATTACTTACTGAATACAATGTACGTTATTCAGGTGAGGAATACCCTAAACTCCTCATGTGACCACCACATATGTAACAAAATTGCACTCCTTCCACAACAATTTATATGAATTTTTTTAAAGTAGGGATTTTATGACGGCTTTATCATATTGGAAAAAACTTCTCCAAATATCAGGCATACACATATTCAGAAAATGAATTGAGGGTTAATTAGTTAGTTATACTTCTGATTTAAGTATGCATATTTGTTTCTGTTAGTACAGAAATTCAAGAGAAAAATTATTTTAATTTATTCATTTTAATTTATATTATATTGATTATCCCTTATACCACAAACTTTTACATTCAAAGGGCCATTTTGTTTTTATGGATATATTCTACAGAGCAGTTTAAAGCTGTTGCTATTTACTGCCTACCTGGCTTTGTAATTCTTTTGATGAGAATTTTTAAAACTATTATCTCTCATGAAGCCATATTATTTAGTGTTTTCTTTCCAATAATATTACTGGAAAAATATTAAGGGTACTAAATTAGGTGAATACGTGGATTTTTAAGTATTAGGAAGAAAGAAAAAACTGAGTTTTACTAATAATTCAATTTCTAGTATATCATTGAATGAAAAAATTGTTTTAAATACAGCCTTTTTTCATAAAATGTGGAGTTATTTTAAAAGTGTCGTTCTTTGCTTGCTTCCAATTTCCTTTGTTAACATATGCTGACTTCTCTGTTGTCTTTCACTAACCTAGCATTATCTTATGATGAACAGAGGAGAATTGCTTAAACACTTTTTTCTTTTAATTTTGGAGACTTTATCTGCAATATAAATAGTCTTTATGTTACAGTCGTCATGGCATCATTTTGTAGTTCTAGAAAGATTCTACTCCAGCGCTCCTGCGTTGCCATTCCTACAGGTATCTCTGTGCCTTTCTTTACTGAAGGGGAAAGGCATGGTTTCAAAATGATGCCGTAGAAATGTGCAACGTGGAGGTCCCGCATTTGATACTGTGGGGATGTCTTTGCCTTGCCTGTAGTGACCAGCAGGGTAGCGACAAGTCCTTTAGTAAAATCTTGTAACATGAAAAATTGGGCAGGTCTGGAAAGCCTTCTAAGAGTGACACCAAATTAACGAAGTAATGTATGCTATGATTCGCTAAAGATTCCTTGCTGAGATAGACACTTTGAGGTGAAGCTCAGTTATTTTCAAAGTGAAATTTTATTAAATAGACCTAAGTTGCAATTATGCTAACATTATAATTATTCTAACTGCTAATTCACTTTCAAATATAAACACAATACAGTCATCTGTCAGAATTATATTCATAAATCATGGGACCCAGCAGGATCCACAGACAAATGTGCACTTTAATAGGAAAAAATGCTGTGAAAGTAAAATAAGTTTCATGTTGCAGCCAGTAAATGCATTACAGCCTAAGTTCCAAGAGGAGGCTTGTCACAGCAAACTCATTATATAGAAAGTATAAAAGGACTTGGCATAATAACGGTATGAATTTGGAAGAAAAGTGAAATTATAAGGTATAATTATTGCCTTGTCCTATAGATTCTACAGAAAATGCATCGAGTCAAATCTATTCAGTAGTATTTCTCAGATGCTTAACTGCCTTGATAAAATATGTCAAGGCATTATTTAAATCGTTGTATTATTTTAATCATATACGGTTTGGTAGGCCAAATAATATATAAACACAGGCAAAGTTAGGTTGCATGTTATTCACATTTATTTTTAATTTTCCTAATGAACTCTAATCTTTATAGTAATAGTATTTTGCATTCTTTCGTTAACACCAGGAGTATCAAAATGCAGCATTATCTGTAATATGGTTAATTGACAGTTTATATATATACAATATATATATAACACATTAAAATATATAGTTTATTTAAAGGTATGTATTTAACTGTAAGATTAAACATCAATATTTTCTTATATATGCATAGGCATAAAATATGTGTTTACAAGTACATGGCTACATTAATTCATTTCAGAATGCATTTCTCTGTAATGGGATCCAGTGATAAATAGGACAAAGTTTCTGCCTCAAATAAACAGATAGTATAGATGATCTGAGATTATGGTGATTGATAAGAAGAAGTTAAACAGGGCAATAAGCTGTCTCATGGGAAGGAGGCCTCACATTTTGAAGGGAATTTCAAAGAATGTGTGGAACAATTGCAAAACACCAAGACTGTAACCAACCCTGCTAAAGACCTACACAGCAGCCACAGTTTTCAGTACGGTTCTGTATTAGTCCATTCTCACATTGCTATAAAGAACTACCGAGAACTTAAAGTATAATAAAAAATAAATAAATAAATAAAAAAGAGTTACCTGAGACTGGGTAATTTATAAAGAATAGAGGTTTAATTGACTCACAGTTCTGCAGGCTATACAAGCAGCATAGCTGGAGAGGCCTAAGGAAACTTACAGTCATGGCAGAAGGTGAAGTAGAAGGAGGCACGTCTTACATGGCTGGAGAGGGAGAAAGAGGGTGACAGGGAAGGTGCCCCACACTTTTAAACAATCAGATCACTTGAGCTCTCATTCACTATCATAAGAACAGCAAGTGGGAAGTCTGCCCCCATGATCCAATCACCTCCCACCAGACCCCTCCTCCAACACTGGGGATTAAAACTGGACAAAAGGTTTGGGTGGGGACACAAATCCAAACCATATCAAGTACTTAAAGGACTTTCAGCTTCGTCTTTGTTTTCGGTCCCTAAATATTTACCCTTTTTTAAATGAGCTTAGTCATATATTCACACAATTAAAAATTGAAGTATTTATCTAGCATTTCTTATAATTTTAAGCAAGTAGTTTTGCTCTAACCCAACAGTCTAATATTTCCAGAAACAATATTTTAGTATACACTTCTCTTTACAAAATTTCCAAATGTCTTCTTTCTGTCTTTCATCTTCTTTCTGTCTTCTTTCTTTCTTTCTTTCTTGTTTTTTTTTTTTTTTTTTTTTTTTTTGAAACGGGGTCTCATTCAGTCTCCCAGGCTGAAGCTGTGGTGTGATCTTAGCTCACTGCAACCTCTGCCTCCCATGCTCAATCAATCCTCCCACCTCAGCCTCCCAAGTAGCTGGGATTACAGGAGCATGCTGCCATGTCTGGCTAATTTTTGTGTTTTTAGTAGAGATGGGGTTTTTCTATGCTGCCCAGGCTGGTCTCAAACTCCTGGCCTCAAGCAATCCAACCACCTCAGCCTCTCAAAGTACTAGGTCCAAATGTATCTTTGAAGCTGCATTCTTCAAATTTAATATGAAACCAAGAATAATATGAAACTAAGAATAAAAGACAGCTATGATACAAAGTTATCCTCAATAAGATAGAACTTCTACTTTAATGCCAATACATTGCCTCTGTGTCTCAAAACTGAGCTGTTCACATAATCTATAATTTTTATTGTGTTCTTTAAACTCAATAAAGAAAGATTCTTTGCTTCATAGGATTTCTGTTGAATAAAATGTCACTTAAATGAACTTTTACCCAATAGTAACAATGTGTATATAGTATATTTTCTTAAAATGTGAATAAAATTTTAAGAATATACAGTCCTCTATTAGGAAATTCAATGTTGGGAATTTAGGTTTTGCAAATCGTTTAATACTAAGTAGCTTTTAAAGATAACTAAATATCAGCATTTAAAAATCTTTAAGTATTCAAAATCAAATATATCAAATCAGATTAAGTAACAATCAAAATCTGTGACTAATGTCATTTCTTAACAACTTACCACATTATTTTAAAATAAAAATTTGTTGCAGATGACATTATTTGAATATTTGTATCAGAATGTATCATGAACCTTTTTATAGCCATTGCTTGCATACTCTGAACTTATGGTGTCCAATAGTAGTGACCATGGACCACTTGAACTGTGGCTAGGGCAACTGAAGACCTTATATTTTCATTTTATTTTACTTAAATTTAAATTTAAAGAAAAAACTGGCACTTTGAGTCATTGGGTAACTTTTAATTATGTTTGCAGCAAAATAGGTATGTGAATCAACAAATTTTGACTATGAATTTATAAAATTTACATACAGATCAAGTATTTTAAGTGAATGATAAATATTAAAGTGTGCAATAAGTATTTTACTTTTATTTTCAAATTTTTATTAGCAACAGAATCTCACTCTGTCTCCCAGGCTACAATGGTGTGATCATAGCTCACAGTAACCTTAAACTCCTGGGCTCAAGTGATTCCCTCACCTCAGTCTCCTGAGTAGCTGAGATTACAGGTAAGCACCACCATGCCCAGCTAATTTTTAAAAATTTTTTTGTAGAAATGAGTTCTCACTATGTTCCTCAGGCTGACAGATTTTTAAAACAATATGAAAAAATAATATAAAATATTTCATTATTAATATACCACATTAATTACATTTTGAGTGATAATTTATATATTGAATTATATATTTTAAATTGAATTGAAGATTTTTACTAGTTAAAAAGAAATTTTAAAAATTCAAAACACACATGTAGATCATATTTTATTTTCTTCAGAGTTTCCTCAGAGTTGCTCTAAGCTATAGTTTAGAAATTACAGGCCAGTATTTGTCAAATTCCTCTATTCTGTAGGTATTTGAGTATAATTCCTCCTGTTATTGACCTAAGATGTAATGCATTCAAATAGAATAGAATATGAAGAATTCAAAAACTGAGATATTAACTTCTTTTTTTCCACGGAATTAATTCATTTACAAAGTTTAATTGCTGTGCTTTTAACATTGAATATTGTACTCTTCTGTCTTTTTTTCCGAGGTTCTTCTTTTATTAATTTTTAAAATTTTAATTAGTGTGAATACATAACAGGTGTACATATTTATGGGGTACATGTGATATTTTGATTCAAGCATACAATGTGTAGTGATCAAAGCAGGATAACGGAGACATTCATCACCTCAAGCATTTATCATTTCTTTCTGTTAGGAACATTCCAATTCCACTCTTTTAGTTACTTTGAAATGTGCAGCAAATTATTGTTAAGAATAGTCTATTCTGTTACTGAACACCAGATCTTATTACTTCTATCTAACTGTATTTTTGGACCCATTAAACAACCCCTTCTCCCCTCCCCTCACTACTGCCCTTCTCAGACTTTGGTAACCATCATTCTACTTTTCTCTTTCATTAAAAGTTTGCTGTAACAATGAGCTATTTATGCCAGTTTTGCTATTTATCCATGCATGATTTTTAACTATTTGTCTTAAAACTGTATACACTGTATGACAGAGTGTTGATTTGCAGTAGCTGACATATTGCAGGAGTGTCATTAAACACTGAAACCAGGATAAATATTTGAAGAGTTAAATGTTTGAGGTTTGTTTTATGGTTTGGGGCAACTTACTTGTATTTGTATCTGCAAACTCCAATTGTACATTGAAGTTATCAATGTGAGAAGTGACAACATTCAGTTATGATTTTAAAATGTCTAGAAAATTAATTTCGCCAAATAAATGTCGCATCCTGTCATTCTACCTTGTGATGAAAGAGTTCTGAGAAACTGATGGGAATACACGACATTAATTTCAGTGTCTGTGATGCATATAGCTTTTCATAACAATTGTAACAATAATAAACTTCAACTTAATATAACAGTAAATAATAAACTTCAATTTAATTATTTCAATACACTGTCTTTCTGTTCTTCTTCCATCTTTTCTACCCTGTAAGGCATCTTTTTTTATATAAAAATATATGATTCTTGGTTGATAAGACATTTATAGAGTCACATAACAATATAAAGCTTGGGATTTAGGGGAAAGCCAGGCTAAAAAGTCATAAGGGAATTAAAAAGTTTATGACATTAACCACTAATGGTGGTTGACATTAACCACTAATTCTCTCAGGAATGAGTTGCTTGAACTACATTCTTCAGAAATGCAATGAGAAATCTAAAAATGATTGTGATCAGAAAATAAAGAAAAATGATAATGAAGTGTTTGTGTAACGCCAAATAATGTATCAACAATCATCCATTTTGAACCAGAATCCCCAGTAAGACTAGTGCCTCTAAATGGAAATATAGAAATAAAGAAGGGGACATCACAAAATTGGTGAAAGTTACAAACTTGTGTTGGAACATGTTTGGCGTGGAATAGCCTAGTAGAAAATTTACTTTTCTGTTTATGTAATTACTATATTTTAGATATGGGGTTTCCTTATGTTTCCCAGGGTGGTGGTCTCTAATTTCTGGGCTTGAGCAATTCTCCCACTTCAGTCTCCAGAGTGGCTGAGGTTGCAGCCTGAGCCAATGTGACCAGCATGGTAGATATTTAAATATGAAGCTGAATTGGACTTAGGAGAGGTGTTAGGGCTGGAGGTACTGTTTTATGGGCAACTTTGTTAATTCGTAGGAACAGGAGAAGGGTCTACCTAGAGGTAGACTTGCCATTTTTCAAGAGACAAACTCCCATCATGGGAGTGCTACTTACAAGGGGCCTCTCTGTTTGTTATTGTCCTTATAACACCAGCCCCAGGAGACCAAATAGGCCAATTATATAATTTATAATAAGAATTCCTGTGATGTTCCCCTTCCTGTGTCCATGTGTTCTCATTGTTCAATTCCCTCCTATGAGTGAGAACATGCAGTGTTTGGTTTTTTGTTCTTGCAATACTTTGCTGAGAATGATGGCTTCCAGTTTCATCCATGTCCCTACAAAGGACATGAACTCATCATTTTTTATGACTGCATAGTATTCCATGGTGTATATGTGCCACATTTTCTTAATCCAGTCTATTGTTGTTGGACATTTGGGTTGGTTCCCAGTCTTTGCTACTGTGGGGTGGGGGGAGGGGAAAGGGATAGCACTAGGAGATATACCTAATGCTAAATGACGAGTTAATGGGTGCAGCACACCAACATGGCACATGTATACATATGTAACAAACCTGCACATTGTGCACATGTACCCTAAAACTTAAAGTATAATAATAATAAAATTAAAAAAAAAGAATTCCTGCCACCACTTCTCTTTAAAAATCAGAGAGAAAGAAAAAAATATTATTACGGGCTTAATGAACAAAAATTTAGAACGTGAGAAAATGGATAATTTAAGGGTTGAGTGAAAATAAGCTGTGTCACCATGCTGTACATTAAGTCTTTAGAACTTTTTCATCTTATAACTGCAAGTTTATGCCCTTTGACCAACATCACCCCATCCCCGTCCCCACCCCCAGTTCCTGGCAATCACCATTCCATTCTGTTTCTCAGTTTGACTTTTCAATACTCTAAATATAAGTGGAATCCTACAGTATTTGTCTTTCTGTTTCTCATTTGCTTCATTTAGAATAAATCTTTCAGACTTACCCATGTTGTCACAAAGGACGTAATTTTTCATTTTAATCCTAAATGTTTCCTTTTTTGTATATACACACACACACTCATATATACAATATATGTATATGTAGTTGTGTGTGTGTGTGTGTGTCTGTGTGTCACATTTACTTTATCCATTTGTCTGTTAACAGACACAGGTTGATTCTATATCTTGGTTCATGTGAATAACCCTGTAACATACATGACTGCAGCTATTTCTTTGACATACTGATTTTATTTCCTCTGGATATATATACAGACAGCTAGATCATTCAACGCGTGTTATAGTTTGGCTTTTTTGTAATAGCCATCCTCACAGGTTTGAAGTTATACCTCATTATGGTTTTCATTTGCATTGCATCATCTTTTCATATATTTGTTGGTTATCTGTACATCTTCTTTGGAAACGTGACTATTCAGGTCCTTTGCTCAATTTTTAGTTTGTTGTTGTTGTTGTTTGTTTTGCTATTAAGTTGCAGGAGTTTCTTATATATTTTGGAAGCTAGCTCTCATCAGATGTATAGTTTACAAATATCAGATAGTTTCTCCCATTCCACAGTGTTATGTTTTCAATTTGTTGATTGCTTCCTTTGCTATGTGGAAACTTTTAGATTGACACAGTTCCACTTGTTTATTTTTGTTTTTGTTGCCTGTGCTTTTAGTGTCATATGCAAAAATTTATTGCCAAGACCAGTATCAAGGAGCTTTCCTCCTATATTTTATTCTAGAATTTTTACAGTTGCAAGTCTTATCTTTCAAGTTCTTAACAATTTTCAGGATTTTTGCATATGATGAAAGGCTCCAATTTCATTAGTTTGCGCATGTATTCCAGTTTTCACACCACCATTTATTGACGAGACTATCTTTCCCAATTATCCACTCCTGGCGCATTCATCGGAGATCAATTGATGCTAAATGTGTAAGTTGATTTCTGGGCTCTATTTCATTATATGTGTCTATGTGTCAGTTTTTATGGCAGTAACACATTGTTTTGATTACTACAGCTTTGTGATGTAATTTATAATCAGAATATGTGATGCTCCAGCTTTGGTCTTTCTCAGCATTGCTTTGGTTATTCAGGGACTTTGGTGGTTCTATAAAAATCTTAAGTTTTTTTTTCTATTATATTTATGCAAAAAATGCCATTGTAATTGGATAGAGATAGCACTGAATCTGTAGATTGCTTTGAGTAGTATGGACATTTTAACGATAGTGGTTACTTTAATCCATGTGATTAAATGTGAGATGTCTTTCCATTATTTGTCTTCAGTTAATTTCATCAATGTTTCATCATTTTCTGTATACGGATCTTTTGCTTCCTTGATTAAATTTATTCTTTATTATCTTATTCTTTTTGATGCTGTTATAGAAGGAGTGGCTTTGTTAATTTCTATTTAAGTTAGTCATTAGTGTATAGGTTTATTATTCTGTAATATACACTTTGAAGGTGAATAAATGAAACCAGAACCCTCTAAATTATATAGAGATCTTTCTGTTTTCAATTCAGTATTTTTAGTTTCTACTACTGTGGAATTTAATAAATAAACATCATGACTTTATTATATTTTTAACCTATGTATATTCTTACAAAAGTTGTAGTTATTTAATTCATTGTCACCTTTCCACTGTATACTTATCTGATGTTTACTTAACTTCAATTTTTATTATCAATATTTTTCTATCTTTAACATCTCATTCTTTATTTATTACATTTGATTTATCGTTTATTGATTTGAATTTGAGTAATGATCTTCTAGTTGGTTACTAAGCTTAAATATTTTCTATGTGAAAATTATTTTCAATAATTTGACTTTAGCTAGATGCATTATTCTTGAAACAGAAACTTTTCATTTTTAGAATCTTTATATTTTGAGGTCGAGAAATCTGAGATTGTTCAGATTTTTGTTTTTTTTGAGATGAATTTAACCTTTGTATTCTGTTTCTGAGGCTTGAAACTTTCTTTTTATGGTGTAAGTTCAGAGATGTTATCAATTTTATTGAAGCTTATATAAGTTTTAATAAATTTATCATTGAGTTTATTTTATCCCCTTCAAGTTTCATATTCAAAGTGTGTAGTTAGAAAATGAAATGTTTTCCCTAACATTTTAACTCTTAACTCCGCTCTCCAACTTGTTCTGTTTTCTGAATTACCAATACCTATTTGTGTTGCCCTGGACATGCTGTGACATCAGCTTCTACCATGCTCTCATCCTTTTAGCTTTCTCATTTACGTCCATTTCTAGAATGCTTCTCAATTTTGTCCTAGACATTACTGATAAATATTTCTGTATGCCCAAGCTCACTAGGTGCAACTAATGGTCATGATGTCTAAAGAATAAAGTTGTTTTAGTTGCCTATTCAAAAATTCAACCCTAACCCCATTCCCTAGAACAACGTATCCTCTTTTGTCCTTTATTTTACTTTATTTAAAAAGTATCACCTTTAAATGTCCTATATATTTTAAATGTTTTATTTTCAACTGCCCCCCTAAAAATGTAAGGCATTGAGAGGCGGAATTGTGCTCATTTTACTCACTGCTGTTACCTAACTTCTTAGAATGGTGCCAATAATTAAGCTTAAAATGTATTATTTCATCATGTTCTATTCTGATTTAAGGGGTGCCGTTGTATTTTATTTTTTATTTTTGTTTAAATAGACTTTATTTTTAAAGCCTGTTTTATTTTTAAAATATTTTGGATTTACTGAAAACTTGAGATATAACACAGAGTTCTCATATATCCCACATTCAATTTTTCTATTATGAACAGCTCACATTCATGTGGTATGTTGGTAATATCTGTTTACTCAAAATCAATGCATTACTTTCTAACAAAAGCCTATAGCATAGGCACATGTCCTTGGTTTTTATCTAATGTTCTTTTGCTGTTCCATTATCTCATCTGGTTTCCCATATACCTATGGTCGTTGTGTCTCCTTAAGCTCCTCTTGGCTATGACAGTTTCTCAGATTGTCCTTGTTTTCAATGCCCTTGGCAGTTTTCTGGAGGACTGGTCAGTGTCTTCAGAATATTTGACAAATGGAGTTTGTTTAATGTTTTTTTTCACACAATTAGGCTGGGGTTATGGATTTCAGGGAGAAACCTGACAAACACTATTGTCCAGATGCCCTTTTTAGTTGCTCTTTACAAGTTTCTATTCCTTGAAGATGGAATGTATACATGAATTAATTCTAAGAGAGGCTCATCTTTTCTCCTGGCATTAATTTACAATTTATTTATTTATTTCACTATAGCTCATGGATAGTTATTTTATGCTTTGGGTACAGATAACAGTATTGTGTTGTTTGTTGTGTTTCTCAAATTGTTTCAGTTTTGTGGGAGTTTGGAGTTTTATTGTTTGTTTGTTTGTTTCAGTTTGTTACTTTCTGGCACTACAAGGTGCTCCAGGCTCATCTTTTATATTTCCCACCCATGCTCTAGAATTGTTCATTTATTTCATGAGCTCTGGTTCCTTATATTAAAAAAGTGAAGGAAACTAAGATCTGCTGGGTGTGCTTGTTATTCTTAGGAATTTATAGTTTCTAGGCCCTCTTAACTGACATAATACGGGAACATGTGATTATGATAACCCAGGCATATACACATATTTATAAGTTTTTCTATTTAACCATCTGAAGCTATGTTAGGCCTAACTTTAGTTCATAGCAATGTTTCCAACCATAATACCTTACCACCTGGATCATTCTAGCCTCCTCATATTGCTAATCAGTAAATTCTCACTCCAACAGCTCCCACCACTCACTGCCTATTTGATTAATTGCTTAATTTTAGACACATGTATAGCAGTTTCAGAATTATTAACCCAGATCCCTGGTGGATATTACTTTTGAAATGAGAATACAGTGCTTAGGAACAGTTCCTTCTCCATTTTTATACATACATTTCTAAAATGACTTAGGTCAGCATATTTCCCTCCACCTTCTTTGGGGATACCGTTTCATAAATTTGTAATATAGTTTGATCATCTTGTTAGAATCTTCATTCCTTCCTGAGAGCCTCTGACCTCCTAAATGGTTTTCTTTAATTGAATACACGATGGTTCATTCTTTGTGCTGTGAAGGTCTATAAGTTTTGACAATGCATAATATCATATATCTACAATTACAGTATCATAGAGAATAGTTATCCTGCTCTGAAAATTCCCTCTGCTTCACATAGTCATCCTTCATCCCCTGCCTCTTAGAAACCATCTTTCTATAGTGTCTATAGTTTTGTCTTTTCTAGAATGAGACACATTTGGAATCATACATTATGTAAACTTTTCAGATTGATTTATTTAACTGAGCAATGAGCACTTAAGCTTCCTCCATGTCTTTTTATGACTTAATGGCTAATTTCTTTTCATTGCTGAAATAATATTTCATTGTATGAACGTACCAGGTTTTTAAAAAATCCATTTACTTAAAAGAATATGTTGATTGCTTTCAGTCTTTGGTGATTAAGAATAAAGCTGCTAAAACATTTCACCTGCAAGTTTTTGTGTGAACAAAGATTTCAATCAATTGGTTATATATCCCAAAGTACAATTGCTAGATAGTATGGTAAGACTCTCTTCAGCATTATAAGAAACTGCTTCACTCTTTCAGGGTGGCTGTAGCACTGCACCTTCACTCAAGCAATGGATGAGTTTCTGTATCTCCACATTACTGCCACCATTTCATATTGTTGTTTTGGATTTGAGCCTACCCAATTGGTGTGTGTGTTTTGTAGATCTTTGTCCCTTTCTTCCACTCTTCTTGTTTGCATCTATGAACCAGTGGTTTTCTGTGATGCTAAGTTTTGTTTCATTTTTCTTTTTTGTTTGTATGTCTGCAGTAATTTGTTTCTTTGTGGTTCCCATGAGGCTAACACAAAGAATATTGGATCTGCAATAGACTTGTTTTTTAAACTGATAACATTACTCACATAAGAATATTCTAGACTTTTTCTCTACCCCCATAATTTATATTTTTGTTGCCTTAATTTACATCTTTATCTATTTTGTTTTTATTAGCTGCTAATATTAGCTGTTGTTATTTTTGACCATTTTGACTTTCAACCTTCATACTGCAGAAATTTAAGATTTACATAGCACCAAACATCACTGGAGTATTCCAACTTTGATTTATAAATTCAACTCTACTAATGAGTTTTATACTTGCACATGTTTTTATTTTAGTATTTATTTATTTACTTATCTATTTATTTATTTATTTATACTTTCACTTGCAGCATTCTCTTAAGCACTTTCTGTATGATCAGTCTAGTGGTGATGAATTCCCTCAGATTCTGCTTGTCCAGGTAGTTCTTTATTTCCTCTTCATTTATAAAGGATAACTTTGCTGGATCTAGTATTGGTGGTAGTTTTTCGTTTTGGGGGAGTTCTTTGAGCACAGTGAGTATATCATCCCGTTCTCTTCAGGCTTGCCAGGTTTCTGCTAAGAAATCTCCTAATCATTTGATGGGGGATTCCATTTTCTGTGACTTGACTTTTTTCCCTTGCAGCTTTTAGAGTTCTCTTTGTCTTTGACAGTTTGATTAAAATGTGCCTTGAAGAGTTTCTTTTTGGGTTGAATCTAATCAAAGTTCTTTCAGCTTCCTGAATCTGGATGTTCACATCTGTCCCAAGACTTGTGAAATTTTCAGCTATTATTTTATGAAATATATTTTCTGTGCTCTTATCCCTCTGTTTTCCTACTGAATTACTATAATGCAAACATTTAATAGCATCGCATAAATCCTTTAACAGAGGATTTTTCTGTTTCTCTTCTCAATTCTTGCAAGTTACTCAGCTTCACTTATTAAAATTTTCAGTTATTGGGAGAATCTGTAGTTGTGCTGATACATGCATGAGTGGTTTATTTCATGACACTGAGTTTAACAAAGTTTGTCCCTGAATGTGGTTCACTGGCAATTTTGAAACCCAGGCCCAGACAGGGAAAAAGAACACAAGAGACTGATCAGTATTTCACAAATATTAACATACTTAAATGCACTTCAATAGGAAGGTGTTAGGACTTTCTATTTGAGAATTCACAACCCAGCTTGAAGATATTTTGGACTTTATTAAAAGATATAATATTTTAAATACATTTAGTTATAAAGCAACTCCTGAGTTGAAGAAAGCTCAAAACAATATAGGAAAAAAATACATTTTTAAGAGAGATGGTATTATGAAAATGAAATGGGATATTGTTTGAATTCTCACTATGTCACCAGCTATTTTATATTTTGCAATAAATGCAATGCACTGACTGCTCAGTCATTTCCAACGTTATTCAAATTCTGATCTCAATCCACATAATTTTTAAAAATTAGGATGATACATAAGTACAATAAAACTCTTGATAGGAGAAAAACATTTTGTGTATTATATGTTAAAGTGAAGATATAAAATAGCATTTCCTGAATTGTGGTAACAAGGCCAATACATTTTGATACTTTTAATATGTTACTAACAAATGTTCAAAACAAGGTAAGCCAATTAAGAAAACTGAAACACTTACATCAATTGACCAAAAGCAATCAATGAGCTAGAAAGAAACCATTACCACAACTTCCCACATGGGGCAGATTAACAATGAAGTGACATCTGAAGAGATTTAAAATATTCTACAACAGACTAATAACAGTTAAGTTCTTATAACACATATTGGTTTGGCTGTTTCAGCATAATCACAATACAGATTTTAATGAAACTTGGTTACGTACAAATTATTTTGTTTGAATGCAGCTTTATAAAATGAATCTGCCAAGTAAATAAAATAAAATTAAAATCCAGGCAGAAGAAGGGATTTAACATTGTGGCATTTCTTTTGATTTCAGGTTAATACTGAGAGGAGAAAATAAGGCATCTGAGAAAATGATTTAAAATAATAATCTAAAAAATTCTCATGGTTTCTTAACAGCTAGTGATTTTCCCTTGGGGAACAATTATAGTCCTGTAAGCAGAGGGTATTCTAGGAATGATTATTGAGATTTGGAAGGGAACATACTACTAGAGATAGTTAAACAGCAAAACTAATCTAAAATGTCAGTACAGACAGTCCCTGATTTATAATGATTTGACTTACAATTTTTCAACTTTATGATAATATGAAAGTGATACATATTCAGTAGAACTCATACTTCAAATACCCATACAACCTTTCAGTTTTTCACTTTCAGTATTCAATAAATTACATGACATAGTCAACACATTGTTATAAAATAGGTTTTGTGGTGGATGATTTTGCCCAACTGTAAGCTAATGTAAGTGTTCTGAGCGCGTCTAAGGTCGGGCTGAGATAAGCTGTGATGTTTGGTGGGTTGAGTGTATTAAATGTATTTTGACCGATGGTATTTTCAACTTGTGGTGGTTTTACTGGAACATAACATCATTGTAAGTTGAGGAGCATTTGTATTTATTTTATTCGGGGAAAGCTTAAGACAGTTTATTCACAATGGTAAACTACATTCTTGGTGGTATTAGAAAGAAAAACAATCCTTTTCTGACGGCATTTGCAACTGGAAATAACGAATCCTTTAAGCTTCAGAGACTGGTGTAAGAGGAAATGGATTTTATGCCCCGAGGTCCAAAGCCTGAGTTAATCTAATGACCACACATTCCATTTTTATGTAGAATGTTTCAGAGTGCAATGTATTTTTCTTTTTTCCATCTTCTAAAATCTCTAGAATGGGAATTAATAAGTTAGTCTTGAATTACAATTGAATTACTTTTCAGAATATTTGCATGTCTATAAATACAATTTTCTTGACTGACAAGATTTTGAGTATATTTTAAAATATCATATCTTGAACGTTTTGAAAATGTCCAATTTCAAATATACATAGACCATATCAGTTCTTATTAAACCAAATCGTCATTTAGTATGATTTAATTACGAGGCCTGTTGTAAACTCCCAGTCTTACAAATAGTAAAATTTTGCTTAGCCAGTCTCCTTTAAACAGATATTTTGAGTAAACTGGGGCTTTCCATTTTCATATGCAGAACTATCAAGACTCGCAAGTTTATTTCTAGTACTTTGTACATCTTTGCTTGCAAAAGATGAACTATCAGTCTCTTACTAGCCATTGTATTCTCCTACCACTTTCTACCAGTTATACTTATTATTTTAATTTTGATTATTATATGTGGTAGTACAATGTAAGTGTAAAACATAATTCTATGAAAACTAACCTGACTGGTCTAGAAAAACTTAACTAAATTAGGTAGGTAATTTTGTTGTTAAATGTAAATAACTAAAAGATGTATTTAGATTGTTTCACAAGGCCCTTGTCACTTCTCTTTAAATAAACTGAAATTGGAAATTACTACTGATATACTTTATGTAAAAACAAAATCAAAAACAAAAGGCAACCTAGAACTTGTCTTGTAACTTGAAAACTACCAAAATTTTAATTTGATATATCCCACCTACTTTGAAAATTACCTAAGATGCAATATTATTTATTTATTTATTTATTTATTATTTTTTTTTACTATCCTCTATGTTACATGAGTTCTTCTAGTTATTGAAAAAATCAAGAGTAAGTAAAAACAATGATCTGATATCAAAAAGCTCAAAGTGTAGTTGGAGATATACATATTTTATATTTTAAGTAGTTAGTTCTTCAGAAGAAAATGAGTAAGTGTTTTGGGGAACAATCAAAAAGCTATTAACTCCCTTTATTGTTCTTGGTTTAAAACCACAGGGATATGTACATAGAAAACCAGAGAGAAAAGCTGGCCTGGCGTGGTGGCTCACGCCTGTAATCCCAGCACTTTGGGAGGCCGAGGCGGGCGGATCACGAGGTCAGGAGATCCTGGTTAACATAGTGAAACCCCGTCTCTACTAAAAATACAAAAAAAAAATTAGCCAGGCGTTGTGGCGGGCGCCTGTAGGCTGAGGCAGGAGAATGGCGTGAACGCGGGAGGCGGAGCTTGCAGTGAGCCGAGATGGCGCCACTGCACTCGAGCCTTGGGTGACAGAGCAAGACTCCGTCTCAAAAACAAAACAAACAAAAAAACCACAGTGACATAAATCATTATCAATATGTTTTGAATAATTGGTTAAACTATTCAAAATATTCAGATAGCAAATGAATATTTAATATTTCATGAGTTAGGCATAATTTTAGGAATCACTGATGTTTGATAAAGTATAATTGGTATATATTATGTGTATATCGTCTGTAATTATTCCTAAAATCATTAGCATATAATCTAAGTAAACCTGGTCTTTTATTTGTTTCACAGACTGAGTAACTGATGATGAGACAAATATTTCATTTTATTTTTGTTACAAGGTCTTGCTCTGTCACTCAGGCTGGAATGCAATGGCATGATCATAGCTCACTGCAGCCCTGAACTCCTGGGTTCAAGAATATTTTAATTTTTAAAGATAACTTGAGAGCAAAAATGTTTGAACTTAATATAAGGCTGTTTTTAGGGTGAATGAGACGTTATAAAAAATGTTCTAAAACAACAGTGAGAAAAACTACATGAAGTTGTCACGATTATTCCATATCAAGATATTTAAAACAATCTGGAAAGGATTTAATTATACAGTTTGGCTCTTATTTAGACAGGGAAATACTTCATTACTCAGCACTGCATCAAAAGGATGAGATTGACTCCAAGTGTTTTCCTCAAGGGCTTGGAGAGCAGCCAAAAATACACAGTCCTAAATGCAAAGCAGAGTTTATCACATAAAGAAATTTTCAAGAAAAGTAATATTGAGAAAGAAAGAATGTTAAGATGAAAATAGAGCATTAGGGAAATTTTTGATAGATCGTTCTATGGATTTTCCTGTGGTCTTTGCCCTGGTCCCTTTAGTTGGCAACACATGTGTAGCCTCAGAGAAGATTGTTAACGACAATACAGAGAGAAACAAGATGCTCATTTTTAGTTATTTTATTTTATTTTTAATTTTTTGTGAGACGGGATCTCACCCTGTCCCCCTGTCTGGAGTACACTGGTGTAACAATGACCCACTGCAGCCTCGACTTCCTGGGCTTCAGCAATCCTCCCACCTCAGCCTCCCTACTAGTTGGGACTACAGGGAAGCACCACCATGCTCTGCTAAATTTTCATTTTTTTTTCTTTTGTAGAGACTAGGTCTTGCTATGCTGTCCAGTCTGGTTGTGAACTCCTGGAACCAAGTGGTCCTCCCTCCTCAGCCTCCCAAAATGTTGGGATTACAGGGGTGAGTCATGGCATCTGGCCTAAATTTTACTTTTAATTTAAAAAGAGACACAGACATAAGGTATAAAGATTTGGGAGAATACCCCAAAACCTGCTTTCCCTCATAGAGGGATAAAGTCAGAGCCTTCTAGGAGCCTGCAGGCCAGAAAACCAAAGCCCATGGGCCAGACACAGCCTGCAGACTGTTTTTGTGACTAAAGTTTCACTGGAAAACGTTCATTCTTTTATTCATGACTACATTCACACTCCAGTGGCAGAGTCGAGTAGAGTAGCTGCGACGAGACTACAAAGTTGAAACTATCTCCCAGCTGATCCTTTGCAGAAAAAGTTTGCCACCCACTGGCCTAGACTGTGGTGGATCCCTGAGGAAAAGCCCCAGGCCCTTCTCTGCCCTTCCTGTCCCATGCCATATCCCAAAGGGAAGGCTGTGGGTGAAACATTCAAGAGGCTTGGAGATTTAAGACTCAAGGAGTCAGAACAGGTCTGGAAGATCAAGCTGTTTTGGTTTCACATATTTGGGCTGTCTAGGCTGCTGGTTGCGAGACTGTCTTACTATTTGTGCATTATCTGAGAAGTACAGGGAGCAGTGGTACATTTACCTATTCATGTACTATCATAATGGGCATAAAGGACCTTAAGAGATCTCCCTGAGCTTCTCTTGGGTATGAAGTGGCACAGGAAAGCAGTCAGATGTTTCCTGGAAATCCAAGAAAGATTCAAATATAGTCAGGAATGGAAAACAAAGGAACAACAAGTTGTATGAAGGGAAGCCAATATCCATAGGATACAGGTACACATGTGATTGGATATTTACTCCAGCAGCTGACACTCAGTGGCAGCTTGCCCTCCTCCAATGGGAACGGTGGCTCTCATCAGTCCCCATCGCCACTGTAGGGACATCATGTACAAACCCAGAGGCCTGTGAGACCCTGAACAGGCTGATAGGATCTTCAGTTTGCAGAGATAACTGAGAAACGTGTCTATCATTTAGGAGCCATTTTAGCTTTAAACAAGGTTCAGTGGTACTTTTAGGGTTTGAGGAACCTCTAGTCATCTTAAAATTACCCTGTATCCATTCCCATGCCCAGGCCTGTGCTCTTTCCAAACCCAAGATCTGTGTTCCCATGAGACCAGTCAAAGTTGTGATTTGGCCTTAGTGATGATACAGCCACCCCTGGGATCAACATTGAGTTTGATTATCTGCCATCTGACCTGTGTCCTAGAATCAATAACATTTGTTTAACACAAACATCACCATATTGTTGTTTTCTGTCTTTGCTTTTAGCAAAGGCTTCAGCAATTTGGGATAGCCATTGCCTTTCTATTTTATTTATTTTTTTATTTTTTTTTTGAGATGGAGTCTCGCTCCGTCACCCAGGCTGGAGTGCAGCGGCATAATCTTGGCTCACTGCAAGCTCTGCCTCTTGGGTTCACACCATTCTCCTGCCTCAGCCTCCCTAGTAGCTGGGACTACAGGTGCCCACCACCACGCCCGGCTAATTTTTTGTATTTTTAGTAGAGTCTGGGTTTCACTGTGTTAGCCAGGCTGGTCTCAATCTCCCGACCTCGTGATCCACTCGCCTCAGCCTCCCAAAGTGCTGGGATTACAGCTGTGAGCCAACATGCCCGGCCCTGTTACCTTCCTTTAAAGTGTTGATCACAGTAGGAATTAACCTGTTAAGGGACTTTGAATAATCCAGTGATTAGGGCTTGAACTAAGTCATATTATAAAGCTGGGAAAGAGGATAGAGAAAAGAAATGATGTGGGGGCAGAACCTACTGAGTGTGGGGAGTCATTGCAAATGTGATTGGACACCATAGAAATTGTTCAGGGAGATTCCAAGGTTGCTGCCTTGAATCGCAGGTAGTACGGGCTCCACAGAACTCACTGAGGCTCTGAAAGAGAAAGTACAAACATGATCTAAGATATGGAAATGTTGAGACTGGGTTCCTGTGACATACACAGAAAGAAATTTGATTTGAACCTGTATATATAGATATGGACTTAAGAGGAATTATTAGGACTGAGACAGAGGCTTGACACTTAGTATAAAGTTGGAAATTAGGCCACTGTAATGAAAAGATGGGTGAGTCTATAAAGTTTTGATGTTATCAGTTGAGCAGTGATTCTCATTCCTTTTGTTCTCAGCAGGTAAGCATCACAGAGTTCCTTTTCAGTCTTACTGTTGATCCCATGTTCTAATCACATGATATATACATTAAACACAGGCTAAATATGCTGTTGTACCTGGCAATAATGAGTAATATTCCTGGTATGTTCTTCAATAAGAATTGTTTTCAACAAATATATTTAGTTGTGCATTCTTTTTAATCAAAGAGTGAGTATGATCTAATGAAAAGAGTCATGCAGGTGGGTTCTAGGCACATTCCTTTCATTGGAGCTTGTGATTTCTATTAGTTCAGGGCCTAAGGAGCTTGTTTCACTCCTTAGAAAAAGATGATAGGATGAGCATTCCTGCACACCTAGAAACTTGTAAAGAAGAAATGAGGTAATTGATAAGATACTTTGCAAGATATAAATCCTTATAATAGTGAACAGCAACATGATTATTCATAGCATATCAAATCTCTAGCCTTTGGGTAACCAGAATTTAGTTCTATATCTTATAATTTTATACTTTGGCAAAATGCATCATTTTTCAAATACGTGGGGAAAAACCAGATCAATGGGTCTTTGCACATAGGCCAACATGCTCAAGAGTTTGTTACTCTATCAGACATAAAGAGTTAAAATACACAGCGTTAATTATAGTTTGTATTATTAAAATATTTACATTTGTTTTTCTTTGTGTTGTAATGGCCATTAAAACATCTGTACTTATTAATTCAATTCTCATATAATATTGCTCTTGTTTCTAGCAAAACAGCTTTCCTAATGTAATAATGTCAGAGTTTTTGTTTAGTTTATAATCAAAGCAATATGGAATTAGAATCATTAGTTTTACTAATGCAAGTCAGACATTCACATGTGTAATCCTGAGAGCATAGCTTAATATGACCATTCATTTCAACACAGTGAGAATGAGTGAAATAAGATGCCAGATGGATAAATAGGCAGTAGTAACAAATTAAATTTGCAATAATTTGAAAATAGCGTGAAGCAAGAGGAAAGAAAAATACATTTTCTTTTTTATTTTTTTGAGATGGAGTCTCCACTCTGTTGTCCAGGCTGGAGTACAGAGCTGCGATTTTGGCTCACTGCAACCTCTGCCTCCCAGGTTGAAGTGATCTCCGTGCTTGAAGCCTCCCAAGCAGCTGGGATTACAGGCATGTGCCATCACGCCAGCTAATTTTTGTATGTTTAGTAGAGATGGGGTTTCACCATATTGGCCAGGCTGGTCTCGAACTCCTGACCTCAAGTAATCCGCCTGCCTCGGCCTCCCAAAGTGCTGGGATTACAGGCATGAGCCACCGCGCCTGGCTGAAAAATACATTTTCAATATATGATAATGATAGCCTAAAAAGTTATTTTGTTTCTATGGTACGTTAAACCAGGGATCACAATCAGTAAAATTTAAATTTTTCATATGTGACGAAATCCATTTGTCATGAAGTGAAAACTTTTACCAAGGTAAAGCACTGCAAGAAAAATGAATAATGCTAAAATTAATATCTAAATTTGACTGATTATTTAATTTGTGCCAGCCACAATGCTAAATGATTTACCTGCATTATCTCATTTAATTTTAGGAACAACTTTGAGTAGTAATGCAATTTTCATTTTAAAGATGAGAACCCTAAGGCTTGGTGAAGTTGATTAACTTGCCCAAAGACCGACAGCTGTTACGTGGTTATGATCAGGGTTCAAAGCCCATCTGCATAACTCCCAAGCCCCAGCCCCCTAATCTCTATTTCCAAAAATCTATGGAAAATTATTCTTTCTTTCTTTTTAAGATTATTTCTTAAATGCAAAACAGAGGGAAGCTTTAAAAGAGAAGAACATTATAGTTTATATAAACTAGGACTAGATTGCAAAAATATTGAAGACCACAAATCTTTCGTTGATTGACACCTGACTCTGTGGGTGGGAGAGGTGATATGTGAACCTCCATAAATATTTCACTCTATTGATGTGCATTTATTTGTCTGCTCATAAGTCATTCACCATATATTTATTCAGTGTTTGCTATGAAGCAACTATTTGTCCTTAAGGAACTCATTAAAATTGCCTTTGAATAACACTAGAAAATTCGGAAGAATCCCTTGATAGATCTAAACGCTGATAATTTGCTTTTATTATCACAAGAAAAATATGGCCTTAATAGACAATTAGGCTTGGTATTTCATTATTGTCTCAAAATGGCTTCATATGAACTATTCTAAAACTAAAACTATTATATTTGGCTGAAAATTTACAGAATTTAATTGGGTTCTATCAAATAATTCCATACGGCATGATAATTTGTTTAGGATCTGTAGGATTCTCTTTGTTCCTGATGCACCCTGGCAGGTTCACCGGAAAAACCACGTGGATCTACATTCGATGCTTCATGAGAACATCGCTGAAGAATTTTACATCGGCTATGATAATTCCCCAGGCTCAAGGCTCTTCGGCATTCCTCTATGGTAGAAAAGTTTAGGTATTCAAGAAGCAGCTGTTGTCATATTGGAAGACACTCAGATTTATTTCCCAGCAAAATTCCCGTTTTGTCCTCAAGCAAAATGTATGCTATTTGTTGTGAGTTTTTCTGCCTTGTGTCACCCACGAGGAAAAAAATCTAAAACCAAATAAAACTGACGCATCACCATTATCTACTTTTGGTTTCAATTTCCTTTATGGTTTACTTTACATAAAAGTATCAAGCTAGTTGAAAGAAATGTACTTCTACCTATGGTGGTACATAGAGGAAAGGAGTGTGGAATGATTATATCATGAAGTTTCTCATGTGTATTTAATGGTTGTGGTACTATATTGGCATGTAGTAATTATTGGTCCTTATACAGCAAAAATATTTTCTATATTTTAAAAGCATTTACGGTTTTTGTATATGTTAAAATAAAACCAAACTTCTGCATCTTGAAAGTGTAGAAATTGGAAAAATTGCTAGGCATGGTGTCTTACTAGAAGTAGATGATTACATATTATTTTGGGGAAAAAATTTTTTTTGGTGCTTTTTTTTTTTCTGAGAAAACGAGTTGAATGCACTCTTGTACTAAATTAATGGAAATCACATACACAACCATTTTGCTTGTGAAATCAGGAAAACTGTGAAGTCACTGTTGACCTTATTGGGGATGGTCTGACCTGAGCAGCTGAGTATTTTATTCAGGCCTACATTGCATATCACAGTTTGATTCAGAGCTGGGTCCGGTTCTTAGCATGATGCAAAAGAATTTCTTTTCTTTTGTATAAATGAGGATGCTGGACTGTATTTGACAATTTTGGGGGCATGGATTGGGGGCCGTTTGTTTTAAGAGATATTAGAGACTACAAAATATAGTGTTCATGGGGTAAAGATGACAATGCTTACCAAATTGTTCTACATATTTAATGAAACTGGTACCAAAATTTCAGCTGGCATTTGCTGCAGAAATTGAGAAACAGCTCTTTGCAATCATCTGGAAATGCAAGAAACCCACAACAGCCAAAACAACCTGGCAAGAAAGAACAAAGGTGAAGGACATATACTTCCCTGTTTCAAAACTTAATACAAAGTTATAGCAATTAAGACATTATGGTACTAACACAAGGAGAGATATATCAACTAATGGAATAGAAATAAGGTTCCAGAAATAAATTCTTACATTTATGATCAACTGACTTTTGATACAGGTGCCAAGATAATTCAATGCAATATTTTCTATGCTACAATTCACTTTATTGACTTGTCAATAAATAGTTCTGGGAAAACTGAATTGTTGCACAAAAAAGAATGAAATTGTCCTCCTACCTCACACCATACACAAGAATTAACTGAAAAATGAATCACAGAGACAAATGTAAGAGGTAAAATTGTAAATTCTTAGAAGAAAATATAACAGTAAATCTTCATAACCTTTGATAGATATTACACCAAAAGCATACTCAATGTAAATACATACATATATGCATAATAGATTTGTGTCACAAACAATACCATCAAGAAGTGTTCCTCAAATATTTAAACACAGATTTATTATATGAACCAATATTTCAACATCTAAGTATATATCCTCCAAAATAAAATCATGTCCCCAAAAGACTTATACGTGCATATTTATGGTGGCCAGTGAATTATTCATAACAGCAAAAAATACCACAAAATATCATTCAGGCATAAAAAAGGAATGAAGTATGTGTACCTGCTAAAATCTGGATGAACCTTGAAAGCATTATGCAAAGTGAAAGAAGCCAGTCAAAAAGACCATATTTTAAAAAGAAACAAACTAACAAATGACCACATATTAAATGATCGTATTTGTATTAAATGTTCAGAATGCCAAATGGCTAAAGACAGAAAATAGATTAATGGTTGCTACTGGTTTGGCAGAGAAAAGAAACGGGGAGCTACTGCTAATTGTTATTTAGTTTTTTTCAGAGGGCGGTGAAAATATTCTAAAATTAGATGTGATAGTTGCATAAGTCTGTGACTACATTAAAAAATACTGGATGCCACATTTCAAATGTGAATGTTATGGGATATAAATTATATCTCAATGAAGCTCCTAATAAAAATGTATTAGAGGAGTCGTAGAACAGAGGCTACAATAAAGGAAAGCATGAGTTCTGAGAATGGACATGGCCTGTAAGATGAGTAGGACTGAAGGTTTAGAAATCACAGAAATCACTCTACCCCAGGTGATTGAAGTATACCAAAGGCTAATGGGAGAATGGTCTGTTTCTCTGTACCAAGTCTGAGTGTGTGCTGATCTGCAGCTTCACCAGCCTCAGAGGAAGACTAGTTTCTCATGTCAATTGTTCTACTGCGTCTGAAACTTTATAAATCAGACACAGCTCCATCCTTGGCCTCAGAATGTTAAAGCCTATGTTTTACCTTCGAGGACCTATTCATAAACAAACATAAATGCCTCTTCGACCCTAAGAAACATTGAGGAGGAAAATTCTTTAAACATTTTTCCTTAATTTAAACCTGATGTACCTCAAACTTGTAATAATTTGTTCACGTAACTGTTACATGTATTATTCAGTTATCACGCTACTGTGAAGAAATACTTCAGAGTGGGTAACTTATAAAGAAAAGAGGTTTAATTGACTCACAGTTTCACATGGTTGGGGAGGCCTCAGGAAATTTACAATCATGTCAGAAGGCACCTTCTCACAGGGTGGCAGGCGAGAGATTGAGTACAAGCAGGGAAATGCCAGACACTTATAAAACCATCGGATCTCATGAGAACTCTCTATCATGAGAACAGCGTGGGAGACACTGCCCCTGTGATTCAATTACCTCCCACTGGGTCCAGCAGCAGGACACATGGGGATTATGGGTTCAAGATGAGATTTGAATCTCATCTCAGTTCAAGATGAGATTTGGGTGGGGACACAGCCAAACCATCTCATTATGGTAACTAACTTTTAGCATAGGTCAACAATATAGCATGTATAAATTGCAGTTTATTTACTCTTTGTTGCTATATAAATATTAAGCATAGAACAACCACTAACATATAATACCTTCATGGGATATACAAAAAAAATGATTATAATCAAAGTAGTGTCTAAATCTGATTTTCAGCAGCCACCTTATCTTATTGTCTCCATAGTATCAGCATTCCCAAGATAAGCAGTGGTATGGTTAAACAATTATTGAATATTAAGTACAATTTGAACAAAACTTTCAATTACCAGCCTGAGAGCATGACTAACTATTATTTTTTGGCAGTTTGCTTTCCAAATGGTTCACTGTGATTTTCATGGTGACTTCTTTGTCAATCAAATTCAGCAAACACAATCTGCCATTTTCTCCTCAGTATCTCCTCTCTTCTTGTGAATTTTCTAATAAAAAAGAAAAACAGATCATTCAAACAATGCAAGTGAATCAGCAGAATGACAAATGTTTAAAGTATGAATGTAATTTTCAGTAATTTATTCTTCCATTTTAAATAATGATAGATCAAAAGCTGTTACTTGGTCAATTGAACTTATTAAAGAGACTTTATAATTAGAAAATACTCTTTTGAAAGTGCCACAGAAAGCTTAAGACAATATTTATATTAAATATTTATATCACTCTTTGACATTCCTGGAAGTTTGACCAGTTTAATTGTTCTGCATTAATCCATTATGTTTTTCATGATTCTCTATGTTTTTTGTGATTCTCTATTAGCATCTCTATTGTATTATAACATTTTAAATTGTTCCTTGACTAATTAGAAGATGCTATTACAGAAAAGGAGAATGTTTATCTGTGTGGACCTAGCAGAAAAAAAAAAGTATATTGGGCAGCCAACAATGTATAAATGAAATGTACTGAAGCAAAAATAAAGGACATGAAAGGAAGATATTAATCTATATTAAGTTTGTGAAGAGGTTGAACATAAGTGAGAATTTTGATACAAAAGGAGATAATTTATTTCTCTCTTTTCTGAAAATAACTGACTATAATTTTAGGTAGTACTTGTACTTTGCCTCTTAACCATGGACCTGGCTCAATGCTTTTATAGAAATAATGTGAGAACCAAATTGCTAACATTAATTAGGTATTATCACAATTGGCACTATCAACCTTTCTCTCCTGTTCCTCTATTTGCATTTTAATATTATATGTGCTTATTCTCCTAAAAGTGATCACATTATCACTATCCAGGTATTTCCATACTAACCATTCTCATATTGGCATCCCTAAGTTGCAAATCAAAGCTTCCTTGCCTATAAAAGCATTTCCTCAGCTTAGTCTCTGGGAGTAAACATGTCAATCAGCAAATATCCTCCTTCATCAGTTTTGTGCAAAGCCTTTCAGGAAAGAAGCGATTTCAAGGGCTCACTGTGCTGTATTGATTAGAGAAAGTTACAGACTCATCAATGACACCGTATTTCCCACCTAGAGTTTACCCCGAGCCTAAATCAGCTGTTTACCTAATGCACTCCTAATTTACAACTCCATGTAGATTTATAAATATCAAGTCACTGATTCAAAGAAAAAGGAACGTTTAGAAACTGTTGCTGGAACTATTGCCTCATGGTTGATATAAGCAGCCTCCAAGACTGACCATGGTATGTGGAGACAATGGTGGCAGTGTAATGAACAACAATGCCCTGACGAAACACTTCCTATCTTGTGAAGGTCTGGTATCCATAAGCACTTTGAATTTTTACTGAATATTAGCTATTGAACTTGATTCTTATTGATCATGTGAACTTTTAAACCCTCCTCCCTTTAGTCAGAGTATTCCTGTTGCTTAAAATAAAAAAGTCTAAAAGTAATATTTTATTGGTAATAAATTAACAATAAAATATTAATTTATTAGTATAAATAAATTAACAATAAAATATTAATTTATTAGTATAAATAAATTAACAATAAAATATTAATTTATTATTATTATAAATTAGTATTTATTATTATAAATCACACTATAAATTTAGAAAGGAGACTTTTTTAATTTATAATTTTTGTGTATGCATGGTGTGTATATATTTATGGGTTACATGAGATATTTTGATACAGGCATGCAAATGCATAAAAATCACATCAGGGTAAATGGAGTATCCATCACTTCAAGCAATTATCCTTTGTTTTACAAACAATTCAATTATCCCCTTTGAGCCATTTTATTTATTTATTTATTTATTTAATTGGAGATGCAGTCTTGCTCTGTCGCCCAGGCTGGAGTGCAGTGGCACATTCTCAGCTCAGTGCAACCTCTGCCTCTATGGTTCAAGCCATTCTCCTGCCTCTGCCTCCTGAGTAGCTGGGATTACAGGTGTGTGCCACTACGCCTAGATAAATTTTATATTTTTAGTGGAGACGGGGTTTCACCATGTTGACCAGTCTGGTCTTGAACTCCTGACCTCAAGTGATCCGCCTGCATTGGCCTTTCAAATGCTAGGGTTACAGGCATGAGCCACTGTGCCCAGCCTTCTTTTAGTCATTTTAAAATGTACAATTACATTATTTTTTACTATAGTCACCCTACCGTGCTAGAAAAGGAGACTATATTTCTTATCTAGGGTTATAGCCTGCAAGGCAGCCATTCTGACAGTCTGGGAAGCGAAGACTTTCACGGAAGCTGGAAACAGACATTTGGAGGGAGGGAGGGTAAAGCAGGAATTTATGCTGAACAGGTTGGCCAGATATACATATTCAACAGGTTATAGAAGGATCTTATGAATATGTATGAGGGAGTACTAACACATGTGTACTTAATCAACATGCATGTTACATGTGTTTCATGTTCACTCTGGGGTGGAGAGTTAACATTTAAGTGCATTACAATTAGGCCGTGTACATCAAAGGGTGAAGCAGGGACACAAAGGCACTCAGTGTGCAACCTCTCTAAAACTGCCAGGACCAGGCTGGTAGTTTCTTATCAGGAGAAAGTTACTGAAATCAGTTACTTAGTTCAATCAAAGCTGTATTTATGGCTTGTGGAACTGGGGTGGGGGCCAGTATCTGGTAGTGGATGAGCCATAATTGTTTTAATCTTGCTTATCTCGAGGCCAGTGGTTGTTTAGTTGCTGAAGAAAAACCTAAGCATTGAACAGACACACCGAAGCACATGCTTAGGAAAAACCTTGTGGCCAGTCACAGAACTGGTAAGTTGTTCAATAACTTGTCTCTCTCACTCTGGGCTTACCAGTCACTCTGGGCTTTCCCGAGGCCACAAGGAGGAAGGTTTAGTTCACCTAACAAGAACAACTGTTCCATAAATCATCTTTATCTAGATAATCATTTAAAAAAATTAAGATAGATCTTATAAAGCCTCAGGCAACAAAACAATTTAAAAAGGATAAGTGTAAAATGTTAAGGAGGAGTATGTTCCTGATTAGACATTTTCCCCTTCCTAAGGCAATGATCCAAAATATTTGAGAATCAGTGGATGAAAACCTCTAAGAAACATGTTATTGAATAGAATTGTTAGCAGGGAGTAATTTCACAAATTTTAGAACTGTGGCTACTTCTCACTCTTTTTGTGACTACAGCCTCTTCTCGACTACCCCTAATCATCTATCAGTATCAAAAATGACTTATATTTATTTATGGATAAAATGAATTTTTAAAATAATGTAAAATTCCAGGAAGGCAAGTAGGTAAACCAACTTGGAAAACTCCAATAATAAAGATAGCTGGCTATGCTTTATTATTTTCAGGAGCAGAGTCTCTTTCTTTCTAATGGCCTGTTTAATCAAGGGATTCTCATTCAACTTTGATTCTGTGCCATAGGCTGATTTCCCTGTAAGGATGCTTAAATAATGAAGACTCGCCACACAGAAGAAAAGTGGTGGTGGAGCGGTTCCAAGGTCAGCAACTCAGCTGTTTAATGACATTGTCAAGAAAGTGATCTTTTCCTCCTTCTACTCCATCCTTCTCAGTATGCTGCCCATGGATAGGATACTAGCCTTCTTAGTCACAAAATGGCTGCAACAGCTCCAAACACTATACTCTCATACAACTTCCCAAAGTCAGAAAGGAAAATAATGACACTTTGTATTCATTATATTAAGTGAGGAAAATGCTCCAGAGTAAACCCCTAAACTGCCAGGGTCACATGTATTTTCCTTGGTGGATCGTTGGTCAAGAATCTGTCACAAGGCTGTTTTGAACACTATTACTGGCAAGGTGAATTCAGTTGCCATGGTTAGCTTAATCAAGATTTACTCCATTCTGCTAAAGGCAGGTCCTAGCTTCCTTGAGATGGGAGAGGCTGATGATTGATAAAGAGGTGCAAGTACCACAAGCGCCTACTCTCATAGGCAAAACTGCACCCATCCCTCGTCAATGCAAAAGACCACGGACTCATCTGTTTCTGTGTTTGCATCAGAATAATTTTATGGCTCAGTTATCTGCAAAAATAACCCAATTTGTTCTTGCTTTTAATAATCTATTTTATGTATTTTCTTTTTTTATTTTTATTTATTTATTTATTTATTTATTTATTTATTTATTTATTATTAATATACTTTAAGTTTTAGGGTACATGTGCACAATGTGCAGGTTAGTTACATATGTATACATGTGCCATGCTGGTGCACTGCACCCACCAACTCGTCATCTAGCATTAGGTATATCTCCCAATGCCATCCCTCCCCGCTCCCCCCACCCAACAACTGTCCCCAGAGTGTGATGTTCCCCTTCCTGTGTCCATGTGTTCTCATTGCTCAATTCCCACCTATGAGTGAGAATATGCGGTGTTTGGTTTTTTGTTCTTGCGATAGTTTACTGAGAATGATGATTTCCAATTTCATCCATGTCCCTACAAAGGACATGAACTCATCATTTTTTATGGCTGCATAGTATTCCATGGTGTATATGTGCCACATTTTTTTAATCCAGTCTATCATTGTTGAACATTTGGGTTGGTTCCAAGTCTTTGCTATTGTGAATAATGCCGCAATAAACACACGTGTGCATGTGTCTTTATGGTGCTGGGAAAACTGACTAGCCATATGCGGAAAGCTGAAACTGGATCCCTTCCTTACACCTTATACAAAAATCAATTCAAGATGGATTAAAGACTTAAACGTTAGACCTAAAACCATAAAAACCCTAGAAGAAAACCTAGGCATTACCATTCAGGACATAGGCATGGGCAAGGACTTCATGTCTAAAACACCAAAAGCAATGGCAACAAAAGCCAAAATTGACAAATGGGATCTAATTAAACTAAAGGGCTTCTGCACAGCAAAAGAAACTACCATCAGAGTGAACAGGCAACCTACAAAATGGGAGAAAATTTTCGCAACCTAGTCATCTGACAAAGGGCTAATATCCAGAATCTACAATGAACTCAAACAAATTTACAAGAAAAAAACAAACAACCCCATCAAAAAGTGAGCGAAGGACATGAACAGACACTTCTCAAAAGAAGACATTTATGCAGCCAAAAAACACATGAAAAAATGCTCACCAACACTGGCCATCAGAGAAATGCAAATCAAAACCACAATGAGATACCATCTCACACCAGTTAGAATGGCAATCATTAAAAAGTCAGGAAACAACAGGTGCTGGAGAGGATGTGGAGAAATAGGAACACTTTTACACTGTTGGTGGGACCGTAAACTAGTTTAACCATTGTGCAAGTCAGTGTGGCGATTCCTCAGGGATCTAGAACTAGAAATACCATTTGACCCAGCCATCCCATTACTGGGTATATACCCAAAGGACTATAAAACATGCTGCTATAAAGACACATTTTATGTATTTTATTATAGTCCTACAGTCTCATGTGCCTGAAATCTAGGAAACCCTTTTAGTGTAGCTGATTGTAATAAGCACTAATAGTAATGGGAAGAGTAATAGTATTAATAGTAATAGTACCATCACCAACATCAAATGACTACTGATGACAAAGTTATTATATTTTTTGCTTTTATAATAGCATTATAATATATAGAACATTTTACAGGAGAAGGCAACTGAGGCTTAGGGCCATTAAGTTAGTTGCCCTAGGCCACAGAATTTCTCATCTTGAAAGGATATCTCCTGGTCAATGTTGGAGTGTCCTGTGAAGGGACCTGGAATCTATCTGTGCCAACAAGCTTTGCACCTGTACTTGTACAGGTGAATATACAGTGCCTATAGACTGAATGGAGGGCTTAAAAACAGGCGTGATCCAAGGAAAACATGCTCATGCTGTGGTCAGCAGCCTCTTAACTGTGCAAGTCTAAAATACTTTGGGAAAGCCCAGAGTGAGAGAGACTGTGGAAAATCTTGTACAGACACACCGAAGCACATGCTTAGGAATTAAGCAAATCTGGGAGTTACTAAGAAACTGTAGCTAAGAGAGGCAGGGAAGCCAGGCTGCCAGAAACGGGCTGGTGTGAGCCTTCTGGGGCTCACCAGGCTGCCAGAAACTGGGGCTGGAGCAAAAGCATGGAAGAAGTTGGCCATTATTGTCAGCTGCAGATCCAAGCATTTGCATTGTTTCACTTTTGTTCAAAGTGAGAGATTGAGTCTGTGTTCTTCCATATATATATATATATAAAAGTCTTCTCTATAAACAAGATTAATATTTATTAAACCCCTCTTATGTACATATAAATGTACATACATACTAATATACATACATATCAATATATAGGATAAAATTATATATGTATATACATAATTACATGTATAGTCTTTTTTATCAAAAGACAAAAGAATGCTTATCATCATTTATACATGAGAGAATAGGGCCATAGCACTACTAAGTGACATGGTTAAAATTCAAACCACTGGTTGTGAAAGACTAATTAAAACAGTTTAATATTACAAGTTAATATCAGTGTAACCTTGTGAACAGTTTGCCACATGATACTAAGACTTAGGCATTCTTCTAACTGTTTTTGTCTTGTGGACACTGACTCTTTTTAGTACTTGAATTGCTTCAACCTGGAAGGCGGAGTTTGCAGTGAGCCGAGATCATGCCACTGCACTCCAGAATGGGCGGGAGAGCAAGACTCTGCCTCAAAAAAAAAATAAATAAAGACATAGATATAAGGAAGTACTTTGGGGTGTGGTACATTTATAGAGCCTGCAGAAAAAGACAACACAAATCATAATGGTCTACATGGAAGGAAATTTAAATCCATATGGTGTGGGCTCAGACTTTAAATGTTCACATCTTAAATTACATATTATTATCTTGTTTATTTGGATAATCTCACTCAGAGTGCTTGCTGTGTGCATAAAGATATTTTGTGAAAATCCATCAGCTTAGCTACTTTTATGAGCCTAGATATCTCAACGTGGATTTTAAAACTTAAATAAATATAAATAATGTTGTGCTTGGAAATGTAAGATAATAGGGTACTGTGATAGAAAGATCCAAGTCTTTTGTAAGAAAATCTCCTGGAATGGGGCTCAGGTCATATAAGATCTCTTTAACTTATTTTCAAATTATTTGTTGAGATAATTGGTTTTAGAATACTGTGCAGTTAAGCTAAATTATATTCCAGATAAACTGTCATTTTTTTAATAATGTCTAAATCACTGATTAAAATGAAAGATAGTTATTTAAATTACAATTTTAAGAAACAATGTAGCTATTGTTGAATTACTATTTCAATATCATAGCATATTACTTGGCAATTCCAAATTATTTCTGAATAATTCAGGCCATATCTTTATATTTGAAATGAATATCTTATTTTAGTGGCAGTATCAGACATGTTTAAAAATATGGTTGGTTCTAGATTGCTTAAATTAAAAAAATACATGTCTTTGGAAATGAAGCTGTGATTTTTTTTCTTTTTTTCAGAGAGAAGTAGTTGTGAGTAAAGTAGCAAAGCACAAACACTAAAAACTAAAAGGATTATAGGACTGTAAGTTTGTTTAAAAAGAGAATTTATTTTGTGAAAAATCTAAATATAAACAGCACTGAACAAACAAAGCAAAACAAAACAGAACAATATGAAGCCAGAGAGACTGGGCTGGTTACAGAGTGAAAAGGAAGGGATTTGTTATTACTGGGAATCAATTTTATTATACTGATTTTTCTTTACCCTCCTCACCGTTAATATTTTATCTTTTAAGTGACTAATAATTGGAGCATATTATTGGAATAACTGCATTGGCTCTATTTCCAAAGCAAAATATACATTTGTATTTTAATGGTAATCAGTGTTGTATCGATACTGTTGGATTATTAAAATAAATGTGCCAATGCAAAAAAATATAACCCTGGCATATACAATGCATATGCTATATACACACAATTGCTTCAATATTGTAACCTAAATGACTTAACTTTTAAATCCATTTTTCATGTTCTCCCAAGAATTTTCTCCTGAGGTTAACAGAAAAATTTAATTACATAATGTTATGAGTAATATTCATTGAGCACTTACTTTGTAACATATAATTTTATCAGCCCTTAATATACAGTTAATCCTCATGGCAAACTTATTAGTTAATGATCATTTTGATCCATATTTTTGCAGGTCAAGAAAATTAAGTGCTGAGGAATTAAACAACTCGTGATGATACAGCTAAGAAATGAAGATAACATTGAATCCAGGCAGCCTGGCTCTGTTCATCTGGTAATAGATAAAAATAGAAACCAAGAGATGTTAGACAGTTTAGAACTACAGGGTTACACTTTCTGAAAATCTAATATTATCTTAGCAGAGGCAAACCAAAGTTAAAGAGAACGCTAACAAAATATAGTTTATTAATAATTGTCTTTATTAAGTGGAATTAAGTATTTGGAAGTATATGAATAAAATAATGACCTTAAACTTTTCATATGATCTGATGATCAGGTATGATTACATTGCAGACATTGCTAAAAGGTTGATGAACAAAGTAGAAGTATAAAAGCTGATAATGTTGATTTTACTAGTATTTAATACTTAAGGGGATATTTATAATACAATCTCTTGGTTATTTTTGTTTTGTTTTGTAATGTATTGTGCTGTAGTTCATTGGCATCATGAAAAGCAAGGGAATTAAATAAAATATGCTGATAAGTTTATAATAACAAATTAATTGTGATTATTTGCACTAAAAGTGCAAAGATGACAAGTCATCCAGTTTTAACTCAATATTGTTTAAGGAAGAGAAATTGTGTATTATTATGATACTAAAACACTCATCTTCTCATCTTAGTTGAACAAATCAATGAACAATAGGTTACCATTATAGTGTTTACAGTTCATTGTTTCTGATTTTGACTTCTCTTTCACATCTTCAACAAGTAGCTTCATAACCTTTAGATATGAATCTGAGTGTCCCTAATACTTCAGAAAAGTCAATAAATATGAAATAAGTTTTAAATGGAGGGAAAATATAATAAAATAATTTAAAATGCTTTTCTTGGGATACAGTCAGCCACATGGAAGGAACATACAAAATTGTAGTATATTTTGGTGAGAGGGAACCAGCTGGAAGTCATCCGAGGGTGGTCTGCTAAGCCACTCCCTTTAGGAGTTCCCGGGTTGGCTCGGCTCAAGGAGCCCAAGGTAACCAAGCCAAGCTGCATGGGTGCACCCAGCTTTTTCTGCCAAGCACCAGTGAGTGCAAAGCTAAATGCACAGATACATCTTTTGAGATGTAGTCTCACTCCGTTGCCTAGGCTGGAGTGCAGTGGTGCGACCTCAGCTCACTGCAACCTCCACCTCCCAGGTTCAAGCAATTCTCCTGCCTCAGCCTCCAGAGTAGCTGGGATTACAGGTGCCTGCCACCACGCCCAGATAATTTTTGTATTTTTGGTAGAGATGGGTTTCACCACATTGGCCATAGGGGTCTCGAACTCCTGACCTCAAATGATCTGCCCACATTGGCTTCCCAAAGTGCTGGGATTTCAGGCGTGAGCCACTGTGCCTGGCCAATGCATATTTTAAAGTATTATTTTGTTCACATATTTTGTTACAGAATTTGCTGGATATTTAGCTGAAAAAACAATTTATAGCAAGATATTAATTTTTTTAAATTACTCAGGACTTAATGAAGCATTGCACATCTATGCACTATAAAAATGCTTTATGAAAGAGAAAAATGTGAGTAGAAAAAAAATATGTGGGTCAGGTGTGGTGGCTCACACCTGTAATCCCAGCACTTTGAGAGGCAGAGGTGGGTAGATTGACTGAGGTCAGGAGTTTCAGAGTAGCCGGGCCAACATGGCGAAAGCCCGTCTCTACTAAAAACAGAAAAAATTAGCGGGGTGTGGTGATGGGCACCTGTAATCCCAGCTACTAGGGAGGCTGAGACAGGAAAATCACTTGAACCCGGGAGGTGGAGGTTGCAGTGAACCAAGATTGTACCACTGCACTCCAGCCTGGACGTCAGAGCAAGAATCCACCTCAGGAAAAAAACAAAAAACAACACACAAACAAACAAACAAACAAAAAACTATATATATATAGATATATATCTCTCTCTATATATATATGTAGAGAGAAAAAACTATATATATATAGTGTATATACATACTATATATAGTGTGTATATATACACTATATATAGTGTATATATATAGTGTGTGTATATATATATACTATGTACTCAAAAGTACATAATTCTATCTATAGATTTATATATGTACACATCCTGTACAATAGTTGCATTAAAATATGTACTCATTCACATCAAAACAGGGAAATACATTGACAACCTTTTCAAGTAGTAGTACTAAGAGCTAACGTGTATTGTACTTTACTAAATATGGGAATATTATGTGTTTACATATTTTTGTTTATTTAATATATAGCCTCTATACAGCAATTTTAGCATGAATGTTTGGCCACATGGAGCTTTTGGAGAACTCTGTTTAAGAGATCCAAAGACAGGCCGGGCGCGGTGGCTCACGCTTGTAATCCCAGCACTTTGGGAGGCCGAGGCGGGCGGATCACGAGGTCAGGAGATCGAGACCATCCTGGCTAACACGGTGAAACCCCGTCTCTACTAAAAATACAAAAAAATTAGCCGGGCGTGATGGCGGGCGCCTGTAGTCCCAGCTACTCGGGAGGCTGAGGCAGGAGAATGGCGTGAACCCGGGAGGCGGAGCTTGCAGTGAGCCGAGATCGCGCCACTGCACTCCAGCCTGGGCGACAGAGCGAGACTTCGCCTCAAAAAAAAAAAAAAAAAAAAAAAAGAGAGATCCAAAGACCTTTAACTGTTACATTCCTAAACAAACTCTTCTTTAGCAAGTCCTCCTTACACTGCTGGTCTGCAGCTACCTGCTCCCTCCTCTCCCCCCATTTCTGAGTACCTGGCCCTCTGTTAAGAATGAAGTGGGAGAACTGGTGAGTAAGCAGAGCTTATACCATTAGAATACTTATAGGTTGGGGAAAAAAAGCCATGTTAAAAGAATGAAATGTAACTCATTGAACAAACATGTAGGAGCCATTATGTTTCAGACTATCTTGTTGTGGAACATACAGGGATGAACATGAGAGACAAATTTCTCTGTCCTCATGAATCTTATATCTTAGAGGGAAGAACTGTGAAGTAAAAGACTAAACAAATTAAAAATAAAAACGTTTCAGGAGGTGATATGTGTTACAAATAGATTAATGCAGAATCATGTAGTTACCTGGGGGAGTTGCTCTGGGAAGGCCCTCATTTCCTCTTCTGCTCATCTACTCTGAGTGGGAACAGAGAGCTCAAATACCTGACAACATGGCAGGGAGTGAGCCATGAACATCTAGAAGGGGCATCCTAGACAGAGATAAAGGCAAATATGAAGATGGTAGATGTTGTAGAATATGAAAAAAATCATAGATGGTAACAGAGCTTGGCATGTTCAAGGTAGAAAAGAAGAAGGCCAGCAGAGCCGTGGGGCGGTGAAGAAGGCGGGAGAGGGGCCACAGTTGTCTGCAGCAAGGCAAAGGACAGGTCAGAGAAACATTTGTGGACCATTTTAAGAAGCCTGAACCTTATTCTAACTGTAATGGGAAGTCACCACAGAGTTTTAAACAGGAGTAGAACATGACATGATCTATACTTTTCGATTATCTGCTGTTAAATAACGGTTTTAAAGGAGACCTAACAGGAAACAGGCAGACACCACTGGAAACTCTTGAGAGTCTAATGAGAATATGGTGGTTTAAACTTAGAAATTTTCAGAAAGAATGGAGAATGGTGAGAATGGTGAATAGATCCCAGATACAGGTTGCAGATAGAGTCAGGATAACGTGCTGAGGATGAAGAATTTTCTCCTAAATTTTTTTGTCACTATTAAGCAACTTGGAGGAAGGCAAGTTCCCTTCACTGATCTACATAAACATTGTGAAGATTAAGTTGGTGATGTAGGAAATTAGAAACTTCTGTGTTGGCCAAGTTAATAGTGAGATGCCCATCAAACATCTTAAGTATAGGTGTCAAGTTGACAGTTGGATGAAAACACGTGTAGACATACTGGAGATGTCAGATATGCACCTGCACACACACACACACACACGCCTTTACATCTTTGTCACGTGCATGGTATTAAGTCAGTCTCAAGATATACTGTAGGATTACATCCCCAAATCCTGGAGAAAAACAAAAGTTTTCCAGATGGACTAGGAAAAGAAAGAAATACTTTTATTTGCAAATGTGGATTCAAGAGGCTATTCCATGGGTTCGTGTTGCATTCATTTGACAACTTTTCAGCCTACATTGTTCTAGGTGTTGTTGCAGCTAGAGGGTTTCTATTTCAAAGCTCACAGTTTATTATATAATCTTTGAGTTAGTGTCTGTTGTAGCAATTGCAAATATACTCTCTGAGGCACATGCAAAAATGACCTGCTATCAAATATAAACAAGGTCAGAGAGCTCTCCCCCAAATAGAATCAGATAATTGTTTTTTTTTTTAATTTAGGTGAATTTAACAAAACTCATCAACACCAAGTGTTTGGAACTCAAATTGTAGCTGAGGAAAAAATCATTATGTCAAATAGCCTATATTGCATCACAATGACTGTGGAGTCACTTTAACCCAACTTACAAAACTGATAAATTAAATTATAATGCTAACTTGATAATTAATAATGAGAAATAACTATTATCAGCTTAAAACTAAATGTTCAAAAAATTAAAACTTTCTAGCTGTCTAGGAAAGTTTACTCTGTAGTCAAATTATAATTATAAGATAGTTTCTGTGGACATATAATTTTAAGAAGATGTTTTCAGAGTTTAAAACTTAATTTAATAATTGCCTGATGTAATTCTCTAGAGGAACCACCTTTTCATTGTAAAAAGCATATCAAAGTCCATTGGCTACTGTAATGGATGTGGTACCTGGAGTCACACAATTTTATTTCCATCCATTACACTGTCTCTGCACTCTCTGCTGGTCCCAGCCTATCTCCCTTTCCTTTGATAAATTGCCCTGTTCCTATTCCCTGTGCCTCTGTTGGAGTTATCAACCACAGAGCTCTCTCTAACCATTTATAACCCAGATCTTACTTAGAAAGACCCTTCTCCTTGGTTGTATCCTGAGGTCTGGGGTCAAGACATTAAAAACTCTGTTTTATCTCCCTACTCTAAAGCCAATATGGAGTGCATCAGTATGGGGTCCAGGAGGATGGTTGGAATAGGAGGCCTTTGTGTTCTAAATAGAAAGCACAGAAGCAGGCAGATTTCAAACAAAAATATGATTCAAAGCAATGAATCCATCCTCACAAGGTTGACAAGAATTCTGGAGAGAACTATAGTTATAAGCATTGATTAGGCTGCACTTGGACTCACTTTCTTATAACCATAAGTCACACAGCACTGGATGCTGACCATCTGCATCCCCATCATTCCCATGGATAGGACCTCTGACATGAGAATCATAAGGCTTTTGTTTAAGAATTTATAAATTGTTTTCAGATCCTGAATTCCAGTGAAACAGCTGACACCAACTAGTTTGAAGACCCCCACAGTAATAGTTGCATCAGTTACCCTTGTCCCAATCCCCCAGGGGCAATGTGATGAGAGCCAGAAGTCACCCTACATGCACAGAGTAATGGGAAAGGAAGCCAGCCACAATTATGACTATGGCCCTATAGGACAGTTTCCAGAGTTGCCAACTCTCCCCTTCTAAGACAGAGAGAGAAACCTAGTCATCACTGACAGTTCCCTTGGGATATAAACCCTGGCTCCTTGGCTGGGAATATTATTCCTCACTGTAATGTAAATGCATTTTCTCAGGAAAAAAAAGCCCTTGCCCATTCTCCTTCAAGTTAAGCATTTGATTCTTTAGCAGATGACTGCAGGTCTCATACCCTTTAAATCACAAGGCTTTCCCTTAACCCAGGTTCTAGTTTTGCTTTTTGTGTGTTTGTTTTCTATTCTCATAAAGTCTTTACCATTCTGTAAGGTGAAAATATTAATAGTTCTTCTTATAGATATATGGAAGAATTTTAGAAATTGTTTATGTGAGAATAAGTATGTGGTGTATGTGTATAGGCAGGGGATACAAACGTTGGAATGTATTTAAATGTGGTAATGATGATAATAGAACAGGTATTTAGAGCGAGCCATATGTGTAATCCATTGTGTTAACATGTTTATAATGATAAAATCATTCACTCTTCACTCAGAAGACATGGTGTAGGTAATACCTATTTTATAATTGAAGAAACAGAAATAGAGTTTAAGCAAGTTTCCTATTTCAAAAAGCAAATGAAAGGTGTAAATGAGATATGAACTCAGTCTTACTTTAGCCTATGCTCCTGCATTCTGTTCAATGTGGATTATGGCAGCTGCAGTCTTTATCTACCCATATACCACTCCTTCTTTAGGAAAAAATATCAACATTTTAATTTTGATATCCACTTTTACCCTAATGGGTGGGTATGTGGTTCTGGTGAAGCTCTCCATCTTGGCATCCATCTACTATAGGTTAAATTTTGTCTTCTCAAAATATGTGTGGATTCTCTTCCAGTATCTATAAATGCAACTTGATTTGGAAATAGCGTCTATGCAGAATTAATCAAGTTAACATGAGGTCATTAAGATGGACCCTAAACTAATACAATTAGTATCATTATAAGAATAAGAGATGCAGAGACAGAGGGAAGATCATGTAAAGGTACGCAAGATGTGCACCCTGTGGTGATGGAGACAGACATTGAAGTGGTGTTCAGTAATCCAAGGAATGCTATGGATCCCTGGCAGCACTGGAAGCTAAGAACAGACACTGCTTGGGAGTCTTCAGAGAGAATGCAGCCCTGCTGACACCTTGATTTTGGAATTCTGACAACCAGAACTGCGAGATAATACATATGTGTTGTTTTGAGACATCCATTCTGTGGGACTTTTTTAAGGTAGCTATAGGAAAATCCCTAGGCAATTTTAAACAACATGCGTGACTTGTTTAGTCAGAGTAATTGGTTCAGAGATAGATACATGATAGAAGCTAATCTATAGTACCCACCTTGGGACTTTAACTAAAGTTTTTAAGATAGGAGAATAAGTGTCTAGATTAGGACATGCTCTTTACTTCAATTGAATGGAGATACCATGTCATTGAAAGCAGGGTCAGAAAGTGAATGAAATGATGCCATGCTGATGTGGTTATGCCTCTAGATCCAACTATGGATCCAGTTTCCTTTTGTTTAAAGTGTTTTTATTGCTTAAAATAGATATATTTGTAATATACTAAATGATTGCACTTTCAAGAACATCTACAGTTCAAAGGCTATTGAATATCAACACTTCTTCCTACACAAATTGATACTGCCAATTATTGACACTGTGATCCCTCTTATTTAATTAAAACAATATTTCTTGACCTCAGCACTTGAGCACAGCTGGCACCTTGCCCTTTGGGGACCAGACATTCTAGCATAGAGACTCCTCATCTGAGCCTGTAGAGAAGCCGTGCCACCTCAGCATCTGAACCAGCTTAGTGCTTTGGATTCAGGGATTGGAGCTTTGGCCCAGGGGAGCAGCCATGACCCTGGTGTTTGAGCTTATGTGATGCCTAATGCCCAGGGAGACATAGATTTTGCCACACTGTATCACATTGCCATATGGGCCAAGTATCAATCAGCAGCACCCTCCCTTCTGGATAATGGGCCAGCTCCCTGGGGTCTGAGCTGCTGAGGTGCCCCACATCCCTGAGGAGTGTAGCCAACGTTGCACTGTTCCTTGACCCCTGAGCCGTTGCTGTCACACACTCAGCCTCACAGAACTGGGACACTGCTGTGTTCTACCATTCTAGAGTCCAGAGTCACCAATATGCAGCACCTTCTTTGCTGGTAACCAAGTTGTCACTGTATTTTGTTGGCTTCCAAAGTGCAAATGTGCCCTGCTTCCCCAGGCCCAAACCTCCGGAACAGGCCTCCCTCTCCAGAGCCATGTCAGTGTTGCACTTTGACCTCTAGAATCAGAGTAACAGCTGTAGCTCTGCCCCATGGGCCTAAGCTACCAAAGAGCATCTCAGATTCATAGTCTGCTTGGTGGAAGAGCTGCATCCATGTATGCTTAAGAGAGTGAACCTGCATCCATGTCACAGGTGCCTCAGTAATTAAACAAGACACTGAGCCCTGCACTCCAGCTCCACACCACACTGAACACCTATGCCTTGGAACACAGCATCAGTTCGGCTGCCTGTGGCCCAAGTAACACCCAATACCAAAAGAGATCCCTTCAGAGAAGTCTCCCCACTGTGTAGAAAATGAGACCAGGAAGATCATTAAAGTCCTTTCCACTGAGAACCCTAACAATCTATATTGCCACAACTGCTGCCACAGACTCCCACAGTCTAGGCCACTGAGGCACCTACAGTCATTGCTGATGTTGATTAAACCTGAAGAAGGTGCACAGACCACACTATTGTACCCAGCTAGAATCAGAGCCAATGCACTCTAACCAAACAACCCTCTAAAACCCATTTGCAAATACAAGCATTTCACTGTGAAAGCCACTCTATAAAATTGGAAGAGGTAATGGTAATGGTTCTACCAGATGCACAGGTATCAACACAGGGATACAAGAAATATGAAAAAAAAAAAACAAAAAACAAGGAAACATGATGCCACCAAAGAAAAACAATAATGATCTAGTAACTAACCCCAAAGAAATAAACATTTACAAGTTTTCTGAAAAAGAGTTCAAAATAACGATCTTAAGGAAACTCAGAAAGATACAAGAGAATACAGAATAATATCAAAAATAAAATTTATTTCAATAAAATCAAATACAATTTATGATCCAAATAAGAATTTAACAAAGACTTAGATACCTTAAAAAAGAACCAATCTGTAACATTAGAGATGAAAAATCTCAATTAATGAAATAAAAAATACAATTGAGAGATTCAACAGATTAAATGAAGCAGAAGAAAATCTGAACTTGAAGGCAGATCTTTTGAAATAACCCAGACAGATGGAAAAAAAAGAAAAAACCAGAATAAAAAATAGCAAAGAAAAGCCTGTGAGATTCTCGGAACACCAATCAGTGAAAAAATCTTCGTATTATGTAAATTCCAGAGAATCAAGAGATGGAGAGGGGCACAGAAAGCTTATGTAACAAAATAATTGCAAAATATTTCCTAAGACTTGGGAGATACATGCATATCTAGACCCATAAAGCTTAAAAATCCCCAAATAGGTTCAGCCCAAAGAAGTCACAACTGAGGCACAATATAATCACAATGATGATAGGCAAAGACAAAGAGAGAATTTTAAAAGCATCAAGAGAAAAACACAAAGTGACATATAAGAAAATTCTCATTAGACTATCAGTGGATTTCTTAGCAGAAACTTTGCAAGCCAGAAGAGAATCGGATGGTATTTTCAAATTGCTAAATAAAAAAGAAAACCTGCTAGCCAAATACTTTACCCAGAAAAGTTGTCTCTCAGAAATGAAGGAGAAATAAACTATTTCCCAGATAAGCAAGAGCTAAAGGGGTTCATCACCACTAGATCAGTGTTACCAAAAAATACTTAAAGGAGTGTGACAGACTGAAGCAAAAGGAGAATAAGTTTTACTATCATGAAGACATATGAAAGTATAAAACTCACTGGTAGAGGTAAATTCATAATAAAATTTAGAAAACTCCATTACTGTAATGGTGGTATGTAAATCTTTCAAATCTTAGTATGAATGTTAAAAGTTAAAATGGTCAAAAATAACTATAGCCACAATAAGTTACTGAGGAACATGTGATATATAAAGATGTAAACTGTGATAACAAAAATAAAAATTATATGTTTGAAAAGAAAGGCTAGAGTACTTATATGCAAATGAAGTTCATTATAATCAGCTTAAAATACTCTATCATAACTTTTAGATGTTTTAGATCAGCCCCATGGTAACCACCAAGCAAAGCATTACAGTACATTCACAAACGAGAAAGATGAAATCAAAACTTAGCATACAGAAACTAATTAAATTACGTAGGTAAACAACAGGAGAGGAAGAAAGAAACAAAGGATCTATAAAACACCCAGAAAACAATAAAAAAGTAATGAATAAGTCCTTATCTAGCAATAATAATCTTGAATATAAATGAATAAACTGGCCAATCAAAAGATACAGAGTGACTAAAAGGTCACTAAATGCTAGTATTTTTTATAAAATGGAGAATTTAAAGGAGCAGATGACTGCTAGAGTTTTGTTCCCAATGTAAGTATAAGTCTTAATGCATATTAAGCACTCCATTAAACATTGTAATTTTTTTTTTCCTTTCAAACTCTTTGGTCCTTATGATTCTGACACTCTAACATTGGAGTATTGTATCATAATGATCTAGCAGGCTATTATAAACAACTATATGCCACTGAATTCAATAGGCTAGAGGAAGTTCATAAATTCCCAGAAAAATATAACCTAGATGTATAACCTGAATATAAATGGATACGAAAACGTGTTCCAACTACATTCTGCCTACGAGAAATCCATTGTAGCTCTAAAGACGCAAATAACCTGAGAATGAAAGCAAGGAAGAAAATATTCCATGTCATTAGTAACCAAAATAAAGCAAGGGTGGTTATATTTATATCATGTAAAATAAAATAAACTTCTAGTAAAATTTTGTTATAAGGAACAAAAATGGTCATTGTTTAGTGATAAAGAGGTCAACTTATTAAAAATACAGAACTATTATAAATATACATATCACATATTAGAGCACCTAAATATACAAAGCAAATATTCATGGACATAAAAGAAGAGATTGATAGCAATGGTAACAATACAATAATAGTAGGAGACTTCAATTTTATCGTTGAAGTGTTTATCTCAACACTGCATAGATCAACCAGAGAGGAAATAAATTTGAACTGCACTTCAAACCAAATAGACAGATTAAAAACATTCCATCCAACAACAACAGAATATACATTCTTTTCTAGTGTACATGGAACATTGATAGACAGATATAAAACATTCCATGCAACAACAACAGAATATACATTCTTTTCTAGTGTACATGGAACATTGACAGACAGATATAAAACATTCCATCCAACAACAACAGAATATACATTGTTTTCTAGTGTACAGGGAACATTGTTCAAGGTAAACCATATATTAGGCCACAAAACAAGTCTTAACAAATCCAAGAGCACAATGGTGTTAAACTAGAAATCAGTAACACCAGGATTCTTGGAAAATTCACAAATATGAGGAAATTAAACAACAAGCTCCTGAACAACCAATAAGTCATAGAATAAACCAAAAGAGATATTTTTAAACATCTTAAGAAAAACAATAGATACACATGTTAAAACCTATAGGATGCAACAAAAGTACTTCTAATTGGAAAGTTTACAGCAACAAATATCTACTTTTAAAAAGAAGAAAGATCTCAAGTAAATAGTCTAATATCATACCTCAGGGAGCTAGAAACAAAGAACAATCTGATCCCAACATTAGCAGAAGGAAGAAAATTATAAAAATCAGAACAAAAATAAATAAAATAGAGAACAGAAAAGTCATAGGAAAAAGTCAATTAAAGAAAGAGTTGGCTATTTGAAAAACTAAACAAAATCAACAAAGTCTTTGTTAGAATAACAGAAAAAAAGACAAGACTCAAATAAATAAAATTAGAAACAAAAAGCAGAGACATTACAACAGAAGCCTCAGAAATGAAGACAGTCATAAAGGACTATTGTGATCAAATATAGGCCACCAAACCGGATAGCCTAGAGGAAATTGATAAATTCCCAGAAAAATATAATCTACTTAAATTGAATCAGAAAGAAATAGAAAGCATGAACAGACCAATAACATAAAGAGACTGAACAAGTGTAGTAGTCTGTTCTCACAATGCTAATACACACCGGAGACTGGGTAATTTATAAAGGAAATAGGTTTAATTGACTAACAGTGCTGTATGGCTGTGAAGGCCTCAGGAAAACTATCATGGCAGAAGGAGAAGCAAGCACGACCTTCTTTACCTGATGGCAGGAATGAGAAATGCAGAGCAAAGGGGGCCAGGGAAGCCCTTTATAAAACATCAGATGTCATGAGAACTCACTCATTATTAGGTGAACAGCATGGAGGTAACCACCCCATGATTCAATTACCTCCCACCAGGTCCCTTCCACAACATGTGGGGATAATGTGAACTACAATTCAAGCTGAGATTTCGGTGGGGACACAGTCAAATCATACCAACAAGTAGCTACCATCTTTCCAATAAAGAAAAGCCCAGGACCAGATGGCCTCATGACTGAATTCTACCTAACATTAAAAAAAAATTAATATTTCCAATTTTCTTAATCTCTTCCAAAATAAGAAGGTAGTGTGTAAACTTTCAAGTACATTTTACAAGGGTATCATCACTGTGACGTCTGAACCAGACAGATACTACAAGAAAATTCAACTATAGATCAGTATCTCTGATAAATATTGATGCAAAAATTATCAATAAAATATTAGCAAACTGAATTCAATAACACATCAAAAACATACATTATGATCAAGTGGGATTTATCCCTGGCATGCAAGATTGGTTTCACATATGCAAATCAATCAATACGTTACATCACATTAACAGAATGAAAGATAAATACCACATGGTCATCTCAATTAACATAAAATCATTTGACAAAACTCACCATACTTTATTGATAAAAACTCTTAACACTTTAGGTATAAAAGGAAAGCTCCTCAACATTATAAAGGCCATTTATTTACAAACAAACAAACAAACAAAACCACGCAGACATACAACAAAAAAAAACAGCTAACATCATAATCAATGGGGAACAACTGAAAACTTTCCACTATGATCCAGTACAAGGTAGAGGTGCCCACTCTCATCAATCCCATTCACAATGTATTAGAAGTCCTAGCAAGAGCAACAGACAAGATAAATAAATAAAAGGCATTCAAATCAGAAAGGAAGAAGTAACATGATTTCTATTTGCAGATGCCATGATTACCCCAGAACTGCTAGAACTAACAAATGAATTCAATAAAGTTGCAGGACACAAAATTAACATAAAAATATCAGTACTATTTCTATACCAAAATAATGATCTAGCTGAAAATAAATTTTTCAAAAATCCCACTTATGAAAGCATAAAAAATGACTACAAATCAATTTACTCAAAAAAGTGAAAGATATGAACATTGAAAACTATAAAACATTGACTAAAACAATTAAATAAGACACAAATAAGTGAAAAGATTTCCCATGTTCATGGGTGAGAAGAAATAGTATTGTTAAAATATTTATACTACCCAAAGCAATATACATATTTAGGGTTATCCATATCAAAACTTCAATAGCATTTTTCATAGAAATAGAAGAAAACAATCCTAAAATGTGTATGGAACCACAAAAACTCTGAATATCCAAAGTAATACTGAGAAAGAAAAAAATAAAGTTGAAGGCTTTATTCCTAATTTAAGTTTATATTACAAAGCTACAGTAATCAAAACATTATGGTACTGTCATAAAAACAGAAACACAGACTAATGGAACAGAATAGAAAGCCCAACAAGCAATCCAAACCTATATGGTTAAGCAATTTTTGACAAGGGCATCACAATAACGTAATGGAAAAGAACAGTCTCTTTTATAAATTGTGTTGGGAAAACTGGATTTACACATGCAAAGGAATGAAGGTGGACTGTTAGCTTAGACCATACACAAAAATCAACTCGTAATAGACAAAAGACCTAAATGTAAGACCCGAAACCGTAAAACACCTGGAAGGGAACATAAAGGAAAGTATTCTTGACATTGGCCTTTGTAATAATTTTATTTAATGTGAAACTCAAAGCTCAGGCTACAAAAGCAAAAATAAGTAAATGGAACTACATTAGACTAAAAAGCTTCTGTACAGCAAAAGGAGCAAGTTAAAATATGAAAAGGCAACCTACAAGCAGGAAAAATATTTGCAAATCATGTATCTGGTAAGAGGATAATATCCAAAATTTATAAAGAACACAACTCAATAGGAGAAAAACAAACAACCCCATTAAAATATAAGCAAAGAGCCCAAAGATATATTTCTCCAAAAAAGACATAAAATTGGCCACCAGATTTATGAAAGGTGTTCAACATCACTGATCATCATGGAAATGCTAATTAAAATAACTGAGATAGCACCACACATCTGTAAGAATGACTATTATCAAAAAGATAGAAAATAACAAATGTTGGTGAGGGTACAGTGAGAAGGAAACCCTCGCACACCACTGATAAGAATGTAGATTGGTATAGCCACTATGGAAAACAGTATGAAGGTTCCTAAAGAAATTAAAAATAGAACTACCATAGGGCCCAGAAATTCCTCTTCTGGGTATATACCTGAAGGAATTAAAATCAACATCTCATAAAGATGTTGGCATATCTATGTTCAGTACAGGATTAGCCACAATAGCCAAGGTATAGGGACAACCTAAATGTCCATCAATGAGCTAATGAATAAAGAAAATTTTTATATATACACAATGAAACATTATTCAGCCTTAAAAAACAAGAGGTCCCTGACATTTGTCACAGCAGAGATGGCTCTGAGGACATGGTATTGAGTGAAATAATCCAGATAAGAAAGAAAAATGTTGCATGATCTCACTTATATGAACAATATATATTTGAGCTCATATGTGTGTGTGTGTATATATATAGTGAAAGGAATGAGAGAGGAAATGGGGAGCTTTGGGTCAAAGGATGAAAAATAGCAGATACATAGAATGAACACGTTTAGAGGTCTAATATAAAATATGAGGACTAAAGTTAATGAAATTTTATTGTATTAGGGATTTTTGTTGAATAAAGGGATTTTAGCTGCTTTTGTCACGAAAAAGCAACTGTGATAGGATAGCTGTGTTAATCAGCTTCACTATAGTAACCATTTTACTGTCTATATGTGTCTCAATTACATCGTGTTGTAAATCTCAAATATACACAATAAAATTTATTTTTAAATATTTTTATGTAGATTATGCATACAATAATATATACATCACAGTGACAGCCCAAAAATCTGCCAATATTTATTTTTTCAGCCTGCTTGGTAGTAGAACTCTGATTTTGATCTTTGCATATGGTAAATGGTAAATTTACCATATTTACCAGCTTTCCTTTCAGCTAAGGAATTAACTTCTGGCCAATAGTTTCTAAGAGTATTGCCCTATAATTGAGGGCACATGCTTTTCTTTTTCTTTTCTTACTTTCTGTTGGTTAAAGTGCAGATATAATGGCTGGATCTAGAGCAGCAATTCTGGTCCATGAGATGACATTTTGGCATGGGGGCCTAAATAGAGGTTAACAAGATGGAGAATTTGAGTCTCTGACATCGTGTAATACCATGCCTGCGCTGAATCACCTAATTCTGAATTTCTCTGGGAGATAATAATAAGCTTCTAACTTATTTAAGTCACTTCTGTTTTAGTTTTGTTTTCTATTATTTACAGCTAAGTCTAAACCTATTAATATATTATTTTATCATCATTTCTTAAAGATAAAGCCTATCCTATATCTGTTCATTTCATTAAGTGATGCTCTAATCCATTAAACCTAATGACATACATTAACTCTCAAGTTACATTATTATGAATTTATTTCTAGTATCCTCTGGGCAATGATTAATGCAATGTAAGAGGCATTCTTGACGTATTGATAATAGATTTATATAAAGAACGACCAAGATAGCTTGCATTTCTCATTGGGCTCTTCCTGCGGTGCTTACCTTAATTAACTTCATGACCAGAAAACCTCTCCAAGATTTTATTTTTCCATGTTTTCCCATGTTTCCCATGTTTTTAAGCATGAACACTGAGGACAAGGATTCTCATTACATCAGCCAAGGATTTTAACTTAGGCCTCTTTAAAGCCAATGTTATATGTCATTGCATATAAAAGATGAAAATGTTCTTTAAAGTGGCAAGACAAGAATAAATAAACGTAAAGCAATAGATAAATTAATATGTACTACAAGAAAAGCCCAAAGTGCTATGGAAATCCTAAAGTGAAAAAGATCCAGTTCTAAGGAACAACTATTAACTCTCACCATTTTCTTATTTTTTATTTGAAGTAGCTCAACTTATCACACACAAAGGCCTTCAGATACTTCAGTCTTGCTATAAAATCAATTTTATTATAAAATTCCTCTTTTTTGACAAAATGTTTTCTATTCTTTAAAGAAGACATTTTTAGCGTCCCAAAATGACTAATAATATATTTTTTATTCTTCATGTTTCTAATGTATCAGAGGTTGATGTCTAGAAACAGGGACCAAATATACATGATGCCTTTCTTAGCTAATTGTCAGTGCATTACTAAACCACAAATCTTCCTGCAAGGCTATCTAAATTCCATGAAATCATGACATTCTCTACATAATTAATAATACTAGATTGAATGGTTTGTAGTCAAGTAATTCCTAAATCTCATTCAAAAGAAAGAACATTTATCATTGCTCCTAAAGAATGGAATTGCTGTTTAGGCAAGTGTATAAGTGTCTTTCCCATTAGCAGTGGCATGTAATACATTTGCTTGACTATAGAAAATAAACAACAGTTTCCATTTATATTATGCTTAAAAGGCATAAAACCTACTCCCCAAAACGTTGTGAACTGTTTACTGTTTTAGAGATTCATTAACTCTTTCATGAAAATAAATTAGGATATTAAAGATCTCTTTATATGTATTTTGGCCCTCAAATAGCCTCTATTACTCTAAAAACTTTCAGGAACGTTTCAACATGTGAATTATGTTTATTCCTCAGGGCACTCATTTCTTTGAGATTCAGGTTTATTTTCTTGACTCATTTTGGAAAGCCAATTTCAATCTGCTTCTTAAATTACAAATCAGAAAAGAATTGGTTTATTTATAGCAGATATATTAACTCTCTCACAGTACTACTGATTATGCATACATTAAAATTATTTACCTTAACATCCAACATTAAAGAAACTGTCATTAGTAAAGTCAAACTCAGAAGAAGAAGCAATGAGTACTGCAACAAAAGAATTGCTGGAATGACCCTTTCGATTTTCAAATCTGCAGATTATTCAAGAGCAAGATTTCCACCCAAATGCACTGTTAACATTTTAATTCACATACTGACAATCCAATTTCTGTACATTTTATAATATTCACCAAACATTAACATTTTAATTCACATACTGACTATCCAATTTCTGTAAATTTTATAGTATTCACATTACATTAATTATTTAAAATGATCAATTTAATTTGTTGCCACTTCAAAGTCTACAATAACATCATTGGTATACTCCATTCCCAAGTGAGACTGTTACAGGAAAATTGTTTATGTAACGCAGACATCAACTCTCTATTCCTCACATAACTGAATACATTTGGCAAGAATCTGATTCTGTATCCTCTACTAGTTCAAAATTTCCACCGATGACTGTGAGTTGCTACAGAATACTTCCTTATGTGTCTATCTGCTTCCACACATCTAAATCTTTAAAATTTTCACTGTTTTCATACTTTGTTCTCTTCAGCTCTTGCTTTCTGTCCTCATGGATTATCAAGGTTTTTTTAACCTTCCAAATGGAAATATATCAGCTATTATTATCACAACATTCCCCCAAAATGCTTCATTTAAGCTTTATGTTATATATATAATCAATTAACAATTAGGGTGTACCTATCCTGTGTTATTATTTGTAAGGAAGGTACTAAGATATTTGTTATCATTTAATATTTCAACATGTCAAGGTTACTGTTCAGAGGTAAGAACCGTCTGTTGCTGCACAATGGACAAGCTCAAGCCAAGAGGAAGACATCAATGCACACAGCACAGTTTCTATCCAGCCTGGCTCATAGTCTGTCTCTGTTCCCGAGCCCATATTACAGCAGTTGCCCAACTATTCGATCATCTCAATCCTTAGGTGATATTCTCAATTGTAACAGTTCTTTCCATCATGAGGAAAATAATAATTTTATGCGGAAATCATCGGTAAATGTATTGGTAAATACAAGCTCAACATCTCCAACTCCTAAACATCCTTCCACTTGTAAGTAATTGCATAGTGCATCTCTGCTTCCTACTTCCTTTATCTCTCTACTTAAAGTGCTCTCTATTCATCTGCAGTCCTCTGCTCCCTTTTTCTCTTGTACACATTTCTTTTGTCTCTTGCTTAGAACTTTCCCTTAAATGCATTTAAATCCCTAAGGTCAAAGGGTTCAGTGATGATCATCCTCAAAAGGCCAAACTCACCTCTGATTGGTAACTACAATTGGGATCATCAAAATCTAGTAGATGAGAACACTTTCTTAGTTCCCTATTTTCTGCAAGATCCAGGTCAAACAATTCATCAAGTCCTCCTGAATTTACTTTCACAAACATTATCCTATTTCTTCCTTCCTTTTCAATGCTCCTCTCCATTTATCTCTCTGGTTCAGGATGTGCCGTCATCTTCTCCTACATTATTTTAGCAGCCTCTTAAATTGGCCCCCTGTGTTGGCCCTGAAACCCTGCCTTTGCACACTCTCATTGCAGTTAGAAACATTACTCTTAAATGTCATTATCTTGCTTATAAGTCATCAATGGTTGATCAAAGCCTGCAGGAGAATGTCGAACACACCATATGATATGGTTTGGCTCTGTGTCCCCACCCAAATCTCATATTGAATTATAATAATCTCCACATGTCAAAGGCAGGACCAGGTGGAGACAATTGAATCATGGGGGCAGTTTCCCCCATGCTTTTCCTGTGGTAGTGAGTAAGTTCTCACGAGATCTGATGGTTTATAGGGGGCTCTTACCTCTTCTCTCGACACTCATTCTCACTCCAGCTGCCTGTAAAGAGGTGCCTTCCGCCATGATTGTAACCTGAGGCCTCCCCAACCACGGGGAACTGTGAATCAATTAAACATCTTTCCTTTATAAATTACCCAGTCTCAGGTATTTCTGCATGTCAGTGTGAGAACAGACTAATGCACCACATGATCCATATCTGGTAGAAGACTTACTCTCGATTTCATTTCTAGAAACACTCTGCCGGAAATTTATAACTGCAGTGACACTAATTTTGAAAGTTCTTTTTTTCTTCCACACTTACTTCCTCCTGCCCTTCTTCATGATTTTCCTTCAGTGTGATTTTTTTTTTTTTTTTTTTTTTTTGAGATGGAGTTTCGTTCTGTACCCCAGGCTGGAGTGAAGTGGTGCGATTTCGGCTTACTGCAACTTCCACCTCTCAGGTTCAAGCGATTCTCCTGCTGCAGCCTCTCGAGTAGCTGTGACTACAGGTGCGTGCCACCACATCTGGCTAATTTTTGTATTTTAAGTAGAGATGGGTTTTCACCACGTTGGCCAGGCTGGTCTCGAATTCCTGACCTCAGGTGATCCACCCGCCTCAGCCTCCCAAAGTGCTGGGATTACAAGTGTGAGCCTCCGCACCCGGCTGGAATTTTCATTAAACCCCAATTTCTGACCCACCAAACTCATTCCTCAACTAACTATTCTCATTGATTTAATCATCAGCTCTGACACTGTATCCTCCAGAAAACTGGTATTACTAGACCAGAGTAAAAAGCCACATCCCCAAAGAGGTAGCAATATGACCCGTGAAGGGTACTTCAATATTTGCTTTTACCATATTTAATGACAAACATCTAACATCTCTGACTCTAGTACTTGGCTGAAGGACCCACTTCCAAGTTAACTTTCTAACTAATGTGTCTAGTAGAGTCATGATATGTAAAATTTCCATACTACAATTTGTTTTTGAAATACTGTAATGTAATCTATGTAATTGGCTTCTGAACATTTATTTAAAACTTCTAATTATTTTAACTTTTACCTATATACTGCTTGTTGAAGGTGATTATTTCTTAAATTACACATAGCTGAAATTAATATTTCTACTGATACTTACCTTTGGTCTCTGAATTTGCCAATCAATTAAAAAACTTGGCACATATCTGATGAGCAGGGAATAGTTTAACAAAGAAGAGATTGAATTTGGATTGTTATTATCTGAAAAATTAATGAGTTAGTAAATGAAGAGAAAGTATAGCCAGGATGGTGAGATAATTTAAAAGACTGAAGACTTTCCAGGGTCCTGCTAGGTGAAGTGGTGAAATACATGTATAAGCAAGAAAGAACCAATCAGGTAGGAGGACAAAAGAGGGAGATGGAAGTATGGAGAAGAATAAGGTTCGAGAATTCAGAATATCAGAATAGGAAATACAAAGACTGAGGAAGGATTTTTTTTTTCATGTTGACAACAGACAACATATATGTCAACAAGACTCACATCAACATGACATAACCACCAGTGTCAACATGACTTATTTGCTTGTTCCAGGCAAAGTTTACCTGGGAAAGATAAGACTGGAAACGAACAAATAACTTTATTGTTTGCTTCAGGAAATGTTTCCTGATCCATTTGTCAGAGACAATAGTTTTCCAACTTAGCCAAGCCATTCTCTGATCAAGACTTGGTTCAGGACCCTCACTTGGCAGTTTTCACCAATCCGGAACAGTACAAAACTTTGCCAAATTCTAATTAGTTCCTTAGTTCCTTGCCTTGACAGAGATGCCTTAAACTACTGACTTTTCCCCCCATCTTTAACACTGTAAAAACTGTCAAGGTGTTCTCGTCTCTAAAAGTAGTAAGTTCTAAAGTTGAGCTTTATTAACAGTTTTTGTAGTGATATGTTAGGGAAGTTGAACAATCTGGTGGTTTCTCCAATATCCACTCAAGGCCGTCTTGCTTCCCTGGTCTAAGATCTGAAACTTGTAAAGAGTAGGTTCCACTGAGAGGCCCTTTGAGCTTCTGCCTAAGGTCTCTGGCTGTGATAATGGGGTAAGTCAGGTATTGTTTCTAAGCTTTTTCTTGATTTCTCGAAAGCTAACTTTACTTTGTCTCCTAGGAATCCCTCGATTAACTGATCAGATTTGAAATTTGTAATTCTCAGTGGAAACCTGTCTGCTATACATCGATCCTCACCATTATTTTGGAAACCTATGAAAGTGTTTTCATTAGGAAGAAGCAAGAACGCAGAGATTGATAAATTTGTTTCTTGATTTGACCCCAGGGGTGGAGGAGTTCAGAAATTTCTCCTTCCACTGGCATCCTTCTGACAAATTCTATTTCAGGCCAATTATTAACATGTCATATGAGCTTTTATTTTGTTGATGAGAGTCTGGCACTGCAATAAATCTCTTTCCTAAACTTCTCTTTTGCCAGGAGTCATAAGCAGACTGGGGCCCAAAGCACAAGACCAAAAGCAAAGCTTTCCAATGGACGTTGCTGGACTCATGAGTTTTTATCAGTGGACACCAAAGTTCATGCATCTTCTATCCCAGACCCTTGCTCTTGATACAGTATACATATTTATACTGTAATTCCAGATGGCAATCTGCCACGTTGGGTAACCTTTGATAACAACAAATGTTCATTCGAGAGGATACTTAGTACAGAAAGAAAATTAAATTCCCAACCTTCAATGGTCTTCAAAGCTAAAATCCTCTAAATCTCAATTCCTTCATAAACTTAAATCCCTTTAAGAACAAAGCAAGATCCTCAAGATTAGTTGTAAGCTCTGGTTCCCTACTAAGCTGAGAGCCATTGTCAAATATTTTACAAATTCTCTACAAGTTAAACTGAAATACATGGAGTGATTTAAAATAATTCTAGGAGTACACAATACAGGGCTCACAAATCTACCTCAGTTTACTCATATGGTGACAGAAACCTTCAATGCAACAAAAAGAAAAAAAGAAATGAAAAAGAATGGGAACTTCCATGTAAAAGTGATCATTTTAAATAAAGAATTACCAATGGGACTTGTGTGTTCATGTGATTTCCTTAAACGTATTTGTTGCCTTAGGAAAAGCTACTTAAACTTCCTGAACATCAGTTTTCTCATTTGTAAAATGTATGTACTTTATAATGGTGTTGTGAGTGTTGGATATTAACAAACGTTATCTTCCTTAGAGCAGTGCTATATAAAAGGTAAAATCCTCAATAAATATTCACTGCTTTTTCTACAACTACTACCTCCTCTATGAAATCTTCATTAAAGATTACATTTCTTCATGATGCTTTTTAGAAGTAGATTATTTTTGCATAAATCCAAAGAAAGGTACATGTTTTCATTTTTTTGGATGCAGGGTAGAAATACTGATACCTTGTACATAGATAAACCATTCAAACTGGGGTGTGGTGGGGAACTCAGATACATCATTCTTTCTGGATTCTTCTGCTTTATTTTCCTTCTTTAATTTTCTCTTCCTGGTTTCATTCATTTTGTGCTTATCTAGTCCTTCTCTTACCAAGAGAACAAATAAACTCATTCTCCTCTCATGCTTCTTGTCTTCTCTTCCATCTCTACTCTTCTCCACTGTTATATTTAGAAATATGCTTCAGTAAGGAATTTAACTATGTCATTGTATTCTACATCTTTATGAAGTTGGAAGCACACAGGCTCCACACTGCACAGTGACTAGCCTTGACTAAGTTACTTACCTGAAAATACAGTAATAATAAATACCACGTAGAACTGACATGAGAACTAATGGTGACATGTGTAATACTAGATAAATGTGCCCAACAAATGGTAGTTCTGGAACTAGTTTTTTTCTTAAGGTTGACCCTAACTTTGCAAATAAATGTTTATCATAATCTCTACTTGAATATCTATTTAGAATTTCAAATACAACACTAATACCTGTTACAAAGTCCATTCCTTTTGCTTTAATTCTTAAAGAAATGCATCAAGATTTTAGGCATATTTAAGTTCAAGGGCTGGAAATAATTGTATGGTTTTTTGCCCCGTGCCTTCAACCGATTGCCGGACATTGCTGGCTCAAACAAACAAACAAACAACAACAACAACAAAAAAATGCAGTGACACTTTATTCTAGTGCCACTATTCTAATTCTTATGCCTTATTATTTTTTACCTACATTATTTTATTCTACACAGAGCTGCCATATGCATCTCCCAGTAGCGCTTTTCTCATAATATTAACACTCCCTGCTCAATACTCATAAGGAATCCTTATTGCCTACAGAATAAAGTCTATTTTTTTTTTTGCTATTGCTGATGTGCTGATGGGTACACATCCTACTGCAGTTTAAAAACTTTTTGTCACATTTCAAGATCTCTCGAATTGTAACATCTCCCTTTTATTTCACATAGAACAAATGTTTCAGAATTGTGATGATATACAATATATATGTATTGTATATGCCTGTCATCTGCTCAGTTTGATAGTTCTGTTATAACAGCATGTATAGACAACAGCATAGATACTGTAAGGAGGGGGGGATATGCTTCCTTATCAAACAAGTTTATTTGCTCCTGCTATTATCTATCCACTGAGTACAGATACCTGTGTTAATTCCCTCCTGCTGAAGGCATTTATATTTTCAGTCTCTGATATGAAAATTTATTGGTGGCACACATTTCCTTTATATAAGCTATTTTTGTTCATCGTAATTCAATAGTTGTTTAATGCCTACATGCTTAAATTTAGAATGGTCACAAAATCTACCAATGATTTAAATATAAAGGGTGATAATTTGTATTAATCTTTACGTACATCTATTAACAAAAATATGATACAAGCAGAAGCATCAGATTGGAAACAACTATTAAAAAGATGAATAAAACAAGTGGATGAAATTGGTCAAAGCAGGCTTGAGTAAAAGAGTATGCTAGAACTAGAAAACCAATCATAATAAATGAAGCACCAAAGAAATCCTTTCAGGATAAATTCTAAAGGATAGTTTTTTATATTGAGCATATCAAAATACAAATATTTCTGGTGGTTCTATTCATATTCAGTATGAAAACTCTCCTTTTTTCTGAATATAGACAAAACCTCATATTACCTTCTCTATCATGTGCTAAGAAAATACACTTATCTTTTTGAAGTAAAATTTGCCCTTATTTCCACAGAAGAAATAACCACTAACTGTATGCCTGAAAATAGCAGCATACTTGAAAAGGTTCAGCAAAATCCTTTACTGCTGTCAAAAACTAGATTTATAAGCCATATCTAGCGGGTTAACTAGAAGTTAAAAGGATATTAAATTTACCTATATCATACCCCAGAACCTTTGATTATAGGAAAGTCATAAAAAGACAAGAATGAGAGAGAGAGAATGTCCCAGGATTTATTTAATTTATTTTAAGCTGAACTTATTTCTATTTTTAGATTACCTAGAATGTCAGGGTAAGTGCTCAGGTATGAGTGGGGCAATTGAGTTGGGTAAATAAAATAAAGGCTAAAACTTAAAAAGACAGTATGTATAAAAAAGTGTGTCGCAATAGGATCGGATTCTAGAAATGAAATCAGCTGGGTAATATTGGTTTCTTAAGTCCTTGAGGTTACTAGGGGTTTTAAAAATAGCTTCTGTCTCTAAAGTTGACACAAAATTCTCTATGCTTTTTAAACAAACACTTTTACTCAAGCCACAGAATGCAATTTCTGTAAGTGCTGAACTCCATTATTTTGAGATCCCTTAAGAGTTTTATGGCTTCCTGGTATCATCCCCTCATGCGATGTCTCCACAATCTGTTGCTCACTAAAAAACTATTTTTCACAAATACTTGCTTGAATTTTACGTAAAATCATTGAATAAGCTACACACCTACTTGTATAGTTTCCACTTCCCTGTCATGAAGAAAATAGGTTTATTTACTCCATTAGCAAATCAACAGAGCAGTGATGTGCTTCCAGAATGTGTTGGGCTCAGTGAATTTCATCTGTATCCACTTGGTGTTTGTTATGGTGAGAGAGAGTTGAAAACAGCGGAGCCTGTAAGTACTTTTAGTTTCACATGTGGCCTAATGAAGCATGTTAATCAAACTCCACCAAATAAAATATATCTCACGAACCTGTATGGAGATTTAAAAAATGCTTAGAGGTAATTTGCAAAATGGTCGTTAAAATTAAAACATTGTTTATGGTAACAATTATAAAGTATATTGACAGTTTATTGATACATTTTCAATTAAAGATGCACGTTTCAAAATTTGGAGCAATTTTACTGATTTGTCGAGGCTTCTATAATAAAAGTGACATTTTGGTGATTGGGTAATATATATTTAATTTTTCTAATGAACAATAATTATACTGACAATTGCCATACAATATTTACCCGAATGAAAATTGCTAAAAAGACAAAGTGGGAGACAGAGATAGTATGTGTCAGGATTTATTTTCAGCTTAATGTATTTCTATTTTTAAATTACCTAGAATATCAGAGTTTTATCTGCTTTGTTATTTTTTATTTTATTTTATTTTTTGAGACAGAGTCTTGCTCTCTGGCCCAGGCTGGAGTGCAGTGGCGCGATCTCGGCCTCCCGGGTTCACGCCATTCTCCTGCCTCAGCATCCCGAGGAGCTGGGACCACAGGTGCCCGCCACCACGCCCGGCTAATTTTTTGTATTTTTAGTATAGACAGGGTTTCACCGTGTTAGCCAGGATGGTCTCGATCTCCTGACCTCGTGATCCGCCCGCCTCGGCATCCCAAAGTGCTGGGATTACAGGCGTGAGCCACCGCAACCAGCCGCTTTGTTATCTTTATTTGGTCTTTGCAGTCCAATCTTTCTGATTCCTTGAAACAGGTGAGTCTGGCTGAGTAATTAGATATACTCTTGTTCCAAACAAAAAGCATCCTAATCGATCAATTTATTTATTCGTTCATTTATTGGATATTGAACACCAACTATGTGCCATTACTTTGACAGAAGCTGATAATACAAAGCTAAAATTAAATGCACTTTTGGCTTTCTATTGCACATGTTCTAATAGGGAAGGACAATTAAGTTACAGTGAATAAAAACGTAGTACACTGGGCAGTATAATATATAAGTGGCCAGAGTGATGAGAATTAGAGGCAAAGGAGCTTGAATTTATTGTATTTATCAAGTTCCTCCTTGATAAGATAAACTTAAGATTCTTCATGTAAAAAGACATGTATTTAAATAGTGAAGGAGCGAAATTGTTGACATACATTTTAAAATCTGAAAAGTTAAAATCAATTCAAAACATTTTGAGTTTGCAAAAGTATAGAACTAATGGGGCAATTAAGGGCCGAAAATATCAAAATAGCAATTAACAAATAACCATCACAGTTATTTTTTAAAAGTTTAATTAAATACAAGTAGAAGAAATGTCCTTAAATGATGTAATTTCTTAATAAATCCAATAAAATGCCATATATTTCCTTTTTTAAAAAATGTTTTAACAGTCCTACTCCTTAGTTTTTAAATAAGTTGACTTGTTTTCCAAGGTATTAACTATAGACTGTCAGCTTCTGGGTTAGTGGATAAAAAATTGATTTTTATTTGTAAAAGTTAATTTCAAGTTAGTCTATTTGGCAAGAAATGAGAAATAATGACAGGTGTCCATAAGCTACTTAACCATATCTAGAAAAATGTTTGACTTTTTTGTTCTATAGCACTGTTGGTGGTGGTGGTGGTACTAGCGGTAATTTTGGAAGGAAGGAAATGTAATTACAATTTAAAGAGAGAGGATGAGTGGTATTTTTGATTTAACCAGTCTGAATTTTATTATCTGTTCAGAATTTCTTGCTACAAAACTTAACATTTAAGATATTAATATATTATTAATAGATTATATTAATATCATGAGTAACATAGTCTATATATCACATTAAGTTTAATGTCAAATTTGACCCATGGAAACAACAATTAAGGACATTATAATTATAAGCTATCTTACGTTTTTCCTAACGTATTTATCAACAAGGTAAGAAGTGATCTAGTTGTAGACTGGTAAAAATCAAACCCAAGCCCCATAAGAAATCTCATAAATTATTTTTCTGGGAAACTTAAATTTATATAATATTTCAAAAAAATTTAAGTAGTTTTTCTAATAAGGTGAAACATGAAATTATGTCCAGAAAGCCGATAAACGTAGGCAGTTTAAAAAGTACAGTGGCCCATCATTGAGAGTGGTCCTTGAATCAGTTCAAAAAAGAGGCAAAATGTCTGTGAAGTTGCTTTAATTTCATTTGAGTGTTTAATGAGACATATGCTCTCAAGGTATGTCACTGAGATCCTATCAGAAATGGGCTAGAACTGACCATATCCAAGATAGCTGATTTCGGCTGCAAAGATAGGATCTGATTGGCAATCAATGTGTGCTTCCAGAGACTAATTCAGCAAATTAATTTCTTGAAATGACAGCAATGTGGAATCTAATTTATTATACCAAACACTACGATTTAAGGTAGAAAATCACAATATTCAACACACTTATTTCCAACATGTGTTTTTAAAATAACAACTGGCCAGGTTCTGTGGCTCACACTTGTAATCCTAGCACTTTGGGAGGCCAAGGCGGGTGGATCACCTGAGGTCAGGAGTTCGAGACCAGCCTGACCAACATGGAGAAATCCCGTCTCTACTAAAAATACAAAATTAGCCGGGGGCGGTGGCGCATGACTGTAATCCCAGCTACTCGGGAGGCTGAGGCAGGAAAATCGCTTGAACCTGGGAGGCAGAGTTTGCTGTGAGCCGAGATCGCACCACTGCACTCCAGCCTGGGCAACAAGAGCGAAACTCCCTCTCAAAATAAAATAAAATAAAAATAAATATATAAATAAAATAACAACTATTAGGTACTCTATATTTTACTCTATTTTATACTTCTATTATTTTTGTTTCCTTATTTTTAAAATCTATTTACACTTAGCATCTTTGCTTATTCTTCCTATTTGCATGTCAGTCTTTTATCAAGATGATGTTTGCTCATCTGAAATAATTCTTTTATATTTATTTATCATAAGTGCCATCAGATTTGTTTTGTTTTGTTTTGTTCTTGGGTCTCACTCTGTCGCCCAGGCTGGAGTGTAGTGGCAGGATCTTGGCTCACTGCAACCTTCACCTCCTGTTCTCAAGCGATTCTCATGCCTCAGCCTCCTGAGTAGCTGAGATAACTGGCATCCACTGCCATGCCCGGCTAATTTTTGTATTTTTAGTGGAGACGAGGTATTGCTGTGTTGCCTAGGTTCATCTCAAACTCCTGAGCTTTAGTGATCTCTCTGCCTTGGCCTCCCAAAGTGCTGGGATTACAGGTGTGAGCCACTGTGCCCGACCAGATTTTTTTTTTTTAACATAAAAACTTTTATTTTGTCTTTTTTGATAGAATACAGTTTCACTCTGGACATTTATCCTCAGTACATTGAGGATCATATCGCACTGTCTTGGCTTCCACTGTTGCCATTGAAAATCAGCCTGTAAGTCTAACTGCATTTTTTATTTCAATATAGATACCGGGCTCTGTGCTCGTCAGTGGCTTTGGACATTTCTGTTTGTCTTAGATGTTTAACAGTTTCACGGTGATTTGTACAAATGTGGATTTCTTTATATTTAATCTGTTGGGGCTCCTTGGCATTAACAAATTTGACCTTTTGTGTCTTTGAACAATTCCAAATTTTTAACCATTATAGCAGCAAGTATTTCCTCTTCCCCATTTTCTCGATTGTATCAGTATGAAACACTGGCTAAATCGAGATTTAGACTTTCTGCTTTTTTATATTTATCATTTAATGTTTCATTCAAAGTTTCTTCTCTTTAGCTCTGTATTGCATTAAGGAAAATTACTTTACTTATATTTCTGTTCTATGTCTAATGCATATAACATTTGGATAATAAGAGTGCATCCTGGATAGATATTTAAAACGAAAGTGATGGAAATAAGTTCATTAGCTGCCATGGCATCGTGGCTTGCCAGTTACTTCTCCTTCTTCAGTTTTGACCCGTTCTTTGTCATTTCTTTAAGATATATATTTTGCATATTATTATATTTCATAAAATATTGAAATAATCAAAATTTTATCTAAACGAAGTTTTGATTGATCATGATCTTTGTACAATCTCAGTTTTTCACTCTTAAGAAAGGGGCCATGATGCTTTTCCTATATTGCCCGTTTGTTACATTTTCCACTCTGTGGCTGGAGGCATTATTATGGAAATAGTGTCAAGAAGTAGCGGATCTATCCCGATGTCCTGGATTTGAACATAATATTTATGAGTTTCCATCATATCTGCTTACTGTCTGAAACATTTATGAGTGCATTTAACTCATGCAACAAAAAGTTGACTCTTGAAGTTTAAATAAACATTGGTTTTCTCACATAATCAGTCTAAAGTTACGTTTTTCAGGAACAATAAGGTGTCTCCTCCTCAATGTCCTTATGGCCCCAGGCCCCTTCTATCATTTTGCTTTGCTGTTCTTAATATATGAATTTAATGACTGTGTGGACATTGTGAGCTATTTGCAGTGTCCCCTGTCCCATATACACAGCACAGACAGGCATAGATAAAAGAGAAACAAGCAGTAAGTAAAGTAAATATAAAGGACAATTTATTTGACATTACTTTGTTGTTGGTGAAACAGACCTGTGTATAAAGGATTATTACTTTTGTTTTAATGCTACTCAGCACTAGGATTCTTTATTTACAAATGCATATATAGAAAAAGAAAAAAATGTATTTAAACAACTTACCAAAAGGTTTAGATGTTGAGAATTAATTCTCAAACAAAATGATGTAAGTGCATTTTATTCCCATTGTTCCCTTTGCAGAAGCCACATGAAGTGATGTCTAAGTTCTGTTATTTGAGTATGTAAAAGGATTTAGTAATGTCTGAAGAATGATGAGAAAATAATTTATTGCACAATTGCAATTATGAGCATGCTCAGGAAAATACATAAGAAGCCGCTTTTTCAAGTCTTTCAAGTCTTTCTCATTAATGTTAAATCTATTTTCAGGGTGCTCTTCACATGGATTTAAAACCGATTGTTCAGATTAACAAAATAATACAACTCACCCTTATTAAGGTATTGTCATGACTACAGGTTTGCAATCATCTTATACACTTTGTCTTACAGAGGGAAGGATGATGTAAGGTTTCTTTTTAAGAATAGACCTCAGCTGTTGAAATGAATAAATATAACTGCAAAATATGAACATTTGCACAGCCTATCTCAATCATGAATTGGATGTCACAGATACAATGTTCAGTCCAGAGGCACGTGAGGTTCTTTTTAAAAAATAAGCACTTTTCCACATGACAGCCAAGTACACAGTAACTTTGTAGTCATTTCCAATCTCCTTAAAATCAGAGAATATACATTTTGAGAATTTCGTGGCATGCTTTTAATATGGTTTACTATTTTAAATAGTACATCAGTATTTTCTTAAATGATAACACCTATCTCAATTGGTTTCTGCTTCCCTATGTGCCCATCAAAGAGTATCTTTACAAAGATGAAACTATTTCTCTTATTGTGAGAAACATGACTTTAGCAGAATTAAAGCATCTCCCAAGAAATATTTCAGGCATGGGATATTTTTCCTGAAGTCAGCAATATACAAATCTACACGAGTAATTTATATGTTATGTACTATCTATATTTTTGATCAGATATGATGGAAATACATTGTTTCTAAGGTTTCAAGTACCACACCTACTGTTCATGTTGTCTGAAAATAAACATTACTAGAGCTGCTTATGTGATTCTTAATAATAATATCTGCAAAATTACTGCTTGGTGAAGTATTAAAACGTCATATATCTTAAGGTAAATATTGAAACATAAATGTTTTTCTGCATATCGTGTAACTCACTTCACACACCATACCATAAGAAAACATTCCATGCTTGGCCAACAATGCCTTACAAACCCAAGAATCTCAGCAAAATATCATTTATTATGTAAAAGATCATGTGCTTTTTCGTGAAATGCATATGATCATGTTAATTTGCACAAGGTTTTTTCAAGTAATTAAGCTTGTTAAGTTTAACAGTCTTTGGGATTATTCAGGAACTCTCTATCTACACCAGCAATGGAACAGTTATTATTATCGTACATATCTGAATGAATATTCAGCTGGCAGTGTATTTTATTCATATGATGCTTAATTATGAGTTTCGATTTTGAATATGTGGCACTTGAAAGAAACAGTCAGAATCGGTGGGACTTGCAGCAAATTTTGAACTCACCATGCCAGACACAAGCGGCAGCTCCACAAGCGGGAGTGTTGCATCCTCTACCGTTTGCATGTGCAATCTGGACCAAGGTTAGAAAGCTAGTTAAAAATCTCTCCTGGGGCCATGCAGCAGAGGAAAATGGAGGCATAACTAGAGAAAAGAGAAAAATGGCAAAATTTTAAAAAAAGATACAAATTTCCATCCCTGTCTGTTACACAACAACAGGCAGAAGGAAAGGAAATATGCTTGTTACCAAAATTCACTGAAAATTATAAGATGATGTTAACAGCCAAGATGCAATGAACAATAAACATAGTCCCCAGAACAAACACAGATGTGTTCTATAATTTCCTGTCAGGTTGATGGACACAGGAGATAGAAGTGCATTAAGTGATTGCAGGGAAAGAAGTCTTGACTCTCAATATGAGGAAAAGACAGAAGGGAAAACTGGGCCTAACCTATTTTGGCTGATATTTTGGGATATCTTAATATCACATAATTATCAAACACAATGCCTCAATCAAGTCACAGTGATTTTCTCTAGTATATCTTTTCCATTTGCTATTTTCCCAAATTATAATCGTAAGGAAAAATTGTAGTGATGTGTTACATTCTAAAATGCAGTTATATCAATTTAATAATTATTCAAATATTCTACTACATAATTCAAGTTTTATGATAGAGGTTTTTATGTGTATATGTAGTATAATTCCTGACTGCAATTGTTTCTCCATTTTAAAAACATATTTCTCTGCTGATTACAGTTGTTCCCAATCGCCATAATGCTTTCACAGCAATACCTGGACGAATATTATGTGTATTCATAATTTTGCTTCATCATTCAAGACTGATTGATATAAATCTCAGTGTATTTCATGTTTAGTTAGGGACAGGTGCACCTCAGTGCAGATGGTTGCATTGATTGAACATTTCAATTTAAGTCACATTATCATTCTACGTACAGGCAGTACTGGCTCACTCTCCATAGAACTCATTTCTGTTTTTGCACAGCACGCAACTTGAATTTACCTTTTCCAGCTTTCTTCTTTTTTTTTTTTTTTTTTTTTTTTGAGATGGAGTCTCCCTCTGTCGCCAGGATGGAGTGCAGCTGTGCAATCTTGGCTCACAGCAACCTCCGCTTCCCGGTTCAAGCGATTCTCCTGCCTCAGCCTCCAAAAGTAGCTGGGACTACAGGCATGTGCCACCATGCCAGACTAATTTTTGTATTTTCAGTAGAGACAGCGTTTCACCATGTTGGCCAGAATGGTCTCGAGCTCTTGACCTCGTGATCTGTATGCTTCAGCCTCCCAAAGTACTGGGATTACAGGTGTCAGCCACTGCACCCGGCCTACCTTCCCCAGCTTTCATTGCTGACTGTCCATGGCAAAGCATGACTAATGATGGGGAGCAATGGTGAGAGGTGCACCTTCCATGCTTGGCCCATCAAAACTCCCACACCTCTTCCTTTTTACTGGTTGGGATGGAAATGATTCACAGGGTTATTTGTGAATTATTATAGGGTGGGCGGAATCCCCAAAGTATATCATTTGGCTGCCTGCCCATACATTTGCTCATGGCAGTATAATGTGAGGCAAAACTAAAACTTTCATGCATGAAGTCATGAATATTCAGGATTTGTCTTTTACAGTAGATAGTAGTAGTTAAGTCAATTAAGCCCCTTAAATTTTTTTCCGACCACACCTACTCCCCTTGCTCCCCAGAGGCAGCCATTCTAATGAATTGAGTATATATATGTTTTGTATGTTTCTTTCTAAATGCATATATTTGAAGACTAAATTCCTTCAGTGCATTATACATACTGAATTTTGTTTCTTATTTATTTTCACTTAGCACTTTCTTCGTTTTAATTTATTTTTAATTGATAAATAGTAATTGTATATATTTATGGGGTAAAATGTGATGTTTTAATATATGTTTAGATTGTGAAATCGTGAAACAAGCTGATCACTTCATCGCGTCACATCATTATCATTTTTCTGTAGGGAAATATTTAAAATATATATATTCTTTTAGCAGTTTTGGAATATAGAGTGCACTGTTATTTATTATAGTCACGTTCTGTGCAATATTACTAAAATTTGTTCCTCCCATTTAACTGAAACTTTGTACGGAAAGACAAATACCGCATCATCTCACGTGTCTGCGGAGTCTACAAAAGCAGAACTCATGGACGAAGAGAGTAGGTGGTGGTTACCAGAGTGTGGTATTTGGGGTGCGTCGGGAAGAAGAGATGTGGGACACTCTTAAAATTGATCCACGTTACTAGGTGCAGAGCTTGAGCATCGCTCTTCAGCACTGTGTAGTGCCCGCAGTGTACATCTTCCACATTTCACTGTACCTCAGTGATAGACTTCCAAATGGCCTCAAATGTCCCTCCAAGCAATATGAAAACAAATACCTTTTGTATGTGCCATGATGAACCTCTGTTAGAGTTTCTAGGGGTTGCATACCCAGGAGCAGGATTGCTGGGCCATGTGAAATGAGGTTTTAACTAAGCAACCCGAGATGCTCTTCAATAGCTGCAGCAGGTGCTTTCCATCAGCAAGAGGGTTTCTGCATTCCCCACATCCTCTAGTTTCATAGTATTTGCTAGTGTAGTAAGTGTGAAGTGAGTTGGCATTATTATTTTAATTTACATGATTCTAGATAGTGAGTCTGAGTAGTTTTGTATGTGCTTGCCATACTTAAGGTTCCATTTATACTAACTGCCTATTTACATCTTTTGCCTTTTTTAGGTAGAGATTTCTCTTGTTATTTTAATGTTTTCCAAAAGATGTTTATTCTAGACAATGTTTTATTATGTAATTTTAACATGGCAAATATCTTTCCCAAAGTTATCCTATAGTTGTAAAGATACTCAGAGCATAATTTGAGAATATTACACACATCAAAAATTATCTTGCATTAGAAACAAGCTAAAGTAATTAAAATTGTAAAAAGGTTGTATTACCTGGCCTCACTTCCTCACACTGCAGTTGTATTTATTTAAATGAGTAGAGATATTTTTAGGTAAACAGATTTCTTTGACACCTCATATAATGAAATAATACCTTATGTGGTCAACTTGTCTAAATAAATGTGTTTTTTTGTTTGTTTGTTTGTTTTTTTACAAAAACCTTATGCCACAAAGATTAAGTAGTTACCTTTAGTAATATTAGTGATTTTTTTGCATAAGATCTAATAGATGATAATGTGGATAATTCTACTTATGATATATTCTGTTACAGTATACTTTGAAATTAAGGGTAAGAGTTATTTGCTTCATAAAAGTTATTCTAATAAATTATAATCATATGATTTTAGAAAACTTGGTTTTTTAGATCCAAAATTTTCAAATGTTGACATCGTATTTATGTTTAATAATGTAGTTGATTAACCAGTTTCATCTTACTTTCTAAACTGTTAAGTTGAGTTTGGACTAATGATAATTCCATTTCTGGACTGAAATTTGCCATCACCAAAGTATTGTTTTAAGATGTATTTTCAGACAATGTGGGCAGTTCAGCCCAATAATCGCTACTTCTAAAAAATTGTTCAAGGAACAAGCCGATGGCCTTTCAGCAGTGAGCTAATGCATACATTATTCACATCTTTTAGCTCATGTTTTTATTTGTTGAGAATTTAATAGTACAGGTTGGGAGCTCTAGGTTCAAGAACACGCTTGAACCTACCAGCTGTGCGAGCTGTGGCACCCCCTTGTTTTTTTGTGTTTCATTTCCTTCATTTGTTAAATGGGAGCAATGAAGCTTCTCATATTAAATATTTGTAAGGAACTGATTGTGGAATGTGCACGATATACTTAGTGCAGCACCAAATATGTAATAACTGTTCCATACATTTCCATTGTTAATATTTTCAAAAATTTTCTCCCCTTTCAAAGTCTGGAAATTTCCCACTTTCCTAATCAATTCTTTCTTGATTCCGTTAGTTTATAAGGATCTCTCTCCTTCCTCAAAACTTCTGCAGCATATGTATGATTCACAGCAATTTTAGCACTTGATTATACTCTATAATCTATTATTTTAAAAATATTTTATGGACATTAATTCTGTCTCACTAAACACATAACAAGCAGCCAAAGAGAGAGATCACTTTCTATACTTTTCTTGTCTTGTCTTAGCCACAATGGAGGTGGAGGCAGTAAAGACTTTTGACAAGCTCATTGTTCTTTACAAAGAATAGCAATTAAGAATAATTTAAGGGAGTATGTGTTTTACAGTGGTTATTATTTCATGAATTTTTAAAAGAAGGTTGTGTGTAGTATAAGTGAATACACTTATACAGGACTTGTCCTGTACTTACGGTCAAATAAATATATTTAAGGCAGCATTAAAACTTATTACCGACCTAAAAGATACCTAAAAGTGATTCTGACCCCTCCTCAGTGTGTCATATGGCAAACTCTTGTGATAAAGGCATATATTCATGAGCAAATCAAATGCCCAACACAGTACTCAAGGCTGGGTTGAGTTCAAAATATATTTAAAATAAATGTCTTATTGCCTGGGCGCAGTGGCTCACGCCTGTAATCCCAACACTTTGGGAGGCCGAGGTGGGCAGATCACCTGAGGTCAGGAGTTTGAGACCAGCCTGGCCAACATGGCGAAACCCTCTCTACTAAAACTACAGAAATTAGCCAGGCATGGTGGCAGGTGCCTGTACTCCCAGCTACTTGGGAGGATGAGGTGGGAGAATCACTTGAACCTGGAAGGTGGAGGTTGCAGTGAGCTGAGATCGTGCCACTGCACTCCAGTCTGGGCGACAGAGTGAGACTCCGCCTCAAAAAAAATAAAAAAAAATAGAAATAAAAAATAAAAATAAATAAATAAATGTCCTATTGATTTATTCAATGTAAGATCAACTATATGTTATTGTCTCTGAGCTTCCCAATGTATGTGGCTTAAATAGCCTAAATTGAAAATCATGAAAGTTTCTTGCAAAGATCTTCTTTCCTCTTTGGGAAGAGGAGTTTCTTTCATCAAAATCCTTGAATTTGGAGGAGAAGGATATGGACGAACACGAGAAGGTGAAAATATTAACTTGGAAAACAGCTTTTGATCTAGAAATGCCTCAAAAAACAATTTTCTATATTTATATTTCGCTCTTCGTGGCCAATCCTTTTCCTATACAGCTTTTAGAATTTTCTTTCTTACAAATGCAATAGATAAGTTTCCTCCTTTGTTTAAGGTCTTTCAAATGTATCCTGAGTCTGACTTTACTGCAAACTCCTAGCATGGTGTACAAGGCACTTTACTGACACAGCCTGCTCACATGTCCAGGCCAATTTCTTGCCACTGTCCTATAAGAATACAACACAATACAAAGTTGCTCAATTCTCAGTTCTCAGAACATGACTATCACTTTGTTTGTTACAGTTTCCATCCATTTGCTCTTCTGCCTTGAATATATTTCTCTTTTTTTTTTCCAAATATTTATTTTAAGATTTATTTCAAGTTTGTTCTTTCGCAATCAGGTATGACTTCCTTTTGGAGTCCTCTTCTAACACTATGTACTCTGAAAAAAATCATAACAACCCCTTCACAAACACAACTCCCCAGTACAGACAGACACACACACACACACACACACACACACACACACACCCCTTTCATGGGCACATTTCACCCACACCCATGATCTGTCACAGTGTCTATAAAATTGTGTTGTAGTCAATTTGTTAGTCTTTCTCATGTCCCGTGCTGACATTTTTCAGACAGGAACTTTCTTCTTTCGTATATAGGCTCTACCATTTTGTCTGACATAGAATGAGTGTTAAGTAGTTGCTTATTGAATAAGTGACTCAGTTACATAGCTTTGCAAAAAGTTTTGATATTATGGAGACTAAAGAGATTAATGATAATACAGTGCACTTGTATCTCCTTGCTTTATCTTAAATTATTTAAACTACCTTGCAGCAAAGAAAATAGCACCATTAAATTTACATTTTAAACAAAAACAAAGAAATATGGAACCAAGAACATGTCAGTGGGCAGTAACTATCACAGAGAACCTATTCTAGGATATGCACCTCTATGTGTAACTCTTCCATATGCTGGACACTTAGGAAAATAAATTTCTTATTGCACCTAATAATTTAAGAACACAAATGCAGAAAGTTTATAAAACTTTTTGGAACCAAATGCTTTGGAAAATAGCTTATTCCTAATACAAAGCATTCAAGAATGGTAGCAAAGTATACTAGATAAAATAAAGTCACCAAAATTTTGCTCTGTGGTGTTAACAACTTCTAACATTTGTGTGTATCCTGCTATGTGTGTATCCTGCTAAGTATATATAAGTCATATGTGTGTGTGTATATATATATGTTTTACATATATATATTTTACATATATGTTTTACATATTTACATATGTATGTTTTACATATATATGTTTTACATATATATTTTACATATATATGTTTTACACATATATATCTTTTACACATATATATGTTTTACACATACATGTTTTACACATATATATGTTTTACACATACATGTTTTACACATATATATGTTTTACACATATATGTTTTACACATATATATGTTTTACACATATATATGTTTTACACATATATGTTTTACACATATATATGTTTTACACATATATGTTTTACACATATATATGTTTTACACACATATATATGTTTTACACATATATGTTTTACACATATATATGTTTTACACATATATATGTTTTACACATATATATGTTTTACACATATATATGTTTTACATATATAGAGAGAGAGATTTGCAACAATTTTCAAAAATTTTTTTGATAAGATTCCTATGGTTATGAACCATAAACCAACAAAAGCAATAACAGCTACAGTGGGCTCCTCTTATTTTATTTCTATACTTTGAATAACTATTTTATATTCTGTTTTGTATTAGACAGTATATCCTATATGTTTTTTCATTTTAATAAATGAAAATCTATATTACATAATGTTTCATTGTACTTATATGCAACATTATTGATCTGCACTATTTTAGAAAATGTCGCTTAGATTGCTTTTGATGTTTTCACTTATAAACAATATGGCTATGAACATCCACACACATATGTTTTAGACTGTGAATGGACAGAGAAAGTGAAAAATTGCCACAAGCCTGTGATGAGCTGAAACCAATTCAAAAGCAAAGTTTTTCCCATTTTTTCCACACTATCTTTAAAAGGATGCTGGTCAGGCGCAGTGGCTCACGCCTGTAATCCCAGCACTTTGGGAGGCTGAGATGTGCAGATCCTAAGTTCAGGAGTTCAAGACCAGCCTGGTCAGCATGGTGAAACCCTTTCTCTACTAAAAATACAAAAAATTATGCAGGCATGCTGGTGCGCACCTGTAGTCCTAGCTACTGGGGAGGCTGGCAGGAGAATTGCTTGAACATGGCAGGCGGAGGTTGCAGTGAGCCATAATCACGCCACTGCACTCCAGCCTGGGCAACAGAACTAGACTCCATCTCAAAAAAAAAAAAAAAAAAAGATGCTTGCATAGCAAAGAGTCTTAGAAGGTTGAGGCAGTGTCTCTCTTTGGAGCAAAAGGCAGCCATGTTTACTCTTCAATGAAGATATGGGTTCTTGACCAGAAGACAAAGATGCCACTAACTCACATGGGGCTTAGCAAAGATGTTGAAGATGTTTGAGTTAATCTTAGGACTATGAGAAAACATCAGTGTGTCTACATGAGGCATTATAACAATATATGTGGTTATGGAGACCCATATATATCCACGATATTACTAGAACTTCAGAAGCTGCTCCCATATTCCCACAGAATCACCAATGGTGACTTTAAATACAAAGTATACTTTTTTATTACACTTTAAGTTCTGGAATACATGTGTAGAACGTGCAGCTTTGTTACACAGGTATACATGTGCCATGGCATTTTGCTGCACCCATCAACCTGTCATCTACATTAGGTATTTCTCCTAAGGCTATCCCTACCCTAGCCCCCCCATCCCCGGAGAGGCCCCAGTGTGTGATGTTCCCCTTCACACACTGTGTGAACAAATGTGTCCATGTGTTCTCATTGTTCAACTCCCACATATGAGTGAGAACATGTGGTGTTTTGTTTTCTGTTCTTGTGTTAGTTTGCTGAGAATGATGATTTCCAGCTTCATCCATGTCCCTGCAAAGGATATGAACTCATTTGTTTTTATAGCTGGATAGTATTCCATGGTATGTATGTGCCACATTTTCTTTATCCAGTCTATCATTGATGAGCATTTTGGTTAATTCCAAGTCTTTGCTATTGTGAATAGTGCTGCAATAAACATACATAAATCATAGTAGAATGATTTATAATCCTTTGGGTATATACTCAGTAATGGGATTGCTGGGTCAAGTGGTATTTCTGGTTCTAGATCCTTGAGGAATTGCCACACTGTCTTCCACAATAGTTGAACTAATCATGAGTGAGCTCCTGTTCACAATTGTTACAAAGAGAATAAAATACTTAGGAATACAACTTAAAAGGGCTGTGAAGGACCTTTTCAAGGAGAACAAAAAAACACTGCTCAAGGAAATATGACAGGATACATCGCTCAAGGAAATAAGAGAGGATACATACAAATGGAAAAACATTCCATGTTCATGGATAGGAAGAATCGATATCATGAAAATGCGCATACTCCCCAGAGTAATTTATAGATTCAATGCTATCTACATGAAGCTACCATTGACTTTCTTGACAGAATTAGAAAAAACTACTTTAAATTTCATGTAGAGCCAAAAAAGGGCCCGTATAGCCAAGACAGTCCTAAGCAAAAAGAAAAAGCTGGTGACATCACGCTACCTGACTTCAAACTATACTACAAGTCTGCAGTAACCAAAACAACATGATATTGGTACCGAAACAGATATATAGACCAATGGAACAGAACAAAGGCCTCAGAAACAATGCCACACATCTGCAACCATCTGATCTTCAAAAAATTCTGACAAAAGCATGGGGAAAGAGTTCCCTATTTAATAAATGGTGCTGGGAAAACTGGCTAGCCATATGCAGACAACTGAAACTGGACCCCCTCCTCTCACCTTACACAAAAATTAACTCAAGATGGATTAAAGACTTAAACGTAAGACCTAAAACCATAAAAACCCTAGAAGAAAACCTAAGTGGTACCATTCAGAACTTAGGCATGGGCAAAGACTTCATGACTAAAACACCAAAAGCAATAGCAATAAAAGCCAAAATAGACAAATGGGATCTAATTAAACTAAAGAGCTTCTGCCCAGACAAAGAAACTATCATCAGAGTGAACAGGCAAACTACCGAATGGGAGAAAATTTTTGCAATCTACCCATTTGACAAAGGGTGAATATCCATAATCTACAAGGAACTTAAACAAATTTACAAGAAAAAAACAAACAACCCCATCAAAAAGTGGGTGAAGGATATGAACAGACACTTCTCAAAAGAAGACATTTGTGTGGCCCACAAACATATTTTTAAAAAGCTCATCATCACTGCTCATTAGAGAAATGCAAATCAAAATCACAATGAGATACCATATCACGCCAGTTAGAATGGCTATTATTAAAAAGTCAGGAAACAACACATGCTGGAGAGGATGTGGAGAAATAGGAATGCTTTCACACTGTTGGTGGGAGTGCAAAGTATGCCTTTGTCCTTAACTGTAGTTCACACTTTTTAACGCTTAAATGTAGAATATTTTATCATACTTTATTAATGTTTTCATTTTCTTGAATAGACGTGTATAGGCTAGTTACACTTGCCATGAATTCCATATTGGGATATGTCTATGCATAATAACAAGGGAATGTAGATTCAGGTAGGGAGGAGGACCATTGCTCCAGCTCTTGGTCCTCAGCTGACCCAGCCCCCTTTATCTGTGCTAAGCATCCATTTATTGGCACTCTGTACCACTCGGCTTCCTTAGACAGCAGAGACAGATCTCAAACATTTTTTACCAGGAAGTTTTCATGTTCTAAGTGTTTCAAGTTTGACAACCTTTTCACCAGGCACAGTCTTTGCAATACAACAGGTTTCAAAGGGCAATATTTGTAATACTACACGGAGAGGTCCCCTTAAACTCCCTTATTTATTTACTATTTATGAATTTATTTGCATTTAATAACTAAAATGACCACTTACATGATACGTATTCTTTAAGCCGAGTTTATTCTTTTGACAAATATTTTTATATCAGACTAGGATAGATTCTGGTAATCAAAAATAGACACAGTCCCTGCTCTTATGGATGGCATAGTCTAATCAACCAAATAATTATATCAAGAATTAAAATTCTATTTGTTGTAAGAGTTAAATAAGAAAGAGTCATGTGAAAGTAAGGAATATAAAGTAGTGTGGGTGGGTGCTGAGGGTAAAGAAGCTTCCCAGAGAAATTGACAATAGAGTTGGTAGGCAAAAGGTGAGGTGAAATTAGCAGATGTAAGAATGGAAAGCAAGAGGCTGGGGTAAGGGAGGACTGCATTCCAGGGAGTGAAAAGTGTCTGTAAATCTCCTATAGACATGAATATCTTTTTCCTGAATTATTCCACCTTGATAAACAATTTCCTTTAGATAGATAGATAGGTACACAGATAGATGATAGATAGATAGATAGATAGATAAAATATATTTGTTCTAAAATGATATGTTTATAGGACTGCTTCCTTAAAGTTTTGTTTAATCAAGCCTCTGGCTGGAATTATGATTTCAATTTACCATAGTTCTCAAAAATGTGAAATTTCTCTTCCTCTCTTTTAAAAAATTTAAAAAGGAATGTAGCCTACTACATAAAATTCTGTTTATAAAATAATTACAACTGGGAAAATTATACATCCCAATTTTAAAGTCTGAATATTCCTAAGCCCCAACTCTGTACCATATCAACTGAAGAAATGACACTAGGGAAAGTAATGTATCAGGTAGATATAGACATTATATTAGGCCTAACTGGCTGCTATTTGGCGGCCAATCATATAAGACATACTACTTGATAAGCTTGCATTTAGTATGACCTAAGAATCATGAATTAAATTCTTGAATTTTATGATGTAGGACAGTCTTCATATATGGTAGAATAAATCTAAGACTAATACATTTATATATAAAATGTATATTACACCAATTTTTAGCACAAAATACCATGACCTGTATTAAGGAAAATACTCCTTTTTTCATCATATTTTTCTCTTGTAACTGCATATAACAGATAGATGGTTATGATCATATTATATTTACACTGAATATCAACTCTCCTTTCTCTCACTGACTTATAATCTGTTGACTGCAGCATATTTTAAAGGATGTAAGAATGCGCAACCACCATCTGGCTATTTGAATTTTTGAGCAAAGATATTTTGGGCAATGAATTATTTTACTGTTGCGATTGTCCTAGTTCATGAATAAATATCATGAAGGATTTTTGTCTGCAGAGAAAAGTGACCTCTGTCTATTATATGATCTCAATGAGAGTGTTTGACCTTCCTAAATCCTTGACACAAAATACAATATAGATGCAAATGAGCTCTGGATTTCCAAAATAAGTTCCTTCCATGACACCCTTTATTACATTTTTAAAATCTAGCCAAAGAGAGACAATTCAAAGTGCTCTATATAGTGAATTGAATTCCGTTCTGTTTTCAGCTGCCACAAATGCAGAAGCTAAATAGAATCCTTTAGAAAGCACACAAAGAGAGAGAGAGAGAGTGACGTAATTGAGGAATGAGGCATGTATAGATGGTCAAAACATGAAGTCAGACAGATAACACATCCACAGAAAGTTCTTATCTTGTGCATACAGAAATATATATTCTGTCCTCATTTTCTGGGGCACCGAGGCTCAGCTAGAGAATGGGGTCTGAGACACTTAGCAAAACGAAAACTGAACAATGATGTGATAAACATTGGATTGCCAGTTACAAATAAGCATGGGGATTTGTGGAAACTGTGGGGATAAGGAGGCAAAAGTTAAAAAAAAAAAAAAAAACTCATGTCAAGCCAAAGAGGATGGCTAATGCCTGTAATCCCAGCACTTTGGGAGGCCAAGGTAGGAGGATCACTTGAAATTAGGAGTTTGAGACCAGCCTGGCCAAGATGGTGAAGCCCCATCTCTACTAAAAATACAAAAATTAGCCAGCTATGTTGCCTCATACCTGTAATCCCAGCTACTCAGGAGGCTGAGGCAGGAGAATCACTTGAACCCGGGAAAAGGAGGCTTCAGTGAGCCGAGATTGGGTCACTGCAGTCCAGCCTGGGCCACAGAGCAAGACTTCATCTCAAAAATAAAAATTAAAAAAATAAAATTTTTAAAAAAATGACAAAGAGGCATGAGGCAAATATAGTCCCACAGAGGAAAAAAAAGGCAGGGTTTAGTTGCTGTCTAATGGAAAGTGTGATGCTGTTAAGAAACCTAGAGCAACATCAAGGGAAAATGTGTAGTCTGTGTATGGAATAATCAGAAGAGGTGGTATTAAGCAAAATTTTCAGATAGGCAATGGTGGCACACTAGAAAATAGGAACAAGGAAGGAAGAATAATTTCAAGGTGAAAAAGGAGTTTACTGGGATAAATGGATCTCAGAAAGACAATACATTGTTTTTATACGATTTAAATCCAACTTTTCTTTCTTGTGTTTTCCTTTGTAAAAATAAATCCCTGAAAATCCAGTAATTTAAGAGATCAATACAATTTTTCTATTCATTGATGAATTGTGTTTGTGTGATATGTGCATCCTACTGCTAAAAACACATTCCGATGGGCAGAATGGTATTTAAAAATGAGCACATAAGCATGACTTGTTATTAACAATTTTTTAAAAAGTAAATGTTTTCTTAATATGAATTTCTACATTACTTTAATGACACAGAAATTTATTATTTCACTTTTTTCTACTCTTCTCTGCAGTTTACTTTGATTGCCTTGAGAATGTTTCACTTTCTCCTTTACGGGTAGAGTACAATTAATTATCTTGGCATTAACCCACAAGGATACCAAGAAGAGTTTTTCAATTAAAAGCAAAGAGAAAAGATATTAGAATTGGTTACATGTGTCTCTAAAGTAATCAGACTATATCACAGAATATGAGCACATGAGCCAGTCAGCACATATCCAATGCCATGCTTCAAAAAATTCTGGACTGGTTTTCCTAAACCACCTAAACTATAGAAGTTCACCCAGGAAAACTACAATTACCAAATAATTTGTATTTGACCCTGAGAATGTAACAATATTTGAATATACTTACATCTAAAAATTTGTGAAGATTGAGTTGTAAACAAAATGATATAGCTGCATTATCAATATTAACTCGAAAATCCACAAAATCATTTTATCTTGATCACATTACCCTGCACCTTTAAATGTCTCCTTCTTAATTTTAGTTCAATAAGCATTGACACAATATTGATCATTGTGCAGACTCTCATGCACTCCATACTGGAGATGCAACATTTCAGTAGTCCTTGTGATCAATGACATTAGCATCAATTATAGGCCCCAATATTTGCCTTCCTATTTCTAACCATTGCTCTACCTCTTCCACTCCATTCCACAGAGCTACAATAAAAAACAAAACACAAAATCGTGGTTTAGCAGAAAATGACCTCATGCTGTTCATCTGACATCTCTCTTGGAAAAAGTGGAATATTCCATATTTGCCTTACAATTTCATCTTTATAAAGATGTAGGTCCCCAAATTATATCATATCATAATTAAATTATCATTCAACCATATCACCAACTTAACTTCTTTTTGTTATCATTAGAACCTACTGATTTATTAACTTGAATGATCAAAGGAAATGCCTCTCATATTTGCCTTGACCAAAGTCTTATTCTTCAATTCAACTATACGCATTGAGTTTATATGACAGATGCTAAGATACACGTGTGGTACAGTGATGAAAAAGTAGACAAGGCTCCTCCCCTTTGGTAGTTCACATTCTTGTGGGGAAAGAAAAAGATAGAAAATCAAAGTACGTAATCAAAAAGAATCATTACACAGTGTGGAAAATACTATTCCAAAGATACATGATATAAAGAAATTTGGGTCAGATGAGTACACCACTGTATTATGAATAATGAAGTCTTAAGAATGACAAGAAGGAAGAGACATGGGCCATTGCGTTGTTGCGTTGTTGAGCTGGGTGGCGACATAGTGTGTACATTCGTCTTCCCAGCCCTGTGTTCAGTGACGTCATGTTTTGGGAGTTTAAATTTACCCTGGTAGGAGTATTTGCACAACAGAAATCAGCAAACATCAGGTATTAGGGATTTTTTTTTTCTTTCCTTTCCTTTTCTTTTTTTTTCCCCAGAGCCAGCTATTAAATATTTACCAGCAAGCAAATATAAGCAAAGGGAAATATTCTACTGTATACAAGCAAAGGGAAAAGTATAAAGATGCTGATCTAAGAGGTATGTTTTGGGAGGTGGGGGAATTACACCTAATAAGCCCTTATTTCAAACATGGAGAAATAAATGTATAAACTCTATCATTAATAATGCATTTTTCTCTGATACAATTAAATGAATATTGAACAAATACAATATATTTATTTGAAAGGATACCATATTATTAGCTTGACCTCATTTACTTATTATTTCTTGGCAAAAGGAGGATAATGTATCATAAAGGATTATTGTGAAGAATAAATTAGACATTACGTGTGGTATGCACAGGTAACACAGGTAAAGAACCCTGGCACATACTAAAGCCTTGATCACTGTTGACCATTATTATTAATTGTTGAACACTCTGGACACTATAGTCATGCCAAAGGCTGAATTTCCCCAAATGCAAAATACTATTTTCGTATCTTAAACATCCTGATCTCCTGGTCCTCTCTTGGCCTCAAAAATTCCTGTCTACCTGGAAAAGCTCTATTCATCTATCAGTTATCTACTCAAATTTCACATTCTTACTTTCTTCCTCATTTCTTGTTCATAGTGTCATAATATCTCACATACCAGGCCCTGTTTCAGCACACAAACTGATGCTATAACATACATAATTTTATTTACATGACTTTATCTCTCACAGAGTAAGTTCTGGAAAGAAGTAAGCATGCTCTTCTATGGAGACCTTTTCTATTTTTAATTTGTTTCAGAGTACTGTGGCATTTGTTACATGGCCTGGTATGGCAAAACATCAAGTTCATTATAATATTCTAAACACATATTAAAATGTTACTTAATATCCATTGAAATTTTAATGTTTTCCAAAGTTTATTACATTGTAAGATCTCTGATGCTGTATAGAAACACTCTAGATGTTATCTACTTGCACATTTAATATGTATGCACCAATTATCTCTTTTACTAATTTATTCATGTTCTCTGGTTGCATTATATATATTATACATGCATAATGCATTATAATGGTAATATGTATAATTATATATTATATAGAAATATAAACATATATATACGAATACTTTATTTTGTCATTCATTAAATTAACTTATACTTTGTGTCCTGCTTTCAACCAGCATTTCTGCGTTCTTGATTTATCACAAATGATATCTCTGAATTAATGAAGGGTAATGTAAGTTCTTTTCAATCATTTTCAATGGTGCTAGGACCTTAGAATACTTTGCTTTCAATTACTCTCTCCCTTCTTTGTGTAATTATTTTAAACATGTCTTTGTTAAGATCCCAGTAATATTATTATTATTTTGTGATCAAATATTCAGTTTTAAATAAATGGAGGTAAGATTGCATTATTAGAAATTTAATATGCATGAAACAATATGTTAAAAATATAACATTTAAAATATTACAAACCTTTTGAAAGTCATTTTATATATAGAATTACACTTGATATTAATTATACTCAAAGATATTATTGCCACTTTGTAATCCTGTAAGCAAAATAAGTTCACTTTCTCATTTTTAGGGAACACATATGCATCTAAACACAGAACTACCCATCCCAGCAAATTCACTTATGATTTTTAACAGAAACAACAAAAAAAGGTCTAAAACTTAGATTTAAATTGGAATAAAATATGATTGCACTTCATTTCTTTTAGGGATTTTTATTATATTCTGCTGATTATTATTATACTCATCACTTTATTTCCCTTAAATGCGTAATTGTTTCTTTCAGACTGCAGAACATAGCTGTTTATCTCAATACAGTTCAAAAATGTGAAATACTCACAGACACATACATAGTAATTTATTTTATTTTCTGCTATACTGGAATGCACAACAGATGATATTTCCAGAGTTTTCTTTTAACATTCTTAAAATAAAAATATAGTGTTTTGATTATCAAGTAATTATGTGTCATTTAACTCATTCTCTAAATCCTTGGCATATTTAGCTACGTAGGTAAAAAGGAGCAGGACACATGCCACTTCCCCGAGTACTCTTTTGACCTCTATTTTTACCTTGATTTTGCTTTCTCTGCTCATAGATGTAAAAAAGTTATGCTAATGAAAAAGTATTTTCACTTTATTATACATTATAACTCACAGTTTATATAACAGCTGAAAGCAGTAATCAAAACAGATTTTCTATTCTGACACATTGTTTTATCAAAATTGTTTATTCTTTAGGTTGTCTCTTAAAGGCTTTTAAGCTCTCATTTCTCCAATAATTCTTACTTCCTGTTAGCTTGTTACACTAAATAGATAAGTTATATATAGATACAGATACATAAACGTAGATAAAATTAGGAGTTCTTATTTAAGATATTAACCTGAGTACTAGGTTTCAAGTGAAAAATATCTTTAATATTCATTAGATGCTCCTTTACCATCTGAAGCTAGTATAACAAAACAATAGAATTCATAAATTCATATTTTTCCTTTCACTGTATACTAAGATCACAATTGATACCTACTTGGAATGCTATTAGTTTCTGACATGTGTATATTTTAATCCACATTGCTGGAGCTGTGTAGACCAACGCTACACATATTGCAAGTGTGCACATAATATACAGGGCGTGTTTGTATATTCGCAACCACACGTATACACAAACTATCACAACAAATTAGGCTATTCACTAAAAAACTTTTATTAATATACTGCTACCAATTAAGCACTGTGCAAAACACAAGGAATATAATAGTGACCAAAAAAACTGTCTAGACTTAAAATAATATTTCTCTAAACCATCTCTGAAACTGAGGAAATGAAGTTTTATTATTAACACAGAACTTGCAGGGGAAATAGAGGGGAAATGTGCTCAATGAGAGAGAAGTCTTTAGAGTTCATTAAGGTAGATGACAGCAGGAGCAAGATTAAATGACAAATATTTACAAAGAAACAAACTCTTTCAAGGCTGGAAAAGATTATTCCGTGATTAAAGCTCAGTTATTTCTAATTTCTAATTCTTACTAGACTATGTGTTATATGAAAACAGAGTCACAGAAAACCCTTTCTAAAGAAGATTCTTTGCAGAGATTTAAGAGAATCCTGCAACATCAGAAACAGTTTTTCTTAAAGCTGTCACCGTGGAACTGAGCAATAGAAAATGATGACAAATGCTCTGGAAATGTGTTGTTCCTGCAGAGATGTGATCCAAGTAAGCGTCAGTTTCTTTCAGCAGCAGAAATTACTCTGCTCCGGGAGACATAAGGTGAGATTTAAACATTTATTTATATTAAGAGATTTCAAAACTGTCCTTTAAAATGTATATATTCAAATTGCCTGTTTGTGGTTCTTTCAGATTCTCTGGTCTACTACTCAGAAATGTGTGAAATAATATAATCCCATTTTCATTTGCCTTACTATCCTGCTTTGGCCTACACCCAGAAAATAGCTATACGAACTATCTAAAGAGACATCAGCTATCACTTGGAAAAAATAAAATATTTTGAGACATACGAAGGTCAAAAATAATTGAAATAAGGCAAGTCTTCACAAGGTAGTAAGTAGATACTATCAAAAGAAGACTAAACTAGAAATGTGAACAGAAAAATCTATGAAGATAGCTGCTACCCTAGGGGAACACATTAAGTGAGCTACTAAATAACTAGAGTAGTGAGAAAGTCTGATACTTATGCTTAAGATATGACAAAAAGCTTAATATGCAATATATAATAAAAAGATAAGTAAATACTCCTCTAAGCCTGAGTCCATAATAATGTTTATTATTATTATTACTATAGTAAATCAATAAAACTACTGTCCAGTAAGCAAGTGGTTATTAATTTGTTCCTTCATTATTCAACCCCAAATTAGTCAAACACATTAGTTATTTACAGCTAACCCTAAGCTGAGCACAAATGAAAAACATAGTCTACAATGTTAAAAATACAATGCTTGAGGGCACCAGAGTGCTAACAACATCAAAAGATTATTAGACAAGTCTCAGAAGGGATAAGAACTCTAGAGAGATGAGCCCCACTTTGGGTGCCACTTTTATCCTGAGGGTATTATCCAATGTGGGGAAGTTCTGGAGTGCTTTTTAGCATTCTTTCAAGGCTAAGTTAAAAGGTATAGGCTGGGTCCTATTGTGCCATGTCCACACTCCCTTAAAGGTAGGTAGGAATCAGAAGTAGACATCACCTTCCCTGTCAGTCTCAAATGGCCTGGGGTGCCCCTTGTTCCAGCTCTTTTAGCCCATAGTCTTTAAGTTACCTCTTGAAATAAATGGATGATGCCCACAGAGACCTCCAGGTATCTGAACCAGGAAATATCCTCTCACTAGGGACAGTCAACCTAGCAGTACATCTATGAGTTGAGTTTCCCTTTTGGAAATGTTATAGGTGGATGCCTCCTCTCCATCAACACTCTTTTATTTCCTGGTATTGAGCCTCTGTACTACTTGTGAATAGCCTAGAATGGCCCACACCTGCCTTGTTTATGGATGCTGTGATCTTTGTGTATGTGGGTGAATGTTCTCCGGAAAGAATCGGTTTTTCTTCATCCTAACCAAGAACTCCCTATGGGGACACGATGCTCAAAAATTTCAGAAATGTGACATCAATAGGTTATGGGCTTCAACTTAAAACCAGTAAGTTGCTCAGTATCATATTTATGGAGGAAAAGTTAATAAACAGAAAATAGACAAAGATCACCAGGAATCACTTGTGGTCCTTCATTGAAGAAAAACTTGTGAATGCTGGCATTGAAGTTCATCACAAGAACAAGAAGGGTCATTTGAGAACTCATGTGATACATGGCCTCCAGGATGTAGAGAAGATAATCAATGTAGGACAACCTTCTGCTGGATTCCAAATCTTAGTGTGCTGAAAAGAAGTGCTCCTGGGATGAAACCCTATGGATTTCATACACTTGAAAAATATAGGAAAGCCTTTAGCTGTCCCTTATACCATGGGAAACAGAAAAACTCACACTGAAGAAAGACTCCGTGGATGCTTCATCCCTTTAGAATCATATCAAAGCTTTCCTGAGCACTACCCCGGTTAATCTAACGAATGAGGACAAGCCTGAAATTGTCTGTTGAATTTGAGGACTCTCGTGAGGTCTCTCAATGAAGAAGAACACTATAAATGGGAGGATTGCAAGGTTGCTGTCCGTCATATATCAGGGGTCACACTGGAAAGATTTAATACATATGGACAGAATGTGAAGAAACACTTGTTTCTCATTTGTCATTAAATATTTGAGAACTCATGGTGGAGAGAAACCTTATGAAGGTATAAAATGTGGGAAGGCTTGTAGTTATTCCTTCCAACTTAGGGCACCTACCACGCACTAGACAGAAGCTGTATAAATGTGGAAACTGGGGGAAAACTCTCAGTGAATTTTCCTACCTTGCTTCAGATGGGAGAACCCACAAGGAGTGAGACACCATAGAAATGTAAGAAACGTGAGAAAATCTTTCCTTCAACGTATAATTTTAAAGATACGTGAGAACTCACACTAGAGAGAACACATAAAGATGTGTCGTGTGGAAAGGCTTGTTAATTACTTACACCTAACCATGCACTGAGAAAACACACTGGAGATGCAACTTAGAAATATAAGAAATGCAGGAAAGTCTACATATCTTTTTTTTTTTTCCATTTTAGGCAACATGTGGCATCTCACACTATGGAGAGACTCTATAAATGTGAAAAATATAGGAAAGCCTTCAGCTGTCCCTTATACCGTGGGAAACACAGAAAAACTCACAGTGAAGACTCGTGACTCTAAAAAATGTGGGACAGCTTCCTGTACATCATCTCTCTTTTTTGCACAAAAGAAAATATATACTGAGAGAGATATCTTTTTTGAAAATCTTACACTGTGAAATTTTCTTTATTCATATCTTATCCTTAAAAATGTATCTCTGAGTAATTTCAACTTTTTATTGTCTCGTATAAACAGTATGGTTACAAATATGACTTTCAGTACCCTTTCTGATAGAGCACATTGGTTTAGATATATAATGCCATGATTATGGTTTGGTTATGTAGAGATTATCTTATTTCTATTACAAATTCTTTTGGGTAAAAAGGCAGACAGATCCTCACAAAGAAAGTAATCTAACTTCAAATCATCTGGGGAATCTCAGAAAATCTCAAGACTCTTACAAGGAAAGTGATATCTCTCAGGGACCCACACATTGGTGGGGTCCCATCAGCACAGATAGCAACAAAGTTTCTTGGAAACAGAACTGCTTGTCCTCAGATACAAGGAGAAAACTTTAAATATGCCATAGATGTTGTTTTATCCAACTCTTTGTAGAAGAAAAACGTTAATTTTATCCTCATTTAAATATCTTACAAATGCTACAAAGTGACATTTATTGGTGAAATTAATTTTCTCACCAAATTGAATAGAGAAGCTGGTGTTTTCCAGTATTTTATACAAAACCTCTTCACATCATGTGACTTGTTGTCAATGTGACAACTTTTCTTTACGGTTTGAGAAGGGAACCTTTACAAGTTCTCACGCTATATTTTATCCCAGCACTTTCCTCACTTCAGTTATACATGGTAATGTAGGAACTATGAGGCTCTTCCTGTTCAGGGTTGGCATCCTACTACTGAATAACTTCCTGAATTTTCTCAACTGAATATAACTTTTTTTTTTAACAAAAGACAATATTAATCTGTTTTGAGACTCCAAAATCTATTCAGCAACTTACAGAATAACTGATTCTCGGATGTGTCTTTTCAATTTCACTGAAGTAGTTGCATCATTTGTAAATGGTTGGTCACAGAGGCTGTGCAGTGGACTAGGAAATCTTGGGTTAGCCCTTAGGTAACACTCATTGATAAGAAGCTTTCATGCTAAAGACGGGCTTTTAAAAACTGTCCTTGAATGCACCTGTGCAGCAAAATGACTCAGAAGTCTGTAATTCTTCATCACTGACTTCGTCAGATTTGACTGCAAACCTCGGCTTTGTGTTTTCCTCTTCCAGTTCATACATCAACTTCAGGAATTTCAACACTGGGTCATCAGGCATGTTGGCAAAACACAAACACCGATGAAATTCAAGAGAGAAAGATGCAATAAGTAACAAGGAGAATTGGCAAAATACATGCAAACATTATTGCAAAATTTGCTTCTAACTTACACAATTCAAGTTTTGCAAAATAACATCAGCAATAAAAGGCCACGGTGCAAGCTGCATCCTGGTGCCTAAAGAGCTTTCTGGGGAAAGATGAGAACATATCTCTGATGTTCCATGGTAAGGGTGGAGTTTGCTTGCTCTCATTGGTTCGTCAGTCCTACTTAAAGGGAAGCTGGGGAAAGTGAATGCAGGAAGAAGCATCTGACTTTATCAGCCTAACATTACACATTCTGTCAATGATCTCCACTTTCTTATGTGAAAAGCTAATGAACTCAACCGAATGATCACAGTTCCACTGCACACCACCTCGCAGGGCTGGAAGACTGCTAAGGAAATTGCCTAGTCACTATACATCTCTGTGAGCAGTAGCATCATATTGCACACAAAGTTCAAAACACTTTTCCACATCATAATTTCTCAAGGAACCTATAGAGACATCTTTAGAAACCCTCAGCTTATGCAGAAGTCTTCTTGAGAAACATTTTGGTGTCTACCTTAATCTGTCTTCTGTGTTCAACTTAATGGTCTGTCAATACATTGCTATATTCAAAAATGTTTCTACATCAAAGAGACTTAGGGCTTATTACACTAAAACATTAAATAAACAATAACCATGGTCTTTTTGTTGCATAGCCCACCTCTGGTTGGGGATGAGGTCTTCTGTAGACCCTCAGTGGAAAATTCTCATTAAGAAAACCTTGAGGAAGAATATTCTTTTTAGATCTGAATGTTCATAATAGACCCTTTCATATTTCCTTTAAAATTCAGTCAAAATTTTTTGAGCTCCCATCTAGTGTGATATGGGAAAGTGGAGATCATCTTCATCTGCAACATCACAGACGATTCCCAAGAAGTTTATGTTTCTCTTGGTTCTCATTGGCTCTTTTTTCTTGCTTCAAGTCAGCCACTCCTTCCCTCTTATATTTGTCTCCTCTGGATCCCATCTGTTCCTGACACCAATGGATCCATGCAAATCTCCACCTTCATGCACTACCCAATAGCAATGCTAACACAAGGCCACAGTAGGAGCAAACATTTCTTATGATTAAATTAGGAGGGATTGTTTTTACGGCACACGTCAGTAGAGGAGAGAAAGTTAAAATTACTGCTACATTGCTGGTGGGAATGCAAAATAGTACAGCCACTGTGGAGGACAGTTTGGCAGTTACTGACAAAATTACGCATACTCTTACCATAGGATATAGCAATCATGCTCTTTGGTATTTACCCAGATGAACTGAAAACATGTTCATGTAAAAACCCACATGTGGATGTTTACAGCAGCTTTCTTCATAATTGCCAAAACTTGGAAGTAATGATGTCCTTCAATAGGTAAATGTGTGAATAAAATGTGGTATATCTAAACAATAAAATATTACTTAGTGCTAAAGAGAAATGGCCTATCAAGCTATGAAGACTTGTGGATAGATTAAATGCATATTACTCAGTGAAAGAAGTCAATGTAAAAAGGCTACTTACTGTGTGATTCAAATGACATGGTATTCTGGGAAAGGCAAAACTGTGCAGAAGTAAAAAGATCAGTGGTTGCTGGGGACAGGAAGAGGGAGGGATGAATACATGGGGCACAGTGGATTTTTACGGCAATGAAACTAGTTTGTATGATACTACAATGATTGAGATATATATATATATATTTATACATTTGGCAGAAACCTGAGAATGCACAATACCAAGAGTGAGCTCTAATACAAACTTTGGGTGAAAATGAGGTCTTGATGTAGATTCATTCCTTATAACAAATGCTTCACTCTGGGGCATAATGTTCATGGTGGGGGAAGCTGTGTGTGTGTGCAGGCAGGGAGTGATGGGAAATCTCTGTACTTCCTGCTTTTGGTGTGAACCTCAAACTGCTCTAAAAAAATAGTCTGTTAAAAAATTGCTAGATTTCAGATTTGCTAAAGTTGCTTGGTCATTCCCGGTATATGAAATTCAATTGCCTAGGTCATCTTCAGGACACCCACCTGCCATAGTCTTGACAAGATCTCTCTTTTATATCAAATCCTCTTTTTTTCATTTTTTTCAGCTCCTCCTTCTAGAATACCTTAAAATCCAGACATGTACGTACAGTCATATGTTGCATAACAGAAAATTATGCCGTTAAAGGAAAATAAAAAGAAACAAATAAATAGGCATCTAACCATGGCTACAAAGCCTTCATTGTCTCAAATAAAGACTTAGTAAGGCATTTTCTGTAGGGAAATTATCCAACTATAAAATGAATGTGTCTTTGACATACTGATTTCATTTCCTTTGGCTATATACTCAGTAGTCAAATTGCTGGATCATGTAGTAGTTGTGTATTTAATTATTTTAGAAACTTCAATACATTTCTTCCTAATGGCTGTACTAGTTACATTCCCACCAACGGTGTATCTGGGCTCCCTTTTCTCCACATCCCTAATGACACTTGTGATCTTTTTGATAAAAGAAATTGTACCAGGTGTGAGGTGACATTTCATTGTGGTTTTAATTCCAGATCAGAAGACAATTCTGTTATTAGCAACCACATGGATGAACCTGGAGGACATTATGCTAAATGAAATAAGCCAGCACAGAAAGAGAAATGCTGCATGATCTTAACTTGTGTGTAATCGAAAAAAGTCAAACTCAGAAAAACAGAGAGTAGAATGCTGGTTACCAGGGACTTGGGAAAGGGGGGAGTGGGGAAATACAGGTCAAAGGGTGTAAAGGTTCAGTTAGACAGACAGATTAAGTTCTGGAGATCTGTTGTACAGCATCATGATTTTAAATAATAATGATGTATTGCATATTTGAAAATTGCCAAGAGAGTGGATTTTAAATCTTCTCATGCACACACACACACACACACGAGTATGTGAGGTGACAGTCATGTTACTTAGTTTCATTTACTCATTCGCTGTTATATACATACCATAACAGCACATTGTACCCCATAAATAAGTACACCTATTGTTTTATGTGTCAAACAAGAAATAAGAAATATATTTTTCTTTTAGAAGTAACCTTTCTCTTTTTCCTCAGAATAGCATTTTCCCTTCCAGTTACTTCAGTCTCTACGAGATCTTCAATAAACTTCATCAATAACTTGTTTATATCTTTTTATACCTACTGTATATAAGAAGTACTAAGAGCAAGAACTCAAACCCTTATTTTGTTAGTCTTTAAATTCTGCACACTCTGTACCACAGAAAGATGCCGTTCCTCCATCTCCAATTCCCATGGGATCTGCGCATGTACTTTCCCCTGGATCTTAAGGTGATTTATCTTTTCTGTTTGTGACATACAGGTGCACTTGAATTTTAGATTCTCATTAGGTGAAATTTCAAAGAATTTAAAAGAATTAACTAAAAATGTACTAAAATTATTTTACAGGTATTTCAATGTTTGCATAATACTCATCAATACCATGATATTGAGTTTTTGTGACAAGCATAATAGAAATATTTTTTACTTATGGGATGTAAGCATAGGCATGTCTCCAGCTGTCCCAGTTTGTATGACTATTTCTGAAATATCTCTTTCTATATGCTGAAAAATAATGTCAAGGAGAAGAAATGCTGCTAGAACAACAGTCTCTTCACCTTCTAAGTGAAGTAGAACTGGTTTAGTCAAAAGCAGTTGTGCAAAATAGTCACTTAAAATATCCATTAGGAATGCTCCATGCTTATTTTAACACAAAGCATTTTGGTTAATATAAGGCTGCTTCATCTCTCTCACTACATATGCTTCTTCAACCTTTTAGTAAAGTGCCACTGTGGCTTAGGCTCTGTAATGCCACAGAACTGTCCTTGTTGCCCCACCTGATGAGCTATCATTAGAATAGTTTGGTGTGGAAAATTCCCACCCACACCCTGGACCACATGCCTCGCTACTCACAGAGATAAGTGATCCCTACAAAGCAAATTACCGGTTGGTCCCTTCATTTTCCCCCAAGTACCTGTCAGTTGAAAATGCACACATACATATGCACATTCAAATATATTTTTAAGATAATGGTATTTTTCACTTTAGAAGAACCAAAGCTAAATTGTAGTCTTAATTGTGAGACATTCATACCTACATTATCATCCCTCAACAATATATTTGGTCAAATCAATGGAAGGATAGAAAGATATGGAAAGACACATGTTTACATAATTGTCTTTGATATGTATTTAAGAAGCTTAACTTCTGCTAAAAGTCTTACATTAGGATTACTAGAAGGTGAATTGCTGAAAACAAAAGGGGAGCCTGCACCTTCTTAACAAAATTCTAACATGCATATTACTACTTTCAATATACAAAGTGGATATTTATTTAAAAACCACACCATGCACATGGGATACAATGTAATCATCCTGAGAAACTATCAACATATTCTGAGGATGGTTTTATACAAACACACACACACACACACTCACCACTCTCATCTACACCATCATCCAGTTCTGTCATCTGACCTCCAAAACATGTCATAAGTCAGCCCCCTGCCCTCCCTCCTCACTGCCACCTTCCTAGTAGAAGACCTCATCTGTACCAGGAAAGTGCAATAGTCATAAAAGGGTGATTTTTCTGTCCATTTCGACCCTTATATTGCTCATAAAGCAGTCAGAGTGATCATTTTGAGGCTGTAAACCAGATCAAACAATTGTCTTTCTTAAAATACTCCAGTACCTTCTCCTTACACTACGAGTTCAGTACTGACTCCCTCTTTTGGCTTCTCTGTGCAGCCCAAGTTTGTTTTTCTGTTGTGCTGTTCTCACCACTGTCCTATAGACTCCAGCCACGCACGCTTTTCTGCTCCTGCCTCGCCCAGGTTGCTTCTTTCTAACACCTTATATACTAGCTCTTCCCTGTGCCTGATGCATGTTTACTATTAATATTTGCCAAGTCGCTTCCTTCTTGTCATTTTATTCTTCTTGACATCTTATTAATTAACATTTTATTAAGGTTTTTCTTGGTTATCATTTTTGTAGAATGTAAGTTTTCTGATACCAGGATTGTATCTGCCTTGTTCACCGTTGGATCTTTATTGCCAGTGATACTCTGTCACAGAATAAAGCTTTTGATATGTTTAATTTATTTGGTGAAAATATGAACAAAAGAATATGTAAATTGACTAAATCAAAAGCAAATAAATATATGAAAGAAGAGAGAAGAGCCTTAAGGCTACAATTTAATTTCTCTGTAACTATTTGTTTTGATACAATTACTATAAGTTATTCAGCATTACACTATATGTTCAAGCACTAATTTTGAAGAATATATTTTACTCTAAATTGATTAATGAAAAGGTAAAAAAAAAATATGTCCACTAACAAACACAAATACATTGCAAAGTTTCATACTTGAGGAAGGGGCTCAATAAAATGCTATTATGGTTTTCTATGTTTTCAACGTCGTGGGATTAATACATTTTTGTCAGTATATATGAATGTACTTGAGTAAACCTCTATGCAAACATAATCTGTTTCCATTTTTCCTCACTTGAGATTATGTTACTTTCTGCTCCACAGCAACTGGCAGATGACTTCTTGTTTTGGATTATTATTACTTATTCTATGCTAGTGGTTCACAAACCTAGCTGCTCATTAGAATTGCATACAGAGAGCTTTGTAAAAATATACATGCTATGACTCTTTCTCCAGAAATCCTCATTTAGGACTTTTGTGTGGGGCCAAGCAATGTGTACATTTTCATAAGCAGCTGAGACATGCTTATGTATAGCAGGAACTGAGGCTCACACGTGTATACTAAAACTCGATACCATGACACTTCATTCTGACACTTTCTTTTCTATAGGAAAAAAATGCACCTAATTCATAAAAATGTTACAAGCAAGGTTGATTTGGCCATGGCCTTTACATTTCAGAAATAACGTCTGTTCCTTGTGATTAAATCCAGAAACATCCTTCTGAAGAGATAATGAAAGTCGAGGATTTGCCTTTAACTTCCTTCAGTGAGTGAACCCACAATTATCAGAGACACATGGCAGAGTGCAGCTCCTAAATGAACTAAGACAGCCCAAAACCATGAGTTAAGACCCAACATCTAGGCCACTATAAAAATCCTTAGAACTTGGCCGGGCATGGTGGCTCATGCCTGTAATCCCAGCACTTTGGGATGCTGACGCGGGTGGATCACAAGGTCAGGAGATCGAGCCCATCCTCGTTAACACGGTGAAACCCCGTCTCTACTAAAAAATACAAAAAACAATTATCTGGGTGTGGTGGCGGGAGCCTGTAGTCCCAGCTACTCGGGAGGCTGAGGCAGGAGAATGGCGTGAACCCGTGAGGCAGAGCTTGCAGTGAGCCCAGATCGCGCCACTGCACTCCAGCCTGGGCGACAGACCGAGACTCCTTCTCAAGAAAAAAAAAAAAAAATCCTTAGAACTTGACAAAATAATGTGCGGATGAATGAGTTATTTTAATATTCAGCACCCAAATTATCTTTGTCTTTAGTTCCAGAAGGAATAGCTAAAACCTAAATTTTAAACTTAGGCTTTGAAAGCCATATTTATTTTCTCTCTTAATTTAAGATAATTCTAACATAAAATTATATGAAAATTCAAAATTCTGCAGCCTTTCCTAAGAGAGCAAGAACAACTTAGTGACAAGAGGAGAGAGGGTGAGATCTGTTAAATCGTGATACCCTGAGGTGGGATGCCATCTCAGGATTTTGAGTGAGTAAAGGTATCTAATTCTAGTTTGATAGTAATAGTCTGACTACTCCGTTAAGAACAATTGGCACCTCACATGTAGGTGGTGGGGAAATAAGTGCCAAATCCTCTTTCTGCCCTGGGAATCAGCACGCCACAGCGAGTAAAGACAGGGACTCTGGAACTCTCTGTCCTGTGCCTGGTTCCTAGCTTTGTGACATGATAACCAGATGGCCTTGGAGAAGACACTTACTCTATCTGTGCCTCATTTTTATAATCTGTAACACTAGCACTTAATTTATAAACTTGTTGTAAAGACTATATGAGTTAATAAATGGAAAGCTCTTTGAATAATATGCTACAATGCAACTTGTTGTTATTCAAATTATCCTCTCTAAAAGTTGGGCTCACAATCCATAGAAGAAGGTATTAACACATACTCCTCTGAGTTCTTGTAGTATTAGATGATATGTAATAGATGTTCATTAATTAGTAGCTTTTGTATGATCTGAGCATGTGTCTGTGTGTGTGTGTCTGATTTTTGACAGAGCACAGAACACAAATATGTCTTCAACCTTTAGTTTACCTTGTGGCATCTGCCAAATTTTTAATGTGCCTCCGACTGCAGGTCCTTTTGTATCATTTTTTGTTCCCATCATTTTATGAGATATTCAGCTTCTGAAACATTTTTACACAGAAGTTACTTAGAGACAATTATATGATGATTTCCAATAACAAAGAGAGTAGCACAAAAATTGATATATTTTGAGGTTGTCAGTGCTTTCCAGGTGCTTCTGCAAATGGGTGTACTGTAGCCCATACACAACCAGGTTTTCTAAGGTGGCAGTGATATAAAAAACCCTGGCCTGTATTCACTTACTTTCCTTCTACAATTTAATAATTTTAACTCAAAAGAAAAAGTCATATATTAATGTCTTATTGAGATGATATTTAATTTGTCATATTCTTTCTCTGTTTGTGCTCATATGTAATCACTCACTATGGAAGACATACCCTAAGGTGAGTCCCAATGAGTCAGGTCCTTGAATGGAGGTGGGACTTGTGACTTCCTTCTAATCAATAGAGAACAGCAAAGGTGATGACATGCCCATGGTTGTGTTATGTTAGACTCTGTTTAGCACACTGAGGTGAGAGATTTGTCTGCCTACTTTGAAAAAACAAATAGCCATACTGTGAACTGCCCAGTAGAAGACCACGTAGCAAAGGGGCATGGGTAGTCTCTCAGACCTGAGAAAACCCCACAGCCAAGAGTCAGTAAGAAGCTAGTTTCCTTAGCATTCAGCTGCAAGAAAACGGATTCTGTCAACAATCTGAATGAATGGGGAAAAAGATTCTTCCCCAGAAGAGCTTCCAGATGAGAACACACTCCAGCTTCTTCCTGCCCTGCATCCTTGTGAGATCATGAGAAGTGGACCTAGCAGAGCAACTCCCAGATTATTAATCCACATAAACTGTGAGATTACGTGTTACGTGACTTAAATTTGTTCTAATCTGTTGTGCAGCAATAGAAAACTAATACACACAGTCATATGCAAATTGCTATTGAAAACTGACTTTTTAAACTCTATTTTCCCACCCTGAAATTACAACGTACTTTCCATTTTAATTCACTGATTTTGCCACAGTGTATTTTAGTAATATGATAGTACAAGAAGCAATAGATTCTCATGAATAGTTTCACCTATGTAAATGTGTTTTTAATACCTGTATATGTAGAAGATATCTTCTACATTAAACATATACTAGTCAAAGTTGGGCTTTTTTCAACAGCCATGCTTATTTCTCCCTGAAAGTGGATGCCCTTAAATTTTGCAGCATCATCTCTTCTGCATGCACAACTCGAAATCTAGTAGTGCGTTCTGTGCATCAGGCACAAAATAATCTTTACTTGATGTAGTAGCAGATAACTCTCAGTTCATTGGTAATTAAATTGGGTAACATGTTTTCATTTCCTCTAGGATGATCTGAACACCACTTCTTTCGGTACTTATGATGTTACACCTCCATTGCCCATACTGTTCCCATTTCTTTTACCTTCTCAAATTTTATGCATTTGTAAACACTGTCATTTCTTTGGTGACTGCCATCATAATGGAAACTTTACTTTTTTTGGTGATAATATATGCCAATTGTCTTCCACTTTCTAGGCAGTTACCTCAACAATCCTCCATCAGGAATCCTGTAATGTATTATTTCCCTTGCTAATGGTGCAAGTATTGCAGAATTTCATGAAAGCCTACAACCAAAAGGCAGATGTCTCTTTTTAATTTTTCTTTATGTCTCCCCTATAAGGGAGTGCATCTTTTTAAGCAATTTTGTTTTGTGTAGAGTAGATTAGACCAGAGTGGAATCTTTCAAATTTCTCTAAAAACTGCCTAACAGTGTTCAATATGGGGCGAATCTCATTACTAGATGTTACCTCAGAATTACTTCATCATCATTAGCATTTTAGTCTTTAAATGTTTCTTATTCATTTGCATTTGATCTTTTTTTAAGATTGATTACTCTGCTTGGACTATTTCTATTTTATTCTCATTTTGAAGGCATGTTGTTTTAAAATAAATCATTAGATGGTAATAGTAAAATAGATATCAAAAAAAATTTTCAGAATATCTTAATCTTCTTTTGTGGCCTGAAAAACATGGAGTGACAAATACTAGAAAAACTGTCTTTGTAGTGAATTTGCCTTTTTGTATTTCTATATATTTTTTCTTTGTTTAAGATGGAATCTTGCTCTGTTGCCCAGGCTGGAGTGCAGTGGCATGACCTCAGCTCACTACAACCTCTGCCCCCTGAGTTCAACCAATTCTCCTGCCTCAGCCTCCCAAGTAGCTGGTACTACAGGTGCATGCCACCACACCCAGCTAATTTTTGTATTTTTAGTACAGATGGTGTTTCACCATGTTGGCCAGGCTAGTCTCGAACTCCTGACCTCAGATAATCCACCTGCCTCGGCCTCCCAAAATGTTAGGATTACAAGCGCACACCAGAGCGCCCAGCCTTGTATTTGTGTGTCTTTTAATAACTTGTTTCCTCCCTGTGTGCCTCTCTGAAAGCAGAAGCTTCTAGTACTTCACCTCCTTAATATACAAAGTTGCGTGTGGTCCGTCCATTGTGGATTTTACATTTAAGATAGAGAAAGCCTCTAAAGCTCAACGAATATAATGAAACAAAGTTGAGTTGTAGGCTCCATGACAGGCAGCAGGGATGTAATTTAGGCAGGGTGCCTGACTTGTGCACTTCGATAAGTGTGGCATAAAATAAAGAATGACAACTCTGCTTAGACTGAAAAACAGCAAAAGCTTCCCTGTGCCATCTATTGCCCGTGAGGCTGGAATAGGGACAACTTAATTCACATCTTTGATGCTCAGTTTCTTCATCTACAAGTAAATCTGTGACATAATACGTACATATATATATGTACACATAATACATACACATATACATATATATATATATATCATCAGGAGCCACAGAGAACAAATTCAGTTTAATTTTGCATATCAAAACAATAAGGAAAAACCAAGATATAATGGCTTATGTGGTTTTCACTCAAAAGGAAAGAGAGAAAAAAAGGAAAGCAGACTGTGTGTGTCTGTGAGTGTGTGTGTGTGTTTGTGAACAAAATAAATATATATATGACATTAAACTATACCTTCAATAGGTCAATACATAGATACATATGGCATTAGATGTTAAAAAGTGTATTGTGTGAAATCTTAAAAGGGACATTAACTAGCATAATAGGCACTGCTTTTATCTGCAATTTCGCTAAAGATAGAGAAATTCTCTTCATGTGGCTGTTTCTTAGAATAACCTTCGATGAAAGACAAGGGCACAACCTTACATGGCAATTCAATTAAGGCACTTCTATGGAGGCACTAAGCCAGTCGAGCTTGTGCATGAGGTTTAACTGCCAGTAGCAATAAAGTTCGGTGTCTCTATAGCTCGGGAGTGAATATGCTCTAAAGTCTGTCTGTGTCTCTCTGTCTCTGTTACTAACAACAGCGTTTCACCTCCTTATCACTTTCTGTGTCAGTGACTCGAGCAGGAAATGTGGCATGCATTATTTGTGCATCACCTATTAACAAACAATTCATTTACATTACCCATTCCCTCCATTACTGTAAATACTTTATTTTCTTCATTGACTTGTAAACTTTCAACTCTTCAAGATTATTGAATCCCATATTTGAAACAAATATTTAAAATGCATGACCACAATTCTTGCAATTTTGGGGAAGCAACAGTTTAACAGATTAATGTAATAATATAACAAATCTAAATAGACGGTTAGACCTATGAAACATGTATATGAGCAAACAGGTGGGATGATCAAGTCTATCAAAAAGGGAACCTGGTTTCGATCAGAACTCCCTGGACTTGTTGATTTCACAGTTACCTCTGGAGAGGACCCATTATGTTCACCACCACGTTATGATCATTATGATAACCCTCTTTCCCTAACACCTCAGGCCAAATTATGAACTCCTTTTGAAGTCATAATATTTAGGCAATTTACTGAGCCCCATCTCAGAATTTTGGGGAAGTAGCAAGAATTAGAGAAAAAATAAAGTATATTCTTTCTTTTGAGAGGAAGTAAAAATTGCTATCTTTCCTTTAATCCCTAATAAGCTTAATGAAGGTGCATTTAAATTGTACTCTTTCACTTACATGACTTATTTTACTTATAGAGAAGTCAACTGGACACATTTCCTTGGAGGCTACCTGACAGCTTGTTCACATGGTGACATTTTTCTGACCTTGGCTTATATTTTTTTCTATTTCAGAATCACTTGGGAGACTACCATGAGACATTTTAATTTGGGCTATAAGTGTTCCCATTCTGTCACACCCTCGACATATGGCAGACGCACTGCTGAAGGACCTAACTTTCAGTTCAGTGTTTTTAAGAAGAAAAAGTAGAAATTCTTACATTCATAGCTAATCTATCTGTCAATAACAGAAAAGTCAAATTATATTTTAAAGTTATATTTTCAGGAGAAACTCTAACTTGTATGTTCTCATTTCATTGAAGTATTATTTTGAGGTAAGTTTATTGCTTAATCCTGTGGTAAATTAAAAATATTTTAAGTATATTATGAAGTTAAAAATTACTATAATAATATATTACATATATATTACTGATGTTAAAAATCTGATAAAGCTTAAATTAAAGCTGATAAAGATTAAAAGATGAAAATACTATGATCTTTTAAAGAACTCTAATTAACATAATATCTTCCGTAAAATTCATCCATTTATGTCATTTAAATTTGTTTTCATTATTATCAATGCTGCTATCTTTTGAATCCATAAAAGACTACCATTCAAAATTGTTGAGCAAAAGAAACTAAATTTTTTTTTTTTTTTTTTTGAGCCGGAGTCTCGCTCTGTCGCCCAAGCTGGAGTGCGGTGGCATGATCGCGGCTCACTGCAAGCTCCGCCTCCCGGGTTCAAGCCATTCTCCTGCCTCAGCCTCCCGAGTAGCTGGGACTACAGGCGCCCGGCTAATTTTTTGTATTTTTAGTACAGACGGGGTTTCATCGTGTTAGCCAGAATGGTCTCGATCTCCTGACCTCCTGATCCGCCCGCCTTGGCCTCCCAACATGCTGGGATTACAGGCGTGAGCCACCGCGCCCGGCCAAGAAACTAAATTTATTAGAATTACTAAAAGGTAGAATGCTACCTTAATAGAGTCTTAGCAGTTTCTCAATATGAGGAAATTAGAGAAAGGTATTCATGAGGTTTGACAGGCTCGGCTGAGTGGTTCTGGGATGAAACTTGTAGGGTAAAGTTTATCTATGGGTGGAGTTTAGTTTATCACATCCTAGCTTGGATTGGGAGGCACAGAACAATGTCTTGAAAGAAATCTTGAAGAATTCACTTGATTTATGTAAGTAAATAGTTGTTTCATAGTCTTAGCTTCCAGAAGCAAATATTTGTTGGGGCAAGCAGCAAATTCTTTTAATTTAATCTTAATATACTTGTATGTGTGTGTTTAGTATAACATCATTATTAAATTAGGTGATAAGTTTACATTTTAACCTAAAATATTAACTATTTTAGTGTATTCAGTAACTATGAGTCTCTTTGAATTTACACCTTTAATATACTGTAATGCTTTCCTTAAGAATCCAACCACATTAATTTTCTTGTATACATATTAATAGTTCAGTAACTGTTGTATCTAATTGAAGGGAGAGTTCACTTATGTTAAACAAAGTGATCTCTCTTTGATGTGCATTTTAAATGAACTACATAATTCATGTCGAGCTTCCCCTACATGGCCAGTGCAATTTCTTATCGTCCTTACAGCCATGAATCCCACCGGGGCATTACACACGTATGTTAAAAGATGAAGCAGGCAAGTGTTTGTACTGTAGAGCCAAATGGTGAACAGCCATAAAAATAGTACTTGCTGGTGAAAACGACACGTGTGCAAACCAGGTGGCTCCAGAACATGACCAAAGACTAGTCACTGCCAGCCAGAGCTATGGCACATTGTCTAGACAGTCAAAACAAAACAAAGCTGTTCTCAGTAACATTAAGACTGATGAAAGCCCTTTTGCTACGTGGAAAAGGTGACTCAATCTAAGTGTGTTCTATAAAGAGGCTGATGGAATGCAGCCTTCTGAAGTGACCAGCAATGTAGACAGTCTGAAGAGAGGAATTTGCAGGATCTACAAGCACCCTTTTCCCTTTGAAATTCCTTTTATAGGTTAACAAATAATGCAGAGAAAAAAAAACAAAAACAAAAAAACAAAATTGAACTGATTGTGTAGTGAGGTTGGTTACCAATCAATTGTTCCCCATGGGTTAGAGTTTTCACCCCCATTCAGATAATCAAAAGATTCATGAAAAAGAAATTCCTAATTGAGAGTTTCAAGAAAGGACATTTCAGTTTAGTCAAAACACAGGGCATACTTATTACCATTGTAGTCAGAGGCTTTGTGGGCCTCAGGGAAGTGAGCTGTTTCTGATTAAAGGGCCTGAAATGTGATGCTGAGGATATTTCTATCTGATCTTGTTGGAACATCCAGATTGTCATAGTTGTACAATGGATACCATTTTCCAGATCAAAAGAAAAACCTCATGATGAGTACATTTTACAAGATTTACTGTAGGGAAGAAGAATACCACTTTGCTAGAACATAGTATCTCAAAAGAGAAAAAATTCAGGAAGGGTATTTATAATGTTTTATTTCTCATCCAGATGGCTTTAAAGCAGTTTTGGGTAGGAACAACTTATGATACAATAGCTTTGGATTGGTAGGCACAGGAAGGCAAATTTTTTGAAGAGGGTCTTGAGAGCAAACTGCATCGATTCATTCACATTCTCACATTCGTATCTTTCAGGAGAAAGCATTTCTTAAGCAGGCAGCTAAGTGTTTTACCCTGGCCCAGGAGTGTTTAAGAGGGACTGGAAAATGTAACTGGTCCCTAGATTGTTTATTGTATCAATAAGTATCCATTCTGCCACTACTACTTATTTGTATTTTTATTTATTTATTTGAGATGGAGTCTCATTCTGTGGCCCAGGCAGGAGTGCAGTGGCTCAATCTCAGTTCACTGCAACCTCTGCCTCCCAGGTTCAAGCGATTCTCCTACCTCAGCCTCCCGAGTAGCTGTGACTATAGGCACGTACCACCAGGCCTGGTTAATTTTTGTATTTTCAGTAGAGACGGGGTTTCACCATGTTGGCCAGGCTGTTCTTGAACTCCTGACCTCAGGCGATCCAAAGTGCTGGGATTACAGGTGTGAGCCACCACGCCCGGTGCCACTATTACTTATACCAGACATGCTGGGATACAGAGTTAAACAAAACACACTTAGTAATGAGTTGACAATCTGGAAAACATGACAGATGAAATAATGGCAGTCCTCGATATCTTATAGTACATACCAAATATGGTGTATCAACTAAATACTATGGTGCTTGATTTCTGATACATTAACACAAATGCTACTTACAAATTTATTTAAGGAGAGTAGTAAAACATTCATGAGACTTGATGCAAGACATAATGTAATACTTTACTACAGACAAAATCATCCAGAAAATACTTAGGAAACACCAAATTGATTTCTAATTGATAAAAATTTATTCTAATCAGATTTTTCATATATATATTTGTGCAAGATATTGCTTTGTAATGGTTTTGCATCATAGTTATACGAGTTTTGCTCCCAATCTTATACACACATAATATATCATATCTAAATGTATTAAATGTTTTATTAATTTACTTAGATTACCCAGTGTGAATGACAATAAATAATATGAGTAATAAGTGTATGTGACTTAAAGCTAATGATCGCCTACCAAGAAAAACAAGGATGCCTTCTCTATTTTTTTTTAAAACCACATTTCATGGTCCAAGAAACCCCAACAGCTTTTAAGGAACGGTAATGAGGCAGTGTCCTCTTGGGAAATGTTACCTTTGAGAACATTATACTTTCTCACAGACCTTTGGAGAAAAAAAAAATACTGGTACTCTGAAGCAATCTCAATAATTTTCATCTTATGTGAATTGATAACAGAATCTTGTAAGGAAGATTGCTGTATAAATTGCTATGGCAAACTCTGCTATAAACTAAGTTGAAAATTAGGGGTGTAAGAGTGTGTGTGTGTGTGTGTGTGTGTGTGTGTCAGGGTGGAGGGGACATTTAAAGAAAACCAGAAATAATGTATTTGTAGCATATTAAAATGTGAAGAAGTCTCAAACATTATCTCATCTAACCCTTATCTCTCAAATTCTATTTAACAGCCCTCTGTTTCCACAAGGTGAATTCGTTTGTCAAAGGTCTAGAATCTAGTTCTTCGTGACATTTGAGAACCATCTAATCCTCCTGAACTAGTCAGATATGGATTTTTTTCTTCTAAAACAAAATTTTGTTTTTGTTTTGTTTTATTTCTACACAGACTCGTCTTGTACCTCTAATTCTGCTCTTCTCAAACCTTTAGGCCATAGGATGGATCTAACTGAAAATCATCCTCCTATGAATTGCCGTGTGCTTTTCCCATATTTGCACAGTTGACCTAAAACACAAGCTTCCAGATCATTTATGATCAAGTTCATGTGGATAGAATCACTGTTCTTTCAGAAACTCCATTAATCATTAAAATAAAAGACTTACAAATTGCATGATTGTGAGATATGTCTATTTACAAAACAACTTAGATATCACCTCTGAGTTCCAAACTTACATATGCAACTTCCTACTTGAAATCTCTCTCTCTTCAATATTGCCAACTTTGGCCTTTGCATCCTTAACCCCAAAGCGGGCTCTCCCCCAGAGTTCTCTGTGTCAGTAATGGGTATGACAATCCTTTCATTCCCTAAGATTAAACTTAGTTCCAGCCCTTAGCATTTCCAAATCACCATAGCTATTTCCATTTTAAATGTGCACCATTTCCTTCCCCATAATTCCATGTGAAGCTATCACCTCTCTCAGGACATCTGCAGCAGCCACCCGGGGACACCTTCCATATACAAACTTGTCCTCTTCTTTTAAAAACTGTCTTAAAAACAGTTCTTTAAAAATGAGCCAAAGTGATTATTTTAATATTCAAGCCCGGGTTATGTTTTCCTCTCCTCACGTCAACTGAGTCCAATCAATGGCTTCGTGGTTTTCAGAAACGACTTCAACAAGCCATGCACACATCTATAGGGTCTGGCTACCGCGAATATTTTTACCATACTTCAAACCGTGATCTCGGTAGGGCTCTGCACTCCAAACACCCTGGCCTTCCGTTTTTTCCTCCTTGACCCCATTCTTCCTGTTTCCAGATCGTCTCCCCACTGGCCACAACTTTCTTCTTTGCTTTTGCCTACCATTTTATCTCCTTCTCTGCCTTCAAATATTAGCTCAAAAGTCACTTCCTCAAGAAAGTCACAAGTTTACACCTATTTGGCAAATACATAACTCATCTTCTAGAATGGGATCTTTTGAACGGAGTTACCTTTTCTGTTTTTTGTTTGTTTGTTTTTGAGACAGAGTCTCCCTCTGTTGCCTAGGCTGGAGTGCAGTGGTGCGATCTCCACTCACTGCACCCTCCGCCTCCCGGGTTCAACTGATTCTCCTGCCTCAGCCTCCTGAGTAGCTGGGACTACAGGCGTGTCACCAGGCCCGGCTAATTTTTGTATTTTTAGTAGAGATGGGGTTTCACCCTGTTGGTAAGGCTTGTCTCGAACTCCTGACCTCGTGATCTGCCCGCCTTGACCTCCCAAAATGCTGGGATTACAGGCGTCAGCCACCACACCTGGACACCTTTTCTGTTTTTATACATCATTTATCCTCTATGCATAGTGGTTAATGGACTGACTAGGCACACACACACACACACACACACACACACCCCCACACACAAACACACACACGTACCCATGAATGAATATATGGTCTAGGCTTTCTTTTTCCAAGATAGAGACATACTAAAAGATGAACGTATTTGTAGTTAGTTTTTCCTTCATAATCAGGTTATACAACAATAGAAGCTACCCCCTCTCATGCAGTATTAAGAAAAGCTACTCAAGTGCTTCCCTTAATAACCATTTCACAATTAACAATGAGTATGTGTTGTTAGGGGGTCTATTCCACAAGTTGATTTCATTTTCATTTCTGTCTGTCATCCTGGAACCTGTGCTCAGAATCTTTTTCTTTATTTTTAAGCTAATATGAAATATACCCTTCAAAAAATAAAAATGTGTCTTAAGCTTGATACAAAGTCATATCACACTAAGTTAATGTATAAATTCAATGAGATAGGATTTAGACCTATCCTGTCTTAGTGTAAATAGACCAATAATTTGACCAGGCAATAAGAGTCTAAAGTGTATAAAAATTCAAATGGAAAAAGAAATACACAGAAATCATAGGGAAAATCCCAAAAGGAAGAGGTTGTGAAGTGATGAACCCTATCAGATATTAAAGTGTACTTCAAAGCCTCTTTAAAAAAAAGAGCTTGGCACAGGTATGCAGAAACCAGACCAGTCAGATAGATTAAAAATTCCAGAAATAGACACAGTAATACAGTAAATAATAAATGTTGTATCTCAAAATACTGGGGCAAAGATGAACTTTTTATCAAATGTCCTGGGACAACCAGATAGTCACCTGGGAAATGATGTAATAAGATTCATTCCTTAAACCAAACTCACAGATAAACTTGAAATTCACCAATAATATAAATGTAAAACATGACATAAGTATTAAAAGAAAGCATAAGTAAATTTTTCTATAGAGAGGTTAAATTGGAAAAAGTATTCTAAACATGATACAGAGCCGAAATATAATATAAAGCAGGCTAATATATTTTTACATTAAAAGCAATAGCCTGGCTAATAAATAAAAACACAAAACAAAGTTGAAAGACAAATGACAAACTGGAAGAAATGAAATGTATAAAAAGAGTATGTGATAAAAGCATGGAACAAAATGGTAATGATATGTGAATTTGGATAAAAAATATACAGCTGTTGTTTACTACTATTGTACTTCACTGTTGGTTTAAAATTATTTCTAAAATTTGAGCTAAAAGTTAATAAATAAAACATTCTAGTTTTATGAATATCCAGTTTACATTTTAAATTAAAAATAATGATTGAGGAAAGTCTCAATCATTTCATGAGGTTTATTTGTCAAAGTTAAGGACGTGCACTCAAGAGACAGGTCTATGCCTTTCTCCAAAGATGACTTTGAAGGCTTCGATATTGAAAGGGGAAAGGGCAGATATTGGAATAAGAGAAATATTTGTAAAATGTGTTAGTAGATAGAAAAACAAAATGGTTGCATTCTTTTGAATATTTGATCAGCCTTTCACTGAATACACAATTTACATGTGACAGGGATTAGAGGAATAGTTACTTACACCTTCATCTGGCTCAGTGAATCAGCATTTTTACACAAGATAACATAGACAATAGGGCACAGGAAGCTAACAGATATGCATTTGTCTCAGGTGAGCAGAGGCATGACTTTGAGTTTTCTCCTTTGCCCTGTACCCACAAAGATACACTGTCGATTTACATTGCCAGGGTGAAATTCAACAGAACTGTTTTAGGGGAAAGATCTTGGGTCCCACAAGGAATTTTGTGTTGGGGGGGGCGGGGGGAGGGAATTGTGAGGGAGGTATGTAGCTTTTTATCTTTGTAGCTATCTTATTTAGGAATCAAATGGAAGGCAGGTTTGTGGGGCCCAGTTCCCAGCTTGACTTTTCCCTTTGGCTTAGTGAGTTTGAGGTCCTGAGATGTATTCTCCTTTCACAATATCACATCAACATGGCATATGTGGAGGTAAATAAAGCAATCTTAGGACCCACATGGATACTTAATGATGTATGTATTGACTGCATATAAAGTTTATACTCTTAAAATTAGCTTTTAAAGAAGAATTTGATTACCATCTGTAAAAAGACTATTTGATAACACTAATAAGAAAAAAAAATTCCCTTTGAACATGTAAACTATAGGTCACACTCTGACTTTTAACATGACCCAATTGACCAAGTATTTTAATAGACGGCAACTATTTTCATTACTGCCATTCTATATGCCCGAAGGTAGGTATCAATGCAAATAGATGTGTGGATGGCTACAGAGAAGCAGAAGGTAAGAGACAGAGAAGAGCTATATAATGAGTGAATATTATCAAAGTAGAAGTTGCACCAGGAAAATTTAAACAGGCACGGAAAACTTTACTCCAGACTCTTGCACTAAGGAAGAGGAATCAGAACTGAGTCTGAGCTCAGCTTCTTGAAAAAGAGGGAAAAGTTTTAAGAGCTGGTGTGGGGAAAATCTTAGGTCATCTGTGTTTCCTAATTGGCCTCTCACCACAGTAAAAGTAAAATTTTCTTTATCTCCATCATAGGAGGAAATTTTTCAACTTGGAGCAAGATGCCCACAGAGGTTAGGCACCTACCCTCCCACAGAGGCTGGAAGACAGAGGCACCATCTTCCCGATGATTGCATTTCTTTTTTGTGTGTTTGTTTTTGAGATGGAGTCTCACTCTGCTGCCCAGGCTAGAGTGCAGTGGCACGATCTTGGCTCACTGTATCCTCCACCTCAAGAGTTCAAGCAATTATCCTGCCTCAGCCTCTCAAGTAGCTGAGATTACAGGCGCGCAACCACGCCCAGCTCATTTTTGTATTTTTAGTAGAGACGAGGGGTTTCACCATGTTGGCCAGGCTGGTCTTGAATTCCTGACCTCAAGTGATCCACCCACCTCAGCTTCCCAAAGTGCTGGGATTACAGGCGTGAGCCACCATGCCTGGCCGACGATTGCATGTCTAAGAGACACCTCAAAGGTCACTGTGAAAGACATTGCCTGGCTCTGAAAACAGGGAGGAGATTTCAAAAAATGCTTATATTTCAAAGGGGCAGAAAAACAATTTAAACTTACAAGTATTCTAAAATAAATCCTCTAAGTAAAAGGATGTCAGGGCTACAGCGTTAAGAAAAAATATGTCTAAGAAGTCAAGCCAAACAGAATGTTAAGGTCCTCATGGTATCTAAAGATGGTGACTTTTATGGCAAGATGGGAAGTTAACCGGAAGAATAAAAATACCCTTATTCTAGGGAAAAGTGAGGATCACACTAACCTACTTCTCAAGTTTTGTCCATGCTACAGATGGCTCTGGAAATATTTCAGCATTTTAAGAGAATAATTTGTACAGCATTCATGACAGAGTTTTTATATTTTGTCTTAATTTATAGTCATGTTTCCTGAATTTATCTTCTTAAAGGAAAATTCAGTAATATCATGTCCAGAAACAATGTAGTTAAATATTTTATTCCTTAGTATTAATGGGCTAAGTCACATAAAATTTATGAGGTAGTATGTTACAAACATCTTTAAAAACAATTTTTAGGAAAAAAATGTATTATCCAATAAATAAATATAATACAAATCACTTAAATGGATGGTAAGTTATATTATTTTAATTTTAGCTATGACTCACTGGTTCTAACATCCTAAATGGTATGAGGTTTATCCAACATTTCTACAGTAAATTTTGAAAGAAAATCCTGGTTTTCAAAGTTAATATGGTATCATTAATTAGTTTACAAATCAAAGAGCTAACTATGGACAAATTAAGTTATGACTTGTTGTCAACACCTGAAAATACAACTCCTTATGAAAATCGTTTATAGTCCAACTATAATCTCTGTCAAACAAGTATGTGAAAGTAAACATTATTACTACACATACTACTGACCTGGGAGATAGAAAGAAATTACTTAGGCACAGAGTAAGGGTAAAAGAGTCCTTGGAAGAATTCCCCTTTTAATAAAAAGCAGCCCCCAAATCATTTCTTTTCTAACAAAGAGCAGCCTGAAAAATCGAGCTTCAGACACAGATAAGGAAATGGAAAGCTTGCACAGGGGAATGCTGGCAACTGTGCCAATAGAAAAGGGCCACCTGTAAACCAGGCATGTTCAACATGGAGGCTCCATCTCCCGTTTTCTTTGTTACCACGTGTGCAATAAAGAACCAAGCAACATGGCGCCGGCCAGGCAGACAGCCCATCTGTATAATAAAAGATTAGGCCTGTAATCCCAGCACTTTGGTAGGCCGAGGCAGGTGGAGCACCTCAGGTTCGGAGTTCAAGACCAGCCTGACCAACATGGAGAAACCCCGTCCCTACTAAAAATACAAAAAAATTAGTCCAGCGTGGTGGTACATGCTTGTAATCCCAGCTACTCGGGAGGCTGAGGCAGGAGAATTGCTTAAACCCAGGAGGTGGAGGTAGTGGTGAGCCGAGATCGCACCATTGCACTCCAGGCTGGGCAACAAGAGCAAAACTCAAGTCTCAAAAAAATGAAATAAAAATAAAAATAAAAATAAATAAAAGTTTAGGGTGGGGCAGCCAGGTATTCAAATCCTGTGCAAATGGCACACCTAGCTCTAACCAGTTTTTCACATCCTATGCAAATAGCACACCTGGTCCAACCAATCTTTTGTGCCCTATGTAAATCAGACACCACCTCCTGAAGTTCATCTATAAAATCCACTGCATTTCACCCAGAAAGTGGCAACCCATTTCTCAGGGACCCTTCCCCCTGCAGCAGAGACAGTTCTTTCCTTTCTTTCACCTATTAAACTTCCGCTGTGAACCTCACCCTGTGTGTCTGCATCCTAGTTGTTCATGGCCTTAAGACAACAAATCTCGAGTATTTACCCCAGACAACAACGCTGCTTCGCTAATACAGATTATTTAAAAATGAACATTGTTACCCATCAAGTTTTACAACTCTCCTGCTTCCCACTACCTTCTAAAATATGATTCATTTTAAGAATTCTACCTCATCTAAACATCCCAGAAAGGCCTCCTTCATAATTCTGAAAACTCCTGTGGGATTTGTGATCTGTGTGTTTCTGATCACACGCTGGCTTGGACGTGCAGTACTATGTATTGGCAATGCTCCAGTGACTATGCTCTCAAGTAAACCACATGTTCCTGGAACGACTAAGATGACTTTATGTCTGTCTTTCTATTTCCCCAGAAGACAACACTTGTTTTCATAATATGTTTGATTTTTAAAATACATATATAAGTTGATTAACAAAGGTAAATCAATGAGTAATGAGTGCAATAGCTTTAAACACATTATAACTTGTTTCAAGTTATGCTGTAGTTTTTATACGAAGGAGGGAGTATAATATGGCTATTTGATATAAAAGCCAGTCAATAGTTTAAGATTATATCAACTTAAACTCCAGGTAAGAAAAGGATATACACATAGTAAATACTTCAGGGATATGTACATAGAAAACCAGAGAGAAAAACTGGCCGGGCGCGGTGGTTCACGCCTGTAATCCCAGCGCTTTGGGAGGCCGATGCGGGCGGATCACGAGGTCAGGAGATTGAGACCATCCAGGCTAACACGGTGAAATCCCATCTCTACTAAAAATACAAAAACTTATCCGGGTGTGGTGGCGGGCGCCTGTAGTCCCAGCTACTCGGGAGGCTGAGACAGGAGAATGGCGTGAACCCGGGAGGCGGAGCTTGCAGTGAGCCAAGATCGCGCCACTGCACTCCAGCCTGGGCGACAGAGCGAGACTCTGTCTCCAAAAAAAAAAAAAAAAAAAAAAAAACGGAGAGAAAAGCTACAAATCAATTGTGTGCTTAATAGAAAACTACATCCTGGTATTTGGATTCAGAGAATTTTAAGTAAAAGGTGAGCTGAATCTTAGTTCTGCTGCTGAGAAAGAAACAAAGATATTTTAAACTAAAAACCTTCTGAGAAAAGTAAAATGAGTCACGAGGCATTGTCCTCTCATTAAGGGTATGAAAGACAAGTTGTTGTGTCCCACCTGGGGGTCAGGAATGAGACCACCCCTCCCCCGCTTATCTTATCTACTGCAGCAATCACAGTTTTGCTTCCTTAGCAACCATTTCAGAAACCACTTTTCTCCCATCTGAGTCCTTGTTTACATGAGGCTGTTCTCATTCTGTGGTCGCAAGGCTGAGCCCAATCACTTCAGCGATGGAATCAGGGATCTGGATGTGGCACAACATCATGGATCAAAGAGAGTTTTACCAGAGAATTTTGCAGCTGCTATTTAGAAAAAGATGCTTTAGTGACCTTTCACTGCTGGATAAGAAAGATTTAACATGGCAGTTGCCTGGGCCAACTTTTAAAAGGAAACAATCTGAAAATGAAGCCAGTTCTGAGAAAGAGAGTGAATAAATGATAGAGATTAGAGAGAGATTAAATTTCTAATCATATTCACATTCACACTGTTTGTACTTTTGTGTGTATTTGTTAACTAAGTCAGCCTTATCCCTGTACTTCCTGGTGTCATGCGTCAGTAAACTCCATTCTGTTTGAACTTGATTTGCTACCATTTGCAACTGAAAGGTCTTAGCTTTTATCACAGTGACTATATGTATAAATATATGTGCTAGCCCTTTTATTAATGTCAAAATTAATTGGAGTCAAATTTAATCTCACAAGACGAACACAATGAGAAAAATTTAAATAAAATATCATTAAATGTTTAAATTGTTTGAAATATTCTTTCACATCTAGATCATATGGATATATATATCATCTGCTCCTTACAAGATAGATAGCTACAAAATAGTACCTACAAAAATATTTTGTATTGATTTTTTAAATCAAAAATATTTTTCAACAAGGTACTCTATGCTAGGCTCCGGGAATACAATGACAGCCAAATATTCATATGTCTTTTACCCTTAGAGCTGTCATAGTTTAGTAGAAGGGATAACTATGATAAAAGAATCACTCATATGAATGAAAAACTATAACTTTGTTTAGGGTAGGATAATTTAATCTAATCACTGAAGTTAGGAAATGCTAAAAGCCAATGAGTAAACATAAGAATTAACGTAATTATAACCCAGCTCAACAACGAAACAGAGCAACATGCTTTTTGTGAACATAAAACTTTCAAAATACAAATATTCAGTGCCACAACCAAGACATTAAGAACAAAAATACTCTTAAAACACATCCAATAGTTGTAGTCAGTAATTGGTAAACATGTTGTACAGTAGTACCTATATTATTTCAAAGCATCTGTATTTATTTTATTTTACTTTTCTGAGCCTCATTGACAATGGTAACTATATATTACTGCATTTTATTCATTTTCTCTAAGAGATCAAATGCTTTCCTATCAATGATTCCAAAAGGACATATGTAGATACTTCATTCAAAAGTCCATATTAGATTCTGAGAGAAAGCAAACTAAGTTTCTGTATTAATTCCTCCTCTGTTTGCATCTAGAGAATATGCACATATATGCGCACATATAAACACACACGCATGCTTTTAAACACATTACAGCTAGAGAATATAACGTGAACATTATCAGGGAGGATTGTACATAAAAAGTAGCTAAAACGATAAGAGGAAGGAAGTCACTAGACTTGGTCAGAGAATATTAGCTAGAAACTAATTGATGATGGAATAGTTAAAAATGGCTACATGGTTTGGGAAGAAAAAGTGAGAAAGTATTTTTTTTTTTCTATAGAGAAGAGAGAAAAATAAAAGCTTATCAGTGAACAAACAAGTAGATAATGATGGCCCCAGAATGAAAAAGATGGAGGAGAACTTCAGCCAACCTACTATGAATTTGCAGCTTGAGCAAGAAATAGGCCTTACTGTTTTAACCACTGAGATTTTGAACTTTTAAATCACAATATAACTAAACCTAAAGTAAAATTGTGTATCTATGGCTTTAATATTCCTAGCTTGTTTGTCAAAGGCCCAGGCAAGTTTGACATTTATGGAATTAAAGATAATGTGGAAAATAAGAAAACAAATCATTAAAACATTTTCAGTGCTTTGAATCATTAAACAGAGAGCACTGTACAATGTGAAGTGTTGAGAATGGGAGGCTGAAAGAAATAGATTCCTTACAAAGTGTATGAGATATGACATTAGAATGAAAATTATTTGGATTTGTGGTCTGCTAAGAATTACGTCAGGGGGGTAGTTGGGTGATTTTTGTTGAGAATTCAAAATGTAAGGAAATAGTAAAATATTAGTCTTGTAATGCAAATTTTCTAAACATGTGCAAAGAAATAATCATTAAAGAAGAAATGTAGGGAAGTATACAACTGAAAGGGTTAATAAGAGTGGGAATCTCAGAAAAAGGCATAGAAAAGAGGCACTAAGGAATTCAATCAAGCTATGGAGCTTTTGTCATCAGAGTCGCGTTGTATGTGTTGAGAATATTATTGAACCGGCAGAGGAACAGGTGTGTACAGCTCATGGGTGAATGAAACCTGGCAATCAGATCCACTGCCAATCACTCAGCCCATCAATTGGCTTGAGGAAATGGATGAAATGAAGTCCATACTTCTGAGCAAGGAAAGTAGCACTACAAATGAAACACAAATGTTGGATGCTTTAGGGGGAAGAGGAAAATTAGGTAATCAATGCACCATTTTCAAAGGTGCAGCTACTCCATTTAACATGAGAGGGAGTCATAAGTGGATGACAATATGCTTTTCAGGATACATGCAACAGACTGTGGAGTGGCCAATATTTATCCTTGAATAAACTGTAAGACTGACAACTCTGGCATGTAAAGAATGCTGACTTTTAAAACATAGTACTCACCTGTGAATCTAGATTAATCTCACAAGGCGATTGTCTGTCTGGAGCTATGTCTTATACAATAGTGTTTTAATGCAGTTATCGATCAAAAATGCATAACTTTTGACAGCTCATCACCTGTGTTTTTATTGTTTGCATTCAAATTCAGTGGCTTGCCATCAATAGGAATATCTTGGTTGGGTTGCTCTTAATACTTGGATTGCTCGTGCAATACCCATGTAACATGTCACAAAGTATAGGGGATGCAGATGCTTCCAAGCTACAGTGTGGCTCATAAAACAGGTATTATCAGAATAAACATTCAACTCTGCCATTTTAAAAATCGTAGAATAAGATTAGAGAATAAACAGCACGATTTACAATTGAATGAAGGCCCTCTGAACTCCCGATCTTCCTATCAGACCGTAAAAAGATCTACTGAGAGAGAAAGAAAGATCTTTTCTCTCATGGCTCTAAATTGATTATGTTAGCTCTAATAACAAAATGCCAGTTTAGGAAATAACCTGGCACATGGAAATAGATACAACACACATAAAAGAGAAATGTTAGCATGCAGAAGAATAAAAATACATAGAAATCGGTGAAGATTACCTAAAATCATTAAAAAGCATTTTCTAAATAAATATCTCTCAATAATATTAAAATGGACTTTATTATATAATAACAAAATATTGTTAGAATAGAAAGATAGTAGACATACTTCTCCTTATTCTTCCCATTTAGTAAAACCTAGGATATTGTGTACAAAATAAACATAAGGAGACTCTAAAACATGAAAAGAAGAAAGCACACTGGCTGAAAACCTTGGCCATGTAGTGCTTTAAAAGAACTATATGACTGTGTGTTCCCTGGTTTTTGTTTCATTTTGTTTTATTTGGCACATATATCCCAGAAATGGAGATAAAGAAGCCAGCAACCTGGAAATCCTAACCAAAGACTGCTCTCTTGCCAAAGGGCCAAAGGTACAGCCTCCACAGACAGAAGACTTTCGGCAACACCACGCTACTCCAGCCAAACAGGGTGAGATAGACTGTTCCTCAACTCCACGGCCGCCAAAGCCCCTTACAGGGCATGTCTCACTCCCATGGGTTGGAGTCAGAGAGGGCCACGTAAGGAGACAGGTCTCCATTGCCACGGGGGAAAGCCTAAACTTCTACCCCCACTTAGCAGTAATGAGGAGCCCAGCCTGCCTCCCCGCTGGGTGTGTCAAAGGAGGCCAGGTGGTGAGCAGAAACCAAAATTCCTAGTCATCCCAGATGGAGCGTCTCAGTGGAGGTGGTGAGCAGAAACCAAAATTCCTAGTCATCCCAGATGGAGCGTCTCAGTGGAGGTGGTGAGCAGAACCCAGAAATTCCTAGTCATCCCAGATGGAGCGTCTCAGTGGAGGTGGTGAGCAGAACGCAAAATTCCTAGTCATCCCAGATGGAGCGTCTCAGTGGAGGTGGTGAGCAGAAACCAAAATTCCTAGTCATCCCAGATGGAGAGTCTCAGTGGAGGTGGTGAGCAGAAACCAGAAATTCCTAGTCATCCCAGATGGAGCGTCTCAGTGGAGGTGGTGAGCAGAAACCAAAATTCCTAGTCATCCCAGATGGAGCGTCTCAGTGGAGGTGGTGAGCAGAACCCAAAATTCCTAGTCATCCCAGATGGAGCATCTCTGTGGAGGTGGTGAGCAGAAACCAGAAATTCATAGTCATCCCAGATGGAGCGTCTCAGTGGAGGTGGTGAGCAGAAACCAAAATTCCTAGTCATCCCAGATGGAGCGTCTCTGTGGAGGTGGTGAGCAGAAACCAGAAATTCTTAGTCATCCCAGATGGAGCGTCTCTGTGGAGGTGGTGAGCAGAACCCAAAATTCCTAGTCATCCCAGATGGAGCGTCTCAGTGGAGGTGGTGAGCAGAAACCAGAAATTCCTAGTCATCCCAGATGGAGCGTCTCTGTGGAGGTGGTGAGCAGAAACCAAAATTCCTAGTCATCCCAGATGGAGCGTCTCAGTAGAGGCCTAGAGGTGATTCAGAACCTGCATCTCTGTCACGCAGTAATGCGGAGCCTCTTCCCCAGCGGCCAGGTGAGGGACCTGGAATTATAACCCTAGCTGGGAGTAACCCTTCCTCCTTTGCTGCCAGAGCAGTTTCAGAGGAAATCCAGCCAAAACAGAAGGTTGAAATAAGATCTGGTGTCTCATTACATAATACTCAAAATGGACTACACCTAGGCATGTCATAAGCGAACCACAGTTAATGAGAAAAATCTTCAAAGAAGCCCAAGGAGAAAAAAACACCTCACATTTAGAGGAACAAGAATAAGAATGACAGTGGAGTTCTCATAGAAACTGGGAACACGATGATGGAATGAAATGTTTAAACTGTTAAAAGAAGAAAAGCACCAATCAAAACTCTATATCCAATGAAATTATCTTTCAAAAGTAAAAAAAATGCCAAAATCTTGCTTGAATAGACAAAACATAGGAATAAAAATACCAGCAGACCTGTCCTTCAAAAAATGATTTTGTTTGAGGAAAGAAAAATTATGTAGGTTGGAAGTGGGAATCTATCTAAAGGAAGGATGTTGGAGAATGAATAAAAAATGGTATAACAGAATCTTTTATTTTTGTTATTCTTAATTGATCTAAAAAATAACTGTTTAAAGTGATAATACCACAAATCCACTGAATGAATATGTATAGTGTATGGATAAGTGAAATGAATGGCAGTAATGCCACTAGGGTTGTGGGAAGGAGAAATAGGGAATACTCTCTTATAAGGCACTGCACTGCTTATAAAGAGGAATCGTCTATTTAAAGGTGGACATAGATCCAGTCAAAATGTAGAATACGGACTGTAGGGAAATGACTACAAAAATGTGCAAAAGAAGTAGAATTGATGCGTGAAGACGGAAGACCAGAGGAAATCATAAAATCTTCTGTCAAATCCCAAGACGGCAGAAAATAAGCATCTGTTAAAGGTAGAAAGCAGAAACAAATATGGGTAATATTAACTCACATATATTGATAATTGCTTTAAAAGTGAAAAGAAAAGACAGAGATTGTCAGAATGGATGAAAAATAAAATATAGGTCTAAATGTAAAGTACAAAAGTGTAAATTTTCTTAAATAAAACAGGACAAATATATAATATCTTGGGTTCAGTAATGATTTTTATATATGAAAACAATAGCTCAATCCAAGAAAGAAAGAATAAGCTAATATTATAACTTTGTTATAATTTTAAGCTAATTATAAAATAATAATTTATGCTTTGAAAAAGATACTGTTAACTGAATGTAACGATTAACTACAAGCTTAGAGAAAATGTTTTCACAACACATATATGTAAAAAATTTGTATCTAAAATTTACAAAGAATGTTTCAATCTCAACAATAAGACATCAAACAAACCAATTATAAAACTGGCCAAATCTGTGAACAGACATTTCACCAAATAAGATATACAGATAGAAAATGAGCATATGAAAAGATGTTCCCTGTCCTTTTCACTATGCAATTGCAAAATAAAGCAATGAGGTACCTATATGCACCTACTAGAATGGCTAAAATCCAATAACTGCCATTACCAATTACTGACAAGGATACACAGCAAATAGAAATGGACTAAAGTTGTATACATCATAATAAACACATATTCAGCTTAATAGAGATACAGATGCTGACAGAAATATTTACAGACATGTGTAGATATTAACATGAGTTAGTGTACACATATATATCCCCTTGATCTTTAAACTGAGAAAGCCTGGGAGTAGCAGTGAATAACATCCTCATATCAGTGAATAACATCCTAGCAGCAGTAAATAAACTTCAAACTGAGATCTTTACCAATAAAAAGAGCCATAGCATATTGGAGAAGTGAATGATTTTAAAACTTGTTAAGAAAATATACAAGAGGAACCTGGACCATTTTGCTGTAATAGAAAGTAAGAAAGTGCTCAACACACACACACACACACACACACACACACACACACACACAATGGGAATTATGTCAAAGAATACAAGAGTTAACTGAAAAAGCACCCAATAACCAAAGGTAGAACAATTTGAGCAGCAACATAAATAAAATAGCATTGGATTATAACCCAAAGTATTAAGTGAAATAACATGAATCCATGAAGATATAAAAAATTGAATAAAGTAAATAGATATGGAAGAATAGGCAAATCTTCTGTGCAAAATAAATCCAAATTCATATAGCTACCTTGCCCTTAATGAGGTGGATCATAGCTCCCCTCTCCACATGCGTGGGATATCTATAGTGACTTCCTTCTAAGGAGTGCACTCTGGAAATGAAGAAGAGCACAGTAATTTTCCTGTGCAGAAACCTGAGAAACACTACCTCAGGCCAAGTAAATAAGGTTAGTGTTGACAGGGTTAAGTCATTTTATAACAAACACCCTTCATATGATGTGAACAGAATGGCATTCCACTTCTGTCTTCCTCTCAAAAACACATTAATATAGTTTAATCATGAGAAAAACATAAGACAGACCCCAATTGGGGAACATTCTAAAACACATTAGTAGGGATACTTTTCCTAATCTCTGAAAGTTGTCATGATTATTAAAATAAGGAAAGTCTGACAAACTACCACCACCAAGAGAAGTCTAAGGAGACCTGCCAAGTAAATACAATGTAGTATCTTGGATCAAGTGCTAGAACAGAAAAATGACAATTAGAGCTGAGGAAATTCGAATGAACCTTAGTTGATAATAATGTATGAATACTGGTTTATTAACGGTGAAAAATATGCTTTAATATTGTAAGATGTTAATAATAAGAGAAACTTGGAACAGACATTCTCTGTACTGCCTTTGCAATATTTCTGTAAATATAAAACAATTCATTAAAAAGTTTATTTAAAAATAGGTAGACATACATTAATAATCTAAACTCTTGTTTCAGAAACCTAGAAAAGAAAGAACAATATAAACCTAAAGCAGAGAAAAAAGAAAATCATAAAACACCAGAAATCAATTGAAATGAAGATAGAAAAACAAAAGATAAAATCAATGGTCCAAAGAACAATTTCCCTGAAAATATCAATAAAATTGACAAACTTACATCAAGATTAACAAAAAAGAAAACAAAGGGAAGAGATGTCACCAATAAGAATGGAACAGAGGAATCACTACAGACCTTGTAGATGTCAAGATGATTATAAGGAAAATCTATGAAAAAGTCTACACACATACATTTGACGAATAGATAAAATTGAAAAATTTCTTTAAAATTGAAAAATTTCTCAAAAAGCACCCAGTACCACATCTCACTCAATATGAAATATATCCTTTAACTATTCAGGAAATACAATTCATGATCTTAAAATTTTCTGAAAATAAAATATCCAGATGCTGATAATTTTACTGGAGAATTTTACCAAACATTTAAACAAAAATTAACATCACTTCTATACAATTTCTTCTAAAAAACATCAGAGGAGGGAACACTTCCTAATTCATTTTATCATTACTAAATTTAAGTCAGCATTACCCTGATACCAAAACCAAAGACAGTACATAAAATGAAAAAAAGAAACTACAGAACAATATCCCTTGTGAATAAAAATGTAAAAGTTCTTATAAAATATTAACAAATAGCACTTATCAATATATATAAAAGAATTTTACACATGAGCAACTGCAGTTTATTTCAGTGTTGCAAGGCTGGCTCAATAATCGAAAGCCAATATAATTTACCTTTAACGTTTAGAAAAGAAAAATTACAAGATCATATCAATTGACGCAGAAAAATTACTTGACAAAATTCAACATTCATTGAAGACAAAAACTCTTGGCAATTCTAGGAATGAAGGAATATTGATAAATGTCATCTACAAATAGTAAAGTTTTAATTGTAAAGGACAGCTGCAAAAAAAAACTTGCAGCTAACTAACTTCACACTTCATCAGGAAAGACTAAACGTTTTCCATCAAGAGCAGAAAAAAAGTAAAAATGAATATCTTTTCTTACTGCTTTTATTTAATACTCTAATTCAACTTAATACTGGAGGTTATAGCCAGAACAAAAATGTCTGAAAAGAAAGTTTAAAAAAATACCGCGGAAAAGGTAAGAAATAAAATATCCCTATTTGCAGATGACATGTTTGTCTATGTAGAAAATTTCAAGGAATCTTTAAAAGAAAAGCCCAAAATGAGTAGGATAAGCAAGATAAGCATGCAAAAATTATTCACATGTTTTAGTCCATTTGGTGTTGCTATAAAGGAATACCCGAGGCTGGATAATTTATAAGAAAGGAGGTTTATTTGGCTCATAATTCCACAGGCTGCGTAAGAAGCATGGGTGTAGCATCCGCTTCTGGTGAGGACTTCAGGCTGCTTCCACTCACAACAGAAGGTGAATAGGAGTTTGCATGTGCAAAGATCACACAACAAGAGAGGAAGTAAGAGAGGGAGGAGGGAGGGGCCGGCCTCTTTTGACAACCAGCTTTCATGGAAAGTACTAGAAGGAGAACTCATTCATTCCCCTGAGGATGGTACCAAGCCATTCATAAGTAATTTGCCCCCATGACCTAAACATTTTTCATTAGGCCCCATTTCCAACACTGGGGATCAAATTTCAACACGATGTTTGGAGGGGTCAAATATCCAAACAGTACCAAGATATTTATATACTAACATTGAATATGTGAAGACTGAAAATCAAAACATAATATTTACAATCAATACAAAGAAAAAATACTCCATTTTGCATAATCTTATGAAACAAGTACAGATATATATGTCGAAAATTACAAAATGCTGATGAAAGAAATCATAGATCTAAAGAAATCAAAAACCATACTGTGTTAATGGATTTAAAGATTCAACATAGTAAAGTGACAATTTCCCCCAAGTTGATATACAATCTTAATGCAATTTATCTCAAAATGACAGAAAAATTATTTGTAAATACAGATGAGATTATTTTATATTTTTATGGAAAGGCAAAAAAACTATAGTAGTTAGATGAATTTTTAGATAGAAAAAGACAGAAAAAATTAGTCTACCATAGTTCAAGACATAATATAGCTACAGTCAAGATTTGGTAATATTTGTGGAGAGACAGACGTATGGATCCATGGAACACAGTAGAAAGCTCGGAAATTGACTCACATGAATATGCCCAATTCATTGTTTTCAAAGATGCAAAGGCAATTCAATGGAGGAAGGAAAGCCATTCCAATAAATGCTACTAAAGCAATTAACGTCTGTAAAATAGACAATCTCAAATTAAACTTCACAGTTTATACAAAGCTAACTCAAAATGGATGATGGAGTTAAATGTAAAATGTACACCATCAGCTTTTAGAAAAACACATAGGAGAAAAATTTTTGAGATTTACAGCTTGACTAACATTCTAATGCTTGACATTCATCTTAATCTATTTTGTGCTACACTATCATAACAGAATACTTGCAACTGGGTAATTTATAATGAACAAAGATTCATTCTTACAGTTGTGCCTCTGGAAAGTTCAAGGTTGAGGGACTGGCATCTACTGATGGCCTTCTTACTGCGTCATCCCATGGTGGAAGGTGGAAGTGTAAGAGAGCCAGCATGCCTGTGAGAAAGGAAGGGAGCCAAATGCATTCTTTTATCAGGAACCCACTCCCACAATAACTAACCCACTCAGGCAGTAACAATGCTCATCCGTTAATCTCCTCTTAAAGGTCCCACCTCTCAACATAGCATTGCGAATTGAGTTTTTAACACGTGAACTTCAGGAGCCACAAAGCATAGCAACACCCAAAGCACAATTCATCGAAGGAAAAATGGATCAATTAGAACTCATTATTAATTGCTATTGTTCTGTGAGAGCTCTTGTGAAAAGGATAAAAAAGACAACCTACATATTTGAAGAAAATATTTGCAAAACAACATCTGACAAAGGATTAGTACCTAGAATATAGAAAAAAATTTCAAAATTCAACAATGACAAAAATTCAGTTAGGAAATGGGCCAAAGATATGATTAAGCATTTCATGGAAGATATAGATGGCAAAAAAATACTTGTGAAATAATTGAAAATCACAACCTGGTAAGAAAATACACATTCAAACCATGATGAGCTATTACTATACACCTATCAGAATAGCCAAAATAAAATATAGTGAAACACCAAATGCTGGTGATGATATGGAGAAACTGAATTACTCATAACTTTGCTGATGGGAGTGTTAAATGGTACAGCCACTATGGAAAACAGTTTGGCGGTTTCCAAAATAAACAAACATGCAACTATCACAACTACAAGACAACCTGGAAATTGCACTTCTTGGCATTTATTTTACAAAAATGAAAACATGATATGTACAATACAGTCAAGTTGAATTATTCTATAAAACAAATATTTATTGGCCAAAATCGTTAAGATATATATCAGGATCTACAGAATATACTAAATATTTTATATCCAGATATGAAAAGATCAGATCCACAAATCAAATTAGCTAGGCACAGTGGGGTTGTGCCTATAGTCCCAGCTCCTGCAGGAGGCAGAGGTGGGATGATCACTGGAGCCCGGGAGGACGAGGCTGCTGTGAGCTGTGATCATGCCACTGCACTCTGACCTGGACAACAGAGCGAGACCCCATCACAAACAACGAAAGAAAAATAAAGATCTACAAATCATGTTACAGAAGTAACACAAATTTAAAGTAACATCCTTTTACAAATGATCCAAGAGAAACATTCTTCTATTTTATCAAGGAGGAATTTTCCTCAATATTTTTAAGTTTGAAACCATCTAGGGTCTTATAAATCTTTAAAAAAATAATTTTTGAATGTAAGACCACTTAAAACAAAAATATTTTCCTTATCTAAATAATCCTATTTGCATTTACTCCATCACAGTTACAAGATCAATCAGAAAACAAAACAAATACAAAAAAAAGCTCAATATCTACGTAGATAACAATCCTTTTCAAAAAAATAAAGCTAAAATGTACACACTTAGTGATAATTATATTAGAGAGAACATATACTAACTGCTTATTACTTGTCAGGCACTGTGCTAAAAATCTTATCTCCTCACAATATATTCATTAGACAAGCAAATTCCATAGCTAGAGTGCAGAAAATTGAGATTTGAAAATCAAGCTAAAGCAGCCACTGCTCACATCACACACACACACACACAAACAAGCATGATTCTGTACATACACACACACACACACACACAAATTAGGACCTTTTTCTCCTTAAATCCCAGCAATCATTGTCACTACAGATATCATAAACAGCAGGAACAGATGCTCAAATGTGCCCTTAGGGCAGCCTCGCATGCTCTGAAAGCCATAGCCTTATGGTAGATATAATTCCAATACTTTTTAAAAGTGAGAATTAAAAAACAAATTAGTTGTTTTTACCAAGCTAGCAAAATTGATAAGGAAAACACAAAATACTTTATTATTTTATATGTCCCAATTTTACAACTAGAAACCCAAAGAAAATAATCTAAAATTTTATAAATGGAAAAAGAAGGTAAAAAGATGACTGGTTATAAAATTAATATACAAAATCAATAGATAAAACAAAATAACCATTTAAAATATAATGGAATTAAATTATCAAGACAAAAATTTTAAAAAACTCACAAGCCTATAATAATAACTAAATCTATTGAGTATTTTTATTGCAAGGAAATACTCTGTGTTATATTAGCTTATACAAATACAATTGTAAAACGTTTTCTTTAAATCAAAACATATGTCTTAAAATTTTAAAGCATAACTTGCTCTTCAAGCTTAGGGAATGATTCTAGCAATTATTTCTTAATTCTTCTGAACATTCAGTGGGATAACAATTTAACTAAATAGTGTTTGCTTGTTTTGATTTGTTTTGCTAGGAGATATTAAATTAATTTGGTTTTCTGGGAAAAAAAGCAAAAAAGAAATCACAAAAAAACCCAGGATATTTTGAGTAATAGGAATTTTTTTTTCCCTGCTACATTTGATCTTTTAAAGGTAGAGCAATTTTTAGAAGCTAGTATCTACAGGGGAATAAAAATGTAGATCAATGAGTTATAGTAAAATAATGAAAGATACATGGAAATAGCTTCCATTATTAATTGTCATAGGAAACACCACTTTCAAATTTTAGATAACAAATCTGCAATTTGGGCAGCACTCCGAAGAGGCAGCTTGTCTGGGATCCTCTTGGTGTCAGCTCCAACCACTAGAGCCCTGGAGGCATCTGAAGGGCACCCTTGCCCGTCGGAACCCCAGACTGGGAAGACTCAAACTGCAGAGGCCTAAGACTCCTGGCTCCCATCAGGAATCTCCTTCAGTTTATTTATGGTCTCTTTTCTCATTGGCGGTTTTGGGATAACTGGACTTAATTTACAGGTTCAGGACTCCCAGTGTGCATTTCCCAAGAAAGACGGTAACAAGGGAGAAGCCTCTTACAGACCAGCCTTAGAAGTCACATAGCATCACTCTCATTATAGTCTGTCAGCCCAGCTGGATACAAAGGTCTGCTCCGGTTCGAGGGAACGGAACAGACCCGTCTCTCACTGGGGCAGTGTCAACGTCACGGAAGAAAGAAGGGCAGTGACTAGGATAGACATCGGTGTGGTCGTCACTGGAAAATATCATTGAGAACAGAAATGTGTTCCAGACTACAGGCGGCATTTCAAATTAGTGCAGAAGAGTGGGTATTTAATAATGGATGTTCTTTGGGTTTCTAGTTATAAAATCAAGACATACACAATAATAAAGTATTTTGTGTTTTCCTTATCAATTTTGCTAGCTTGGTAAAAACAACTAATTTGTTTTTTAATTCTCACTTTTAAAAAGTGTTGGAATTATACCTACCATAAGGCTATGGCTTTCAGAGCAAGCGAGGCTGCCCTAAGGGCACATTTGAGCATTTGTTCCTGCTGTTTATGATATCTGTAGTGACAATGATTGCTGGGATTTAAGGAGAAAAAGGTCCTAATTTGTGTGTGTGTGTGTGTGTGTGTGTGTATGTACAGAATCATGCTTGTTTGTGTGTGTGTGTGTGTGTGTGTGTGTGTGTGTTTGTGATGGTAGGAGTGGCTGCTTTAGCTTGATTTTTAAATATAGCAACAGAAAAAAATAATAAATTTTTTCTAGCAACAGAAAAACTAATAAAGCTTTTTTATATAAATAATCATAAATTATACAAGTTCATTTTACAGTGGAATAATGTTAATACCAGTCAAATATTAAATGATTAAATGAAATAAAACCTTCGAAACACAAGAAGTAATTTGGATAAATTTATTTCTAACTCTGAAATGTTAAAGGCTTTCTCAGGAAGACACGGAATTTATAAAGGAACAAATAAAAATCTCCATAAAAATTAAATCTCATGAAAAGAAAATTAAAACTAATATGAAATGAGACACTGAAACGTTTGAAAAATATAAGGCAATGGGGTTTATAGCTTTAATTTGGAAAAAGTTCAGAGAAAATATTTTTTAAAAAGAAAATAGATTCAATACAGAAATTAGTAAAGGAAATTAATGATTACAGAAAATAGAGAAAAATTAGAAACTCTCAGAAAGTATAAGGAAAGTCCTTAAAACCATTTATAACTTAAGAAGTGCATATCGAAATCAAAGAATATATTGGGCTAGGAAGATGTTTTTGTATGTATTCTCATATTGCTTAAAGAGCAGAAAAGAGTTTAAGGCTATTGTATATTTTCTGTAAATATATCTATGAAACAAATGCTTTTCTTTTATGTCCTTTTGCCTAGATGAAATTTTATGCCACACCAAAATAAGACTTAATTTTCCTGCAGCATTGATATACAAATATAATGCTTATTTAAATACTTGAAAAAGAGGAGATGATGAATATTTATAGTATGCATAATCTGAAGATCACATTTCTGTACCTGGATCAAAAATGTTCAGACTGATAAAAAATTGAGCCTATTCCAAACAGCAGGACTCTAGAGGGCAGAACAAGGTTCTACTCCCTGTGGTAATAAATGAAAAATACAAGAATAAAGCCAACTTTGCTGAAGAGAATAAAATGCTCTGATTTCAATAGCAAACGTAGATTAACAAGAGCAGATTCCTTGTCAGTTGAGGTTAAAAGCATTTGCTTTATTGATACTCAGAATATCTCCTAGTAAAGTTTGTGTTTTGTTATTCATCTCTATGATATATACATCCTTGGGCTTAATAGCAAAAATCGATAGATAATGAGAGAGAGGTGGACATGCACCTTACACACACACATCCCTGCGGTGAAAAAATTAAACCTGGAATCTAACATCATTGTGGCAAATAGCCAGCTTCCTTCCATTTTTCATGTTAGTAACAGAGAATTAATAGCTGAAACCAGGACAAGTTTTAATGAAATCAGAAAAATATGCTATAACAAAGAAGGCATCATAGAAACTTTGCCATTATTAATGTGGTGTTACACGTTAGTCTAAAAGAAGAAAAATTATAAAAGGAAGACAAACATTCTTTTCTGTCCTCTAATTTCTACCAGTAGAGACTGATGCTATTCTCTAAGAAAAGAAATTCAACTGTGACTTTAAAAATGTCTTAGAAAGCACTCCACTGAAGGATGAATAAAGCTATCTGAAAGACTCCAAATTCAGGCTTACTGGCATTAACTCCTTTTTACTGATCATAGTTTAATTTGTAACTTGCTTATCAGTTTTGAAAAAAACAATATTTTCTGTAAGCACATTTAAAATGTGCTTACAAAAGGTCATTTTTGATGCCCTCGAACTTAGCTTTTGATGTCTTATTCATTTATTTTTTTCTTTATTATTTTCTTTTTCTACTGGTTGTATTCTTTATTATTTATTTATTTGCCTCTGTTTATTTCTTCATGTGGATGTTTGCATAATTACCTCTAAGTCTTGTCAAATTAAGTTTGGCCAAAAAGCTGCCTCCTTACATATTTTAAATTCCACCTAAAGGTCTCTCCATACATAGTGAACTTTAATCCACTAGATGTGTAAACACGTTTTTACTTTTAACAAGTAGCAAAGTCTTAGCCAATCACAGCGGCTGACCTTTGACCAATCACAGGTGGCCAACTGTTCATACCTTGTTCAAATAAGGCAAAAGCCAAGCTGTAACCAATCTAGCTGTTTCTGTCCCTCATTTCCATTTTCCAAACTTCACTATCCTTTTTCTGTTGATAAGTGTTAACTGACCACGTGGCAGCCCAAGTCACACTGCACCTGTTCTGGTCCCGTGGCCTGCCCAATTCACAAATTGTTCTTTGCTTGTTTAAACTCTGTTAAATTTAATTACCTAAGTTTTTCTTTCGACAGCCTGAATTATTATTTAAATGTATGAACTTGAAGTTTTAAATTTCCATAATATGATATTTTATGGCATCACTGAAGTTTTGTCATGTAACATTGTTATTGCTTTTTGGTTCTGTTTCGTGGAAGAAAGACTTTAGCTCCTTGTCTTGCACGTAAGTAAAAAATATTAACCACGCAACAATCATTCATCCCAATTCACTGAAACACAGAAAGCCAGGGTTCAGGTAATGCTCATCTATTAAGATGCCTTAATGTAATTTCACATTAAACGCCTTCTGTCAAATGCTGAGCCCCAGAAGGTTTCAGAAAAACACATTAATCAAGCAAAACTAAGGTTATTAGATTTAGTGCAGTAACAGAGAACACTACCTTGACAGAATCTTAATAGTGTTTCAAATTGGGGAAATTAAAAAAAAAAAGAAAACTTATAAGGATTTAGAATTCAGATTGGATGAGTTTAAGGTAGGTCTCTCAAGCCTGGTGTCTGAGTTTGGGCAGACTTTATGATGCAATATCCTGTAATTTCTATTTTATTTTTTACTGGATCCACGGACTATGTTAAACTATGTTTTTCTTTTGGCATTCAACTGTAACTTTATCTTTTGTTTATTGATTTCTGGCTATTTGCATTGTGATCAAAGAACTTATTTGTATGACACTGATTTTTTGAAATTTTTAAGACATTACTTGGGGCCCATTGTATAAGCACTTTTGTAATGTTTCGTAGAAATTCACCTCCTTGAGTTTGGCAGTATACATTTCTATTTATGTTTGTTCAATTCAATATTTGTGTGTTGTTTAAATCGCCTTTGAACTTAGGTATGTGTTCTCAACTTAAAAAAACTTCAAGAAAAATTTGTCTATCTCCTTTTGCAGAACTGATAAATCTAGGTATTTTCATTACTGATATATTTCTAATATTTATATATTTTCTCTTGTTTTTTTTTCTATCTGGTCTTTTTTGATTGAAGTTTAAAATGTCATTTTGTCCCCTCTTTCATTTTATTTTCATGTTGTGACTTATAAACTCTACCTTGATTCTTAAAGCGATTACCCTTGAAATTTTACTATGCATTATTAAATTATTGAAGGCTAAAATTAATCATTATTACTACTCCCTTTTAATATAATACAAGAGTATTAAAATTACCTTATTATAATTTCCCCAAATGCATTTTGTATTATTATTGTTGCAGCTTCTCAAATTAGGCATAAATATTAATGTTCATAGCAGAAAAAATGCATATTGCTGTCACTACGTTTATCACCTTCTTTGTTCACTATCCCCAAAATGTCAAACATTATATTGGTTTTTTGCCTGAGGGTAAGCAGTGCCTCCAAATTCCTTCTTTTAATAAAGTGGAATATATTTGTAATGTTTTGTTCAATTGAAATATAAAGCATGATTTATCCACTAAGTTTTTTTTTCAATCCCACTTATTTCAATAGTTTTTGCATTGTCATTATTTTCTAAGTAAGAGTTTCTCAGGAGAATGATTTTTTTAATATTCAAGAGTTTGACTTATATAAATGCATTTATATGCACATAAGTTCGTTGTTATTTTCTAGTAGCCATAAGTATATACTTTCATCTTCTAGAAATTGAATAAGGTTTTATTCTACTTTTTTCTCTCATAATAAATCTATTACTCATGCTCATTATTCAAAGATGCTTACCTTCAAAGCATTGCCTTTTACTTTGAATTTCATATTCCATATATATGGGAAAAGTTTCGTATGTATGCATACATTAAATAAACCTTATGAATTGTAGAGCTTCATACTTCTAAATTATTTTTCCTACTTATCGATATATTACTGGCTGGAAATGAGTTATAATTTATATCAATATCCTTTTCCCTTATTCCCCTCTTACTCTGCAATATTAAAGATACAGGTCTCAATTTGTTCTGTTACATTTCCTCTAAGTCATCCATAATCAATTGAATTAGACCAAACTAGATGTTAATCTTCAGAGTGAGAGGGAAAGTTTCCCTGAATCCTGCACAGTGGGTTGTGGTATAATGCAGCCCTCTGAGGTACAATTGTAGGCAAATCCCTTTAAGCAGATCCCATTAATGTTCCCACTATTCCCCAACTGTCACTGTTTTCTCTGCAGCAACTCATTTCTTCTTTTGAAGAACACTTTTCCTTAAATCTCACTGTCTGATTAGTGATACTGATAATTTAGTTCTAAAATAACTCAACCTGCATCTACTCTTTACCCTTATTTGCCCCATCTATAATGTTTCATCAGGAGAGAAGAAAGCAGTACCAACTTCTACTCCTGTCATTTACAGGGGTTGAGAATTTCAGCTTAAATGCATGAATATTGATGCGTGGAAGGGAGGTGAGGGAGCTGTAAGGGCAGCCCAGTGGAGGGCCTTTTGTAAAGGCAGCTCGGTGAGACCTGAGTGTGCCTATGTCCACACAGAAGAACACGGCAAAACCGACAGATCCCAGCTATGAGACCACTGTGTCCACAGTTTTTGTTCTAAGAAGCACTTGTCAAGAAAGAAATCCTATAAACCAATGATTAACTTTACCTTTTACTCCAGGAAGTCTCTACCAAACAATTACCCAACACTTAAGTACTTTGAGAAAACAGCTTTCCTGAAAAAAGCTTACTCACCTGGGCGAGCAGTTGGTGATCAAGGACACTTCCTGATTAAGACTTGCTTTTAGAACTTCATATTGCTGCCGGGCGCGGTGGCTCGCGCCTGTAATCCCAGCACTTTGGGAGGCCGAGGTCAGGATCACGATCAAGACTATCCTGGCTAACACAGTGAAACCCCGTCTCTACTAAAAACACAAAAAATGAGCCGGGCATAATGGCGGGCGCCTGTAGTTCCAGCTACTCGGGAGGCTGAGGCAGGAGAATGGCGTGAACCCGGGAGGCGGAGCTTGCAGTGAGCGGAGATCGCGCCACTGCACTCCAGCCTGGGAGACAGAGAGGGACTCCGTCTCAAAAAAAAAAAAAGAACTTCATATTGCTGTGTCCACAAATCCCAGACTATTGTGGATCATGTTTTCAAGTTCATGCTCCTCATTTGAAAGACTCACTGTCAATTATTTGAATCCGTACCCCCAAACCCTAAAACCATGAGCCTCACAGGTGGTGTCCTCAGTTCCTGCAGAAAGGCCAATTAACTCGTCTGCTTGATCCACAGGCTTCCTGGGGCGCCGTAGGGAAGGCTAGTAAAGGAAGCGCTCAGCGGACAATTGCTGTGTTTTAGGTGAGGGACTACATGGGAGAAAGAGGTAGAAAACATCATTCTTCTGATTTTCAGTTACTATTTTATAAAGACAAATCTTAATATATTGGGTGATGAAAATTGTAGATATTCTCATTTTAGTTCATTCACCTTAAATTAGGATGACTTCCTTAGAAATTCTAACATCTTTTTAAAATATGTTTATATGTAGTGCAGGAACAAATTGGAAAAGGCTGCACTGGGGACTGTAAGCCAGCTCCATCCTGAAATAAAAGTAACTAACTCAAAATGTTTCTCTTCATAAATATTTGATATGATATTTAGATATCATAAATATCTAGTCCCTTTTCATGCCAAAGGTGTGGCGGTGAGTGGAATTGATACGAGGTGAAGATCAAAAAACGGTTCATTGTAGAGTTCAAACTTTGTGTGGCCCCTTTTTATTTGAGTTTAAAATTTCAAACAGTATATGAGGTATGATAATTTGTAATTGGTACAATTCATATAAAATTTGACTTAACTAATGTTTTCAGTTTTGACATTTGTTTTTGAATTCTGAGTTGCTAGTTTTAAAACAAAAGAATGATTCAAGAGCATAGAAATTAAATTCCCAGCATGGCCAATCTGATGCAGGTTTCAAGTGATCACTAGTGCAGATGTTTTGGTTTCATTAAATTTATTAAATAAAATTATTAATTCCTTGATAATTATTTCTGTAAACTAATATAATAGCCTTTGGTTGTAGTGATGAATGTTCAAATTTTTTGGCAGATATAGAAACTATTGCATAAAGACTTATACTTTTTGTATCCTGCAGGAATTTGGAGGAATTTGTAGTAATTTAAATATATTTGCAAAACCAGCCACTAGCATTTAATTATTCTCAATTCTATAAGAATTTTAAAGGAGTTGCCCTTGCCAACAATGTCACAAAGCATTGACCTTATGAAGCTCAATCAATCAATAGATTAATTAATAAATAAGGCAAAAGTGGAGAAAATTAAAGCAATGCCTATCTTTCAAATATGTTACACATTTTATAATTATTACTGAAACGCTTTTATCATGTAGGGCAAAAGATAGTCAAATAATATGCTTTAGATATTAAAAAGATTAAGTTTGCTATTGTCATGGTTCAAAATTGGACATTCTATCATCTAGTGATTTTATTTTTCCCAAGCGTGATCAGTCTTACAAATGTTAGTTCTTAGGAATTAGAAAGTTATTTGATATTCAGATGTAAACTTGAAGCATCACATTCTAGAAATTAATAAAATTTTTCACTTGGATTAAAAAGAAACAGAATGTTTTGAAGGCCCAAAAGGTTTTAATATCAACAGATGCATTGAGAAACATCTTTCAGTGATGGAAATTGATTTATTCATTGTGCATTTACCTGTTTGCTAATTAGTAGCTTAAATGGTTTCACTTCATGTAGCTAATGAACTCAAGGGTGTATGTTATTCTGTACAAGAATACAGTAGATTTCTCATAATATATTAATTGTTTAAAACAAACATTTGAGGATGATTTTCAAAATGTATTTGCATGGCAATTACTATTCCACTAGATTCCTTCAAATACAAGTATCAGGATATCTAATGAAGCAATCATTAAAATATTTTTCTCTTAAAATTATCTCAATACCAATGAACAATCTTTTAATGTATTTAGTAGAGTCATGTCAATTTTACAGGACTGAATGGTTAAATAATTGAATATATACAGAAGGCGGCTTTGGCTTTTAGTGAGGCAACATTCACTCTGTGGCAATTAATACAGGCATTGTGACATTAAGCAAGAAATGTTTAAGTAGGGAAACATCCTAAATAGTTTTAGTTAGGTGTAGATGAAGGAATTTTAATGAAGTGGCAATGTCATTGTGCGCATTAATTTCTTCTATAATAAAATTGGTTTTTTTACTTTGAAAATTATTCAGAAATCAACTTGTCTGATAATAATAAAAGTACTATACTATTAGTAATAACAATGGTAACATTGATTAAGTAATTCCCATGTGCCATTTACTGTTCTACCTTTTTTTCATTTAATCTTCTCAATAAGACTATCAGGTAGGTATTATTGTTCCCCACTTTATAGAAGAAGAAACTAGATATTCACATAGTACGTGAATCTCTCACCCAGGTCAAAAGTCCATGGAATGCTAATCAAAGCCTACAATATATTATTCAGAGCTGCACTATATTACTTTCTTATCAGCAACCACTTTGTTGATCATCCCCGAATTACACCAAACAGACAGCCAACATTATTAAGAATGTTTTCAAAGAAGCAAAGCTTCGCAGAATCCATTCATGATGAGAATTTGCAGAAAGCCTTGAGCAAGCCTAAGCGTAAAGTTAGCTTTAGGACAGTACGTTAAAGAACACAGTCAATCCAAGTGGAGATGGAATTGGTCAACAGTGTGGGAGTGTGGTTGCAGAATGTGCACAAGCCTAGCAGAGAGAAGAGGAATCTGAAGCTAATGAATGCAGAGACTTGGCTATATAGGATCACAGTTCTGACTAGACCCCTCTTAAGAGAAAGCTAGCACTACTTCAGAATCTTAATCTACATCTTTTATAACAGATATATATTTATGTCACAGTTAATATAAAGCAAAATGCATATGCTTTTTTTTTTTTTTTTGTCTTCTTTTGGAGGCAGGGTCTCGCTTTGTGGCCCAGAATGGAATGCAGCAGCATGATCTCGGCTCACTGCAGCCTCCAACTCTCCGAGCTCAGAGGATCCTCCCACCTCAGCCTCCTGAGTAGATAGGGCTACAGACCTGCATCACTGCACCAGGCTAATGTTTATGGGGTTTTTTTTTTTAATAGAGATGGAGTTTCTCCATGTTGTCTAGGCTGGACTTGAGCTCCTGGGCTCAAGCGATCCTCCTGCATTGGCCTCTCAAAGTGCTAGGATTACAGGGTTGAACCACTGCGCCCTGCCTGGATATGCTTTTTATTTCATTGTGGAGATTTATTCCTTCTCAACAGACCCTTCAGTGGTCTCTAGAAAACTTATGACTACAGAACACATCTAGCATTTGTTATATATCCACACCTGCTACTAGTGAAGTACATGAGCTGAATATGAGCAAAACACACGACCCAGTGTTCTGCACAGATTCTATAATAATGCTAACACAATTATAATTATAATCAAGACTCTGATGTTCAGAAAAGGCAAGGTAATTGTGCTACACGATATACTAAAGATCAGCTTTTAAAAGTTTCCAGGCAAGGGATTTCAATGATACAGTCTCTAGAGGTAAGCATCCTGAGGCATAAATTGAGGCACAAAAATTTAGAGGATACGTCTAGGCTAGAATAGGAGAAAATGGACAACAGCCATCATATTGGCCATCTTTTCTTCATTTTTTCTGTAAATGTTGGATGATTTTTCAATCCATAAAAAGAACAATCATAGAGTTTGTACACACAGAGATGCAGTTGGAAAAATGAGTCTTGGGATCCAAAACATACAGATATGTACATCTATCTACATTTTGATCAATTGATCAACTGCTTAGTCTATTCATCTCTCAGTCTATATATTATCTGAAGTTTATATATATGTATAGAGGGGGGTGGTGGTATATAGATAGATGAATGTATGCTTATGCTCAAATTTATTACATATGTTTATAACCAAAACATATATAATCAACATAAGAGTATGTATGTACCTGTGTGTGTGCATATGTGTGCATATGGATGTACATAACTCAATACAGGGTATAAGTATTTGAAAGTAAGTTGCAGACATAATCATACTTAACCTACATGAACTTTAGCATACATCTCCTAAGCTTAAGGGCCTTCTCTGCATAACTGCAATATCATTACCATATTGGAAAAAATAAATGATAATCTTAAAATATCATCACATTCAATCCATGTTCAAGTTTTATATATTTCTATAACAGTTCTGATTTGATCCAATATAAAATTAAGGATTTCATGGAATATTTTGTTTTTATGCCCATGCCCATTTAGTAACTTTTGAATCTTGAAGGCAACAAAGTTTATTTGTTTTTTTATGATATGGATTTTTTTTGAAAGTCAAGTCTATACAGTTTTGCGTATATTATTCCCCAATATTCTAGGTTTGTGTGACATTTTCACTAAATATAAAGTATCCCATGTACCCCATAGATAAGTAAAATATTGTGTATTACTTAGAAATTAAGTTTCAGGTAAACAATTCTTCAATGATACTAATCAATAGTTTGGTATTTTCATTGCATGATATTGGGAGTCACTTTTTGAAATGTTGGGTCGGCTGGGCAGATTTTGCTCACTTAGCTAAGGTGGACCACCGGTTCTTTCCATTGTGCAACTGCAGGTAAATGTTCCCCTTCGCTATTAGTCAGTAATCCCTAAGGATGATGTTTAGGATTCACACGAATAACTTCTTCAAACATCTTCCATCCTGTTTAACATCTGTTAATGATTCTCACCAGAATCAATTATTATACTGGTATTTGCAACATGGTGATTTTTCTATTCTTAAATTATTTCTATGCTAACAGCCAAAATTATTTTATCAAAAATTGTTTTGTTTTTCTGTCTTCTATTTTTATGTTATGTTAATTTCATGAATAATCGAAATTATATTTCACTCCAAGTAAATGCACATTTCATCGTTCCACAGCAAAGAGCAAGATTTTCCGATACTTGAAATGACCTCAGGAAAGGGACTTTGTGGCACTTGGCAGTATGACTCAAAGGAGTAAATAAGAAGACTACAAATTACTCGTTGTATATAGTAATTTAAGGGAAATTTTTAAACGAATCTAGAGAACTGAATCTTTTAAAATGGTTGTGAATCATGAACTGTTAAAATAGAAACAAAAATATTTTAACAGTTCAAGATGTTAATTTAATAGCTCATTCAGCTTAACTATCTTTATAGAAACATCTCATCCACTGGATTGTTTCCATTATTTTGAGCAATAAAATTTCTAAATTTGAGTTTTCCAAATTAATGATACGTAAGTTCTGAATGCTTCTGAAATGTATCAAATAGAATGTAAATTATGGACACTAAAGTGATTCATACGTATTTAACAACAAAATGTGCACAACAAAATACAATCAAATGTCATTAATTAGAAATGTCAATTTACATCTTGGTTCTTGCAGTAATGTTTAAATTAAAATTTAATGATTTTTGAATGAGTAAGGCAGTCCAATGGTACAAAATTTATACAGAAATCTCACATTCTTCTGTGGCTTTTGACCAATTATCTTTTCAGTGGCAACCTCTCTTGGGTTTCTTAGTATTCTATCTGTTCGCAGATCTAAACATATTTGTGTGAAGATGTACACACACACACACATTTGTCATTTTTTTTCACAAATTATAGCAAACTGTAATTTTTTGTGTCTTACTTGTTCAATTGTCAGTATGTCTTGGAAGTTCTATGAGACTATACGCACAGAGCTACCTTATAATTTTTAACAGCTGTATTCCATTATACAAAAGTATTAATGTTAATTTGCCGGATACTTTTTATTAAGTATTTAAATATTTATATAATTCCTAATCTTTTAATGCTTTAAGAAGAGCTGCAAGAAATACCCTGAGAACAAATTCTTAGCATTTGCATTTTTAATGGTAACAAAACTTTCCAAATTGCCTTTCCGTAGAAGCATTATTATACTATCTTCTCACCAGAAGAATGTAAATCTCCTTGCCAACAGTTTTTTATATATTTTTTTCCTTCAAACAACTGTTAAATTACTATCTGCATATTAATTAGCTTGCCTCAAAGGTTATTAAAATCATACCAGAAGTTTTTTGACTATTTATTTGGTGCTAGGCACTCTGGTAGATACTGGAAACACCATTGATTCCCTTGGTTAACCAAACACATATTGCTGTTATATAAGATTAATACAAAGGGATGTGTTTGTATTGTGATTGACCCCAGTTACTATTCATTGTCCAGTGACACCAGTGAAACTGTGCAATAGAAGTGGGTGGAGATGAAAGAGTCTCGAAATGAACGCCTCCCAATGTAAGAGCTTGTTTTTATGAGTGAAATGGATAGAACTCAAACTCTCTAATATTAATTTTCCTCCCTTCCGGCAAGAATAGAAGGGCCAGATTTGTTTTCCCCATTCTTTTGTGACCCCTGGAGAGATCCCTTGGGAAATCATACAAAGCTTCCTGAAAGGTTTGAAATGAATCTCTGTCACTACCAAGCAATTTTCTTGTACAAACAAAAACTCTTTGCTCCCCGAGGCCTGCACTACCATTTAGTAGTAAAGCTGCGATATCTCAGTGCTCATTTCTGTGGCAGCAATGCTGCCAGCTGCTCTTACGTCAGGGCTACGAGGCTTTATATTCCTCAATATATGTCATGCTCCTGAGAGCTTGACAATAAGCAAACACTATTTTTTAAATTACTGAACACCATCTCTGAAACAGTGTGTAATACTGAATTTTACTCTGTTTGTACATAATCTGCAAGCACAGTTAATTTTAAAAATATCACAGGAAATAACATATACATTGTCATGTCTGTAACTGCCATTACTTGAAAAAAGCTTGGCAACATCACAGAGTGAGCATCACAGCCTTGCGTATGGATTGGTGACTTGAGAGACTGGGGACAGTAATTAAACAGTGAAAACAAACACAGGTTCACTCTACAGCCAATCGGCAAGTTATCTTCTGGAAGACAGAATATGAACTATATAATGGCAGTGACATTTTTCCGTTGTATACATACACACCACCAAGTGGTTGGGACTTAATACATCGTTGTTGAATCCATAAATCAATAGTGAAAATAAATAAATCTTCTAGCAAACAACAGTCTAGACTAGGGGACAATTTTCTCACCCTTGATCACCAATCTTCATTTTATAATAAAAACAAAAAGACATATGTGCATTTTCTGAGATTAATTTTTCTGTTCAATTTTAACTCATTACTTATGCTAATGGAAATAAAAGGATGACTTCCCTAATTACAATTGATTTAAATATAATGTTGTGGGGAAGTCCCATGTCTCCCCATTGTGTTTCTCTTTGGCTCGTCTTTGCTCCTAAATCTTGAAGGAAAGGTGCAGAGTCAACTTTGGACTGTGTGGTAACCAAAATAATTGCCTAGTTCTCACATTTCTACTCTGATATAAGGCAATTCTGTGCCTTGATCACTTCTGTCAGGAAGAAGTTAGGAACAAGTCCTAATAATGTGGGTTTGCATACTTTTATTCAGTAGGTTTCTTTTATTTTTAAGTAGGACATCGGTGACTGTAATTTAACAACAGAGATTAATATGAAGATTAACGTAAAGTAAAATGAAAATCAAGGTAGATCTGTTCTTTGACTAAAGAATAGTTGGAAAAGAAAAAAAAAAAACCTCACACAATAAGTGCACCTGAGTCTGGAAATAAGAATAATATGCTCTGAAAATTAAGGCTAATAATAATAATTTCATCACATTAAACAACAATAACAGCATATTTTAGAATTTGTTCTTTCTTCTCTACTCCTGTATTCATTACGACAATCTCCTATTAATATCACTGTATTTACGATATAAAATTTTTCACTTGGTCTCACTTATGTACGTCAGCAGTCAGAAAATAGCTCCTACTCAGTTGCAGATCTCCCACAGAAGGGCAAATTTGCGCTTTTACATTTACGAAAGTGCAGGTGATCCTCAGTATTTGTGGACTCAGTATCTGTGAATTTAACCTACTTACAAAAATTTATCTGTAGTCCAAACAATACCGGCGCCTCTTCCACAATCATCTTGGACATGTGCAGAACGGTGAAGGCTTTGAGGCGTCTGATGCCACGTCCTGAGCGGAGGTTGAATTGGAGAATGCTCTGCCCTCCTGTTTGAGCTCTCAGCCTGCAGCACAACAAATATCCTCTTCACAGCATATTTCGTCCCTGGATTTCCACAACTTTGTACTTTTAGTTGGTGATTTCACAGTTCAGCATGACTTCCAAGCACAGTGCTGAAGTGTTGTCGAGAGTTCTTACGCTGCAATGTGCCAGAGGGAGAAAATACCTGTGCCCCATAAGCTTGATGCTGGCGTGAGTTATATAGTAGTGCTGGCTGTTAGTTCAATGTTAAAGAATCAAACATATATATGATTTATAATATTTATTATTGGCCGGCGTGGTGGCTCACGCCTGTAATCTCAGCACTTTGGGAGGCCAAGGCGGACGGATCACAAAGTCAGGAGATCGAAAACATCTTGGCCAACATGGTGAAACCCCATCTCTACTAAAAATAAAAAATTAGCTGGGCGTGGTGGTGCGTGCCTGTAATCCCAGCTACTCGGGAGGCTGAGGCAGGAGAATGGCTTGAACCCGGGAGGTGGAGGTTGCGGTGAGCCAAGCTCGCGCCACTGCACTCCTGCCTGGCAACAGAGTGAGACTCTGTCCCACTCCCCCGTCAAAAAAAAAAAAAAAAAAAAAAAAAAGAAGAAGAAAGAAAAGAAAAAGAAAAGAAATTATTTTTATCTATATTTAAATAACTGATAATCAACTATTATAGAATGTACACATAAATCAAGGATTTATAAGAAAAAGGCATTCACCTGAGTAGAATAAGGTGCAAGGACTTTATCAGACGAGGAGGTCCAAATGGTCAATAATTATATAATAGAATAATGTGCTTAACCTCGTTACTAATCAAATACACGCCAATAAAATAGAATTGCTTATTCAAATCCCTAGCTGTGCTTTATTGCTTAATTTAGTTGCTGGTTACACCACCATTTATTTTTAAAATATTGATAAATAAGCACCAATACATATTTTACACATTCTTCTAAAAATATAATATAGTTTCACAGTAAAAAATATTTGTAAATGTCAGGGAGAGAAACTTTTTTAGAAAAGCATTTTATGTGGGAAGTTTAATTTCGTTAATGCTGTATTCCATATAAACTAGTTAATATGTAACTTGCTACCTAACATTCAAAATTCCATAGCACGGAATCAAATCCAAAACAAAAACAACAAAATATTAGAACTTGATTCCAATATGTAGACAGAAACATTAAGAATTATACCAGCAAGAGATAGAAAAAGTAATAAAATTGTCCCATATACTTAAAGTATATGGATTTAGAGTGTATAACCAGTAGATGTAATAATACATATATGGCTTTAAAAGTAAAATAATAAAGATTATTTTTGATAAAAAGCAAAGGTCTCCAGTCGTAATATTTGACCCTTGCTCTGCTCCTACCAGTCGCACATTATTTTTTAAACTGTTTTTGTTTTGCACATGTTATAAATGCCTCCAACTCGATTTCCTGAGTTTTTTTCACTATTTTTTTCATCACCACCAGCCCATGATCTGTCGACAGATTCGACTCACTCTCCCTGCACCTCCACCCCTCTACTCGTCGTTGTCATCACCAGATTTATTCTCTCCATCAGTTTCGTTTTAAGCTAAATGATGCGGCTTTCATCAGCTGTAAATGCTGCTTCTTTATGACCCCTTTATAAGTTAGGGATATTAGTGTTCCTTTTTTTTTCTTTTTTTTTTTTTTTTTTTGAGACGGAGTCTTGCTCTGTCGCCCAGGCTGGAGTGCAGTGGCTCGATCTGGGCTCACTGCAAGCTCCACCTCCTGAGTTCATGCCATTCTCCTGCCTCAGCCTCCCGAGTAGCTGGGACTAGAAGGCGCCCGCCACCACGCCCGGCTAATATTTTGTATTTTTAGTAGAGACAGGGTTTCACCGTGTTAGCCAGGATGGTCTGGATCTCCTGAGCTCGTGATCCGCCCGCCTCGGCCTCCCAAAGTGCTGGGATTACAGGCATGAGCCACCGTGTCCGGCCTTTGTTTTTTCTTTTACTTTTTCCTAATTCCACTTAGATGGGCCGTTTTTTCTTGAATCCCTTGTCTCCTCTATTCATTATTTATTATCAAGAAATGTGGGAGCAAAATTTGTGCATCTTCATATGTTAAAAATAAAGTTTTACTTATTCATTGAACTTGATAAATATATGCATATGCTTTTTAAATATTTTATTTGCCTGACTATGTTATTGAGATTTCAGATTACCTTTAAAAATAATAAAAAGAGGAAGAAAGTAGGAAACTCTTACCCAAATAAAATCAATTGAATGTGAGGTCCGTTACCAGGACATAGGTACATAATGACCCGTGGACATCAAAGCAGAGAGAGTATGAATGGCACATCCCTCTTTGACATCAGAGTCGCATCATTGTGTTACTCTTTAACATCAGTCATACAATAGTGTGGCAACCGGCTAAGTGAAAAGTGGAGACTACTATTCGTGAAGGAAGTTAGAAATAAAGCCTAGTAGTCTCAAGGAGATACTATCTTACTTCTTATGTCTTTTTTCTTTCCTTGAATTACTGACAGCACCTGTCTATGAATGATGTGTGATTATTATATATGTTTATTTGTTTGTTTGTTTTGTTCTTTCTTTCTTCTTTCTTTTTCTTAACGACGAGGTCTCACTCTGCCACCCAGGCTGGAATGCAGTGGTGCAATCATAGCTCACTGCAACTTCAAACTTCCAGGTTTAATTTTCACTGTGGTGAAACAGGATCAGTTCTTGTGGGAATGGATAATTCCCAAGCAGGAGTGATGTTGTAAAGCTGGGACACTCCAGATCTTGCCTCCACCCATGTGTCCACTTCCCTTTTGACCTTCTCTGCCATGTTTTGAGGCAGCGCAAAGCCCTCGTTAGAAGCTAGATCATGCCCTCGAAATCCCCAGCCTGCAAAACCTTGAGTAAAACAGACTCCTTTTCCTTATAAATTAGCCAGTCTGAGTATTCTTGGCTCCCATTCTGTTATAGCAACACAAAACAGACTAATACAATTATCTTTTCAGTGAGATTTCCTATCGCCTATAATAGATTCACTGCCTTTTTTTTTTGTTTAGGATTTTACTTGGTTTTAAACCCATTTTATCTGTAATATAAATACCTGCAAATCTCAAATGCTAATTATTCAAATGTCAATGATCCCAATACATTCATCTTCAATAACTATAAATCTTGTTACAAACTTAAAAACATTACTTCCGATAGTATTTATGGAAATAAGCTATGATGCACATTCCATTTTATCAGATTTAAGGATTTAATTATGTAATTTTTGAGTGCACTGTTAAAGATTCCACCTTATTTTTAAGGTTATTTATCTTTGCTCAGAACACATTGTTTTTTCTTTTTGTTTGTTTGTTGCTGTTGTTGTTTTAGAGAGATTGGATCTTTCCCAGGCTGGTCTTGAGCTACTGGCCTCAAGCAATCCACCTACCTTGGCCTCCCAAAATGTTGGGATTACAGGAGTGAGTGACAGCACCAAGACACGTTTTTGATCCTTTTAATTACAAACGTCCAACTTTCACTATTATGTGTTATCTTTTAAAGTTGTCTTCCAGGTAGTAATAGAAAGATAAAAATTAGAAGTAATATAAAGATAAAAATTCCTCAGGAAAGTGTTATTGGATAATATTCTCAAAAAGTATAAAGAAAAACTACTACTTTTTATTGACTTCAGATTAAGGATGTTTTGTATTTAGGTCTCTCTCTCTCCAACCCCCGTTGCCTCACATAAACACACACCCTTCTGGCTTCTTCAATTTTCTAATCATGCTACAATATGATTTTGATTGGATCAATATTCAGTATTCAATATTCAGTACTATGATCAATATGTAAAGTCTCTTCACAGCTGAATCTTTGGACAATCCTCTTTCTGGAAGCTTGTTGCAGTCACTTGCCCACACCAAGCTTTTGAGACTTTACAATTAACTTGCTATGGATCTAGTTTCATCCATAAGATTTATCAACAGGCAATTTCTTAATATATATGCCTTTTAGCACTTGGAATTTTGTTTTTTTATAATTTTTTTCTCTTTGGGTTTTTTTAATTCTCTCTTTTTTTTTTTTGGAACTTCTGTTAGTCATATGTTAAACCTCCTGCATTGGCCTGAAAAAGTCCACCTTTATTTGACATCTCTGTACTTTGGTTTCATTCTTCAGGATTTTTGCAACTTTATTTTTCAGTCCTTCCATGGAGCTTTGCATTCTTGCTATCAAATTGTGATTTTTAAGAACCCTTGTTATTTTATTTTGTAAACTTTTTGTAGGTTTCTGCTACAAATTCAACAAATAAGGACTGGATACCCTGTGCAATTATTGATATTTTTAATATCGAATATCATATATAAGATATTGATACAGATTCAATCATGTCTTTCTAAGATATTATTGGTAAGTATCAGTAAATAAATACCAATAAATTTGCATTAATTACCTCTTTTTCTCTTTATTTTTCTCTCTCCTCCCTTTGCCACAAAATAGGTTTCTGGTTCTGAGGCAAATGTATCAAATATCATGCCAAATAGATCAAGCATTGCAGAGGCACTGTGGTAGGAAAGGAAAGCCTATATCCAGAGTATGAGCTGATTTCAATAAGGATAAACAACAATTTCTTCTGCGGTATAATCAACTTGCCACCAGGTTGTTGATAGATCTCTCCAAAAGATATCGTCACGTCAACAGCGAAGTGTCAGTCAGTGCACTCTGCTGTGGTTAGGTGAGTATATTAGCCTAGGTGAGAGGGTCCCATGCTGCTGCACAGGTCTACAGTCTCTATTTCTGCCTCCAGTGCCACTCTGTTGTGGATTCATAGCATTCAGAGTCAGACAGGATCTGGCTGACCTCAATTGCAAAAGTCCTTCTTATACTTGTTTGTTCAGCATCTCCATGATGGGTGTTCTCTGATGGATTACAACATGAGACACAGAGGCTCCAAGATTTGTCCCTACTTTCACAAATCCACCCACATAGTATTTTCTAAGGCCCTTTATCACTTGTATTCCAGTCCTGTTTCCTAGAGGCTGCTGAACAAACAGCCAAGCCATTTGCCACTTCCCAGCTTCCCAGATCCCATATGGGTCCTTACCTAAGGTGCTTACTCACTCCCTTTGAACAAAGAAGAGTACTGCTTAGAGCTCTACCGAATAATAGAATTTTTTTTCAAGATTGTTTCTTGAGATAATCTTTCAGTGGGGTTATGATATACAGTAGTTCATTTCCAGATAGTGTCAAGGTATCACACCAACAAATATGTGAAATTGGCTCAGACCATGGTGTCATTGACTTTGAACCTCTGTAAATTGCTCATAAAGAACCCTTTGTGGCCCAGAAGAGAGTGAGGCATTCAGAGAGCAGAGGGAGGGGCCATGCATCCTGGGTCATTTGTCCATTTAGTGTAATTTCTGGAACTCCTCTGGTCTGATCTTACATGTTTTTTCCTTGTTCGGAAAGTTGCTACTGTTTAAAGGAATCAACAGGTGAATCTGATAAAATTCAGCTCGCAATCAGTATCTCCAGTTACACACTCACTTGGAATCACGGTCAGGCACTCAGCCTCTAGGAGGGACAGGAATAATTTTTTAAATGGTGAAAAATCTTTCGTAATGAGAATCTGCTTTGTGCAGTCGCCTACTGGGACCCAACAGAAACCTCATATGGAGTCCATCTTCACATGGACATCTATAGTCCTAATATTTATAGTGCCATAAGATCAATTAGGCCAAATGGCTTGAATGTAAGGATAACTCGTGACAGTCCGGATCCCATGGGAGGCCCCACTCAATAGTGACAACCATCTCAGAGCAGAATCTAATTCCGAAGTTTGATATATGATTGGGAGATTCCAACAGGTGACCAAACACTGCCTGTCTTCCTCACTGTCAGGAGGTGTGAAGAGCAGCAACAAGCCTTGTACCTTACCAGGTGTGTCCTAGGTGCATTGGACAACTGAACTCAAAAAGGAGCTGCTAGGGGGTAGGCTCAGGGTCTCCATGAGGTCTTCTCCCAACTTCTGGAAGCAGGTGCTTGTTTCAGCATTCCAGGGATATCATCACCCCACTTTCTAGCAGCTATGGGGGTTTTATTGGCTTTAGACTGATGAGCAATAATCAACTCCAAACCAAATCTGAAGGACCATCCACTCCTGGTACCAACTGCCTGAGCCCAAGACTCTGAGGAAAATCCGTTCTCACCCACACGGAGAAGTGCAATGTCAGGGAAGGAGGGGTGAGGGAGAAGGAGAAGCAGTGAAGGAGGAAGGGAGGGCAAACACGGGGCACTGTGGTCTCATAGAAGTTGCTCAGAGAAAATTAAGAATAGGCTTAGCATGTATTTTTGCTTGCCTGGGATAATTCACTTATATTACTGTCACAGTATAATTGTTAACAGTGTTCCTGCCAATTCTGACAAAGTGCCCTGGCTTGTTCAAGAATTATCTGTTCTGGCTGGGCATGGGAGCTCTCACCTGCAATCCCAGCAGTTTGGGAGGCCAAGGTGGGTGGATCACTTGAGCCCAGGAGTTCAAGACCAGCCTGGGCAACATAGCCAGACTCAGTCCATACAGAAAATACAAACATTAGCCCAGTGTGGTAGTGCACACCTGTGGTCCCGGCTACTGGGAAGGCTGAGGTGGGAGGATCACTTGAGTCCAGAAGGTTGAGGCTTCAGTAAGCTGTGATCACACCACGGCACTCCAGCCTGGGGTACAAAGTGAGACCTTGTCTCAAAATATATATATATATATATATTTGTTCTATGAAATATAAGTGACTACATCTCAGAAGAGTCCCTCAGGGACTGAAAGAAGGAGAATTCATCTGCCTGGCTTGTTTAGTTTTCTGACCTCCATTGGACAGAATCTGCTCACAGGAAATTCACTCCTGTAGGCACCCAGACTGTATTTTCTGGCACCTCCGAGCAGCTTCTGGCAAGCTGGGACCACAGAGGCTTGTCTCTTGGCCGAGCTGTCTGGACAGAGTGCAGGCGAGGCAGCTGGTTCCCATCCAGTATGTTGTGCTTGCTGTTCCTCTGTCTCTCATTGGCATGAGCGGTCGCCTGGCTCTACGGCTGTGGTAGCAGTGTGTGTGAACAGAGCAAACTGCCAACGTTTGGGTGATGGGAAAATCGGGCATGGCCACAGTCACAGCTCTAAGGTGGCTCAGAATCAGAATCTAGTACACCATGGCTTTAAGTGGCAACCATTAAGCAGTCTAGATGTCACGCAATGTTTACTAGTGACCACACATAATGAGAGCCCAGGAAGAGCTGACTGTAATGCAAACAGAAATTATGGAATATTTATATGATTGCAAAGCAATGGAGAGATTATACAACATTAAAATACTTTATAGTTAGTCTAATGAAGTTACTGATAAAAGAACTACTGGCAGATGTTGTATACAAGGACATGAAGATAAATCGATTAACCTTTTAAGGGAAAAAAAGGAAAAAACAGGAGACAATAAAAAAATGTGGAGAAGAAAATGAAAATGATACAAAACCTTAATGGAGAAATTTGAAGAAATTAAACAAAAGAAAGTGGCATACTTTCAGCCTCACTTTCCAAAATAGCATTTCTCTGATGTAATCTGGTCTTGAGAAATTCTTACAGTTTCAAAATGGATGTAGACAAGGACGAAGGAAGGATTTTTATATCAGATGTGACTTTTGTTGAGTTCTAGGAAATGTAGATGTAGTTATATGGCTGGGTGTTAGGGAAGAATATTTCCATTTCTCCGTATAAAAATGACATAGACTCCATGAGGAAATATCTTTTTTTTTTTTTTTTTTTTTTTTGAGACAGAGTCTTGCTCCGTCGCCCAGGCTGGAGTGCAGTGGCTCCATTTCTGCTCACTGCAAGCTCCGCCTCCCGGGTTCACGCCATTCTCCTGCCTCAGCTTCCGGAGCAGCTGGGACTACAGGCGCCCGCCACCACGCCCGGCTAATTTTTTGTATTTTCAGTAGAGACGGGGTTTCACCGCATTAGCCAGGATGGTCTCGATCTCCTGACCTCGTGATCCGCCCGCCTCGGCCTCCCAGAGTGCTGGAATTACAGGCGGAAATATCAGTTTTAAGCAGAAGATTTTAACTAATTTGTTTTCCCATTCTTTGCAAAGGGGAAATCTGAATATAGAAATTAACAGCAGAAGGTGAAATGTGGTTGTTCCCACTCACCTTGCAGTGGTATGTTTTCTGCAGTAAAAAGTGATCACATCTTGTTCTAGGTTTTTAACATGCAGTCTAATTCTGCCCTAAATTACAGTGATTTCTGCTTAAACCATTAAACTTTTTATCTGAATTACTCTAAAGCTTAGGCTTTGTCTACATATCCATGGGTCTAATAAAAAAGTGAATCATCGAAGGTAAAGCAAACTTCGTTTTGGAAACTGCATTTATATTGAACTATATGGTGACTCTGATGTTGCAACAGTACCGTGGTAGAAAGAAAACCTTATGATTAATAGAAAGTTAGCTCCTGCTGCTGTCTGCCATTAGCAAACAATTTACTGGTTGAATTGTGCTCAGGCAATCACGGCCTTATCATACATGCTCCGACAATCACGGCCTTATCATACATGCTCCATCCGCCCTAGGGAAGATAACATGTATGGCTGAGACACCAAGCTGTCGAGAAGTTCATGGGTTCATTCATTAACTCATTTTCTATTACAGAATGCAACGTCATTAATTAGAAACCAAAAGTATATTTTGCTTTGAAGTTAAAAAAATTAAAGTAGTCAGGTAATGGGATTTTTTTTTTCTTCAAAATCAATATATATAATAGGGTTTCTCATTTAAAACAAAATAAATGATCTTGCACGAATCTTTTAAAAACTGAAGGAAGAAAAACAATGCTTAATTTTCCCTGGCACATAATAAGTTGTCAAACAAGTCCTGCATTTCCCTTGTTTCTTGGGAGGTTTAAGGGGCGGGGGGTCACTGCAGAGCATCCAGCTGAGGTGTGTTCACGGCAATATCTCAAATGTGCGCCTAATTCCAAGTGGTCAAATACATTCATGTGCACATTTTCTTACAGGCATTTAATGGAAAGTTGGTGGCTTGATGAAGTTATATAGGACAAAATTACAAAAATCTTAAGCTGATAATACAGTTGGGAATCAGAAACAACTGATTACAATTTGTAAATACTGGCTTTTCAGAATTGATTTATGTAAATCTTCAAATTTGGGGGCATGATCATAACGTTTACTGCTATAAATGCTACAAAAGTAATTGCAATTGACATATACTACTTCAGGAACAAGGTTTATGTAGGACATGTTTTATTCATTTTAATGTTTAATTAACATCCTTTGTTTTAATGGCATCGTAACTAATAGTACAATAAAAATGTGTTGAGAAATAGCATAACTAGAAGTAGGAAATAATATAAATAAGTGTTAATAAGTAATAAAATAAATTTTATTTATTCCTGAGTATTAATTTACTTTGTAAAAATTTTTATATAAATTTTACAAATATTTAAAGAAATTTGGAAATAATTTGAAAATACTTGACTCTGATGGAAACAAACAGATTTTTTTGGTTGAGTGCAGTGTCTCATGTCTGTAATCCCAGCACTTTGGGAGGCAGAGGTGGAAGGATTACTTGAGGCCAGGAGTTCCAGAGTAGCCAGGGCAACCTAGTGAGAGCCCATCTCTACAAAAAATAAAATTAAAAAAAAAATTAGCTGGGCATGGTGGTGCATGCCTGTAGTCCCAATTACTCAGGCGGCCTCAGTGGTGGGATTATTTGAGCCCTGGAAGTCAAAACTGCAGTGAGCCGTGAATGCCACTGCACTGTGGAGTGCCACTGCACTCCAGCCTGGACGACAGAGTGAAACTCTGTCTCAAAAAAAAAAAAAAAACAAATATATATATATATATATATTTACAATGCTTTATGAAAATTATTTTTTGCATCAAGCATATACTTCAGTGGTGAGTCCAAATAGAGTTTCAGTTTGGTAAGTCTGCTGACCACCAACGGAACTCCCTCTTGATTAAATAAAGTCATCTCCCAGGGTGTTTTTAATGTGAATAATGACAAAATTTGCACTACATTCTTTATTGATTTCTAATATTAAAACATGGAAATTTTATATTATCGTGTAGGCATGAGAAAAGTTGATTTAATGCATGCACTCCCTGAAATCAAATGCAGGCTCTCCGGATAGAGGTTAGAATGTTAGTTAGTGCTGAGCAGTACATGGCAATGCATACCACAAATCGTACAGTGATAGACAGAGAAGAACAGGGAATTTTTGCCTGCGCAGGTAAAAGCTCTGGGCTTTGATTCTGCCTTTCTCTGGGAGCTGGAGGCCATATGCAGTAGGTAGATGTGGCCCTCTGCTGTAAGACCATCCTGGAACCACTGCCCATGTGCAAGGTGACATGCGCTGAGGTAACCATAGATAGGTCTAAAATTTAAGATAACTGGTAAACACATTGCCTCTGCTTCCCAGTGTGCTGGGGTTACAGGTGTGAGTCACCACGCCTGGCCAAACATATTTATAATAGCTGATTTAAAGTTTCTGTTTGCCATGCCTGACATCTGGGCACTCTCAAAGGCAGTTCCTGTTGCATACCTTTTTATTTCCTATGTGAGTCATACATTTCTTTATTCCTGTGTGTGTGTCTATGTGTGTGTGTGTGTGTGTGTGTGTGTAGATGTGTGTAAACCACAATTAAAAAAACTGGACACTTTCAATAATATATTGTAGCAATTCTGGTTACTAATTTCCATTCCCCTTCCTCTAGTTTGTTGTTGTTTGCTTCTTTATTTGTTTAGTGCCTTGGCAAGACTCTTTGAGTGATGTGTATTCTCTGCAGCGTGCAGCCTCAGTCATTGTTCATCAGATGGTGCAGGCTTGGACATTTTCATCCTCAGATGACAGTAATTAGAGCAAGGCTCTTTCTCTCATCTCTGTGTTAATCCTTATGCCCCCATTGGTATTACACCTCGCTGTTAGCTTACACTAATTGTAGAATGATGTCCCATTGTTTTCAGCAACGTCCAGAGGTATAAATTGTCCTACAAGCGAATCCAATTAAATTCAGGTATTTTTGCTCAGGTAGTCTTTAAGTCCAGTCTTTGAGGATTATTCCAACCAAGAAGGCACTGAGCGGTCTCTATCCCAGGCTCTGTCAGTTAAAAAACTAGCTGCTGTATGGTTTAGCTTGTTGCTCTCAGGGAACCAGCAATTTTATTGCTTACATCAAAATAACCATTGTTTATGACTGTGGCCATGGCCTTTGAACCTTCCTGTGTTCTCTTTCAAGTAAAGGCAGTTCCTTTGAGGTCAGCAAGGAATCTTGGAATGTTTATGGGCTACCACTGTGGCTATGTAAAACCTCAGAACTCTGCTCCAGAGCTAGGGGCAGGGACAGTACCTGCAGGCTTCTCTCTTGCCTCACTCATCAGGTATGAACAGTTCTCAATTTGCCTTCCCCAGCACTGAAACTCTACTGTAAGGCTGGGCGCGGTGGCTCACGCCCGTAATCCCAGCACTTTGGGAGGCCGAGGCAGATGGATCACCTGAGGTCGGGAGTTTGAGACCAGCCTGACCTACATGGAGAAATCCCGTTTCTACTAAAAATACAAAATTAGCCAGGCATGGTGGCGCATGCCTGTAATCCCAGCTGCTTGGGAGGCTGAGGCAGGAGAATTGCTTGAACCCAGGAGGCGGAGGTTGCGGTGAGCCGAGATTGCGCCATTGCACTCCAGCCTGGGCAACGAGAGGGAAACTCAGTCTCAAAAAAAAAAAAGAAAAAGAAAGAAAAAAAAAACCGTACTATACAAGCAAACTGGAACAAGGACTATTGGAGGCCGGTATTCTTGACCTGCTATGCTTCCACTCTAAAGTATGAACTGATTAGAGGAAGGGAGCCCAAAATCTTTCAGCCACTCTTACCTGAGGAGCTTCTGCAACACAGAATTTGGCAGGATACAAATGCTGGTGACCTGTCCTCCTGCAGAGATTTTATAGCTGGAGCCTGGGAGCCGGGGTAAGATGGAGCCCTGTGTTTTTGGCTACACGTGTCTGGAACACAGCTTCCTGTCAACTTGGCTTGGGGTGAGGGAAAAAAGAAAGGAGGTTGTGGATAAATTGCCAGAGATTCTTGCTGTTACCTACAACCATTTAGTGATGTTCTAGAATAAATGTTTCTTCATTTATTGTATGCCACTTTGGATAATTTCCGGAGACTTACAAGGTGCTTAAATCTGTAGTTGCCAGGGCTCTTCAGAGAAACAGCCAATGGAATGTGTGTATGTATACAGTCTGCCCTCCATATTGGTAGGTTCTGCACCTGTGGATTCAACCCACCGTGAGCATGTTTGATCCATGGTTGCTTCAATTCTTGCATGAGGAACTCTTGGATAAGAAGGGCCGACTGTCAGGGACTTGATTATCTGCAGATTTTGGTAATCGCAAGAGATGCTGAAGTCCCGTCCCACGGATACCAAAGGATGATCGTGTGTGTGTGTGTGTGTGTGTGTGTGTGTGTGTGTGTGTGTGTGTTGGGGGCAGGGTTGATTTCTGAGAGAGAGAGAGAGATTAAGGAATTGGATCATATGATAGTGGAGGCTAGCAAGTCCAAAATCTGCAGAACAAGTTGGCAGGCTGCAAACCCAGAAAACAGTTTTCCTTTAAGTCTAAAGGCCATTTGCTGGTAGGCTGGTAGAATTCTTTCTTCCTCTGGAGAGGTCAGCTTTATTATTATTATTATTATTATTATTATTATTATTAGGGCCTTCAGCTGATTGAATGAGGCCCACCCATATTATGGAGGGTAATCTGCTTTACTCAGTTGTCTACTGATCTAAATGTTAAGTGCGTCTAAGAAGTATATTCAAAGGAGCATCTAGAATAATGTTTGACCAAATATCCGGATGCTGTGGACTTGCCAAGTTCACACATAAAGTCAGTTGATGTACATTTGTACATATACATATACACACACATACAATTTTCACCAGATAGTTTCTTCACTCACATATTTGGCACCTTGGCAGAGATGGCTGGAACCGCAGGGGATGAGCTGCTTCCCCATAATCTGTCTATGTGGCTAGTTTGAACTTCCTCATGGCATGACTGTGCTGGTACAGTTGGGATCCTTCCATGGCATTCGCCTGTAGTGAGCTTTCCCTGAAAAAGAAAGTAGAAGTGGCCAATCACCTTGGACACTGGGTCCACAGTCAGCCCAGTGTAATTTCTGCCACATTCTCCCATTTTCTTAAATTTTTAATTTTTGTGGGTACATTGTAGGTGTATATATTTATGGGACACAAGGGATGTTTTGATACAGGCAAGCAATGTGAAATAAGCACATCATGGAGAATGGGGTATCCATCCCCCAAAACATTTATCAGTTGTGTTACAAACAATTTGACAGCACAACAAGACGTCCCACTGTCTTGGTCAACAAGCCAGCTTAGATTGAGGGCCTGGAGGAACAGGCCTCACCTATCATTGTGGGAATAATATGAGCACGCTCTAAAGACAAGCTACCACAGAGGTTTCCTGAAAAATACAAGCGACGATGCCAGTTCATTTTGGAAAAAAAAAAAAAAAAGCAAGATTAATAAATTTGCTTCAACAAGCAGAAATAATCTATGTTTCAATAGAATGTGATACCTGCATTTGGCAGCCAGATTAAACACATCTGACATATATTTTTCCTTTTTGTCTTCTTTGCTAGCTACAGAATCTAGCCATGGTAGAAATTCAGAAAGGAAATTCAAAGCTAATGGTATCATGCACTGAAATAGACAAATAAATCTCCAATGGTCACAACCCCTTCCACTAGCACATCTTTATTATTTATGCAGAAGTAGCCACTTTCCCTTAAAATGATCCCTGGCTATTTACATTTCTTAGTCCAAGCATAAGAATTGGTTCTTTAGTCAAGCAAGCCATCTCTGCACCGAAGCAGCAGGTGGTGACCAGAATAGGTGACTGCCATTTGCAGTGTTGGCTGACATTTCGAGAGCACGGGAGTAGAAACCAAACCTAAAAGAGATTTTAGGGGAGTCATGTTATACAACTTCCACTGAGACATTTCCTGACACCACACTGGAAGGAGCAGCAGGTCCTTTGCTCCTCAATACGCAGCAGGGCGTATTATGTTCGTCATTTCCAATGGCAGGTGACAAGCCTTTTTGTGTGTGGAGATATATGGTGCTATATTTACCTCTGAAAAGGGCCTGTGAACAGCTGCAAGACCTGTGACACCTAGTCATTGCATATTCAAGTTTTATAATTACTGAACATTTTTCTTATAATGAGGTAGCCGACCAAAGCGGATTGACTCTCTCCCCCACATACACTCCCTTCTATTATTTATTTCTCTTACGAATCCTTTCACATTTTTGAAGAGTGTAAAATTAGCTAGCTAGGTTCATTTATGAAATCCCTGGGAGATATATTTTTACAGTGCAAGATGATTTTTAACAATCTCTTTAAGTAAGAAAAAGAAATTAAATCCATGTTCATGCGGGTGCTGCCACAGATGTGGTTAAAGCTGAAATCCAGGGAATCATTTCACTATACCACATTTCCCAACCACCTAGGCATTCATCATTCCATAAGCTTCAATCACTCGAAATCACATTTTAAAGAGAAAGGGACCCCAAAGTGTAATTGTTGGAAATGAGCAAACTTGTTTTCATTGAAACTCTGGCATTGATGAGACGTGACATCTTGGACTTATCATCTGTCTCAGCTTCTTCTGCCACAAAATGGATAATTTGGATTATCCATTATCCAAATTGGATCTCTCAGTGGTAGGGACAATACCTATAAATCACTGGGGACACATTATGGATGTTCATTAATTAATATTTCACAATTTAGGATAGAAATTTTTCTACTTTTCCAACTTTTGATGTATTAATGCCTCCAAGTGCTTGATAACACGGTGATATTTCTCAAGCTTATTAATACTTCTTGAAATAATATATAAATGAATAATGTACTAAATACTTTTCACTGCCATTTTAATTTTTTTATTTCGTATTAGAAGTTGGAAACTATAAATATACACTCAGGTAATACAGCTTTCAGTATGAAAATTACACTTGATCTAGGCCACCATCTATGCCACCTTTTTTTTCTATTGAAATCACTGTTTTTTAGAATGCAGGTCTTTCTCTATTTGTACAAATACACAGTCCTTGTTTCACCTGCACAGTGCTGCTCTCAGCCCTGGAGGCTGTCCCCTTCCACAGCTGGCTCCTGGTTGGATGGGGTGGCAGGAGAAGACAGAGGACGAGGTATTTCTCCATAGCTCTCTCTCAGCTCCTGTCGTGCTGCTGAGTCAGGAGCTGTGTCTTTCTCCAGGGACTCCTCTTCTCCTCTATTCCAGCACTGCATTTACATCCCACAACTTCCCTGCTTTGACTCTTTGTATTTCATATGATTTTATGTGTCATAAAGTATTAGTTTTCTGTGTATTTTTCAACCATTAACTATATAAGTAACATTTTTAGCTCCCAGCCCACATTAAAACAGTTGGTGGGCTTATTTGGCTTGTGGGTGTTCATTTACTATTGCACGAACTGAAAAAAAAAACGGATGAAATATAAGGTTCTATGAGTCCATAATAATATGATAGAGCTAGAAAGTAAGAGGTCAAAGAAATAAAAATGAAAGAAAGAGTGAACAACTCTTCTTTATAGGAGAATGCCTGTTAATAATATAGAAAGATTTATTAACCTGGAAAGCCACATTGCCAATCCCCTGTCTTACTGAGTTCATTAGATCTGCTGTAACAAAACATCATAAACTAGGTGGCTTTTAAACGATAGAAATTGGTTCCTTACTGTTCTGGAGGCTGGGACGTTTGAGATCAAAGTGTCAGTAGATTTGGAGTCTGGTGAGGCCCCATTTTCTGATTCTCTCTGTGTCCTCATGTAGTGCAAGAGATAAATGAGATCTCTTCGGTTTATTTGATGAGGGCACTAAACCCATTTATAAAGACCCCACACTGAAGAACTAATCACCTCCCCAAGGCCTTACTCCTCATACCATCACCATGGGGAATAGGATTTTAACACGTCAATTTGGGTGGGAGGGTACAGACATTCAGACAATGGCAACCCCAGATTAATAACTGAATCCATTCAGAATCATCACTGAATGTCAGACACATCCATACAATGTATTTGTATCATCTCCAAGTATCACGCACAGTATCACTTATAATTATGAAATAACAAATTTACCTTTAAAATAGATCTGGTGATTAAGCAAGTGATCAAGCTTAGCAAAATCAAGACAACCTGATATTATTTACTTTGTAGGCTGGGTGCGATGACTCATGCCTGTTATCCCAGCATTTTGGGAGGCCAAGGAGGGTGGATCACCTGAGGTAAGGAGTTCAAGACCAGCCTGGCCAACATGGTGAAACCCTGTCTCTACTAAAAATACAAAATTTAGCTGGGCATGGTGGCTGTAGTCACAACTACTCAAGAAGCTGAGGCAGGAGAATTGCTTGAACTCGTGAGGTGGAGATTGCAGTGAGCTGAGATTGCACCACTGCACTCCAGCCTGGGTGACAGGGTGACAGAGGAAGACTCCATCTCAAACAAAAACAAAACAAAACAAAAAAATAAGTGCTTTGTAATGAGAATAATTACTATTACCTGTGAAGCATCCTTGCCAAAAGAAACAACAAAAAAAGTTTAACTAAATCTAATAATCATGTGGAAACACTAAGAAAAACATTCTGAAAACACTGCCTTGGAATATTTTTAAAAGTCAGCTGTAAAAGACCAAAAAACTTTGCAGGATGCTTCCAGATTAAGGAAAAATGAAAGGATGATGATCAAATGCTATTTTTGAACATTGATTAGATTTGCTTTGAAAATGAGCATATACAGTTGTTTTTGAGGAAAAATAAATTTAAATTTAAATATGGACAACATATTAGGTAATATAATTGAATTAATATTTTGTATCTTGGATATTATAAAGGTATTGTTGTTATGTAAGAAAATGTTCTTATTCTTAGGCAAAACTTTATTAAGTTGTTCAGTGCTGGAATATCTACAAGTTCCTTTTTTTTAGGTGAATAATTAATATTTCAGCTTTATTTGCAGGTTTTTTTTTTGCTACTATCAGCTTTTGAAATTTAAATATATATCTCCACTGCACACTCCCAGCACCTCCCCAAAATAAACCCGCAAACTGATGATAAATATTTTGACAGATAAACGTTTTGGGTGTGCAGTGAATATCTCCACTGCACACTCCCAGCTCACCCCCGAAAAACCCCGCAAATTAATGATACATATTTTGGCAAAAAAAAAAAAAAAAAAACAAAAAACAGAAGAACTCCCATCCTGGGCTTTTGCTAATATACAATATTTTAAACTCTTTTTGTATTAGTTCCACCTCTAGCTCAAGCCTCTTATTAGTTAATTGGGGTGTGGCTTTTTAAATTGTTTTATCTTTTTAATTCCAATCGTTTTGGGGGTGCAGGTGGTTTTTGGTTACATGGTAAGTTCTTTAATGGTAATTTCTGATATTTTGGTGCACCTGCCACCCTAGCAGTGTACACTGTACCCAATATATAGTCTTTTATCCCTCACCTCACCTCATTCCCAACCTCCCCTTGCTGAGTGCCTAAAGTCGACTACACAGCTTTTAATGGTTTTGCATCCTCATAGCTTAGCTCCCACTTAGAGAACTAATAGTGTTTGGTTTTCTGTTCCTGAGTTACTTCACTTAGAATAACGGCCTCCACCCACCCAAGTTGCTGCAAAAGACATTATTTTGTTCCTTTGTATGGCTGAGCAGTATTCCATGGTGTATGTATACCACGTTTTCTTCATGCACTCATTGGCCGATGGGCACTTAGTTTGGTTCCATGTCTTTGCAGTTGTGAATTGTGCTGCATGTGTCTTTTACAGGCTCAACGACAACACAAGAGCAGGACAGAGACGGAGTAATATGAATATGTTCATCATTCAAAAATTAAATAACATGCACATTTGAACTTAGTACTAATTATTCTCTTGAACATAGGAGCTTAACACATTCATTACATAGAAGTGGGTTAAGTTTGTTGTCAGAACACAGGGTTTCACTTCTGTCTGTGCCACTTTTGAGCTTTGTGACCTTGAGCAAGTTGCCATACCTATAAAAGGATTATAGCACAATCCTTAGACTGGGAATGATGATGGCAGTTTTGAAATATTAAATAACACTAATGCTTATATATTACTCAGCACTGCATTTTGTACACAGTAAGCACTCACTTGATATTAAACTGTTGCTTACATACTAACCAACTGTGTATCTGGTTTTATTATCTATATAGACCTGTTATGTTCCAAGCTCTTTGCAGGGCATGAGAATACAATGTGGTATAAGATACAAAACCCTGATGTTATCACAGAGCTTACAGTAAGATCGGAAGGACAGACAACCAAGTAAGAAATTATAATTCAGAGTATGAAGTACCATAGCCTAGTAGTAAAGGATACAGTACAATTTTACAGCAGAGTCATCAGACTTAACCTAAATGTATCAAGAAAGAAGCCAATATGAAGAGACCTTAACAAGGGAATCTGAAGGACCAATGCAAGAGTGGATACTATCTGAGCATGAAAGAAATGTGTGTTCATGGAGACAGTATACATGTCTATATTTATGACAGGGCACTTTTTCAAAAACTGTAAAACTCAGAAAGCAGGGATATATAATACGGTTAAATAAATGATAAGGAATATGTCTGGGCCAGTTTTAACATCTTAAGACTAAATTATAATATTTTACCTCTACAGCAGTAAACAGCGTAAGTGCAGTAAAGTACTACATGATCGAGAAAGTAAAGTTTAAAAATTATAATAAAATAAAGAACATTCCTGCCATTAACAATTATTATATTAGGCTGGTACAAAAGTAATTACTTATTTAAACTATTAAACTTTAATAGTTTATTAACTTTAAACTATTAGGTTGATGCAATTACTTTTGTAATTACTTTTGTAGTTACTGGCAGTTTTCATAAGACAGTGTAGCAACATTGAATTGATGATGGAAAACCAGTATGTTCATTATCTTTTTATCTAACAATAATCTCTCAATTGTCTTGTAATATCAAATCTTATATTATATTTTTTCTTTCCTGTATACATCCTAACTTCCTTTAGCTTAGCGATTTTGTTAATTATCTTTATTTCCAGAGACCACCTGAAAGCCCTCAGCGGATATTTAGTTGTTAAATAAGTGAATGAATGACTCCCTTTTAGTAAATCTCAATAGAAACAATGAAAGAGGCCCATAAGGCTATATGGCTTATAGCTTAACAAGTCTAATTATTGAGTGTGATATGAACATTAGATATCAGTTAAAGAGGGCATACATCATGATTGAGTATAAAAATGGTTTCCATCCTTGTCATACAATTTTAAAGCAAGACTTTATAATCAGACACCTGTCATCCATGCACTATAAGGACAGGCTACAATACAGTGATGTGTGAAATTCACAAAGATGTCTGAGATTTAAACATGCATGCATATAAGATAATGCGAAGACTTTCGTTCATGTATTTTTTTAGGAACAGAGGTGCAAGATGAAAAATCGTATTTCATACCTCCTTTGAAGCTTCACATGATCATGATGTATGTCCCAGAGTTGCTCTGTAAGGACAGAAGCCAACCTGGGAGCCAGCCTGTGGAGAGACATATGTTAAAAGACTCAGAGCATATGGATATTACTGAAAACTGAAGCAGTAAATAAATAAACCATAAAGTGAAAACTGTATGTGGTGATGAGATTTATTAATCAATGCCTAATGATATAGAGGATAAAACTGTTTATCATCATTAATACAAGCACTTTGACTTCTTAGGGTATCTTCAGTAACTGAGCTCCACGAGTCAGAAATCATCTATAATTCCAGAAGCCGCCAGAAAATTAAATTCCTAGAGTATTTTAAGTTTGCCTAGATTCATGCATAAGTCAACTATTTCAAAATGTAAAATATTTAAAGCAAAGCACCTAGCTGTAAATCCAGTTAATTTCCAACAAGCAACTTAGCGAATAAATTCATGCAATAATAAAATTAATGTGAAAATGGTCAGGAAAGCTTTAAAAAGTACCTAACCCTCACATTCATTTGCTTATCATCATTCATGACTTTCCGTCCTCAACACTCACTTTGCGCTAATCAAATTGTGCTAATTTTGTCTTTGGGCTAGACAAAAAGTAAAATAAAATAAAAACTAGAAAAAATTGCTAACGATTCTTTAGTGCTAACCATACACACAGCCTTTTGATGTTGTACGTGCATTATTTTTTAAACCCCTCAATAACAAAATGAGATGAGTACTATCGTGTTTTTTTTTGTTTTTTTGAGATGGAGTCTCGCTCTGTCACCCAGGCTGGAGTGCAGTGGCGCCATCTCTGCTCATTGCAAGCTTTGCCTCCCGGGTTCACACCATTCTCCAGCTTCAGCCTCCCAAGTAGCTGGGACTACAGGAGTCTGCCACCACGCCCGCTAATTTTTTGTATTTTTAGTAGAGACGGTGTTTCACCGTGTTAGTCAGGATGGTCTGGATCTCCTGACCTCGTGATCCGCCTGCCTCAGCCTTCCAAAGTGCTGGGATTACAGGCGTGAGCCATGGCGCCCAGCAGTACTATCGTTATTCTTATTTTACAAGCCGTGGGGTGGGGGGAGGGGGGAGGGATAGCATTAGGAGATAAATCTAATGTAAATGACGAGTTACTGGGTGCAGAACACCAACATGGCACGTGTATACATATGTAACAAACCTGCACGTTGTGCACATGTACCCTAGAACTTAAACTATAATTTAAAAAAAAAAGAGGACAAAAAAAAAAAAAAGGAAAATTGAGGCGCAGCGCATGTAACGTGCCTTAGATGACGCTGGTTGTGGGCAGGGAAGCCTGGCTTTCCATCCTGATGATGGGATCACAGAATCTCCACTTTTAAACAGTCCTTTGTCCTGATCTTCAAAGCCAAGCACGGAAAGACAAACATGGTATGGTCTCACTTATTTGTGAGATCTAAAAATCAAAACAATTGAACTCATGGCATAGAGAGTAGAAGGTTGGTTACCAGAGGCTGGGAAGGGTAGCTGGGGGATTGGGGGGAGGTGAGGATGGTTGATGGGTAGAAAAAAATAGAATGAATAAGACCTACTATTTGATAGCACAAGAGGGTGACTGTAGTCAATAACAACTTAATTGTACATTTGAAAATAACTAAAAGGGTGTAACTGGATTGTTTGTAACTGAAAGAATAAATGCTTGAGGGGATGGACATCCATTCCCCATCATGTGTTTGTTTCACATCACAGGACGGGATCAAAACATCTCCGGCACCCCATAAATATAGACACCTACTATGTACCCACAAAAATTAAATAAATAAATAAATAAATAAAACTTTAAAAGTGTGTTAATGGGCAATTATGACACCAATTGTTATAACACAACTAAACACAGAGGGAAGAGGAAACATAGTAAATAAAAGTTAGTTTATTTAACATTAATAAAAGAGTCAGGGAAGCTTTGTCAGAGAAGAAGAGTGAACTCATCCAGCTTCCCACAAAAAGATTAGACCATTTTTAGCCAAATGATAAAATGGGAGTCAAGCTGGCAGAGGGGCATTTCAGCCTGATGATAGAACGTGTGTGAAGGCTTAAAAGTAAGGATGGATTTGGCAGGTTCAAGTAAAAACAGCAGCTCCATTGACTGCGAGCCAGTTAAAGGAAAGGAATGCCTTCTGAGTGGGGTTGGGAGGGGCTGGACTGGACACAGGCCGGGACGTGGCCACAAATGGGCCAGGGGAAAGGCCAATGTCATCTTCGGGGCTGTCAGTTTCAAGCAAAAGGGAAAGGATGCCACATTTGGATTTTAGGAAGAAAAACATACTGTGCATCAGAATGGATCAGAGAGGACAACAATAAAGACATAAAAATGATAAATTGTGAAAAATCCAAGTGTAAGATATTCAAGTAGTGACCGGGGAAATGGAAGTGAAAGCGTAAACAAATATTGGGGATTGGAGATGTAAATTTTTTAGGTCTTGGGCCAGTATGAGATTACAGGAAAGAGAGGGAGGGAGAGAATTCAGATTTCTGACATGGGAAGGGGATGCATAGGGTTTTCGTCAGGAATGTTTAGGATTCAGAAGGAAGAAGAGATGGTTGGGAAGTGTGCAGGAAAGGGGGTATGTCATCTGCTCTCCAGGAGTTATTCTGCCCTGAGAATCCTGGATGAAAATATCTAGGAATTGTGTCTTAATCTGGCTGGAGTGTGTGCAAAATGCCAAAGCAGTGGTCAATTCAAACAAAAGCAGTGAAAAAAAATCAGATAAATACCAAGTGATTAAAGTAATTTCAATCATTTAAAGTAAAAAATAATCAGTGTGTGTTAAATAATTGCCACTATACCAGTGTCACGGACTTTGTGTTGTGATTACTTTTAAGCATTTTGACCCACTGTGATTATGGCCCAGGTCTCAGAATTTCCTATGTCTTTACAAAATAATTATTTTGGGACCAGATTAAAACACTGGTAAGTATTTTCACATCTGTATTGGAGTAAAAGACGCAAGCAGCTAAAAACTAATTTTTTTTGAGAATTTTTAAACAAAATAAATGTGTTGGTTTTTATAAGCTACAATATTTAACATTATATAGAGTTTAAGTTTTTATAAAGCATGTTCACATTTTCTTAGTTAATGCTTAAAATAAGATTTTGCGGAACGTAGTGTTACAACCAGTTTATAAGTGAGGAAACTGACTTTCTAAGATTTTATCTTATAATTTTTTCTGTCCAAAATTAATCAGCTAATATGCAGAGAGCCAGGCCATTACTTTAGTCTCAGTATTTAGAGCATATATTCTATTCTCTTTTTCTACCTAAGTGAACATTTAAAGTATTAAAGTATTTATTTAGTAGTAGGACTTCTGATTCAAAATACTGTCTTCTGAAGACTCTAGAATAATTATGGCAAGGAACTAAAATGGGAAATACATCTACGATAGCAAAAAAATTTAGAAATGAGCCACACGGAGGAGAGGGATATCAACACATTTACGGAAGACAAAATTACATGGAAATTTGGAATTAATGGTTTATAGTGAAGACAACACTGTAGAATCCGTCAGCAATGGTGATGTCTGCCGATCTTCATGGTGGGACCCCAGGACAACATTTCGAGTTTCTAAGGCTCCAGCGAGAGAGGAAGAGTGAAGCATGGCTGAAACAGGGTCACTAAGTGAAAGCCTACCCACAAAAACCATCTTTACCCACTGTGCATCATCCCAAAGCATTCGGGATGAACAGAGGCACAAAATGAAGACGCCACATTTTGAGCTGTCGATCATGATTGAAATATTCTCAATCTTGAAAATGTGAAAACAAATCCACAGTTGGCTATAGTTGGACAGTCAGAAAGGATCGACAGTTGTGTTCAGTGAGGCATAAACACCCTTATTTTGTGCAGAGGAAAACCAAGAGATACTTTCGAATATTAATTTGCCAACAAATAGAGGGTTAAGTGAAAGCTTAAAGCTAACACGTAAGCCATAGAACTAAAAATAATATAACTGGCCAAAATGAGAATGAAGAGATAAAGTCGAGGGGGATAATGTAAAAAAGAAAAAATTTATGTTTCAAAATTCAAAGGGATAGGTACTGTTAAGAATTATTACATTGAAAAATTGATGCATGCTTGTATTATTTACAGTTGTTGAAGCATCAACCATGAGAAGTAAGAAACAGGAAAGTGGAAAAGTGTAGCCTCTGTGAATGAAAATGGAGTGGGCACAAGTGAACGGGAGACCATTGCTTTTTACAAAAATGTATCTTTTATATCAAAATATTCCATAATGTACAAATTTTTTTCATGTGCATAATATATTTTGATAAAAATAAAGGCATTAGTCACCTTACAAAACATATTGTCCTCTATATTTTCTTCTTCACTTTTGTCTTGTGATAATATCTATTGCTTTCTAACTTTGAAAGTTAAACATTTTATCAAAAGCATAATGCAATTTAAAAATTTTCAAGAGTTTTAACTGATTTGAGTCAGAACACAAAACCGGTTTTTTAGATTGATTTTCCTTGCTCAATGATCTTCATATATCCAACTAATCTTTGACCTCATCACATTGCATAATATCCTTTGTGTTGTCTGTCTTATATTCTTTTACGGTCAAATGCAGAAGAAGCCAAGGTAATTAAAATAAACAGAAAGAAGCAAACAAAAGCAGCAGCTGAGGCCAAGATACCTGCAGGGGTTGGGAGGATCCTTTGCCAAGTGTGGCCTGGGCCAGGGCCAGCACTCAGACCTCAAAGATCAGCAGGTCTGCATGCAAAAATATGAACAATCAGAAAAATGGTCTAAGCCAGTGAATTGAGAAGTACGATTTGTTTTAGAACTTGTCATTTAATTCCTCATTTTTAAAAAATTAATTGGAATAGTTACTTTGGAACAAGAGAGAAAATCCCAATGTACAAATTTTTGTTCATTTAGTAAACAGTCATTTAATATCTACATATGTAAGCACTTTTTCAGGTTCTTAGAATATCTCAGTGAAGAACACAGGTAAAGACCCTGTCTCAGTAACAAATTAGAAAGAACTATGGCTGTCCTCAGATTATTTGAATATAGAGTCAAATTGTTAAAGTCTAATTGTTGTGTCTTTACTGGATTTATCATAAGCATACACTCACAATTACTAAACTACACAGATATTATATACAACAAAGAATTAATATTGCTTAAAAGGCATAAACCACAACTGATAAAACAAGTGTAACAATACAACTCTTAGAAGGTTAGAAATGGAACCATCACACGATGTTAATGAGTCAGAACAGCTGCTACCTGTTAATGAGTTTCAGAATAAAAAAGAAGCAATACCGACACTCTATCAATATAGTAAATGGCTCAATCCCCTAGTTATTAAGCAATACATAATAAAACAGCAATTAGATGATGAAATTTATGAATTTAGGGTTTTAAATTTATTTAACAATCTCAGCTGTGGCTGTGTTAAAACACACCAGACATTAATTAAACATTTTACCAATATTACTACGTTAATTCTCATAACATTCTGAGGATGAGGTACTTTACACTCCCACTTTGCAGATGAGACAATTCAGACACAGTTTGAAAAACTTGACCAGAACACACCTCTAGTACATGGTGGAGCTGAGATTAGAAGCCAGGTAGTTTAACTTTGGTGTATTTTTTTTCTTTTTCTTTTTTTTTGAGATGGAGTTTCACTCTTGTTGCCCAGGCTAGAGTGCAATGGCAGGATCTCAGCTCACTGCAACCTCTGCCTCCCGGGTTCAAGTGACTCTCCTGCTTTAGCCTCCCGAGTAGCTGGGATTACAGGCGCCCGCCACCACGTCTGGCTGTTTTTTTTATTTTTAGTAGAGACAAGGTTTCACCATGTTGGCCAAGCTGGTCTCAAACTCCTGACCTCAGGTGATCCTCCTGCCTTGGCCTCCCAAAGTGCTGGGATTACAGGCATGTGGCACCGTGCCCGGCCGCTTTAGTGTATTTTTAACCACAACACTATACTTGGAGGAAAAGTGGCCTCTGACTAGTTGCTCTTAGGAGCATAAATTGTTACAACTTTTAAAAAGGAATATAACAGTGGATATTAACATTTATAATGCACATCTTTTGAACTAGTGGCAAAAAAATAAAAATAAAAATAACACACACACACACCACCACCTCAGAAATAGGCAGACTGATTAAGAACAGGTAAAGTTTAAACAAATTATAACACATCCACTCAAAATGACCCGTGTGTCTATTAAAATAAAGCAGGTTTGATATAAATGTGGACTCCAAAGGGTCGTTAATAGTATATGATCAAGGCCCCCAAAAAAGCAAACCAGATACTAAAAAGTAATATTGAATATAATCTATTTTTATAGAAAACAAAACACTATCTGTGCATATATATTTGCATTTACTCAGCACGTGATCAAAGTAAAATCATGTGACAATGCATGCTACACTGTTAACATTGATTATTTGAAAGTCTGAGACTGAAGAAAAGGATATTAATCAATAACAATATTAGCTAAAGTGCATTGAGTGCTTACCATTTGCTTTAAGAGACCAGGATAGGCCAGACGCGGTGGCTCACACCTGTAATCCTAGCACCTGGGGAGGCCGAGGCGGGCAGATCACCTGAGGTCAGGAGTTCGAGACAAGCATTACCAATAGGGTGAAACCCCCTCTCTACTAAAAATACAAAAACCTAGCCAGGCATGGTGGTGGGCACCTGTAGTCCCAGCTACTCAGGAGGCTGAGACAGGAGAATTGCTTGAACCCGGGAGGCGGAGGTTGCAGTGAGCCGAGATTGTGCCACTGCACTCCAGCCTGGGCGACAGAGTGAGACTCTGTCTCAAAACAAAAAACAAACAAACAAACAAAAAAGAGAGAGCAGAATAAATAATAAAGATAAGGACAATAATCAGTGAATCAGAGACAAACAACACACAACACAGAGATGATTAACAAAGGCAAAATGAAAAAGATAATGAAACAGAATAATCTGTGCCAAGACTAATTAGGAAAAGACAAATCACATGGAAGTATGAAATAGAATAGATTAAAATGAATTCAGACACAATGGCAATTAATAAAATCGTGAGAATGCTTTATAGTAATTCATACACCAATAAATATTAAGGAATTCAAAAATTTATATAATAAAAGATTTTTATAAATAAAAGTTTGGAGAGACTAACAATCAAAAATGATAATAAAAGAACTTTCCTCAAAATAACCCAACTCTGGATAATTTTACAAGTATGTTCTACCAAGCTTCCAGGAGACAGCCGATGTCTATCTTTTATAAGTTATTCCAGAAAAAAATCAGAGAAAGTTGCCCAGTGAATTTTAGGAAGATAATATATACTTAATTTCAAAATCAGATGGCAGAATACAACCAAAGATGTATTTAAAAGCATTAATAAAATATTATATAATTTATATTGAATTCAGCCGTCATTTGTCCAAAGATGTGCATTAGAATGAAATGAAAATTCAGGGTAGTTTAACATCAGAAGATCTATTTATATAACTGACATTATTAGTGTCTAAAGAAAAAATTATGTATTTATCTTCAACAGCTTCAAAACCCTCATTTGGTAATATTCAACTCCTACTGCAATCACAGAAAAATGTTCTCAGATAAGTTGAAAATTTAGGGGAATCACGCCACTTGATAAAAGCTGCCTGAAAAAAAAATACTTTAGAGAAAACATTATATCTTATGTTTTATTCATTGTGATCAGGAATGATATTGATACCAGGGATTGCTAGACACAATGTTGGCGTCCCAGCCTACACAATAAAACCACTGTGCAAGAGAAATGATGGAGGAGGTGTTAAAGTTGGAAGGAAAGTGGGGAAACAGATCACGAAATAACACTGAACTCAGCATTCACAGTGGGACATCCCGTTTCAGCTCATGGCTCCTATTATCACGTGTATGCTGACTATTCCTGTCTCTAGCTTTCTCTTTTACGTGTTACCTAAATTCTTAGTGGCACAGATGCTCCAGAGCCTCCTTTTCTCAACCTAAGTTTCCTCCAAATTTCCTAGGTAAGTCAATGACACCCTTCTAGTTTTTCCCTGTAACTTACAAGGAAAATCCAGAATTTATTTTTAAGTGATTCCTTTTCTCACAGGTCTGCATTCAATCAAATGACCAATTTATGTCTGCAATCTCTCTCCTTTCCACTCCCCATGTCATTACTCTAACTTAGATAATTATAGAGTAGGGTATTTGTGACATGATGGCAACAGCAGTTTAATGGTTAGAAATTAAATAGAAAAGAACGAAGCACACCAAATTGGTAGCAAATGTTGTTAGGGTTAAAACATGAATTAGCATAAGCAGAGAAAAGCAGTGTCAAAATGAACTCTTCCTTCTAGGTAATAAGTCAGGAATTCTGAATTTGAGTCTTTTCAAAGCAGTATGCACCATTTTAGTGTTGCATGCAAGTCTATTTCACATTTCATTATTGTGTTAATATAAACAGGGTACTTTACTAACAGCAAGTATATGAATGAATTCAAAACGAGGCATTTTAAATGTATCTATATATAGTTACTGATTTTAGTATTGAATAGTGGGATGAAGGATTATTTTAAAGACACAACAAAATAATGGTTCAATTGTTTAAAATGAGTTTATTATTTAACACAAAGTATTAAAAAAGATAACCCAAATGATTATACTTTCTGCTCAAAACCAAAATAATCAAGTTAACCCATTGCCCAATAAATGTCTTACTTGAGTCATTCTTTAATAGTGGTGATTATCTGAACTGCATATTTACATGTGTTTGCACATGGGATTCCCTCCTTTGAACCATTCTTCTTTTCTGCTTTTTACTATGATGAAATCTTACTCAGTGAAGGTAACTTCTCTTTGAAAATATCTGATTTAGATCACTTTATATTCTCAGGAATAAATCAATACATACTCAATGTACATAATATATAAGACAGTGATAAATAATATAGAGAAAAATGCAGGTGGAGATATGGATTTCTGGGTTGCGGATGAAGGAAGTCACTGCAATATTAAATAAGATGTCACTTTACACCTGTTAGAATGCTTACTACCATAAAAACAAAAAATTAGTGATAGCGAAGATGAGAAGAAAAGGGGACACTTGTTCTTTGATGCAGCCACTAGGGAAAACAGTTGGGAGATTTCTCAAAAAATTAAAAATATAACTATCATAAGACTCAGCAATTTTAATCTTGGATATATTTCCAAAGGAATTGAAACCAGGATTTCGAAGAGATGTACACTTCAATGCTCATGGCAGCATTATTCACAAGGGCAAGGTATAGAAACAATGTAAATATCCATCAATGAAAAAACTGATAAAGAAAACGTAGTATATACATAGAGTGGAATATTCTTCAGCCTTTAAAAAGATAGAAATCTTGCTATTTGCAACAACACTGATAAACTGGGGGATGTTTTATTAAATGAAGTAAGCAAGACACAAGGTAAATACTGAATGATACTACATAGATGGGGAACCTACAACAGTCAAACTCAGAATGTGGAAGTGGAACAGTGGTTGCCAGGTGCTGGGTGAAGGGGAAAATAGATCTCTGTCAAAGGTTACAAAGTTATAAAGATGGATAAATCCTGGAGATCCACTGTACAGCATGGTGCCTATAGTTAGAAATACTATACAGCTAACTATATTTATGCCAGTATAAATACTGGTACAGTTAACAAAAGCGCTAGAAAGGAAGATCTTCTGTTAACTGTTCTTATCACCAAGTAATAATAATAATAAATAATAAGTAAAGAGGGAGGGAAGAAACTTTTGGAGGTAAGAGATATATCTATGGCATTGATTTTGATGATCGTTTTATGGTTGTATACTTACCTCCAAACTCATCAAGTTGTACACATTAAATATGTACAGCTCTCTGTATGTCAATCGGAGCTGAATAGTGTGTTTCTTTTGTAAATCAATAAAAAAGGCAGTCTGACAAGACTTCGTAAAGAAGGTGGCATTTGAAATACAATTATTGGTTTATTTTTCATATCTCCACCCTAAATTAAGCTACAATAAACTATAATATCTTTTTTAATCACCAAGTATGTGTTGTTATTGAAAAGCACTGATGCTTGATCAAAGATGATTTTGACTACAGTATATTTAGGATTTAGTATATCCTAATTTCTTTGGGATAACTGATGTTTTTTGGTACATACAAACTAAAAATATTCTGAAAAAAAATCCAGCTGGAATAGATCAAAAATCCATATTAAACCTTAACTATATCCTGAGATTGTTTTAGTGAATTATGTTTAATTTCTTGTTTGACCTTGCCATTAGCTATAGTAAAATGATTTTGAAAACTCTCAAGGTAACATGGATTTTCAAAGCATCTGCAAGGGATGTTAATGATGCCTTGAATCATTATATTCGTCAACATAAAGATCAGCCAGGATGTTTGTCAAACTATTAAATAAATTAGTTACAGACATGGAGGAAACTCAAGGCAACTAGCAATTTATTTTGGATTCTGTACATTTAGCAGATTTGAGTATGGAGTAAAACGGGCAGAGGCTATCTTGTAGAATTATTCAGTCTGGCATTCGTATTCAACTGGAAATCACAGCATACATCTAGTTTATGTCTAAGATTTTTGTAGTAATCACTTCTCACTTCAAGTATTGCAGTCAGTAGTAGTGGAGTTGCTGTAGGTGAAGCTTGACACAGAGCCAGCACTAACATACATTTTCCTTCCTCCGCCTTTCCCTCCTCCCACTCCTCTTCCTTTTTCTCCCTCTTCATTCCTCTCCCCCTCATCCTCCTCCTCATCCTGCCACTCCTTCTCTTTGTTCTACTCTGTCTCCCTCTCCTCCATTTTCTTTTCTTTTTTTTTTTTTTTTTAATACAGGGTCTGACTCTGTCACCCAGGCTGGAGTGCAGTGGTGCAATCCTAGCTCATAAAGCCTCGACCTCCTGGCACAAGCAATTCTCCCACCTCAGCCTCTCCAGTAGCTGGGACCACAGGCGTGCACCACCATGCCTGGTTAATTTAATTTAATACAATTTTTTTTTTTTTTTTTGGAGAGACAGGGTCTTGCTATGTTTCCCAGGCTGGTATCGAACTCCTGGCTTCAACTGATCCTCCTTCCTTGGGCTCCCAAAATGCTGGGAACACAGGCATGACCTCTTCTTTTCTTCTTCTCTTTTCCCTTTTCACTCCCGCCTCCTCTTCTTCCTCCCCACATTACCATCATACAATCATTTTGAAGATCCCCTTACAGAAGAGTAACTCCTGTGAGCTCTACACATATAGGTGACCTGGTGGCTGTCATCTTTTCTAGTTTGTTGCCAAGGTAATACACAACGTAGAATGCTCAGAAATAGACATTGCAACTACCATAACAAATGGCCTATGTAAGCTGAGCTTATGATCAAGTGGCCCTGATTGCTGAAGCAGTGGAAGCATTCTGCCATTTCTTTTCAGATGCTTCAATTTTCCAAACTGTAAATCTTAAGCTGGTGACTACCTCTCTCACATTTCTAGAATGAGATAATATTTTCTCAGATTTGATTTTTCGTGTTTGTTTTTCTTTCCATTTTTGGGAGCAAGACTCTCTAGGACATTTAGTGGGGACACTCTTCTATTTTTCTTTTATTTTGAGAACCAGGAGACAGTTGTTCCTCTTAAGGAGAAAAAGAGAAAAATGATGGGGGATTGGGCAGGCCCTCTGTAGAGAATTTTTATTTCTCAAGGGGCCATACTGTAAACAAAGCAGCCTCATGCCTAGAGCAGCAGTAACAAAACCGAGATAGTCCAGAAAAAGCAAACAGAAAAATGTGACCTTCTTTACAAAGTTATGAAGCAAGGGCCTGTGCGACACAGAAAGGCGAGGTTTGGACACAGCGGGAAGAGACCTGGTCCCAGGCCTGGCTCCACCCTCAGCTCACACCACACAAGGTCACGACATCTCTGGGGCTTTGCTGCCTAATCAAAAAACAATGGGTTCGGAAAAGGGTCTAAACTAAAATGCCAACAGCTGACAGGAATGTATTTATTTTACTTTACTTATTTATTTATTCATTTATTTATTTTGTTACGGAGTCTCGCTCTATGGCCAGGCTGGAAGTGCAGTGGTGTGATCTTGGCTCACTGCAACCTCCGCCTCCCGGGTTCAAGCGATTCTCCTGCCTCAGCCTCCCAAGTAGCTGAGAATTACAGGCATGCACCACCACCCTCAGCTAATTTTTGTATCTTTAGTAGAGACAGGGTTTCACCATGTTGATCAGGCTGGTCTCAAACTCCTAACCTCAGGTGATCTGCCTGCCTTAGCCTCCACAGTGTTGGGATTACAGGAGTGAGCCACCACACCCGACTGACAGGAATGTATTTCCATGCGTGATGAAAGATATAAAATAACATGGAGTCATCAGGCTTAGGAATTAGAAATTATGTGCTCCATGTGAAAGGTACTAAAATGAAAAAGCAAAAACTAACGTGCAGGCCAATAAAGCATCAGCCACAGCTGCAGGACAAATAAAAGAAAATGTGTGCTTTGGAAGTAAATATCTTTTAACCTCTATATAGGCTATATTTTGTATTTACGTAACTATTTGCTAAGCTTACCTTACAGATATAATTTTTTTTCTAATTTTTACTTAGGTTAGCTCCAAAGTCTACATACTGTAAACCAGCTATCTCTTGTTATAGAAATGTTTACCAAAAGAGCTACAGACTTAGCAGCTACTAAATATAATAAATATAAATCTTTATAAATGAGTGAATATCTATACCTGTATCTATATGTGCGTATGTGTGTTTGTATCCCTAAACAGAGCTTGTTTGACCGCAGTGAAATTTATGAAAACTTGAAAACAGGTGAAATTATATTTTTGTCTTTGAGATGATCACTGTAGTTAAATTAAATATAACTAATTTTATAGCACTTCATATTTTAGATAATTTGGCTAATCCAAGACTAACTTGATCTTGTATTTAATTTTTTTCACTTATTACTGAACCAGATTGTCAATAACTAAGTTGTTTAAATCAATGTTAATAATAATTAGACGACTAAATCAATGTTAATAATAATGACCACTATTATGCCGGTAGTCATTTGTCCATGTTTACACCATGGGAATTAAGTAGGTAGGATTTTATTTTCTATTCATGAGAAATCAAGAATTAATCTGTAGTTATGCTGCATGGGTCAGCTCTGACATACAGGTGCAAAGTCATCTGCTTCCTTTTGCTTTCTTTTCATCAGTTTATTTTTTCCCCATTCTAAATTTCTCTTCTCTCACCATGCTCTTACCCTTAACTTCCACTAGAAATTCCTCCTAAGTGATCTACATCCTAGGGCTTCGAAGAGTATTCGTGGAAGATCATTAGCATCTAGTTGAGGCTTTCCTATAACAGTCACAATGTAACATGCATGTTTCAATAGAGATTTATGCAAAAATGCACAAACCAATATCTCATTCCGTAATTTATTGTTCTTTGTCAGGAAGAAAAAATCCAATGAGAATTATCACTGAAATATTTAAGAATATAACCTCATTTGAATAACAGAAAACCTGCTTTTCTAAATACTAAAAACTAACATTGATTTTATGCAAAACTGGGTCATTTCTACTCCCAATATTTTGCATATGCAATTATTCCCAAATGAAATGCCTTCTCCTTTAATCCAATTTTCGTTTACTTTCTTCATAACCCATATACAAACACCCCATTTACAAAAACAAAACAAAATATTTTGCTATTTACTCTAATTTTTTTTACTCATTTAGTCACTATCCTCTCAATGCTTTCAATGTTTCTTCTTGTCTATTTACACTGGTACTAACTTGGAATTCTGGCACTCAATACTTGTAGAAAGAATGAATGAAAGAACACAAGATGTTTTGGGTGCATATAATTATACACTACCTTATTTTTCACTCAGGAGGGTAATTTCCTTCCATTGTTACTTTGTAAATGGATTGTAATGAATTTATAAGTCACATGGCTTTGTTTCTCACTGGTAAAGCTATCTCCTTCCCTACTACCAGCTGCCTCCCCGAGTCACTGTCCTGTTAACAGGCGCTACAGGAATCTGAAATCTGTTAAACTGACGCACAGGAAAATTATCTTAATTTGCTACACCAGTGAGAGCTGACAGATTGCAGGGCAATAAGGTCGATTTAACATGATCCTTCAAAATATATGCCCACTTGATGAAAACATTGTAGTGAAAATTGTGTAGTTATATTGAAACAAGTGGAGGTTTTGATGCTTTGATAATTCTTAGGCATTTTTATAAAATATCTTCCAACATTAAAATATAATTTCCGAAACTTTTTAAAAATTTAAGTGTAATTCCCAGGTTATGGATGCTTCTACAAACCTTTATTAAATTTCCTTGTGGAAACAAAAGTTAATCCTGAAGGTTGTATTTACATGATTTACAAAAATGGTACTTAGGTTTCACACAAAAATGTAATTAAGTGATCAAACTGTCCGTAACAAATCTTTTATAGGAATTGCACTGCCTTCGTTTTCATTTTTCATTTCCTACAATCTTTCTTAATTTGAAATGGCAGCTATTCTATGTCTCTAGGGTATAGCAGTCCTACTCTGGAGCATAATCTTTTAAATCCTGCTTGTAACGTATTTCCAACAGGCACATTGTTGCAGAAATACCAATGACTGATAGCTGTGGTGCTGCTCGTGGTGGGATCAATTTGATCAAGATCCCAATTCTGAATGAGGGCTTTAGCAACCAGAAGTAATTTTTCTAATGCTGACTAATGAAAAAGCAAGTAAAAGATGGATTAACTATGCCAAATTCATTGATTTTTTTGCTTCACAAGTAACCACAGATGTAAATATTTTGGAGTTGATCAAACAGGCTTTCAGTGACAGAGCAATAACAGGTGACCTTCTCCTTAGGGGAGGAGCTCTTAGGTGTTTGCTCCGTATTATCTGCTTTCACACAACACCTTGAGAAAATGTTTAGTTTAAGATGGATGAAAAGAAGCTGAAAAACAAATTTTGAATAAATTATAGATATAAACTTGATGATTGAAATTCCAGGATAATAAATCATTAAAGCATGGCACAATTCCTTAGCGTGTACACCCTTTCTCTTGCCTAGCCCATCCCCTCACACAGCTTTGAATCGCTCCTCTGTGAGGACATTGCCTTCATTTTATCTCCAGCTTTATTTGAAATCGAGAGCTGCATTTCTGCCTACTTAACGGCTATCTCCTCTTGTTTCTCCTGAGATGTCAACACCAGGATATCTCCCAAATCTCATTCGTTCATGCCTTTCATTCATTTAAATTGAAATGTTGAATTTGTGATCAGTGGTAGCCTCTCTATTGAGGGCCCAAATACTATTAAAATGCTACCCTCTTGCTTCAATGCTAATGCAGCTGAGTCTAGGTTAGTATAAACAGCGTTTTTTATTTGTTTTTTTGTTTTATTTTGTTTGTTTGTTTTGTTTTGTTTTGTTATCATTGTTGCTGTTGTTTTTATTTTTGAGGCAGAGTCTCACTTTGTTTCCCAGGCTGAAATGCCGTGGCACGATCACACCTCATTGCAGCTTTGACCTCCTGGGCTCTAGTGATCCTCCCAGTTCAGCCTCTCACGTCCCTGAACTACAGATGCAAACCACCATATGCTGCTAATTTTTGTATTTTCTGTAGAGACGCGATTTCACTTTGTTGTCTAGACTGGTCTCGAACTCCTGGGCTCAAGAAATCCTCCCACCTCAGCACCCAAAAGTGCTGGAACTGCAGGTGTGAGCCATTGCACCTGGCTTGTGGCTCAGCTCTCGATGAGCTTCCAGGAGTTAGCAAAGTCTTCTGGAAAGAGACAGGTGAGTTCAGGTGTGTCAGGTCTCAGCTGTGGACATGCAAAAGCGTGGATACGTGAGACAGCACAAACAGCATGAGGACTGGAAGAAGTTTTGCATTCATTATAGGGAATGGTGGGATAGGAGAAAGAAACGAGGCTGGAGGAATGGGCAGGAGGCAGCGTGTGTCTTCTTACTATGGAGGTCATCAACTCTGAACTATTAAGAGTGACTTCTTTATTGGTCTCTCCATTTTTAACTTTCCGACTGGAATCTGCCTTACATACCACTGTTAACACTTCCTAATGCACTACTTTGATAACTTAGCTCTTCTGTTTATAAATCTTTAAGAGTTCATAATGCTTAGTTAAACCTACAAAATATTAACTATTTTCTATACCATATTTCCAGCTGCTTCTGCCTCTTTCCCCCTACATATTTATGTATGTGTCACATAAAATCCAAATGGCCTAGGGACTCAATAAATTCCCTCAACCCTCCTAAAATTTTTCTGCTCAATCTGTTCTCCAGTCTCATGACAAATTCTGTACTGTTGTGGGTCTCTATTGTAATAGTAATAATAATAAAAGTAATAATAATAGCTAGCGTCGATCACATCTAAAAGTTCATCTGCATTACATTTCCTCTATGAACTCTTTCATAATTACTCTGTAAAAAGTGTGACAATGTTGTTTTCTGCACTCACTCGTGAATAAATGGACTGAAGATCTTATGAGTTTTTCACCTTTTGATTTGTGTTTAGTCACTTATGTTACACCTTAAACTCTAAAATATGAGATTATAGCTTATTCGTTTAAAAAATTTCTTAAGACATCCAATGTAAGTCATTATATATAAAATGTTCACTGTACATTTGTTGTATACATTTGAATTGATACGCTATGAGAAAAAGATGAACTTAATAGTTCATGCAAAACTGCAGAATGTGTGTATTTTGGTAGACAGAGATGTTTCCTACATTTTTGAAATAATAATTTGAATTTTTCTAGGATTTATATCAGATGGCCTCTAGGAAAAATAATTTTAAAAAACAAGAAGAGACAAACATAGTACCAGTATGTGACCTTAAATAGACTTATTATTTAACAGATTTAAAAGTCTACATGTATGTATGTAATACAATTTATAATATGTATATGTATAGCTACATCTGTATCTATATCATATCATATCATTTATATCTATATCTTTAAAGAGTAAAATAAAATGTAATAGAATTGCCTTAGAATGGCTTGTGAATCAAACATGATTGAACTCAACAAATAATTGGTCCATCAAACTCTGAAAGCCCATACCACCTTGTCAGCTAAAGTAACTTTTTATTATGTTGTGGAATGCAGAAGCCCCAGTGGGAACAAACCAATTCCATTTCATCAATGGAAATACACCACAGCAATCAGTGCTGAAATATGGACTGTCCAATCTCGTTTATTGCACTACCTAAGTGGATTGGATCAGAAGGGAATGGGCTCTCCCAGGTCTAAATTGCAATAGGTAATTTTCAGACAAGCATGGAAAGATTTGTGTATCAGAACCTTGGTGTGTTTAAAATAATAGGAAGGGATAATGTTTATTTATGCTGTGAGAATTATTGGTTATTTGGGAAAGCCACAAGACCCTTCTGCTCCTTTTAAAATGCATATTAGAAAAAAATTCCCTATACACTTTCAGATTCTTCATTGTTTAAAACCATTTTGGAGGCAGGATATTGTATAGTTAAGAATACAGGAATGGGATGCGGAAAGAGTACGACTTTAACAGACTTGAAAAAATGTTTTAATTACCAAGAAGCCCCACCCCTCAGAGGACTTAGTTCAGTCTGTCAGTAAAAAATTTGATATGATAGCCAGAAGGAATTTTTTGAAAATCAATCATCACCACTATCTCACCCGCCAGCCCAAATAAATAAACTCTCCTACCACATCAGTCCAAAAATTCAAATAGAAATGGCAGAGCATATCACCTGGCCTTATGACCAACAATGGTAAATTATATAATTATTTTAATAATTTATATATATAATTACATAACACATTATTTGTTTATATAATTATATAATAAATTTTGTATTTATATGTATACTATATAATGAATTTAAAATACTTGCCAAAACATTATATCAGATATAATTATGAAAGGGCAATACGTTAATTACACTCTACCTTTGAGGAACAAAAATGATCCATGGATTTAATGCAGAACAAAATAACTTTATGCACCTTGTTAGCATTAGCTATGACAACATCACAACAGCAAGCTGTTGAGCTAAGCCAGGATGTGTATGATTTTCCACTTGCAATTTTTCACTGAAATGGCTCAAACAACGTAAGCAGGATTTTCATGTTTTAGTGAATAAAATATAAAGATGTCTCACTCATAAATATGAAGCTTAGGCAATTTTCATAAAAATGGTGGTGGTGAAAAAAAAATGGTACATCATTGAGCTATTTACCAACCAGTAGCAATCCCTAGAACCTGGTGAATAGAAGCCCCGGTTTTGTATGTCTGTGGTGAAACTCAATAGGGCACAGTGATTATCACAAGCTCTGATACTCTGCACTTTAACATAACCTGTAGAAAGAATGGAAACTCCTACAAACTTGGCAGCCTGCATTTATCAGTTGCATACAGAGAGTAAAGTGTCTTTCCATGTTCAAATCCACATGGTAGATTGTTGGGTATGAAACCATTGGGTCCTCTGCCATTGGTAGCCCGCATAAATGCAGAGGAGAGATTCTAGGCAAGTCCACAGTTCTCTGGCCCTTTCTCACTCTCTCTCATTGATTTTCATACTTAGCTCTTCCAAATTAAATGTTTCCAGTACTGGCAAGAAAAAGATTAAAATGAATATATTGTGCTCATTATATATGTGTTCAAGCAAATGAATGAGTGATAAATTTTTCTCTCAGCATTTTGAAAATAGTATTCTATTTCTACAGATCTTTTTAACTAGAGAGAATTCACCTACCAATTTCCTTTGAGGCCATTCATTTTAAATTTATTTTTTTAAAGATTTTTACATCTATCATTGCCTTTCTACTATTTAAATACAATGTTCTTAGAATTTTTTTTAACCTAGTGATTTTATTTACGCAGCTAATCATATGACTTTTATCAATTCTGGAAAATACCCCAATATTATTTAAATATTGCCTAATATCCATATTATCTGTTCACTTCCTCTGAAATTCAAATACATGAATATTAGATCTTATTTTATGCACAACTCTAGAACCATAGATAATTTCTCAAGAGACATCATTCTGAGTCATCAATTTACTATTCTACTGAGTTTAGTGTAAAGCGTTATTTGGCTGTTGTGTTGAGAATATATTTTTGGAGTACAAGAACTTAAGCATGGAGATCAGGTAAGAAACCCTCAGTGTAATCCAGATGAGTTGGTAATGGCACAAATACAAGGGAAGTAGGAAAGTAGTTACATTCTTGATATATTTTGAAGGCAGAGCAGCATGATTTTCCAACAGTTGGGGTGATATATAAGGGAAATAAAGATGTCAAGAATAATGTTTAGGTTTTGACTGGAGCAACTATAAGAATGAAATTGCCATCAACTAAGATGTGGAAGGGCCGAACTAAAGGAAAGGAGAATGGGAATCAAACTGAGACCTGTTGAGTTTGAAAGTGTTTTGGGCATTCAACTGGAGATATTAAGTAGGCAGGTAGATATATGAGTCTGACTGCTGGAGAAAGGATTTTGTCATTTGTCATTCTAAAATTGACAGGTGACTAAGCTCTTAGAACCAAGGTAGATAATAGTTCTGCATATAGCCAAGATGTTATAAAAAGGATTGAATTTCAACAACAAAAAAAAGATGACAAGAAAAAACAATTTTTAAGAGACTAGATATAAAAACAATAAAAAACAACTCTGAGAGATAATAAACAAGGTGAACCCTATATTTTTCCCACCTTAAAAGAGTTTCATGCCATGATTCAGGGAGGGGGACCCTAGTCACTGCTCAGCAAACTCTCTGAGTCAAGGACTGGAGAGCCCAGGGCACTTAGAATTCACAATAACAGAGTGCCAAATAAGAAAAGAAAGCAGCAAAAAAGGAAAACGGAAACAAATTGGAAAATACATGATGAAGATGATACATGTAATCCTAACCTTGTCAATAATTACATTCGTTTTAAATGGTTTACGTACCCAGTTAAAAGACAGAGACTGAAGATGGAATTAAAAAGTAAGACCCATCTATACTTTGCCCATAAGAAATACTGTCTATAGATGAAGGCATAAGTTAATTAAAAGTAAAAGAATAACAATTATAGTTTCTCCTCCTTTCCTAATGTAGAGTGATGGAAAGAGCATTCCTCCCACATTTACAAGAAAAAAGCTAAACAATTAGCAAAATTACAACATTCCTTACATCAAACTAATCATAAAGCTGAGAGTGCAGAGCAACCCTATATCCTAAAATCTGCAGAGAATCAGGAGGCTTCTGTTTAGGGCTGCCAGATTTAGCAAACAGGAGCAAGATACTAAGTTAAGTTTGAATTTCAGGTAAACAAACAGACTTTTAGTCTAAGAATGTTCCAGATCTATGTAATTCAAATTTTACTTGGATTCTTGTGTTTATATGGTAACTATACTGCTGAAAGAAACATCTGAGCATTTTGTTATCTGAGATAGATTCTGCCCAATGCCATAAAGCTTATTAAAAATATTCATCTACTTAAAAAAATGCTAAAAGCCAAGGGTCGGCTAGCATGAGAATGTGAGGGCACTGGAGGTCACAGATATCTAAATGGTTTCCCAAAGATTTCTCTCCATGAGTCTCTCTAGACACTCACATGAAAGATAGGCAGAAAATTGAAAAGGTTCCCATCATGGCGTTCCCAGCAGAAGAGGAGCAACGCCACTCCTGAAACTCTATCTGGATCCATCTTCCTTGTCTTTTCTATGGAGAAAGCCTTCATCTCGAAGGGAAATAGCGACAAAAAACTGTCACCTTGAGTCATTTATGGAAACCCATTGCAGCTCTGCGAAGGAAGCAGGAAGAAAAAGCTGTATGTGTTCATCTAGCACCACCTGAAAGGTGAGAGTGGTGCAAATGCCCATGAAGCCCAAATATGTTAGATGCGGGGATGCAGTATTGGACCAAGATTAAGTGTTAATCAGAATATCAGAGAAAGCCTCTCTCCTTCTATTCCACCACCACCAGGCTAACAAGAATAGAGTGCATGGAGCTGGAAGAATTGTCACAGACAGATTCTTTTCAAGGTACAGCACAAAGAGAAAACCCAAAGTCAAGCTGTGAGCATACATTGATAAAATGACCTCAGCCAACCCAGCCCATATCCTAAACACATCACTGGATGAACCTGAAACATAAAAAACATTGAAAGTAACTACAATAACAATTCTCCAATGCAGACTGATTTCTAAGTTGATTAACATAATCGCCTATACAAAGATCTAGCATTAGAAGAAAAGAAATGACTTTCTCAATAAGAAACAGAAAACAAACTGGGAAATCATTTCCAGCAGACTACAAACATGTTAAAGAGTATTCTTCTAGTAGAAGAGATATCAGTCAGAAACACCACCAAACTTTTGAAGATGATGAATATGTTTATTACCTGGATTGTGACGATGATAACATGAGCATATACATATGTCCAGACTCACAAAATTTTATCCGTTAAATATCTTATTTTTTTGAATACCAATTAAACTTCAATAAGGGTGAAGAAAAAGAAACTTGGATCTACACAAAAGATAAATAGCACTGGAAATGGGAAAAAATGAAAGTAATAAATGTCTTCTGATTTTAATTGTTTTAAAAATACTGACATTGTTATAGCAAAAATAATAAAAATACATTCTGTGTGTATACATTCGTAAAGGTAAAACACGACAAAATGGACATGAAGGATGAGAGGGAGACGTTATGAGTACAGGGAAAAGTGAGGAAAAGCATAGGGTTTACCTCGTTTCTAATCTCAGTGTTGTATTTTATTGCTTATATCTAGTGTTGTAAGATGTTTACTCTTTGTTTTCATTAGTTTTCTATTTCTGCATGACAATATTACTACAAATTTAGCAGCTTATAACAACCCCCATTTATTGTCTCACAATTCCATAGGACAGAAGTTTACACATGATATTACTGAATTCTCTGCTTACAAGATTAAGGTTAAAATATCTGTCAGGCTGAAATCTCAACTCGAGCTTGGGGTGCTTTTCTAGGCTCATTCAATTTGTTGGAAAAATTCATCTTTGTGGTTTTAGGACTAAGGTCCTCATTCCCAG